>NC_139408.1:23143496-24343496 GCF_905368555.1 Meleagris gallopavo | reverse complement strand
AGTCTTTTGTTCATAAAGCTTATTTCCTACCAAAGAGGACTAGTACTTTTCATAAATCATGCGTATGCTGTTCCAGGCCATGAGCAAAATTTGTGTCATGGTTTTTTCAATCCAAGGATGATTTTTTTTGATTCAAAAGTAAGTAAAATTCAAATGTTGGCACAAGTGACAGTGTATTTGAAAAGAAGGAAACAATTTGCCAAATAGCCATAAGGATGCCTGACTTATCCCTGACAGTTAGTCCATTCAGGAAGTGCTTGATACCAGGGCTCTCCCACCCACTGAGTATCTCTTATACTAATTTCATTCCTCACAACTGTAGTTTGCAGAAGGTCTTTGCACCTCTTACACTGTGGTGGCTGCAAGTGAAAGTATTCATACTGGAGAGTCATCTTGCATGTGGCAAATATTCAGTACAGTGTCAATAAACATAGTCCTAATCCTTTCCATAAGAGAACCTGCAGATCTTAGGAGGACCTAACCTGCCCGGATTTATCTCCTGCCAAATGCTTGGCTCTCATGATCATCTGAAGTAGTAAGCAATGAATATATCACTCTTTATTGTTCAGCATATCATTAGAATTCTGTACTTATTGTCTTGTTATTATTAAGAAGACTTTATATTGATGCTGTAATTGGAGTTAGCATCCTAATACTGCATGGTTTGATTTCCTGATAACTACTCCAATCTTTTTTTCTTCTCAAAGTCTCCAATATTTCTTTCTTTTTTTTTTTTCCTAACAGTTCTTGTGAACTTACAGACTCATAGAATCATTTAGTTGTAAGGGACCTTTAAAGGTCATCTAGTCTAACTCCCTGCAATGAACAGGGACATGTACAGCTAGATCAAGTTGCTCAGAGCCCCAACTAGCCTGTCCTTGAGCGTCTCCAGGAGTGGTGCATCCATTGCCTCTCTGGGCCACCCACCTGTTCCTTTGCTTCACTACCCTTATTGTAAAAACCTTCTTCCCCATATGTAATCTAAATCTCCCCTGTTTTAGTCTGAAACCATTTCCCGATGTCCTATCATCACAGCCGTACTAAAGAGTCTGTCCACTTCTTTCTTATAACCCCCTTTTGTAAACTGAAAGGCTGCTCTCAGGTCTCCCTGAAGCCTTCTCTTTTCCAGGCTGAGCAACTCCAGCTCTCTCAGCCTGTCTTCATGGATGAGGTGTTCTATCCCTTGGATCATTTTTGCAGTCCTCCTCTGGACATGTTCTAACAGGTCCGCATCTCTCCTGTGCTGAGGACTCTATGTCTGAATGTAGTACTCCAGGTGAGGTCTCAGAGCAGAGTAGAGGGGCAAGACCACCTCCTTTGACCTGCTGACCATGCTTATTTTGATACAGCCCAGGATATGATTGGCTTTCTGGGCTGCAAGGGCACATTGCAGGCTTGTGTTCAACTTACCTTCCATCAGTACCCCCAAGTCCTTTTTGGCAGGACTTTTTGGCTCTGTTCTTTCATCTCTCAACTTGTGTTGTTAGTGGGGGTTGGCTTGGCTCAGGTGCAAGACTTTGCACTTGGATTAGTTGGACCTCCTGAGGCTCTTCTGGGCCCACTGCTAGAGCCTGTCTAGGTCTCTCTAGACGGCATTCAGTTCCTTGGACATGTCAACAACACCACACCACACACCTTGTTGTAATCTGCAAACTTGCTGAATGTGCACTCAATCATCAATAGATATCTGATTTGAGGAATCTACATTCTCCTGATTTTTAGCTTATGCTTATGTGGTTAGCATTTGCATTTTTACCTCTCAGTTGATTATTATAACTGGTTTTCGTTATTTTGGTTCATCTCTTCCTTGACATCATTTCCACCTCCTTTTCTTCGTGCAGTAAGTGGGAATGCTGAGGGCAGTAGTTAAGGAACAAAGCAGGTTACCTGGAAACACTTTTCGCTGCAGTTAGCCTATTATCAACCCAGTCATAGTTCAGTGGATGTTATGGGAGCTCTCCCAGATTTGTTAATTTCCCCTTTGTTGTCACTACCAGTGCAGGGTAAGAAGTTCTTCTTTAGAGAGCAGCTTGGGCACTGGCAGTATAAACCCCAGGTATCACAGTGTGTGTTGATAGTACAGTGTGGAATTTAATTCAGGTTCTTGATCATGAAGAATGAAAGGGATACTGCCAGAAGATTCAGGTTTTAATCTTTCTCCATCCTGCTTTAGCCAAAAGTGTTGATCCATACAGCAATCTATTACTACAGTGTCAGAGCTCTTTTGGCAAGCATTGCAAGGTATTAAATAAGCTAGTGGCAAAATAATTCAAATAGTGGCACTTGTGGTTGGATTCCTTGTGGCAAATTTGCGTCATTTAGTAGGTGAGCAGCTTAAGTTTGTCTTCTAGGCTCCTCCTGTCGTGCTTTTCTCTCTTCAACACCCAAGTCTTAGGCGGCTGAAGTCATAAATCCCACTTTATTTACCAGACAATTTATAGCAACAAATAGTTTGATCTCATAACAGTACTCTTGTGCACTCTACTTTTTCACAACTTCTGCCTATGAAAATTAAGTTTTGGCATGAAAAAATTGGAATCTCTCCTTCTGGAAAGGAATTTGGCAGCTACTGAGAGGGGACTTGTGTCAGTACTTCCATATTTTCCTGGCGGTATTGAAGAGAATTATAGAAGATGGAATCTTCCATGCTGCTGCACATTGCTGCTGCCAAGGCACTTGGTGGTAGGCATACTGCTAGATGAAGTTGAGCAAAAAATTCCCATATTTGTGGTCTCATATGAAAATCTAACTTGAGAGCAATGGCTTTTTCTGACAACAGAAAACCACAGGACTACAAGTCCTAGTTCAGCTGCATGAATCTGATCTTAAAAGCTTAATGAAAATTGAAATAATGATGGTTTTTATGAAAAATAGAATGAGGCATGTCTTTGTGAATATTGGGTTGGTGCCAGAAGGGGATCTGCAAGGTAGATATGGGCTGCGTTTCGCTAATAATAAAGTCAGTGGCATACAGGCTGTAAACAAGAGTATATAAACATCAGTCATCAGGTCAGTTTGTTGTAAATGTGGAAACAGTTCTTTCAGAAAAGAAACAGAAAGTGCAAAAGTTGTGTTCAGTAATCTGCTGTATGTAAACAGACTTAGAAGGTCCCTGACAAAAATTTAAGTTTATTGTTCTTTTTTTATTGCACACACATCAGCTGAATGTCCCTGAAAAAAACTGGGAGCTTGCTGAGCTAACATTTCCTGGCCTGTTCCCTGGAGACCTAGTGTGTTCTTTAATACTTATGCCATGCAGTGGAGTGTGCAGTACTAACAAATAAACTAATAAATGATTAAAAAGAAAGGTCTATGAAGCAAGGATGCATTTAAATAGGCTTAGCAAAAAAAGCTCTCTAAATAAACTTTCTACTATGTTTTGGAAAGCTGATGGAGTATGCCCTTGTCATTAGCAAATCACCTGCTGCAGGTGTGTTTTACAGTTGGTTTATAAAGAGGTCATCAATTGTAGGGGATTTTCACATGGATGAAATCATTATTGTCTCTAAAGAATGAGGTGGGGTGAGGGTTTTACCCCATGAAAAGTGATCTTTTGAATTGTATTTCTGTACTTAGTTAAATTTAGGGCAGTTTTGCATTATTTTGCTCAAGACTGCAATCTTGAGGATCCAGCATGACATTTTTTTCCCCTTTTACCATTTTTTAAACATCAACAAAATGCTCACTGTCTTTTCATCCTCAGAGACCTTTTGTGTTTCAATGCTTTCTAAAATGAATGTTAGGGCAGAGGTACCACCACCCAGCTTATAAAAGACTTTTGGGCTCTATTTGTCCAGGGCTCATGATTTTAAACTTCTTATTATGCCTGAGAAGGTCATGCTCTTACATTGTTATATGGCATATGTATACTGTAGTCTTTTTTTTTCTCCTCAATACAGAACCTACCGTTAATAGAATTTAACTTTTCAGTATTGAGAAACTTACGATCTCTGTTTAGTAAATGGCTGTGTATTGATTCCCCTAATATGTTAATCTGTGTGCCTTCAAATCCTGCAGGACTGAGGTAGGAATGGTGTAACGCAGCATGCCACTCATTCGCCCCTTTCCTCTTACACAACCTACCCTTCCTAAGCAGATTTAGAATCTCACAGTAGTTTGCCTCAGACCTGAATTGTTCTGGAAAGTGGGTACCCAGGAGCTAATTACAGAGACACATGCACCAGTTACTAGTTCATTGGATATCTGTTAATAATTTGATACTTCTAACCTAGCTGAATGACCTCAGGTTCTCTTTCTTCTTCATGTTAGAGAACAGCCATTCACTTCTTTTATTTCTGCATTGTGGTTATTTTTTTTTGCTTATCTATGCCCTTGTGTTTACCTGATATGTATCGCTGTCATTTGAGAATAAAAATATCAACCATGACTCCTTAGAATCAGTAGAAGTTTTGGCCAGGAAAAGGACTGAGGGATTAATCCAAAACATTGGCAGATTTGACAGTGTTTTATTCCTTTTTTGCGCTTATGACTGTTGTGTAGGTGATAAAGCAGATATTGGAGTTGTGTCAGCCATTAAGGTGCACCAAGATGTCGAGTGCCAGATCACTGCAAATTGTGCGGTGTGAAAATTGATGTTGATTCTTGTTTGATGTGAAGTGGACAAATATGGAATGATGTTCTGCAGTATACCAACAAAAATAAATTGACTTGGAATAGCTAAACAACACCTGCTATACTTTGTGCTAGCATTATCACAAAAACTGGATTGACATGGAAGCAGTGTTTTAGAAAGCAGTTATATTAGCAAGAAAAAAAAAAAAAAACAACAACCATAAAATGAGGAGTGCAGTGAATGCTAAGGTATCTTAGGTAAATTCATTCTTAGATGGTCGTAATGAGAAATTCCATAAAATGAGAGCCTCAGACAGCATAGAAAGGCTCTGTATGTGATGTTATGGAAATACTTGCTAAGAACAGAGATAATGAGTTTTCTCATAGGTGGGCTTGAAGATGAATACACTATTAAATAATGAAGGGGTTAATGTGAGTTCGAATTACAGTGGTTGAAAGGGCTTGCTCTGCCCTCTAGCTCCGGTAGCATCATATATGGGGAGTACCCTTTCATATCCTTCTCCAGCCCCAGGCCTGCCTCTCTCCCAAAATAAATGTCTGAGTGATGGAAACAAGGAGTTTATATAGAAGACTTAGAAATAAAGTTGTTTCCAGCAGTACTAATCTTTGTAGAAAACAGCTCCATGAGAAACACATGATCTGATGTAGAAGTTTAGGAGGATATTTGATGTAACTGGCCGACTGATATGAAGACAGAATATAGTATGCAGTTAGAAATCTCACATCTCTGCTTCATTGTGCAGGTTATTACTGAGAGGAAAAAAAAAAAAAAAAAAAAAAAAAAAAAAGAAGAAGAAGCAGCCAAAGCTTTTAACTTTTGTCAGTATAGCTGTTGCTATTGTAGGCAAATGTTAGAGTTAAGAAATATGTAGCCAATTCAGGAAACTACATTAAATTCCTATTTGCGTTAGCCAGTTAGTGTTAGTTTACTTGAAGTAGGCAGGAAAGATTTCCTTTTATTAGGTGTTATTCCAATTTATGTGCGGGTGAATCAGAATAATTCCTATCCAAATGCATCTGGATAAACTTACATTTTCATAAATAAAATTACACTTACTGAAAAAATTGAGGGCAACATCTATTCTCAGTTAGTCCAGACAAGGCTTTCTTCTCAGGTAATTCAGATGAGGCTTTCTGTATCTCACTAATTTTCTCAGTGACCAGACCAGCAGTTAAGAGATTTGTGAAAATTAGTATTTGTTGTTGTTTCTCACTTTTTTAGAAGTTGCTATGGTGCTGTTTGTGTTGAGAATGGAAATGGTGGGTCATCTGTGACTTATAGCTTCAAAAATTCAGGGATCATTTAGAATGAAGTTAATGCTGCTTATCCTGTCTATTAACCGAAGGAAGGAGGAAAGAGCATCCTCAAAGCTATCTGCTGTTCAGCCCTACTGAGTGCATTTTTAAAAGAGACTTGTTCTCATGGCTTGTCAGTCCTATTGAGCAGGAAAGAATCTCCAGTTCACTTTGGAGTGGCTGGGAAGTGAAGACACTTATTGGCTATGTCAATAGTTCAGTCCTGCAGCACTGAATCATAGGAGATGGAAATCACTTAGGCCAACATCTCTACTAAAGCAGGTTCCCAAGAGTAGATTACACAGGAAGGAGTCCAGGCGGGTTTTGAATATCTCCAAAAAAGGAGAGTCCACAACCTCTCTGGGAAACTTGTTCCAGCACTTTGTCACCCCAAAATAAGTTTTTTCTCATGTTCATATAGAACTTACTGTATGGATTTGTCTCACCTAGACTGACCAAAGAAGACACAATTCTGATGTAAATCCATGAATGGCTGGCATGCAATAACCTGAAGTGCAGCTTCAGATCAAAGACAAATAGCCATCACTAAATCTTTTGGCAGAGGATTCACGAAAAGTAATTCTCTCTGTGTTAAACTCAGAATTTGACTTGATTAGCTGATGGATTCATTTCATGGTTTCAGAATCCGATTAAGACACCACCATTAATCCATTCAATTTATTGATCACAAGTCTTTGTCACCTAGACTTTGGCTATAGTTATATATGAATTAGTTTAGAGAAGTTGAACTAGTTTAGATGTAATAATGTATTAGTTTGCTCTTAGTAATTCCTTTCTGATTTTTAGAAATAATGTCTATGCAGAATGCATAGATCTTTGTTTTGTATATTCTTAGTTCTTTCAAATCCGGAAACCCTGAGTAAGAAATGTAATTGAGCTTTTGTATTTGAAAGATATTTCACTCTCTTTTAATTAAAATATGTTATCACATATTGTATACTTCAAGCAGCAGTGGAATATCACCCTGTAAATCACAATTTGCTCATTATGGGATCCAAAATGAACTAAAAACAGGTAATAATCCATGAACTATTATTGGCTTATTTCAGCAAGTCTCTTTGATATATCAGCTCATGCCCATAAAACCAGATCCTTACTATTCTATGAGCTGAGTTAGCAGAAATGTCCATAGAGATACAAAAAGCAGAAACATATAAAGAACCAGCACCTAGCTCCACTGAAACATGACGAGAAAGTTCAAAATGATGCATCAAATTCAACTATTCAGAGGCCTGCCTGGAGCTCAAATGCTTTTATATTTAACAGGCTTCTCCAGAGCAAGTTGGTTACTCCTTAAGTGGTTGTGAGTGAGTAGAGAGTACCTTGGAGCTAGAACAGAGAGGAGGTTGCAGTAGTGTCAGACTGCAGATGGGAAACAACACTTCAGTAGAGAATTGGAAGGCTTATACACATGAAAATTCTTCAGAAAGGGTATGAAGTATCTAAACACAACTGGAGGGGAGGGGGGGGATATGTTGACATTTGTGCCTCAATGTATCTTAATATTTGACTCACAACGTATCACTCATTGACACTCAATATATCTCAGTGTTTGAGAATATCCAGAATGCTGTTGAAAAATGTTGCTGTGTCACTGATGGTGAAGTGTCCTTGCAGCCCCATTTCTTCAGGGCTTTTCAGATGATTTGGTGTTCATGCAAGGCTACTTGAACTTGATTAATGATGCTGTAGCCTGCTAAGGCCTGGAGTAATCCAATGTATGACTTACAGATGACAGCATATTCAGTTGAGCATCTCAGAACGCTGCAAGAAAGAGGACTATAGGACCAATTGGATCCCTTGTGTTATTGAGTACAGCCTGACAGTCCCAGGCATTTCTGCCATGAACATTTCAATGGGAAGTCACCACAGATCATTCACCTGTGCTACCAGTGCTGGAAAGGCAAAAAATGCAAGAGCTGAATGTGACAAGAAACTCTCAAATCTGTGGCAATGGGAACTATCTTATGGGTTTTTCTGATCAAAATCAAGTGTAGGAGCCAAGGATTGTTTGGTCTCTTTTCCATGTGCTAGTTATATCATTCTCCCTATAAAGGTGGTTGTATCATTGAATGATGGCTTGATTTGAGCTGTATCATGAATACTGCTGCAGTATTGCATGAACGTCAAACCAAAATGGATAACTTAACACATGCTCAAATGCTTGTGAGAGCAGCAAAATGTAATAACTTTTGTTCTTTTCACTAGCTTGATCTTTTTAAACCCCTGAAATCGTTTTTGAATGGCTGAAAAAACAGTATCTTCCATCTAAGGTTTTTCCTCTTTAATGGACTATGCTGAAAAGAAATCACTTAGTTTGATTTTGAAAATGCTGTTTATAAATTTTCCAAGCAAACTGTTGTGTCAGTCTTTCTGGTGAGGAAGAGAAATAGGTCAAAGTGGCACGTAGTTCAAATATTAAACTGACTTCGAAACAAAGAGATGGGTTAGATTCTAACTCTAATAAATGATATTTTCCATAGATGATTCATCTAATGGCATAACAGTGAAAAGATGAGATGGGCTTTGTTTTATGTATTTGTATATTTATTATGGTATTTCCTTACTGTAAGCTGTAAGTTCAGTTGGACATTCAATTATCTGCTTTTTCCCTCCTCACACTCAAGCAACTGTACCACTGGGAATGACAGAAGAGGTGTGGGCAGAATACAGTCTGCTCAGTCTCAGCTTTTGTGTTCAACTGCAAAAAACCAACAAGGCAGCTCTTTGTTACTATCAGTGAATTCTTACTGATACAGGTTCTGACTTTCCATGTTTTGTGTCAAGGCAAGGGCCCCCTGTGTTTCTAGTCTGTCTAATGTTCCCATGTAATTCATACATAAAATAGATGTGCAGAAAGTGCTCCATCACAAGCTACAGGACATTTTTATGGTCATTGTGTTGTCTCTGTTGATTCACAAGAACAGAGCTTGCCAGCTAGGTGGGAGAGGACATCTTTTTGAGAAGATACAGATATGGAGTTGAGTCTGTTCCTTTCTTTTGCCACATCTGCTACCTTTCCCTGTCCTTTGGACAAAATATTTAACTGTTACCTTTCTCCTGTCTTTTGGGAAAAGCAAACAACTAATTAAGAAGTAAACCTTATAAGGTTTTGCCAGCTTGATTGAAGGTTTTCTCAGCCTAATGCATGAAACAATGGCTTTTCATGCCATGTGTTGGGAAAGGGAACTAAAGTTGTTGTTTGGTACATACAAGGATTGCAGAGTCACTTTAAAAACATGTGGAAGAAAAGGAAAAGAGAAGAGCAATCAGTCAAAAGTATTATGCCTTCAGGGAATGTGAGCAGAACAAGGGCTGTCTTTATTGGGAGGGATAGATCTCTTTTTTGGCCTGTTGACATGTGATGGATATTAGCAGCACAAATTACAGGCAGTGTCTCAGAGAAAGAACCAACTCATCTATTGAAGAATGTGCTTAAATGTATATCCTTTCTTTTAACAAAAATAACTGCATTTTTCAAGTCAAATAGCTTTGGTGTCTTATCTATTTATGGCCAAAACCAAACTTTCACAACCAGATGTAAAATGGAAAGACACTCTCATTTCATCTAGAAAGGATGTATCTTGTGTATTTGCTCTCCTTTTGTATTCATGGGGGAGCATTTTTAGTACACTGTGTTCAGTGAATTGGAAATATCTTTAGTCATGATTTCTGCATACCTAGAATAGTGGTCCTAGGTATATTTATTTCACATGCAGATGTGTTTTCTACAAGATTCCTGTTAACAGTATATCATTTTTTCAGCACTAGAGTAACATATCCCAGGCTAGAGTGTATCTGCCATGGGGAGAAAATATTATTTCATATAAGGAAGTGTTGTAGTCTCTGTACTTTTGGAAAGAGCAGATAAATTCTTTGGGGTGGAAAAGAGCAAGAAGTAAGGAGGATATGCAGTAGAAAAGCTGTTTACAATTTCTATAGTATGATTTTGCAATATAAAATCTTATATGTGGGGACTGAAACTTTCTAGATTTCAGTCACCGATTGCATTTCATACTTATATATGTTCTTCTTCTACCTTTGCTTATTTTCATCAGAGAAATAAGCTTTTTCTCTCGTACATTCAAAGGCCTGCCTGTTAGACACCTTGTCTTCCCTGCTTGAGTTTCATAGAAGATGTTTGACACGACTTGAAGAAACCACAGCCTCATGTAGCTTTAAAAGAGGTGGCCAGCAGCCAACTTTCAAATAAACACTCTCCTCTCTTTCATTAAAAGAAAACATTATCATAATATTAAATTACAACTCAAATGGGGAAGGCATCTTTCCTTTTGTACCAGATATTGTCCTTTGAAATCATAAAACCCAGATTGATTTTCACATGAGGGTGACCGAGGAGAAGAAAAGGAAAAAATAAATAAAACAGAAACGCTGGTTGTTTTTCACATTCCTCTCCTGGTTATGGAAACAAACGTTTGGATAACAAGTTTCTCCTTAGCCACTTCTTTCTTTCACTGAGCTTTAATACTCTCAGTATATTCTATCTTTCCCATATGTCCCTCCATATTGGCAAAAAGGGCTAACATTGCTGCTGTACCTTTGTGAAACATTTTTTAAGTCAGGTGTTGTAATCGAGTTCCTGTTGGTGCTGTTATGAGAAAGAGCAGGAAGCTTGCCAGTGAATCTAGCTGAGATGAAGGAGAGAATTTCATGAAAGAGCTGAGAAAAGGCCAAAGCTTGTCCCAGTTCTAGATAGCAAGCCTCTGAGATGAAAGAGACTAACAACTAGTCCTACTGATTTGTGTTTTTCTTTCTTTTTAAAACAATGCAAATATGTTATCACTCAGAACTACCACAGTCACTTTTGTAGAATGCAGGATGGGGTCATCAAGATAGGACATGAGGAAAGGGACCTGACAAAGCAGCATGCGGCAGTCTGCCTCAGTCAAAGTTTGTGCCAATAACTATCTGCAGATTTTGTGTTCACACAGTTCCTTGTTCCTAACCCCTTCCAGCTCAACTGGGGGCTTTATCCCCTGCTTACATAGATTTTCTTTGGCAGTTACTGACTGGTTGTCTCAATCACCACATATCACAATGTATTTTGCATTCTAGATGCTACAATGAAAACAAAAATCTGCTTGCTTCTTAATCTTACTTGGGATTTTTTGGCTCTGTACTTCCTTTTAAGGGATTCCAGACACCTGCTTTTCATGCGAGTTGTGCAGCTGCTACCTGCTAAAGGTTGCTATTGACCATCACAGTGAATTTTGGATGTTCATTTCTGCCAGCTGAGTAATTCATTGACATTCGTGGTGAAGTTTTGCTGTTGTGGCTTCCCAGTGCATTAATATTTTAACTCCTCCCCAGTTCATTTGTCCTTAGGTGTAAAGACATTAAGCATAGGCAGTAATGATTGTATTCTTCTCTGTTAGCCTGAACTGGTAAGTGATGAATGGTACATTGCAATAACTGTCATGTCAAATTACTTGCAATTTTTCCAAATGTACTTGCTAAGCACAGTATATTTGAAATTATCTTTTGGATATCTTCAGATCTTTCAGAGTGAGAGGTATAGCCATCAATGTAGTTTACAAAGTTTTGCTATGTTATGGCACTGAAACTCAAGAAGAAACTTTAATAGTAGTAGCTTGTTAATAACAGGTACTGTTTCTGAATGGATCTATACCAGCATCAGAACAAGAACAATCAGGAGCATCATGGTTCTAGTGAGTAACTGACACTACAAACTGAGCCTTGTTACCTACTTTTTCTCTGGATGCTTTTTCCTATTGCGAAAGTATTTGTACTGCACTAAGCAAGAGATTTGGGCCACATTCTTACACTTCCATACTCAGATCAGTACTTTAAATCACTCCTGGCACTTCTGATACCAGCCTATTTCAACATTAGTACACTTAGTACTACATTACTGCAACATTCAACAGGAGTAAAATGGCTGTAAACTTTTCATGCTGCAAGAATTTTTGCCTTCTTGACAGAGAATTCTCATGTAACATCTCAACATTATAAATAACTAATTAGCTCTGTAGGTCCTTACACAAGTAACAATGTAACAGCATTTTCCACAAACTCTCCTAGGAAAAAGTAAAGTATCTGGTGCCTCTCCATCCCTATCCTCCTCTGCTGGAGTTGTAGGTGGTTTTGTTCATTTGTTTGTTTTGCTGTTATTGTTTTTAAAAGTTATTTTTGGGGTGAAGTTAGTTTCTTGTGGACTTTTTTTTCCTTAAATGATGAATTTGTGACACCTATGAGTTCTCTTTTTGATGGATTTCTCTTACGTTTCTAAAGGGATGACGTAACTCTTCTTCCCTCATTGTTTTACATTAAAAGGAAATTGAGGGCAGAGCCTGATTTAAAGGGGATAGGTGAAGACAAGGACAACCTAATCTTCTTAATAAAGCAGTCATTCGTTAGTGAGGTTGTTAGAATAAATAAGAGTAAGAGAAAAATCACAGTGTTAAATATTATTATTTACTATTAATTTCACAGCAAGGATTTTATGATTTAGAAAAAATACATAATGTTCAGAAAATGGGCATTTACTCTTTACAGATAACATAATATGCATTAGACTGTCCATTTTATATTTGGTTTAGCACTTTTTTTCAGCTTGAAATGTGTTTTCTCAAAGTTCCATTTTTTTCTTTTACTTGTGTTACTGACACATCTTAGAAACAATTGTATGTATCGAGCTGGTTGTTTTATATGTCCCGTATTTAATGTGATATCTGAGCATTTTCTCAGTATTAGATGTGGAACATACATACATTTATTTGATGTCTGGGCAGACTGTTGTGAAAATCATTTTGTTTGCTTGAGGACACAGTGCACAACTCTCTTCAGGGCAAAACTGTGTTGAGAAGCACTCTGCATGCAGTTTGCACGTTGAGTTTTGATCGTTGAGATGGCAGCAGTATGAGAGCATATGAGATTTTAGGAATTTTGCTTCTGTTCTAAGTATCCTCTCAGCATTGCAGAATCCACGGTAGTTGAGCTCTTTAGCAAAGTGGATTTGGGTAGCTTGTAGTGAAGGTAGGAGGTGACATTGTTTATGACATGAAACCACGAAAGCGTGGAATTATCTGCCACACATGGATTAGTTTTTAATCCCTCAATAAATCTCTCAGGAGATTCATTCAGAAACTGAATATTGGAGAAAAGCCTGTAGGATCCGACAGCCAAGAGTTCTGGAGAAGGAAGTCAGTGCTGGCTCTGATAGCTCCTGCTGCTCCTGCATGTGAGCCAGGAGGGGCAAGAACAACCTTAACCAGGCTTGCCTTCATATCATACTTTCCCTTCATTTTGCTTAAAGCACTTTCACAGGAAGTTAGTCCCATCACATGTGTTTTTATACGTGTGACTCAGCTGGCTAATGGCAGAGTAGGCATGAGAGCCCAGCTCCTGATCAGTGCCTCTGCTGGACACACAACCGAAGTGTTACTCCTCTGTTCTGATGCCTCTTGCATGGCTCACTCTGGGAAAAGTTAACAAAGGAAGGAGTGTCTCTCGCAAAACTGCTTCAAATGCTGTATGGGATATATTTAGAGCTGGCTGATTTACACTGTTCTGTAAGGGTTAAGTTCTCAAAGGGGAATCCTTAGATGATAACAAAGAGCTGTTGGCAGTCATCCTTGTGTCAAAAGTAGATCAAAGAAAAAGAGGTGCAGGAAATGTGTCTTTGTGCTTGGAAAGCCTCCTTGAGCAAAGCAACCCCTGAGGGATTCTTGGAGCAGTGCATACATTCAGAGCATTCCTAAGGCTCTTCCTAGTAAAACAAGGGAGGAGAGGAACATTAAGTAGCCTCAAAGATCAAGGGAGCTCAGGGGCAGCAAAAAAGCTTTTTTTGCTTTATTTATGTTGTGTAAAAATTAAGCAATTGAAAATAATGTTATGAAATTGAATTCAGTGGGGTCAATTCTACATTCATTGTAATAATTCAATCAAAATCTGGATCTGAAAATTATATTTCCATTACTTTCCTGCTTGCACGCAGTTTCTCTTTTCCTGTCAATTGCTGCAGTGCCATGCCATGGAAGCTGAAGGGTAGGGCCACAGACCTCCTGCCATAGCCAGCAAAACGCAGAGGCGTGCTGAAGCTGATAGCTGAGCATCTGCTTGAGGGCAACTCTCACAATGATGTTTCCCATTTCTCTTTTGCATAGTTTTATTAGTACCTCTGGGTAGTTCACAGGGATTTTTTTGGTCTTTCAGTGTATAAAACCATTGAAAACTAAGTACTCTGTTTCATAGGAAATAAAGATTTTAGAAATCTTGTTTTGCTTATAATTATCTTGAAGATTCAAAACCTCAACATTTTTCACAAACTGAAATCCTCCCAGTTTATGCTTTGACTTAATCCAAATGAGTCATTTGGAATAGCAAGTCTGTTTTGATAGCCCTAAAATACTTTCCTTCAACTAAGTCTTAAACCATTTTACTGTTAACATTAAAAACTTTGAACTCTGGGCAGATTATTGAGTAAATATGACACATTCTAACCTCAACAAAATACTCTAATAGTTTCCATGTAAATACCAGGAATATATAATTTTCTCTTAATGAATGGAACTGGCATTCTCACATGAAATAGTAGCATAAGAAATAGTTACTGCCTAGGATTTTATGGTCATCATGAGAGAGTGAGGCTACTGTTAGTCTTTTGAGGTATTCCTTGCTGCTTTTTTCTAACTCGCTCTGTATCTATAGACTTTACATCTTCCTTCACCTTCCCTTGTGACTAATTACACCTGTCACATCTGTACATGTGAATTCATGCATTTATCTTCTCTTAAGCTGCAACTGAAAATCTCTGCAAGTGCTGTTCTGAAGGAATATGATAATAATATTTCTTCCTCTTAATTTATGCCCAAGAGCACAACATTTTTATAGTGCTGTTCCCTTGGAAAGCAAAAATGTTGGTTATTCCTCCCAGGTTACTTTCTGGACTGCATAAAACCATCTATTGGAGTTGGACACATCAACTTTATCTACCTCAGATGCATATCTAATATAAACCAGTCATCCAAACTAAGCTACCTTTGTGATGGAGACTGCTTCTTCTTCGGCAGTTTGTTTTAAAATTAGTGTCTTTAGGTTCATTTTTATATTCCTTTTCTACAGTGACAAAGTCAGCTTGAAAAGGTTGCATCTTTTCTCTTCCCACAGCTTGTCATTGTTTAGGTTTTGATAATGAAAATGTTTGTGTGACCAAGCTATAAATTAGATTGGTGATGTTTTCTAGGCTAGTCTTTCAACATTTTCAACGAGAAAGTTTTCTTTATGAATTAATATACAGTAGTTTTAAAGCTGGAGTGAAAAAAAAAAAAAAAAACAAAAACAAAAAACAAGCATTTTAAAGGTTTGAAAAGAAAATGAGATATTTATGATCTTTTTAAACATTTTTTTTACTTTTTGATTCATTGAACACATAGGATGTAGTGGATGCCCCATCTCTGGAGACTTTTAAGGCAAGGCTGGATCAGGCCCTGAGCAACCTGATCCAGCTATGGATGTTCCTGTTCCTGGTCATTTCAGAGGAGATGAACTAGATGGCCTTTAAAGGTCCCTTCCAACTCAAAGGATTCTATGATTATTTTTTTCCTTACTGTTTTGGACAGTTTTACTAAACCAAAGAAGTTCTCTAATCCCTGTGAGAAAAACACATGCCTCTCTTAAATGGTTTTAAATGTCTTTTTTTTCCCATTAATGTATATGGAGAAGCAAGGGGAGAAAATGAGCTATTGCCCCAGGAATGGTCAATTTTCAAAAGTAAGGCTATTGCTTAGACCAATTTAATTCTACCAAGAACAACAGAAGCTTAAGGTCATACAGACATCTCTTATTCATAACTGTTGGTACAATCTGTTAACTCTCAGTATCATGAGGGTTATCATGCTAGCAATCATCCCACTCTGAAGAGAGAAGAGAAAATAATAGAAATGGTAAAGCTAAATGGAGCTGCTCTCTACAGCTATCACGAAGGTCCTTGAAAAACTTTTGAATGCTTTAGGTAGTGTATATATATATCCTTCCTGAAAGCTTTAATAGAGGTGAAACTCAGTGCAAAACCTTACCCTTATTATCTGTGAGTAATAAGGAGCTACTATTATAAAAATAGACCTATGCATAATGAACAGCTGTGCTATAAAAAGAGAAATCTTTCTAAGTTAATGTGACAATATATGCAGGCATGAGTATGCACATATATACACTACACAATTAGTAGATTAGATGGACTCAGTAGATGGCATATTTTTGGATTTCAGGAAACATTTTTGGCATGCTATTTCTCAACTGTAATTAAAATAGTCATTCAGATCTATTTCAGTAGATGTACATGTACACTGAAAATGGCATAATAAATCTCAACTAGCAAGTCACTATTCAAGGGCAACATGCCAAGTAAGGGCAGTAGTATCAAGAGGAGGACCCAAGATGTCTATCTTGAGTGCATCTAACAGGTAGATCTTACAAGGAAAATATAAGTGATGTGGGCAAAACTTTTTCTGCGTGAGTTCTGTCTGGTAGCTGTTGTGCAATGGTGACAAGCTTTAGTGTACTACTATGTGCTTGAGCTTAAATGATTCTTTTTTAACTATTGTAATATTTATTTGTTTATTTATTTTTAAGCGGAGCTTAGAGGTTTTATTAGAAACAAAATTCTGGGGTTTGAAAGGATGAGTGCATGCTCTGCAGAGCATTGGAGAGAACATGATTCAGAACACATCACAGTTCAGGAAAGGAACTGGCCACTGAGTGACTGAATAGAGAAAGTGAGGAAATGAGAGACAAAGCAACATTTTGTGTGACGAGGGGCAGGCAGGAAGCAGGCATACTGTGAACAGCAGGAAGGAGCACTACGGGAATTTTGTACTTTGTAAATGCCTAATCGTTCTGTATGTCGTGGAAACTGAAGATGATCTTTGATATTCCAAGTGAGCATTATAGCAAGGAGTTGCTCAGTTCCCAGTTATAAAAAGCTCTTCAGATTGATCCACCTCCCACCCTTCAGGAAAGATTCTTGTCAGCATTGTGCAGGAGAGCAAGAAGGTGGTGTTCTGTCTTCTGAGGATAGGATACTGGATAGGATTACAATAGCTGAACGGGTTTTCTGAAGTAAATAAGCAAAGAGCTGCCAGGGATAGTCCATACCAGCATAAATAGCTCATTTTAGTTCCACTGAATGTAAATAATTTTAGAAATCTTCTAATAGTTCCAAAGAAGAAGGATATTCGAGATACACTCTTATGCTGTTCATGTTCTGTATGTGAAATGATACAGAAAGTAAAATAAAACTAAATAAATACTGTGAGTATTCTGCTAGTCAGATATGTTGTATAAGACTTAGACATAGTTTCACAAATCCATGTTCTTTGAGGAAAAGAGGCTGTATGGTTTGACTAGCCTCTAGTTTTTTAAAGGGGAAGCAAAGTTTTAGATCTGATATGCCAGACTAGTATGATTGATATTAAATTAGCAATCAATGTGTAGATATTGATGGAAAGGTGAAGAATAAAAAGAATTTGTTTAAAAGAGAATCAAGATGTTGAGAACAAAATTAATCAAGGCTCGAAGGACTGAAAGAGGAGTTCTTTAATTGCCCACTTGCCACTGTGATAAGGCTAGCTAATAAACAAGTGGAACTGAAGCAAAAATTATTAATTTCTAAACCAAAGTGCTGATAAGATGAAATTCCTCTGACTAGGAGGGAGAATTCCTGTGGCTGAAATCAAAAGACAGAAATAGGTTGGAAACAACAGTACACTGCAAAAATGACATTTCCTCTTTTCACAGTCCTTGTACCAGATGATCTTGAAGTCCAAAAGATAAATTAATACCTAAAATAAATGCTTATGTGCTTGCTGATGACTGCTGTAGACTTCCAAATCCAATTTGAGATTTGGATAAAATGCAAACTAGCCTGTTGTGTGTAAGAAGAGAAAAAAGTTCTTAATATATGGGGGTGAAGTCTTCAAATTGGAAATCTTTGTTCTGCCAAAGCGAGATTTCTTGGTGGCTATTGAGTAGATTGCTCTATCTGTATGGGAAACATTGTATCACATATTAGGACATTGTGTTAGACCTATTGTCTGTAAACAAAGAGCTGAGCTAAAAACTAAGCTCAGAAATAAAGCCATGTGTTACCCCAGTGGAAGTGATTGAAGCTTGAAACTTTTCTTTGCAAACGGAATAAAAATCTAGAGCAGTCTGATATGTACCTAGACATAGATATTCAAATAAATGAACTTTACTGCCTAATTAACTTCTGAGCTGCTCTACCTGGATACTTCTAGAAGATGGAAATCTCCTGAAGTTTAAAACAAAGTCACAGTAACTCAATTGAATGAAAGACTGTGGAGAGAAAAATATGGATAGTAGTTGAGTTGTATGTGTAAATGGCTAGAAAGGCTGCAAACCCATAGCTGAAAGGGGAGGATTTTCTGATATATAAATAATAATAAAGAAAAAAATGGTTTTGCTTGTATTAAAAAGAAGTTGGGAAGAAGAAGGCTTGATGATGGAAGGAACTAGCAATAGAGTTAGGAAGTTTAAAAAGATTTTCAAGTGCATTAGTAGCAAAAACACTTTAGCAGTGGTATTAATTAGTCATAGACATGTGGTGTAGGGTTATCAACAACAGAGGCAAAAAGAGTTCGATAAGCATGTCCTGTTTAGGAAAGAAAAAAAAAAAAAACCAAAAATGATGCTTAATCATCACATACTAGTGATGAAAGAGGTTCCATAACAACATACAGATTTGTGGAAAGGCAGTTGTTAAAGTGCTCAGTTTGTAAAACAACTGGTCAAGACAGCTTGTGTTCAAGAACTTTGAGAAAATTGGCTAGAGATCTTTAAAAGACAGAAGTGTTGAGATGCTGAAGAAATTCCATTGAACTGGAGGAAAGTTTATGTTGCATTAGTATTTAAAAAAGGGTGAGTGGAATGTGCAGGGTTTAGTTGTATATACTGATAAACTCTCTACTCTTGTGAAGTATGTGACTACATAGTATGAAGACTGCTGCCTTGACAGTCTGAGTAAAAATATCAGGACACTTGATATGAGACAACTAGAAAAAAGTTTATAATTGCTTGTCTATCAAAACAGCTTATTTAAAAAGATGTTTTGTTCTAACCATTTTTAAATGAGTTTTCAAGTTTGAGAGAAGTCATGGTGTGAATGTAGGACGTTCTATTTTCAGTCACATACTTACATTGATAGCACATGATATTGAAAACTGTATTGATAATCTGCTGATAACATAGAGACTAAGATATGAAGCGATAAGTCAGAGCGCAACTTGCCAACACAGTAAAACTGTGTACCTGAAAGGCAAAGAATGAAAATAGAAAGGGTGGAAATGCCTTTTCTGAAATGAAGTATGCCAGGGAGAGATTTGATGTCACAGTGGAAAATCAGCTAAGAAGAATTTTTTTGATCAAAATGACTGATGAGATTGATCACAGATAAACAAGGAGATCTCAGGAGAGAGCTGAATGGCTGTTCTGTATCACGTGAGATTAGTGTGCCTTTGCCTTTGAGCAAGAATCTTGAAAAATTGGGAGGGCTGTAAGAAGATCCCAAGATATTGCTTCTTATAATCAGCTTTGGTGAAAAGCGTTTTGTCGTATTGCTCCTCTTTTTGATCACTACCGCGATGTATCTGAGCAGAATATCTGAGCAGAGAGTGATGAGGTAAGCAAGGCACACGGACTAAGTGATGAGCAAAGAATAAAGAGTTTAACAGGAGGCAGCAGGAGATCACAGTGACGTTTTCAAGGTGAAAGGTTAACAGCTTAAAGTTGTAAATATTCGTGAAGGAGGGAGAATATTTATTGAACGGAAAATGGAAAGTTTAGGAGTAATTGAAAAATACAAGGATAGGTAGTAGACGCAGAGTCTTCTCATTGTCTAGTCTGACTTCCCTGACAGTCAGATCTATTAGTCTGTACATTAACTCGTTTCCTAAGAGAAGTAGTGAGAAATATTGAGTTGCTATTTTGATATTGCAGGGAGAAAATGCTATAAAAAATGCTCTAAATGAAGTTCCTATTTTGGCAGGAAGATGACTTGGCTGAACTGGAGTTGGCTTCCCATCATGAGTTCCAGAAGAGTTTTCTGTAGTTTTCTTTTCTTCTGCAAAGTAGCATCAGGATTCAGGAAAAATTTCAGCCCTGCAGGTGTCTGAATGCATTTTCTGTAAGATACTGAAAGAAATGGAATTACTTTCTGAGTGCTGGAGGCTTCTGGTTTTCTGGTGTTCTATTACAGAAAAAGCGATGGATCTGTGCTACGCTGTTAAGAGATCCCATATTTTTGCAGTGACAATTGAGTATTGTTACATTTACTGTTTCTTCCTGATCATTTTATGCTCCTTAAACTACAATCACAGATTTCCTCTTCATCTTTTATTTCCTATCGCTTAAATCATTGCCTTTTGCTGATGAAGATAGAGAAATCAGCTTGTTATACAAAATGGTCCTTATTATTTGTTTAATGTTGACATTCATGTCATATAAGATCGCAGACAAGCATGTATGAGAGGATATGCTTGGAAGCACCTCTGGAACTCTTAGTTTCACAAAAAAAAGTGAAGTTTCTGTTAGTGACTGTATCTGATAGATCTTCAGTACAGAGAGGCTGAATGAGCATGAAAGTAATTGAAATGTAAATAGACTGGAATATTACAAAACTACTTTCCAGATCTCGTGCATATTTTCATCACTGAGCTCTCTTCTTCTTAGAAGCCGGAAATCTTTTGCTATGAGAAAATAAATGGATGAATACATATTTCTGTGAGCAGTTTCCTCGTGAAAGGAGTGGAGGTGTAGGCACTGATTCCTGCTCTCTGGTAATAGCAATAGGACCTGGGAGAACAGCATGGAGCTGTATCAGGAAGAGTTGGGTTGGGGGATTGGAAAAGATTTTTTCCCCAGAGGATGGGGAGGTGCTTGCGTAGACTCCCTAGGGCAATGATCATGACACCAAGCTGCTGGAGTTCAAGGAGTGTTTGGACAACACTCTTGGACATAAAGTTTGAATTTGGTTGATCCTGTGTGGAGTCAGAAGTCAGACTATAGGTAGTCTTTATGGGTTCCTTCCATCTTAGGATATTCTGTCCTACTGATTTGCTGCAGCTTGATAGCTGCTCTAATTGTCTTTTCCTCAGCAGCACGTGAAGAGTGACAAGCAGCTGTCTTTATGCTATAATGAAAGATGTAATTCTCATAATATGAAACATTTTGTAGCATTTTACTCATTGTGGGATGCATATTTATGCCTTTCATATTGTCTGAGATTTTGATCTTTTTTTTTCCAACTCAACCAAACTTTAGAACAGAACTCTAAGATTTGATATGAATAAAAATGCACAAATGCATATATACTGATGTCATAATATGATCAAATGTCATAATTATCAAGGAAGGGGTTTTTTAGTTATATGACAAAGGGATTTTGAGATAGAGCAATGGAAGTAGATTAATAAGAACTGTATTGATGAAGCTACGTTACTAGATATCAGCTACAAGGAGATTACCTGATTCCTTTGCAAGTCCCAGCCTTTATACATGGCAGTAGGAAAAGATGTTTTTTGGATGTGTGACTAATGCAAAGGTTTCATTAATGTTAGTTAGTGTGTTTCCAGAATAAAATATATAGTCACTAGCAGGCAGCCATGGGCCTGTATTCAGTTGTACAGTTGCTACAACACAGTCACCACTGGAACACAGCGTTTAGGAGTTTTATACTGATTTAAAAAAAAAAAAAAAAAAGGATAGATAAAGAATACCAAAGAACACAATAGTAAATAAAATATTTTGTTGTAGAAGTGGCAGACTATTTTGAAACATCATCAGGACAGTATTACCTCTGTACACTGTAATGAGGGTGGATTGATACAACGAGGTTTTGTTAAATCTGTGTTCATGTTTAACAGTATGAGAGTATAGTTTTGTGTAGAAACATCAAATTCTTCTCCTGTTGTTTTTGTTTTGTTATAGTTGTTGTCTCCTGTTCTGGATCACATGAAGTAAACTTTTCTACACCAAATCTACCTGAGAAGTTCTCCCTGATAAGAAATAGGATGGTGTCATTTCTTCAGCCTTCTGAATCAGGTACCACAAGTCCTCTTCTGTACATTTGCCTTATTTCTACTTCAAAATTTAGGTGCAAGTGAGATGCTGGCAGTCACATGGATCCTTTAGAAAGCCACTGAGTTTCTGGCTGGAAATAGCACAATGTTGCAGAAAGACCAGTGCAATCTTAGGGGAATTCTTCACTTCATTATTAAAATAAAATAAAATAAAAATCTTCTATATCATCACAGTGTAATACACCAGATTTGGGCTAGGGAGTTCTTTAAACAAAAGCTATTTAGTAGAACTATAGAAACCATAGAATAAAGTAGATTTCTTGACACTAAATGAAGGCTTTTTCCAATTGGAGTTTTCAATTTTCTAGGAATTTTTAAAGAACAGTGAGCTGAACAAAAATGCTTGTGAGATGGCTAGGATGTATTTGGTCTTACTGTGTTGCCAGAATAAATGTCACATTTCATAAACACTTAAGAGAAAGGAACCAGTTGTCATCAGTGGTGTGGAAATGTGGAAACTGAACGGATGACTTTCAATGTAGTGAAATAATCACTTAGATTGGAAGAGACCTCTTCAGATCACCTAGTCCAATCCACTTGCTCAGGGAGGGTCACTGAAAGCAAGTTACCTATGATCCCATTGGGCTTTCAATACCTATGAGATGGCAAATGTACAACTTAAATGTGCAGCACGTTTCCAGTACTTTACCACTCTCAGGTGTTTTCTTATGTTCAGACTGAATTTCCTGTTTTTTTACTTTGCCAATTACCTTTTTTTTTCCTGCAGTGGGCAATAGTGAGAATTGTCTGGCTTCCTCTTTGTTCATTCCCATTAGGTGTTTATATACATTGACAGAAAGCTCCCATGAGCCTTCTCCATACTCCACTCAGTCAGCCTCTCTTCACATATGGTCCAGTCCCTCAACAATATTTGTGGGCATGTGTTGGACTCATTATAGCAAGTCTGTGTCTTTCTTGATATAGAGGAGGTGGGAGATACAGCCTGTTCCAAGCCACAGTGATATGTAACTCCATAACATTCATATTTCTCTAAATTCTGCATGCTCGATGATGTGTGTAAACATGATTACAGTTAAATTTAAAAATTAGGCAGACTTGTCTACTTTGTCTTTTGTACTCAAGAAGATGCGTTTTTTTCCATGGCAGCTTTCATTGTATTTTTTTTTTCCCTGAAAGTTAAAGTATCACAAATCCTCTGGAGGCTCTTTTTATTTTCTTCTGTCCCATTTGTATTGCCTGTGCAACAGCCTATCATTGTTATATTCCTGACCTTAATTCTATTCTTAATTCCTACCTTCCTTTCTTCCAAGTAGTAGAGCTACAAAGAGATAAAATCGTGTGATTTATGAGTACAAAGTCTGAATACCCTCTGAATGACAGAATCCCAAATATGAATGTTCACTCTTACAGTTTCTCATATGGCCTGTGGGTCCTCAAGTTATTACTGTAATATTATTATTACTACAGAAAATAAATATTGTGCAAGTTAATATCAGCTTACTGTATCTATTCAGCTCCATTCTGTGTGGGAGAGCTTTGTACAGCTAACGTCTCTTCAGGGAGCTTGTATTAGATTGATGAGAGAACAGTGAATTACTTGTCTGGTTTATAATATGCTGATTATGAAAAATTCTGGCCAGGATGATCTAGTGTTCTCAGTGCTGAGAATGGACTCTGGAGTTCTTAGGAGGGCATTCTTCTCTATCTTGCTGGAGAAAAGTAGAATGCTGGGGAAAATAAAGAAAAGAAAAAGTATATATAAAGCTTGCTTTGCTCAGCTATTCTGCTTAAGATCTTAGGGCTTCCTTTGTTCCTCTCTGTTAAAATGCTAAATCCTTACAGTTTCAATATCCTTGCTACAGTAGGTTCAGAATGTTATGTACTTAGGTTGCTCTAAAATAATGCCTCCAATTTATTTCCATGGAAATTTACAATAGATACAAAGAGCACAGTAACACTATTTGATAGAGCAAATTCTCAGCTACAAAATGCTATTTTTCAACATATACAACGCCATTAACTATGCACTGTTGTCAAAGCTGGCACACTGCACTTGTAACTACCTGCACCAATGGAGCTGATGTACAGTTACTGTCGCCACTACTGAAATGTATTACCCATTGCCTCACTGTGCTCATATTCACTGTTTGGACTCCATAACTTCAGCAAGTATCAATGAATGTCAATGGGTGTGATTTTTTTCTCCATGAAGGATTTCAATTACATACTTTTGCTTCATACACATTTCTGTGTCAGACGCCATTTTGTCAGACTGCCCCTCTGCTGCCATCTATCATACAGCAATAAAATGTCACAGAATATTGGTGGGAAGGTTCAACCTCTATTGCCATACCACCAAGATCCCCATCCGACTTTGTGGGCCAATATTATAAAATGGGAGGCGTTACCTTTGAAACAGCCCTTGTATCTGTGGGTTGACCATCCAGTAATATAAATTCACTGTTGATACTGGTGGGAAGATGCTGATTTAATCTGCTAAGAATTTGCAGAGTAGTTTTTCTCTCAGGTATGTTCCTTCACCTGCTCTGGGAGATTCTTTGTTGTTATTGCATAAGACAGCTTTCTCTTCTCCCTTCTCCCTTTCATTTCTTGAGAGAGACCCCATACACCGTAGATCTGCTCATTTATGTCCCTACATAGGCCTGCTACTTGAATTGGAGAAAGCCTGAATGAAAACTTTTGCTTCTCGTGACAGAAATCTCTTGTATCATCGCCTCAAGCTGCTCATGGATGACGTCTACAGATAGTTTTGGAAGACCAGACTGGGTATTGTCTTCAGTCAGTGCCCTGGTGTCTCAGGAGAGACAGCTGCTTCTGGAAAACAGCTCCTCCCAAGGAGGTGTTGAAGGTAGGCAGTTACAGTTTCCCCCCAGTGAACATCTACTTTGTCCAGCGCCAGTAATAGCTGTGAGCAGCAGCAGTAGGAGTTTACAGAGTGAGACCTCAGTCACATATCTTTAAAAATACTGCCATATGCTGGTTCTGGTGTGCGACTATTAGGTACATTGTCTGTGCCTAAGATAATCTGTCACTGAGAGCCTTATAATTTATATTATCTTTATATGTACTGCCTGCTTTGTGTATACATGTACCCTGTATCTAGCCAGCTCGTTTATATACTCCTTTTGTTGCTCTGTGTTTTAGCATTAGCTACTTCTGCTTACACATGGATTTTGTTACAAAACTCAATCCTTTACAAGCCAGGTCTGGCTCCTCATGTCTGCTGGTTGCCTTGAGAGATCTTCAGCTTTTGTTTTCTTGGACATATTCACTCTGCTTTGTTTGGTTTCTTCTCTTCTCATTCCTTCTATTGCTTCTTTATGTATTTCCCTCCTTTACTTTAGTCTCCTTTCTTTTCTATCTGTTATTCATACTTACTTTGTGCATAGTCCTCTGCTTTCTTCTTGAGATCTTTTCTTCAAACCCTTTATCTATTTTCATATTATTATAGCTCTTCCATGCACAATGTGTCCTTTTGTTTTTCTTCTCTTTTTTTTTCTTCTCACAGGAGACATTTTCCTTTTGAACATGAGTAGGCTGCCAGATAGATGCAAGTTCAGCCTGCATAGCCCAATCCTGCCTGGGAGCGTGGACTCTTGTTTGCTGGAACTAGCCGTATATTCACAGGATGCTGTTCCTCTCCTCCAGAAATTCACAGTTGAAATCAGATATGTGGACACTAACAGAAATATAATAATTTCTCTGAAAGTTGGCCATGAAGAGGATGCTGGGTAAGACAATCAATTTGCAGCTCTTTAGACTTTAAATTGCAGGGTAGGGTGGAGTCCCTCTGGGCCACTGTTTTTCAAAATCTTCTCTCTCCTTGAGATTATTGCTTTTGTTAGAGCAAAAAATAAAAGTAGAACTGTCAGGATTGAGTTGTGCAGTTTCCTGACAGGATGTCTATAACAGACACAGGTTTTGTTAGCCCCCTTTGCAAAGAACACATCTAATTAGGAGTCATTCCTTCTCCTTCATAGTCAGGAGAGGTGAGAGTGGCTGACTCCCTCACTGATTCTAGGAATATAGAATTTAAAATGCACTCAGTCCAAAGGCTATGTTGGTGAAATGACTGATATCTCTAAGTACTCAAGGGGTCCTGTTATAGTCAGATTTTGAGAAGAGCTAATCCTGCCTCTTTCGTAATTTCTTCCTTCTGTCTGCTAAGTTCAGGAGCATCGTCTTTTGTTTAATCTATAGAGTTTGGAGAGTGAAAAAGCAAAGCCTAGAGGTGAGAAGAGATGAAGGGAAAAAAAAAAAAAAAGGAATTGTAGCAACCCTGGATCTTGTCCTGCATTTTCTACTCTTTGATCTTTCCCACATTTATTTTTTCATTCCTGCATGAATGCTGCGAGGAGAAGAAATGGGTAAAAGGAATGAATCGCAACAGGAAAAGAAGGAGAAAGGTCCACGTGTCATCTGATTTTTGTCATTTTCCATGTGCTTGCTTTCTCCTTCGCTGCAATATGTCTTGTAAGAACCTGGGTCAGGCACACAACAGAGCTTTTTATTTCCATCACCTGACTGACTCCCGTGGAGAACTTAAGCAATAGAACCCAGTGCTTGTTTTCTTTGAATTCTTTGGCACTTCTCGAGCTGCCATGGAGATCTTCAGCCAAGACTTCTGGTCAGCCAAAGATAGCAGAGGTTGACTAAGAAAACTTATTTTACTTCAAATCCATCTCTCACTCCTACTTTTAGCTATTGCTCACTTCCTTCCTGGCTACTCCTTCCTCTTCTTTTTGCCAGTTTCACAGGGAATCTGTAACATTTTCGAGGATAAATTTCTAACTTTCTTTTTCACCTGCTTTAAGTACTTGACAAGCCTCTGCTTGCCTAAACAACTGCAGCCACAATTCCCCAGAATTAACTCATAAAATACCCTTTGAGATATCTACCTGCCCAGGACAGGCTTTGATCACAGACAGTGTAGCATTTCTGAAATGAACCATAGTCATTGTTTAAGACCTTATTTGAGCACTACAAAAAAAATTCTACATAAAATTATTGTCAAAATTATTGTCTAAATTATTGTCTGAAAGTGATGTTATTTACACACCTTGAATGTGAATGAAATTAGTGTCACTGGAAATTGGTATGAACATTGGTATTACTTACTGAAATGAAGCACTGATAAGAACTGAGGCTTTAGTTTTAAGAATGTAAAAGAGGAAGGTGATTGACTCCTCTTCTAAGTCAAAGTAGAAAGGAGGGGAAGGAAGAAGCACAAAATAGTTAAGAACAATTTTAGGTCAAATATCCTTACTTAACCCCATCTTTATGGTTGTCTGCACAGTTCCAGAAAAATTTATATGTGCAGGCAGAACAAAATTTATTTCTACAGTGTTTGAGCTGCTGCTTATTAGGCAGGTACTCTGAAATAAGCAGTTTTTCTGCAATTAAGATTTAAACAGTATTGGTTATTAAGAATAGAGACCATCTTGAAACATTCCCACTTTCTAGAGGGAGCAGAAGTCATACACACTTTCATGTTATACCCAATCACAGCTGCACAATTTGTAGAATAAAAGGAAGATAATGAGGAAATGACCTAGAGATAGACATCTACGTGTATTACATATTTTACTCTTCAGTTGCTACTGAGAGATCATCTTGAATTCAGAGTGAAAAACAAGAAATAGAAAGAAGGCTAGATATCACCTTTTCAGATAATTAGTCCAGAAAATCCTGCTTCAGTCCTTTCTGTCATCTTTTAATTCCAAAACCAAGCTGTGCTTCATCATGAATTCCAGCAATAGTAAATCACTTCAGTGAACTGCCCTCTTTCTGGTCCTGGAAGTCTTCTGCTGATTGTGTTTCCTCCTTAAGGTCCATCAGCTACACAGTTCTCTAAAGCTTAGAGATATGTCACTCATAAGAAAAAGTCCTGACCACCTCTGTTAGGTTTCATCTGTAGTATTGAAGCTGCCAGCCATTTTTTGCAAATGCACTGTAGCAAAAGAGAAACAGACAGACCTTCAAGCATTAAGTTCCCAGATAAGTAGGACAAGCTCATATTTTTTAATTGTTATTTTATACCACACATATAACATATGAGTATTCTGAGCTTCTCAGTTAGAGGGAGAGTCGCTGTGGGAGTGAAGGTGTTTGAAATTCTACATATTTACAAAAGATAAGTGAAATTATGTTTGTTATTATCTCCGTAGAGATCAAACATCAAGAGCCTGCATTTTTGTTTGCAGGCCCAAGCTTTCTTAATCTGATTCTTGGCTCAAAGCTATCTGCACCTTCTCATGGTTACAGTTCTGGTACCTGTTCAGATCACTGATAATATCTTTATGACTATTTTGTTTACTCCATCTTTTTCCTCATTATCATACAGAGCAAAAAACTAGTCACACCTGAAAACTCTTGTGAAAAGTCTTATGTGGTTTTTGTTTTGAATGATTTCACTTGCTTGTATTTGTTGTTGACCACAGTTGTTTCAGTGTTGTCAGCCAAAACTGTTTCAATAATGGAACTTGTTTCTTTTAGCTCTAAATACTCAAACTTCAATGAGAATAAAAAAGCACTGCTTGGGGCACTGATAATCTTTTCCCTTTCCATGGTAGAGTGTGATCAGTAAGCTGGGCTTACTGTTTTCTGTTTTCTTTCTAAAACAAAAAGTACTGGCCATGGTACTCTTGGTAGTCCAAGAAAGAATGAGTTCAAGGCCACATGCACAAATGGTCATCAGTTAGCCAATCTCGTGAAAGGATAATTGCTTAGTTTTCTCTATCTTTACTGCTTTTTTCCTTTTTTTTTTTTCCTTTTTTTTTTTTTTTTCCCCTCCTTTTTTGGAGCAGAGTTGCTAAAATGCCCTGCCAGCTTCTGCAACTCCTACAGGAGCTTACCGTCTTTGAGACTCTTCTTCACCCAGTCTGGGTTCTATTGTCAACAGAAGGTCTTTAACTTCTGCTCTTGTATGTAGAGGTATTGTGATATAGCTGATTTGAATGTCTGGAAACACCTAAGGTCATTTGGAATTAATAAATTAGGTGTCCAACTCCATAAGCCTTTGAAAGGGAATAGTCTGGTAAGTGTCCTCAGAAAATGCCTAATACATACTGACAGCAATGAGCACAGCTATTTAAATTAAAAAATAAAGCTACAAAAGGAGAGACTGCACTGCTGTTATGAAAGACTGATTTTGATCACTAACCTAGGATTTTGGTTTACTGATTCTCATGCTTCTGTTGAAATTGCACCGACAAATATTCTGTGCCAAGGAAAGATCTGTAGCTGGTTAGTAAGGGCAGGACTTGCAAGCATATGTTCTGTTCTGTCATCTATTTATTCTTGCATCTGATGACTAGCTTCCTATATGTGGAAAAGAAATGTAAAGCTTCTAATTTGTATGTTCATTGATAGTACCTTGAGGCAGTTAGCATAACTTTCAGCAGAAACTCCTGTAGTGACCCCCAGTTTAGAAAAGGTTTCAGCTTTCATGTTAGGGTTTTTTAATTTGTCATTCTTAATGAAGAAGTTGTTATTAATAATAAAATAATCTTTCTTAAAATGCACAATCTGTTAATTCTGTTGGAGATGGAAATGCCTGGCATAGCAAAGATTGGTAAGGAAAGGAAAAAGCTTTTGTTTAGCCTACGCTAGTGAAAATCAAAAATGGAAATTGTAGGTTAGCAGGGCAAATCCTGAATTCTGTTACCTTAGGCATCAGATTGCTTGCAACTCCAAATTTTATATCTGTGTAAATTTCTCAAAATGATGTCAGATTCTGACAGTCCTTCTAAACATACAGAGCAGTTCTAACATCTGTACTTAGAAGAAGAATATTACCTCATTAGTCGAGATCTGGCTTGACATAAAATCGATAGTAAAGATATTGCCAAGCTTGGCTTATCTGAAAGCCTGCTACAATGATCCATCTTCTTAGTAGCTCAACAATGGGCTTTGTTCCTGATTCCATTAAGAAAATTAAGTTGGTTCTGACTATCCTTTGCTCAGATGCTGGGACAAAGCAAATATTTACCACGTTAGAAATCTTGTCGCTGTTGTATGTTGAGGAAGAGAGTTTGTCTGAGTGGGAATGCCTTGATGATGATGAGACAGTGTACATCTAAGTATTCTGGGTGATAGAAAGTTGCTTGTTGTTTTTGCGGTCTATGGATGCTTGCAAGCTTTTCCAATGGTAGTATATAAATGGACTAAAATTTCAGTGTTAGGGATCTTTCAGTGCAGAACTGTAATATTTCATGGGACCTTAGGGCTCTCACTCAAAAGAGCTACCAGTTCACATGAACAGTGGTTTAAGATATTAGTCTTCTCTCAGAGGCCCACTGTTCCCCCAGCTGAGATGGCAGGGAAGACGGTGGGTCTTTCTCGGATGTGATGTTTCAGAAGTTGGTTCACTGACTTAGATAGCCAGTGGCTGTACTTCATTTTGAAATACTAGACTGTAAACTGCAAGATTCGGAGTGTGCGGCTTGTAAACCATATACAATTAAGTGCAGAAGTGAAACGAGTCATTGTTTTGAGCTGTGGGCAGTAATCTCTTCAGTTGCTAACATAAACCTAACACCAGTTGTGAATCATGGGCTGGCTGCTGTGGGTTCCTGTGCTTAGGATTATAACAGTGGTGATGCTTGGGAGCTGTGTTGTAGCTTGGTGGAGGTAGTGGAACTCAGTGGTTAGAAGGTCTTGTATGCTTAGTAAGTAAATGCAAAAGATGCAGAGACAGTCCTTACCTTCAGTGGCTTGTTGAACCAGTTAGTTTAAGGCCCACTGATTTTTTTGAGGCCAAGTGGATGCAATGGGATGATGAACAAAGCATTGTCATGCAGCAGAAATGATACAGCTCTGGGTCAGAGATGAATGCACTTGGATGTTGCATCACAGCTTGGCTGAGGGAATATATCTGTGTGTCTTAGTACTGAATATTCCTGAAGCTGCACTTTAATGTAAAATGAAAAACGAAGGAGGAGCAAGCAAAAGTGGAGAAGGTAAAGACAATTCAAATTGCTTTGACTTATTTTCAATTTCCCAATTAGGTAGCGTGTAATTTTCACGTTACGTCTAGTAAGCATGTGTTTGTTATCCAAGAGTTGCCTTCAAAACAGTTTCTGATGCAGGTTAGGAGCAGATGATCACTCCGTGGCAGCTAAAGCATTTCCTAAATGAAAGAGCAATACTAGGAACAGAACCTTATCAACACATGTTGATGCTGTGGTGGGGCCTCCTTCCAGCTACTAGTGCTTCCTTCTTCTCCCACTGGCTTAGAGTTACTCACTGAGAGTGCCAGCAGCAACATCAGCATGTGGGTGGATTATAGATAAATGTATTTATCTGGTACTCTTTTCAGGAGAAGGCTTATAGCAGGAATTCCTATCCTTTCCACAACCTCTTTACAAAACAGTAACATACAGTTTTAAATGTACTTTCTTGTTCTCTTACCATGAGGTGGAAGGACAGAGTCTTTGTTGTTGTTTTTGTTTTTTTTTTAAATTGTTAGGAATCTTGTAGTTTGTTTGTTTGTTTTTTAATCTACATCTGGGTACTCTGACTCCTGATAGACTGATTTGAGTGAGGTACTTTGAAAATTCCCATTGGATGTCACTGTCTAGCTTTCAATGCCTAGCAACCATCTTTAAAATTAGAGTGCATGCCACCATCCATCTTTCTCTGAACTGCCACAAGGGCTCTACAGTTAGATACTTTTGATGTCTCAGAGTTATGCTGTTTGTTGTGTGGGGAAACGTAAGTTACAACAATAGGAGCTGAGAAAAGGATAACTGAATATGAACTTTTTAGGTAGAATATCATTTGTTTTAAATGAATGCCTGCTATGTTGTACTTTATATTCGTTAATTCCTTCCCCATGTTAATACCATTGCTTCTATTTGGTGCAGTATAGAATCTGTGCTAGATACTCTGTGGACTTTAGTATGATTTTTGTGCATCTGATAGCTCCTTGTTGTATTCTAGGGTGAAATGGAAATCCATGATGGCTCAGATTGGCCGAATAGAAAAACCTTTTAAAATCACCTTGCTGTATTCAAACTGTGGAGCACAAGAGGCTGGACTACTGGCAGTGGGCTCCTTGCAGCTCACAAACTGCTTCCATGGTACGTTGCAATACAGTCAGTTTTGGAATAATCAAATGCAGTCATAAAAGAGAGCAGCATCCTCACAAAAAACGGTGAGCGTGATTAAAGATTTGGTCAGATAGGACACACATGAAAGCTGAGTGTCCTCTATGATTTTTGGCAGTGCTTACCTGTCAAGGGTCATATTTGAATGTATTTTGTGTGCATATGTGCACATGCTCAGAAAGCAGAGTTGATGTGCAAAATTAAACTGATTTCAGTATCGTTCTCTGCTTTTCATTACATTTGCTTTGCACTGACACTCATACAAATGTATAAGAATAACAGGGCTCATGCTGGATCCAGCAACAGGGATGGAAAGAAGTCTCTACCTAGGATATTTTAGCGTTTATTGTTTTTTCTTTCTCAAATAGTAACAAAAGGCTACCCAGTGTCACTAAAGCCTTTTCCATGCTGGAGCTCTATCTTGCAAATTTATGAAGAAAATGATCTGCAGTCTGTGGTGTGTATTTGCTACTGCCTGGCTCAGAACTTCTATTCAAAATGAAAATAATTTGAATGTAATTTATCCAAAGTTCTGAATGCTCAGCTCAGAAATGATCGGTTTGACCTAGCATTTTCAGACCTGTTGCCAGTGTCATGCAAGTGATCCTCAGTACATATGCAGAACCCTGCTAATGTCATTCAGGCTTCTGGGAAGCGTATGAGTCTGCTGGTGCAGGCAGCCTGTAAGTTGGAGACATAATCATCTTCACTTCCTGGTTTTCATCCATTAATATAATGCTATTGCTTCTGTTTTGCAGACATTGTAGAATTAGCTTTGAATAGAAATGTAAGATCTAAAAAGTTTCAAATGTAAGAATACTTATTTCACAGAGCTGTTTCATCGTATATCATGAGATTGTTTTTAATTATACTAGAGATTTAATTTTATTGCAGTCAATCTTTTAACAAATAATATACTTTTAATGCAATGTTTTTCACAGTCTCGGAGTTTTTGAGGGGATGCATGCAGCCTGAAGCATTGTGCTAAACCTCCAAAGTGCCCCTAAACAAGCTGTTGCATGTACCCAGCACAACACAGTACCCTGAAGAAATGATGTTTCAGATGTCCTTTCATCCTCCTCCTGGGGTTTTCTTTCTAAGTTCTGCATTTTTTCCAGAGCAGTAACAATTGTAATGGAACATCTGTGCAGAACTCTGCTAACAGGGAACAGGTTCAGAAGAGACTTTCACACACCTGCAGATCCACAATGAATCCGTGCACTCACATATCCATAGGACAGGCTTGCTACACTGAGTCATGATTTCAGAAAATATCACACTGAAAAATTATATGCAGCCTGTTTTGAGTACTTGTGTGGCTAGTTCAGTACTACTGTACTGCAGCTGGATAGGCAAGTTGGGGTGCATGAGTGAGCCAGGCTGCTGAGGAAACATCTTTCATCATGGGCTGGATGCCACAAATATGTCAGTAACACAAGTATTAGTTGAGCCTGATTCTCAATTAGCCATAACAATGTGTACATCAGACCCAGAGCTAAGTGCACATTGCTGCCTCCAGCAGCAGTGTCGTGCAACATGCCACTGCTGTCTGACAGGTATATGATCATGTGTGCAGCATCGAAGAACTCACCATGTAGAAAACTGTAGGAACCTCAGTAAAAATAAAATAAAAATCTGACTGTCTGAAGATAGCACAAATACAGCAGAAGTTAGTGTGAACAGGAAAGAGAAAGGAGAAATGAATTTGGTCTTTGTGAGAGCTGAGGCAATCTTGGGAATCTCATGCTGGATAGAAACCTGCATAACAAAGAGCATAGCTAAGTATCATTTATCACCCACAGGACAATTTCTGAGGTCGTATGTGTGAAGGCTGATGCACGTGCAGGAATATATATATTTTTATATATTAGATAGATAGATAGATAGATTCTGCTGATTCATCTCTGAGCTTCTTTTTTTTTTTTTTTTCCCTCCTTTAGATAAAGAAAACCCAGATCTTTCTATATATAACAAAGGCTCTTCCTTCCCCTGCCTTCATGGAGGCTGTGTTAGCCACTTACAAATCTGTGAATTCATCAGTGATTGCCCTACCAAAGAAGTGGAAGGAGTAAGATGTGGTGAGTATATAGCATGGCACTTCATGGGGACCTTCATCCCGTTACAATAATCAGTTTAGAACAAAATACAGGTTAAATTGATTCTATTTCTAGATTAATTCATCATTAAGCCCCCTATAATAATTTAGCCTGTTTTTATTATTTTATTATCAAGATTCTTCTTGAAAATTCATTCCATATAGGATAAAATTGATTTATTATTATTTTTACTATTGCAATAAGAAATTCAGTGACCTGTGTATCATAGTCACTGCTGCTTCAGAGGAAAGCAAAATCTTATTTACACATTTATGAATGGTGGGTGAGAAATTCCCTATGGACTCAATGTCTGAACTTCCCTTCAGTGGAAAATGCTGATCATTATTTTTGAGCCAACTACCAACAGGATCAATCACAAATCTGTCCCTCCTAGATGTGCAAGTTCTCATCTTGCATATTCTGACAAAGAGAGACTCCAAACAAGTATACTTAGTGCTGAGAAACATTATTTGTTTGAGTGTTTTTTTGGGGTGGGTTTTTTGGGTTTTTTTTTTTTTTGGCAATTATGGTGACAAAGATCTAGAGCAATCTGTTGACTGCCTTTTACAGAAAGCCTCATGATGTCTATAATTTAATATACTGTAGGGCAGTTACAAATGTATGGATTGATTTACCACTCTAGACTGTGGGAGTTGCTGTTTTCAGTGACAGATCTGCAGTGTCTAACAGCTCCAGTAGCAAAAAAAAGTTGACTTTTTTGATGACTGTGAAAATAAACAAATGAGACCTATTAATATTCTGACATTGAAAGACAGTATAAGTGGGATAGTTTCAAGAACTGTAGTAGATTTTGACAACAACTGCTGTTTGCCTTCTTCCATAATCAGGTTTCTTCTATTTTCCTGCATTTTCTTATGGTCCGTTGTAGATAGTCTCCCAGAAGGTTCACATTGCTCTTTTGAAGAGGGTTCATGTGGCTGGACACTGAATGAAACTGCAGCATTTCCTTGGTCTATCAGTGGCTTTAATGAAATGATTCACAATGGTTCATTTGTAGGGTCTACCTTGCAAGCCACTGCAGGTAGGATCTACATAGTTCTTTCTTTGTCTGTCTTTCTGTGAGTGCATGTTTTATGTATGCATGTGCGTGTGTGCCAGCATGCATGTGAATAAGTCTTGAACTTAGGGATGTTTTTTAATTAGCTTAAAATTATTAGTTTTAATTAGTTTAAAATGTTTGGCATTCTTCTTTCCAAAACAAATTTATCATCAGTATTATCTAGAGTAATTTTAAACGTAGCTAAAACTAACTTTTGATCACAAAACAAAACTTGGTATGAAATGTTCTATGGAAAATTTAACACGAACTCTAGGAGTCTAGAATGTCCTCACCTTTGAAAAGAATTATATGATGAATTCTTTCCTCTATGTACTTCCTCCCTCCTTGTTCTTATGAGATAGACAATTGCAGAATACTTCAGCTGCAGCATCACAAAGTAAAAATTGCCCTAGAGAACTAAGCATCTTGTAAAACACAAGTTTTTTGGAGACTCTTGTCAGACTCTGCTGGTGGGTTATAAAGAGAATCACATCTAAGTCTGTCCAAGGATGAAGTGATAATAAATATTTTGTGCTGTAGAATACCACAGGAAAAAAAAAAAAAAAAAAAACGGTCTGATAATTCCCAGAACTGTCTGCTTTTTAAATAAGGAGGGAAGTCAAATTCTGACATGTTCATATTTGAAGTCAGAAGCTGAGTTTTGATTCAGTTCCCTATCAAAGTATAGAGTGCTCATGTAAGAATCCTGTTTGTCTGTTGAGAGCTCATATGAACTCTTACTAGGAACAAAGACTGCAAATAAGCTCTAATGGCACCGTAGCAAGTTGTTGATGCTCATGGTGTAAGTATTAGGGTGATCAAAGAACTCAGAGTAGACTGCTGTGAACCGCTGTATGGAAATGTACTTGAGTGGCTTCTGAGGTCTATACACTACTTGTTTTGCAGAGAAGGGTTTGGGATATTGACTTTTGTGCTGCTGAAATTTCCTAGTGTATTCACTGTAGTTCGCTAATAAATGTACTCTTAAGCCTTGTTTCTATCATGTCCTCCTACTTACACTGTGCTTCAGAACAATGATGTTAAAGTATTTTGAAAGTATTAAAAAATACATATTTTTTCTAATTAACTTTTCTGTTCACAGGACACTTCCTCTATCTGCGAGCAGATAGCAATCAGACAAATGGGATCGCCAAGGCTTTCAGTACCAGCTTGCCAGCAAGTATTGCTTCTGAAGATTACCAGGTATCTCCTTCTGCCTAAGCACCTTTTGGATCTAATTCTCAGGCTGTACACTGTTTTTGCAATGTGCCCATTTTCTCTGTGCCTCTGTGCAGTGTATGAAACACAACAAAGCACTTTACTGTACTAGGAATACAGTACTGCCTAACTAGCTGCTTGTTCAACGCCAAAAAGAAGAGAGGAAGGGCATTCCCAGTAAATAAGAGCAGGAGTGCTGAATCAGCTCTTAAATACAGAACAATTCCCTAGCTTGGGTGTATAGACCATTTCTCTGAAGAGTACCTATGCCTGAATTGTATTGGGTGGCCTTAGACTGTAGGAGAGACAGTTGGCCGTCTAAGCCTGTTGAGCCATTCAGTATGCATGCTACTGAGACTTTTCTTCCTAAATTCTGCATGATGTTGTTACGGGTTAGGAGCATGAAATCTGTGGGGCATTAGACCTTCCAGGAATAGATGAAGATAATAAACTGTTCATGTTCTTCAGAAACTTCAAAAGATGAAGCCAACCTGGTGTGATAAAATCACATATCCTGCCGTCAGCCTAGATCCCTGCAAAATGTCAGGGCAGCTTCAAGATGCTGAAATCAAAAATATTTAAATAATATTGCACTCATATCACTTAGGAAAATTAAGTTGCAAGCTTGAGCTGGAGTCCAGCTCTGCCAGGGGAAAACAGAAAGCTTTGATGCCTCCTAATTAGAGCTGGCAAAAGAAATAGAGTGCAGGTGCCAAAAATATATCTTCACCATTTAAATTTATAAATTCAGGTTAAGTTTGCTGAATAGTTCCAACAAAATAAAATGTGCCTGGAGCTAGGTTCACAAAACTGGGAGCAGTAACTGTTGGTCGTGGGCATCATACAGGAAATCCAGACCCAATCTCTCCTTCACATATTTGAATACCTATTTAAAGAGCAAGGAGCTTCGTTATTGTATACATTTGTGTGTATACTCCATCTCCTGATTGAGCTCTCTTTAATACAAAGAGCAGCTGAGTTCTCCAAGCATCAGTGGAAATGGCAGCTTTCTCTTGATCTGTGACAAACTGTCAGTGGTGCCCCACAGAGAGAGGAAGGAGTCCTGCTTCAAAATATTCTTTGATCTGGTGATCAGATTGCTTACCTGCCACATCAGTGCTATGGTTCAGGTGGTGTCTATGACTTGGGGCAAGTACGTACAGTGGAGTTTCCTGTCTGTGGAGATGGCCTCTTTGCTCATTTCCTGGGTATTTGTGGCAGGGCAGTCCTCTCCTTGTAGCAGTTTTGTGCTATATAATGCCTAAGTACGGTTTGAGCCACACCAGTGCAACACGTTAATATGAATGATTACAGTGGGAAACCTTAGAAGATTTGAACTCTTTCAAACCTTTTGACAGGAGTCTTTTGGCTGGTGAGAACTCTGAGAAAGAATGTATTTAGGATTGCTTTTCTGCAGTATTCCAACTCTAGTAGAGACACTTAATGATAAAGCTTTTCTTGACTTTAAGCTTGTGTTCCTTTGCTTTGTTACTTAATGCTCTGAAGAAGATAACAATCACTCAATATCTGAGGCCATTGATATAGTTGTTAGAGTCTGAGAACGCAAGTGTCAGTTGAAGTCTCCAACAAGAAAATTCTGTGCTAGGAACAACTATGGAATCACACAAAAGCACTTGGTGTTAGTGGTGTGTGTGAATAAAGTTTGACCCACAGTCTCATATCCCGAAGGAGGGAGTAGTAAGTACTATCTCCTATTTATCAGAGGATACCATTCTTTTTTTGCTCTTGCTCTGTTACAGATCCAATTCTCAGTGCATGTTTTTGGCAACTACAATGGTACCATCTCCTTCTCTGTCAGGGAAGAAAAAAATGGAGTTCAGGTTACCTTGCCAATGTGGGAAAGAGCAGGGAGCTGGAGTGATCATTGGTTTCTCATCACTTTACCAATGCCAGCTCTTCAGAACAGGTAAGAACACCATCAGCAGCACCCAGAGATATCCCTACAGATTTTGTAAATTATTAGTGTCTTCACTGAGAAGTATCACCTTCAATTTTGCCTTCTTCCAGGCCCATTACTACTGACAAAATTAGAGGAGTACAGCAATTCTGCTTGCTGAGGAAGTCTTCTGTCTTCCTCCTTCATTCTGTGTCATTCAATTTCAAGCTATGAAATGGTGTTGACAGCAAGTTATTCTGCACAATACAGATCATTTTTAAATTGCTCCAATCTGTTTCTTGCATTTTCCTTGAGAAGGCTTGTCTCATCTCAAACTCTATGTAAGATTATAAATGTAAAAAGATCTACCTACTATTGGCATTAAGTATTGTCTTAAAACTTCATAGATTAGAAGGTTTGAGGGGATTGCTTTTAACTGGAAATATTCTCAGCATCTTTTTGTAAAAAGTTAAGGGATTTGGGTCTGAAGTGGTAGCAATTCAGATCCAAGCAGCAGCAAAACAGGAAGCAGGGAAGGAGAATGTCCCACCCTTTTTCCCACTTAAATTCTGTGATTATCTTTGGTCACAACATTAGTGTGTGCTCCTTCAGAATACAACAGGTCTGCAAACTGGCAATGTAGTATATATCCTTGTCTGACAGTCTGGGGCCCTGTGGTTAAGCATGTGTTTAGTTCTGTGTATTTAAAATAGGACCAGTGAATTTGTCCAGAATAGCTCTTTCCCTCAGGCATGTTCATCTGGACCTAGCCAGAGCGAGTCTTTTGGGCTTTTCAAAGTTGTTAAAGAGCTTCTGCTTCCTCTAATAAATGGTCCCCTATTTTTTTTGTCTGCAAAGCCTCCAATTTTTGTGTCAGACCTCAGGTCTGAAGGGAAATGGATGTGGCAGGATGGAAAGGACACCAAATAGCTTTAGGGAGCACTAGCCAGCACTCTCTGAGGACCAAAAGAAAAAAAGAAAAAAAGAAAATTCCAGTACTGTTAAACTTGAGATAGTTGAACACCCAGACAAAATAAAACAGTAGCTTATGTGTGCATGTTTCAAACTGAATGAGGGGAAGTCCCAACTCTGTGATTCTATTACAGTCTGTCCCTGCCCTCCTGTTTCCTACTTTCCTGGTCATCTCTCATGCTGTTTTATTTAGATGACCCCAGACCTATCATCAAGATTTATTCTCAATTTTTCTACTCCATTGCCTGCTTGTTTCTTTCTGTAAATCACAGGCCCAAACCCCATATGTTTATGTCTTAGCTCTGGAAATCAGTTTAGCTAACTTTTCTCCTGTTTGTCCAGATTCAGTAAAAGAAGAAATGGGTACAAAAGAGGGGGAAGTATGTGCTTTTTAACACCATCTTCTCCAAACTAACTCAGTTTTTAGGAGAGAAAAACACACAATTTGTTGATCAGCATCCCAGCTGGGCATTTGGAGATCTCTTCCTAGTGATCAGTTGGCAGGTTCTCTCACTTGGTTCACATACACAAGGAAAAAATGTTGCTATCAGAAGAGAAGCAGGCAGACAGGAGACCAGACAGAAGAGAAATTGAGAGGTCTATATGTTAGAGTCAATAAAATCAATTCAGTAAGCAGGGGCACTGGAAACCCCTTTGGCTACCAAGCACAGAGTTCAAAAGGCAAATTCTTCCTCTTTTTCTGAAGTTAGAAGGAATGGAAGGCACACAGAGTCCAGCACTTATGAGATGTCTCTTATGCACTGGGGGATGAGAGTCATTCCCCAGGCACCCACTTATACTCAGCTAGAACAGAAAGCGATCTTGTAGCACAGTGTCACGGTCCTTCTGTTCCGACTCTATGGATCAGATGTAGTATATTGACTGGACTAAGGGTATGCTGATGTGTCTTCAGAAAGGATTAGACTGTGATGCTGTGATGCATCTTTGGCCGTGGATCCTAGAAGTCCCTAATGCTGGGTTCAGGTTACTGTGAGTTTTGTCGTCCATCAAATGCTCTGGCTAGTTGCTGCATTGGACTGATGTGCAAGGTCTGAAACTGCAGAGGTACTGCTAAAAAGAGAGGCTTCTGTAGGAAGGTGATTTCCATTGGGTAAACTCCTCTGCTAACCCCATAGCTAAGAGAGTGATCATTCAAAGAACACATTTGAATTTGCTGTGCCAACACTTATTCCAAGAGGGTTCAGATCCTGTACATATGAAAGCTTTTATTTGAAGCACAAGGGACTATTCTTGAGAAGCAGAATCTTCAAGATTCAACTTTGCAACATTATATTAACTGTGGATGCTAGTTTGTGGGTTATGCAGGTGCCAGAGCACTGGCACTGTCTGCCCACAGAGGCTGTAGGTCTCCTCCTTAGTGATACCCAGAAACCTCTGGGCACCCTGCTCAGAGTGTCTGTGCTTGAACAGGGGTTGGGCCATACAGACGCACAGGTCCCTTCCAATCTCAACCATTCTGTGATTCTGTGATACGTATCAACATTTGGTTGATGGACGGAATATGCAAGTTACACTTCACTGCCAGTAATTTGGGACAAGAAGGTACTGATAGGCAGGTCAGCACTTCATCATAAATCATGATGAAGCGTTGTCAGTGACAGCAGTAGAGGTCTTCTCCATGTGTCTTTAATAAGCTGTAAACAGACTGGACATTAGGCATCTGTTTATTTCTGAAGTTTAATGAAAAACAATTTAGTCCTATCTATTAGAAGAAGGTCCTTCCGTTCATTTTGCTTCCTTCTGAATTCAGAATGTGGCAATGCTCATGGGGCATGACAGGCTTCCTAGATAAGTAGTTAACATCTGGTAATAGTGGGAAAAGTGAGGTAGCCCAGAATGCAAGCACTTTGGTGATTTGTGGCTGAAATTTAAAATGGCCTGAGTATCAGCTGAAATAAATTTGTGTCACTTTGTTATTTGTCTGGTTACACTGGCCAACACTCAGGCCTAAGATTGCTGTCTTTCTGGATATTGCTCTTTTTAATTTTTATTTCTGCTGTCTCTTTGGGGATAGATTAATTTTCCCTTTTTTTTTTCATGTGTGTGCAGATAGCAGCGGGAGTAAGATTCTCATGTTTGTTCCACATTAAATGTGACATTATATGAGCATTGGTTGGTCCTACTAACTGTTGGTATGTGAATAAGATTTCTAGCAATCTCTTATGGCTGTTCAGCAGCTTGTCTAAAGGAAAGATTCTAAATCATGATTATCACTATTGGTTGGTAAGAGAACATTGTATTTTTAGGCTTTTGTTGTTGTTGCTGTTTTTTTTCCCTCTGCCTCTTTGTCTTCTCTAAATCTTCTGTCTTTTTGCAAAGGTTTCAACTGCAACTCCTGGCAACCTGGGGTTGGAATTCCCGAGCTGACATTGCTATCGACAATATTACATTTGGAATGAACTGCTTTGTTGATGGTGAGCCATGCACGTTACAGAATCCCATAAAGAATTTGGGTAGCGTAATAAATATCCAGCTGACCCAGAACACACTTGCTGTGTTTCTCCCCTCCATAAAGAGAGCACATGAATCATTTATGTTAGCTTTTATATCACGATGCCAATTATCTTAGATCTGCTAAAGATTGCAAGTAGAGGAAATTTTACATGTGTCAGTCTATTAGTGCTCTTTCTTTTCCCTAATCTGTATCACATAGTTGAAAGCTGCCTGTGAGTCTTGGCAAGAAACTTTTGACTTATTCCTGTGCTTTAAGTGGAAGGATTACATCACATTGCTCTTTAGCAGTCCTCTCTGACCTGTGCACCCTGGCAATTGATAGCTGATGGGAACTCGTTGAAAACAAAGGGGAAAATGACTATATTTTAGGGGAGGAAAGGAGGAAAACAGAAGAATAAAATGTTTCTCTGGCAGTAAAGATTAGGTTACTACAGGTTTGTTTTGCCCTGTAGAAGGTGCATCAGATGTCACTGGCAGGTACATACATACTTCTCTTGGCTTCATTACTGTTAATGATACTGATGACAATGTGCTCCACTGAAGATGAAACCAGAGCTAATCTCCAAAACATGCTAGCAAAAGAGTTGAATTTCTTCAAGTGGAAAAAGGATGCATACTTGGGAATATTAGAAACTACCATCTTTTAGTCTCTGCGGAAAAGACTGATATTCTCTGTTGCTTAAACAAGAAGAGAACATGCAGCACTTCAGTTGTGACTTCTGTTGCAAATGAAATGTTCTCTGCTACCCTTCGAAAGTCCCCACTTCCGATATGTCAGTGCTGAGTCTAGTAGCAGGTCCCTGCAGAGACTAGCTGTAGCCTAATGTGAGAAGGCCTATGTTAAAACTGGTATGTGTTAAAAGTTTTCCACCATCTAGAGCCATTTTGTTCTCCTACCTTTGTCCAATTTGGTCTCACATTCTTTGCCCCTTAGTTCCATGGGCACTGAGTACACCGTTCAATAAAATGTTGAGCATGCATATATTCATTTGAAATTAAGAGGAAGAGGTGTTCTTTTAGGGCAAAGCCATTTATTCACTCCAGTTTCTTAACAACCCCGGCTCCCAAATACATTGGGTTATGCATGCTAACATTTTGTTTTGAAATGTGAGAAAAGTTTTTAAGGAAACTGAAGGGAGTGATTCCAGATGCTTGTTGTGCCAACTGCTGTGCACCCAACTTTCGGACTTTACTGTTCTCCTGAGAGCAAATACAGACACTAGAGTACCTGTGGACATTTTGTTGGCTCTAGTGTATAGTTATATTCTTTGGTAAGTAAGTGGGGCATAAAAGACAGTGCAAGAATGTTTTCAGGGCTTGTCTATTAGACTCCACCCAGGTTTCTCCTCACTTTCAATTACTATAAATCTCATTGATGTCCAAGAGAAGCAGCCACTTATCCCATCTGGAAGTGTGACCCAGAGTTTGCATGACTCATGCAGAAGACAGATATCGTGAAGGAAATGTTTCTTGGAAGCCTTGCACTTGCCGTTGTTCCTTGAATCCTCTTATCAAATTGACGTTTTCTCGCCTCTGAAAGTAACTCCCTTGCATTTATCTTCTCATGATTTTAATTCAGTTAGGTTGCAGAGAAGCCCAGCAGCTCTGCTGTGTTTTCAGTAATGAAATTATTTCTTCCAAGCAAGGAGAGGTTTCAGATGTCAGAGAGAGAGCCAATTAAGATCCAAACAGTGAATTATTTGCATGAGGGCAACAGGAAGGACATACAGCAGGAAGGAAAAATTTGCTGTTTGCTATGATGTAAATATTAATCTCTCCATCTATTTCAATCCCCTATTTCAATTTTCTTCAAAATCTAATGCAGGTCTTGAAAGCACTGCTTGTATGTATGCAAGTTGAGAAACTAGGTGAAGTTTTCTATATCCCTCAACACTGAGAAGAAAGAATTAGTAATATTTGGAAGGTGGGTGGGGAGGGAGAAAAGGGGGGGGAAGTGTAGTGAGGGCAGCTCAAGAGACATCAGTAGGGACGAAAAACAAACAGTCCATTCTTTGGATGGCAGCCCCTGGGCAGGGACAGATGCTTTCTCTGTGAGAAAGGCTAAGCAAAACCATCTTCTGGTTAATAAAATCACCTTGTGTTAAGACAGTGTCATAGATCTGATTCATTGTGAGAACTTTTAAGGGACAGCCATAAAGATACAAGTATTTTATCCTCTTAGCTAACTAGTGCTTCTGTAGAAAGAGATCTGAGTTTTGAGTGTCTAAATATGAAAATATGGGCTGGCATGACTGTTGTCTTCCTCAATGCTTTCATGGCCACTGCTTTCACCATTAGCTTTTAGTGCTCTGAGGATAGTATTGTTCCAATTAAGAACACAGGTCACTGGTCCATCAGTGCACTCCACTGTCCTGGCCAAGGGGATACTTTTTGATCTGAACATCATTTATACTTTCTGAAAAGACTGGTTTTTAAATGACAGGACTGTCTGAAGAGAGCTTTTGTATGTGATATCTCTTGTTTTTTACTTTGGAATCCCCAAACTATGGGGAACCTGGCCTGCCAGTTTCGTTGTTTTAGGCCAATGGTATGGGGAGGTTCAAGCTGTTCGGCACAGCCCCATTTGGTTGAGTTAGTAAGGACTGACAAGAAATGCAATTGAATCAGCCAAAGGGCTAGGAAATGGGGACGTTGGTGCAGCTTCCTCATTCTCTGTCCCACTCCAGGACAAGCTGGAGAGGCTTCCAGAAGTGCTCCACCTGCATGAGTGAGGTAAGATCTTTGAAGAAACCATGCACACTTTGAAGATACTGCAAGGCACTTTATTCTGATTAATTCCTGCCCCAATATTACTAAATCCTTCCATTACAGTCCCAGAAATGAAAATAGAAGATTCCCTTTCATTTTATGATTTTTACTGTCCATCTTCAGTGTGAAAATCAACAGCATGAGCTAAGTCCTGGAGTGACACAGTTGCTCTTCGTGTTTTTCTGATATAAGTACACCTAAACATGAATAACTCTTGATCCCTTCTGCAGTCAATATTTTGGCTATCAAAAGAGCAAGTAGAAGCTAAAAAAGACTAGAGTAGCAGCCTCTGGATGCCAGGGCTACACCATATTTGTAAAAATTGCCACCTTCCAAATTTATTTCTGGTGGCACATAAAGGATCAGCTTCCTAAGAATTAATGGCTCATGTGGACAGGCTGATGCTTAGCCTGTCATGCAGCTCTCATGCTGAAAACAGGAGACAGAAGCTTTCTTCTAGTGTGTGAAGGTTTGAGACTGTTTGGAGAAGGAGGAGAGATTGTTTGTTTGGAAACAAAGCATTGCCTTAGGATAGCCAGTTGGGATGCTGCAAACAAAATAAATAAAAATCCATGCAGACACACAGGCCGAGTCTGTATTTCAGGGATTGATTTACATTCCATCAATCTGGCAAACATAACCAGACTTCTTGTTCATCTCTAACTATCTGAAACTGGTTTGACCTTTGGGATTCATAATTCACTGCAGGTCTAGGGAGACTAAGCATCTTTTCAGGCTATGTGTTGGCTTTTTCATTTGGTTTTCCTTCTTGTCTTTGATCCAGATCATTTGTTTTGGGTTAATTTCATTTTTCACTTGCTTGACAACTCCATCCATTGAAGTTCTCTATCTCGGTATGAACAGAGTGTGACAGTACAAAGCTTTCTTTTACTTCCATCCATCAATGAGCTTTCACACAGACCTGGAGGGAATATTCTCAGGAGTAAAAGCACAGCAAGGTCTCCATGCTTCAATTAGTTATTTGGCCTTTCTGACACAGCTAACAAGTGTGTTAATTATCACTATTTAGAGCAGTGGCTTTGCAGCAGAGATAATTGTCCAGCTGGAATTGAATGAGTCTCTTTTGAATAGTGCATCAAACAGCTGTTAGATTCTCACAACTGGAACAAATGGAAATATTTGTAATGTTTTTCAACTAATGAAAAACGTTCAGTATTAAATTAACTGAGGGCTCATAAAGTGTCTCCTTTTTCTTAGAGATTTTCTTACAAAGATCTGCATACAGATGGGTATTTTAACTATGGAAACAGGATGCTTGCAGATTATAAATCAAGAGTTATTACTTCTTCCTGTTCTAAGGCAGCTTTGGTTACACATGGTGTTCTCAGTGCATTTGGATGCTTTGGCTCAGCCTCTGCTTTGAAGTCCCTCCTCTCTGAGAAGGGACTTATTTTTAAAAGCCTATTTCACTGTGCATAAATGTTGCCTTTTGCTCTGTGTTTTTCAAAAAGATTTGTCCAAAAATTTACAGATATTGCCAAGAGTATACTACTATTTCTCTACTGTGTCTGTCAGCGTGAGATCATTTTATTTAGCAAATTATTCCTTAAACAGGGTTGGGGATGGAGAGGTATGAAGTTTGTTGGTGAGAGAAGAGTGATCCAAAGCTAGTTTACCTACCATGACAACATTAAGAACCAAAAATAATATTTTTTGCTATCACTGTCCTTTATGCCTTTGACCAGCAGAGCAGCAGTACTGATATCTGTTTTCCCATACCACGCTTTTCTCGAAGATTCTTGTAACTATAGCCAGTGCAGTTTGCTGCCAATGAGCTTATCTTGCAGGTGAGCCTCCATGGGATAACACAGGATGTTTGTTCATGTGAAGTCCCTCTGATTTCAGCACAGAAGAAAGTAGCTAAGCCAAGATACAGGCACAAGAAAATCAGTTAAAAAAAAAAAAACACGCTGATTGTTTAAAATACTTCTTCTGTCCAAGATATTATATACTTACCTTAAACAAATGCTCATGCTGCATTGATTCATGCAAACTTTTAAGTTTTGCCTCTCTTTTTTTCTATCATCTTCCTATCCATTCTACAAACTATTACAGGAAGACAGCCAACTCATTTTAGTGGAAAGCGTCAGTACCCACGGGAAATTAGTAGCCCTGATGAGCATCTTCTGAACCCCCTGGAAGTGCCCTCCCTCCCAGGTAAATGGCTCAGTACTGAAAACCTGTCTCTTGCCTGTAGGAGGTGGCTTCCTTTTTATCTCTGTGTGTGATCTGCCTGAGTGTGGTCAGCACAGCTATAGCAACAGAGCAATGAAGTATAATCTTTCCTGAAGTTGTGGAGACCATGTCAGGTCTGCTTGGCTGTGGGGCAGCAGTTTCCTGAGGTCTAGCTCACGAGTCTCTAAAGAGCAGGATGTTTTTGAAGAGAAGTGGAGCCCATAAGTAAAGAAGCTTTAAGTAAAAGCCGAAGCCACCTGACTGAAATTTGAAGTGTGCTAAGGACAGTGCAGGAGAGAAAGGCATAGATTAGTACAGAAAGCTAGGGATAGATACCGAACTGCTGGGACTTAGTGAATAGTGAGGCTGAACCCAATGGATGGAGAATATGAGTGTAAAAGAACCAGGGAGGGAAAAATGTGAGAATCTGGAAATCCACAAAGGAGATAAACTGGATGAAAAGCAAGGAGAGCCAAGGTCACTAGGGACCTGTTCACTCATACCAGCAGAGGGGGACTGCTCTGAGGGACAGGCATCAATTGTGTGGGTGAGAAGAGCTGTCTAAAGGAGGGCATGAGGAGAGGAGGCTGGAGGAAGCAGAATCTAGTAAGTACAAAAAAAAAGGATATTCCACCCAAGAGCCTTCAGTAAAATACAAGATTCCTGTGTCTTGAGCTTGCTTTGCTGTGTGCACAAACCTTCTGAACTCTGTTCGTCTGAGATCTGACAATCCATATTGCTGTCAATTCCTCCATTAGCTTAAATGGCAGAGATTTCTGTAGTGGAGCTAACACTCTGCATGTTGGCAGGATAACATCTGTAGGGGATAGTTTTGCTCGTCTTTTTCTTTAAAGATGATTTAATTATTTTCTTTAAAGGCTTGTGATTTTCATTGCTATTTTAATTATTCAGCTCTTAAACAGTTCTACTTTGATAAATCCTGTATTGCTTAACTCTGACCCTGTGCATGCACTGTATCATATGGTTTTTAAAACGGTTATCACCTCTCATCCATAATCACTTGTCGCGATGTTAGACATTTTCAACTCTTATTTCTGTGTGTATGCTTGGGGCAGTCCCAGATATGTATACGGACCGAGAGAGCTCCTTGAGAGAACTATAACGCAAGTTTAAGCTTCTTCTTTTTTTTTTTTTATTATAGTCGTGAGCATGTGATAAATTAACATATTCAGTTGAAAAGATTTGTACATAGCAAACACTTCCACAATGTGATCTTTCTCATAATAATCCAACTTAAAAAAAAAAAAAAAAAAACATTAGTGTTTTGTGAACAACAATCATTTTGTCATCAAAGAATCACAAAGAACACATAGCACCAGGGCCAGTTGTTCATTCTGATTATACCTGTCCTGTAGTTGGAGTTCCATGAGTTAACTGCACATGCCCAAGAAATAAGGGGAAGCTCATATCTGCCCTAACTCTGTCTGCTCTGGTCACAGGGGATACGTCCGTTGTTCTTTGGTGGTTCTCAACATGTGGTGCCAGTGGTCCACATGGGCCAACTCAGGCTCAGTGTGACAATGCCTACAGGGGCAGCAATGTGTCGGTGATTGTGGTGAAGGAGGGAAGGCTCCGAGGAGTGCAAGTCTGGAGAGTGCCAGCCACAAACCGATACAGGTATGTGTCAGAGCGTGTTGATGAGACAATCGTTAAACTACTTTCTGGTTCTGGAATTTCAGCAAATGTAAGTGTAGGACTATCTTTGCTGAGTAGGTGAAGGGATAGAAAAGTAAGAAAGAAATAGGAGAGCAGCTCTAAGTTTCTCTGTTTGAGCTACTGTTGAAGCATGGGAAGGTGGAGCAGTGACTTGGAGGAGATTAGAACAGGAGTGACTGCGGGCATGTAATCAAATGCAAGTGCTGCTATCATTTTGGATCCAGAGCTTTGGTATTTTAGATTTGGCCATACCGGTTCACTCTGTTTGCCTCTGAAATCTGTATCTAGTGCTCTGGTGTAGCTGATTGATCTTCTTGAGCAGCCTCTGCTGTGTATGTCTCAGAGAAAGAATGGTCATGAGACACTGCAGCAAGAGCCTGCTCTGGAGCAATGCCTGATCGGGAGTGCAGGCTGGGGAGAACTCACAGATGGAGCTGCTTTGGAGGAAAAGTGTAAGATTTGTCACTTTAATTACACGTTTTTCTTCTAGAATTTCTGCATATGGAGCAGCTGGAGGAAAGGGAGCCAAAAACCACAATGAGAGGTCCCACGGGGTCTTCATCTCAGCCACCTTCCAGCTGGAGAAAGATGAGCTGCTGTACATCTTAGTGGGGCACCAGGGGGAGGATGCCTGCCCTGGGGTGAGGGCACAAGTGGGCAGAGGCTTTGCAGATATAATTCACTGAGATTCAGTGGGCAGCTTGGGGTTTGGCTGGACTGGTGATGAAAGATAGAAATCCCAGGATCCAGCCCTGAAATCCAGTCAGTATGGTAAGAACGAATAAACCAAGCTAGAAAGAATTACAAAACAAATATGAAGGACTCTGAAAAGAAAATTGACCCCAAAATGTGCAAACACATACAGAACCCACAGGAACTTTGCTTTAAGCTCCTGGTGTTTGAATTCATTATTGGCTTTCTTCTGCTTATTTTAAGAGGGGAGCTACTAGCAAGAGATGTGCATTCCCACTCTTATTTTTCCACAGTCTGAGTTTCTTTCTGCCTGCCAGGATTTTTAATTATTTTCTGTAATTTATAGAAGCACCTACAAATCCAAAGCAGCATTGTGGCTGTACTTTCTTAGGTACTCTCTAAGCTTAGACACTAATGTCGAAATCCAAAGCCAACCAAAAATGGTGGGAATCTTCCCACAAACTACAGTGGCTCCTGAGTTGGCATGTGTAATGGCAAAAAAAAACCCATTTGTGATGATTAGAAATTGCTAACATGAGTGATTATACAGATATCCTCTAATACTACACCCAGCAATGTGAAAGTCTTTGTCACTTAGGCTCAAAACCTCCCTCATCAACAAAAATTCTTTACCACATCTTCACGTTTTTTCAAGAAATGTGATTTGCCAGACCATGTAGACCTTTGTATTTTCACTTGCATGCAAATCAGAGGTAGAAGGTAGTTCTATCCCTCATTGTAGAGGAGCTCCCCTTTCATATATATATATATATATATACATGCATATTATCTGTCTGATATGTATCACAAACAGTATTTTCGTACTGAGACAGATACATCTCAATCTGAGTGTGTCTCTTTCCTTTCAGGCCAATCCTCAGACCCAGAAGATCTGCTTAGGGGAGTCATCTGTCATTGAAGAAGATTACAAAAAAAAAAAGGACCTGAAGGACTGGGCTGGAGGAGGTGGGGGTGGAGGAGGAGCAACCTACATCTTTAGAGTAAGTATTGCCTCTTTCCCTCCAACCTGAGTAGTGTCCTGCAAAGCAACTATCTTTCACCATCTATCACGGCATATGAAGTTTAGTTCTTAAATGAAGATGATGAGAAAGGATTGTCTCTCCCTTCTGCCTCTCTTTGTGTTGCTCTGTCTTTTTGTATTTTTGAGTTCTTTATGTCTTTTCATATTCTCAATCATTTCATCACTGTAGCTAAGGTAGCTGAACTGCTTCTTCAGTTCTTGATACCTCAGATCTGGGAACCACACCTGGGTCTTGTTTTAATACTAACAGCAGTCCTAACAGAACAAAACAAAACAAAAAAACAAACCACTGATATTCATTTGAATAGTTCCTTTTGTACACAGAAACACTGTAAAATGTCTTTATAATGTAGTCAGGAAACTATCAATACCATTGCTCTGGCATTGGGCCTCTCTTCTTTGGATTGCTTTTGTGCTTTTTGATGAGTGTGTTGTGCATTCACAAATTCAAGGGATGTGAAGTTTTTCTGATATTTGATGGGGGGTTTTCCAGCAGAAGGATGGGATTTTCGAACCTTTGCTCATCGCAGCAGGAGGAGGAGGAAAAGCCTATCTGAAGGCTCAGGACAACTCCCTGGATGACATACCCCTGGAGCAATTTGAGAACAGCACTGCAGTACCGGGAGTCAGTGGAAGAACTGGGGCAGCAGGTGAGATGCTAAAACTACAGAAAGTCTAAATCAAATGGCTCAATGCAGAAGCTGTCCTGTCAATGAGGGGATTCTTGATCTTTTGGAATTCTATGGTAGTAGTAGTTAGTAATAGGCTTCTAGTCTATAAAGGATGTCTTTTTACATGGTCTATCACTTAAATAAAAAGAGAATGCATGGGACAGATGATGAGTGGCTCTTCCGTAGGAGTGCTCTTTTCTGGAAAGTTCACAAGTGAAAATGATGTTTGGAAGTTGGAGCTCACTCCTCCAAACTGTTACAGTGGCTTTAGAAGAGAACACTTTTTCCCTATTACTTCCCTGAAACTAACAAAAAGAGTTCTTCTGGAAGTATCCTAGAAATGGAAGCTTACTTATAGTGCACCAGTGGCTCTCCAGATACTGTGTAATATCCTTATAGAGGGATCACTCAAGTGAGATGAGAAAATCCCCAAGGAATTCAGCATCTATCAGAGCTGAAAGCCCTAAACAGTTACCCCAAGGGGGACTGGTAGGCTCCTTATTTCCCCAGTGCCACTACAAATTGGTGCTGAATTGTTGGGTAGGCAGCAGGTACTACAGATCATGCACTCGATTTCCATTTTGTTGTTAACCATGACAACAAGAAGCTTGTCTGTATATTCTCTTACCCTTTAATAAAGAGTTAACTTGAATGCAGGCACTTCTTAAGAAATTAATTTTAATTTTAATTAAATAAAATTTTCTTTGATTGTGCTTCATTCACCTGCTCTTGTTTTGTTGTGACTCTTCGATTGTGAAGGTGGAGGTGGTGGCTGGCAAGATGTGACTCTGCTTCCTCAAGCTGGGAAGTCCCTCTTGGAAGGTGGAGAAGGGGGTCAAGCTTGTCATCAAGCATTAGCCAAGCTCCAGTGGGCTACCTCTGGTGGTTTTGGTGGTGGAGGAGGAGCTTGTACTTCTGGTGGAGGAGGTGGAGGTTACAGAGGTAGGTCTGCTGAAGAAATAGTTGTACTGTCTCATTTTGTGCAATTCAGAGCTCATGCAACTAGGAACTGGAGCTCTCAGAGCAGAAGTACACTACTCCAGAAGGTGATTTACAGACACTTCAATATGAATGGATGAACACCCCCCTCCATCTTTATTTAATTGGAGAAATCAAGATTATAGAAGCATTTGTAAGACAGTATTTTCCAGACAAGCTGAATAATCCCTTATTTGTTCTCAAAATGCCCAAGGAACTGTTTAGTTTTTTTTTTTTTCTTTTTTTTTTTTTCTTTTTTCTGCTTAAAGCAAATGTATTTTTACCTAGATGAACTGAGAAACCTACGCTTGAATAAGCCACTTCACTAACCTTGGTACTGGTTGGGATGAATGAGCCTTATTCATGAAGGATGTTATACAGTTAATATTACTGAAAGATTGGGAGTGACTGCAAGTGTTTAGAGCCAGGAACAAAATGTGGCACTTCAGAGGCATCACACTTTTGTAGCATGCAGTGCTGACAACTAGCCATACCCTTCTTTCTCCAGGGGGGCATGCCTCTAATAATGATGATATCACAGCTAGTGGGCAGTATGGCATCTCGTTTGTGAATCCCATTGGAGAGATCTTCTTGCATCCCCTTGCAGGTACAATACACTTTTTATTTTTCTTCTTCCTCTTCATTCTTCCTTTTCTTTATTTCTTTTTTCCTGCTATCTCTTCTCCTACCTTTTATTTTTATAGCTTTCATTCAGGCATATTTCACTCTGCAGGCCAGTTCCTCAGCTGTGATTACTGCTTTAAAATTGTTTATAATGCTCTGGCACCTTCTTCCTCTCAAATAGTTAAGCCAGGAGAGGAGTCAGTCATCCAGTTTAACTGCACATCCTCAGTCCTAGACACGTTCAAGTCAGTTCACTTCAGGACTTCTCTGTTTGCTTAGAATTCAATTCCTTCTTCCCTTCTGGACCGTGTCAGATTTCTGACCCTCCCACAGTGTCAGCTGTCCTGCAGAGAAAGGAGAAGTTGTACCTGCCTACTCCTTTTACTCTTTTTTTTTTTTTTTCTTTTTCTTTTTTTCCCTTACTGGGAAAAGATGGGAAAAGTTAAACTAAACCTGCTTGTTGTATCTGATTCCTCATTCAGCTGTGGAGAATGATGGTGAAGTGGAGGTTCAGATCTATCTTAACTGTAGCCACTGCCACTCAGACAACTGTAAGAGAGACCCTGACACCAACCTGCCTGTCTGCCAATGTGAGATGGGGGCTGTGCTAGCCAATGACAATGTCACCTGCACTGGTAAGATACAGTTTTATCCTAATTGGATAATGAATGTATCCTTTGTAGGTGTCTCTCTTCTTGGTTTTTGCACTTATATACAATTAGCCAGTACTGAAAATTCATGATGTCCTTTCCTTGTAGGTTAAACTGGATGTCTGCCACCATATCCAAAATCCAGGTTTGGATTAGGTGGAAGATAAATTAAATGTAAAGAGGCATTGTAAATTTCTTGAATGGATACAGTGTATCAAATACTTAAGCATAAATACCTTTCCTTTATAGTGTACCACCTAATTTAAGCCATAAATTACTTCCTTCCACAGAAGTTTCCTACTGTGTCTGTTCAGCTGATGCATAGTATTCACTATTTACTGACATGGTCTCTTAGAATCTCAAACCATCAAGACTATAGACAGTTTCAACTTGTTGGCAATAATGTTACCCATTAAGAAAAAACTGAGGAATGTGTAAGCAACCTGTGTTTTACTAGTTAGATTTGTCTTAACAATGTTTTCAAAATTATTTTGATTGATTTTTATTTTTATTTTCCAAATTCCAAGGTTGTAAAGGGATTTTCTGTATTTTCTATAGGATGATTTAGCCGTGATATCTGTACTGTTTTCTGAAACAGCAACCGTGACAGGGGTTCTTTCCTGCAGCTTGGCTTGTTTCCTGATTAATGCACCTCTGTTTTTCATTTTCCAGTGCCACAGGGTCATATCCCAGAGGGACATCTGCCTCTCCCACTCCTCCTAGCTGTGGTGGCTGTGATTGTGATGCTCGGAATGATCCTCACTGGTGGCAGCCTATCTATCAGTAAGAAACACTCCCTTTTACTTGTCTTTTTCTCAGTTAAATTAGACAAAGAGGGACCATCCAACCACATACAACTACTTTTACTTCTTGGAGCCAGAGTGTTTTGGTCTCCTAAGTGGATCACAGAGGGAACAGGGAGAAAGAAATGATAGAAAACATCACCACCCACAGATAAGCACAAGCATAATCCCCAAAGCCAGTGACTGCTCTGTCCTTGTATTTGCTGCAGAAAAAAGCCTTGGACAACCCTGTGGGCAGACACTTTTTTTGCAGCTGTTGCTATATAGTCTGAAGTCACAGCTTCTGTAATTGAACATGTAATTCCTTCAGAGAGAGAGCATGCATTTTTGCTGCCTCAATGCCAGCAAGGTGTCTTGTGAGGCAGCATTTCCTGTGCCGATTTATAAAGAAGCAGAGGTAACTTAAGTTTCTTCCAGCTGATTAGGACTCTGCAGGGACAAAAATGTTTGCATATTCAGTATTAAATCACTACAGAAGAGAGATGCAGGAAAGCTAATGACACTCCTTGAGCATTTGTAATTACCAACTTAGTTTCTTCTTTCTGTTCTGTGTGCCCAGTATTATATTTTCTTTCCAGGTTCTTACACTGTTTGTATTTTTTCCATCCCCAGTTTATCACCTGAAGAAGCAGCAACTGGAAGGGGCCAGAGCACGACTGCAGAGCCCGGAATATAAACTGAGTAAAATCCGCACATCAGCCATCATGACAGATTACAACCCCAACTACTGCTTTGCTGGGAAGGCTGCAACTCTGAGTGAGCTGAAGGAGATCCCACGGAAGAACATCTCTCTGCTTCGGTAAGGCTTGGCATAGGGGAAGGCAGCCTGAAGCAAAGGCAGAGTTGAGGCTTATACACTAGTTTAACAACAAGCATCCAGGACAAGAAACTGAGGGCTTCCTGTCTGACTGACTGGAAAGCACCAACTACAGGCAAGGAAAACTGTGACACTTTCTACATTCTCTTAAATACTTTGATGCCATGAAGCTCTTAAGAGCAGGTTCATAAGTTCATAAGTCTTCTGTCCCATGTTCCCATGCAGAGCAGAGTTATTTCACCTCTGTCTTGTGTGATGTCCTGGATTATACTTGCTACCTGACGGTAACTCCCTTCCAAATCTATAGCAGTATTTCTTTTTTTGCATTTCATGATGCAAGGAAATACACACTAGATTGCTCTTCCTCTCTATATAGTCCAGATTATCCTGATTAAAGCTATAAGGAAAATAAAAACTTTACCATCTTTGTGTTGTTTTACACCATCACCTGAAGAGATCATCTTGCAGCTGCCTTTATATGCATTGTTTATTTTTTCTTCCCCCTCTACCCAGTTCTTTCTTGTCTTGCTAAAGCCACACATTCTGACAGTGCCATAGGGTTGAGTAGGCTGTTTGATATCATAGAATGGTTTGATTTGGAAGGGATATATTCAGAACCATTAATGATCCAACCTCCCTAGTTCAGTGATGGCATTAGAAGATACTGAGAAGTTATTTTCAGAGGTTTTGAGATGAAAACAAAACTCTGCTATTGATTCATCTTTTACAATAGATTTTCTACCTGTTCTTGGGCTGGACAATAAGAAGCACTTAGCCAGTGCTTGGTGCAGAGGCACAGTAACAGCTGCTCTCTTTCTCTTTCTTCCAGGGCACTAGGACATGGTGCGTTTGGTGAGGTTTATGAAGGAACAGTGGTAGGCATTGCAGGGGATCCCAATCCTCTCCAGGTGGCTATTAAGGTCAGTACCCACAGTTGTTTTTTTTATATACAACAATAATTACTAGTAAGAGTGCTATTATCTTACTGCTAATACTAGTATGAAGTATTTATATGACAGGAAACAGCAAATATTTATAGTAATGCTTGTCTGTTTTTACTTCTACATTTCAATTTTTAAGTACTTTCTTATAAGTTTTTCTCGTGATATTACTATATTTCATAATTTGGATTATTTCAGTTACATTTTGGTTATAGGTGAAAATAGTGTCTGCCTACCACTGATGAAACTTGCAGGTTGTTTCTCAGTGCTGCGTGGCATTAAATATGCTGCTGTGAACTTATCTTGTAATATCATAATTTTCCATGTCATTAATGACAAGAGAGAACAGACTAATTCTCTGTAAAATTACTGCTGTTGCCTCAGGATTTGTCAGTTACTCAGCCCAGAAGTACAAGATGCTCATTACCTCCTTCTGTTCTTTTACGAGCTTGTGGCTCAGAGGACTAAGTCTACTCCTATGGGTTCAGCTCAAAACATAGATTTCATTAATAGAAATGTCCTCTTGTTATTTGTTGTTATTTGCTCTGTTTTTCAAAATTCTCTTTAAAAAATCACGCCTTGTAGGAAGCATAATAGCACAGTGCCAAACAGAAGCAGATCAGCTTGTTGTGGTTTTTCGGTGCGAAGATCGTTTGCACTGTCCTGTGTGAAGCAATCGCTTATTTCTGATAGCAAAATGTCTCCTGTAGCCCACACTGCCAGTGACCACAACTGGGTTTCCATGCCAGCCCTCGCCTCACTGAGCAATGACCACCACCCATTTCTGTGTGCACTTTGAAACTGCAGCAGGAGCTACACCCAGCTGTGGCTAACTCGTCCATAATCCTCCAACTGGCGCATGACAGGCACTGCAGCTCCTGCTGCCTGCGCTCTCAGTTCACATTTAGCAGTGGCAGATGCTGTCCAGATCTGTTGTCAGGAGAGAAAGCTGTGAGGCTGTGTGACATAATTATATGAACAAAGTGGCTGTATGTGCTGCGTGATGTGAAGCAGGTGCTGCAATGTGGACTTAATAGCAAAGGGAGAATAAATTCACACCTGTGATTTTAAAGTGCTTACTAGATTTCCTTTTCCCCAGCCAATGCATTTCTTAATGTAAATCTGAAATAATTTTGCTCTAGAACACTGCACATACTTAAATGTACACAAAACGAAGCCTCCAAGTAGATCACCACTTTCCTGTTCCTCTAACTGCTGAATGGGAGGCAGGCAGTTCAACTGACTGGCACTGAAGAGATGAGACCTTCCTCAGACCTTCCTGAAGTCACTCACAATCGTGTTACGTGCTTCTTTTTTTTCTTTATTCTTTGGTGCACTCCTAAATGTTCTCAATTATTTGGTGGGATGGCCCTCGCTTTATTAAACTCTCAACAGACACTGCCAGAAGTCTGCTCCGAGCAAGATGAGATGGATTTCCTGATGGAAGCACTGATTATCAGGTATAGCTCAAGGGTTTAAGACTGGTGGTGAGTGGGGGGAAAAGGAGTAATGCAGGTATGAGAAATATTAGTTCTGTTGCTTGGGTTTGGGGAAAAAAATAATATCCACTCTCTTTTTTCACCAGATAGTATTTTAGTAGTGTATGAGTTATTGGTTTCAGCCACTTGTGTTTATCCTGAACACTTGTATCTGTGGGGTTTTTTTGTTGCACATCTGAACAAAAATTTCTCCTGATGGGTTTTGCTGGTCATGCTTAGGCACGACATTTTTGTGCAAGCGTGTTCTGTGTTTGAAATGGCTTCCTTTTCAAAGAATCTCATTGCTTTTTTACCAAGTATTTATGTATCAAGTAATCATATATTGAAGTTCTTGCAAAAATACATTATCAGTGGTGAAATGGAAAGCAGGAAATGTAACAGGAAAGCTAAATAGTAGAGCCACTTGTGCAGAGACACAGAAGTTCAGCCTTTGCAAGATGACTACCAGGGATGGTACAACACAGGCAGTGTGCCAGGGAGGTGAGTTTTTGGTCCTGGATGCTTGGGCTTAAACAATATTATCTCTTGCAAATAGAAGCAAGGCTTTTTAGAAGGGTGGTTTGGGCAGCTGAAGAAGGTATGAAAAGCATTTCAAATTGAGGCTTTTTCAGGCAGCATGCTATTATGTGCAGCCTTTTTGCTTTTCTTATCTGTAGAACTATTGCCATAAATGCTTTCTCTGGGGAAAACCCTAGTGTTTAACTTTTTTTTTCCCCCCATAAAAAATAGCTGAGTGAGATTACTTCGAAGCTCCTGTGTGGATAAGGTAGTGAACGTGGCTCTGCACTGTGCCAGTAGCTTGCACAGATGGAATTTACATATTTTAAATTTGGGCAATATTAAGTTCCTCTACCTCTCGCTACCTGGCCCAGTTTTTACCTAGATGTTCTTTTTCTTCTGCTGAATCACAATTCAAGAATAAATCTCGTGATGTAATACTGCTTCATAAAGTCTGTAAGAAGTTTGAGTGGCAGATTAACTGAAGGTAACACTGATAGGGTTTTTAAAGAGCAATTTCAGTTAATTATAGAATGCTTTGATTCTCTTGGTAGCACATGATCTTCCCCAACCTCCTTCACATTATTACTTCCTGTATTTTCCAGGTCATTGCTGTCCAAAGAAAGACCCTGCTTTCTGAAACTGAGTCTTATTTCCTGACTGTCTTTTTTTCTGTTGCAGTGGGGTAGAAAGCCATCCCCAGATCAGCTGCTGTAGTGGGTATTAGATGCACATAGGTACTGAACCGAGTCCACTAGACTGGGCAGCAGCATATTTGAAATAATCAATGCTGAAATAAAATCACCACATAACAAGATTTTGTTTTACACATGCCAGTACTGTTTGGATGTTTGAGGAGCCCTGATCCAGGGAGTCTTCATAACTAGAAAGGCATTTGGATAAGTCTGAAGTTAGAATTTGTTCAGTAACTTGCTTCGATCCAGGTCATTAAAGCTCGAAGCAGAGTGAACGTGGCAGGTGTCAGTCATGTCAGTACTAACGTTGTCTCCCTTTGTGTTGCTGTGACCTTGTCTTTCAGTAAGTTCAATCATCAAAATATTGTGCAGTGCATTGGTGTTAGCCTGCAGACGCTGCCTCGCTTCATTCTGCTTGAGCTCATGGCTGGAGGAGATATGAAGAGTTTTCTTCGACAGAATCGACCCAGAGTGGTGAGAAACCTTCCTTGCTAGGCTTGTGGTTGGCTTTAGTGTGAATGAGGTTGACTGGGCCTTATGCACTCCTACATGACTTGGTGCAGTTGCACAGCTTCTCCTCTCAACACACATACTGTAGCTTTACATGTGTACAATCATATGCCAAAATAATGTGTTGTTAGAAGATCTAGCTTAATTCCTTCTTCACAGAGCAGTAAATATACTAATTAGGGGCACTTAGAATGGTATAACAGCACCCATGCAGAGGAGTCTATGTAATTTTGATTATGCCATTCTGAGTGAAAGTTCTATGAATTCTGCAAGTAAATAAATTCTGTGGAAAACAGAATAAAAATACAATCTTTGTAAATTAAGCATAGTTGTAATGTGAGGAACAGTTATTTTTAAAATATCATATGAAAGCAAACCTGCCACTATGTTTGCTGGAATGTCAGATAGCAAATACAAGAGCTGAATTCCCCTTAGTACTCAAAGAAATATCCCTGCTCACCTTTCTGAAAACAAACTGGCCCCATCAGTAACATACTTCACTGCAAGTTTCTGTGGCTGCAGAGATGTGCCTGCCCATTACAGACAGAGGGATCCCAATGAAGACATAAGGTCTGTGATTCTGTATCTCCTTCTTCATTTCCTCACCAGAAATGCCTGTTTTATAACTATAATAATTCTCCTTGGCAGGTGTCTGAGAGCTTTGTACAATAACTTGCCTAGCCAATAAAAACAGTGCTCAATGGCTGCAGTGTACACGATGTGGTTTGAACAGGAAAAATTACAGAGATAACAGCATCCAGGAACAAAAGCAGATTGAAAAGAACCATTTATTTGATATCTCTTGAGCTTTTGATGAGCAATGCAGTAATTTCTCCCCACCCTTCCCAAGAGCAATACTGAAGTTCTTGGAGAAACACCGAGGAGATTTCCCTACAGAGGAATAAATGCGTGAAAATAAGCAGGGCTTCTGGAGAGATTCCCTTATTGTTCTTAAGGAAATGTAGGTTGTGATGGGTGAGTGCTGGTCCCAGAGCCCTGCGATACCACGTCCCTCTTCTGCACACTCAGGGTATTCTCTGCCCTCCTACAAGAACAGATGAGTTGATGAATGCTGAGCACTTGTGCAGAGATGTGCACTCATGCATCTTTGCTCTCTCCCTCTCTCTAAATTAATTAGATAATCTCTTTTGCTAATATATCAACTCTATAAAAGCAAGGCTTGGATTTGGTTTTCTTGTTTTTGGTTTTGGTTTGGTTTTTTGTTTTTTTGTTTTTTGTTTTTTGGTTTTTTTTGCTTTTCTTTGTTTTGGTTTTACCTCCCATTTCACCACTACGTTCAATACTGTGAGGGAACAGTTTTCTTCCACCCCTTTTCTAGGCTATTCAGGTCAGAACATAAATCCCTAAATAGCCTACACTCATGCACTGTGCTCAGAAGTACTAAAATCTCCAGGAGAAGAAAAGAAAAAAAAAAAAAAAAAAAAAAGCTTAAATAAAAGTTATCATCTCCTTTTCTAACTTTTTTTTGAGCTGCTCGTGTCCCTCTTTGCTCCTGACTGATACCGCCTTTTCCCCATCTGGTACATGCCTCTCTCTTTCCCTTCTGCTGCTCTGTAATTACTCTCTCTGCCTCTTCTACTCCACTGTTTTATCCTTACCACTTTCTGTGCATTGTTTTCCAGAATCAGCCATCCACACTAACAATGCAGGACCTGCTGAACATAGCTCGGGATATTGCCTGTGGCTGTAAATATCTGGAAGAGAATCATTTCATACACAGGTGAGGAGGAAAAGTCCCTTCTGGTGTATGTTTGTTCACAAGTGTGCTAAGCTCATCCGGATTCTATTTGCAGCACATTAAACAGAGCTACCTCCAGAGGGAAGCCAGAGATTTCCTCTACCAACAGACTTATGGTCAGGTGTCCAGGCCAATCCCTCTGGTCACTGGCACGAGCTGGGCTCTGTTGGAAAGAAAGGAATCTTCCTGTTTGCAGTGAATGGTTTCAAGCGTTTTCAATCTACAGGTGATTACAATGTAGACAGAGATATTTGAAATTAGCCCTGTGGTCCACTAGATGGTAGTGTCACGCTGTGTTAGCTTGTAAACAGCCTGCTCTATTTTCCGATCCCCCTGCCCCATCAGCACAGGACTGCCCGTATTTGAGCCATTGTCTCCAGTAAGGTAGAGCAGGAATAATAGGAAGCAAAATACTCAAGACTTTAGGTCAGTAGCTGACCTGCTGTGTGATCCAGAGAACATCATTTTTCAGTTCAATCCTCTTTCTTCCCTTTGTTCAGCAAGAAAATGTTGGTAGGCTTCAAATACGAGTAAAATACTATAAAAGGGGTACAGGTTCTTACAGGTGGCCTTTTGAGATTTCCAGTTGAATGCGGGACTCCTTTATTTCTGGAATTGTTTCAGCTCATAAAGTTCCCAGGCATAGCATGAACTGAATTTGTTCCTAAGTATGAACTCTATGCTGAGTTCAGTGGGTGTCTGTAAAGGAAAGGAGAGACTTTTGCCCCAGGGGGTGACACAGTCTCTAAGCCTTTGTGCAGCATGGAGTTATGCAAGTTGTCAGGCAATTTACCCCCACCCCCAACAAGCACACATACTTAAATGTGATGTTGCACAGAGCAAAGAAGCAGAGCTAGGCAAGGGTGTGTACAAAGTGGGGAGACTGAGGGAAACAAGTGGCAAAAAGGCATGAGATTGAGATAGGGGGCGTGTTACGTTTAGAGCATCTGTGACAGCAACCAAAGCATGTAAAATCTTTTGCCATGTCAGCCACAGGCTTGGGATATGGCCTCTTCCTCTCCACATGCCTCCGTTCTTTTTCCACACAGACTAAAAGAATGTGGTAAATTTCAATTTAAATGGCCCTAAGAATATGGTAAATTTAAAGCTTAGCAGACAAAGATTTAGAACCCCTCAACAAGTGCTGATTAGTAATTCTTGTAAGTGAAGAAAAGTGCAATATAAAAGGACTGTGTCTGGACAGAGAACTGAACGGGTGATGGCAGGGGGTTTCTCTTCCTCCTTTCACCTCAGGTGAGCCATGAGGCTGGCTGGATGCGAAGGGCAACGTGTGCTGTGTGAATGTAATTGCTGTGCGTTGGGCTGCCGTGCTGACAGGCTCCCCAGTAAAGGCTGCAGGGAGAAGGGCCGTGTGCGTCTGCTGGGAGCTGGAAGCCAGGGTAGTATCTGGAGATCATAGGCTCAATGCTTGAGAGTTTTTATGAGGATCGCTTCAGAGTGTGTCTTCACTCGGGAATGATCTGCCTCAAGAATTACAGGAAGTAACCAGAGAAGGACAAAGAAAATTATAGTTCCGTAAACAAATTGGTCTTTTTTGCAGATGGCAAAGAAAATACAGCAGAACTATCATCAGACAAGTTATAGCATCAGAGAAGAATATATACAGTTTTTAATCTCATTTTTATTGGGACAGTACGTTCTTTCAAAAAAGCTATTCTTAAGTCTTCTGTCATAATAAATATTTTAAAGGCAGTAAGGACATGCAACAAATTTTAGCTTTTAGAATGCCAAATAAATACAAGAAAATCGGTATTCTGATTGGCAGCATCACAGTTAATCACTACAGCATCATTAAAAAAAAAAATGATAGCAGTATCCTGCATCCTCCCCCCATCTTGGTCTAATGAATTTATGATAAGGACCAATTTTTGATTTGTGCTGCAAGAATTCCAATGAAAACTCAGTGATGCTCTTCACAAGTATTTTTTGTAAAACCAATTTTCATTACTTCACTCAGGTATTAGTTCCCTGATTTTCTTACTATAGATCACCAAAGCTAGCTGCCATCACATAAGGTGTCTAAAATCTGTCAACAAGTGGATGGCCAATTGCTACTGCTCAATTTCAGGACAGAAATGGAAGAAACCGATGTGCTACTGTTGAAAGAGACAAACACTATTTTTCAAAAAACTCTCTGGCTCAGTTTTTACACCATTAGATCTTTTGTATAAGCAACCTGGGAACAGACTTTTTGTTTTAGCCAACGATTCAGCAAATCTGCATAAAAGGGATTTCATTTAGGTCTTATGTTAGTATTTGTTAGTGACATCCGTATTATTTAGAGTTCATAGATGTGCAATTCAGAGAAGTCTGTAAGTACGGGTGAATGACATCCTGGTGGGAAGGATCGTGTTGTAGAGATATCACTAAGGGCCTAGTCTTGTATGTGAAGTCTTGTCATGTGAATCACAGATGATAATGGGAGAAAAGGAAAAAGCTAAGCTTGAATTCCAGATCCCTGTGGGAATTTTCAGGGCTGGCAGTGGGAAGAAACACGTGAGTTGTTCAAGGAGTTCATTTTTCTTGGCAGCCAACAGGATCCACACAGAGCTATGATTTTTAATGAGTCCCTTTTCAGAACACACATTTAAAATTAATACGAACCCTTCAGCATTGGCCACGCAGTCATGCCTACCATTTGTCACAATCTAAACTTGCATCCAGCAAATGGCTGCTCCCATATGTAGCTTTGCTTGGTTCCATGGGAGGTTGCCAGAAGCAGCAAAGGAACAGTTTACCAAATCTGTTTTTCAATCAAACCTGCTTTTCAAGCAGTTTACTAAGACTTTTCAATAGCATCACATCTGCATTGCTGATAGAGATGCTGATGCCACTGAAAAAACACTTGTTTTCTTTTTAGAAAGAAACATACTGTCATAATGTGGTTGATGCAGAAGAGGTTGGATCCTTACCTTGTCTGAGATTGACCCTGTTTTCTGCTTTAGTGAAGGAAGATGGTAGCGGGTAATGCTCAGAGTATACTGAGTAGAAATGGTAGAAAATGTAATGCAAATGCAGTTCAATAATTACAGTTAATGAAAATGATTGTGTAATTAGCATAGTTTTTGTTTTCACTAAAGTTATCCTCATTTGTGTTAAGATGACTCAGCTAAGACTTGTAGGGCTGGATGTAACATTCTTTATTCCTTTAGCCTGTTAAGAGTTCAAAATTAGACAGAATTATACATTCACAGAATGGCTGAGGTTGGAAGGGATCAAATGGGATCACCTAGTCCAAACCTCCTGCTTCAAATAGGGTCACCTACAGCACATTATTCAGGATCACCCAGGCAGGTTCTGAACTTCTCCAGAGGAGACTCCACAGCCTCCCTGGGCAGCTGTTCCAGTGTTCTGTTCCCTTCACAGTGAAGAAGTTTTCTCTTGTGCGCTTTCTTTTTTTTCTTTCTTCCTTTTTTTCTTTTTTCTTAAAGAGATATAGCTGCACGGAATTGCCTTTTGACCTGTGCTGGAGCAGGTCGAATAGCCAAAATCGGTGACTTTGGGATGGCCAGAGATATCTACAGGTAAGTGAAAGGCCATTTCAGTCCCATGAATTACTCAATAATCTGTATCCATTTAAATGGTTTGAACTGCCTCATCTAATTTGAAGCAGCTGAACTGTCTATTACATTTCTGAATTTGATTTCCAGTTAATTTACAGTTAACACATCTATGCCTAGTAGCAAATACACTTAAATTGTATCATTCCAGACCGGGCCCTAGAGAACACTGCAAACACATATGGATGCTAAACCAAACTCAGGTAAATTTATTAGCTAGTTGACCACAAGTAATCTCAAATTTTAAAAATATTCATAACTATAAATGTATGGCGTCAAGAAGATTTTCTGTACCAGTGCCTCATGCACAACTTCAGCACATTTGATCTCTTCAGCTACGCACCTAAACATCATCATTTTTCCATCTCAGTTGCAAACATGGTATAAAATACTGCTCAGATGGTACAATTCATGTTGATGATTTTTTCTTATTTGGCCCCCAGTACTGCGTGCACTCTCTCCAGTTCCTGTTGCTGTGGTGATAGGATCTTTTATACATCTTAGCCCTTTGATGCTGTGTGACATTCTGCATATGTTTAATCTTTCCCAGAGCAAGTTACTATCGCAAGGGAGGAAGAGCCATGCTTCCTGTCAAGTGGATGCCGCCAGAAGCTTTTCTAGAAGGCATTTTTACCTCCAAAACTGATACCTGGTAATAAATGTCTATTAATAACCTCTGCTATTCACTAATAAACCACATTTACTGTTCAAGGAAAAAAGTCTACCCCCCTAAAGATATCAATCTCCCATGTCCTAAAATGGGAAAAGAAAAAAAAAAAGTAGGTATTTCCCTCTGCATTGTTAGAAGAGTGACTAAGAAATTAAGTGAAAATTAAAAACTCTAGTGCAAATGGAGAGCATAACAAATAGCCATAGATAAATGCAGAGTATCATATAAGGGTAATCAAGGAATGTAAAGAGAAGATTGTTTAGAATCCTAAGAAGTCTCAGTCAAAAATGCAGACACTTCCTTCAGCTGTTAGTATCTGCCACTCAGTACTTACTGGTGACAAGGCCTGCTCATATACTTTGTAAATGACTCTATCTATACCACACAGGATTACTCTTCTATCCTTTTTTTTTTTTTTTTTTTTTCTTTTGTATATAAAATGACAGCAGATTTAAGCAGAAGCCCTTGCTTGTTGCTGAGGAAACAGTATTTATATACCAATTCTTCATGTAGCCTGATTCTTCCTTAAAATAAACACCCCCTCAACAATGACACATTCATGCAAAGGTGCTGGGGAATGGAAGCTTTCCAGTTGCTTAAGAACTCCTCTCTTCCTATACAGTACTCTTCAATAAGCAAACTGAAATATTACCTTAAATGGCACACTGACCCAGTTTCCTGAAGTTGTTAATGCTAGAAGACAAGGGATTGTGTATCAGAACATAACTGTAAGCAGCCAGTAGTAAATATTCTGAAGGAGAGCACTACAGTTCCTGTAACTGTAACAGGCTATTGTACATAACGTGTATGTACTGGAAATCTTATCCACCTTTGCATCAAATAGTGACTCTTAAAATTAATGACCCTACTGAAGCCTTTGCAGATCCCTCGATTTCCCTGGGTCTACACTGTAAGGAGTTTTGAGTGTCACTGCCTAACTGACCTGTAGATGTAAAGAGAAAAGAGCAACCATATAATGACAATGTTTACTTTTGCACTTCTAGTGAAGGTCTCTAACTTGTTTTATTCTTGAGCATCCTTTTGCCAAACACCGACTCAAACATCTCAAGTCTGTCAAAGTAAGATAGGAATCTCTAAGACAAACATAACAGTTCTTGTTTTCAGTTAGACCATGCATAGCAAAGGGTGCTTTGGCATTTTCTGTTCTAGAAATAACAAATGCAGCAGAAAGAACAAATTCAGATATTTTGAGGTGTCTGCAAAGCTACTTCGGGAGTTTGAACAAGGGTTTTGATTGTTTTGTTGTTCTTTTCTAAATCAAAGTTGGCTCATAACCATGCTAAGTGCACACTTCCGTAGTTGGCCTGCAGGTTCAAAGGTTTCTGCTATATTTTTACCTACCCAACTTTGTTCCAGGTTTGTGGAGCACAAACTTGGAAACCTAATCAGCATTGTTGTCTGGTTTCTGACACAGGTCCTTTGGTGTTCTTCTCTGGGAGATTTTTTCTCTGGGCTACATGCCCTATCCCTGCAAAACTAATCAGGAAGTGCTGGAATTTGTCACCAGTGGAGGAAGAATGGACCCCCCAAAGAACTGTCCAGGGCCTGTGTAAGTATTTCCTCACTGTCTCAACTATGGAACAGTGGTTATCAAAAGGGTTGGATAAAGGCAACCTTCCACTGGGGCATCTCTTGAGCCACTGCCTCTTGTACATAAGTTAGACCACTACAGGATCTGCTTTCTGTTGGGATCCAAGGATGCAGAAATGACATCTACTTTTGCTCCACTCCTTTGAGCCATTTACTGAGTGCTTTTCTTCTGGACCCAAGCTCACATCACATTGAAACACATCTTTCACAATTATCTTTCTTAATGGATTCTCTTTCATTTTAAGGTACCGCATCATGACGCAGTGCTGGCAGCACAGCCCAGAATACCGGCCAAACTTCTCTACCATCCTGGAAAGAATCAAGTACTGCACGCAGGTATTGGCCCGCGGTAACTGGATGGTAATCCCCGGAATGTGTGGAGGATAATCCCCAGAATGCCAGCCATCCAAATGTACTATTAGTGCAAACAAGATTAAGGCTCCTCACAGGTTGATGTACTTCCCAATGGTGGTACTGGCTCAACTGTTCATTTGTGTTTTCATCTACCTACCTTAGCTCACCTATCTTCAGCCCCACCAAAATCAGGTTATACTGTTCCTGTGCAAGTGGCTGCTTCCAGTTCACTGCTTGTTCAGTAGCAAAATGCCCTTCTTTTTGTGATAGAAAGGTTTTAGTGTCTGCAAAGGTCCACACTTTGACCTTGCCTAGTGCTGGTTGAAAATCATGGCTGAATTGGTAATGGGGGGTGAGGGAAGATGGCATAGCATGTTCATCATCTGGTAGAATTTTACAGTTAGAAGCATGGATCTAACCTGCCTGAGAGGCAAATTATATACTGGCAACCCTCAGCTCATATGCTGATTTCAGTAAAGCACAGCGACTGTTCAAAGGAAGCACATAAACAAGACAATACTTTTGCAAGTCCTAGCAGCATGCAGTACCCAGATGGCTTACGGCACCTTGTGCCAGGAATAGTGCCCAAACCTAATGCCAGCCTCTGCCAAAAGCTTTTCTCACATAGCTATTTCTCTGAAAATGCAGGTGTGACAGTCAGCCTGGAAGCATTCAGGGTGTAACACGTTTCTGTGCAATCCTTTCTTCTAGGACCCTGATGTGATCAACACAGAGTTGCCCATGGAGTGTAGCCCAGCACCAGAGGATGAAGGGAACACGGTTGTGCGCCCAAATGTTTCCAGTGGGATAGTGCCCCTGTTGGTGAGCCCTTCTCTTACACCTCAGATGACACCTAAAACCCTGGATTCCCACCGTCCTGGGCAAAAACTCGTACAATGTCCACAAGAGCTACTGGTGGAGAACCTCAGCAATCGGGCTGCTCGAGGGCCCAGCCTGCCATGCCTCAGCGATTTCAGCGCATCCTGGAAGTTAGAATTCAGCAATCCACCAACCCACAGACTGAAGAACAAAACTAAAAACCTTTGGAATCCAACCTATGGATCATGGGTGCTAGAGAACATGTGTCACTTAAGCCCCACCTCCAAACTGAAAGCAACTCCAGAGCGAGAAGATTCAGGCTTTGATGGAAATTGCAGTTCTTCTCCTAGTTCTCGGGCATCTCCAGCATCTCCAAGTCGAAGCAACTGCCCTCACTTAGATATTGGTGGGATCGAACTGGTGAAACTCCAGACTTTCCCCTGTGGTAATGTAAATTATGCATATGATGATCTGTGCTATGGCACTGATCACCCACCATCAGTTTTGACAGGGGTCAGAGCAGCTGTGCTAAGGAGCTCCAGTCTGCATACAGATGAGAAACCTTTTTATAAAACAGATAAAGCAGCAAGAGAGAGGGACTCTGGTCTGTCTTTGTCAGATGATCTGAGTGTTACACCAGTATAACAGAAAAGATTCATCCAAATATCAGAGAATGTGAGTGTTTCTGGAAGGGCAAACTTGAACTGCTTCCTATTTCACTTACTTCCTCCATGTAAGTTCCTTTAGAGGGGTGATGTTTCGACATCAGCAATGATCATCTTCCTCCTTCTACCTGCCAAATCCCCAGATCATTACAGACAGTTGCATTTCTACTTCTGTCCAGCGACTATGTTCCATTGGACCAACTTAGTTGTAGAGAATAACAGCATTGCTGCTCTGAGTCTGCATACAGTACCTAACAAAAGACCTCTTTTTCAATCAGCTCAGGTGAAAAGAAATAGACTTATCATCCAACCATAGTGTTTGGATGTGTCATGGAAATAATGACCAACTTAGGCTGCTCTTCTTTCTGACCTTAGAAACCAAAAATGCATGCTGTGCCAGCAGTGAACAACTTGTGAAGACCTGCTGTGTTTCCTTGAGCTTTTTACTGTCCTGAGGAATTGCCTAATGATGCTCACATAGTGACAGGAAAGTAAATGAATAGCAGCCACATTTTCATCTCTTTAATAGCAGACCCTTTGAAAAACATGAAGTTACTGCTTAAATTGGAAGTAGCAAGAAGGATGAAAAAAAAACCCAGGATCCTCTGAGCATGCATTTTGAAAACAAGCAATGAAGAGGAAAACAAATTTATGATTGAAAAAAATAGATAGATAGTAAAGCTGATGGTTTCTCTTTGAATAACAAGGAAAATGTACTGCTTGCCTCACGGTGTTGTGTTCTTCACAGCTCCTGATGTGGAAGGGGCAGGTGGCTTTCCAAGAAAGAGTGAGCTGATGGGGGTGATGGGAAATGGACTATCTTCATCTTTTAATGGACTTTATTTGGGATGGACTTCGTTTTTGTAAGTACTTTTTGTAATTTCCTGTGCTATGTTGATAAGCATTACTGATGTTCTAAGGTAATGGTAGAATTTGGTAGGCTGTAGCTGGTTGCAATTTTCATATGTACTCCTTTGAAGTAGAAACAGAGTAATGCAAGGGAGCAGAGTGAAGACAACCTGCTTAATACAGACATCACCTTACGACGCCCCTTTTACAGCAAGGCAAAATAGCTCAGCCATTTAAAGCTATAACTATGACGTGGCTTCACACACACATTGTTATTCTCTTTAACCTTTCTAGCATACAGAGTTGCTGGTTAATGTAGTTGTTTTTTTTTGAAAGACTATTTCTAAGGCTATTTTCTGTTATTTAGAGTCTAAACAGATGTTTACTGGTTAAAGCCTGGAGCCTGGAAAAGTAAATACTTTGGTTTAAGCTTGAGCAGTTTCAAGCGTTTTGTCCCTGTCCCACTCCTGTACTGTGCATAACCAACCTGCAACGGCAAACAACATGCTGCCTTTACATGTAATCAAGTTGTATGCCACGATGTTGGCTATAGCCTCCATCTTGTTCTCTTCCAAAAGAGGTGAGGTGCCCCAGTACAAGCTACACATACAGGGATTAGCTGTATGCATACAGTCTAAAGATGTGAGTTAGCAGGATAGAGATTGCTTTGAAGACAAACTTCATTTCCTCTACGTCACTGAGGGCTGGATACTGCTGATATATCGTACTGAATAGCACAGAGTGGAGAGTCTGAATCCATCCTTTGTCAGTGAAGTGCTTTTTCAGTTCAGGTTTAATGCTTTGCTTATCTGGCTTTGTACTTGTTCCCAGCTTCCTGTAGTCTTAGACCTTAAGCTTCAGAATGAGTAGTTTTTTATATTCTGATTTCCAGATGTTACTGATGATGATGACGATCCTTTTAGCAGTGAGCTGTATAGCATGGAAAAAATTCCAAATCCATGTTGTGAAGTTACAAGTGGTCAGCATGGTATTACTCATGCTTTTAGCCCATTGTCTGTCCTACCTTATGTCCAGGAACTGCTACAGCCAGGTTAGATGAGGTAGAGTTAGCAGGAAATTAGGGTAGTCGTCCTTTCCCCTTGCAGAGGCTAACATTTCTGGTTATGTCGCAGGCAGCCCACCTCTGCAACCTGCTTGTCAAGAATAAACAGACCTAATCCTGGCTAGCTGGATTAACAGCAGCTCATCTATATACAATAATGCTAGCACATTCCAATGAGAAGCAGGCAGGATCCCTGCTGAGCTCAGTTTGAGCTACCATTGTTTTTCACATACACAGCATTTGCTTCAACTTCATTCATGAATTTAGAGAAGCAAATATTGATAAAACTACATAAGGCATTGAAAAGTAAAGTAAAGTGAGAAAAGTAAAGTGAGAGCAGAGCAAAGTTGGAACTATAGTTTCCACTACTCACCAGTGCTACATGTGGTCTTGCATGCAGCTCTCTCTTAATTTATTCATAAAATGTAAGCAAGTCCATCAGTCTAGCAGTTTGGACAACACAGATGTTTGCAATGAATAGTTAAGTCATTATACTTATATATACAGGGAGAACAGGAAAAAAGCTCCACTGAACTACAGTAAAGCTCCATCCAGCCCAATATCTTATCTCTATGAGTGACCAATAGCAGGGTGTTGAAGGGCATTTGTAAGAGTAGAATAAGCATGCAGTTATTATCTCTTACATGTACGTTGCTAGTTTACGACAGCATGTAGCTCAGGGTGTACTGAGTCAGATGCAGTGTCTCCTAACAAGACAGAACATGGATCTGCGCAGACCAAATGGGCACTAAAAGAACTGGCTGAGAACTTTAAGCATCTGCACTAGCAACATGCTTTTTATGTGTTCTTACCTTCCTCAAGTAGAAATAAAGGTAAGCAAACTTCTGTCAACACAGACTCCACCAATCTCTGACCTGTAATAGCTTTTCTGTGTGTATCTGATCTCTTACATGCTTTTCAAAAACCTTATAGTAAGAATTTTTTTAAATAACAATACAGGAGGAAATAATGCTAATACTGCTCCTACTGTGATGCAATATGCTGTCCAAAACAGGTTATTTAAAAAGAAAAATAATTCTAAATGATGTATACTACACCAAGCACTAATTCCTACAATTCTTAGACTGTTAATACAACCACAGATTCCACAGTGTCCAAATTTTACCATTTCAAAATACCACTTACTTAAAATAGTCTTTTAAGGAGATGCACGTACTGCATAATGAATGAGTTTAACCCATACTGTCAAAATTAGATTACTTGGGCAACTAAAACCCAAAAAATGGATTTTGTTACCGAGAGGATTGACTTGAGCTGAAGACTGGCATTATTTAGTCACGCAATCCATATGGAAAGTCTTCCAACAGCTCCCCAGTGAAGAATCAGCCCTGTATAGAGATACTATAAATTGTTCTTCCCATTAGGTCTCTACATTTTAACAAAGACTATCTACCACCTCAGTTTCAGATGTGTGTATTTAGAGATTTTTTTTTTCTTCTGGATTTTGCATTAGTACTTTATGTTCCTTCATGCAGCCTCACACCTACATTTTTAAGAGGACTGTAATAACAAAAGATGAAATAATGTGAATTTCAATTTGTCTTATTTTTGTCTTTTCACATTTGTTGATATTCTTGCTATCTTTTCTCTCCTCTACTTCAAGAGTTTTGCATCTTCATTTTCCCTTTAAACAGACAGAATTTTTAACTGTGCACAGATTTAAGGTTTCCGCTTTTATCTACCCTTTTCCCCAGGTAAGTTCTCCACTTACTTGCCAGGGGCTGGAGTACACTGAGACAGTTTCACAGATATAATTACATAGATATGGGCTTTAGCAAGTATAACTTATTCCACCTCCAATACCCTCCTACTTCTTACCTGAAACAGAACTCTACTGCTGGGAATATGGTTTTCCCCAAACTATGTGCATCCCTGCAGCAGTGTGAGGCAGGGACCACAACCACTGAGCAGCAGCGCTACGCCAGATAAGCTTTCTCCTGCAACTGTGGCATTGCTCTTCCTGCTCCTAGCTGCCTACCCTTTCCAATCTGATGCAGAGACTTTAGGCATGACATCACTAACATCTGCTAGTCTCATCACATGGCACTTTTGTTTAATTGAACCAGTTTTGATTTGTCATTACCTCTGAACACGACAGCTCTTCTTGTCAACTTACCTTTTTGGGTGACTACTGTGCATAAGTAGATGGCAAGCCTGCTTCTATGCAATTTCAAGTTGGACAAATGTATACTTTATATTTGCAACACAAAATAAAGAGACGCTAATGCTGACTACTTGTTTCCCTCTGTGTTAAACACAGTTTGCACACAAGTAAGAGGACACTGTCTTGCTGAGAAAGTGGTGGAGGACTGACTCCAGGAACAGAGCACTGTTTATCCTCTACTGCCATGAAAGACAGCCCTGTGGAAACAGTTAACTGCTCTGTGTGCAAAGTACATTTTAATGCGTTGTGTTTTGATATGCTGCAAGAATTGCATTTTTGAGACAGAACTTACCTCTAAGAAAGCCTTCAAACTTTGCATGGTGTTGGGAACAGAGTTGCAATGTCAGCTTCCAGATGTCTCAGAACCAGTTTTATTTCAGGAAATAGTAGATACTAAAGCCTAAAACCACAAGAAACACTGAAATAACAAGGTTTAATCCCTTGCATAGGGAAGCTGTTTAAGAAAATATTATTCTTGTGTGACCAAATCACCATTGATCCCTTTTTTCCTTCAGTCTCATGTATTTATTAGCATACACGCTTAAGAGTAACAAACACTCAGCCAATACAGTCAAAAGTGACCACAGTCAGCATTGCATTGTAGTGTTCAGAAGAGAAGCACTGTTGACAATACAGGTCATTTGATCTCAGTACTGTAAGAATAACAAAAAATAATGACACCAATTAAAAAAAAAAAAAAAAAGCAAAAGCCCTGTGAGATACTCACGGGTTTAGTCCAAATCCCATTGAAATCTTTCCCTATCATTGGAACTGAATCAGAATCAGATGGTAAATGAATATTCCACGTGCAAAATACAGAGGCATTTAATTAGCATCACTTTGGTTAAACTTAATCCAAATGTATATCCATGGGGAACCTTAACACCTATCATTTTTAAACTCATCCAATATACTTCTTTGTGTACTTCTTTTTATATTGCACCTTCTGCCAAAGAACCTCACGGCATCTTGCAGGCAAAAATGAAGTACAGCCTCATACCATTCTATGAGGTAAGGAGGTACTATTATCATCTGTAAAACAGGAACAAAGCTGAAGCCAAGGATAGCTGCCCAAGGCCAAAACGCAAGTCCCTGTCAAAGCTGGGGAAGAGACGTCCTACTGCTAGATTCACACTGAACTCTGGTGCATCTAACTAGTGAGCTTAATGACCTTGGTGCCTAACTCAGCGGTTAGTTGCTCCATGCCTGGACAAGCATATCTATCTTCCCATGCTGTGGAAACGCATGTGATTTCAGTGTCTCCAGAGTGAGGCACTATCCCAGCGGAAGCATTTAAAGAACTATGTCCTGGACTTGTGTGTGAGCAAGTGCCGTGGCTATCATGCATCAGCTCTTATATGGCAAATGCCTGCACATGTTGATCTCATACAAATGTAAGCTTGTTCAAGGCAACTTACTCCATAGCAAAAGAAAGCTATGCTGCTTCCTCACAGTAGCACATGAATGTACACAAAGAGCCACTCAGGGACTTCTGATGTGAATCAAGGTTATCTAATTTATCCTGGGATCGTTTGCTCATGATCTCACAGCCTCCAGTCTCTGAGAGCTCCGGTCCTCACATTTGCAGTCCTATACTTGCCCTTTGCTAATGAAAAGCTCCTTCCTTTGCACCTTTCCTGTAGCTGCAGCATAATATTAGATTGCAGTTTCTTCTTTCTAACCCTTTGATAAGCCAAAGGATAATTTCAAAACAAACTTACTAGAACTATTTAGCATCTAGAATGAATTTCCAGAGTAAGGAAATAAATAAGGACTGCTATAGCTGAGGTTTTCCTTCTCCCCTCTCCCACTCCCATCTTCTCACCTACCGCACAGCTGTGAAGAGGTTCCCTTGTTATCTCCAAGATGAAGGTCTACAAACCACCCTCGGTGGTGCTAGCAGCAGTCAGGTTTTTGAAGTACTGCTACCACATTGCTTCTACTTCTTTAAAACAAGACATTAATTCTAAAAGTTCATGACACATTCTCAAGTGACACTGGAGTATCAGCTAACTTTTACCTCCTAAATCCCACCCCCATCCAGAAAATAACGTACTGAAGCAAAAGGTTCACGTGTTAACAGAAAAAAGCATGATAAAAGTTAATTATGCAAACCACTAATTAATTGTATCTCCCTGTCTCATTATACTTTATTTAACCTTTTCCAGTTCTGTTTTTGGTTGTTTTTTTCCTAAATCCCTGGAACTGCAGTCTTAGAGAAAAGGCCTTGTTATTAAAGGTACTCCTGTGAGATTTATTTACTCCTTTTTTCTCCTTAAGCATTGCTAGCTGATAGTTTACCTGTTGGCTGCAGAAAAGGAGGAGGACTTTTTCTTAATTAATAGTATGAAAATCACCACAGATTAATTTGTCATCTCACAGGAATTCCAAAGTTAGGAGGCATCAGAAATTATAACATGCATGCTCAATACTGGAAGCTCACCACAACTTAAAAAAAAAAGAAAAAAGTGCAAACTCTTTAGCTAAAAAACCCTCTGGGAAAAAAAAAAAACTACCAAAGAACAGTGGAAAGTTCATTAGCATACTATCATGAAAATAAATTGAGAAGGACTCTAGAAGGCCACAGAAGAAGTCTGAATTTGCAGTGAACTGCAAAATAATTATCAGTTTCAAACAACCTCTGTTTGACAACAAAACGTCTCCACACCTCACTACCTCACTATTTCCCACAGGATACCCCTTCTATGTCCTCTTACCTTTAGGGCACAAGTGCATTTTTAATACTGCTGTTTTGTTTAGAGGTGATGAATACGTTCTCAAATCTGATCTCATAGTACAAGAGTCTGTTATCAAAAGTAATTCTTTGATTTCCCTTTGATTCAAATTACAAATGTTACAGATGCATTTCATTCCAGAGCTACAGGATCTCTACAGGATTTTTGCTCATGGTCACAGTTAGTTATTCTTGAAAAAGCTGCTCCCCAAAGCACCGAGTTACCTTCATCTATCCTTGGATAGATGAAGTTCTTGGAATCTTTTCTGAGCACAGGACACTCGCAAGAGACAGCAATTTCTGATTGATGTGCATAACCAGCTCAAGATGTTAAAAGTGAATTAATCAAACACTAATCTAAGCCATGTCCTCATTTTGGCAACTGCATCAACATATATTTATATTAAAGCCTGGAACGTAAGTGAACAGGTGAATACCGATGGTCTTTATATGCTGTTATATTTATAGAATTGTTAAAGTGGCAAGAGGCAACCGACAGAAACGGTATGTGAAGCCATTATAAGAAGTATCACTTCACTGTTTCTTGATTTTAATTTAAACACTGTGAATCACTGTGAATTTTCTGTGGCTGTGCCTGGGCCACAGCAGAAAAGAGTAAACCAAAAGTGGTCCTGTGATTCCAGACAGGGATTAAAGGATGTGATATATTGACATTCCTTCCCCCAAACTGCCCTGAGTTAACAGCTGATATATTGGAGGAGGAATGTCTAGGAATTATCCTTAGTGTAATGCTGTGAATGCAGGAACTTTACTTTCTTGACTGCTGCACTATACACTTTTATATAAAAGTACTTATATAAGTCTACACACTTCAGTGGCAGCATTATAGTTGGGAATAGGAGCATGGTCAAGAAATCACCTCTTTCATGTGCATCAGAAGATAGTCAAACTATAATCTTAAAAGATCACATTGGTTACTGGCTACTAGTGTGTGCATGTATGTGCATGTGTACAGTGGTTTTATGTTAAAAATGAGCAAGCCTTGAAAAACCCCCTTAGTTCCCCCAGTCTGAGTGCTAGAGTGCAATCATTGATTTTCACAGCTGTAGTTCAGCTGCAAGAGGCCAAACCTGCCAAGCTAGGCACTTTTCCAACAGCCCACCCAGTTTGAAAAGTCAAATGTTCCTGGAGACAACAGGCTGCTACTCTCTCCCTGGACTATCTGTAATCTCCTGAGAGGCTACATAAAAAAGCAAAGGGTGCTCTTGGACAGATGTGAATTGAGTCTAAGGTGGGGATGAGGAGGACTAATCAATAGTTACCACATACAGCCACTACAACTGCTGTCTCACTTTGCTCCAGGATTCTTCTGATTATCATCGATTTCCACCTTGAGTACACCATAACATAAGGCAGCAGCTGTTGTTAGTCCAACCTATAGTTTACACAGGAGCAAGAAGACTTGGAATTAGGGTGAAAGAAAAGAAACGCTCCTGCTGGTTTCAAAACTATCCAGTTCCCTGAAAAATCGTTACTCCTCCCTTCAATTCCCAAGCACTTGCTCTGGATCACTGAGAGGTAATCTGGAAGTCCAATCAGTTTACCAGAAATCAGAATCATTCTGGTTTACCATACAGACCTCTTGACTCATGCTGGTGTGATTCCTGAGTATGGAGATCTTGATTCTCTGAGGACCAGTCTTACGTGAGGCTGGTGCAATGCAGACCAATCTGGAGTTAGTTATTCAGGTTCACAGAGGGCTGATGCAAAGTACTTTTGATAACTAGCTGCTGGGTTCTGGATGTAGTTCCCTCTGCACTGTGATGACCTCAGAAGTCTGAAGGGAGCGAGTCAAAGCAGTTTCCTTCTGAGTGATCTCAGTAGAGAAGAAAGTTACAAAGCAGCCCTGTAAGTTTTGTGCCACTTTCAACTCATCTTTCCGTGATGCTTTCCAAGATGCGAATCAAATTGTCCAGTCCCAACAAGTACCCATCCTCCCTGTTGCCTTCTTGCCAGGGGATCCTATGATCCAGCATCTGCCCATCAGGAAGAAGAGTGGTCTTCCCAAAATCAATCAGCCACACATTGGCATTCCCACTGCCATCATGTACAAAAAGTAGTGAACTTCCAACGACCTGGAATGCGGATTGAGATGATGTTAAAAGCGTATCTTTAGGCCTCCTCTTATCACACCTTCCACTAAGATGACAGCCTTCTCACCCAACAGTCTTTAGGGCCACCCTGCTTGCATATTTACAACTGGTATGCATTGTTTATATAACTAAAATCTATCAGTAACATATAAATGGGCAGCTAGCTGAGAAAAGGGACCCATCAGACAGAGGGAAGAAAAGCAGTTCACCAGCCCACTCGGCAGCTGGTCTCAATTCGAGCAGTGGAGCAAATGCCAGTAACTATTTTCAAATAAAGACTATAACCTGTGATTAACAAAATTGCCTCCAGTGACAAGTGGAAATTAACAAGGTAAAATAAAATGCCTGACCTCAAAATCTTGAGCTGTAATAAGATGAACTTAAAATGCCAATGTTGCCCTCTCCACAGAAAAGCATAGGAGAACGTATATAGCAGAATTATACAGATCCAACACAAATCCAGTATTTTGATAAAGACTTGATTGTCTAAACACAACTGGATTCTATTGTACCAGATGCAAGCTTCCATATTATCACTTCCCTGTAAATGTTCCACTGTAACACACCGAGATTAGAGAAAACGACAGGAAACTGGTACTACTAAACTATTCTCGACAGTGGCCCAGGGCTCAATGTGTTGGTATGTTATAAAGATGAGAGGATCCATTATTCTTAAACATCTGTTATTCCTGTATCCTTATGATGAAGGCTTTGTGTTACCTGTACTGTTTTCTTCTACCACAAACTCCTTTCTAATAATAGAGTAGGCAATTCCAAAGTACATGTGAATGACCAAAAGAAGCAGAACTACACCTTCACACAGCATTACACTCACTACTCACCTCATGTCGCTTGAAGAAGTCTGAGGATTCAAGAATGATATGAATTTCCTGCAGACGCTTGAGGTATTTTTTCTGGAAAGTGACGACAGAAAAAAGAAAACAGAAACAGGCAGAGAATGAATGAAGATATTCTGCTTACAAGAACCAATGTAACAAAGAGTTGATTTTAGATTAGAAGTCTTTCCAAACAGAGCCGTCATTTGAAAGTCAACCTGAAAATACACTTCAACAGGCTTCCACTGCAAAAGAATAGAGTCCCTCTGCTGCATGCATTACACCAAGCACACTTATCTGTCTTGCTCTGGATGCAATAATATAGTCTGCTCTGCAGCCAAATGCTAAATGCTTCTTTTATTTTTCCCTCTTTTTTATTTTTTTTTTCCAATGAAAATAGAAGTTTCAAGCAATGAAGAATCTTTCAGTTCACCACAGTGGAAAGAGAATGAGCTGGTGTTAGAGAGACAAGGAAGCTCCAAACATGTAAGGGGAGGAAAACATATAAGGGGAGGAAAATCAACACATGAAGCTCTACTATGCATTTTTAATGCTGTCCTGTATTACCAAGTACACTGCTCCTGGGTGGTTAATCTTTCCTCATAATGGCTTCTACACAACATAGCAACAAAATGCTATGGCAGCCTTTGAAGTTCTGAAGACAAGAGAGACATTATGACATCTACCACATGCCTCCTGTGCTTCCTCTGAAAAACCATGAAGTAGCATACAGGAATTGCTCTCTGAGGCAAGTCTCATACACAGGCAGAGCCAGCCACCAATCTCACTTCCTGTTCATATGCTCTGTTTTTCTTCTCTCTAGAACAAATTCCCTCATCACAAGTTTTCTGCCAACACAATCCTTGCTCATAAATCATCACCCTCCTGATACATCTTACACTTATGGTGGAGACTGGTGGCAAGTCACAAGTTTGATTTTCGGCTAGCATGAGAAACCTGAGGAATTCATGGCAAGAGGTGCCAGAACAGGTCTCAGCCAACCACTGCTCACTGCCCAGTAAGTCTTCATGTCCAGCCCATCTGCTCAGTGGGACTGGAAGTTCTTCCTTGGCAGTTAAATCCACCTTTCTTGTACCAGAGGAAGTACGACCCTCAAGTAAGTTGTATAGGTCAAAGATCATGAACATGAAGAGTTCAGACTCACCAGAATAGTTGTGTTGCCCTCAATGAATTCCACAAAAACCTGGAGAACTTGCTCCTGTGTCTTTGTAGTTTTGAAGTTTGTGTTGCATGTTCCATCTGCTTTCTGCACAAAAACACAATTTATACCAGATGTCACTCCTCTCATCAGCCAATGCCCTTGAACCATCAGCAGCTCAGCTCTTGCTAACCAGATGAAAGTAAGTCGTCAAACAGGAAGAGAGGAGATAAACCTCTTTTCAAGCAAGAGGTGGAAAATAAACAAAAGCTGATAGGATAACTTGAAATGACACTTCATATCCTGTTGAGTGTAGTTAAAAAAACAAAACCAAACAAACAACCTCAGACCTCATGGTATTACCAGCCTGCAGAAAGGTTTTCCTCACATCTCAGTAGTAGCAGTGCAAAGGTTCAACGGGGCAAACCACAGTGACCTCTTTAGTTGTCTTCTTAACAAGCCTTACGTAGCCAAACCCTGACAGTGGGAGGGGCAGAAGGGGATGGTTTCAAACCCAATTTTACCAGTTTTTCTTCTTTTTCTTCCTGTTTTTTTTTTGGGGGGGCCTTTTTTTTAAACAAGGAAACAAAAGAATTGTAGTAAAGACTCCATTCCCAAAATACCTTTATATTAACGTAACCTAGAAGCCACCAAATAGAAAGCGAGTTCCAAACAAGAACAACTCAAGATTTGCATGGATCCAAATGCTAGCAGTGACAAAGCGGGTGTGTAAATTCTGGCAAAAGACAGTGTGAGCACGCTTGTAGCAGCCAGGAGAAACTCAGAGTCCTTTTATGCTAACAATACAACCGAATACAGAAGCACCCCACTCCTGAAAATGATAAAATCTTTTTGTGCATTGCTAACAGCCAGTTTGTGCTTGTGAGGCTATGAGTAACTAAGAGCAGTGCATGGATCTGAGACATCTGTCAACACAGACCACATGAGTACGCACCTCTCCAAGCACATCCCTCATGTGAAAAGACACAAGTAAAAGCTTTTAGGACAGGCATGTAAAATACAGCCATTTTTGCAGTAGATCACCTGTTTCTTCCAAAAGCCTGCAGGTATCAAACTACATTTCTCTCCGTTGTAACAGTCCCGTGAAATTCCTCATCTCCATTATTCCTTTACAGGATGAAATTAACAGGTCATCAAAATACATTCCCTTCAACAATTTGTCACTGCACCAGAACTAGTTAAATTCTGCTCTGGTCTCAGAAGGTGCAATGTTTTTTATTTCACATCAGAACCAGAGTCCTTACAACATACATAAAAAAATCCATTAGTACTAAATTTTCAGATCTGTCATGCAATGAAGTCACCGAACAGCAAAGCCATGCTGAAGAACCTCCCACCAACCAGACGTTTTAGGAGAATAAACACAATTTTATTCCAAGGCCGCGGGCCAGATACCAGCGTGGCACGTCAGCCTGCTGAGCTGTATAAGTTATGCAAAAGCAGCAGCAGGTAGGCAGTGACAGCGAGGAGCCATCTGATCTGAGATACGATAAAACTCAACGGCAGATAGAAATCTGGAGTTCAGTCTGATGCCTTCTACCTCTTCTCTGGAGTAAGGTTATTTTAAAAATAATCTCTCCCCATGCCCTAAAGCCCACAACAAAGTCTGCAAGAGCTGCTGTTTTCTCTTCTTTTTTTTCTTTTCTTTTCTTTAAATCTGGACATGCTGTGGCTTGTATCCTTATTATTTAGAAATACACTTATGATTTTATTTCTTTGCAGCGGTTGACAGGAAACTAACTGCTGCCTGTCTTTTTCTGCTGTAAACAACAGTCCAGGCTTTGAACTGCACCATCCCTCATATTCTGTAGCAGGTTCTTGCAACAGCTCTGAGTGTACCTGATCCCCAGAAGGCTCTTGCCCTGCTTGCTCCCCAAGGTCACGCTTTTTTCAGTTCCTGCACAGCAGAGCAGTCTGTTGCATGGTGCAGCCTGTGGACCACTTGCAGCACTTCTCACTAGTTGGGACAGTGACAAAGGTAGCAGAAGAGCAGGCCTGGCTGCTCAATAAAATATTGCTGCCTATCCTTACCCTCCACAGTCTCATTCAGATTATTCTGCAGAGTTCCCTTAAAGGGCTCTGGGTTAAGGTTGTGACCTAAATGGATTTAACAGAGACTATTGAGTCAAATCTGCGCCCTCCTGGGAAAATGGCTATCCCAAAGGACAGCTAACAGAATGGTACCAAAAGAAAGTAACTTCTGAAATCGCAGAAAAATTCACTGACAGAGTGGGAAATGAGAAACCCTGATTCTCAGCCCCATGCATGACTCTGCAGAACTATGAGCTTAGTGTGGAAGAGATGATTGTTTGCAAGGCCAAGACTTCAGACCTTTGGAAGAGGGATTGAATCTCATTTATATTGAGTCCCTTCACAAAAGAGCTTCTATGATTTCACTTTCTTTATTTCTGTTCCAGCAGCCACAAAGCAGGAATATTTTGAATGATCAAGCCCAACATATCTGCTGACCTAATTCCTGGAGTTATCAGGGTACTCGGGGCAAAAACACAACTCTCTTTTCCCCCTTGCTGACATCATGAATTCTCATAGGCTTTCCTCACAAAACGGGGACTTGTGAAGCATGGCATTGCTCCACTGCAAATATACAAAATGGGACTTAGAGTTCAGCTACAGTGAAGCAGTTTGGGGGAATACTGACTAGCTGTATTGCTTGAAAAACTGCCACCCCTTTTCCATGTAGAAAAACAGAAGAATAATGTCTGCCTACATTCCCCATAACAGCATAGAAAGACAGAAGAATAGGAAGCACACTGAGTACTCCACAGCATTTCTTGTGTTTTGAAAAAGGATTGTGTACGTTTTTGCACAGTTACAGCATTGTCTCAGCAGAGGGAAATATCATGCAGTCTGTGTGCCATACTGCTCCTTCCCACCTCTGACAACCAGCCAAATCACAAAGGACAAGCCAAGAGGTTTTACTGGAGCTCCCCTAGCTCAGTCACTCTTCAGGACTCAACACAAATCCATAAGTTTTCTACACTGACCTCAGAGATTCCCAAGAACATACACAAAAAGTCTTGAGATCATCTGGGTTTCTGATTCCATTACAGAGAGCATTCAAGGACTTAAAGTGGCATAGGAATGAAACAGGTAACTTGGATAACATCATTATATGGCTGAAGGGTAAGACAGAAAGTATGCTGGCAGGATTAGAGCCAGACCATCTACCACCCAGACAGTTCCTGCATGAGAATGCCTGTGTCTACCAGCCAGGAGTGGGTGGCACAGCATACAGGGGGCCAAGCACAGCATGAGCTGGAAGGACTAGTTCCTGTAGCACAGCAGGAGGATCTGTGAACAAGGAAGGGAAAAGACAACACGTGGAAATGAAGAAGATTGGAATGGTTAAAGAGGTTCACGTGATTCCTTTCTTTTTCCTATGTTCTAGAACTTCAAAGCAGATGCAAAATCCAAATAATAATTTAAAGCATCAAAACATACTTAAGTTAAATGTATATGCTGACAAAAGGCACAACTGTGCTCTGATGAACATCCTGAAATCACACAGGGTTGCTAAGCCCCTCGTCACAGGCTTCAGCTAGCAAGTACTCATGCAGGGTGCAGGGTGTTTGGACTGCCCTCACCAGCACTATGCTGCTGCAGGTACACAGTTATCAAAACCCAAGCAAACTAATTGAATCTGTGACAGAGCCAGTGATAGAATCATAGAATGGTTTGGGTTAAAAGGAACCTTTAACATCATGTAGTTCCAACCCCTGCTGTAGGCAGGGACACCTCCCTCTAGACCAGGTTGCTCAAAGCCCCACCCAGTCTGGCCTTCAGTGTGTCCAGGGAGAAGGCATCCACAACCTCACTGGGCAGCCTGTGCCAGTGTCTCACCATCCGCACAGTAAAAAATTTCTTCCTAATATTTAGCCTAAATCTGCCCTCTTCCAGTTTAAAGCCAATCCCCCTCATTCTGTCACTATATGCCCTTATAAAAAGTCCCTCCCCAGCTTTCCTGTAGGCCTCCTTTAGGTACTGGAAGGTCGCTATCAGGTCACCCTGGAGCCTTAGCATTTGAGTTACTTAGTGAGGCTGGTGATATTCTAAGTGTAGATCCTAAGGGTTTCTGGATAGGTATCTGATTTTGCCATGAGGCACAAGAAATACAAGCAATTAATGGCTAGGAAAGAAAATTGTGAAGATTTTTCAGAGGCTGTAAAGTACTATCCTAGAAATGATATAGGGACACAAACTCATCTATCAAGAACAGCAGAAGGATTTTGCTGATTGACAGATTTTATCATTGTATTTCTGGGCTTTATTCCAGCTTCATCTATACTGGATACTGTCATATTCCTAGAAGTAAAAGATGTTTCCTCTATCCTAACAATATATAGCTAAATGGGGCCAGCGTCTTCTCCCATGTAATTAGTGATTAGAACCAGAGGGAACAGCCTCAAGTTGCACCAAGGGAGATTCAAGCTGGACGTTAGGAAATACTACTTTTCTGAAAGAGAGGTCAGGCACTGGAATGGGCTGCCCAGGGGGGTGGTGGAGTCACCGACCTTGGAGGTGTTCAACAAACATTCAGATGTTGTACTGAGGGACATGGCTTAGTGGGAAATATTGGCAATAGGTTGGACTGGGTGATCTTGGAAGTCCTTTCCTGCCTTGGTGAGTCTATGATTCTAACGCTTTTAACTTGCCTTGCAAATAAGCATAACTGGAACAAACACTCTTTTCTGTGATTTAAATAGAGTATAATTAGGTAAAAATAAATAAATGAATGAATGAAAGTGGGAGGGAGAGGCAGCTATTTCATCAGTTCTTCATTCCTCCTCGCATTTTCATTGTATCTATGCTCTGTACCTGGTTTCTTTCTGCAGTATCTCTGTGGTTGAACCGAGCATGGCTGATGTGCATTTGGCGCTTAACTTACTTGATCCAACTGTTATAATTGCAACTGATGCTTTAAAGCAACAATACATTGAACTTCATGGATATAATTAATGCATTTTCACATAATCCATTAGAAAACCTGGTTACTGATGCATGCTAGCATTTTGATTAATTAACAAATCAAAGTTCAGTCTAAATTGAACAGGCAGAAGCAGAACTATTACCTTAATCCCTTCAATCCTAAAGCCCAAGTTGGCACTAGAGCTGATTGTTTCCCTCCACTGCATGTATCGGGGCTTGGTGACAGCATGCTGAGCATTCTCTTCAGCTGTGGGAGCAAGAGGATCCACTTCAATCATTTTCTTGTACATGTCTTTACGCAGCTTTGGTTTCTCACGGGCTTTAGTCAGCTCTTCTTCCAGGTATGTCCTGCAAAGATATCACATTCCAACAAAGCTGCAAGAACTCCCCAACTTTATTTTCATAATTTCAGTTGGCCAGGAAAGTATTATCATTACCTCAGTTTTGCACATGGCAAAAGCAAAGCACAAACTAATGACCACACATGCTTACTTAGTGAAACTATAGCAGGAATCAAGATTTGCCTCATTCACTTCTTGTTTTAACCATACCTTTACCTTACAATTACATGTTATTCTTATGTCCTGCTTACAAGAATGTGAGTCCTATTCTGCCATGACATACAACTGTATTTTCAGAGGACAGGTAAGAGAGATCACTTGCAATGAAATCAAAAGCAAAGGGGCCTGCTTGAAGTCTTAATGGCTACTCTCTCCTTGAGAAAAACTTCAGTTATGCATTTTTTTCAGGCCTCAAAAGGCAAATAAGGTTTTATGTAATGTTTTAGAGAGTAAAAGACATAAATCTTCAAATAGTAATGAACTAGAGCATGTTATCCGAGGAACTGTAGCTCCAAACCAGAAGAAGTAACTAAGAAAGGGAAGACAACACTTCTATGCTATGCTCTTATCACTCCATCTCAGTAGCCACTAAAAAGGCACTATCCATTGTCTCTGCATTTCACTGGATCCTAAAACTTGTCCCTCTCCACAAGCTTCACTTTGTCAAGAGCCTGGAGTGTACATTCTTAATCACACTGCAAAACATGCTGGACTGTTGTTTAAGAGATGCTGTCACTCATTACCTGAGTGTCAACTACTGTGAACACAACACGTACTGCTGCCAATCCTTCTTCTCTTTCTTCTGGGCATAGCAGAGCAACAAATTTCTCTGATTTAGCAGACACTTCACTTAAGATTCTCCGTCTATTTGAAAAGGCTTGTCTCACTCTCATAAACTGCTTATTTCATTTATTATAGTAACCAAGCATCTGAGTTGGCACCCAAAGGATTACTATAACAGTTTCTACCTTTCTGTATTGTTACTTGAGGCCTTCAACAGATTCTGTATCTATTTGTTATGCTTAGATAACTTATTTGAGGTTTTCTCCTAAATCATACACAAGACAAGGAAAATGAAAAAAGAAAAGAAAGTGAGAAGAACAAGGTGATAACATCACACAGATGTCAGAGTGGGGAAAGTCAGTCCTGGGCAGACAGTCAACACTTCTCCATAGAGAAGACCAATATCACCGAAGACTCATTGAAGCTTTAGAAATGGGCTTTTGTATTGGTATTCAGTCATTCACACTTGGAGATGGGAATTTTACACTTCATAGGGTTTTATTGAATCACTGCATAGGCAAAGATTAAATGAACTGGCAGAGAGTGAATCGTGTAACTTTCTCTCCATGTTTTTTCAGGCCATTGCAGAGAAACTTTGTCCCAGGTCACCACTGAAAACATCTCGATGTGGGACACGTTTACTCTACAGATCACTCAGTTTCCAGAACCCACGTACAACTGGGCACCAACGGGACACAGACTCCTTAGGCTGCCCAAGGCAAATGTCAAACCAACAGCAGATTGTCTGGACTGAATCCCGAGGCTCCAGAACTATTAACAAATTCCTCCAACACACATAGCATGACCATATTATCCCTCCCCTTGCCTCCTACAAATGCATTTAGGTTAGAAAACACATTCTCTTTCACGTCTCACCTGATCCCCATCTTACAGTCCATCACACACGGCCCTTCAAAATCTGTAAGCAAGTCATCCAGCTGAATGTAGGTCTCTCCATCTCTCTCCACCACACCATGGAAGCAAGGGACGCAGGACCGTAGTGGGTCTTTCATCAGTCGCTCAAAACATTCCTTTTCATTCTCTGAGAATCGCTTGAGAATCTTACCACTATCAGCTGCCTTGAAACTCCCTGAAAAGAAAATCAAAGACATGCTGAAAAGCCTGACCTGCGAAGGGGAAAAGCACCTTCCCCCCACTATTCCAGCCTCACCTACCTCAGCAGCATAATACCAGAAAGATTTTCCCCAAATGAGAAAAGATAACATGCCTCTCATAAAAATAAAACACCCAGGGCAAACACAGCTGCTGGCAGTGAAAATCCATTTGGATACATTCCCACATCGGAATTTATAGCTTTAAGGAATGCAGCTGCTCCAGATCATTTTTTTTCTCCATACTAAACTCTTTGTTAGTATATTAAACATTACTATACTTACTAAAATGCACAAGAAGAAACCACAAGCCATGCTTCCTTAATGCTCTGACGGGCTCTTTTAAAGCTGCGTAACACTGTCAGCGTTGGCTTTGTCCTTAATCCTCACATAAGGTATACCTGCTGAGTGCGTACGTCCCAAAGCAGCGCAGTCCATCAGCAATCACAAGGCCAAGCACTGCCCCTTCTACACTCACAGTCTGTGACTGCACATGCACGCACACCCAGCTACTGTGCCTGCCCCGGGGAGCCCTGCTAATCTGCAGGTACAGCCTGCAGCACAATTGTTTTCACAGCCACGGGCCTGAACGGTATCCAGTACAAATGAAAGAGTGTGCATAGGCCAAGATAAGCAGTCATTACACTCCAGTTGTGGAATTTGCAGCCTGCCAATAACATCTGAGGAAAGTACATGTTTCATTCACAAGTACTTGTTATTTAATCTTCAGAACAGAAAATAGGCCCCAAATTAGGAGCCTCATTAAACCTGTGCCTAGCACTGCACTTATACTGCAGTGGGATCTTTCAGCCATTGCAAACTGCTTCCTTGCTGACAAATTCTGGAACTGGCACTGGCTCATTACAAGGGCTAGGCTGACGATGGCACAAGTTATAGTTTAGAAAAAACTTGTCATATCATAGAAGAACAGCTGCAAAAATGATGGACTAAACGCAGCCACAGAAAACTATCAAAAGCAAACAGAAATGGTATCTCTCCTAATTATCTTTGGTAACCTCTCAGCCCTCTTCGTCATCCTACACAAGCACTCAGAAGGGCTATGATTACACACACGTTCAATGCTACACTCCGCACAGATCAAGCCAACGCCTGACACACTGTGATAGAAACTACAGTAAAACAGGGTCACGTTGGCACTGAATGATACAGGTCAGTACACCACTACACAAATGCAGCTACTCCATTTCTAGGACTAAATAAATCTCTCTGCACAGCTTTGAAGTGCACTACATTAACACATTAACATACAAAGAGCTGGTTCGAGTACTGCATTAAAGCACGATGCAGCGTAGGTGCCTGCCCACGTGTGTACTAATAAACCCCACACTTGCACATAGGGAACAAGGGCTGCATAAGAATTAAATGAAGCGTAAGAGAAGCAAACCTGATAACTTCTCCTTATTGGTGTTCTTTTTCTGTTTGTTTTTTTTCTTGTTGTTTGTTTCAAGCTTAATGATGAAAGTAATCCTCTATCAGGAGCACACTTCTACTGACACAAAATTAGAGACAGCTGATTGAGCTGCTATGTGCATTGCATGCATATAATGAATAACAACAATCCTCACTATGCAAACACCAGGCAACCAAATCAACTGTCACCATATTTGCTTTCCTCTCAAGAGCTTATGTTCATGCCAAGAGTTTGAGGCTGGTACCAGAGAGCCTGTCCTTGTCAAGGCTTGGGTGCACAAAGGCAAGGACAGTAATGGTTCCAGCTAAGGAAGTAACATATTGGCAACTCAATCAGTAGAAATGATCCCACACCACATTCCAAAGACAGAAACACTGAAGATACTCATCTCACCTGTATGCCCAGCCAGCTGCACCCACGAGTAGCGTTTCTTGAAGGGGCTAATCACTGGTAAGTTAACCATGGTTTTAATTGTATGCCATGCCTTTTTCTGGAACACAAAGAAAAGAAATATTAAGTTGGGCAAAATCTGAAATCCTGACATATCATAAACCTACCATATAGCTTCAAGCACACTGAATTGCTCCTCCCTGATCTGTAAGCACTCAAAGGTGGAAGCATAAAACAAACACTGCAGTCATCTCCGGAAAAATACACTTGTAAATAACAGACATGCATAGTCAAATATAATGTTCTACCATCCACAAGAAAGCTGTCTGTAAAAAATAGGAGTCACGCTGCACATCACAGGCCTGTTCTGAGCCACACCTGGCCCTCTCCCTCTGCATGAGTCATGCAGAGAGCAGACGCTGAAACTACACTTACGCATATTTAAGTTTCCGTGAGAATGAATGTGAGCTTTTTGCCACTGTCAGCAATATTTCCTTTCCCAGAGGCTTTCAGTATCACGTCACGACTAACAGCTTTCACCAAGTGAGTCTCATCACATTAGGTACACAGAACACGCATCATTAATCGGGCTCATAGTTCACTCAGTGCCCCTGTAGCACTCGTTGGCAGTGTGCTGTACAACGTATTCCAGGTCACGGATTTTCCCACTCGCTCCTCTCTTTCCCAATCTTGTTACTTTTTAACAAAGCTGGTCACTGCTCTGGCCACCTTGGCTGTCCCCCAGGGCAGCTGTCTGGATGCTGCTCCAGGCAGGCAGGGAAACAGAGCAGCTGCTCACAAACAGCAGCTGAGTGCTCCATCACGAAGCTGGGAAGGTGGAGGAATTAAAAAAAAAAAAAAAAAAAAAAAAAGAGCAAAATAGAGTCTCATGATTTGGGACTTAAAACCCTGGCAAGTTAGAACCACAGTCCACTAGCAAGCGCATTACATGCTAAGGAATCCTAAAGAGCACCACAAACAAGGAAGGCAGGCTCATTTGGCTCATTTCTTCCATCATTAGGACATGACACCATGCTGGAGAAAAAAACTGGAGCTTGTAACAGCACGTAGTGGCTATGTACAACAGAATAGAAGTGCAAAGCACAAAGTAAAATTGCAAGTAACAAAACACAGGCAAAGTGTAGCTCTCAGATCACACTTTGACCTGGCTGCCCTTTCCAGATTCATTCAGTTATAGCAGTATTGGTCATCGTGTGGGGGCAAAATTGGATGGCTGCCTTACCACATACCAGGAGGATGTATGAGCTCACAGATGCAAGCAGTATTTCTTTTTGGGATTTCTTTTTCCTCGGGGAAGTTTTAAGTTATGCTGCAACTTGAATTGACAAAATATAATCTCCATAAAGGAGCACTTATTCTGACATAAGATTGCTTTCCTATTTAACTTATCTTGGTTTTGAAAGCAGCTCAAGGTGAAGTCACTCTTGGTTTGATCCAAGTTCCCATGCAGCAGTAATACTTTCATAAACATACTGTGCTAGCAGAAAGTTGTGGATGTTAGAGAATCATGAAGACTCAGATGTACTTGCTTCAACTCCACAGATGTCACTAGCTCCAGCTAAGTTACAGTTTAATAAATCCCTACTGCAGGTTTATACGCCCCTGCAGTATCATACTCTATATCATTTGCCTTAAATCATTCCAGATTGCTACTGTGCACTGCTAAGCAGCAGCACTGCTCTAGCACAGGGCTAACTGCAGCGTAGTGAGAACGAAAGACACTTGCACAGCACCTGTAAGTGGTCCAAGCCTCCTTCTGGAGGAAAGGGCAATGTAAATACTGTTATTCAAGCAGAAGAGGTTAAAAATGATTTCTGTGCAGCCTATTTAGCAGATAGGAGAAGCCCTTCTGTTTACCTCAGTTTCTGCTGCAGACAAACAGGACCCAAAGTTATTCACAGAACAACTGGAAGTAAACATCATTCTGAGTTGAAATAATCCCTCTGGATGTAACTTCTACCTAAAGAGGAGTTTTTGAAGACTCCAAGCCAGTTTTTCAGGTTTGTATTGCTGGCTCCCCCCACCGCCACCAGAATTCAGCAGGGTTCTATATCCCTTCTATAAAGATCCTATGCTCATCATGATGTCCCACTCCTAACACACCGTGTCATGTCTCCCAATGATCTGTCATACTGCTATATCCAGAAGTGATGAGAAGCATAGGTTTCCAAGGAATACATGTCAGCTGTCAATGCAACACCACACTCTAGTGGCTTTCCCACCTCCTCCCTCCCACCCAGCCCTCAAAAGCTGCAGCTTTTATTTGTGCTGTGGGTGTGAAGGAGAGACAATGGGCCAAATTCAACTTCAGCTCCAAGGGAAAATTGACTGCTTAGGTTACAGCAGCCTGGGATGAATATGCTTAAGGTACTCACGCAATAAGAAGCACTGACAATTTTTTATTTTATTCTTTATTTTCTATCTACTCACAACCCTTTTTCCCCTAAAACAAGGAAAGCAGGAGACTGGAGCTAGGTGGGAAAGGATCACTTTCAGCCCCATATCAGTGGGGCATGCATCACTGGGGCCGGGTCAGTCCTGGGCAGCAGTAGGCAAAAGTACATTTGCTGAACTGCAACTTTCACTCTTCAACCCCACTCAACTGAGGATGCAAACTGCAGGATGCAAACAGGGCTGCAGGCTGTTGGAGCAGTGGCGTGAGTGGGAAGATGAAAACTTTGTGTGCCTGCTGTAGGAGGAATCTTTCTCACATCTATTTCTAAAGCAAGATCTTCCTCTTTGTTAGTGATGATATCTGTTTTTCAAATCACTGCTTCATGCTGCAATAGGAGCTAGGACTAATGCTATTGCCCATGTGTATTCACAGCCCTTATCTCCTTCAGCTCCCTTTCTTCTACATTTCTGCTCAGTTTTTCTTGATCTTCTGCTTTGGCTGGATTTCTCTAGGCCTCATCTCTTCTGGATTCCCGTTCAGTGTTCTATGCTACTTACGTACATACAGGGAAAATTTAGATCTACGTATGAGGATTGTCTGAATGCCTCAAGATCAATGTACTTAAAGGTTTTCCAATAAGAAAAAAGCATTCCAAAAGGCAAAGGTGCAAAATGTTAACATTCTTAGATTCAGCAGATAAGTTACTCAGTGTGAACTGTAACTAACACATCCATATATGTGCGCGCACACACACACAAAAAGATGCTGCAATGAAAGATGTGAGATGCTGAAGAGGACAACACGCACACACACACAGCAGATGAAGTTTTCCAGACTATTCAACCCTAGACAGAGTCCACTGTTGCCATCTCACCTATCCTATTAAGAATCAAAGATTAACAGCAATTCGGAGCCACCGATTCCTGGGGGCACAGCTTCCCCCAGAGGTCTGTTGTCATGATCAGAGCACAGTTTCATACATTACCACTATGCAGAAGCACAGCCATCACAATCCTGCCTCAAAACACCAGTAGGACACGGCTTAGCAAATCCCACTACACTTACCGGGAGCAAGCTCGTATATTGAGGGGTTTTAGATCAGGTCTGAGCACCCACAAGATCTAATGTGCTTTCCTGAAATCCTCCCACTATTTCAGGAGAAGGACTATGACACTGCACACACACACACACAATAATATAATAACAGTGGAATCCACCGAGAGTATTCCTTTATCTGTATAGGGTTGGGTTTTTTGTTTTTTTTTTTGAAGTTGTTCTAAGGGCTGTATAGAACAACTCAAGTCTCTCACTGAGTATGTACCAAATATCCCAGGGACAGATATATTCTGACCTGAGGGTACAGACAGAGACTTGAAGCTGTTTGATGGAAAAATAAAATCTCTCTCTTACTTAAAGGGAAAACAAAAACAAATGGCTCAGTTCTGCCAACAGCTACCACACATATAACTACCCTGGGGCAAGCACTGACAAGCAGGTAGCATGAGCAGGAATTTGCAGAACAGAATCCTAATTGAAACAAATAAAGCTTATAAATACCAATTACATCTAAACTAATAGGGATGAGAGGGTAGGGGGAAAGGAAGATTAAAAAAAAACCAAAAACATCAGCTCTAATAATCCTAGCTCATTATTTGAAACTACAGAGAGTTAAAGAACAGAACTAAACTGAAAAAGCAAATTAATAGAGTCCCCATGTTCCTTTTTCTATCATCAGCAAGGCAAAGTATTAGTTTCTTGCCTGAACCAGTAGATTTTCATGGAAAATCTGCTATACACTAGTTAACAATAACCTCTGCAACCTTTTTCCAGGACAATTTCAGTACTTTCTTTCTCTAAGATCCTGCTGCCCTTTTTTCTTTGCTCTAATACAAAGCCTACGCAAGCCTACAAAGAGCTATTATGACAGCAAGAAACAAAAGGATAGTGAGAAATTTCATTATAATTTTTCTTAAAAGGCTATAAAGACAGAGTACTTAATTGTCGGTTATCATCATCTACCATTCTCTTAAAGTCTTTGCATCATTTAAGCTAAATTCTGCAGCTCTGGGACATGGGGGCTGAAATGTGATCTGTATTGCAGGTGCCACTGCCTACTCAGTGTTTCTCCAACACCCAGATGGAACAAGGATCATCCACAGGGACTTCGAAGGAATATAAGAAAATATAATCATCAGAAGGTTGCTACACATTTCAAAGTAATTCTCTAAGATTCATGCACCCAAATCACAAAAGCATTAAGCGATACGTTGCCTGGCAGTCCCAGCCAACTCAGTGCAAACCAGCAAGCTTGACAAGCATGTGAGGTAATGAATGGGTGCTGGTCTCTTAAAGTACAGAGCAACCATAACAGCAGTGACTGGAAAAGAAACACCTGAGAATGCATCAGCTGAAACCACCTTTTAGATAGTAGGTCCTAGGCCAAAAGGAAGTGCTGCTAAGCAGGGTGTCAGTTCCGACCTCCCTGTGCCGTATTATTCATTCTCAGTGGCTCACCTTTCCTCCATGATTTTCTCTTCCATTACTTCTTCCTTTCTGGGTCACATGATAGGACCCCATTACTCTGAGTCACATAATACATCGTCACAAAGTCAATATGACTACACAGAACTCTCGGAAGTATCTACGTGAACAAGTGGTAGACTAGTCCCACAACAAGCTCCTGTTAAAGATCTGTTCCCTCTGAGCTCAGTGTGTCTCAGTGATTGTTTCGCTTACGTAAGCATATATATTCACTTACAAACTTAGGGTTCTGAGGTTTTTAAAACCAAAGTTAATAATCTACATAATCCTTTACTGTTCCACTCCCCTTAGTTTATCAAAACTGAAGTTTTCTCAAAAAGCTAGTTTGTTTTGTCTGCTTAATTCTTCATGCTGTTACACCCAACTATTTCATTCAATTTGGAAAATAAAATTAATATATTCTGTTTTGTTTTCAGTACTGTTTGCCACTATTTGCAGTGGCTTTCACCTGATACACTGGAGCAGCTTGTATACAAAGAGCTTGAAATAGATCCAATGCTACTACCCATATTATTTCAATAAACTAAGGCTAGTCTGAAAAATGCTTTGTTTTCATCTGTCTCACTGCAGCACGACCTGCTATTGCCATAAAACACTTCATGAAATCATGCTGAATGACAACAATCAAGATAATTACAATCAGGATAAATACTACCCTTTACTTAGACATGCTTCCTGTGAGGATGTAATCAATAACTACAGTTCTACAATAACAACCTAAAAAGGATTACGCTTTAACAATGAATCACAGTATTCTACCAAGACAAGTCATCGTCAGCATAATCCCCCACAAACCAACGAGGTTGGCCAAGGTGCAGCTTCACAGCTGCCAACACCAAAGATTGAGGGACTTCGCTGCTTCAAGAATGTGAGGCTCCGGGACAGCCAGCCATATAGTTTCATTCCATGGAGTGACCTGGGGATTTGAATGATAACTTATACAAAAAAATGTAAGTAATGAAAGCTATTGAGCAACAGGGGATCATTACAGCTGCAGAACTTGTCTCCTGAGGGATCCTGGTTTCGATTTCTTTCATTTCAAGGCTTGGTATAGTTGTATTTGCAGACCAGAAAAGGCAGGCAGCTGACTCAGTCAGATTCAGATCCTGAAGCAATAAATGCTTTTATGCCTAATGTAAGCAGCTAATAACTATCCTTGTTGTTTTTTTTTTTATTTTTTAAATACTATACACAGACATGCACACTTGAAAATATGTAAAGCATTTAGCAAAAGCTTTTCACTGCAGTCTATCAGAATTTCATTACTACTTGTTATCATCCAGACCATAAAACCTCCTAGGCTTGGGATTAGGCAGTATTTGAAGAAAAAAATTAAAAGACCTACCAAGGCATCATACTACAGCAGACAAGTCGAGGAATATCTGTAATTTTTCCTTATTTGTTGCTCAGTACCCACACAAACTCTGTGCAGGGAATTAAGGTGCAAGATTTGCCCATAACTTAAAAAAAAAAAAAGTCCCCAAACAATAAACCTGGTTCTACCATATGTGACACTTGGTTTACATGTTCAGCAACTAGTTTCTGTGCTTTTGCCCCTTATTAAAGGTTTCTGGAATCCTCAAACTAAGGAGATTCTTGCTGCCAAGTCTACTACCCACGTGTCTGAATCAGACATGAATCACGAATCAAGACAAAGATCTCAATGGGTGGGAGGTGAAAGAGCAAGCCAGCAAGAAGAATGCTTCCCAAGCAAGTCCAGACAGGAAGGTATAAGCACACACTCACACCAACCATTAAAACCAAGTTCGAGTGCACCACTCGATTTAGCTCCCAAGATGGGGTTAGGCTTTTACAGCAGATGACTTAGCCCTGCATACCATGGTTCACCTTTTCTTGTCACTGCGCTATGACCAAGTTTCTGACACACACACAGTAAACACTACTCTGCACAGCACTCCCAGATGCAAATATTCATCACCAGACAGATGGGCATTTAGGTCTGAAAACAAAATGTTGCTCAGTGGTAATGTGCACCACAGCTTGTCCAACTCAGAGTCCAGAGAGCTGAGTGCCTGCTTGAAAAAGTCCACGCCCTGTGCTCATAAGCGAAGCATCATCCCTTCTTCAGACTGTCAGAGGCATGATGCAAACAAATTGTCAGTTGATGTTGGTCCGAATCACTGCAGTTGGTTTTTTCCACCAGGGCAGTGTTCCTTCAAATGCTGTCAACTGACACTTCAGAACGTAATCTAGGATGCTGTTATACTGCTTAAGGAAATTACAGAACAATCTCCACACACCAAACTCCTCGGGAACCTTGACCACCCTCGTACCCGCTTTAGTCAGCACAGCCCACAAGGAACTAACACGTGCTCTTCCTCGCTCAGCAAAGCTTCCTGCAGCAAGAGTGCCAACTGGAGCTGGGAGACCAGTGATCAACAGCAAGGGAGAACACACACTCCTCGAGAAGAACGGCAGTTTGCATGCTACATGAGCGACTTCCCGATTAGCACTTCTAGACAGGCTGCCAGGCAAAGTGTGACTACATCTTCATCTCTGCTTCTTTCACCATCCAGCCTCCAGAGCTCTGAAAAGCAACGCTCAGCCTGTACGCAGCCCTTGACTCTTCCGGTTTTGCACTCAACCATGGGTAATGGCCACAGCTGCTTAAAGCAGCACTTGGCAGGTGTATCCTCCAACTGCAAGGTTTTCGTTTCCTGTTTGTACCACAGGCGAGATGGGCTGAGCAAATTCTTCAGAGTCATGAGAAACACTTAATGCAATAAGCAGAAACAAAGCTGCAAGACAGAAGCCTCAGGTTCCTGCATTTTCTCCTCAGTCATGCCTCGCCATGCCATATGCAGTGAGATGCATAAATTCTTTGGCTTGCTACCCTGTAGAAGACTCGGTAAGTTTGTATGATATTTGTAATCTCTGGACTAAAAGAAAAAGTGAAAGCAAGAGGAATTGCTGGACAGAATCAGACCACTGAATTACATGGAGTGCAAAATTACACACAACCCACTTCACAGCTGGAGGCCCTCTCCAAATCAGAAAGCGGCGCAACACAGTGAGAGCAATGCTTGCCAGTCTGTAAACAGCACTAAGAGCCACAGTCAGCTGACTATTCCATAGCAATTGCATTTTGCTTCTGTTCATTAACTAAGGTATCTACTGTCTGTGTGTCACTCCCAGGCCAAAAGCCAAAGGAATTAGATGGGTTTTGTTTACTTTACCACAGGCACTTTGTAGAAGCCTATTTTTAAAGGGGCAATATCATTAACTGAAATAATAAAAAGTAAACATTTGCTGTTCTGAGGGATGAAATTGCCATGGCCATTATCTCCACCTCCACAGTTTGCATTTTGCTCTGAAAGTTCTCCAATAGGACGGAGTTCTGTTACCTCTCCCTGCTGGGTAAAACTGAATGCGAGATGTTCTGTTAGAACACCAGTCTTGCTGGAAACTGAAACATCATTATTCAAGAAGTACACGGAAATTTCCTCACTATAGGAAAGTTGATTTGTTTTCAGAGCGCAGACACTTGAAATTTATCTAAGCTGTCCATCATCGAGAATAATTTTGTGGTAAATCAAATATCACTTCAGCAGATGGTGTGGCAGAAGGAAAGAAATCTTTCTTAACCTCCAAAACAACTGCAGTTTAATTCCTCAGAAACTTTCTATGCCAGTTAGGCAACTTGAGAATTCTTTGACCATCCTCCCTTAATCCTCTGCTAGTCATGGGTCACTGACTGACATCAGTCATGAGACAAGGACATCTAGAAAAACCACACTCTTTGGATTTAAAAAAAAAAAAAAAAAGAGAGCTTAACATCCTATTAGAGTGGTAGCATAATTATCAGTTCTCAAATATTCATCCTGTTTGGAATATTTTAAACTCAAACGCATCCACACATCTTCATACACAGACCAAGACATCCAGCTTAAAACATATGCACAATTTGTCAAGGCATAGAAAATTCTCATTTGTGAACTGTGCTTCAACTGAACCGCAAATCCCAAGGTACTACAAGTGCCGGTCAGGTATGGTTTCTGTATAACATCAAGACAGACTGCATTCAGGCAAGAAGCCAGGAAATAACTTCAAGAAGCTAATCTCCCCCAACTGAGCTCCAGGCACTTGGGAAGGAAGCTGAACACACATTTCATCCCATTTGCTATGGTGATGCAGGCTAACTTAGAAACACAGCTCTATCCTGCACGCCCAGCCTACACTCACCACCTCAAGGATTCACTATCCACAGAAGAAACTCTAGTTTGAACAGAGAGCAGAGATGGAAATCCTTTATTACAATTTCTCATTCACCGCTAAACACATTGGCCACAATTTTGCAGTTGGTCTGATAGTAATGACTTGCCTTCTAATAACTGGTCAAAGACTTCTCCCTTCTTTACCCTAACAGCTTGGTTTAGTGAATACATCCTGTGATGTTATCATGCTACTATATATCCTCACACACAGGCCACAAAAGCTGTACTCCATACAACTTTGAGATTCTGCCTTATAGGAATGAGTGATATACATGGGTCCTAACACTCTAATTATGGAAGACTATTGCAGTATACTTCATTTTTCCCTATAGGAAAGAGAGAGCACAAAGACAGCCAGTTGTTATCCACGTCTACTGGAATGAACAGAAATAAATGGCTTTAATTTCCAATGGAAATAAGACATTCCAGTGAGATACCAGAAAAGAGCTTTCCAGGGGCACCATCAAAAACAACCTTCAACAAGGGAAACTCAAATTGCCTTGACATATGTGTAAACCACAGTCTAGTTTAGTCATGGAGGACCAAGATGGAGCTGGGTTGATCCCAGTGTCATTGAGCTGCAATACTTTTAAAGGAATTCTAGTCACGGGCACCAAGAAAGTTAACTATCAATGGTGAAGAGATACTTACATCCTGCAGAACACCAAATAAAGATAACTTGACCCTTCTCTGTGCTTTACTTCCATGTCCTAAAAAGATTCTGATGCATTTGTTACGGAAACATTAAGTTCCTCACACCAAGATTCATCTGCAAATCAAGACTTGCAAAACTATATGCATGCATGCTCACATACAGTTGTGCTAGCTATGGAGCATCATGGCTTAGTGGGCAGTGCTGGTGGCAGGTGAATGATAGAACTGGATGATCTTAGAGGTCTTTTCCAACCTTAATGATTCATTGCTTATACACAGAAAGGCATTTTTGAGAGACATTTATTTTTCCAAGTGTGTTTAAATACAACTTCTTGCTTTCCCACCACAGTAATCCAGCTTACAGTATCCTGAAGTGTCAGACACTCATTTGCAAAAGATAAAACTGCCATCTCACTATGGCATCTTAGTGCAGAGAAGTGCCCTTTGTCTGCTGCAGCTCCGACAACTACAATAGTTATATTTCAGAAGACTGCTGAATGATGTAAGTCATTAATGCTTGTAAACTGTATTATAGGCACTCAAATAAGGCATGCAAGACTCAAGTAAGAAGCTGTACAGTGTTAAGTGAAAAGTATTATTAGAGCCTAAAAATACGTCATGTTAAAACAGATCAGACGTACTGGTAGCAGTTTGCCATCTGCTCTTCTAATCACAAGACAAAGTCCAGTACTCTTCCCTCTCCTCCTTTGCTGCCTCTAAACTCACACTTCCATTTTCCTCTAAATAGTTGCTGCTTCTCCTATCATACACTCCAGTGTTCAAACAGGCCCACCCTTTGGAATGGAATGCAAGTGTCAACATGCGATAAGACACTGTTGCTCAGTGGGGTGTGGCATTCACCTAGGGGAAAACTACATCCTTCAGTGACCACTTCAGAACCTGAACAGTAACTGTGAGATTATTCCAAACCACGGCGTTGAAATAAGTTTTTGAATAAACAAAAAAACTCACATTCCTGTTTGTGTTTGCATGAACACAAGTGAGACCAGTGTGTTAGGAAAGATAGGAGCGCACAAATAGAAGGTGAGAACAATGCAGAATTTGGCGAAGGTGGGGAGCAAGAGGACCTTCTGGGTCACAAGATAGTTGTTTGCTTTTGGAGCAAACCTAAGACTAGCAAAACTCTTACTGCCTCCAGTCAGCACTGGAAATATGTAAGGAATCTGGGGAAGAGGATGACTTCACCTTGAGCAAAGCTACAGGATCAAAACAATTTCTGTTAACAGAAAAGCACAAGGCAAGTTGAATTCCTCCTCCGTATCAGTAGCAGGTAGTCCCAGAAGACAAGAGATTATTTAAAATTTTAATTTCCATAGCATAGAATTAAGAAAAGGAGTTGAATTCAGACCTTACATAAGCAGCAGTGACTCAAGACTGAAAGAAGGCATCTGAGTACTGAAGACTTGTGGGTGTCTGAACAATAGTCAGCATTGCACACAGTATGTTTCCTCTGCCCTGAAGGTAAACAAATGCATTCACAATCAAGATCCTGGAGAGCCCACCTTCTTTAGAAGCACAGACGTCATCTGCCAATTATTGAGGAGCCAACAACAAAATAAACAGCCTAGTTTATATATAGACCATTTAGCTACCCAAACTTTAAGAGGCACAAAAACCCAACCCATAAACCTTAAGAATTCCATATTACTGGTTCCTAGAAACAGAATTGCAAGCTATGGTCCTCTATCCTGCACAGACAGCCACCTGCACCAGCCTCGTGAAATCTGGAAGCAGCAGCAGCAGCTTCTGTGCCGGACTGGACGCAGGCACAGAACCTGAGAATAACCAACATCAGCACAAACAGCACAGTGCTATTGGCACGGGATGTCCTCTCTCCCTGATCTCGCTGCTGAAGTCAGATGCATATTCTCACTGGCCTTACTATAAACTTCAAGGGAAAAAAAAGACACGAAACTGTTACGTGTCCCTGATTATTGCTGAAATTCACACAGATCATCAGGACAAGTCTCCAGAGTACCAGCTCCTCATAACGTATTTAACATACAGCTTCCTAACTGTTTCTGCTGAGTGCTTTTGGTAGCCATGGTGGCATGGCAAGCAAATGATAGACGTAAGCCCCTAGAAGTCAGGAAGCCTCACCTTAAAAATCCTTCATAGGACTTCAAAAATAGCAGGATCTGGCCACAGGGGCCTTGTGATTTAATTGTTTTGTCTATCTAGATCAGCACAAGGAAGGCAAAAACTCTGCTTATCTGAATTCCACAGAGCAAGATTATACAGACCATATTCAGTTATCAGTCCAAAATTCTGACACTCAGTGTTTTGTGCTACAAGAAGTGAAAACTGGAGCGTAGGAAGGTTTCCTAGTTTCTTCAGATTACATTCTCCTCTGGGCAACGCTGACCCTTTGTGGAGCCAGCATTGCTGTTCCTACAGAACACGCATGGGTGGGAAGTGCTGAGGAAGGAGCTCACAGCAAGCAGAGCTTATCATGATTAGAACATTCAGGTCAAGTGCACTTAGCCAACAACCCACTCAAACCCCACAAAAAGATAACGAACAGCCAATCTGCATGCACAAACCCCGTTCACACAGATTTTATCCTACCACTGCACCATGTGAGCCTACAGTGATAGTGAAACGTACAGAGACCACCTTTTAACTTTTGCTCTAGCTCTGCCTCTTTCAGAAGATTAGGGTCTCAAAACCCAGATTTCCTGTGCTGCTAAAAGCACAAGACTCTGCTTCAGTATGCCTCATTCTCCTGAGAATTGCTCTAATTTATATGCATCAAAGAACAACAACAAAAGTTTGCTTCAGCCCAGACATTTCCCACAAAAAAAGTTCAGTTGTTTCCAACCAGAAAAAGGATACTTTTTGATCACACTACTGATGAATCCTGTGAGAATTTTGTTAGCCTTGAATCATGAGGAAAAGAATTTAAGTCTGGCAAGAGGAAAGCATTCCAAGCAGGAGCAAGCCACTGGAAAAGCAAAAGCCAAATCTAACAAATTGTAAAATCCTCAGCTTCTTATGCACTAGTTACTTGTTAGACTCGGGAAATTACATCTGTGAACACTGTGGGCACAGCACACAGAAGGGACTGATGGAGCTCAACTGTGAGGACTGCTCAGACACACTGAAGCTCATCTGCGCACCAGGCAGCTGCGTCCTAGCTTTGCCCAGGATAAGAGGGCCATCTCCCCAGAGCCTGAAGGTCCTCTCCAAGTTCAGTGCTCCCGAGGGCATCCTGCAGCAGTAACCTCTAGTGCACTGTGCAGCACCCGCTGTGGAAAGGAAGCGAGGGTGAAACACCGGTCACATGTCAGCACCTCCCACAGCTCGAACACTGTTCAACAGCATTCAATAACAATAGGTATTACAAAAGCAAAAAACTGATACCTCAAATTTGGCTGATAGTTTTTGCACTAACCTAGCCTTCCTTCAGTATTTTCCCTAAAAGAGATGACTAAAGTAGTTTGCGCAACAGATTGTGAAAATAAATTCATTAAAATTTCAAAAGTGCTGTTACTGCAGCGATGAAGTAACACGGTGGAAGTACCACATAAAACTCATTAACTGCTTTTACAGTAGATTTCCAGTATATCAAGTAAAAATGCTAATGCCAAGAAGGCCAGTGTTAGGAAAATCTGCTTGTTATACAATCAGGCATCGTGCATTTACACTGAATGTATTGCAATTACAATGCATTATTATATAATTGGAGACGGTATTGTAAGCTGTGCATTGAAGGATGAGAGCTAACATCAAGATGATAAATTCCATATATATACACACAGATTTATTTGGAGTGCTCAGCTTTGAGCTGAAAAGACACCAATGCTCTAGTGCAATTGTAATTCTGCATCTGAACATGTCTGAGCAATGGCAGGCGCTGACACACGACAAGTTTCCATCCTCACTGCCTTTCCACTGCGTGTGCCACAAAGAGCACTAGAGATGAGTGCAGCATTTAACATGCTTGTGCTAAAGAGGATGCCTGTAGGAGTGCTGTGCATGGAAAGGATCTGTGGGAGATGGCCTTCCCAGCCTGGGCAAAGCTGCCTCATGCACAGCTGAGTCCCTTCAAGCTCCACTGAAGAGTGGGGTGGCTGACCACAGCTAACAGCTGAGCTCCAGACTTTGAGGAGCAGCAGTACATCAAAGAGGAGAATTAGACATCTACATTCAGTTCAGCACTCCGTTGCAGGAAACAAGCATCAGGTACAGCACAGATATGACATACTGTCCACTGTGAATATAACTGAAGAGCCACTGCAGTGTTCTTAACTACTCAGAGCTTCTTAAAAAAGCACCACAACAAAAATCTGTGTTCTCTGTTGAAGCTCAGAGTAATGAGGGCAGCTATAGCCAAGGCAGGGTCACTGCATGTTAGGATGTGGAATAAAGCAGAGGACAGAATCAGCTTTACTGATTATGAATGCTGATTTCCCACCATCACTAGAAAACAAAAGCACTCTCTATGAATGCTCAATGTAATTTAGCAGGAAATATCATTTAGCATATGATATAGTCTATAGTCTATAGTAGCTTGCATTCACCTTTGATGCCTCATAGCAAAACGCAAGTTATGCCATCATCACCAACTTTCTTACTCACACAGTTCAGCAGCATCCCAGGTTCCAGTTAATCACGTAACTCATTCAGTGGACGATGATGAATCATGCAGATATCAGTACCAATTACACACAGACATCCATGTATCTATACTCGCTCTTATCACCTGTGACCATGCCTTTCCTCTCAAGGTTGCTCAAACATGGGTGATGAAGGCAGATGAAGTAGACTAAAACCGAATGCGAGTGAAACAGAGGCCGTTATCAGTGGGTTTGGGTAAACAGCTTAAGGAGTTTGTGTTCACTGTGCCACCTCACTTTGATATTTCAGCCCATAGATCCCTGGATTCTGGGATTAAGCCAAGCTCCCACAAAGCAGTGTCTGTGTTACGCTTCCTACAGTCACCAACTGGCTCGGAGATTCTGTCCAGGCTCTGAATTTGGATTGTGCCAGGTCTATGATACTGCTTCAAATGAGCTGCTAAATAGTCTTTGGTTCATGTTTTCCCAAGCTTGCCAAGGACTGGAAAGTTTGGCAACAGGCAATAGTAGCCAGGCATGATGGGTTCAGTGTAGTTTTCTGTCAGTCTCACCAGCCTGAGAAGTGAGAAGCCTTTTATAAAGGAAAGGAAAATTCCATTCCTCATGGGAAGTTCAGAATTTGCAGATATAAACACATGCAAATGCTGCCTGTTATGTGTTATTCCCTAAAGCGTTCTCCATTGCTATCAAGTATAAATCAGTCAAGCACTGGAAATAATAACATTCCAGTGGAATGCTAGTCTGACATTGGAAGAAGAGAGAGAGAGCATCTCCCCCTTTCCTTCACTTTCCCTACTGCTTTTGGGCTGTACAGAGTGAAGCAACAGAGATTAACTCCTGCTTTTTTTAATGGTATTTTCCCCAGTGTGCTACTGAGTGGACAGACAATGCTGTCTTGTCGAACTCAAGATCTTTAGAGGAATCTCTGTTAGTAGAGAAGGCTGAGAAGAGCAGTTTAAAAATGAAATCTAAACCCACACTGTGCAAGATCCAAATTAATGAGAACTGACAAGTTAGTTCTTTCTGCCTCAACCCCCTTCCTCTGCAGAAACTACGCTGACAAAGAAGAGAGAGCAGGATTATACTGGGCTATACACAGGACAAGGTTGCTCTTTGCTTGCAAGATGTGAAAGGACAACGTTGCCTTTTCTGCCATCACATTTATAGATAATCATCGCAAAGCAAAGCGTGGCTGATAAGCCTTAGTTCTTCTCTCAGTCAATCCAAAAACAACCACCACAGCACTACATTAATATAATGTGTATTCTCAGCTACCAGAACTCTGTATAAAACTGCCTCATTTTGTTGTTTTTGCTTACATTTGTTAGTCAAATTGTTTCACTTGAGCACACTCTATTTAGAATAAATCTTAGATGTGAGCGGAGAGGTTATTCCTTGTCTGTGATACCTGCTTTGCCTACAGGCTGTTCAATAAAAACAATTCAGCCTCAAACCATTTTAATGGGTTAACAGTGACAAACCCCCAGAATACACACAAGCATGCTAAATTCCTGAACTGTTGCCACAGCTGCTGCTTTTATCCCCCGTCCAACCTGTATGGGCTTTCACAACTAAGTCTTCAACTCTGCCGAGCTGACGATAAGCTAAGATTCTGCTTAAAAGCAACTTCTTTAAATATGAGCACATCACCTGATGATGAGGAGCCATCACTACTTCCTCTCCTACTTTCTAGGAGCAATAAGTATTATGAGGAGCTCAGAACTGGGGAAGAGCACATACAGAGAACCTTCTATAGCATGCTTAATCCAACAGGTCCATTAAGAAAAAAATTGTAACAGAGCTCTTCCAATTTTAAACTGCATACTCAAGCCACATTATTTAAAATAAAAAAAAAAAGAAAACTAACAGTGGGTTTCATTCAAAACAAAAGAATTCTGTAACCTCTGAGCCAGTGTATGAGATGTATGTAGGGTGAGAAAGCCTTAACTCATAAGACTTAATTGCCTTCCAACTGATTTGACTAAGAGCCCAGTCACTTCCTACATCACTACATTACTAATGAACAGTTGCTGCTAAAACTGATCCTGCTGATGTTTGGATATATTCCACCGTCTGAGAGTACAGTGGAGAACAAGCTGTCCTAAAATTGAGAGGCCTCCCAGTTCAGAGTTGAGGCCCAATAACAGAACAACACAAAACATTCACTTGTATTTGTTTAGTATGTAACAGGAAGATGTCAGTAGCAACTCTGTTATTATAAATCATTATTTTTAAAAAATATCTTGAAATGCTGTTAAAATTAGCCGTTCCATGACTAGCAAATTAATGGAGGCTGGTGTCTACTGAACTACTAGCCTACTGCCCTGCACCCTTCCCAAATTAACAACAGTTTGTCACTGTGCTCCATACGCTTGTGTCATAAAACCTCCAGTGCACCTCACGGTTCCACATCTCTTATCTGGGGCTTGTATTCTTCACCCAGAGGCTGATGTTCATGGAACTTTACAGAACTTATGAAAAAAACTTTGGGATGCTTACCTCACTGTCAAAGTCAGCTGAATTCTATTGAAGTTGTTAAAATTAAATTGATACAGTGATTACACAATCTTTCTTTCCTTTGAAAGTAGGCTAAAAACCCATTAACAGTCTTACTTATGTCATCCCTTCATTCCCATTCTTCACTTAAAAATAACAATTCTGTTCTACTGCATTAGCTTACATAACCCACCTCTCAGCTGAACCACTTGAAACTTTCAAGCTGTATTTATTAAGTGTACGTGTCTACGTTTGCTCATGTTAAGGTGCTCACTATTATCAAAAGTAATAGTGAGGAGATAGGTAAAACCAAGTAATGGCTATTGCCCAAAGTTTCTGAACTGGTATCACTGCAGACAAGAACTGCATTGCTTTTTCTCTAGCGTGCTGTCAGCTGTTCTCATGGTTACTGATGCAGGAATTTGCAGTGACAGGTCACAGTTATGAGAATGAGTAGATTTGCCTGGCATGCTTCTATCTAGGAAATAATACTACCCTAATTGAAAAGAAGAAAAGACTGCTGTACATCATCATGCGATTCCATCTTTGAGAAAGCCACTTTAAAGTCTCTGTCCCAACAAAGGTGCTAACCAGACTTAACGTAGTTCTTAAAGCTGCTCATTCACACAATAAAGATAAAAAAAAAACATCTCTTGTATTCTCTTCATTACTATAAATGGCCCAATGGAGCTTTCTCTGAAAGATTCAACTACGTACATAAACCTTCCAGATTGTGGGAAGCAAGGATAGGAAAAGCACGCTTTCCATTTAAGTTCAAAGGAAGGCAGGAATAGTAACTTCTCAGCTCGTGCAATAGCAGCAGAACTAGCTTCTCCCACAATTCTAACCCCCTGCTGCCAGAAAAGCTCTCCTCAGGAGAGCCAGGGCAGTTCAGTTTCCAAAGTCTCTGTTACTGAAAAATGAAGTGTAGAATTTGTGATGAGGAAGCAAAGCATCTACCTGCTGACTTACTTTCAAATGTCAGCCTTCTAGATACAAACAAAGGTAAGTCCCTACAGAGCCAGGTTGGAACTGTACTGTAATTGTCAGCCATCATTCCCAAGGAACTCACTATTCCATTAAGGGCCATAGCATTCCAGGGACACAACCATACATGGCTCTCAGTAATATGCAAAAATGTAATGCTGTCACGATGTGCCAATTGATCCATGCCAGAACACTCTGTGAAATGCTTAACTGAGTCACTCACACTCTCGGAGAGCTCCTTGTCTGCCCAGCAAGCTTCCAGGAAGAGATTCTTCCAAGGCACAGTCGGGAAAAGCACTGCAAAGCTTGCTGTCCCAGGATTCAAGGCCTGCCAACTTGCTGTTTTCTGTGTTTCCTATAGGTCTGTACTGGTAGCTCAAGAGCCCACAACATGTTGAAGATACACCTGAGTATAAACTTCCAGGTCAACAGTAGAGAAGCCTTCAGCCAAAAAGCCTGGGAGGGCTTTCTTCAGCTCAGGTCTCAAGTTTCCGCATCTGCAGATGGAAGCCTTGAAGCCCTGATAACAGGAACACTATCAGAACTTCTGCTCCTGCAGCTGAAAGATCTGGGCAAGTTTCCAAGGTTCCTGTGAAGAACTGAGGTCTCTGGTAGGCTCGATAGCTTAGCAGCAGACCTGTGAGCCCTGATCTGAGCTACATCAAACAGTGTCAGGCTCTAAATCATTTCCAAAGAAACACTGGAGAAAATTCTAATACAAGGAAAATTTCAAAATGTTGCAGTTTTCCATGAACTGGGGAACACCAACTCTGGCCCATTTCCACTGCAATTTCCTGCAGAAAGTCTCTAACCTGTGTTTCTCTCTGAAAATGAACCTTCATCTGTTAAAATACATAATGCTAAAGCAATAGACACTAATAAAACATGCAAGCTTACCTTTAAAATACAAAAACATCCTTCGTTATCCCCAAATTTCTAGTTATTCTAATATGAACATGCCTGCCTTGAGTCGTAAGCCTTTCATTTAAAAAACAACAAACTAGATCTACTCATCCTTCCTCAGGACTAACAGTAGAAAAAGATGCATCCTGTAAAGCCAAACCCACAGAGGTTCTAAGCAGGTTACTCCACTTGGCATGTTAATTACTCACAGTTTCTTTACTGAAACAGTATCTCTAGAGACTGGACAACCGAACACAGGGCTAGAAGTTTTAGAGTACCAAAAGACAACAGCCAAAGAACTGGTGTAAGATTTAGCTCACTTAATTTATTAGGTAGCATCACAACGTTTTTGATACTTAGTGCTGTAGTTCTAGAACCCAAGGTACAAGTCCCAGCTTGCCAACCTGCTGCACAAATGGTAACGAGACACAGGTGTCCATGGAATGCAGGCTGCTGGTGGGGCAGTTTATTCCATCATCCCTACAGGTGTGGAAAAGTAATTTAACCCTTAGGGACATTTTACCAGGCATGAATACTTCAGTACTGAAAAACTAAAGAACACTGAAGCTGCACTGAACTTCAGAAACTTGTAAGAAGCTTTTTATGAGACTGAATTCTCACAGTACCTTTAAAGGTCTCAATTTCTCATACACCTAAATGAAGACAACATTCTTTCAGTTTAAAATATTTCTTATACAACAATTTTTATTCACCTATGAGTGATCCATAAAGCCTTTTTCACTTATAAAGTTTCCTTTTCTTGCCATTAAAAAATTAAAAGAGTCTTTTCCAATTTTGCACAGCGCCTAGGCGCTTCCTATAATTCAGATTAAATTAATACCATTCACATCCACTTACACTGTATGCTTTAGATGCACTCACGTAGAACTACAGAAAAAGATACAGAGGAATGATTTAGGACTCGGTATTATATACAATATCAGTATTTCCAAAATGCAAAAGCAACCTCAAAGCAGCTCAGTTTCTCATCTGCATAACAGTTCTTGCTTTAATTTATGTGCATAGACAAGTGAACAGATGCTACAATGCCATCCCAGAGTTCTCTATATAGCTTAAGCATTCCCAGTAAACTCTTGCTCCATATTTGCCACACGTACAGCCCAGGATTACCTCCACGTAGCTCATTATCACACCCACTCTCCCACTGCAATAGCAGCGTTGTTGAGTCAAAGGATCCAACAGCTCTTTTCCATCTTTAATTTCTGTTCTTATGCTACTTCCACAAAATCCCTGCTAGCACAGCACACAGTTCAGAAAAGAAAGGCATATGGTGATAGAGCAGCAATTGTTTCCCTCCACACACCAGCTTCTATATCAGGATAGAAAGTACAAATTAAGTAGCGTCATTACTGGTTTCTTGGAACACAACATGACAAAGTACAAAACTTTTTCCCCCCCAAGTTGATGCAAACAAAGCCAATATTGCGCACAACATTTTAGTTCCTGTACTGTGTGTCCTCTAAAAAAGTAAACCCACAATTAGCATGAGAAAGGTCCAGCTGGAGGTATCGCGAACAACCAGCATTACTTCTTGCATATGTATTTTTTTCAAAACATATGTTCTGCTTGAGAACAATAGAGTGCCAGTAGGCTGGCAGTAGAACAACAATTTAAGTTATGGTCTCAGTAAAGGTAGGAGGAAGAATTTGCCAAAGCAGTGTATTTCATTTACAAACCCCCAAGAAGCCCATTACAGTCAGGCAAATATATGTTAATGGCCATAGGGAAAAAAACCCTAACTAAATGCTTTTAAAAGTGCACTTCATGGATGAAAGCTGCCAAATTACAGAGAGGATTTAGTGAGAAGAATGCACTACTGCCAGGATGGACAAAAGCATGCATTCTACCCACTCCAAGCTCCTCCCCATCTCCTGTCATGCTCACAGCATGAAGAAGGAGCACAAAAACTGACAGCCACAGACTCCAGCACTGGAGAAGAGAAAAAGAAAAATAATAACCCCGCTGGTAAATGCCAGAAAAAATGTTATTTTGAAGATCTAACAAAAGAGGCTGGAGAGAAAAAAAAAAAAGGCAACCAAAAAGACCCGAGCAACGAGCAAAAAAAACACCCCTCAAAATTATTGGGACAGCAAGCATAGTTTCACAGGAAACCAAGCACACCTGATGGGGCTTTAGAAGGGCCAACATCAAGAAGTGCTTTGAAAACAGAAGCTGCAACGCGCATCGCACAGCGCTTGGCAAGAGTTTCCCAGAGTTTGTGTAAAGGAGAAAAGCGCAGTTCCCGCCCTCCCAGCCGGGCCACCGGCCTTTTCAAACGAGGATGCTAGATGGCCCCCAACCAGGCGATCGGCACTGGTGGGCGAGCCCGCACGCCGAGCGCCGTTCGGCACGAGTCTACTTCCCTCCCTCCCCCCTTTTTCTTTCTTTCTTGCTGTCGCTGCTATTCCTCCGTCGGTCCCGGTTACGGAGCTCCCGGCCCCCCGGGCAGCGCGTCCCGGCCCCACGACTGCGAGCCGCCCCCTACCTGGTTGGAGTCGTCGCCGCGTTCCAGGTGCACGATGCCCTGGCTCCTGCCCTCCGTGTCGCTCAGCACGTCGTCCTCCGAGTCCTCCAGGAGGGACGACGAGCCCGTGGAGGAGAGCGAGGAGGTGGACAGCCTGCGGGACTGCAGGTGCAGCGAGCCGTCCGTCCTCAGCCAGCCGCCCTCCGGGTGCGCCCGCGGCGCCTTGGGGCTGCCCTGCGACTCCTCGCTCTCCTCGGCGGTGACGGTGAGGCGCGGGATGACGGGCGGCAGCACGCCGTTGGGGGGCCGGCAGCCCCGTTTGGCCGGGTCGGGCAGCTGCCGGGCGGCGGCGGCGGCGACGGCGGCGCAGCGCGCCTCGAAGAGGGAGCGCAGTTCCCCCACGCTCAGCCGCGTGGCCCGGCTGAGCTCCGGGCTGCTATGCGGCGCCGCTCGGGGCTCCGCGCCGGGGTCGGCGGCGGGCGCCCGCCGGGCAGAGCCCCAGGGATGGCGGCCGGGGGCGTGCATGAGGGAGCGCCGCGCCCGCCGTGCCGCCGGGGAAACTTCTTTGTTGCTCAGCCTCCGGCCGCCGCTCTCAGCCCGGCGGCGCGGCTCATGTCCAGCCCGCCCTCCCCGGGCGGCTCTGACTCACCCGCAGCCCTCTACCGCTACCGCGCCCGCTGCCCCGGCGCCAGGGCCATGGGGGCTCGCCGAGCCTTCCCGCCCGCCGCCGCCGCCGCCCCGCTCCGCCTCGGTGCCGAGGGGAGGAGCGAGCCGAGCCCCGCCGTGGGGAACCCCGGCCCGCCCGCCCCTTCCCTGCCACCGCCTCCTCCTTTTGGTTTCGCTTTCCCTTGGGGCGGCCTCCGCTCCTCCGGGGCCGCCTCAGCGCCCGCCTTCCCGCCCTTACCTCGGCACGAGCCGCCACTCCCTCCAACGGCCGCCTCCTCGCGCCCGCCGCCCTCCAACGGCCGCCCGCTCCCCGGGCACGGCGGCTGCGCAACGCGGACGAGCCCCGGCCCGAGCCCCCTGCCGGGCGGTGTCGATCGCCTTCCCAAAGCCTGAGCCTTCCTGGGCCGCCACGGGCGGTGGGTGCCCGGCCGAGGCGCGTGGCACGGCGCACCTGGTGAGCTCTGCGGCCGCGTGGCACGTCCCGGGCGGCGCTGCCCACGAGCGGTGGCTACCGGGCAGCGCCTTGCTCGCAAAAAAAACCTGAACTGCGTATCTGTCTGTCAGCGCTTTGCTGCCGAACCGTGCTAAAGAGGCTCTCCCAAGCCCCGGGGTGCTGGTGTGCCCCGCTCTATTTCTCTAAATGAGTTTCTCCAGATACCGCCCCGCCTCGCCGCTGCTTGCCCGCCGAACTCCCGCTGCCTGAAGTACAGCGTGCTGTGACTGTAAGCACTGGGGAGAGGAGAGCCGTCCTTCCTCGAGGTTACATCAGCCGAGATGATTAGTAAAATTAACAATTTGGGAACCAACTGCTAAAGTCTTCAACCCAGTTTTTGCTCATTTATCTCATTGTTTCTCTGCACTCTTCCATCTGTCTCTCCCATCTGCTGTCTCTTGCCTGGCTCTCAGGCAGGAGCTCAATGGGTGGAGCAGAAGGGCCGTGGTTGGGCTGCCCAGCCGTGCCACGCTGCAAAGCAGAGCCTAGCAGCGCACCTCACTATGTCCAGTCACTGTAGCTGGGGAGCCTCACAAGCTCAGTGTCTTTGGACACCTTTCTAGAATCAGGTGCAGTGGGTTGGGCAGGGCAACAGCTGCTCCCAAATTATGTATGCTTACCAGAAACTTGCAGGAGAGAATGATTGGCAGTGCAGTGTTTCCCCAGCACATGTGGAGCAGGTGTCCTGCAAGGAACGGACATGAGCTGGTCTGAGTTGTCTCTGGAAGAAAATGCAGTTACCACTTTCATTACAAACTGTGTAAGTCACTTCAAATGTTATAGTGCAGAAAGGCAGTCTTAAAATACGGTTAGGCCCTACATACTGAAAGGCATACCTGAAAGCACAGTTTTGTAACTGATGGCTTTACGAGAAGAGTCACAATGATGAACGCATAGATACCACAGAAAGCAAAGTAGTCAGTTTAAAATGGGTCTGAAAGATTCCACGTACACAAGTTGGATGCACTGAGCTCATTTCTGTAGCCATGACAGCTGCTGCCCATTGGCAAGCAGGACAAAAAGCGAGCTTGGGCAGAGGGCAGAGGTGAGAAGGAGGGAGCCCTTCTGCAGGCAGAAAGGCAGCTCAGCATCCAGCATCGCTGTGCCACTGCTCACTGCTGATTCTGCAGATACAGGATTATGTGAGGTTTATGACCAGCGAACCGGATTCAAGTGGATTCCTTATTTAGGAATCCTTACCTCTTGTGACTGTAATGAGACTCACTACACATACGGCTGAGTCAACTTTACAATTATAAAACATATTTTTAAAGGATTTATTTTCAACTAATAAACATGAAACGCAACGCATTTCATTTTAATCAACTGATATATTGGACTGGGCTCTGAGCACCCTGATCTATCTGTAGGTATCCCTGTTCACTGCAGGGGAGTTGGACTAAACAGCCTTTAAGGGCCCAACTCAATGATTCTATGCATAAAAATAGGAAAACAACATTTTAATAATATCAATTAGTAGCAATTGGTTGGATAGGATTAGATATGGTTAGTTAGCTGCTTTTGTAACACGTCAGAGTTAGACAGCTGCTGATCTCTGAGGTTTAGGTGAGATTTAATTTGAAGTCTTTCAGCACTAGCAGGAGAATGAAAGACTCTTTGGTCTGTCAGGTGGTGCTGCATTAACTCACAGCTGCACAAGTTTTAGGAAAAGTGATTGTGTCCTGATGGGAGAAGTGGTGAGAAATTGTATTTTCCACCTGTGAAATGCCGTATTCCTGACAACAAAGGGCTGTCAGCATTCACTAGTGATGCTTGGCAAGAGCTAAATCTGGTAAAATATAAAATAGGTGTCCCTCTTTTGCAGATGTGTGAACTGACATACAGATGGCAAATGAGTTGGCTGCAGATACGTAGTGAGTCAGGGGCAGAAAAGGGCGTTTGATTTGTTGCTTGCTTCTCTAACCACCCGCTCACATTCCCATCTCCAGGGCAATACATTTGTCTATCTCAGTCATTCTGATTCATACTGGTATTCTTACTGCTGTGGTTTCAAGTTTCACACACTCCTGCTACAAAAACAACTTTCTGCCCTTATTTATATTGGCAAAAGAAGAGACTATTTTGTTTTCATGAAACCTCTTTCTAAACATTGTTATCATTAACATGTTACTTGTTCCTTTTAGTTTGCATTTCCGTAGGGTGCCTAAGCCTTGACAATACAAAAGCAACAAAAGATGCTGTGAATGGTTGTAGAAGATTTTAAGAATTTCACATAGAAAAGAGTTTAAATATGAGCTAGAGGAGAGCCTTGGGTTTAGTTTAGCCTACTCAATAAAATACTACTCACATGAGATCTTACCGATAGCTTGGAGCTCAACAGCTGGAAAACACCACATCTTTCAATTCAGTATGGGCCTAAGAAGATCTCAAAAGTAGTTGGAAGTTGTAATTCACATATTGCTTTTGGATGCAACAGATACAAGTGAGATAACGTTTATATCAAGTTATAATGTCTCTTTCAGGACCAACTGGTGTAATAAGGGAAACAAACAAAATAAAACAAAATTTAAAAAAAAAAAAAGTAAAAGATGGGTCAGCTTTCATATGGGAAGGTCTGTCTTAAGGATAAGAAGGCAAGTATCTGACCCTGAAAGTTAGTTTGGTGTAATGCAGACCCTGCCTGGCCCACGGGCCCTTCATGGCAAAGCCAAATATTCCCCCCAGCGGCTGAAGCTGAGATCATTGAGATTGCTTTGGGAAGGGGAAAAGAACTGCTGGCGTGGCACGGGCTTGGTGACGTCTGCAGGGTGTTTCATCGGCAGGAGGCTGGGACTCCGAGCCCAGGTTATATGAGGTGAAAGAAAGCACTATGCTAAGTGATAGCTATTTATTTTACAGATTAAAATTTTGTCGGCTGTTCGCCAAATTCCTCTTCAAGCCTTCCTCTGCAAAAGTTACAGAATTTTTGATGTAAACTCTGCTTAATGGGTGTGTCAAGCTCAGTGTGTGCCCTGTGGAAAAGGATTTATGAATCTACTTTTACCCCAGAAGCAGTATAGCTGTAACTCAGGCACCAATTTTTAAAACCACACAGTGGATTGTTAAAGATGTACATGTGAAATGACATAAACAGTTTTCCAGCTTTCCCTCACCCTGGTCCTCTGGCCCAGAGTCTGAGGGACAGCACAGCATAGAAATCACTTTTGTGTTGCCCAGTCCTGCTGTCAGCTCAGCTATGAGCACCCCAAAGAATTACACCTGAAAGGGGAGTCCAAACCTGATGGGGAAACAAGGGGAAGATGCTGTTGGGTTTAAGCGGTATAAGACAGTAATCTCAGATATGGATTCCAAGGATATGAGAGATGACGTGGCAGGGGATTTGAGCGGATCCTCAGCTAGAAGGGAGCTGTAGATTTTGGGTGGAAGTGAGCAGGCTGTATTGATCCCAGTAAAGATCAGAGAAAACTACAGAGAAGCAGTAAACTGCGGAGGACCTCTGGTGGCTGAAATTCAAATTACATCCTTAAATCATACTGATAGAATGGCTAGAACTATTCAGTTGGCTCGTACAGTAGGTTATAAGAGCAGGAGCTGGTGGGCAAAACACATCAAACACATCCAGAAACCAGTGTTCCTGAGAAAACGAGCTTCGAGATAAATAATGTGACAACCAGGACGGTGAGAAAAAGCATAAGGCCAGGGAGAAGGAAGGAGTGCACGCAGCAACCTGCTACAAAATGACCCACAGCGGCTTGCTGATGCATAGAGCACAAGGTTGCTCTACAGAGAAGTGCTACAGCAGGTCAGGAAGTTAAAAACACTTTCCTCCCACATCTGCCCTATCTAATACTGCAGGCTGTTACTGTTCTAGGTTAAGGAAGGGGAAGAGAAAGGCCTTTTCTTCCCATTTATCCCCAACACTTTTGGTGCTGGCTTCATGGCCCAACATACCAGGCAACAGAATAAGCTGAAGGAGGAGAAGAGGCTCAGGTGCACTGTTGTGTGATGGCAAGCACGTGCTGAGAATAGCAGCATTCACTGTTAGCTTGACAGGTGCATTACCCTGGCGTGGCTGCAGGCTGACAGAAGGGCATTTGAGATGCTCACATGGTTTCTGCTTGTGTTTTGCCTGTTGTCGGCTTAAGCAAAAGATCTAATTTCCAGGGATTTTATAAAAAAATCCACATGAAACTCACGACAAAACAAGAGGAAGTGTTGCTGTTGTATATTTGAGGTTATTATAGATTTTTCTGAGATTCGAGATTAAAGCCAACTGTATTCCCAATAGTTCCCTATCAAGTGACTGAGAATTCAGTATGAAGACTTGATTTAAAGATAAGTCCTTCAGTGAAACCACTAATGAGCTTTATGATCTACATAAGCACAACTTCTATTTTCGACTAGCTACCTATAACGCTCTCAGAACATGGGGACTTTTGCCTATTCTTACAATAACAATTACATTAAATTCTGTGCATTTACTCCCAATCTGTAATAGTGTAAAGAAGAAGAGAATGTGTCTCTTTCTGTATTCACACACACACCATCATTTATAGAAGTTTAATTTTACCTGTTCCTCGTGTACTCCAGGGAAGTATATTCAGAGCAAATCGTGCTTATTTCCTATCAGATGAAATTAAAAGACATCTCAGCAAGAGGCTAACCCAAGTTTAACACATTGGAAAGTATATATTATAAACTGCTGATTACAGAGAGCACTGAAATAGATCACTAGCTTAGATTTAAACAAAGATAAAAGCAGAATCTAATGTTTTCCAGAGAAAGTATCACTAGTAGCATTTATTCTAACAGTGACTCAGACATGATAGCTGAGCTGAAATTGTCTTCATAATGATGGATGTTATTGCACAAATAGCAGAAATTTATATTCCAACAGTCACGGGCTTTTATTTACCTTTGAAGTGGGAAAATACTGGAGAAATCTTAAGATTTTTTACTAAATCAATTTAATAGCTATATGATTTTTTTCTTAACAAATACTTATTTGTCCACACAGTTTGCTTTGCCAGTTCATTTGATAAATTTTGCATTAAAAATCAAATACATACTGTAATGCCATAGCCACACTCTAAGATGTCAATTAGTTTAAGAAAAAAGACAAGCAGAAATAATTACTAAGGAATGAGCAAGCTGGGTTGTTTTTTTGTTTTTTTTTTTTTTGTTTTTTTTTATTTATTATGTTTTTTTTATTATGTTTTTATTTCGTTCTTGTGCAAAATTACTCAGAATAGAGATTTTTTTTTAGAGTTTTTTAATATGTGCTTTAACGTGACCTAATTGAAACTAGTGCCAATCTGCTTACAACAACGTTGACTTTGGTTCTGCCTATTACCCACATGCCAGTCGGCACGTGCGCTCTCCCAGCTGAGCAGCCCGGCTCAAGGCAGCAGCGCGGCGGGAACGGAGCCGCCATACGGCGGGGTCGTTTCAGCACCGCGGACAGCGTCACGGACAGAGCGCGGCCCAACCCCGCCCCGCGGAGAGCCGGGCTCAGAGCCGGGCAGACTTGGTGTTTCTAAGGGTAACGCCAGTTACTACTTTCTCTGGAACAGGTAGCTCCTATTCTGTTTCACCTTCGAGTCCAAAAAGCTCAATACTGCCTCTGAAAAGCGTCTGAGAAGACGCTTAAAAAGTCAAGCATTGACAGCACTGTAACCTTAATGATACTGCAAATGAAAACCTATTGGTGCCGTGTAACCAGCAAACAGCCTACTGCACTAAAGGTTGCAAGAGTAAATCACTATGTAAAGTAAATACAGTAACATACAAAAAGTTTGCCTAAGAGTTTATTTTTGCCAAGCTTTTTCTGTGATGTCATGCATGATATTTGAATTTCTTTTCTTATCAGTTGGAAAGAAAAGCAGGTACTAGGCTGAGTGGAAAATAATTTCTGATTTCTGCTTTAAATAAATGTTAGCTCTCAATTTCTCCTGAAGCAAACCATTATGAAGTCTGCTTTCCCTAGGATCAAGACCATACTTTGTTTGGTTTGTGGTCTTTTTTCTGTTTGTTTGCTTGTTTGTTTCTCAAATCAGAATTTAAGTTTCTCTGTATTCTCCTTCAGCCTATTGGATAAATTCTGAGATTTCATACACTATTATCTCTCTGATAGGTTTCTTGAGTCCTGTACCTGACAATAAACTACCCAGGACCCTGATGTAAACATTAGCAATGCCATATCTGTGTGCTGTAATCAAATACTACTGCAGAAGTAATAAGGAAAAAAAAAAAATCTGACATAAAAAACACTTGTCAACATGATGAAAAACAAACAAACAAACAAGAAATGTCAGGGATATCTCCTTCCTGTATTTAATGTATTTACCTTACATAAGTACCATTTTGCAAAGCTGCATGGTGACCACACAGGAAGCAAAGAAAAAAATCACAAGGAGAACTACCCCAGAGGGACAGCTGTCAACATGAAGCTCAGTCTTTGGTTTTAGCTCTATCTATCTATCTATCTATCTGTTTATCTATCTATTTTCAGTTGGGAAGAGTGACTATTAATTAGTTACCTTGTTTACTAAAATCTAATTACTTCTCTTCTGTACATCTGTTGGAGGAATAATGAAGCTAGTTACACTTAAAATGCTATTGAAGTACTTACCAAAGGAGTTGAGAATTTGCCTCATGAGGACAAAAGCACCTTCAGAAATGAAAATGCTGGGCTGAAAAGATATAAGAAAACTGAAATGAAGTTTCTGGGTATTGGTTTTCATTTTAGGAACTGCACTTCCCTCACAAGTGGCTTTTAGCCTTTTTTAAATAAAAACCTTCTATCTTTGATATAAATATATGGGCTGCTGAAAAGCAATGTTATCTGCAGCTTTTATCATGCAAATACAACAGATGAATTTTGGCTGAGGTGGATAATAAACATATTGAGCTGTACTTTACAGACAGAATGCCTAATGACAGGTTGCACCTTCACACATAACTACGTAACACCTTATTTTCCAGATGATCATACGAAGGTCATAAAAAGATATTCCAAGAGAGTGAATGGATAATTTTCTTCTTGAGCCAATGGCAGAGATAAGGCATGCAAAACAAAATGCATGTGCAAACACAGGCAATTGAAAAACACTGAATCATAATGTTACAGCTTAATGAGGAAGCTGATAAGTTAAATTCATAATGCTGTATTTTCCTAACAAGTTGCAAGGAAAGAGAGAAAATTGGGCAGTCCACAGATCCATTAGAGAGGAATGTTTGTAGCAAACAGATGATAAAATTACTGGGCTGAGAAAACATCTTGTTTGAAACTGAATTCTTGTTGCAGTAAAAGAGGGAGGGAATCAGAGGGAGAGGGAGAGAAGCAGGAGAGAAAGAACAGGCACGAGTCGCTTGAAATACAAGACTTTGGTTAAAATGAAAGGATTGAAACAAACAAGACAGCACATACCTTTTTTTCCGAGTATTTCACTCTTGCCTGGCACACACTTCACCACCAGATGGCCCCACAGTAATCGGTTACTAGCTTCAAAGACCTACGGGCATCTGGATCTGTTAAATTCCCAAGGCTATGCCAAAACGAAAGATACTTCTCCAAAAGCCTAGCCATATGCAGCTGAAGTTTGAACTCCAGGTTCAAGTCTGGATTAGAATCCCGGTCTCATGTCCTGCAACCTTTGGATGTAGGTCTATGGTTCAGTCTTACAAACATGAAAGATGTAACAGTCGTAAGAAATTCACAGTACAAATAGGAATATAATCTGGGTCAAAACTGAGTTCACTCTTTCAATCCATGCAACACTCCCAATTTCACAGGACTGGACACAGCTTAGGGCACCTTGCTTCAGGAGAGATGGAGATTGCCTGGAACTGCAGATAATTCAATCGGAGCAGGGAAAAAATAAAAAATAAAAAAATCTGTGAAACATAGCCAGGGTGCTAAGCCTGAGAAAAGGGGCTTGATGAGCTCCTGAAAAACAGCTTTGTCAGTCAGCTGCAGGCAGCAATAGGTGGCAGGGCCGGGAGATAAAATCAGGAACTTAGTAGGGGACATCAGTGCCAGGAAAGGACAGCTAATGAATTCTGGTACAGATAGATTCTTGGGATCGATTTCAGGCTCACTTTCTACAACTTCTAGGAGTCACTTTGCTGAAAGATCCAAGGGAGTTAACGATTAAGCATTAAAAAAAAAATAAAAAAAAATTACAAGGGATTCAAGGGAATTAACAATTACACATACAGTGGAAAAGCACTGAAAGCTGATTTCACCGCCTGCAGAAATTCCAACACAAGTCTTTTTAGAAAAGGCGAAGTGCAGTATATCTGGCATCCAGAAAAGCAATCTGGATCTGCAATGTATGTTATTTTCTAAGACTGCTAGACTTCAATTCATATAAAGAATGTATAGAACAACCTACATACAAAATAAGTAGCTTAAATAGCTATTTCAGAGCTGTTATTTATTTATATCCGTACAATTTTAGAAAGACAAAACATTCTCATGAACTCCTAAACCTTCAGTTTGCAGAACATGGAGGCAAAATCTGTTTTGGATACAAGTGAAAATGAAAAAGCTGAGAGGAATGAAAAGCTTTGGCAGAGACTGCAATAAATGCCTAACTTGTACCATGCACTTAGCTGCCGACACGGAGACAGGAGAACTCCTGAGCATCACATGCTGTGTAAACAAGAGCAGCAGGAACTCACAGAGTAAATCCAAATTCTGATGGGTATACAGCTAAATGGGTGTCTGGCTTGGCACGTCAAGAACCCTACTGCAAATAAAAGCATTGTTATAACCCTTAATTTAAAAATAGAAAACCTAAAGGCCACTACCTGTAATAGTACTTGCTATGCAGCAAGGCAAAAAAATTCTGAACAAACAAAAAAGCAAAAATGTTAATCTCAGCATTTCAGGCAGGAATCTAATGAATTAATACAATTTAAAAAAAAATTCCCTTATTCTTCTTACATAACACTGTCTTTCTGGAATAGAACAGACCCAGAGTTAATGTCTTTAATGGCCAGATGTCAAGTGGATTTCCCCCCAGCTTTGTTACTTTATTTTTGTATTCTTATCAAAAGCTAGCAGTAGCTCTCCAAGGCGGTCCCTTATCATGTAGGGATAACTGGTGACAAGTCTTAAATCTCTGGAAGTAAACAGAATTCAAGAGGAAGACAATCCTAAAGTAGGAGGGTTTCCTGGATCTCCTGATTTATAATCAACAGAGGCCTCTGAGACTTGATGGTGTTGGTGAGCCTCAAATTATCTTTCTCCCTTGGCTAATAAACCTGAATGGAAGGTAAGCCCATTTTCAGGGGGAAAATAACATGGTTTTAAAGCCTCCTTCACTTAATAATCACAATTCACCTTATATGAGTATTTCACTTGTGGAGCAGGTGCCCTCACACAAAGAGAACTGTTGCTATACATCCAACAACTTGCACCTGGCAAGTTGTGCCTGAGCAAGCCAGCATCTGTAGCACCTGCCTGCTGGCCCCCAGCTGTGGGAACTCAGCAGGACTCCAGGTGAATGTGGAGGAGTCTGGAAAAAAGTGTGGGGGTCCACAATACAATCAGTGACGTAGGTTATTAGTCATAGGTTTATATATATAAAAGCTTTCCCTAAACTTCTGCTAAATCACAGTTACAAACTGGAATATGCTTACCTGGCTTCAGGTACTTGCGCTATTCTTCTCTGAATTCCAGCAACATCTGAACTGTTGTACCTTTGGTGGGATGCTGAAAACCATGTCTAAGCTTGTTAACAACATCTCTTTGGAGGAGAATAGTCAGACTATTCAAAAAAAACCCCTTTCATGACACTAAGCACTAGAATGTCTGCATGGGAAGCTCCAGAAGGATCTGTCAGGTGCAATGCAACATAAAGAAGCATACCAGTAGTTGTGAACAAAAGTAATACACACGTAGGTAGTGCTGAAATTGTGTTAAGCTGGTTTCTTTTCTCTGACCTGATCCAGTGATGTATTGCTCATTTTGGATCTACTGATTCACTTTAATCAGTATACCGACTGAGATTTGTGATCACTTGTGCTTTTCCTGTAAAAATAATTCTTATTAGAAGCTGCACTGTAACTGTACACCTGTGTATATTCAACACCCCAAACTTCCACGAGGGCCTCCTTCAATTTCAGGCACTTCTATCAGATAAATTAGCCATCTATTTTGATTTAGTTTGCCTTACATTAATTTATGTAAGCTATATGACTAACTTTTTTTTTTAATCATACAACATGATCTGGCATATAATTCTGGGAGGGAGAAAAGAAGTGTTGTGATAGGGACAAGACAGTAAAGCTGGAGACTGTAGAGATTATATCTTTTGACATATTAGCATTCTGCAGTTGGAAGCAGTCATCTCCCAACTGTGAGCTGCATCACCTGAACAATGACTAGCACTGGTAAAATTTCTTTTTTTTCCCTTTGGTCAGAGGACATTCAGTATAGTAGAAACTTGAAGTTTCATGGCTCATGCTGTTCACCTGTAGATATCTTTTATTCTGTTGGCAGCAGCACTGCTTTGAGAAGTTCTCTGAACAAGAAACCAGTAGTCATCAGTTGCCTGTTATTTTAAGATGCGTTCAAAATTGTACAAAAAACTAAGACTATTCAAGGACAGAATCGCTGATACGTCTTTTTTTTTTTTTTTTTTTTTTTAATTGGAGGAAACGTCTGTTTAAGGAAATAACTGATGACACGGTCTCTATTGTAGATGTCCATCAGTCAACCACGGGATCTCTTACACCTTCACAAAGACTTGAAGGAAAGCAGTGTTTGACTTTGCAATATTTTTGCTTCACTCCCTTTCCCACCTTAGCTTCATATTTTATCCAAACTTGAATGTCCATTAATATTTCCTCATTCTTCCAACTCTTCCCAAAATCCTGTGAGACAACTTTATATTAATGTACTGTAGAAGTCAAATGGCTTTTTATTGTTGTCTAATAGCTTGTGGCTATGTTGATTTGATGGAACAGCCCTAAGCATTGTGGTTTTTCTTTAAAAACAGATGTTATTGAGAAGGATGAACAAATAGATTAATGTATTAACTCACTACCATTTATTACAGTAATTAGGTATAAAGCATAGCAACAGTTATATCATGGACAAATATAATGATAAATCAGAAGATCAATTATAGCAATCCTCTACCCCTTCTAATCTACTCTGAGACCTGAGCCCCTCTCCCCTCCATGCTGCCTCCATCCCTGTCCCACCTGCAAGTACCGAACTTTCCCCCAGGAAACCCACACCCAGAGTTAGAACTGAAATGAATGAAGTTCCCCAGACATTCTTCTCCTGCAAACATAGGTGGGAGCCAGTTCAGCCAGGAGCCTCTATTCTGGATAGTACAGCTGTAGGGAGGAGAGTGCAAGAAATTTCTCTACCAGGTCATCAAGAGGTAATTGTCTTCTCCTTTTCATCATTAAGCGTATAGGTGTCTTGAAGTTCTTTCAGGCTAATTAGGATTAGGTCGAGAGCCCTAAGTTTTATTATATTGCAGTACAAAGAATGAAATAATGGTAAGTCCTTTAATTGGAGAACTTAAAAGGCTATTTAGTGAAATGAGCCCTACGAGTCACCAGGGGAATGAACCAAGTGGCATGGTCTCCACTGACAGCATAAAACAAGTCACCATCGTTTTCAATAACTCTGAAATATTGCAGATCTCGTGTGCTCCTGCCTCACTGAACAGCAGCTCTTGGAAGGGAGATGATGTGTGGATTATCTGCAAGCTGAGAGATAGAATTGTAGTGAGCTGGATTGAGCATGGACAGAGACCTGCAGGAGAATGTTATAACAGCTTTTACAAGGTAATGGCCTTTTTTTTTTTTTTCCAGCAGTTCAACTATCATCCTCCTTTTGTTAGTGTTGATATGCAACTGTTCTTGTACATTACTTCCTTCTAGAACATCTGAAGTTGTATGTGCACACTTACATCCTCCATGATTGTTGTTGAGATCTACATCAGCTGGACATAATTACAGCAGCAAGTCGTTCCTGGAAATTTACTGCATACAGTTTGCATATTGGTAAATGCTAGAAGTCTGAAAGTCTGTCATGAATAGCTACAGAGGTTCTTCTGCATCAGTAGCCCCCAGTTACTGACTAGCATTTGGTGACAAATGAATTACCCATCCATTTTCTGTCACCACTGTAGGAAGAATATATATGTGATCCTACGAGAAAGAAGAAGTAAGAATAGAAAGCCACCCATGCATAACAGCAAGAAACTGGTGAGGAATGTTAACACTAAAGTACTGACAAGCAGATACCTTCATCAGTATCATTTCTTCAGACATTTCCTAGACTGGCTGGTGGTGGCAAAAAATTGAAGTACCTGTGCTGAAGCTTACAGCTCTGGAAGGAATTATCATGCAGAAGAAAGTTACCAAGCAAATCTTATTTTCCCTCTTTTTTCTCTTCACGATTTGACAAAAGATAGGAGTAGTATATAGCTGGAGATGGCACTAAATCTGATTCAGGAAAGATAAAGGCCACATCCTTTTGTGCAGACTGAACTTCATTGGGAATCTTTTTCAGCATCCTCTGCCTCAGAACAAATAAAATAATTTAAAAACCTTACAAACTACAGGCTGTTCAGAGAGGCATGAATGTTGGGGGATAATAGGACTGTAGGGATACTAAACATGGTGATTCAGAGCCATGAATCATTGGGAAGAGAAATACAAGATTTTAATTTTTTAAAGTTGTTTTGCTGAGTTTGCTTAGACTTCTTGCTTTGGATCCTTTCTTTGCCAAAGCTATCCAATTTATGAAATAGTTATCCATTCAAGAACTGCCAGACATACTGAACGACAATCCTGGCTTTGTGTACAATCAGCTATTGAGAAGGGCTGCACATACCTTCTTCTTCTGCCTCTACCTCTTTCCTCTTTTTCCTTTCTCACTGTCTCTACCTTTTTCCTTTCTCACTGTCTCCAGCTGATGACCAATATATCACTTGAACTTCTCTTCGGAGTAGACCAGCCCTAAATCCCACTGACTACTCAAGGAGCTCTCCCCACAGTTCTCATGACTCAAATTTCATCAGATCGTCCACTTTTTCCAATCTCCTTTTTACTATCTCTAGGCCACTCTGTTGTCAGGAATGGCTATACAGTGAGTAGGCTCCAGTGCAATTAAATTATCTTGTCCTTCTCTGTGTAATAAGCTGTGAGCTATCACTGGATCAAGGACTAGCCTGGTCAGTCTTTGTTTATTTGCAGATACAGATGGTAGGAAATAAAATCTCTTAAATCCCACTGTCAAATGCAGTTAAGTTTGCTCCTGAAATCAGCATCGCCTAAAGGTGAAATTAATGGAAATTTTCTGAAAATAGTTACAACTGACATGATAGCAAGTAATTTTCAGTGAGACTAGGTTTCCAAAAAATAGGACAAAAGTACTTAACAGATCTCCCTGGTCTAAAACCAAAGCCACCTAAGTGTGGAAGAGATGGATTATGTTTTAAATGGCTTCTCACACACTCTTCATTGTTTCCCTCACCATAACTCTGCAGTTAATTTGCATTCATCTTTCTGTTAGGTGAGAAAGCAACAGGTAGAGCCTGTTATATATTACCTTCACCTAAGTACCATACTCAGGTAAGTGTCCAAGGCTCATGATCTCCAGCAGCTACAGATGTGAAAAACCTGAACAGTGTCTCCCCTATGTTGACTGGCTGATTAGTTGGTTGCTAAGTACTTTTGAAGAATAGGTCAGAGCCACATTTCCACTACAACTTCAGATCCCGCACCACCTCCATTGTACAGTCTAGAAAGTACCCCTAATTTCTTCTCTAAGGAAGATATTTTTTAGATTTTCCTCTTAGAACAGATCATCATATCCACAAAAGTGGTAAAAAGAATCTGAAGACACATAAGGGAAGACCTGCTGGACTGTAGCTGAAGATGCTACTTGATGGAAGAGGCTGGTATGTTGCAATAAGAGCACTACCAGAGAGGAATATAATCAGGTATTAAGTTCTCTGTACCACAGCTTCAAATATCTGAAGTTATTTGCTTCTTTCCTACAGGATTCATGTTTGAGAATTTTATAGACAGAATGGTTTAACACTAAAGTATATTATCTATTGCTTTATGTCCTTTACTTAAAAAAATATCATTTTAATAAAAAATTTCTGTAAAATACTAATTGTGAAAAACAACATTCGTCACCCTTCTCTCTTCTTCTACCAACCAACTAAAAATCTATCTTTTACAAACAGCCTTTGTGAAGCAAACATATCTATATGATCATCAGAAAGAAAAAAAAAATCATATAGCTAAACACTGTACTGCAGATCAAAGCACAGATCTGTTATAAGAGTGCTTACAATGAATAAAACCATGTCTCTAAACACCACTAAAATCTCATCATCAGTAATATACCTATTGATCAAGCACCTTTGAGGACAAGTTCAGCTCATTTTGTATGAATGAAAAATTTCACTGTTTAAGCTGCATTAACGTTACAGAGAAAAATAGTTTTCATATTTCGAAGTATAGTTGAACAAGAGAAAATCCATCTGATATAGTTTTTGTATCTTCTCAATTTGTTCTGAGCTCAATTGTCTGAGGTACTCCAAGGTGATATCACTATTAGTTCGTTTCTCTGAGCCATATCTCTTCAAGCTGGGGTACTGCAGGCTCTCTGGTGCACCAATTGCCTTCAGAACTTGCACAGAATCTAACCCAAGAGTTTCGTACTTGCCCAGAATATCATAATGAATGTTGCAAGGATCACAGAGCAGAAACATTGGTTTCCAGTGAATGTCAAGAGTATTTGGTGGTTTCGCTGTAATGAAACTGACAAACTCCTGGAAACTCACTTTTTCAGAGGAATTTCTGTTTTTCCTGAACATTGCCTTAATCTGATTGGCAACAGTGGTACTATAGTATGGCTCAAAGTGTAGAAGCTTGTCTCTATAAGCTGACACCAGCCGTTCCATTGGATGTCTGGTGAACATCACTTTGGTGTAATTGTTTAGAAATTCCTCTCGTATGGCAGGAGGGTAAGCACTCAGCCTTTTGATCAGTGAGGTTTGGTGAATATGGTCATGCTCAATTTCAGAAGCTTCCACATTCAAGCCTTCTTGGAGAATAAAAATAGTTCTCTTCCAGTTAGAGCAGCCTACTTTGGGCACCTCACAGTAGGTAAATTTATGTTTGTGTTCCACAAAAATCTGGCTTGCAACCTGAGAATCCAATTTACTTTTTAATTTAATTAGGTTGTTCTTCTGGCAGATGGAAGCCAGTGTGTTTCTGCGATCATTTTGAATTGTTAGCCAATCTTCAGTGGGATCAGGAAAAGAATCTGCAACTAAGGAAGAAGTTTAAATTGTTAGCTTGAAATACACATACTCTTTTCTTGGTGTAATTATCTAAGAATTATCTACCTCCCTGCATACAAAAAAGTATTGTAAAATCAATCTTTGTTATCATCTGACTTCACTACAGCAAACACACAGAAAGCTATCCTGCTTAGTGAAAAGTTCATTAAAATGAAAACTGTCAATGTGTAGCTATACTACTCTAAGGAGGGTGTTCAAACACTTTTAATATCAAACATATTTTTATAGGTTTCTTCTCATTACTAAGACAGTTATCAGAGTGACAGCAGATTTTCTTACCTGGGTTCATAGTTACTATCTAAAACATTTGGGAAGGGTAGATTTGCTTCTAGAAACTGCTGGGAAATTCTTTACTCACCCATTACATTTTTTTGTCGTCTACAGAAAAATCCAAAAAGAAACATTCCAAAAATAAAATTTGGGAGAAGGAAAATTAATGCCTTCGGATTCATAGTATTTTCACAGGAAGGAAGATGAAAGTATTCCTAAACTGGAAATCTGCCTTTTTGTCAACAAGGAAACATAATACAGGTTAGATTTTGTAGGACTGAAACAGCAAAAATGACATTTCTTACCAAGTTTAATATGAACAGCATGAACAAATACACAGTCACATGTATTAACTATTTACTGGTGTCTACATTAAACTGTTACAATATTTATGCAAATGAATGCAGCATTTTTACACATTGGCTACATTTTATGGCATGTAGCCAATACTTTTGCATTTTCTTGGCTGCAAAAGACCACTCTAAAGACTACAAGAAAACACAGAATTTGATCTTCGACTTTTAATATTTTCTCAACTCCATCTCAATTCTCCCTTCATCATGTGTTCTATTGACAGAGAATCAAAGAATCACTAAGGTCAGAAAAGACCTCTCAGATCATCTAGTCCAACCGTGCACCTACTGCCAATACGCACCCAATAAACCATGTCCCTCAGTACCAAGTCTACATGACTCAACCACCTCCCTTGGCAGCCTGTTCCACTGCCTAGCCATTCTTTCAGAGAATTGTTTCCTAATGTCCAACATGTGCACATATACATATGTATGAGGGTTGCTTTAGAAGTAATGCCTCCTGTTTTATTATGTTGGCCCACAACACCAGAGGTGGATGTTGGTGGTATGGCAGTAGAGTTTGAACCTTCCTACCACCATTCCATTACATTTTGTTGCTGTGTGACAGATGGCAGCAGAGGGGTAGTCTGACAAAATGATGTCTGATATGGAATTGCGTACAAAGAAAAGATGCAGAATAGAATTCCTCCATGTGGAAAAAACTGTACCCACTGACATCCATTGATGCTTGCAGACTATTTATGGAGACCAAACAGTGAATGTTATCACAGTGAGGCAGTGGGTGGTGTGTTTCAGCAGTGGTGACAGTGATGTGAAGGACAAGCCACGTTCCAGATGGTCAAGTAGATTTTTATGAGCGGGGCATGCAGGCTCTTGTTCGCTGCTGATAAAAATACATATCTAATGGTGGTGACCCCATTGAAAAATAGCATTTTTCAATGAGAGATTTCAATAGAGAATTTGCTCTATCAAATAGTGTTAATGTGGTCTTTTTATTTGTTACAGTTTCTGTGGAAATAAGTAGGAGGCATTATTTTCAGAGCAACCTACGTATTTTTAAACAACATGTACATCTATGTGTTCATATATACACAAATATATGCACAGTTCAGAAACATATTAATAATAGTTACACTGGCATATTATTTGCTCCAAGTAAACTAACCAAGTGGGTTGATAAGGATATAAAGTCTCCAGGTGATAAACTTGCATAGGTGTGTCTCAAGCTAACTTTTTGCCAAAGGCAGACCTTGGCCACACCTGAACATATGGGTGATCTTCTGCACTCTACTAGAAGATAAGTGGGACTTTTCAGATTAACAGAATGAAAAGGCAACAATACTTACGTGTGTTCGTGACAGATTCGAAGCCACAGGTAAAGAAAAGTATCAGTAGGGCCAGTCACTGGAAGGCAGGGAAAATCTCTGTAAACAGATAACATTCTCAGCAGCTATGTTACTTTCTCTACTTACGCCCCGCTAACCCCATTGAAAAGACAAATGCAAATACATGCATACCTATATGTGCATAGGTATATAGCAGGTGAGGACAGGATGATGCACAAAAAAAAGCAACCTTTGCTGGATACAGTTCTGAGCATGCCCTTTGATCACTCAAATCTACAGCCTCCCCATTCCCACTGAATTTGTTATGGATGGACAGGAAGAAGGGAGAGCCTAGTAACAGGAGTCTCTGCAGGTAGGCTTCCCTTTTCCATGAAGCGGAGAATCATTAGTGGATTAGGAAATTTCAGTAAGCTGCAAACTGCCAAGGGCTCATTGCATATGATCTGGCTCCATGTGGGATCAGTCAAAATTCAAGTCATATTTCTAAGAATGTTGTTCAAATGTTTCTTGAACTCCAACAGCTTCAAGCCATGACCACTGCCCTGGGGAGCCTGTTCCATGCCCATCACTCTCTGGTGAAGAAACTTTCCCTAATACCTAGTCTGACCCAACCTTGATGCAGATCCATGCCATTCCCTTGGGTCTTGTCGTTGTTACCAGAATGCAGATCTCAGCACTGCCCCTCCATTCCCCTCGTGAGGATTTGTAGGGCACCAAGAGGCCTCCCCTCACTTTCCCCTTCTCTGCGCTGAACAAACTAAGTGATTTCAATTACTCCGCATATGTCTTGCCCTCTAGACCCTGAACACCCTCACAGCACTCCTTTGGACATTCTCCAAAAGTTTTATGTCCTACGTTGTTGTGCCCAAAACTGCACCCAGTGTTCAAGGTGAGGCAGCATAGCACAAAGCAGAGCAAGATAATCCTTCCCCTTGCCCAGCTGACAGTGCTTGGTTCGGTGCACCCAGGGTACAGTTGGCTCTTTTGGCTGCTAAGGCACACTGCTGACTCAGATTCAACTTTCCATCAATCAGAACTCCCAGATCCCCTTTTGCAAAGGTGCTCTTCTACCTCTTGTCCCAAACTTTATGTATATCCAGGATTGCCATGTCTCAGGTACAGAATCTGGCACTTGCTTGTGCTATATAAGAACAGGTACAGACTCAGTGAGGGGACAACACAGGACCTGGATTGAGAAAGAGGCTGACAGGGAAATCCTACGGAAAAGTACACCTCACTGCAGTGAGACAGGTACAACGTCACAATTTCTAGCACATGCACATAGCTAAGTCTCATTCTCTGTTGTTGTCATATCAGACCTTTATTACTGTAGCAGGTTTCTTTCTGACCTCAGCAACTGCAGTGCAACATTCCTCAGTGCCATCATTAAGCTGTTTGTTATTTTCATTAACATCACCATTTTATGTCTACTAGCTTCTCCTTCTCTACTTCATCTCCCTGTCTTTCAAGACCTTTCCTAACTTGTCATTTCTCATGCAGAATTAAAAGCCCAGCTTTACCTTCTAATGACTCATATCACTAGCTTCTGCTTTTTCTGCTATTTCCCCTGTTGCCTTCTTTCTCTGGAAGAAGTTTCTGAAGCATCTACAAATTCAGTGCATTTTTTACTTAAAATCACTCCTTAAAATCTTCCTTTTCTGGGATGCCAACACCACTCAGGCTGCCAGTACGCTAAAACTGTTACCAACCACCACACAAAAGAACAAGTACAAATAAAACCCAATCTGGGGATGAAAAGGAAAAAAAGAGGACACAGGAAAAAGCAGCAGAGTCTGACAGAAAAAATCCCAGTCAGGGAGCTGCAATGTGAGGATGTGTGGAGGAACTGGGGCCATGGGAAACAGAAACACTGGTCAGCCTGCTCAAAAGGTGCTGTGGGAAAGGGAGGCTGAGAAAGGGGGCAGAAAAAAACACAAAAGTAGTTCTATGAAGATGGAGAAGAACAAATATCAAAGAAGATTCTGTCAAGGAGCAGTGAGGGACAGCTTTTCCCATAGGGATGGGCAGCAATAACAACACAGCCAGCATGGCAGGGCCTCACCAGCCTCACCCATCCCCACTGCCTCCGACCTGGAATTGGTGGCCAGGTTCAGCCAGTACGATCATCAGGGAGGGCCATGGTGACAAGGTCCTAAGGATGGGGCTGCTGGTTGGGCCCCACCAAGCAGGTCTCTGGGGTGCTGGAGCCCAGCCCTTCTGCAGCCTTAATGGGGCAGGGGCTGATGGCCCAGAGGTTGCTGATTTGGCCCTGGGCAGAGTGGAGAGAACCCTGGAAGCGTGCAAGGTTAGTCAGGATCCTGTTCGTATTCTCAGGGCCTGGCAGATCATGTAAGAACAAGATTTACATCTTCTGCCTGGATACCTGGTAATGGCTGTTGGACCTTCTTAAGCAAACCGCTAATTCCAAATGCCAGGACGCATCAACTGCCTCTTAAACCACTGCCAATACCAGTCATGGGGGAGCAACTACTTTTTCTTCTTTGGAATCTAGATGAGCTTAAGGGACTTGTAAAGGAGGAAGAAAAGGAAAAAAGAGTTTATAAGAAAAGCTTAGAAAATGGTGCATGCTTGTTTAAAGGGACATTGGTCCTCATAAAATGCCTGTGTTTCTTATTATACCAATTACCAGGTCTTCGGTTTCTTGCGTGGCTCACAGTTCCCTCTCATATTTCCCTTCACATTTGTTGCAATAGCAGTGTTTGCCTTGCCATTCAGGTCTACCAACCGCTCCCCTCCTGGCTTTTCACTTCCTTATGTAAACTTGATTCACTCATTCCCATCATTTCACAAGGAATAGCATAGCCAGCCCTTTATTCAGCAGTCCCTGCCACTTAACACACAGCCAACCTTCTGGCTGCTGTTAATCTAGCTATATCTTTCCTGTATTCCTTCCACTAGTATCCCCCTGACATAACTGATGATGAGGATGAGGATCTCTTTTCCTTTTTTTAAGCCTCAGTGTATACAAAAGGTTGCCGCTAAAACTGCTTTCCTTTTTTGCTTCTACCATTCTAGTCTAGAATCGTCACTTTCAAGGTGCAACACCATTTTGTTCAAAACCATACCTCTACTCTATTTTTTGTTCTCCCTCCAAGAGTCCTGTACAGGAATCATATAAAAGTCCCTACACTGGCATTCTATGATTGGTGTGACTACTCTTTTAAGGAAATAACTTTTTCTCATGAAGCTGCTTGACTCAAATTGACAAAACTGAGTGTATTCATTTGTCTCTCTTTCTACACAAATCCAGGCCTATTTTCCCTTTCCTTTCTGGTCTCTTCTGTATTTCAGGATAAGTCATTTAACAGAAAGGTTGCTTTAATTGTGAAGCGTGTGTTTACATCATACACTATGGCACCTGAAGTATCAAGAAGTTAGGCAACTGTAGGACTAAAGGAAATCCCAGACAGTACAAGATAAAAATATCTTCTGGTTTTAGGCACCACGGTCTTGAAACTACAGACCTGACATTTCAGAGCATTTGACATTACAGTAGATTCTAAATTCAAAATAGTCTTGCTGATCCAGTTACAGGTATGTTATGTTATGATGTGGAATACCGATATCCAAAAATCAAAAACCATGACAAGGTATGTTAAGAATGTCTGCAAATATGGTTCCAGAGCCTGCTTGGGTACCCAGAAAATAGAGAACAGAGCATCATTCAGAGACTCTGAAAAGCTGGGTGCCTCAAACCACGCAAGAATATTCTATCAAATAATTCAAATTCTTACAATAGTTTCCTGATTCACAGCAAAACTTCCCCCTTTTCCTGTAGATAGAAAACCTACTGCACAGCCCTGGAGCATATCTATCACCTGTGAACTGAATACCAAATTGAGCATAATAGCATGTTTCTTTAAACAACAACAAGCAAACTGTGAAAAGCTACTGAAAAACGTCTTAATGCAGCACATCATAACACCATGCACAAAAATCACTGTCAGTGATGAGTAATTTATCAACCTTGATCAGTCTTGTGGTACTCACCCTGATAGAATAACCAACAGTGCAGAGCTTATCTTCTGATCAAACCTGGGGTTGGCAAGGATGAGACCCAAGACCATCAGAATTGTCTGCTGACAGCAACAAAATGGTGAGATTCAGGCATGCTGGATGTCATTCCTGTCACTGGTGGAGAGTGATCCTTAGCACAGCTTCCCCCTGCTTCCTTCACCACCTCTATTTGCATGACCTGCTCAGATGCTTCCAATTCTGGTACCCCAAATCCCACTTGTTTGCACTCTACTCCCCAGCACTGCCTTCCCCTCCTGCTGGACAAGTATTTGTGCAGGCACCAGTGATTGTCCCTCAGCCACCAGCCCAGGTTGGCCCCCCTTACTCTCCAGTCCCCATTTCCAGTTCTCAAGCTTTTAACCCAGTCTCAGCAAATCCCCACCTCATCTCCAAAAGGCTTCTCATATAATTCCCTATCAGTTTGCGAATCCTGGTTTCCAGCTTCCCAGATGCCCAGGTCTCATCCTGATGTCGATGTTCAGCTTTCCCCATGCATGAGCAAGATCTTTGCTTGCTCTAACTGCCAAACTCCTCCCTTAATTTCCTCAGTCAATCTTACAGTCTCCCCACCCACAACACTTCTGAGCCCAGCTCTTCAGATCTGTCTCTCCTTCCTCTTCCAAACCTCCTACACAGCCTCACTGCTTCTCACTTCTGAGGTCTGTAAGCACATCCCATGCTGTTCTTTACCTTTTCTAGCAAATTTAGTATCTCCCAAACAAAAATGACAAATTTTCTTTTCCATTCCCTCCCACACCAATTTTCTCACTGCCTGTCAAGGCAGTTTCTTTCCACTGATTTCATTCTTTGAATCTATTTTGCCAGTTATCCTCAGCACTTTCCAAAAACATCTTGCTCATGCTTGCCTTGCTATTTAAATGGGGTGGCTTCTCAGTTTACTTCCCTGTGCCACCTCAACCCAGCAAAGGTTTCTCTGAGAATATATATAACCTCATTTTTAAATGCTTTCTGCAACATCTGCAAAATATCTGAAATTTTCAGAGGAAAGGTTACCAGAACTAATTGATGTGACAAAAAAGACGAGTTTCCAAAACATCTTGTATAAAAAGGCTATCAGCTATTTTTGCTGAAAGGCTTTTAAAAAAATAATACCCAGAGGCAGATATCCAGCATGGAAAAATTCTGCTTAACACTTGAAATTTGACAAAATCCTATGCAACTATAAATTGTATTGAAATGAGAAGAGTCAAGATGTGTATTATCCTTAGCAAAGCCAGAAAATGAATGAAAGCCATTCTCTCAGACACCAGAATCCCTGCAGCAACAAATTTTAGCTGTGTGTTCAACTTCTCTGTTCTTGAGAGAGGTAACAGAATGAAAACCAGACGATTAAAATCCCTCTGTAGATGCACTTCATCATGGTATGATTTCAAAAGCTAAGTAATGTCCCAGTTTGTTTATTGAGATTCCGTGGCAATTTCTAAATGTATAAATTAAAAAAAAAAAAAAAAAAAAGTAAAAAACAACTCAAAGAAATCTTCCTTTGTGCAGATTTGGCTACACCATGAAAATCAAAGTAACATGAAAACACACCAATTTTACTAACCAATCAGACAACCTCAGTGGAGATTATCGTCACTTGAAGGAATGAAAAAATAGAACAAGACTCAGAGAATGAAAAAGCAGGTCAAAGAGACACGTTATTTCACTTTATGCACGTGTCTGCAAAGAAAAGGGAGAAAAGTTTTATATTCTTTTTACCTGAACTTCAGGCCAGGCAAGGTGCTTCTGTACCCACACAGATGCCTTCCTAGGGGAAGCATCTGAAACACTCTGTATACGTATTTACCCTCTTTTTGATTGAATGCTCAGCTAAAAGATGTGCCTGTTTCCTTTTGAATGCTTAGGTGATCATCTCAATTTGTATATTACAAAGCAGTGTGCTGTGTTTGTCTCTGGGTGTAATGAATAGCATTTAACCACCCCCTGTGTATGGTCTACTGCAGCTTTCAGAGCCTGCCAAGTACTTCAAAATCAGCCTGCCAAGAGGCTGCCTGCTAAGCAACCAAGAGGGAGGATAGTTGGGAACATGAGGGTAAAAGTAATCTGATTGAGAACAATTGTGGTGTAATAATTATATTACTTTTAGGTAAAGAAAAAGAGGAGCAGCAATACAAACCCAATGACTCTATGCAAGTAGATTACAATAAACCCTGGGATACAGCAGGTAATTTCTCAAGGGAAACATAGCTAAGACAGAAGGAATTCAGTAGAGTTGGCAGTTGCTTAAAGAAATGATGTTTAGGGTACAAGCACAAACAATTCCACACGATAGGAAGATAGGAAGTACGGTCAGAGACCAAGTTGGCTAAGCAACATGGCCTCCAATGACCTGAAACACAAGAAGGAAATGTACAGAAAGTGGAAACCAGATCAAACTGCTAAGGACAAGAAAGAACAGCATAAGATAATGAAAAAAGTCAGAAAGGATAAAGCACAAATTTAACAGCCAAACGCAACAGACGTAAGGGATAGCAAGAAGACAAATCTGTAATGAAAAAAACAGTGATAGATCACTTATAGGAGGGTAAAGTACACTGAGCATCAGTTTTCATAAGGGGTGTGATCTGTAAACATATAACTAAACTGAGTATGAAAAAATCCTTCTAAAACAGGAAAACAACAGGTTTGAGAGTAATTTGGAAAGACTGCAACTCACCTCATCCTCAGGTAGGTCTCTACAGCACATCTCCAAAAAAGCTCTCTATCGATCACTGACTGTACTGATCAAGTCTCGCTCAACAGTGACGGGAACCTCAACTCCAGCACAGACATAGATATCTATTTTATAGGTAGCTAAATTAAGGTGAAATTAATCTCCTCCATAGTGAAGGCTAGGCCTGAGGAACTGCACAGGAGGATACCCTGAGTACAGTGAAGCAAGTTTAGAGCTGTTAGTTTCCTCTCTGAAAATTCACAGAGTCACGTGAGGAAATTGTGATGCTCATCTTTTAAAAGCCAAGAAATGAGAGAGATATCAATTTTGGAAAAGTATTGGAATTAATAACAAAAGAAGTTATTCATAGAAGGTTTAGAGGTAATTTTAAAAGCTAGTAGCCAGCATGCCAAAAATATAAAGTAATTTACTTTCTATTAAAGGGTAAGAGGTTTCAAATACAGGAGAAGCAGATCATAAAATGTGTTAATTTTCATGCTATTCACATTGATTGCTAACATTTTTGTAAGTAAATTATGAAACATAATGAAGGCACTTTAGATGGTGTGCAAAACTACTTAGGTAAAGCAACCTTTATGATTCATTTTTCATCATTTATTGCCAAACTGCAAAAAAATATAATCAATGAGATTCCAGCTGTGCCTGTTCTAGGCCAGGTATGTTTTCATTAATGACACACAAAGGAATGATCCTTCAACCTTGCAGAAAACACTAAGCCTAGATGAATAGCAAACCCATTTCATGGTTTGTTAAATTCTGAATGCTCTTGTCAAATAAGAAGTTTGTAAGGGAAAGAAAAAATATGTCCTGCACTTGTCTTTACAAGTGAGAGGTCCTGAGTGGGACTAATACTTTGAAAAGATGCAGGATAGGCAATTACCAATGCCACTTAGGCAGCCATTGTATCAAAAAGGGCTATGAGAGTTTGTAGTCAGTCTGAAGTTATATATTTTTAAGTGACTTGATACAATTTTCTCACGTGACTCTGTGAATTTTCAGAGAGGAAACTAACAGCTCTAAACCTGCTTCACTGCATTCTCAGTATCCTCCCTTCACTATGGAGGAGATTAATTTCACCTTAATTTAGCTACCTATAAAATAGATATCTATGTCTGTGCTGGAGTTGAGGTTCCCGTCACTGTTGAGCGAGACTTGATCAGTACAGTCAGTGATCGATAGAGAGCTTTTTTGGAGATGTGCTGTAGAGACCTACCTGAGGATGAGGTGAGTTGCAGTCTTTCCAAATTACTCTCAAACCTGTTGTTTTCCTGTTTTAGAAGGATTTTTTCATACTCAGTTTAGTTATATGTTTACAGATCACACCCCTTATGAAAACTGATGCTCAGTGTACTTTACCCTCCTGTAAGTGATCTATCACTGTTTTTTTCATTACAGATTTGTCTTCTTGCTATCCCTTATAAGGAAGTTGCCCTTATATCATGACATCATGCGACAGACTGTTTGTTAGCACTCTTCCACATGCAGTGAACTTTATAGCAGCATTTTCCAGGGGCACATTTTGCTTCAGTTGGTTAGACTGATGAGAGACATTAACTTCAACAGTTCTTACGAATAGCTACAATATTTAAAACTAAATAATAAATAACATAAGCAAAAGCTTCTCCACAACTTCTATTCCTCCAAAAAGAAAATAAGCAATAGCAGTGTCTATCTAGGTTTAGGAGCACTGATTGTAGAACTACCAGGGTTGGAAAAGACCTTGAAGATCACCCAGTCCAGCTGTCCACCTATGACCAACATTTCCCACTAAGCCACGTCCCTCAGAACAACAACTACATGTTTCCTGAACACCTCCAGGGTCGGTGACTCCACCACCTCCCTGGGCAGCCCATTCCAGTGCCTGACTGCAATCTTGGAGAAGTATTTCCTAATGTCCAACCTGAATCTCCCCTGGTGCAACTTGAGGCAATTCCCAGCTAATTACATGGGAGAAGAAGTCAAATCTCATCTCACCACGACCTCCCTTCAGGTAGTAGTAGAGAGCAAGCATTACCCTGTAAAAGGGTATCTACATAATCCCGCATTAATACCCTCTGGAAAGGCCAACCAGTCAATAAAATAAATAAATTGTTCTTTCTCCTATCTAAGAATAGTCATTACTGAACACTGATAACCACACTTTGGAAATTAATGCTTTATTGATTCTTTTTTTCCACAGATCCTAGTTCAGCCAAAACGTGGTAATACAAGGGAAACAGAGCTTTTATGGTGAGTTTATATATTATTTAAGAAATCAGACATGGTATCATGCTGTACTGCCACAATACAGGTTGTACAACTGTGACAACTGTGCAGCAGATGGCAAACGTCTGTATAAAAAAAGCAGGAAAATGAGGGAAATGGCAGAAGCACTTTGCACAGTTATAGCTAAATGATACTGTTCGAGGTATCTACTGCTACATCTTCAGAAGAGAGGAATACTTAGATGTATAAGACATGCCTTTCTTTTACATGGCAGACTCCCTGAGTAAACACAGACAATACAGTTGACAAGAATTTCTAGCTAGTAAGCATTCCTAGCGTATGTGAAGCCTGAGAAAAAGCATGACACCTTCTATCAGTTTTCTGTGCTTTAGAACCACGGTATATTTCAAAAGATGAAATTGTATAAGAAAAATATAAAGCAGATTGTAAGACAAATAGAAAAACAAGCTGGTATTTAATTTGTATTCTCAAAAAGCCTTGACATCTCCCTTTCAAACACTACGGGAGCCAAAAATATGAAGGAAGCTTACCACCAAAACATTCTGGTACAATTCATCATACAGGAGAAATTGCTCCAAAGTTTAGAAGCTCTGTTAGAGGAGGATTTTCAAAACAGCGTCAGGTTTTGATACATAAGAATGTAAAAAATCAGAGTATTCTGGAAATGCTTCCAATAGTGAAATGACAGCGGAAGAAGAAATTTGTGTGCACTTTCGGGTTCTCTGTACATTTTCATGAATAAAAATGGGTTTATGGCATCTTATTTATAGCTGAGAATGCCAGAAGTTTGAGGAAAAAAAATTTTTGTGCTTTATGAGGATTTTCTAAGGTTTACTTACAGCTATACTTACTCTAGCAGAACAAACAAACAAAAAAATGCAAAAAGGGAAATTGAAGGCATTAAATAAGACTGTGTCCTGGATTTTAAACAAAGCAGAGAGAGAAAAAATACAGAAAATTTAAAATGTAATATCAACTGAAATTTAAAATAATCTAGGAACAACATCAACACTTCTTGCTACTTCTTGAAATCTATTGCCAACAAAATATTTAGCATTTTAAAACACTCCAAAACAACGAGAAGTCATTAACTACTGCAAAATGATTTCTGCGTCTGAAGAGACTTACTGAAAAGTCAACTGCCTTTGACACCACTAACCCTGAAGTCAGAACTGAGTATCTTTTAAAACACAGATACAGAATACAGATGCTCTCATTTTCCTGTAAAACACCCAGAGGGGGAATAAAGTCATATTCTACAAAAACAGAAAAAAAGAAGACAAGTACCTCTACATTTTCTGCTTCTGGAGCTGCCTGTTTGGACACAGCTTTTACAGCTCTGGTTCCAGTTTGCTTTCCGTTTACTCAATAGTGTAGTTCATAAAAAGAAGGTGTAACCCTTTGATACTACATGTACAGCATAACCCTTCCAGTTCTAACAAAGACATAAATAGACAATGGGCCAGTCCTACCAACAGCATTCTGCAGATTGACTGCTTGCACTGTTAGGAGCAGAAGGGTGGCAGTAACCTGGGCTTTCTGAGCCTATCTCAACACCTGCTGACACTAATGCAATGTCTCTCACTGAAACCCTGAGGTCTGACATGGGATACGGCAACTCCCTGCAGTTCTGGAGGCTTTGTTGACGTCTTTTCATTCCTTTTATACCCATCTTTTACTTCAGAACTGAGACTGTCTGCAGTGAAGCTTGAGACCCTGACTGACAGCCTGAAAACCTGCATCACTGGTACTCATCTATCCAAAAAGGACAACACCCCAAGAAGCACATCCACAGCATAACCCTCATGTATTCTGTTCCATTAACACTTAGTCGACACAATTTCTATTAACAAACACAAACATCCTCAGCACTTGATCCAGGGATAAGATTTTCCATGTCGAATAATGAAATTACAATAATTCCTGTATGTGCTACTGATATGTTTGAGTGCTGTGGCAAACAGCTGAAATGATAGGATTGCCAAAACGCTGGAAAGATCTCTGGAAACAGATAGCTGCATTATCAATTTCAGCGTGTTCTCCATTCTCCACATAATCTCTGATAATCCCTGAATGCTGGTTGTTTCACCATTCACCCTTTCCTTAATTCAAAGCTATTTATATTTGATTACTTAAATAACGAATGTCAAATAAAGTTTGTTCTGGGCTATGATCAAACTCCAAAGGAATTCAAAAAAACCTCCCAATGCTCGGATTTGGGGTTTCCCCCCTTCTGATAGAGCAGCAGAAGAGAAGTAACATACATCTGAAAGACAAGAAAAAGCAAATACATTCATTAAAGAATATAAGAAAACTAAAATAGTATAAGCAGAGAAGCTCCCATAGTACTTCAGAGTACAAGTTATCTAACTGCTCAAAAAAAGCTGCTCATAATTAGATACTTGCCCTTCACACGTCAGCTATTACCATTGCCTCTTCTCAGGCCTCGATAAAATCAGCCTTGACCTGCAGTAAGCATAAATTCAATAGTCTGCCACATCCCATCCACTCTCCTTTCCATTTTACATTTCAATCACACCAAACATCAACTACTTGTTGTTGCTCTGAAGACGTCATATGTCTTTACTCTTTGTTCATCAAAAGTGCAGCACCCTGTTGCAAGATTTTCAGAGCAATAATATATGAAAGGCTTCCCCAGAGTCCAGGCAAATTAAAGCCACAACATTTCTTTTAGCTAGATAATCTCTTTTATCAAAGAAACCAGATCAGTACAGCACGATCTACCTCTAGAAAATGTATGTTCCATTTTTTCATCTCACCTTAATTACTTCCTTTTGCACACTGTTGAATCAGACTAATGGCCCCATTGTTGGTTGGGTCATTTTTACTACCACTCCTGACCCCTCTTTAATACAGGTGCAATATCTGCTAGAAGAGTAACTGATGACAGTTCTACGAACAGGATCAGCAATCAACTGGTAGCAGCTGAATTTCATAGATTTTCCAAAAGAACATTGCAAAACATTGTGTTTACCTGCACATAAAGTGAGTTTCTTGATAGGCATGTAGATATATAAGCATCTTGTTTAAGCCCAAATACAGTAAATTTACTACAATTACATTTTGAAAACTAAACTTCCCCCCAGATTTGGGAGATCCACACCTAAATGCCATGTTTCTGCTTTTCTGGGTGCTGTGCTCACATTGGCAGTTACACATTCACTTGACTTGTGTTTTTGTAATATATGCCTTCTAGCATCCATTTGCTCAACTCTGTCTAGCCAAATCTATTGAGTTTAAGAATCCTGAAAGCATATTCTTGATGCCATTGTATTAGAAATTTTTTTTCTAGGCTTAAAGATGTATCAAAAAACTCATTTATGAAGGAGATCGTACATTTTAGGGTAGCCACCAAACAGGTAGAGCAAGAAATAGCGCCAAGCGTACAGGAGGAAGTATGTATTAGATAAACTTAATCATATACTAAGGTTTGCTCTCTTGTCAGAGAAAAGTTCAAGAATGGTAACATTTTAAGTTACAAGCCTAAATCCTTACAAGCTAAGACAACTTGACCAAATCTGAGTTTTACTCAGTTTTCCACAAAGAGAAAAACTGTAATCACCTGCATTCAGTAAAATCTTTGTTATATATTCTACATTGCTCTAAGAATTTTTCTTGCCAACTTGAAATGCAGAAATAAAATTTGCCCTTGTAGCTTTGCTGCTAGTCTTGTAGCCCTGTATCCACATTTAAATAGTGCGTACATATGCATATTCCAATTATTTTTCATACAACTCAATAATACTTTTTGACATTTCCAAAATTGTAGATTTTCTTTATTCATATACTCTCTTGTGGTGACAGGGCAAAAGAGACATTCTGCAGATAAAAGACTTTCTACAGAAAAATTACAACATTTCAATTTCCTTTATTCTGTAGGCTGAATTCTGAAGTTCAGTGGCCTTTCATTTTAATTTGTAGAACAAGCTAATAAGAACATAAATTCAAGATACGATTCAGAGGGCTGGAGCACCTCTCCTATGAAGAAGGGTTGACCGTGCTGGAGATCTCTGAGGAAATCTCACTGCAACCTTCCAGTGCTTGAAGGGAGCTTACAAGCAGGAGGGGACTGACTTTTACATGGTCAGATGGTGACAGGATGAAGAATGGCTTCTCACTCCAAGAGGGAAGAATTAAGGCAGATTTCAGGAAGAAAATTTTTACTCAGAGAATGGGGAGGGACTGAGTGGCACAGGGATGGCCCATCCCCATAGGTATTCAAGGCCACGTTGGCTGGTGCCCTGGGCAGCCTGATCTGGTGGGTGGCAGCCCTGCCCATAGCAGGTGGATGGAACTGGGTGGGCTTTAAAGTCCCATCCAATCCAAGCCATTCTCTGATTCTGCGACCGCACGAAAGAATTGGCATCACAATACAGAAATGTCGCTCTACAGACACTCAGTTCAAATAATGCTGGCAATTAATGAGCATCTGTATTATTTTCATAGGCAGGAGTATAAATGCTGACTCCTGATTTAGACTGGAGCTCACACATTATGTACACCAAATTCCACCACCATTTACCAACATATATAGAAACTCTTTAAGGTCTGTCCAAATAATCTTGCAATAATTTAATACTTTCTTCAAAACAAAGTTTTCAGTGGTCTGGTTGAAAAATGAGAGAGACGTTTTATGTTAGTGTATTTCACTCTGTGAATTCCTTTATCACGTTTCTCAGGACTATTCACTGAACTGGGGAAAAACCACACAATACTCTATTATTTGCATGTGAGGCTGGTCATCTTTGGCACAAAAACAACTTCCTGTTCCCTTCCCCAGGTCCTTCAGGTATGTCTGAAAGACATTCACATCCACACAGATCTTTATGCAGTTGCCAGTGATTTCAAGTGCCAGAGTGCATGCCCAGAGAAGTCACCGTTCTTCTGATCTGTCCATTCTATTCAGTAGCAAGTGGACATTTCTAGAAGGTTGATAATGCAATAAAGCTTGATTAAATTTCAGAGTTGCTGAATCTAAGAAGCAGCTCTTCCTCTGATTTTTTTTCTGGCTGAGTTCAATCTGGGCCATCATTTCGGAAATGTTTTGTATACTGTGAGGCCAACACTGGGACATTTTTGATACTTTCTTTGGAATAGAAGGCTTCTTTTTGCTCTGCTATCACACCCATGACATTGGGAACCTTGAGTCAAGGCATGTTCAGTAAGGGATTGTGCCTAATGAAGTCTTTCCAATAATCCTTATACACAAGGAAAGTAGTGCACCCACATATGTAGGTTGCTCCAAAAGTACTCTCCTATTTATTTCCACGGAAACTACAACAGATACAAGGAGCATGATAACACTAGTTGATAGAGCAAATTCTCAGCTACAAAACTTAGTCATGGCCATTAGTTATGCATTTTCACCAGCAATGAACAAGAACTTACATGCTATACTTGCAAAAATTTGCACTGGCAGAGGTGGCCCACTGTCACTTTTGCCACTGCTGAAACACACCAACAACTGCCTAACTGTGCTCACATCCATGTCAGACGCCATTTTGTCAGACTGCCCCACTGCTGCCATCTGTTGCACAGTAACAAAATGTAACACAGACTGGCAGGAAGGTTCAACATCTACTGCCATACTGCCAACATTCGTCTCTGGTAACGTGAGCCATCACAAAATAGGAGGCATTACTTTTAGAGCAGCCCTCATATCGCTGGTAACAGTTACCCAAGCCTTTACTCCTGACCACCAACACCTGCTCCCACACAAAAAGACTACTTTTTTCCAGAGAGAACTTCTCAGAAAGTCCCTGTACTCTCCTCAATGTCAGCATTGTGGTTATTTCCATTTCAGAAGCAGGGATGTACATCTGGGTAAGTCTCCTGGGACTGTTTCCATTTCTCTTGCTATGCATCTGAGAACAAACTGATGAGCTAAATCGAACTGTATTTACATTGTGTGGTGCCAGCACTTGTGGTCAGTTAACTGCATTCATTACTTCTCCACACAGTGCTAGATCATCTTGATTCACTTAGTAGCAAAAGCAAGTTTGCTTTCAGCTTTCTGATAAGAATATCTCAATTACATATGGTATAGCCATTATGCCATATCTTTTTAGATTCCATTACACATATGTAACTCACATTTTTGATTACATACAAAGATGAAAGATCAGTATGAAGTTACTTGTCTTAAACTACACCCTGCCAGAAGTGATAAGGATTTATCTTAAACCTTAAACAGGACTTAAACAGAGCTCAAAACACACCAAAAGTGTGCACAGCTAACTGCTGAGGCTTGCTATTACTTAAGAGAAAAACACTTTCTGTTGGGATGTGCTAAGACCAGACCATTTTGCACAAAAATCTGCCACAACAAGGAACCTACCTACCTCTGTATCAAGGAAGTGTCCCTTGACTACTCCACAGCTGGTGCCTGTGATTTGGGTGGACCTTTCTTACTGTCTTTCTGCTCTTGGGAAGAACAAACCACTGTGCCATGCAGGATAGCCACCTCTAAATAGCAACAGCGTAACAAAGAGGCAGCTTTAGTCTGTATGCTGCACCTCCAAGCACTGGATTGCCAAGAGCTAATGAAGATGATTTACACGGGAGATTGGTTTTCCACAACCCATTGGAGATAGCAAGGGGAAGTAGTGAAATCTAGAGGCAGGGATTCCAGGTTAGAAAAGAGTAAAGGTTTCTTGAGGCTGGATATGCACAGCCAGTGTTCCTGATGGGGGCTGCTAACAACGTGAGGAGCGAGCTTTCTGAGGAAAAAGGGCTCTTGGCAGGCTGATTTCTGAAGAGGTCAGCTAATATATTTTGAACTGTCACCTTAGAGTTGTCCTGGAAACCTGCAAGTTACGGGGGGAAGAAATGAAAGAATCCTTTCAAAGATGCAAATAATGTTTCCTCTTTTTTTTTTTTTTTTTTTTTGCTGCTGCAGCAAAGAAGCTTTGAGCCCTTGCAGAGGCATGGGGGCATACACTGCGTGCTGCTTGTGCAATACATAAACAATTTTATGAGAAACAGGGGAAGGTGAAGGAAGAGGAAAGAAAACGTCACTGTTTTAAGGTATCCTCCTACTCCAGTAACTGCATACCTCACAACAAAACAGAAGAGGCTGGGCTTTTGCCCACAACTTTGAAACACTGTCCTTGGGGTCTTAAAAATTTATCGAAGTAGTTATTAAACAGCAGATTTTACCTGCACAATGTAAATGACTATTTAGGATAATCCTTAATACTGCTTATCACTTCATCGTGGCATGTTTCACAAACACAGAAGGACTTGTAAAATCCTATCAAATAAAACAGGAAACTAGGGCCTACAGAAAGATCTCATGACTTAGTCTAACGTGTGTGACTAATGCAAAATAAAGCAGAGACACAGCTAAAATGAACACAAATATCTTGGCACTATGTGAATTGTACTAATCTGCAAGATTTGAGCAAGTCACTGAATGCCATGTGTGAAAGCATTAGCTTCTGTAATCTTCAGTGTCACTTTTGATACTTGGCACTATCTGGGGAAGATCTTAAGGAAGATCCAATTAGGGAAGGTTTCAAAGAATAAAATCTGAATGAAGATGACTTGGGGAAGGGCCAGGGATTATGTTTTTTCCAGACACTGGTATCAGACTACTGCCTGAAAAATATCCTTTCAGGTACCCAAATAAGCTTTGCAAAACTGAAAAAAGTGATCTTCGTTTTTTAAAGATAAAGCTTTCCTTCCTATAGTAAAACTAATTAAGTATGGCTTTCATCTGCTGTTGCTTTGAAGCAAAAAGCAAGCCCTTTTCTGAAGGACTGTGTGGCATCACCTTCAGCTTAAGAGGTAGATGGAGCTTTGGTCTGAGCTAGCAGTCATTTCAAGGCTTAGGGAGACAGCAAAATTAGTATTAGAAGTCCACACGTTATTATGTGCCTCAGATAACTGTCTTCTCCAAATTCTTTTTTTTTTTTTTTGCTAGCAACCAGGGCACTGTGCTGCTTCTATCATTTCAGTTCAGTATCAACACCATTTTCTTTCACAGGAGCAGAGACTTGCTTCAAAAAACCTGCTGTTTCTTTCTTCTCTTGCCCTATTTTTTGCTCAGATTTTTGTACAAGTAACATCACACAATAAGAAAGTAAGGTAATAGCCTCCTAGACACATCTCCCAGTTGAGATGCAAGTTGAGATGCAAGGATGGCTTCCAGGGATTTGGACTAGATGGCCTTCAGAGGTCCCTCTGAACTCTATGATTCTATGATTTTAATATTTGCCCACTTAAAGAAAGAATAGTTCGGCGTTTTTTTTAGAAACCCATCCTTTTATCTTCACAATGTCTGTAGGAAAAAAAAAAATCAAGGCTGCACCTATGCTTGCTGAAAAGCAGGGTGACTTCTGTGGACCAATACACACAGCCCAGTATGAATTTCACTGATTCTCACTGGTAGAAAAGACTTTGTGGCCTTTGCAAGAAGAGATTCTAATTTGTCGTGTTTTGCTCTTTGACATCGTAGCTGCAAGCACAAAGGAATAACCAGATTTTTACTGCCATATGTACTCTTATGGAAAAAGATACCCTGAGACACCTTAAAAAGAAGTACGCCTAGTTTCTCTGTCAGAAATCTCAGGAAAATTGAAGAACTAGCCCCAGTGGTACTCCTAGACAAGGAAAACAGATGTTTATTTTGGCCTCCAGACTGTCCTAGAGGATGAGGGTTGGGAACCCATAGAGCAATATAATATCATCATATCTGATACTAAGCACTGTCTCTGTACTATTCTAATTTTAAGCAAAATGGCTGACAGAAACAAATTAATATGAAGGATCTGAGTAATAATCACATATTCAAGTGCCTAAAGATTTTGGAGGATGTGGGACAATGATTCTAAGTCAGGCTAAACATTGTTGATTTTAATCCATGTCCTCTGCTTAAGATAATATAAATAAGATGAAAAACCAGATATCTAAGAATTTTCCATCCAGAAAAAAAAAAAAAAAAAAAAAAATCAAATATCTGATAGAGATTTCAGACTGTTAGCATGGAGTTGGCTGAAAATTGGTTTAGGAAGAGATACCTACCAAAAAAAGAGGTTAGCTGTAAAAAGGAAAATTATGTCAGTCTTCATTTATTCAGAAATTTATAACTGATGTTTTTACTCACAGAATTAGGCAATTTGCATATCTACTTCTTGCCAGTTTTTCTTCCTCCTACATAACTGACTAGTGTTAGATTTAAGTCTTCTCTCATTATTCTAGAAGATGCTGGTTTCTGTGTAGGGAATAAAAAGAAGTTTCTTGCTAAAAGGAACAGAAGAATTTCACATAAAGCACTCTAATGTCCTACAAACCACCACTCCCCATCACACAGAAAAGAGGTAGGAAAAAAATCCCAACATTTCTGAAGTACAGAATGCACAACAATTTGCAAATCAAGGTTCTTATCCTAAGATAGGTGGGAAAGGTAGTTAAGAGCTCTACAAGTGATCACACCACAGGCATCTTCCATGGCCAGAACTGACTGAAGAACAGTTGCATAATTTGAATGACAACCAAACCAACCTGAAATTTTTATCCCATTTGCTTAGAAATATGAAGAGAGATTAAATGCATCTACTTACCCACTAATTCACGTCTAGTAGTACAGCTCTGTTCTGGTAATGAGGGAAAAAAGCCACAACCCTTCCTCAGGTGAGCATTCCTGAGATGAAGCCTGTGTTTGCAGGGAGGTCCTGGTTCCAAACCATGGCATGGCAAGGGCCTTCAGGGCCTGACCCACCACTCCCAGCCAGACAGAGAGGCCAGGTCCAATCAAGGGCCCAGGTTCATGGTGCTGGGGCAGGCCAGGCCAGAAAGGCAACCCCTCTTCAGAGCTGGGGCTCTGAACCAGCTGCACCACAGGTATAGGTCTGTGGCCCAGCACCTCTCCAGCACAGTGCAGCCCGTGCAGGGGCTGAGGGCCCAGAGCTGAGTTCAGAGGCACTGGGTGTGGGAGGCCTCAGATGAGGCCCACCAGGCCCCTCAGGCCTAGCACTGCTTCTCCCTGGCAAGCCCTTTAATCAGCAACTTATAGCCACACAGCTGAGATAGGGCCAGCTGACAGCCTGCCTCAATTTCTTTTAGTTAGTTTGCTGCACTTTGTGAAAAACATGTTCTGCTAAGCTCTTTAAAATCCTTTCACTTGAGTCAGCTGCTGCTAGCAGCCAAGGGATTCTGCTCTCCCCTTCACAGCCAAGGATGTAAGGGAGACTCTACAAGAGCTGGAAAAGACATCAGGCTGGCAGTTCCCAAAATCTCCTTCTGCATGTTCTACTTCTCTTCCCATTTTGGGATCTGCTCTTGCAGCTGACACATCCACCAGGCCAGCAGCTCCACCAGCCTTTCAGAGAGCCTTTGTGTTCTAGGCACAGCGCAGTGCTAGTGTGATATTTCTTTATCCTCTAGTGCCTCTTTGTTCCCTCTTCTTTTTTATTAGGGTCTCTGTCACAAGATACATGTACAGCTTAAATGGTTGTGATCAACTTAGTTACCTGCACATAGCACAATCCATACATTATTCTTCCATAAGTTTCTTTGTTTCTGTCTATGGTAGGCAGAAAGAAGGATGGATGGTGGAGCTGCCTCCTTTTATTATTAAGTACTGGAGTCCCTATACTCACGTCAGAGCTGAACCATTTCTGCCACTTAAGACCCAGTTAATGCAAATTCTCTGGGGCTACAACAATCTTCAGTGTGTTCACCTCATGCTTCCAGCTCCCTTGCAGTGCTGTAATGACTACTACGTGGCAGAGATCACAGGGTTTTCATTTCTAAGGAAATGCTCACCAGCTCTGATTCTCTTCCATGTGTGGAGTTAATCATTTTTTAAAAGCAACCATCCCAACACATTTTCCTATCTGCCAGTGTAGTTTTAATCTCATTTGCTAAAAAAAGTAAGATAAGCAGTGAATAGAAATAATCATACCACTATGCCATAACTGCTTTTTTTTTTTTTTTAATTCAGCTTCTAACAGACCTTCAGATAATCCTCTGAAATGTTCAGTTAGCAATTGGAGTTTAAAACCTTTTTTTGTACCTTGTTTGTACAGTCTTCACTCCTACTATTCTACTGGGAAAAAAAAAAAAAAAAAAAAAGGAGGATAGTGTGAATAACTTGAGCCAGAAATAATGCATGTACCAAGCTTCTACAGTCAATTCATGAGCAACTGTGTTGTATAATTAGACAGTCTAATTTTAACCACTGGACAGTTTGTTTTGTTTTGTTTTTTTGCATAAAACATAGAAACCTCTGATCTACCACACTGGTACCTCAGAACTCTAATCTAAAACTTTTTTTTGTCTTTTTTTCTTTTTTTTTTTAAACATACAGTTAAAATACTGTAAAAAGAAAAGATTAACTTAGAGTGTTAAGTATAGATAGAAATCCTATATATCTCTCACTACCTCACATCCACAGCCAATTTCAGAGAGTTTCAGCTTCAGAGAGGGACAATTACCTTTACATCTTTGCCTTCTCTAAGAAAAAAAGATCATACAAGGTATATAGCATTAATTTTTGAAGCGTCTCTGAGCTATGTTTTCTTTTCATAATTCTCCAGAACAGTAGCTAAGGATTACTCTGCAATCTTTGGCTCACTCTTACCATCAAATTTTAACACCCTGTCCTGTATTTTAATTTGAAACAAATTATTCTCTTTTTTTCTCCTCCCTTTCCCCTTTTTATTTGAAAATATTCACTATTTCTTCTACAAGCCACACACACACACACACACACACACACACACACACACACACACACACACCTATTTTAGAAACTTCATGAAAATTTAGAAAGTTTACAATCTATTTTCTTATTTGCTGTTACACTGTCTCAGGCCTCCTTTTTTCCTATAACATTTTTAATTTTATTTTTCCCTTGTGCAAATAACAGACCACCATATTCACATTTTTAATACTGCCTATTATATTGTAAGGAAGTCCAGTTTTCAGCTTTTTACTGAAAACATCCTACTTTTCCAAAGACTTTCAGTTAAGCCAATTAGGAGTTTGGGCTGAACTCTCTAGTCTTATAAAAGCCTTTTAAAATGTCTGTTCTTTATTCCACAGTACTACCAGATTGTGAATAGTCAGTACTCCATAGAAAGTGCATGCAGTCATATCCTTTTACAAAATATTTGAACTTATACTGATCAAATGGGGAAACAACTGTGTACTGTTCGTAACAACCAGTAAGTCGTTATCACATTTAATATGCCAATTCAAACACACCAGATTTTTTTTTCGAAGTTCTAGATTTAGTATGTGAACTCTGAACTGTTCAGTGAGAAAACAATCCACACCGGTACATCATTTAGGCCACTTTGAGCAGCAGACCCTAAATTTCTGCAATTACCATGGCAAACTTTTCTTTGCTATTTCTATTTTTAAATATATATATATATGTATATATATATAATTATAATTATAAATAAAATTATAAATATAAAATATAAATATTTTTATATTTATATATTTATATAAATAAAAAATATAAATAATAGTAGCTAAGGATTACTCTGCAGCCATAGTTTTACTCAGTCCACAGTTTTCTGTGAAATTCCCATTCTGTGTGCCAGAAACCTTCAGTCCTAATCTTGATGCATTTTACATCTTAATTTAGGTGATGAGGCTAAGCTGAAAGTACATTCAAACCTGGAGAGAGAGGGAGAGAGAAAGATGGAGAAAAAGAGATGAAATCACCATTAAGGTATATGATTGTTTGACAACTTGAGAGCTTTAAGACCTTTAAGTTTGTTGAGAAATATTAATATGTAAACATAGCAACCATTTCTCTTTTCTGAAAGCTTATTGTGTTGTTTTAGTGTAGGTTTTTGTAACATTTGTTTGTGACAAAGAAAAAGACAATTTCTCTTAGCTACTCTTATTAGCACCAATGCACACATTGTGTAGTCCTTCCCATAGAGCATGAAGTGAAACAGCAACTCCAGTAAGTATAAGTATCCTCAGATATAATAGCATTTTCTTTCCCTATCTTGTAATTGTTAAAAAAAAAAAAAAAAAAAAAAAGCTGTTTTGTTTTGTCCCCCTTCCCAGGGGACAAGCAGTTCCGCAGAAAAGCCATGCAAGAGGACAGCATAGGAAGTTGTATGTTCTCTGAGGGGGGAGTTACCAGCAGGCCTGTGATGGAGTGGCTGACATGCAGAGGGACACGGGCTTGATTTTTGCATTTTGTTTAAATCACTGAACAGCCCTGAAGCGAGGTCAGCTCAAGCAGTTGCATGTAAATAAGAAATGTCTATCAGACATCATTACAGGAAAGCCCACCAGCCTGTCATTGTGCTCCTCTGAAGTTTCTGCACACAAATGCAGGCAGCATGACAAATAAACACAGGGAATTAGAGACATGCTTGCAACTGCAGGCTTGGACCTTTTGGGGAGAAGTGCTTGTGTTGCTGGAGTGCTACAACAGAATGACCTTATGACCTTAACTGCTAACAAAGTTCTGCTGCAACTTAAAAAGCAGCACAGCAGAAAGCATGAAGAAACTTGTCTGAAAAATGTTCTAGTCAGCTACAGATTAGAGGCAGGAGTTAGCATCTCATTAAGAGATGGGGATAAGCAGCAGGGAGTCTTGAGAGTAAAGGCATATAGTCCAGGTATGATGCAATTAGAAAAGACTATGCAAGAAGATATTAAAAAAAAAGAACCAAAAGAAAACAAGAATGGATCATGCATTATCAATCTGACTGCTAGAAACAAGAATTTATGACAAATCCCCATCACAGTTATCTTGCAATTAAAGAAGTTGTCAACGTCACGTAGATGGCACCCAACAGGCTCTGTAATGACTTCCCCACAATCTTCTCAGAACAGCACAGTTCAGCCAGCTGAGCCCAGGCAACAGGAGATGGTGAGTACAACTGCCTGCCGGAAGAAGAATGCTTGTTCTCCCACAGCAGCAAAAACCCTGCACTGCTTCTGCACATACTTCTGCAAGCAGCCCATTGCTCTCTTGTTCCCAATAAGAAGTGCAGACTTTGAAAATTGTCACTGACAACTGCTCACCAGATTCATACCTGTACTACACAAACTGAAATGTACTTGAGCATGTTTCCCCCAGTACCAGGAAATCCTTTTCCCCCCCTAGTTCCTCTACCCCTATTCACTGCATAGCAAAAACAAACAAGCAAAAAAACAACAACAACAACAACAAAAACATCAAGATCTTTAGCAGCAAGTTAGGTACTTCAAAGATCCCATTCCCACAATTCCTATGTGAAAGTTGGATGCCCTCAGGATACAGTTTCCTCTTCCTCCCATAGGCTATTACTGAGTCCAAGAGAGTGCTCCTCTCTCTGTCTCTTGGCCCTCAATCTCTTGTAGAAAATGCAGTAGTTGACACTTTGTTCTTACCTTTGTTCCAAAAGAGGCTGAACAAACAGAGGCAGCAGACTCATCTGTAGTTAAGTGTAGTGGTTTCAAAACAAGGTCTAGTTCAGGATGCCCCAGAACAGAGGATGTTGAGAAGTCGGGTTAAGATATCAAGGGGAAAGAGAACTTTCTGCCCTATTTCTTGTACTGCTATCTAAGGCAGGATAACAACCCAAAAGGATATTTGATTAGTCTCAGAATAGTCATTTTGCTGCCCTTCCCAACCTAGAAGAGCAGCACTACTTCACTCTCTAAAAAAAGCGATTAAATATTGACGGCTATAACTCCTGTCAGTCTGACTGCATTCTTGCAGGAGCCCTTCTCCATCCAGCATTTGTTTCTCTATTTGACCAATTTGCAGGATTTTAAACTCCTCTTGCTGAATACCTATTATAAAACTTATCCTCTGTCTCTCTCACCACATAATTTTACTATGAAACATTCAATCCCTTGATAAAAAAAAACAACTTTATACAGGCTGGTCTGATCAGTCAAAAAGTGAAGCTTATGGTAGCTGTATGCCTGTCAGAAGATGTAAAGTATTTCCTCAGAAAAGAGATCCTTACAGTGAATTCCAAAATCAAATTTAAAGATCAAACAGACTATTCTGCAAAATTTCTGAACTCCTAGACTGATTAGTAGCTTCAGAATTCTCCATGCTGTATTAGTGGAGTCTGAATACAGTCCTAGCATCTGATGCTATTTCTCTATAGCTTCATGATCTGCTGTTGTCCAGAACAAAAAAAAAAAAAAAAAAAAAAAAAAAAAAAAAAAAAAAAAAATCATCTGTAGGTTTTGATAACAGTGTTCTACAGTAACAAATAAACAGTCTTAATTTTTTTTTCCTTGATAAGTGGCTATTAAGTTACTTTTTATTATTATCAAGAAGTAAGAGACAAAAAGAAACATATAAACGTTTCCTTGCATTGAAGTGGAGCTCAGCCCAAGCAATTCAACAGGCGAGATCTCCGCTACTTCCACAGCCAAATGGAGCAATTTCACTCAGATCTGAAGAACTCAGTCCTCCCCTACCAAGTGAAATCCCCTCAAAAATCAACAATTTGCTGTTTTTAGTCAGTGTTAAAGCACCTTGCCTTATAGCAACAACCCAAGCGCTAATCCATTAAAAGGAGATTCATCAAATCAAGCAGCTCAATTTCCTTTCAAAATACTAGTTCTCCCTTAGTTTTTTTTTTTTTTTTTTTTTTTTTTTTGCACACGTATGCATAACAACTCTCCTCACTAGTAGTTGCTCTATTGAACGTTTTGAGCAGCTTAATTTCAGCCACAGGATTTCTGGACCAGAGCCATCAGATTTTCTAAGTACTGAGCCTTCATTGTCTTCCATTTATAGACACAAGTACCATGTAAGACATTTTCATCAATTTTATGTGATTTGTTTTACTGAAAAACTTCTGATGTGATTGATTTCCTGAATTGTGTGTGTGCTGTAACTATTTATTACTCTTTAAAAAAAAATTACATTCCTAAGCCTCTTGTGCTCCTCAAGGTGAGTTTTTGCATGTGTTTGCCCAGGTGGAAGGTTACCACGGCTACCTGACATGGCTGAGTGGTACTTTACCTTCGATTTGTCAAGCTCAGCTTGACAAATCAATTTGTTTTTAATACTGAATGATTTTCTACAATACAATATTAGTCTTTTCCCAGGATTAATTTTCAGCTACAATAAAAAACCAAAAATGTACACGTACACACACACACACACACACTTTGATACAGAAACCAAAGCAACAGTAGCCTCCAGGCCTATTTCTTCCATCATCTAATCAACTACAGCTCTGTTATTACAAACTGGGACCAAAAAGCCTTGAAGGCATTTATAGAAGGGTGCTCAGAAGGCAATACTGAGCTGTGGGAGTTATATAGAACTGGGAAAAAGTTACCAGGTTTCCACAGGTCAGCCTTCAAAACACTGCCTTTCACTCTTCCAGTGACCCAATATTGTGATCCTCTTTCCCACATCACAGCCATTGCTGTGCTGGGGCACAAGGAAGGAAAGAAAAGAACACAGGACAAAGGGACAGCTGCAAAAGTTGCCATCTTAAGAAGCTCTCCCTTCAGTCCATTTTTCTTCAACGTGATAAAAATTGAAGAGTTTATTTCACGGCAGAAGTTGAGAAACAGGAAAACACAAAGGGGCTGTAAGCAGCTTTCAGAATTTAGATGTCCCCTAATTTTAGGCAGCTTACAGTTAGGAACCAGGCATCAACAAACGCGTCATGAGCAATGACTTATTCTATGCTGAATTACAGTGGATCTCACTTCTTTAGGACAGCAGGACCAGTGGAATCAGCTAGGCTGTCTGCCCAGCATTCAAAACGCATGGCAGCCTGCAAGGACCTCAGAATCAGCTTTCAGCAAACAGCACAAAATGACCACCAAGAGGGAGCAGTCTTACCCCGTGACTGCAATTCAGGTCACCCATGAATGAAAATTCTCTGAGGGCTTCATCCAGATCCCAGTGCCTTCCCCATCCATTACTGCAGAGGCTGGGCCAAAAGATAAATAGATCTTTACATAGCACTAGGATTCTGTGCTTTCAAACTCTTAGCCATTGATCCTTATAGTTTCAAGTCAAAGTTTATAAACGTAATTTTTCCCCCTTAGTACTGTTATCTGCTTCTAGAAGAGTACTAGGTATGACAAACTGTTAGTTGAAACAGGCAACACAATGACAGGAAAACTATGAGCACATGCCCTGTTATTAAAAAGTCTTTAGCGCTAAGCAGTAAAGGGATTTTGGCTTAAGATGAAAGTTTTTGTTAAAGCTTGTCCAAGAAAGCATATCTCATGCTGTTAGAATAATTCCTCACCATTTCCACACTTTGCTTGCTATGCTAAATTGCTCAAGTATTCACAGCAAATCTTTCTACTAGGAGCAAAGCTGAAACCCCACAATTTTTACAAGATGCTAAAGCTGTTCTCGGCTTACTTCTATATTATTGCCATCATATTTACTACCTTCAGCTTTCTATCTATGATCATTTGAGAAAGTATTGTGGAAATTTGCAAAGAATAATAAGCTAATAATCAACTAATAGTCAATCAACTAATCCGGATACAAAATGGAAAATGACTGTTTCTGGGTTTTTTTCCCCAAGTTTTTGTTTGTTTGTTTGTTTTGTTTGTTTGTTTTGTTTTTCCCAGATAAAGAAGGGCATTTACACAAACCTTCAAGTTTGCCTGGAAAATGGAAAAACAGTTTGCCTTCAGTGTTAGGATACTTCCTACTGGAAAGTTTCATTCATTACATGAAGAACAGCTACCATTTTTCATTACTAGTATATCTTCAAGACAATTAAATCAAATTTTTCCCTTTTCCTTTGTAAACAATCTGTTTTTCTAGTCACACAGATCAGTTGTTTTTTTTTCCAATAAATCAAGGGAGTCCAGAGCATTACAATTGTTTAACATATTTATGATAATTGCAATCAGAAAAGTCACTGCAACAGGGCTGCTCTTTGGAGAATATCTAATTTTTCATTGTATTCTAAAGCATAACTGAGATGTAACATTTTTGTTCTGTCCTATCACCAAACTCCAAAGAAATCAGATGCTGGTCAAATGAGATGAGAAATACCTATGATGCACAAGGAGCTGAGGATGTACAAAAGCTGCCATCTCAGACAGCATCCACATGGGCTGCTGAGTTGTTGATGTTCAGGCTGCTGCTTCCCAACAGCTTCTAATTCACTACAGCTTCCAGCAAAAGGTCTAAAAACTGATAGCCATGCATCTAGCTTGAGGAGCTGAGATTATTATTGTTTAAATGCAGCAATTTCACCTGCTGGCAGACCTGCTATCACAAATTCCAAACAAGTAATGAAGCAGTTGCCATTTACACTGTTGTGCTCGAGGTCAAGACTCTTGCCCCCAGCTGAGGCACATGACAATTGCACATTTGTCTGCAGTCACAGAGAAGCAAACAAATTTAAGACAGTTTTTCACAAAGTCACAAACAACAGGGATTTCAGATTTTGGGTGGTCCTGTGTGTAACTAGGAATTGATATAAATGATCCTTATGGGGCCCTTCTGCTTTGGAACAGAGCCATAGAATATAGTATTGTGTTTGATCCTGGGTCATCTTCCACAGCTGTTGAAATCCAACCCCCTTCCTGCTGTTAAGTCAATATCTTCAGAATTTTTTTTTCTGTAACTGGCAGAGTAGAGCAAGGTACCATGAACTTATCTTCACTGGCTGCAAAGCCAGATCACTTCTAACCAGTTATTCCCATTTCTCCAAATCACACAATCATAAGTCCAATGTCCCAAAGACTTAATCGTTGCATGAACGTGAACTCGTGACAGAAAATTATCTGCATTTTCACTTTTATGTACATTATTTATCATTACTTTCTACTTACAAATTTCACCCGAAATCAGTAACTCTGCCATGCTTGTCAGAGTATTAAATTGCATACATACATTGCAGATAGATTTTATCAATCTTCATTCTTTTATGCAGAACAAGCTGATAGAGACTTACCAATAAACAAAGGACCTGTCCTAGGTTCTTCAGTTCCAATCACTTATGCTAGGAAATTTATCTGACCCAGATAACTGCAAACAATATCAAATTAAAGAAATTGCTCACATGATATTCCTTCTAGCTGGGAGGTGAGGTGGTCTAGCATCTAGAATGGCTGATAGTGGTGATATAGAGTCACTTAGGGCTTAAGTGTTCCAGCTAAAATCGAAAGAGAAACAACCCATTTATTTGGCTGCTAAGCACCTCTAAGAGGCTAAGTTACTGTGCTGCATTTAAATCAGTATTTTGAGTATTAAAGCACTTACGTCCCACAATTAAGAACACCAAAATTCAAAGCTTAAAGTAGTCTGGACAAGTTTCAATGGGGAAGGAGAACAAAGATGTCAAAATGAAAGTTTGAGTTGACCTCCATGTGTCTTTTTATCCCCCAGCACGTATAACCAATGAAGTATTCCTGTAAACCTTTAAGGTTTCAGATCTCACTTTCTCATAGCTAGTTCATTCCTTTTCCTTCAAGAAGCACCAGCACATCCCATTTTTTTCCTTTGACTCTCCCTCCCATAGCCAGTTGAAAACTATCAACCCATCCTCAAAATAACTTGATAAGATTCCTTTAAGATCTGTGATTTTGCACATATGCTTAGAAGCACACTAATTAAAAAAAAAAAACCTAAGGAGGATCACCTGTTTTGTTATTCCAAGTGCAACAAGGAAGATAATCAAGTCTGCCACAGCTCTGAGAACAGTCTCACTCTGTCTCATTCAGGAGATGCATGCTTTAGCAGTTTTCATTACAAAAGTAGCCTGTATAGTCATGAGACAAGTGAAGTTTGTGTTTTTAATGAAATGAAAGCAGAGATGTAAGTGAACTGGCCTTCCAACAGGCTCCATTTGATTCCAGTGGTAAGAAGAAGAGAGAGAAATCCAGTAGACAACAGCCCCTCTTGCAAAAAAAAAGGCCTTATTTTTCATTAATTATTTTACAGTATTAGTATTCTATTTTTTAGATTTCTAGACTGATAAATGAAGAGTAAGTTTTTGAAAAAACAAACTTCCACAGATGGAAAACTCTTTGCACTTCAGATCAAGGGATAAACATAATCAACCTTATTAAACCAACAAACCAAGTTTATTTATAGAAGTCTGTACAATTGTAATGAACTATATGCTAGGACACCAATGAAACAGAGCAAACAAGTCTCTCCCTAATGAGTGGGAGATATAGTCACTCACCTTTACATGCACTTAAAGGAAAAAAGATTACAGCTTTCATACACAGTTCTGTAACTATTCAGAGTACTTTCTTGATGTATTCTCAATATAAGAGGTTTGCATGATAATTTACTGTTTCCTCTCTCTCAAAAAAACAACAAAACAAAACAAAAACAAACAAAAAAAAAAACAATCCAGTATTTCAGCAGAATCCAGAGACTTTAAGAGGGTAAGTGGCAGTTTGATAGTTGCAGATAAATAGGACGCTGTCCATCATTCAGTTCTGCATTCTAAACTCACTGCATCTCCCATTTTGGTCATCTCCACTAGAAGTTTCTTGCAACACTGTATGGGTCTTGACATTTTTACTGCAGTACAGCCTACTCACATTACCACCGAGCGTAGAAGCTTGCTAATACCCAGGAATCAAAGGCAAGCACGTTAAAAATACTGAATTTGAGTTAACTCGACCTTCAGAGATCACTTTCCATTGAACCCGAGCACTGAGGCACTGCCATGGGAAAATCAAGTTTTGAGCTGCTTGATTTTGCAAATGTTTCTGCAAAGCATTGGAGAGCGATTATTTTGAAAACTGGCTACTGCAAAATAAGTTTTGATTCTCTTTTTATTACAAATCGTTAACATCATTGAAGCTGTTGGAAAAAAAACAAAATCATATCAAATGCATATCTACACAGTGAATTACGATGTCTCCTATGAAGTTATTGTGGTAGATTCCATAAATCCACTCTTAAAAAAGTTAAAAGTACATATATGTGAGAGCCTACAACAACTCCAGAGAAGCTGTAGAAAAGGCCATCAAATAAAGCAGTCTATGATTACATATTTACAGAATAATCCATTTGTCCTAGAATTATGGACTATTCAGTAAATAAGTACTGAAATATCCCTAATTATTTCTTTACATGGTAGATTATAGCTGCTTCATATGTTGATTTTCTTTTTATACACAGTTCATAGTATCAATCTGCACACAATTACATGATGTTTCTTTAAAGCTACCATTAAAAAGGAATAAGAGAAAGTTAAATAAGAACTAGATTAAAGTTTCATTAAGAATCCAACAAGAAGGTAGTATCACACACAGGTTTAAACATAACCAGAGTATGATTTCAGAAAAATAGTAATGCTCTGACACAAAGAGAGCATTAGCATTTTCCCTCTTTGGGGTCCCCAGAAACATTCCTATCCAGTTCAGTGCTTAAATTAGCATATACGTACTGGCCTGGGTAGGAACAAGCACGTGCTTCCACGATTACCTGAACGAGGGCCTCCAACGTTTTAGATTTCTAATTCTCTTTTAATTTAGTTCTTAGCTCCATATATTCAGTTGCATCTTGTTTGGAAAAGCTCTTTGTTAAATGTCACTTATTTACACTTAGATTTTATTTTTTTTTTTAACACCTGAGTGATAATTGAGCTGTCATCTTGTCCAGTCAAATATTCCATAAAGCCATACAATTCTTGTGCTAGTGTTGCACTTCACTTGTACCAGATCTTATAAGAAAAATATGCATCAGCTACCTCTCACATATTACCTGCTGACCTTTCTACTGTGTCCTTACTGTGTCCTTCCCCTTTCACAGAAAGTGATTTTACTTCTTAATCTTTTATGTTTGTTTCATAGAAGCCCAGTTTAAATGGTTCACAAAGCAAGAAACAAATGTGAGCTAGACCCCAATGAAGACGTGATGACTTAAATACATGATATTGGAGGCTGGGAGAAAAAATAAAGCCCAACCAACGAGTACCCCAGGCACATCTCAGAAAGAGCTATTTCACTAAGTAAAGCTGGAGACTCCGGATGTGCTATAGATGACAAGTCCGACATCAAGAGCCGTGTACCTCTCTCATCAATTAAGCGTAAATAAAGAAGAGAACATGAAGTTAAACAGCTATATCAGCCAAGCCGTTTTAGTAAGAAGAATCACATTTAATGAGTTTCTTTCTTGCAATTTCAGATGCTCAAGTACAGCTGGTAGAAATTCAAAACAGCCGTAAAGAACTGTGACAGACTGATACAAATAGTACTGCAGCTTAAAAATGATAAAAAAACACCTGAAAAAAAGTCACACAACCCTCCCAAAAAAATTTACACTTTGAACCTAAGCCAGTTTTTGAAGATTCCCTTCTCCAAAGCTAGAATGAAGGAGGAGGAAGAAGAAGAAAGTGCAGGTGACCTTCCAGCCACAAAGGTCTTGCGCCAATGTTTATTCACCATGCCTGTGGTGGTATGTAAGGGGAGATCACCAAGTGCTGATTCTGCGACCACCAAGAGATCCCTACGGAAATCCACACCTCAGGCTAATACTGAACACAGAGTGGACCAACGAGCTGCATCAACAAAATAAAAACAGAACTCAAACTAAAAGAAATGGGAAGACCCCAAATAGCACAGATCCACATTTGTGAGGGGAGCAGGAAGAAAGGGCAAGAAGGGAGGTCTATACAGTAAATAGTTGAATGGTTTATGTTACAGATGACTGGCAGTTTTAAAGAGTCTCTTCCCAGCTCCACTGCTGCTCCAACCCAGAAGGGAGAACTGAAAGGGGAAGAAGAAAAGGTAGGACATCATCATGGAGCATGCAGGATCAGAAGCAGCAGAGCGGGCATGCTCAAATAAGCCCCCGCCTCTTTTTGTAGTCCTCCAAATTCAATGATCTCCGAGGAGCACCATCTTTTGCTGGTGGAGCCTTGGAGGTGATAGCCAGTGCCTTTGATTCTGTTGGGGACAAGGGAAGAGTGAGGACCAAAATGAGAAAAAAAACAAGCACAGATTTTTACTTCTTGTTTTTGCTAACAAAAGCCACCACCAAAGTGTATTTGGCTTCTCTGGAATACATCAGCTTAAAAATTAAGAATACAGCCATCTTACTGCTTATCTTCAAAGATAAAGCACATGCAGTTTTGCTTTAATGTCATCTGAAATACCAAAGACAGCAAACAGCAACTTTATAAAGCAGCAGGTTCATAAATCGATACTTTTTCCGTATAGTGCATATGCAGGTTATGGAACAGGACAGTATGGACTTATCAGGCTTCAAGAAGTGACTAGACAAATTCATAGAATAAGTAAAAAGGTAGATATCAAGATTTATTAAATACAACATTCTCATCCGTTCCTCAAGAATTATGTGAACCACATACGCTGTAGATTAGAAGAATGAATCAGAAAACTCTCATATTACTTCCTTTTCTTTGTAGATGGAGCAAGGATACAAGGACATACATACTTTCAGTGCAACACACTGCAGCTCTTCGTCAGCAAGTATCTCTAGCACATGTCCACACTTGTGACAATGTGAGATACTTGACAAAAAGACAAACACAGAGTCCTTGCTCTCATTTTCAAAAGCCCGTGACTGACTCTGAAAGAACTATTCTGGAAGAAGTGAGCTCTTCTATCATATCCCTCTACAATCATATCATATGGCAATCATAGTCCCAGACTCAACAGGAACACCTACCAGAACTGGGAACCTGAAGATCAATCTTTACATCGAAGTCATGTACTTTGAAAAGATCTTCTGAGAGGTCACTGGCTGATTTAGAGTTCACATCTTTATCCTTCCCTTGACCCTGAAAGAAGAATATGTAAATATCCAACCCATATCCATACAGACAAAGGTCAGAGATAAAAATACTTTTTCCCTTCACTTAATCACAAACATATTTAGTTCAGCTGTTATCGCTAAACAAAGTTAACTTTCTTTCTCCATAGCAGAAAAAGCTGTTCTTTTTCCACAATAATGCTTTACACGATACTTATTTCTAGAACTAAAAAATGCCTATTTAGTATTAATCATAAGCTTCTAGAGCAAAATGGTGACAGTGGGAGGAAACATATAAAAGAAGCAAAATGGGAAACTTGCCTTACTCATGTCCTTTGGAGCATCTGGTAATACACCAGATCCATATTTTGCATTTAGCTGGGCAAGGATAGCAGCCTGGACAGCAGGATCTCGGGACTGCAGGGGAAAATAAAACACTGTATTTAAATTGGTGGCCATTTTGTTAAAGACAATGCTCATGCTCATTCATACAAAACCAATAGAGAATCTAGATCAGTTAGTCCAATCTTCAGGATTTCAAAGACAATTAAATTCATTCTCATAGCTATGTAATGCATTAAACTAAAAGTTATCCTTCAGAAAGTCCTTCTTTAAGAGACACTATCTTTTTTGTTGTTGTGATTTGCTCCTGTGACTAGCCTTAACACTATCCTCAGATGTACTTGCTTTTATCTTTCAGTTCTGGCTAAAATACTGCACTAGAGAAGAAACTGTTACAAGACTATTTTCTTTACATGATAATGATTTTCTAGTATAACAATTTTATTCAACTATGATTCTTCCTTTCAATAAAGAATCATTTAATAAATAATCATTTAGCTCAATTTTCACAATAACATCCCTTTCCTGCTTTGCTAATCTGTGGAGACTGACAAGTGCCAACTTTACCTGAAAGGAGAGAAAAAAAGTAATTTAAAAAATGGTACTGGTGGTATTCCAGAATAGGCTTCCAAGTTTTATCACTTACAGGTAAGAGGTGACCCTCCAGCTTCATCATCCATCATTTATATATCTATAGATGGCAGTAGCAGTTTTTGCCACTATCACAATGGAATTCTGTGTTAAACTGCTTTATACATCACAGACCCGAGAAGTCTGGGGCCCCCTTTCACAAATCTTTAAGATAATCTCAACTAATTAAGAGCAAAACTGACACCTAAAGTAAACTGCTTTCCTAAAGCTAACTAAATACACATAGTAAGTATTTCTATGTATTAGAATTCACTAAAGAAATACACAGTTGCTTCCCCACGTACCCACATAATTCACATCGTTTATGTTGGGGGAGGGGGCACTTTTTTCCCCTTTTGGGGAATAGTAAGATTAGAATCTCAATATCTCATCCTGGCACCCAGTACTTTAATAGCAGATGGCACAGTTAGGCACAAATACAAGCAACATTTTCCTTCCTACTCTCTCTCCATTATATTGTTTTCTGCTGCTCTGCAAATTGCCCCAGATGAACTTCAACATTATACTTACATTGGACACTATTGTGGGCTTGCACTGCCGCCTAGTAAAGGGGTCCATTTGCTGGTTTTTCATGCTGTGACTTTCAGCCTGAACAAAGAAGGCACACCATTTTGCAGTTAGCTGCTTGCATCCTTGTAAATGTTCGCACAGCACCCCAACCATGCACACACACATCAGCTATACATAATATCAAGGTCATAGAGAAAGTAGTATTACAGACAAGAAAGATTTTTTAAACACCCACAGCCCTATATTTCACAAGTCAAAACTGCCCTTACTGAATACAACAGAAAACACCCACACAACAACCCTTAGGGTAACTGAGGCTTTAGCATTTGTTAAGAAGCGTAACTTTTCTTAAAAGTGTCACCACAGAGAATTCAATATTTTGTTCTTCAAAGTCTCCTTTCTGATATCTTTCCCTTATAACATGTATTACATTACTATTACAGTCAGGAATCTCCTGACTGAATTGGTCAAAAACAAAGCAATATGCTTTTAAAAAAAATAAAATAAAATCACATCACTTGCCTATTTAAAAGTTTTATAAGATCATTAAAAAAAAAAGAGTAACTTCATCATGCAATTATCTTGCTCTGCATCATTTCATCTCTATATACACAGAAGTATTAATTTGGCATTATTTACCACAAGAGCCTTCTCAGACTCAACAATATTCCACTCTCTATTTCGTTGGTTGATGTAACTGCAGAAAAAGGGAAAAAAAAAAAAAAAAAAGAAGGGAGGGATAAAGAAAATGACTGTCATTTATTAACTCTTACACAATAAAAAGCCTGTCAGCATTTTGCATCTTCATCTGACCACAGATTACTCTTATTGGAATGCAACTGCTACCAGGGTTAAAGAGTTTCTACTTTTGACATTTTTAACTGAATGACACATACAAGGAAGTGGAGGGAGGCGAATATTAGCAGAACCATCACTATGCAATCCATACAACAAAGAAACAAAGCCTTACAGTTAAAACGCTGCTGATTTAATTGATTTCATCACTCTTCCTAAAATAGCATCAACCGAAATACAGAAAGTGCCCAGTATCAGTTTCCTACCTGATGGCAGAAATGTTTTTTGTTCGTTGGCGATCCAGGGCCTCTGCTCTCTCCTCAAGTTCATTAAGCTGATCTTGAATCTGTTTGGCCTTATCTTGGTCCCCCAAGTCCTCAGCCATGGCCTTCAACCAAACAATAACTTATTAAGCACTACTTTTAAAAAAAAACAAAAAACAAACCACAGAACCAGTCAAAGAAATGAGGGATAGACCAAATAATGAGCCAGCAAACCCTATTCAGTTGCAAATATCCTAACCACATATAATAAGAACACAGCAGAGAGCTAAACTCCCCTTTGCAGCTTAAAACAAAACTGGATTTCTCATTCTGAAAAATTCTGTGAACTAAAGACTACTTAGGAACACCAGTCTCAGCACTAATAGGACCAGTCAGCTAGTTGATTTAAGTTACATGATTTAAGCTACACATCTGAGTAAGTTTTAGTATTTTTATTTGCCAGCTCAAGAAAAGACTGATTATTTCTGCAATTGTGAGCTCCCACTTATTTTAGCAAGTTGGAGGACAGAACGAAGAAAAACAGCTTATTATGCCATCTGGTGGTAACAAAAAGGAATTGCACCCATCTGCATCATAAAGCTAAAGATTTATATATTCACACTAAAAAATATACTAAAATATACTAAAAAATGACGACCAAACACTGCAGTTTAGCAGAAGAATGTAGAACTTATGATTAATATAAACTCTTAGGTTTTACTCTGTATGCAACACAAATATCCTGAGAAAGGGCTGCACCAAACAAAAACAACATTTTCTATCTTTGTCTTCTGAGATACTTAAGACTCTTTGTTTACTTGTCTTCTGGGCTTTGGCTTCTCAGCACTGTTAAATCTATGCATTTCAGGAAGTGTACACGTGAAACAATTTAGTAGCAAGTACGTGTTTCAGCAATGTATTCTTTTCAACACAAACTGTTGGCTTTACCAAAGTAAAAACCTGTTACCCTCAAGCAAAAGGCAATTTAACACTAGCTTTGAAAACAATTGTCAAGTGTTACTAAGGAGTAGCTTGCAAAAAAATAAAAGGAAAACTAGTTTCTAAAGCTGAACAGTTTGAGAACTTCAAAGGACACAATGAGAGACAGCTAGAATTGTTGGCAATTGCCTTCAGTGAAAGAATGCAATAGCTTAAGCTGGGTTACTTAAGTATTCTGAACTCAGTAATGAATCTTGAGATCCACCTCTTAGCTGTATACTTAAAGTTGAGCTTTCAGCTGATTACTGCCAAAATCCAGAGGAGCTCCAGTTCTTCAAAATCAAAGACTGTACTAAGCTTGCAGGCATCGTCTCATCTCTCACCTTCTCCTTTAACAGCTGAGTTTTCTTCATAGCATAATTTGGAGGGGCTTTTCTGAACCTTTCCTTCTCTTTCACAATCTGTAAAACCAGAAGAAACAGCAAAGATACGCAGGTATGCAATGTCTACTTTAATACTTGTACTCTAGAAGCAGTAGATCAGTATCACCTAAGAAACATACTTACTGCCACAATATTTTACTCATGCTCTTTTTCTGCTGCATTTTTTATTTTGTGACTTGGTAATGATTTACAGTTCCATTCCCCTCACTTAACAACCTACAAAAATCTCATGCTAATCACATTTGGTCAGTATGAAGCAAATATTAGGCTGTAGGAACTGTAATAAATGCATCTATCACCATGCTGTTAGCTTTTTATAACTTAAGAGTTATGTTTCCATACTCTGATTAGGAGTTCAAAGCCCTGCAACACAAGTTCAAGAGGAGGTAACAAAGAACAAAGATGAAGTAAAGCAGGAATGTGAACCAAACAGCTGAATCACCAAGATACTCTATCCAGTTATAAAATCTCATTTTCTTTTTAGGAAGGTGACACCATGATCATTTTGCTTTGTAAAGGCTGATCTGCTACTCCGCTTTTAAGTACTGCCACAGCCTCACAATAACACGCTGTTTACCTCCTCAATATCCTGATCGTTAAACTTGTAGTTGAGAGCTTCTTTGATGGACACTTCCTTCTTGTTTATCTCATCTAATGTGGGTAACTGCATCCCAGCAGAAAACATCTAAATGAAATAGAAAGTTCATTTTTCACTTAGAATACCAGCTGTAGAAGGCTGCTGAGAAGAAATTAAAGTCTGGCAAACTTACCGCTTCCTTCCACTTCATAAACTCACTTTCAGTAAATTCCTGATTTGAGACAAACTCCAAACGAAACACACGCTGATCGCTGCCATGCCTGCAAGAAGAAAAATGTAACGTCCCTTTGTGAAGGTACAGAGCTGTAATCTTTTACTAGTAGGTAATAAACTGACTCATAAAACCCCAAAACAGACACTTAAGGCTACTCTTTTGGCTCACGTACTATTTATTCCTAACTTCAGTAAGATCAGCCACAGCTCAGGAGCTTCAGTCAGCTTCTAGTACCAACAAACAGTGCAAAGGAATCCTTGATGACATGTCTGTAGGGAACAGTAGTTTCCTCAGCAGAAAAAGGAAACAGACTTATCTCACACCTAAACTTCAAATACCCTATTTGGTGACCCAGGCATGATCTTTGGAAACAGAAAGCTCTTTCACATTTGGACCAGCAGAAGTAATCTGTAAGTTGTACTGAACTGTACCAAGTGCAGAAGACAGCTGCAGTTTAATTTCTCATTCATTAGTTAGTCAAGAGTCAATAAGCCTTGAAGATTACATTCTGTGGAGACCTGCTACTAACCACTACTAAAATTAGTTGCCATAACATACGTTTCAATCAAAACACAGAGTTCTCTTATACAGTAGCTTCTTATGCTACTTCAGATCACAGTGGATGCAGGTAAGACCTATTTTTTTCTGCTGTTACTCCATATTTTCACCCACATCTATTCTCCACATACTTTCCCATTTCTTCCAAATGATGAATTTCTTCTTGACCTATCTCACCAGGATGTTTTATAATGTAACTCTTAACCTTCACATGATCCTTGAAGGGCTGTAAAGACAAGCGAGAAATCTAAAACTACATTCAACTTCTTCCCTCCAGATTACTGTTGATGTTGTAACACATAACCAGACCTCATCACGCATGCCTTTAATACACTTGATTATCTCAACACTTGATTATAGCAACTGTGGAAAAAACTACAGAAGAGCTCTTGTCATCCCTCTGCAGGGAACATTACATGGTATAAAAACAACTTTGATTCATGAACCTGATGAGGGTTATTTTTGTATCTTACCGCAACTGCAGTCCTTTGTTTGTCCGGGTACCGCCGAGTTGGTAAACCTTTGCAGTCTCTACCACACCAGTTATTTCAGCAACCTGTACACAAAAGAAACAAAAGATGGATGCAAATGCATAGGTTCTTGTGTGTGTTCCCGTAACATATCTGGCATCTTTAAGTCTTTTCACTAGATATCAAAAACCTTAGTCTAATTAACAATTCTAACCAGACCAAAGCAAGCAGGACTCTTGAGCAGCCATTATCAGGTACTGAATTCATTGCACCATGTATCACCTTCAAATTGGCAAGAAGGATTTTTTGGTTGTTGTTATCTTCTTAGTCTACCTCCGAGCCAAACGATGCACACCTTCCTATTTCCCTTACATTAAATTAAACTAGGGTTAATTGAATTTCCCAAATGACACCATAGCTGTCCACATACTAAACACAGCCCCCCCTGGGACCATTTTAATGCAATTTTAGACAGTATTATTACTCCCTATGGCGGTAGTTACAGCAGCGATAGAAATACAGAACTGTGTTCAAAATCATCTTCTCTTCTAAAGCACACTGCTGTACTAGAAACAGTTTGTAATGTGAGAACTGAGATCATGCAGTAACTGGGGAACATTTCCAGAAGAAGGAGCAACTCTTACTCATCCTTACCCTGTCAGAGTATCCTGAGCTTGGGTTTCTTACACAAGTGAAGAGACAAGACAGCATGAACCAAAGCTAGAATATGCTTCATTAGTGCTCCTTCCCTCATAATACACACACACACACACACACACACACACACACACCACACTGTATACATACATACACACATCTACAAACCTGTGTGTATCATGTCATCAGTCAGCTTGATTTAAATGTTTCCACATCTTCACCTACCTGAACACACAGTATTTACCTTAAAAGTAGTCTTCTCCATTTCTTTGGCAGCAACTACATTTTCTGTCTAGAAAATATCTTTTTACATTAATCACCCTATCACAGATACCTCAGAAGTACTAAGCTGCAAATATTGTATTACAGCACTACAAAAAGAGCTAAAACCCTTGGAACTAAACTCACCCGATAAACAGGTTTGCTATTATGATTCCCAATGCCAATACGGACAAAGCAACCAGTGACTGTCTTGGCAAAGAAAGGCATATGACACCAGCGTTCCAGCTTGTGCCGCGATAACCGTACTCGGTTCAGTTCTTCGGGCAAAGACACTGGCTGAGATTTAGGAGGAATTTCCTCTTTCCTGAGGTGGGAAAGGTGAGAAGGAAAATGAACAAAATAAGAGATATAATCATCAGAGCAAGGTGCAGTAGAAGTTCCAAATATTTAAATTACTAGTAAAAAGGAAAAAAAAGAAGATTAATATACTAGCTGACTGTAGATATGTAAATTTAACATTCATGAGAAAGGTGTAATGCAAAGTCCCACTAACTAGGGATGTTACCCATTACCTTTGCTACCACAAAGCAGAAAGACTTGTGCACCAAGCCAGCACATCTCTCTCCCTAGCTAATATGTAAAGGTTCTGCAGCAGCTGAACTATATAAAATCTAAACTGTGTAAATTGGGATTAAGACAACACCTAGACACACTCATCTGTCCCCAAATAATTCTCTAAAACAGAAACACATCTACATAACATGATTACCTGTGTTTTTCATCACACAATAATCGTAGTCCTGTGTTTACTACTTACTCTTCCTCTTCATCTGAGGATGACGATCTGGATGAGCGATCACTTTTCTCACTAGACTTATCATCCTCTTCCTCCTCTTCATCATCAGAGTATACTTCACTAGTCTTTAACGGCTGTTTTTTTGCAAGCAATTCAGCTGGAGGAGAGAGAAAAAAAGAAAGCTGTGTTTTTTGTGCGTGGGTTTTTTTTTTTTTTTTGGATAAAGCTTATTTTTTAATGCTGAAATCTCACTGTTAAAAAAAAAAAACACCAAAAAACCCAGCATAATCAGAAAGCTGTTATCTATATCAGATAGAAGTACCACATGTTTAAATCTACCAGCAAACTAAACACTCCATTGTATATATTTAAACTGAGAAATCAAAGTAATTTAATTGCCAACTTAGATCTCCACTGTAGCTATCTTCAGCTTCCCAACTTGACTGCATCTAGCCATAAAAGATAAGCATAATAACTAGATATACAAGTTAAAACTATCACAGTCAGACAACTTATTCTTATTTTGCATGGGAAAAAAAAAATAATCTCACATTTGGAGTGAGCCACAATTAAAACCCACCAGAAAAACAAAAAAGTAGTGCATTAAAAGTTCAGGGCAAGAAGGACAAGATGACTTGCCAGTGAAGAAACTAGCAAATGCAGACAAGATAGCACAAGTACAATAAACATGGTTTGGACGATCCAGAGATGAAGTAACAGACTCAAATACATGAATTAGACATTACTTTGTAAGTGGCATTCAGTAAAATATCAGGGAAATTTGCTCTGTTTTCAGATCATTCCTTATGGGGGAATAGAAATATAAAGAGTCAAGAAGTATCAAATAATTTTCTAGGTGATTATACTGGTCAAAAGACCAAGGAAGACGCAGACAGATCATTCATCCAAAGCGTAGGACTGTTGCATTAATTAGAAACATGCAGAAGCACTCGCAGAAAGCAAAAAAAAGCACAGAACAAACAACAAAGTCTTCATACCTGTTCTGTTCTTCCTTTTCTCTCTTTCTGCTTTTAGTTCCTCCATTGCCTGAGATTTCTTGTCTAATTTCTCATCCCGCTTTGATCGTCGCTCTTTGTTATGTGACGTGACCTAAAAATATGCACAAAGTCCCTCAGCACTGGGGAGCAATTCAAAAATGAAAACGAAAACAATGGTTTGCAGACCAAAAACTCTTCAAATGGAAAATATTAACAAATTCAATTTTAAAATAATCAGGTTACTTGTGTTTTGTTTTGTTTTTAAGTTTGTTCTTGCATAGTCTAGGGAAGTGTAAATTTATAAAAATAAAGGATTTTTGTACTTTGTATCAAGAATGATTAACACATTTATTCTTCAGCATTTCTGCCATCAATCTCAAGCTCCACATAAAGATAAAAAAAGACTAGAGGAATAAAACCAAACTAAAATTCTGTAACTAACAAGTCATGAAGAAAAAAAAAAAAAAAGGGATAAATATTAGTCTCAAAGACTACGTCTATGGCCAAAACAATCATTTTCCTTCAGCAGCAAGGAGAGCTGTTAAATTACTGAAATCAGATATGAAGTTAAGTGTAAAGTCTGCAATAGGAATACAAATCCAAAATATTGGAAGTCTTCTAATTCTTATTAAGGTTCTAAGTAGAATACTAAGTAACGTTAGAATGCGGTTTCTGTAACACGTAGTCATTTGAAGTCAGTCAGTCATTTCTGGAAGGCTACACTTTTATGTACGTGTATGTATGCGTGCATGAGCACACTCGACATACATATTATATATGGACTGTATGTATAAGTACATTCATATGCAGGTACATATGTGGAATTGAGACGGGCAGGGGGAACTCAACCAATTTCACGTGGGCCTGAGGGAAAATTCATCTCACCCAACTTGATGTAGGTGGTAAACATCTATTTCACTAAAAAAATAATGTAGGCTGAATTGCCCCCTCTGAATACATCCTTCTGTACTGCACTGAGGAGGCAAGCAACTACAAGAGTAAACAAACAACTAGTTCACAGATGGTAAGTTAAGCAAGATTAATTTCATCACATTCTGGGAAGCTAACTGTCCAGACTTCTAAATTAAAGGCAGGCTCTCAACCTAACAATTCAGCCATTTGAAACTATAATTCAGTTCCACAGACTTCACTTACACACACAAGAAATGGCATTGCCCTCTTCCTCCTAGAGATAGAAAAAAAAAAAAGACAAAAAAAAAAGACTTGTGTTTCTTCTAGAATTCAAGCTATTCCTTCACACACAATTTAAAAAGCTGAGTAGCTTCTGGCACTCTCAAACTTTCATTTGTAAGAAGGCAGCATATGAGAATTCCAGATTGAATGACAAGCCTTGTCACAGGAACTCTATATGTAGCCACAACTCGTTCTTTATTTTGCGTTTTTCATTGAAAAGAATTATCAGCGCACCCCTCAGCAGGCCAAAGATGTCAACCTCTTTTTAAATGAACTGAAAGGCTAAAGATAGCTTGAGCATAGAAATGAAGCAAATCTTGACCTGCTTACTGTGCTGTTTGACATTTTTAAGGGAAAAATGTCAGGGGCAGGGAGAAACAGCATCCCATCTCCTGTTGCCAAGGAAAAAAGAATTTGTTAGTAAGACACATTTCATTTCCTACCTGGGATTCTTGGATCTGTGTGAGTTTTTTCTTTTCCTGCTCTTCCTCTTGCTTTTTCTTTTTCTCTTTCTTTTCTTTCTTTTTTGCCGTTTTCAGTTTTTTCTTGATTTCAAATCTATTAGATATTTGAAAGAAAAAGTGCATAAGAGAACGCTCCCTTCTGAAGTGAGCAAAGTACCATTACATTGCTATCTCAATTTAACTGGTCAGTAAACTTCAAGAAACATTTGCACTGCTTGGCCTAAGACAGTTAACCCCTTAGCTCTGCCCCACAACACTGGTGGGTCTTGCCCCATTCCCATCCTCTCTATTCCCCAAGAAAAACAAGACAAGGAGAAGCTGAGCACAATAAAGTTCAGGCTTACAGAAGATGAGAGCTAGCCTAAAGGGGTGGGGAGACCACATGCTAATAGTTTCTCCCAAGAACCCTATCCTTACTTCAGCTTAATTTTTGCCAGAATAGCGACCATTGCATGCTGCCTTCAGCTATAAAAATAAAATTAGCTTTTACACATGATTTGAACCTTAACAGCAAAAAAACTTGGTTCTTTTGAGCCACCACCATGCTAACTTCTTCTGCTGAAACTCAACCTGTCTACCTGAACTCACAGCAAGTCACCTGCTACAGCACATTCCATCAGACTCAGGCATTTTTTGTGATTTACATGCTTCTATTTTGACCTTCCCTAAACATGTTATCCTGAAATCTCATTTTTAGCCACTGTACTCAGAAAAGTCAATTCTGCTGGAACCATCCTGTGGCAGATTCCACTGCAGCATATACTGGTCACCGCTTTAGCAAAGTGTGCATGTGGATTAACAAGCAAAAGCTTCCAGCAACTGAAATTTAAAATGAATTATCCATGTGCCATGTTTCACCTTTAAAACAAAGCATAACACACAGGACACAGGCGTTGTGTCACATGCCATGTCTGCTGTAATCTCCAAAGATTTAGCAAAAGATACATAGAGACAACATTTTGAACCATTCAACTTACCACAAGAAGTTAAATAACTATCCCTCCCACAAACCACCTCTTAGCCCTACCTGCTAACCCTTTCCACAGAACAGAACAGGACAAACTTGTTTAGGATTGTATCAGAAACTCGAGCTTAAATTCTTTTGCTAGTTTGTATCAAGTATTTTCATGTGATTACTTTAAAAGAAAAATATTCACTTAAAAAAAAAAAAAAAAAACAACTGTGAATGAAATCCAGAAAAACGATGGCCTTCTACCTGATCTAAGCCTAATCTTTCTCCCATTTCGATCTGTTTGAGGAGGGCAGCGGACAAGAAAAGACACAGCAAGTAGTATTAAGAAGCACTTCAGTCAGTGCTCTAGTTATGCCTTGGATAACTAAGCTGATTGTATTGATTTGATTCATACAATAGTGTCCATCCTCTAGTGGAATTTCTCAGCAAACAATAAAAAAGTCACTGAAGAGGGAAGAAAATGAAGAAAACATGCCCCACATACACCAATCTTTTGTTACGTATGTGGAGAAAACAAGTGAACAGCCTACAAGGAAGCTGCCTGACAGTAAAGCATTACAGCAAAGAATAAAACCAGAACAGCTAAGGCAGAAATCCACAAATGAACCCTGGAAAATGATATGTCCAAAACCACTCATCTATATCTCAACAACCCTCCCTTCTACTAAGCCCCCAGCAAGCTTTACACCCACTGTAACTCTGCTCTGTGCTTCACTATTGCTTTTTGAAAGATTTGACGAAGCTCTAAGGAACTTTATACTTTGTCATTTTCCAAAGTAGCAGCATATGACAGTCAATACAGGAGAGACATATGAAGAAGTAATCCTAATGGCTGTCATCTACTGCTTAAAGAAGCACACATGGATAACCACACACATTCAGCAGCTATGAAACTTGCAGAAACCAACCTTTTTCAAGAACATGCAGAATTTCTGCTATATGCTTTAAACAAGCTTTAAGGACAATTCACACAAAAATCTATCATGAAACTTAACCTGCTTTAGAGTGCTAAATGCCTAGACCTCAGACATGAGAGCACAGTCAACACAGCCTCCACACAGAAAAGTCCAAATTAAGAATACAGAAAAAATATCTGTAAAGAAAGATCAAGCTGGAGAATATTAATCCTAAAACACGGGACACTTTGATCTCAGTTTCCTGTACAATGGTATCTATGAAAAATAACAGAGGGAATAACAATTTTATGTGAACGCAGAAGTGTTCTCTGCTTTTCAGTTTGATCCTATGCAAGAGTTAGACTTAATCACTTGCAATCTGCTGGACTGTCTAGCTGTTTACTCCGTTTTTCTCCTTTATTCCCTCTCCTCATTTTTTTAAAATTATTATTATTATTCAGTGTTTTAAACAAATAACGTAAGTTACCTGCAAGTCACAGAAACAGCAACTTAAGTTACATAAAGTTTACTTCATATAAATGAGAAAATAAACATTTCACACAATATGAAATACGTAGGATATGTTATACGTCACTGTTTAGGTGTAGGATTTCATTTTAACAGTTTAACTGAACGGTGCACTGCAGAGGATTTAACTCAGCGCTGTTTACACAACAGCCTGTATAAACACGCTATCAAATATCAACAGTCTAAATTTACCTTCTCTTTAGCACTTCTCTCTTCTCTATCCGATTAAACAGCTCCTGTTCTCTCTCCTTTTCTGTCATTTGTTCCAGTCGAGCCCGGTCTTCTTCATCTCCCATAAGATCTTCTCCATAGCCATCATGGAATTCCTCATCTTCAGATGAAGAATCTGAATCTGAGCTAGATGAGGAGCTGTTGCTTTCCGAGTCAGACACTTCTCCTAAAACAAAATCACAAGGCAGTAAAATTCAGCTGGGGCAAAGCCCAACCACTTCAGTGTAGTGTGTTAGCAGAGGGCATATATATGAAAGTATATATAATAATAAAGTGTAATAAAAACAAAACCCACTAAATATTTTAATAGAGGAAGATACATACTGCAAAAAATGATGGAACGAGTAGTACTGCGTATGAACAAGATGCGTTACAGATAAAAATTCTTTGCAGAACAAGAAAATCTTAGGAGCCCTTCTGATTACTGTTTGGGTCTTAAGGTTAGATTTCTATGCCTACATGCTTACGTTACTTAGAAGTTTCCTGGACATCCATAACACCTGTGTGTGTTCACACCCCAAATGCCCCTATGAACCACATCAATATTCCTTACTGTAGCAAACGAAGTAATCAAAAATTGTCTTTTGAAGACTGCAACTGTAGGCACTGCTACATCACAAGATGGAATTAAAGCACACTACCCTTGTAACTGTCAAAGTTGCAAAGTGAGCTCCATTACAGTAATAAGTACCCCCCAATTACACCTGGGCTTAGGGAACAACTGAATCCCCAACGATATTAGGTAACACTACCTTTGAACTTGATCCAATGCTGTGATTATCTCACCTAATCAATCAATTACACCAAAATCCAAAAGCAAACAGATACTAGAAATCTTTATTCCACTGTCAGTCAATCCTCAGTATTTCTGGAAATTTCCAGCTTTGCAACCTTACTCACTTACTTACAAGCCTTGGTTTGTATGTGCTTATAGGTACAGGTTCAGTCACTTCATGCTTTGGACTGTTTCCACTGTGCTTAACATACCTAGATCTGTAAGTTTCTTCAAATGCTTTCTTAACTTTGATTTTTTAGTTATAACTCCAGTTTATATTAACTAATCACCTGCAAACCCTCATAGACATGATAAAAACAGGAAAGAACACAAGAAGTCTGCCCAGCGTAGAAACATTCAATAGTAATGTTAAAAAAACAAACAAACAAACAAACACCTGACAAAGTTGAAGAATTAAAATCGTGACAAATTTAAGTGTAAATGTGCAAAAGATCTGATTCAGGGCAAACACGTAAGATAAGCTCCTGCTTGCATTACAGAATCACAGAATTGTAGGATTTGGAAGGGACCTCCAGAGATCATTGAATCCAACCCTCTGATAAAGCAGACTCCCTACAGCAGTTGCACAGGTAAGTATCCAGACAGATGTTGAATATCTCCAAAGAAGGAGACTCTGCAACCTCTCTGGGCAGCCTATTCCAGTGCTCCATCACTCTCACAGTAAAAAAGTTCCTCCTTAATTATTTAATGTTACATTCATTTTCTTTGTTGTCACAATAATTCTGTGAAGGCAAAATACACCAGTTGGAATAAAAGTAAATGCTACCCACAGTACAGGTGGAAGGAAGAAGAGTGCTTTCCAGGAGAAAGTCAAATAATTACGTCACACATTCTTCAACTGAAGCAATATTGAGTGGTGCATTTCCAGTGGAATGCCATAGCCACACTATGTTCAATTACATTAAAAATACATGCCTGGAGCCATGGCAAGTTCAAGTCATTCAGTCTGCCAGTAACATAGAAAAAAGCTCTCTCAAGAAGTCTTTAACATCACCATTTAGCTTTACTTTACACTATACCCAAAGATGTAACTTCACTTGGCATTCTGCTGTAAGTACATGCTGTATGGAGATGGACAGGTATTCTCTTACCCTCTTCAGGTGCTGAGCTCTCAGCTGAGCTGTCTTTATCTGAGCTGCCTGAAGAGGCAGCTTTGTTCATCTGTTTCTTCATGGCTCCTTTCTTCTCTGCCTTACCCGCCTTTCCCTTTTTTTTGTTTTTAGAACCTCCAACAGTCCACTGCAAGGAAAAAGAAAAAAACAAACAAGAAAGGGATCACAACGCAGGAACACTGCTCCTCCCTTCTGCATCCCTCCTCAAAACACAAGAGGGAAAATGACTGGGAAAAAGTCCAGTATCTGACAGCAACAAATCAATCATACAAAGGGTGGGTGGGAAGAGGGAAAAAAAATATCAGTAGGTAACTCAGTAAATGAAAGCATTTTATGGTAGCTTTTTACTTTCACTTATTAAAGGAAAAAAGTTATCATTTCAACCTAACAGTTGACAGAACACTCCTTTAAAATAGGATGAACACTTCAGAGTTCAGTCTAATGTACACAGGGGAAAAATTACTGAAGATAGATGCCTAAGAAAACAATTTAAGTAACAGGTGTCCAGGTGTATTTGTAAAGGTCATCATCAGCTTACTACTATTAAACAGAAGAAGCAACAGATGCATCTCTGAAACTAGTTTGTTCAAGAACAAATTTTAGATTTCATAAAGGAACACTCATTTCCTGAGGTTTATAGAAATCTCAGTTTTGCCAAGAGTTCGCAGTACCGCATTTTTATGCCAACAAACCAACAGCATACTCCTTCTTAGACAGTAGTGCCACCTTCTGCACCTTACGTATAGTCCACAAGTCAGAACCACATCAGAATCACAAAAGAAAAAAAAAAGTCTAGGCTTAATTTTAACTTTGTCTTAGCACCGTATCTTCACTTTCCAAGTTTGGGATCTATGCCACCACATATACATGAGCATCAACTTGAAGCACTAGACTCTCGGGAGAAGAGACAGTATTTACCTTAGTGTGACTTCTTACTAGTCACATTTTTTCCCAGTCCCAACCACGTGGGTAAAGCCAGAAGGGAACAGAATTGACAAGGATGGTCTGTAGAAGATTTTAAGGCTTTACAGTGTTTTGCAACATGCTACATCTCCTAGAATTTCTCTAGATTCTCTCTTCAGAAGTAAAATAGTTTGTTTCTCAATAAATATATATATAAATATATATAAATTCATAGCTGTATACTGCCCTCACCACTCACGCACATCAACGCTCAAGCATGCCACCTATTCCCCTCAAAAAGGAAGCAAGCAATGACAAAAGCAAGCATTGTTTCGCATAACTGAGATCTTATATTGAAGATTATAGGTTTTATTTCAACTAAATTATATATATTCATAAGTATGTTTATATGTATTTACATTTAATCTTCAGTGTACACACATTTCAGGCTTCTTCATCAAATCTGACTTCCACTTCCACATCTTTGGAGTGTTTCAAAAACCAAGATTCTCCAAATGGAATTCAACCAAGTAGTCAGAAACTACTACCTCGTCTATCAATATCCTTAAAATTTCCTACTTTTTGATAAAAGTCACAACCATCCTTGTACCTTCCACACTAGTGTTGACTTCAACATCACTTTAACTGTCAGCGACGCATTCAAATTTATCTGTCAAAGGTCAGGCAGGAATTCTCTTTTCTGAGATGTAAGAACAGCTACCTAGTGGTGAGCCTTGGATTGCAATCCATCCCTCAATCTGTTTTGCATCACAGGACAGGTGAGAAGCTGCACAGAAAGCATCTGATTTTATATCAGCCTGAACTTGTGTTTACAACTTTACCGGCTCCCATATTGAAGCTCTACTTGTTCAGTGTCACAATGCTGCTGTGCTTTACCAGTATTGCCACTAATTATCCTGGTCATCCATGCCCAAGAAAAAGAAATAAAAAAGCCGTGAAATGCTTGGCAACTCACAGCCCAAACTGAAGTCTCCAGCCCCTTCCTCCTATTCCAGCACATCTGCAGAGATCAGAAAGGCAAACACATGTTCACAGCTAACGTTAAGTAAAAACATACATTCAGATACAGTCACCAGAATTTGTTAGTCTTGCTTCCCTTCCCTCCATCTCAGACATAGAACCATAGCTTCCAAAAACCTGTCCTTCACTGCAGCTCCTCCAGTTTCCCCTTTCCTTGCTCAAAGCAGGCAGCGCTGGTCAAAACTTCCCATACAATAAAGCTATAAAGCCTGCTCTGCGCAGCCCCTGCCTCCTTGGCTACCACCTGAAAACCCTCCACGGTTCCAGATGTAGCAAGTTAATAAACCCATGAAGTAGTGTGCTGTAACATTGCTTTCTGCTCAATTTTTAGTAATATTGAACGATAGAACTTTATGGTTCAGTCACAGGAAGTAGACAGAAAATATTTCAATTTTCCCTCCTGCTTCAGAGGTTCACAGTGCTAATTGCTTACATATTTCCCCAAGAAGCCCAAGCGAAGATACAGTATCCAGAATGGACTGCCAACACAAAGTGTCCTTAAAGTCAGCCAGATTTAGAAGTCAGCTTCTAAAAAAAGCAACCAAACAAAATGATTGAAGAAAATCATTTATAGTCCAGGAAACCTGGACCATACTTCAAACAGAGAGATGAAGAGCTCAAGAAGAGAAAAAAAGTGAGCTGTGACTGTACAGAATGAAGTAGAATTCTTGCTAGTGCTACTCAAATAGCCATTAGCCTATTCACAAAGTACCCAAACGTATTAGCCATTCAGTTTTTCTTTTTGCAATTAGCTATTCTTCTTGCTTTTTACATCAAATTGGGCAGTTGTAAAACTAAGTTTACCAGCCCATCCTTGCCATATCCTCCCCTTCTGAACAAGTCTATATATATATTTTTTTTAATTAAAAACAAACAAACAAAGGGCAAATTACAAGTCACAATTCAAAGCAGATCAGGACCCTCACCAACATGTTCTTTTTCTAGCCTGGATGAACTTACATGCCATGACAACGCAACATCTTCAGTGCTCAAGTACCAGGACAGCTTCAAGAGTACTGCTGCCTGTTTCATGATGCTGACCCACACCATCAGAGGCAGACCTTGGAAGTATGGCAGTACAGATGCGACACAGTGAGGCAGTCAGTAGTGTGCTTCAGCAGTGGCAACAGTGGCTCACCTCCACTGGTGCAGATTTTTACCAGTGTGGCAGGCAGGTTCACAGGCATGGCTGTACGACACTTTGTAAGCTGGGTTAGTGCCAATCGTTCACCTCCATTAACGCCACTGACAAAAAAAAGGCAGTTCTCCACGCAAGACAAATTGCAGTTTCAGACAGAAGACAACAGCAGGTAGCATGGACATTAATAAATGGCAGGATTTATAGCCTTTAGGGTTTTTCAAGATGACGATGATCTCTACCACCACCCTCACAACTAAATAATGAATAAAAATCCCTTGTTACTTCTCCTGTCTTTCAGGATCTGTACCCATCATTCAGAGAGCCTCAAACACCTACACAGTGACTACTGTCTAGCAATTAGAAAACTTAAGGGGTCATTTCAGGCCAAGAGGAGACTTGAAGTATAAACACCAAAACGGAAAGGGGAGGAGCAGGCAAAGGAAAGACTTTCTAAAGTCATGGAAGAGGCTTTTTTCAGGAACTAGCTGAATGAAGGCCAAAATCCACCTGTCCTCCCCTATTGTCTGAATCTCACTCAAATCAGCTCACAAAAAAAGTAACTAAGAAAAAAGAATACATTTAGTAAGTTTAATTTCAGTCAGTAAGCTGCAAATTAACATTTGCTCTGGAGTTATTTTTAGAAGTCACTGTACTGAAAAACACTGAGACCTGCAGAGAGACAACATAGGAATGGCAGATACCAGTTCTTAGGAAGCACTGTACTCCACAATTTGGACCTCTTGCAGATTCTCATGCTCTGAAATCTGTGTCCCTTGTAGGTTATTCCCATGCTAGCCTCCAATTTAAAGTTACTCACCAACTAAACTTTGTATCTGCTTTGTTCCCAGCTGGTCTACATCACTTCTTTGTGCATGTTAGCCTCCATACAATTAGCCTGCACAACTCAGGTTGACATTTGCATACCTGGGGTGTGTGCTACCATTCTAGCAGCCACCTTTATCTTCCTTAAGGATATCTCTACTATTCTGTGTTAACAGCTGAAGGAAATTGTCTCTACAGAAACCCGAATTAGCAAGCATACAGCTATGTAGAGGCAAATTAAAACCCACTGTTTAAAATTCTTTAAGTTTGAAGAAGTATGGCAAAGGCCTCACAGAATACGTTCAGTCTAACAGGCATAGTCAAGCAGCGTTATGAAACAAAAGCACACAGGGAAGACATTTAACACAGTAATCTCTACAAACCCACAAGATACCCCAAAACAGAAGGAACACATGCAGTTTTCTGCTTATCTGTGATTTACCAAAGCTCTTGAACTTTAAACACAGTAAGGAGATTTAAACTTTCAAGTCCTTTCCTAGTAACAGCAGTACAAACCCTTCCAAGCAGAGCGCTATTCAGAATTGACTTACTGCCTGCATGAACTCTGCTTTACCTTTTCCTCTGTTCCACAGCCCTTAGCATGGCTGAAGATTTTGTCTCCTCCTACAAAATCTGCCTATAAAGGCCAAAAAACAAATCCTCAGTGAATTCCAGTCTGGTAACAAACATTCACAACCTAAATTTCCATGCCCTGAAGTATCTTCTATTAACACCCTACAGCTGCTAAAAGGCACAAGCAAACCCTTCAATGCATTAGAATGAGTGTAAAAAGGTGCCGTCTTATACAAGCATTGCTATCACACCCTTCAGGAGCATTGCTGCTTTTTGTCTAAACTAAACTGATGTTAGTGAAGCTGTTCCAGGAGTCATCCAAGCACAGCAGAGAGAATTATCCATGAGCGACAACGCCAGGATAAAAGGAAGAGCAAAAACCTGGAGTGAACCTACCACAACACCATCTACACAACACCTTCAATCCACAACCAGGCCAACATGTACTTCTAACGCAGTAGCCCCAAAAGCAACTGACTACTAGCAAACATACAACAGGTTAATAACAGTCTGGGATGTGAGCTCATTAATGGTCATGGCCACATATTGCTCCACAGATACAGAAACTGCCCTTAAACCTGCGTCCAGCTTACTGCATCTCTTTGAGAAGGTGGTGGTACTTGCTAGCACAAAGCTTTGTGGGCATTGCTGTTCATCTGTAGTCTAAACAGCAGTTCAGCCAGCTCAGCCATGTATATTTGGCAGACCCACCAGAATACGATTCAGTGCATCTCTCCTACTTCATCATTTATAGCTCACCCTCAGGCTCTTGGCTAGATAATCTGATTAAGACAACACAGGTCCTTAAGAAATTATAGACCCCACTATTCACACACAATGAACATCCAATGTGGCTGAGAGCTTTCACAGAAGTGCACTCTCACTGAAACATACAATACATAGGTGATAAAGATCTCATAAAATCACTTGGGCACCACTATACACATTGTGTGATTTGTACAAGCTCTTATCCCTTAATTGCAAAAATGCATCATCTTTCTCTGCCCCATGTTCCCCAAATTTACTTCCCTATGGAAAAGTAGAATGTGGCATTAAGCCTCCAAAGCAGAGATTGAGGCACCTTTCCTGTATATATGCAATGTATCAACTATCCCGGAACATTTAGGGCTAGCCAGGAACCACAAAGGATGTAGGCTTAAGCACATTTACCCACAGCAACAATTTCCATGCTGCTGCCTCAAAGTCCTCATCTTCCAGGAAGTCAAGCAAAATGGTTTCAGCTTCTAGACCCCTCCTCCTAACCCCCAAGCCTGAGCAAACTCCAGAGCAACCACAAGAGCACTAAGCAAGACCAAGGCTGTTTAAGCAGGAACATTAAGTAGTGAAGTCCAGGGATGCACACAACAGAGTGACTGGCTAAAGCAGAACTGTTGTAAGCTGGCCTGTCTCACCCTGCTACGAGAAGCAGTTCAGAATGCATACTTCAGGCACAGGAATAGAAGCGTGTCCTAAGTACCACTTCTCTAAACCTTTTCCTCCTGCTGCATGGAAGTCAGAAGAACAGTATTGGGAAGAAATGTTACACAGATTCGAAAATTCCAGTTGCACAAGGGACAAGAGAGTTACTACTGCATCTGTAAGGTCTGTGCGTATCAAAAAAGACAGACTTCAAAAACATTTGTTTTCCCTGCACTGCTAGGAATGCACTGCTGTACTCCACATTTAATGGAAAGGTAAAGCTTACATGTAGTTACACTGAAAAAAATTGAATAATAGCATTTATTCTATTTTCAGAGATAAACATGCGGGAGAAGACTTTATAATTAAGGTGCTCTTCAAACATGCTTACATTTCCAGATGAACTGTTCACCCAGCAGCATGGGATAAATATTGCTGTGTGCCATGAGTTCAGAATACTCAAAGCAACAGGTTGAGTGGTAGCTCAGTAAGATGGCTAACATTTAGTCCATTCACAATTTTCTCAGTCCTTATTTGATAGTAACAATAATAGCAACCAATTTGCTGTGGTGTTTTTTTGTTGTTGTTGTTGTTTTTTTTTTAATAAATGCTTGAAACAGAGTCCCAACCATACTTATTAAAAAAAAAAGTCCAGCAAGAATCTACACCACTAAACATACTAGTGTGTGTGCACTCTTAACATGCACTGGAATAACTTCCAGAATCCCAAATGCTAAACAGTTAATAGTTCATCACTGGTTGATCCTGCAAGCTGTCATAGTGAATAATCCTTCCCATTCTATTGAGAGGGGGGGAAAGCAGAACAGTTCCTTCCTTCATTGTTAAGGACAGATGTAATAAGAGACCTGCCATAGTACAGAAAGCTTGCAAAGATGTTTTTAACCCTTCAAGAAAATGTTCTTATTTAAATAACTCAGTGACCCATTTGTCAGATCCTCTGTTTTAATAAATCAATTTCAATTTCCACTTGCGTAATAAAGCACAGACTTTTCCTCAGCTCTAGAATGTAGCACCAGATAATAAAAAGACACGTAGCAGACCTGCCTATAGCACTGCTATACAAGAGTTTGTCAAAACCCTAAACCAAAGTAATTCTAAACTCTAGCCTGCCTTCCTTTCTTCAGAACGGCCACCAAAACCAGACCCTGCTGCACATTCAAATGGTCAAAGTATTTCACTGTAGAGTTACTAGAGAATCAAAGCAGCAAAATAGGACAGTTCTGCTGTGAATCAGTCCTACCTGCTTTAGCCCTCTTCTCTGAGGAAACTGTCTCCCAAAGCTGAACACCTCACCCCCTTGAATTCAGAGTCCAGCTTCAGCTACTTCATTATCACATCAGCCACAAACATTACACAGCAAAAACACTAGATTTAAGGAGACACATCAGAAACATTCATACCAGATGAACATGGGATTAAACAAGCAGCCAACTTTACCACATTCACACTATTTTGTGTACAGTTACTCCAAGCTTGATACTTACAAAAAAGATAAGACTTTCTGAGTACACATCCTCTGGGCTAAATGGTTCTCCATCAGTTCCACTGACAGCCTATCCCACTCGACAGTATAAGCAAGCTAAATACACCATGTGACAAATACTTCTACTGCAGAGGTAGAGTCAGACAAATAACCCATCAGAAGTTCACTGCTAACATGACAAACTCACCTCATCATCGCTGTCCGATGTCTCGGAGTCCGAAGATGCTGTAGGTTTGCTCACTGGTGGCTCCTTTTCCTCAGAGTCACTGCGTTTCCGTTTGGCCAATGACAAGAGCTCCTGGTGGGAAAAAACACACGCTGCTTTTAAAAAGCCATAATTAGTTCTACCTATCCAGGTCAGCGCACGCGCACCTTCCCTGCGATATTTGAGTGGAACGGGATTATCCCCACTAACTGGGAAACAAAGTCTACTCAGGTTTCATAAATATGCATATACTGGGAGTTTTAATACAGCTGAATGTTACAAAGGCATTTTGAAAGCCCTAAGTAGTAAATACCATCATTTGATGTGAACAAGATCAAATACATTACCTTTGGGTCTGTGATATTTAGATCAGGTAAAAATTTAGAAAACCCTAATTACATTGCATAGCATTAACCCCGAAAGCCAAATGCCACTAGAGAGTCTAGTGCAATCAGTGCTGGAGCAGTTCATCTTGCTTCCCTTTTATTTTTCAAGACATTTGCAACCATACATGTTATAAAGGAGATATATCACGGCCGATGCTTTTAGTGAGACTGTTCAACTCTGTTTCACTATCCCTAGGTGCCACAGAATGCACTAAAAGCAGCGGACACACACAGAGCAGGCACCAAGCTCAAACTTGTGGAGAAAGTCCAAAAGCCACACAGGTAATCACAAAGAAGTAACGGCTCACAAATAAACTCACAGTTTGCAGTGAGTAAACTCTGCTCACAGACTGTTCAGGTGACAGAAGCAGTAATTCAAAACAATTATTTCTGAAGCTGAAGTACCGTCTTTGTAGTCTATGACAAATAATTTATTATTAAAGCATTGCTCTGGGGCTGATGAATCTTAGCAGTGAGTAAACATAAAGCCACACCAACTTCTGCGGGCTTGGGAAGACAATACTGGATGGGCTAGAACTAATTTCACAACTGGAAGATTATTTCCACAGCAAACAGATTAGAGTTTAGGACCTCAAAGGAGAACATAAACATTGCCGAAACTGACAGCCTATGCTTTTACCAACAAAGTTGGCAATGACACTTCACAAACCATTTTCTGAAGACAACATCCTACACCAATAGAACGTATTTATACAATAAGCAGCTCTCTTTAGGAAACATCTAGTGTTTTCTACAATCATTTTCCAGACATCACCTCTAACAACTGTTGCTAAGTAGTACTTACTTCAACACAGATTACCTTCCATCATGATATCCTGGAGTTAACATTTACTGCTGCCTTTACTCCAAGCAGTTTGCCTCTTTTCTTTCTAGCCTTACTCTTTCCATTTTCTGTGTCAGCACATGAAAAAGGCTCCTACTCCTTTGATTCAATCAGCCCAGCTCCCTAACGGAAGCTGTCAAGCATTTAACCAACAAGGGCCTCACTCAACACACACTCATCCTTGAAATCTCACGTCAGGAACAGCCCCGCTGCACAGTTTTCACCCTTACACGTGCATGTCCCTGCTGCGCACAGCTCCCCAGGGGACGAAGCAAAGGCAGACAACTTTGGTGTCACCACCAACCAGCACTCAAGTAGAGCTGTAGATGCACGCTCTGTAGATGCTACACAAGTTGCAGTCGTTGCTCCACCATCGCTCTTGCTTGCCTTATCTATGCTAGCGCTAGACCAACTCCTCCTGTTTTCAGGTTCTGAAGCGACTACGGAATCAATACAGCAGGGTGAGAAGCTGACAGCTTTAGAGGGCAGCAAGATCAGTACTATCAGGGCAGGCTCTGCTATGGAATGTTTGTCTAAAGGGGCGTAGAAATTGCAGCTCCAGTCTGCAAAAGCATTTCTGAGCATTTGAGACCAGTGTTATTTATTTATTTGCAAGACAGCAACAGCTTCTCTGTTAAGAACTCAAATGTCCAGCATACAACTTGAACAGACGCGTGGACTCCAGCACGTGAAACCAACCCAACTTCTTCACAGAAGAAGGGTGGCCACAGAAGACACACCGCACTTGGCCTACATCTTTATTTACCACCTGTCAGCACGTGCCGCCCCGAGAGCTGAAGCGCCGAGAAGGCCCGTCCAGAGAGGAGCACATCCCCTCCTGCGGCCCCGCGATTCCCACAGCGCGATGCCCCACACCGCACCCCCAGCTCCGGGAGGCGCCCGCCGGCAGGGCACGCGGTCCGAGCGGTTCCCATCAGCACAGACGAGCAAACAGGGCCCGGGAGAGAGCACCCGTTCGCAGCCCCCGGGATCGGCCGCCTCGGGACCGGCGGTACGGCCGGGCACGCCGCTCCCGGAGGAGCGGGAGGCACAGCGCAGCGCCCAGCGCCCTCAGCCCCGCGGGCGCTGCCTGCTGCCGGGCCCCCCGCCCGCGCCTCAGGAGCCCAGGGCCGAACCCACGCGCGTCCCCGCGGCCCCGGACCCCGCAGCCGCCGGCACGGCCGGGCCGAAGCGGCGCCGCGAAGTCTCTCCGCGCAGCCCCCGCGGGGGCCGCATCCCGGGCGGGCCGACGGGAGGAGGGGAGGAGGGATGGCGGCTCCCAGCCCCGCGCGGGCCGGAGGGCCCAGGCCGGGCCTCCCCGCGCACCTGGTCCAGGTTCTCCTCGCTGCCGCTGTCCTCGGTGTCGGAGTCGATGAGGACGCGGCCTTTCCGCTTCTTCACCATGGCGGAGGCGGCTTCCCCGCGTCCCTCTCCGCCGGCGGCGGCGCGGCGCTCCGAGCGGCCCGGCCTGCCCCGCGCCGCCCGCCCGACCGGGACACAAAGGGCACCGCGCATGCGCACCGCGCCGGGGCGGGAAGGAAGGCGGGGCCGCCGCCGCCCGCGAGGGGAGAGGGCCGCCTCAGCAGTCTCCGCGCCTTCGTCTCCTCGGGGGTCGGGGCTCCGCGCCTAGGCCGCTCCCCCGGCCGCCTTTCTCGTGCAGTCAGCGCGCCGCGCCTCCCCGTCCCCCGCGTGCGGCCGTCTGCCCCGCACCGTTCCTCATTAAGCACAAAGACACGGGGAGGGCTTCTCGGTCCCTCCGCGCCGCGCGGGCGGGAAGGCCGCGCCGTGGGTCAGGGCAGGCGCTCGGCCGCCGTCACCGGCGGAACCCGCGCCGCGCGGAGCGCGTTCCACGCTGGGCTCGGAAGCGCCGAGGAGCCGCCATAACCGCGGGGGGGCTGAGGTGAGCGGAGCGGAGCGACGGGAGCGGGGCTGTGAGTGAAATCGCGTGTTGTTGCGGCACGGCCCGTCCGTGCGGCCTGATCCGGAGAGGAGCGCGGCATTGGTCAGTGTCCTCTTTGGGAAGCGCTGCTTCTCAGGTTGTTATGGCTGCTTGTTGCTCGACAATACCTAAACATGCATGGGGTGAAAGGGATTAACAGGAATAGCTTTTTTTCTACTGTTTGTTTAATTTGACTCTGTAGTGTTTTTGTGAGTATTTCACATCGTGGGGTGAGAACATACTGGGAGAAATACTGAAACAAACTAGGGGGCCGAGAAAGTGTAATACTTGGCATTAATTGTTATTCCTTCTTTCCTAATGGATTTCTAATTAATATCTCTTCTAAAAAAAAATACGCACCCAGTGCTTGTAAGACTTTTTAATATTTTTTTTTTCTCTTTTTCATTGAAGGTGGAGATTAACTGCAGTAACAAAGCAAGATACCTCTGGATAATAATTTGGCTGTTAAATTAATTTCAAACCCATAAATTGCCTTGCTGGAAGCAAATCCTTTGTCATTACCAGCATGGCTGTAGCAGTTATGTTTCTGAACAACGCATGCTTACGTGGTAGATGCTGCAGACACAAAGTTTTGCAACCTTTGCTTGGAACTTTCTGTGCTGATTCCATGTCAAAATGTTACAGCAGTTACAGGAGGCCAGGATCGCAGCCTGAGGTAACACCGTCTTGGCGAAACATTGATTTCAGCTTTAAGAAGGGCATTAATGCCTTAAAGACTCAGCTAAGCTTGCTGAAGAAGGAGACCAAAGATCACCTAACAGGACCTGATGGCCATTCGTTCAGTCACTACATGTTGGAACAGACAAAGGTGATGTGGGTGTTCCGGTGCCAGGAAGATTTAAATAAATGGGTTATTTCCTCCGATGTAGAGATTGGAGGGAAAAGTGAAGTTTACCTAAAATTGGGCAGGAACAACCAGGGTGCTATGCTGTATGGAATACTCAATACTGAAGTACCTCGCGATGGGGAGACGAAATACAGTGGATATTGTAGTATGAGAGCCAAACCAGCAGTGGTAAGTACAGCTTCTGCTATTTGAGTGTTTTTTCTGTAATTCAGTGATGACAAGTGGACTGTTGTTTACTGCAGTTATAACTGATCACCTTCAGGATTATTACATACTCTGTTTGTATAGATGTCACTGCTGTTGTATCCACTGACCTATTGACCTGGAAGGAACTTACTTGGCTTTTCTCCTTTCTTAGAAAACAACGTGTTTGGTCATTTGCTGATGTATCATCACTCATTAGGACAGTCCTGTGTGCAGCCTCCTCACAAATGAGGGATTTGTAGTGAGCTTTTAGATCTGAAATTGATGTGATTAAAACAGATGAGTCTCTGAATTTTGAAATTCATTGCATGTGTCATAAGAACAAATATGCTGGGCTTTAATTAAACTGGGTCTGTTTATCAAATTTAATTTAGGCGAGTTTGTCTTTATTTTGCTCGCAGGAAAATAATGTTTTGAGACGTTTTTCTAAAAGTCTTGCTCCTACCATGTATCAGAAAAAGCAGGATGTTTGATAATTCTGAATTGAACAAAATGTAAGCATATGGCTCCTATCGTACTACTTCTTTCATTCCTTTTATTTAAACATTCTTAAAAAGAAAAATAACACTTTGACTCAGCATATTAGTAAAAACCTTTTTTAGTCTGTTCTATTGTTTATGATTTAGCACGAGTAAGCAGCTAAAAGTCTCCTGAACTGTAAACCCAGAGAGCAGAGAATGTAAGCAAGGAAAATCAACAGGCAAACGATAGGTAGAACACCATGGATTGGTGACACCAGCACAGGAGAGTCGGGCAGGAAGTTGAATCTCATTGGAGTTAAATTGCTCTGGCCTTGCGTGAATGTGACTCAAACTTTCTTGTCCTAATTTTGAAGTAGCAAAGTGTCTGTCAGTCCATCTTTGTAATAGTCTTTGTAATAGTTTGAGATTAAAAGGTGAAAGCATCAATACAAAGACTTATGTAATTAAAAAGGGTCAAAATTGGCAAATCTTAAAATCAAGTGGCCACAGTCTTTGCATTAACGGGTTAATTGTCTACTGATTGTGAGCTTATAAGAGGAAGGCTAATAGGTAACTGTAGTAACACTATCAAGTTAAGGAGAAACCTCTGGATTTTTGGTGCAAATTTCGGTTTGGTTTGAGCAATTCTGGCTCCGATGACACCCTCCTGCTCCGGCGACCTAAATAACATTCTGCAGAGGTCACTGGATCTGTCAGAGTGCAAATCACAACTTTGGGACTTGGAAGATCTTCAGAAAATACATTTGAGGATTGAATGTGCTTGTAAACCGGATCATTGTGCACAGTTAGTGTCAAAAACTGTTGGAAAATGTGCAGGTGCTTTTAGCGCTCACGTCAGTCTTCAAAAAAGAAAGTAAGTTACCACAGGGGATAAATTATCTTTCATTTCTTGTAACCTCTTCTGAGTAGTCTAGTGCTAACCACAGAATATTAAACTTAACTACAGGCCTGGTCTGCTATTACAGAATTTGTGTTCTTGCCTAGGAGGGGATTTAGTCTTAGGATGTAAATCTGATAATTACTATTAAAAAGATTTATAACTAATGTATGGATCTTCAGAGTGGTGATCCTACATTTTGTGGGCTCTCATACAGTGCTGAAAGAAATTCATTGAGATGAGAGACTGGTCTGATGAAAAAGTACCCCATTTTCACTGTATCACAGTAGATACTGTTTACAGTGAGAACACGGGCAGTGATTCAAGCAGTAGCACTTTGCTCTTCATAATAGAGATTTCTTTTTAAGTATGAAAGAGGAATAATTCTATTTATTAATATTTGTAGGGATCTTTTGCTAGGAAGAAGTATTATGACTGGTCAAACTTCAACAGTCTGTATTTACGTGTCCGTGGCGATGGCAGACCTTGGATGGTGAACATTTATACAGACCCTTACTTCTCCCATCAAAAGGATGACCTGTACAACTACTTCATGTTCACCCGAGGAGGACCGTACTGGGAGGAAATAAAGGTAAACGAATGAGTCAGTAAATCTGAAAATAACTCTTCTAAATACATGCTGTTCTAGAGATTTCTGAAGCAAAGACCGCTTAAGGGCCCTAGCTGTAGCTTTGTGGAATGAGAATTCTTTCAGCGATCATTTTTTTTTGCCGTTTAAATGCTTAGCTCATTCAGCAGTGTTAACCATGTTTCTGTGGTGTATCCCTATACAAACATGTTCCTTTGGCTTGGAAAGTCCCAGAATTGTAATTTACTGGATTGTGGGAGCATAAACTCTGAAAAGTAAATAATATAGTAATATAGTAATTATACTAATATAATAATGTGTTGATATCTATTAAGTATTTTAAATAATCTACCATGTGTCTAAGTGTCCTAAGTGTCTGTTGTTTGCTGTTACAGGAGGCAGACCTTTGAACTGTGCTGATGCTATACATATGTAATATATACTATATACTGTACTATAGTATGGGAATATATGTACTATAATACATGCATTATGACAAATGTATGTGTATACTTAAATGTAATTAATTTATTTAAATAAAAAAAAGCAACAAATTATACTCCTATCTGAAATTGGCTTCCTGAGCTGAGGGCTCATTAGTTCAAGTTAACAAAAAAAGTGCCACCAAAACCAGAATATCCTGGTTGTCACACCTGTGTGTGGGGCTGTACTGGGGCTCAGGAGCAAACTGCCACTCTGTACCTATGATTGTGTGGAATCCAGTGGGTTGTCTTTTCTTAACACTGGAAAACAGAACAAGCAGCCAGGCAGGGTGCATACTTAGCTCATACAGTGGGTGGTCAGAGTGTGCACTGAATAGATGCAGCTACTGGAGCTTTGCAGGCAGTGCCAGGAACTTTCTATGCAATAACCGTTTTATCTGTAATAATAAATGGACTTAACTTGATGTAAGATTTGTACCCTGCAATGTGGTTTGCCAAAGTTGGAGTCAGTTGGAGCCTCAGAGGTATGTGGGTTGTTAGTCACAGCTCTGAATCTATGACATGCAATAACATTGGCAAGAAGTGGGAGATTCAGCTCTTTTCTGAGGACACTGTAGTGTGTCACTGCTGGCCTGTGTGTGTTCCTCACCCACACCAGCCAGTTCTCTTTTCCTGTCTCTTGTCACAGCCCTCCTTTATTGTTTTCACTGAGTTCAAATCATTGTTATAATTTTGTGAACTGTTTTGCTAGAACATTGATGTCTTTGAATGAAATTTGCAGTACAAAATATGCAGATTGGATGTAGATGAGCAGTCGGTGGGCTTATAATGCATCCTAGACCTTTCATTAATTTGTTTAAGCTGACGTTGTTGGAAGGAGATATTCTAGATGTGAACGGCTATCTTCCATGCTTCAGCCTCTGCTGTGCCCTGGCTGGCTCAGAATCCAGCATTACAGCTGGAAACAGCTGCCACAGGGCAGTTGGGACTGGAGCTGGCAGCATGTGGCTAATGAGTGACCTGCTTCTTTTTACTGATTCTTTGGACCCTGGAGTGCTGGTACCAGATTCGGTGTTATTTCATTTTCTAAGGCAGTTTGTTTGTTTTTATTTTTTTTTCCCCTTGGGGTTTTATTCTATATACTGGTGACACTAAAGTCTATTCTTCTTTTGTTTCTGCTGTCAGATTCCGTTCTCCAAATTCTTTCTGTCCAGTCGAGGAAGAGTACAGGACGACCAACATCCTATCTGGTTAGACAAGGCAAGTTTTTTCTATAGGCTTAATTTGTCAGAAATATACTTTGAGATTGTATTGTCATTTTATAGGTAACTGAGAAATCCTTGGGATATTCAGTGGTTTTAAATTTAAAATTCAGTAAGAGTCTCTACTTGTTTTAAAGTACTTATTCCTGTGTGCATACCTTTGCATGCAAATTATCTTACTTTGTGATTTCAGTGTCAATTTACTTCAAAGTAGCTCCAAAGATATTTTTAAGAGATTTAGATAACTTGTCTGTTAAAAAATAAATAGTTTTTTTTTTAAAGGAATGATCAAAGAGACTGAGAAATCTAAAATGCAATTTGGCACAGTACTGCCAAAAATAATAAAAGCAAGCATGTATCAAAGGCAATGTATCTAGGGATTATGAAGGGATAAATTCTTCAGAACACAGAGTTGAGATGACTCCTGCAGTCACCTGTAACAGAAAGCTGACGAGGCTGACTGCAGAGCTCACTTCTGGAGAAGATAAAGCAATTGAAACCTTAGAATCAGTCTGAGGAGCATTATTCTACTCTATCAACTTAGCTTTACTCTATTATTTACTTAGCGTGCATGTGCAACTTCTCCTCAGTTCTCAGCATGCAGTTTTTCAACTTGAATCTGACACATTCCTGCATGTACGGCAGTCCTTAAAGTCACGAGTATGGATCAGACCTGCACTTCCAGCGCAGATTAGGGACACCAAGAGCTTTGTAGGTGTTCAGCTACTTATCACCCAACTTGGTTTGAGAACCAGTAACACTGGAGTCTCTGAAGGGTTGGTGATGGACAAGAGTAGGTGGCTTTCATGGCATATGGTACAGGCTAATGGGGGACATGTCTGAGCCCCAGGGATTTGTATGGAATTTATTACAATTAGAATGAAGTTATTATTTAATAAATTAGCGTAGTAATGGAGAACGAATGAGGGATATTCTTTTGAAAAATGCTATTGTAGGTGGAAAACTGTGGTTAAATAACTCAGTGTGTGATATAAAATTCAGTAACAGTTTTGTGTTTTTCAAAATGTTTGCTTTGGGAGCACTTTCACAGTGTACCAGGCCTCTGTCTTGGAATGGAAGTTCCATCCATCCTTAATTACATTCTATTTGTGTTTCCTATTTGCATTAGAACTGTTAAAAAGTGTGACAGAAGTAGGTTAATTCATCTTACTGTGACCAAATTGACAACATTCAGACCTCAAAGGATGAAAATCCCAGTATTGCACTATACTGAGGCCATTTTGAATACGTTTCAACTTAACGGTAGAGAAGCAACTGTGAATCCCATTGGAGCCTGTATTGAAAATGTGGTAATAAAGCATTCTTGCCTTTAGAGATACTGCTGCGTTTTGAACAGATACCTCTCTTTTAAACTGAAAGGTTGTGAACTATTTATAGGATTTGGAAGTGGTAGATACTGGTTGTAACATTATTTTAAGATGTATTCTAATGTATGCATCTCTTTATTAGATCAGTACCCTTGGATTCACACTGGGAGATAAAGTAGATGGTCCCTTCCAGCTGGAGATTGATTTTATTGGCCTGCTAAACGACAGAGCTCACACAGAAGAATTTGCCTACGAAACATATGAAAGGAATCCTAGAATCTAAGTTGGTCTTGTGTCCTTTGGAACATTCATCAGCTGCTTACTTAATTTTTAAGCATTTTATAAAGTGTGAGAACATCCTTCAAGTTGATGTAATTATGTAAACATTAAATGTTAAGTGGATGAAGTGTTGACTCAGTAATCTGACTGGACTGACACTGTTGGCATCGTCAAGCTGCCAACAACAGGCTGAGAGCTTGTACCTACAGGAACTGGAATACAGCCTTACAGTACAGGCTTACTGTGTATTAACTGCTGTTTGGGGACATTTTAACTTTTGTCCTGATCTTTAGGGAAATAAAAGTATTCTGTTAATGTGGTGTTGTTTTTTGTACTCAGTTTGATTTTCTAATATGCCGGTTGTAGGGCTGTAAAACACTTGAACTGAAGAGATGGTACTAGAGAAGTTACAGTGTGAATTAATACAGTGATAATACTGCTAAAGAGCATCACAGCTTCTGAAATTTACAAAAGAACAGGACCTGAGATGTCAAACTTGAACTTTTGGCACCTGTAAGGAACTAGAAGAAAAACCTGCTGCTGCCAAGAGCAAAACAGTAGCACTGAAGCGGATTTAGCTCTTATTTTAGAGTTATGGGTGATAAGAGCTACAAAGCAGTAAGATTAAGCTGTTAAACAGAAGTAAAGCTCCAGGGGAAGCTGGGGTAGACCCTGTCACTGTTAATTCCCTAGAAATGCACCTCAGCTTTATTAACACTGTTACCCACAGCCTATGGCCCAGGAAGAGCAGGTGATGCTTTTCCGCTGTGTTGTTAGTTAACTGTGTTGCAGAAAGAGGCACAGCATCAAGAGGTGAGGCAAATGCTCAGTTCCCCAACCCCTTTTTTGTCATTCTCAGTAACTTAAGAAACATTTTAAAGAACAATTGCCGAATGGTTTCATTTCAGATATCACCAACAGTCTAGTCAAAGCCCTGACATCATTTAGTGTCCCCTCCTTAAATGTGCCTTAAAAATACTAATCTTAGCTCTGCTTTACATGGAGACCACAATAAAGCAAGTTGACACCATCTTGCATCAGCGGTTTCCATCTTGCACAGATTTAGATTAAGAGCAGAAGGGGAGCAAAGTTTATACTTCCTAATGGTATCGGAACACTAATGCATTCATGAAAGGGTATGCAGGCAAATCAGTACAGAAACAAATCTGTTCAGAGATAACTGAGTAACGTGCAAACAGAACTGGTGCTACACTAAGGAGGTAGTTAGAGGTAGTCACAATAGACAATTGGTAATAAACAAGGTATGTACAAAATATTTATTTCCCCCCGTTTGGTTTATAAAAAAATTAAGCTTTATATTTCAGCATTTGATATGACAGCACTGAAGTATTTGTTCACCTAGTATTTAGTATTTTTGAAGTACTAGTATTTGCTGAGATTACAACTGCTGAGTTTCCAGTCAGTGTTTCATCCATAACACATCCAAATAGCTTTTCTGTGCCTTTTTTCTTTAAATAACATTACTGTTTTCATTTAAGGCATTTAAATGCCTCACTCTTCTTAACATCTTTGAAATATTTCAATTGTTTTTTTAATCATCTGTTTATTCTAGAAAGGACCAACCCCAACCATAACTGATCTAAGCATCCAGTTTGTCAAGCCACTTTTCTTCTGTGACCTTACTTTAAAAAAAAAATTTCATAATTCTGCTATGCCTTGTAGTTTTCTGTGAACTTTGTAGATTTCCAGAAAGCATGTGTATTTCTTTCCCTGGAGATTCCCTACCATTTCACAGATCCATGGTAGGACACACTGAACAGTTGCTATAGGTTTTAAGGATCCACTTGGAGAACAGAGCAAGCAGATATCTCAATTCCTTTAATTGACCAGTGGAATGTTTTGAAGCTTGCAATCCAGACTATGCATTCAAGTGGATAATAAACATTTTGGTGAAGTCTGCACCATGGTATTAGGAGGCTCCATGAGCATCTCTTTTCTACTTGCATTTTCTCCTTTAATATCTTTTAGTTACATGAGATACATAGCATGATATACAGTGATGTTAGAATATTGGTAACCAACTAGAGAGTTCTGCAGCTAGAGACAGTTCTCCAAGGAGATGAGAGTTCTAAACATTTAAGAGCTTAGAAGCTGATCGGTAAAACACTATGCTCAGATGTTCTAAGATCTTATTCGGTCATCTGCGGATTCTACTAGCTAATAAACAACCTGACCCATACTCTGAAGCACAGACAGCACAAATATTTACACGAGAGAAACAGTATTTACAAGCGAGATCCTAGCTATTTCTGATTTTACCTAACCCATAGACAGTCCTCTACGGTTTCCAAGAGCCTGAGTTTTCTTCTTTTTTCTCTCCTGCTCATGCTTCTCCCTCCTGTCTTCTCTGAAGGAGAGAAAGGAGAAAGACCATTTCAGGTTACAGTAAGAGCAAAAATAGAAGCAACCTCAGGAATATGAAGTTAACCAAGGCTTAATACCTGTTTTAAGTGTGCAACACTAGCCATGCAAAAGAAAACTTCCAGTTCAGACATTAGTCTGAATGTTTAGATTCAGTTGAAATACTTAAGCTTAGATGTACAGGTCTAACAGTCAAGGTAGCAACTCATCAATATCCAGTTTCTTTTGAGATAAATCTCCCTGTGCTGGAATTGATAGCTTTTCACAGAAAGAGATCTATCAAGTCCATAACTGCTAGATAAGTATTGAACTACAATATGAATACAAAAAGTGTTCTTTCCTAAACTGTATATTTTAATGCTCAAATTGATAAACAAGTTATCATCATGTTATTTTAAATGACACTATTCATAAAAAGCTAGCGTCATACTGACCTTGTCTGGAGATGTGGCTGTTTGTAGTCTCTCTTATGTGAAGTGATGCTGCTGTTGACAGACTTCTTTGGGGGAGCATTTTCCTTAAGTTCTCCCCAAGGTTTTAGTCGTCCTACAAATTAGAGGCAAAGAGAGGATACTGAACTACTACAGCTTAGCAACAGCGTGCTTAACAACTTCTTGTGAATTTTACAGTAGCTAGCTTGTCCTTGGCTGGTTTCCTACAAGACAAAATGCCTCTTCAGCTGCATAATACATTAGCTTTGTCAGCCCATTTCTTATGAGCAGTTCTCCAGGTAGCAGTCTCTATGCAACAAACACTTCAGATGTTTTGCTTTTACTAAAATAGTGCACTTTTAAAGCAAGCATTATTGTGTACAGAATTATCCACATATTCTGTATATTTAATGTAATACAAGAATGTTTACTCCTCTATTTATGAAACTTTTGTTAGAGATTTTTTCTCCAGTAGGGAGGGAGGCTTTTAGAACACACTTAAAGTAGAACTTTCATATCAGTGCACAGACTATGTGGAAATCTCAAGAAGGGTAAAAAAAAAGAAAGCCAACTCACACCACAATATAGAAAGTTTACTCAGTGGCTTATTTTATGAACGCTTTGCTATAAATAACACTACCAATGCATGACCACAGTACCTTTGTGTGGTTGATACCGAAGCGGCCTTGAAAGACTTGCTTTGAGATCAAATATCTTCTTGGTGCTTGAGGGTTCTGCAGACTGAGCTGCGAACTTGAATGGGGTAATAGCTACAAAAGGCATCAAGATATCATGCTTACTAATGGTAGCAGGAACATCGGCATACAAAGCAACCTAAGAAGCGTCTAAGGACCATGTAACAACTGTCAAGACAAAATAGTTATAAAACACTGCCTTTTGCCACTGAAGATGCAAACAGCTCACTGGCAAGAGGAAGCTTTCAGAGGGGGCAGAAGTCGTGAAATACCTTTTCGCTCTGATTTTAGATAGCATTCTGGTAAGCAGCAGATCTGCTACACCTCAGGTCAGCTGTAGTCATTTGCATGTTAGTTCAGAACCCCTGGGTTCACTGATCACACTGTAACTCTCACTTTACTAACATCTAAAAGCACACAAAACACTTTGTCATTTTAGTAACTTCTCACTGTTGATGCAAGAGGAACAGCCTACAGCCATGAGTAGGTAAGTGAATTAATTATGTGGCAGTGCATTGAGCTTCTGTATCTACTCCACACTGCTCACAACACAGCCAACCCCTGCTCCTCACCATCAGGGCAGCAGCTCCACAGCCATCACTCAGCAACAACCAGACAGCCTTGTGCTATTAACCCCATCTGTGCTGAAGCCAGGGCATGGGGGGTGCAGTGCAGTGCCAGCTCAAGGAATGGCAAATAAGTTCATGCATTTTGATACACTGGCTAAACAGTCCTGTGAATAGCCAAAGAAATATGCAGCCATGCTTTCCATTTTGATGAAAGAATTGAGAACAGATTTCAAAACTGCAAGAAAAGTTATTGATTTTTTGGTCTATCTGCACTTCCATTTTCAGTCAACATAAATATATGTTCTGTAAATTTTCAAATGGAATGGATAGAGTTGCAACCAGATACTCAATTTGAAACTGATAGTGTCTCCCTGCTGGATTCCTGCATGCACTCTTACCAGAGAGAAATACCTCTGACTTCACATCATGTCTTATTCTTATCATTGCTTTTTGGCAGTAAACACGTTTGTTAACAACTGCATTCAAGGATGAAGCATAAGAGTAGAATTTCATCAGAAATCTGATGAACACCTTGACAGCTCAGTAGGAAGTGCAGCCTCTGCCACTGAACGAGGCTGATGCATTAGTTTAGCAAAAACATCCACTGTTGTTTTTTTTTTTCCCCTTTTGCTCTCTATTTTTATGTTTTAATAAAAAAATTAAGATTTAAATGTTTTGTTACTGATGCATGTTAATTATAGTGTATATTGTACAAGGGCTGCTCCAAAAGTAATGCCTCCTATTTTATTATGTTGGCCATTAATGTCAGAAGCGGACGTTGGTGGTACAGCAGCAGAGGTTGAACCTTCCCAGCAATATTCCATTACTTCTTGTTGCGTGACAGATAGCAGCAGAGGGGCAGCCTGACAAACTGGTGTCTGACATGGAAGCACATACGAAGCAAAGGTGTGGAGAAAGTGGCACACGTTCACATTCATTGACGCTTGGCTGAATGCTTACGGAGGCCAAACAGCAGTTGTGAACACAGTGAGGCAGTGGGTGGCAACTTTTTTTTTTTTTTTTTTAAAAACATAAGCATAGCATGTAGGTTCTTGTTCATTGCTTGCAAAATGCAGAGCAAGTGGTGATTATGTTTGAAAAACAGCATTTTGTAGCTGAGAATTTGCTCTGTCAAACAGTGCTACTGTGCTCTTTGTATCCACTGAGGCTTCAATGATATTAAATAGGAGGCATCACTTCTGGAGTAATCTACATATTTGCAGCCCAACGCATTTCCTTTTCACTCAGTGTGGCCAAGGCAAGCCAAAAGGTTGGACATTCACGCTCTAAGGAGAACATGTGGCCTTTTTTGTCTTTCATGCCACTTAACATCTCACACTAAACTTGTAAGCACAGTTCTGTAGCCAGAGATGAATGTATTATGGCTTACTCAAACTGATTTTATGCTGAGGTTTAAGTTATGCGTTAGATGTTCGTTCCTCAGCTCAGCTGCTTAAGTTGCCCCAAACCATATATTGAAAACAAGATTTTATCAGTTTTACCCTTATCTGTTTTTAGGAATGAGAGACACTGACAATTATTTTTCTCCCACAAGGAGAATGAGACCTCTGAGAAGACATCAAGCAACTGTCTTCAGTGCATGTTTCTGCCTATACACGTCACACAAAGCTTTTGCTATGTGGTCCACAACTTTTTTTTTTTTTTTTTTTTTTTTTAAATCCCTCACATTCTATATTAGACTTCTCTGTAAGTGGCTAGGTATTGAAAGTCCTTGCACTTACTCTGCGTTTAAGTCTTAGCTACTCTAGCGACAATCAAAAAACTGGAAACTGAAGGAAATAGATTACTGCAGTTTCTATTAGTGAATTAAATTAAAGTGTTTAATCTATTAGGTTATAGGTCCACAAGTTACACAAACATTTAATACAACATGTCTTGATGTGAAAAAGACAAGTATTTACTACTTTACCCTTTAATGCAGGCAGATCATTATTTCTTGTGCTTCTCTTGCTGTTTTTTGCATTTAGGGGTTCACAGCTCTTCTGGCTGTCAGGGGTGCAGATCTCTTCCACGTATGGAGACATCCTAGACGGAGTCTTAGTAAGAGAACGTTTATGTTCATTATCTTTCGTGGCTTCAGAGAACCTGAAAGTTAGAGATAATCAAGACGAAGTCACCTGCAAGGAATGCAAGCAATTCACAAAACAAGAAGAAAGTGTTGCACTTATAATAAAACCGGTAACTAGCAAAGATATTCACAGGTAACACAAACTGCACTAAAAACACCTTTGACAATTTTCAGCATGTGAATCACCATTAACAACTGTAAATAACGGTAGAAATTTTAAAGAGGTGACTATCTTGTTATTTCAGAGATCAAATATATTTGGATGCAATAAGCTAACTGCATACTAAGAACTGTGAGCTGCAAATGTAAATAGACACATTTTTTAGAATGCGTGTGTGAGATCATGAAATAAATTTAAAATCTTTTGTGAATTAATAGTCTCATCAATAAAGATACTGAGCTGAAAGCCTGCAAGATATGGAAAAAAACAGGAAGTTAATATTGGAGAGAACTTATTTCAAGCAAGTTCGTGGATGTGCATTTGCATTCCATAACATTTATGGACAAATGACATGGAAATAAATTCTGAAAGAGCTTCATTTTACACACTGTGAAAGAATCAAGTAGGACTGCAGCAGGGAGGGAAAAAAACATGCAACACAAAACACTAGAGACAGAACGAGTTATTTTCGTTTGTTGTCATTTCCACAGGACGAAGAAAAGTGGTACAGAGTAATTGAAATAGGATAAATAGGAAGAAAAAGGACGGAAATCAAAATTGCACATTTAAAATAGAAACAAAGCCATCTGGATTGAGTTTGATATTTCAAGGAACATTCGGTCTTGAATTCTCAACAGTCAAATAACTTGATAGGAAAAGTTACAAGTCCCATAATGTAAATAATCATTAGGAGTTGGTCATTAATAGAAGATGTACTGACTTACCAGTAGAAAATACCACGCGCATAATATTTATTCAGGGACCAAAAAAATAGTCCCAGCAATTATTCACTTGGCACACAGGAGCTAGGAAGTGAAGGTTATCAGAAAAATTCAAAGGAACGCAATAGAGACACAAGATATCACCCTACTAATGAGGGGTTAAAGTATAAAATACAGAATGTCTAAATCTGAACTTCAGCTGCTGTAGAAAGCCCAGTGAAAGCAAGTAGGTGGTGTCAGTAGAAGCCAGCAAAAACAGCAGAAAAAATGACTTTTGCTGAAAGGAAAAGCGTGCAAAAGAATACTTTCAAGGACTGTATTTTCAATTCTTTAAGATTTTTTTCTCAAGACCCAGAAAAATCACTATTGAGCTATTAAAAGAATTACAATAAAAAAATATAATATTTATATAAAATTATATATAAATAAACTAAATATTTACTGTATTGCCTAATGCTGTCAGTTCTATCTTTCAGCCTAGCTTTCTATCTGTACCTGGGTCATACTTGGAATAGTAATAAAGTAGTCGAATTACAGTCTACGTTTATTATTTTCAGTGCGTCTTATTACATTGCTGACAGACAGCTTCATTCTTATTACCTGACGTTCATTTTGGTTGTTGAGAGAACAGAAGGATTAAACAAAGATTTCCTAGACAAAATACTTTGACTTCCAGTGTTCAGCAAACCGCGTGGTGAGCGTCGGAGGTTACTAGGAGTGCAGGTGCCAGAGAATCTGCCTCGTTCCGGATTGGGGCTGAATAAGAGTGTTTTGCCACTGGTGTGTTTCTAGGGAAAAGCAAATCAGGAGTCAGCACAATCTGCTCAGAGTTTTTCCATTGAGAAGGTAGTTAAGAAGCAGGGAAACTATAGTGTGTATGACAGTCTCATGCTTTAAGAGGGAATGGGAGGGAAGTGTTTTAATCTTAAGATTTGATACGACTAAATTCATCTGAAAACATATCCTGTAGGAGTGCTACAAACTGCCTTTTTCTGGTGCCCTTAATTGATTTGCGTTTTTTTTTTTTTTTGCCAGCACCTGCCAAAAATCACTTCTCTTAAGCACACATTCATACACTGTATGCCTTAAAGAAAGAGAAATGTAACATTCAGCAGTTCAGTGTTAGTGTTTTGGTATATCCAGTGACACCCATCTATTCACTGATACATTGCTGTTGCTTTTATAAATCTGCCATGCCCAGAAAGAGGCTTCCCTTGCAGGTGTCATATGTGCACTAACTCAAAGCCACTGGAAGCTACATACGTTACCTACTAATGGAGTCATATGTAGTCACTGGACAAAGGTTCTTTAAGGCACAAAAAAAACCCCTTTGTTTAATCCCTGTTTTTTTGGAAAACAACTCATCCCCTATGTTGTGTAACAGACATTTTTGAATTGCAGCAGAACCAGAAAGTTCCAGGAGACCATTTCACAAATAATTGTTTTTACACAAGATTATCAAACTATTTATTGTTTCCTATAACTATTTATAACCATACTCAATTAACAAATAAGTAATATAGAATTACAGAGAAACTGCATAGAACCAGTTATATAGGACTCCAATCAGAGAGTTCCATCACGCATGCACAAGGCCAGCTTCTTAACGGCTCTAAAGAGGCTCTGTGGGAAACTTAAGGAGAGCCTTTGTGGAAATAAAAATATGGCAACAATGAAAATATTCGTTTGTTAGCACTTACCTTGGCTTCATTGAGGGAACTGCTGCAGTTCTCAAGCATTTTTTTCTTCCTCTCAATGTAATCAGCAATGGACTCCATTTTCTTGAAGTGAGCTTCGTGCAGCTTTTTAAAGTCTAAGAAGTTCCAAAAGTAATAGGAGTCATGCATCTGACAGACTCCTAAGGAAGCTTGCTACTTCACAGAAAGCTAACAACACCGACTGTTATGGCCTCAAAGACCATACAACACATTCCTCTAAATAACGTTGGGGTACCCACAGATAACTGAATACGTCTACATCAGCAACATGGTTACTGGTGGATGCTCTAGAGAATTCCACGGTCAAAGGAAAAAAGATAAATACTTCCATTGTCAAGTAATAATAATTAAAAAAAAAGTGAGTATTCTACAAAATAACGAACTGTTGTCACAACTGTAGGATTGATAAAGTAAAAACTAAACAGATAGGAATCAGGAGTCAGAGCACACTTTCCTACTCTGTTGTTTTGAAAACTCCAAGTACATTATATCTAGAAGACACCAAATATACATCAGTGTAACTTTTTGGAGTTCTGGGTTTTTGTTTTTTGTTTTGCTTTCTAAAGAGAAGACAGACTCTTGGTTCATAGAAACCAGATTTGTATTTTTGCAAAACCTGCAGTTCATCTCCCTTCATACACAGGCAATACTTTCTATTTTTAGGCATGGAAGACTATCTTACTTGGTGTAGTAGCTTTCAGCCCTGTTTTCCCAGGCTTAGATACGCCACCAACATACAAAGGAATCTTCTGTCCTGCAGGATGAGGATCACCTGGCACAGTAAGATTAAACAAAACTATTACAACTACTAGAAAAATATTTCAACATCACCATAGCCCTTTATTAAAGCGCTTGTGGTAAAACTTATCTCCTTAAGTGGTTTAGGTTTCAAGAAATAAAAACCTCATTTGAAGTAGATAAGTCCTAAGTATCTCAGATGCCTTTTAAATGATCTGTCAGTAAAAGCATGCCCTGATGAACTACAAAGCAAAGCTCGAATGTGACAGTCACACCAGATTATTGTCTCTCAATACTAAAGTATTTCACAGGAGGAGTTTACAAGAGAACTTTACTTGTAGTAAGCAACTGAAATTCACAGGTCTGTATCCAGTTCATAAGCTAATGTTTTTAAAATATTGATAACTGAAAAAAGAAATATCTTTTAGCTAGCCTGCCATCACCGTAAATATACACAAAAGAGCCTGATCTTTTTTAATCATAGCTGCCTTCAGGTCAGTACTATGACAAAACCAACATGCAAAGTCTTCCACTAAGCGTAGTTATAATCTTTCCTCTATTACACAGCTATCTTACCATCTGAAGTTACAGTTGAGAGGAAAAAAAATAAAAATTAAAGCAATACAGATACTTATGGTTGCAGTTATGGGAAGAGATGAGCACTGTTTCAAGTGTCAGTGTGAAACTAATTTTAGTACTGCTTCAGCCAAAGCTTTTTTTTTTTTTTTTACATATTTTATTTGCTTTTAAAAGAAGCTTCAAAGAAAACTTTTGTTTTCTTAATTAGCTTTAAAGTTACATATGACCTCTGATAAGGATGTCCTTTAAATTCTATCAAACAGCAAAGATACCCAGAGTACATCACAAGGACTGTTACACTTAACTTAACAGGAGGCAAATAATGGGACGTGTCCAATAATTTGTTGTGAATCTATCAAACAAGATAGGGAAGACAAACTTAATTCCTCTCTAGTTCAGCTGCATGCACAGAAGAGTGGAGGAGAAGTGAGCCCATATTTTCAGCAGCATCATGTTCTAAGGTCATGAAAATCTATCAGATACAAAAGCGATCCACCATTACACTGCCTAACAGCATCTGCGTGTTAACAAATTAACAAGGGTGGTGTCTGCATATCTGTTTATACTAGCTGTACTCCCAAGAAGGCAGTGAAAAAGCCCATTCATCTAAAGAAAAAAGAAGAATTAATAATGAGGCATTTTCCCTGTTTTTGCTATTTAGCTCCTTTAAAAAGTGGCTTCTCAGGTATATTCCAGAAGGCGCCTAAACGAAGAAGGGGGAGAATCAAATACACTCAGACTCCTTCACTGAAAATATTTGCAGACAAAAAATAACCGAAGTAGTAAATCTGAAGTACTACAAAGTTTATGTTTATGGAAGTTTTTACTTACGTTCTGCTCTAGCGCTTTTAGTAGAAGTCCTCTTTGGCTGCTTCTTCTCAGCAGTAGCCACACTTGGATTCTCATTAGCTCTTTTTTTAGTAACTCGTTCCACATTTTGGAACACCATCTTTTCCTTTTCACAATCACCCTGAGGCACTTCATTCTCTTTTGTTTCAGAATGCCCCTACAGTTAAGCATACTTCATTAAACTCTTTGTTCCAACTGGATATAAGAAAAGGATCTTGTTCTGAGAGCAGCTGGTCATGAAACGGGTGTGCAGAGAGGTGGTGTAACAGCCACACAGAAGAGTTCTACAAAAATCAGCTCACATAAAGCCCCAAGCATTGTGATCTAACCTCATAGCTGACCCTGCTTTCAGGGAAAGAATGAGGAAGAGGCTTTCTGAAATACAATTTAAGTTAACCTAGGAAATATTTATAATTACCTATATTAAGGCTTTTACCTGCACGGTTCTAACATTTTAGCACAATGTTGCTTCTATTAACAAAACTATTTTCAAGAAAAAAAATCTATTCAAATGCTGTGTGACTTTTGACTATCATAGCTGTAGTTACCACTGGCTTTCATTTACTCGTGCTGCTAAAAGGACCAACACCTCTCATGTCACCATTTCCCTCCGATTCCCTACCATTAAGTTTTCTGTGCAATTCTGACTTCACCCACTCACCCACTCAAATTGTAAAGCTGCCTAATATTCAGATGTATACTATGATGAACTAGTGAAGTCAGTCCTACACTCAGTACAGGTAGTCATGCATTTCCTCAGAAGGATTTCTTTTCTTAGACGAATTACATAATTCATCATTTTTGTTCATTGTGGAGCAGCACACAGTCCAATTAGACAAGATCTGTGGTATAAAGTACAAGTACTTGTTTTCTGTACATCTGCATACAAAGATGAAACCCTTACCTGCTAACCTGGTAGCAAAATTAATCAAGCTTTTATTTATTTATTTTTAAATCTCCAGTTTCATCGCAAGACACGGACACACAAAAGAAAGCAATACAAATTACCTCCATTTCTGCAGAGGGCTCTGTATTTTCTTCACTGTCATTAGTTTCCATATCAGAGCTCTTCTTTTTCCTAGTTACTTTCTTTTCTTTACATCTTTTGGTGACAAAACGTGCTGGATTTGGCATAAATTCCTGCTGACAGCTCAGTTCAGAGTCCATTGAAGCAGATGCACTTTTTTCAGAATTCTATATCAGAAAAGTACCATAACATGGAATGCACATACAGCAGATAGGTACTCTAATGGGACAGCTTCAACGTTATTGTTGGAAAAGGCAGTTCACACAGACGAAAGCAAGAGTACATTTAAGTAGTGCAGTAACTAACTTGGCAATATCTAGATTTCCTGAAACACCTTATTACATCTCCATGGAAAAGCTACATAATAAAGTAATTGTAGTACTTATATTCAGTAAGCGACTATTTAAAAGACAAGTAAACAACCACTAAGGATTTGGGATCTGACTTGAATGAAGCTGCTATCCTCCAAAATCTGTGAAAATTATCCTGCAGAATTATACACATACAAGCCACAGATGACTACACAATTTCCTCATGAATTTAGAGAAGTAGATCATAGAGGCAACATTTAAAAGGAGTTGTTTTAGAAAAAGTAGACACAAATCTAACAAAAGCATAAAAAAAGTGTTAGATGTGATATTTTGGCTCATAGAAAACTTAATAAGGAAAGCAACTAATATAAATGAATAAAAGAAACATCAATTGTACTGAATCATAGAATGGTTTGGGTTGGAACCTGCTGATCCTTGAGATCCTTTCCAACCCTCCTGCTACAGGCAGGGTTGCCAGCTGCTTGATCAAGTACTACGAGATCAGATTGCCCAGTCCCCTTCCAACCTGGCCTTGAAAACCTCCAAGGTCACAGTATCCACAGCCTGTCTGGACAACCCATTCCAGCACTTCGCCATTCTTCCAGTAAAAAAACTTCTAAATCTAATTCTAATTTAAATCTCCCTTCCTTTAGTTTATGACCATTCTCTCTTATCTTATCACTAGCTACCTGTGTAAAAAACTGACTTCCCTCACGTGTATAGGCTCCCTTTGAATACTGTAAGGCCACACGAGGTCTCTCCACAGCCTTCTTTTTTGCTTTTGTTATAATGTCAGTGTAAGTGAATTGCAGACGTAAAATGCTTTGGGATTAGTTAGTATAGAATATAAAATTAAGAAATTTAAATGTCAGTGGTTATAGGGAATAGCATTGTATTGATCCTAACAGATACACTTCAGGCAGAATTAATGCCTTCTGTTGTTTAAGAGGGCATGTCAAACGTTCACACATACATCTATTAATACATGAGTGCATGAAACTAAAAGCACCATTGAAAAAGTACTTCTACTACAATTCACATCGCTAAAGCATTCTTTCTGAAAAAGAAGGGCTGCTTGATCATTTGTTACCGTATTTTCGTCTTCTTGCATTCTTCCTTGGAAGTGTTGCTTCAGCGCTTTCAACAGCTTATCGGCCTGAAGAGAAACCAAAGCGACAGATGAACTAAACACTGCCTAAGGAGCCCGCCTAAACCCAGAGATGGCTCATGCCGGTCTGGCCGCCCTGCCCAGCGCCAAGCGAACCAGGCTGCAGCGCTGAGGCCACAACGGCCGTGGCCGCTCCCGGACACGCCGCCCACTCCCGCCGCCCTCAGCGCCAGCAGCACTAAGAGGACGACGGCACCACGTTCCCCCACCGCTCCTCCCGGCCGCCCCCACTCACCCGGAGGTTGGCCCTCAGGCCGGCGGCCTTGGCGACCTGCTGCAGCTCAACATACTTCAGCGCGTCTAGCGACTGAAGCTGCGAGGAGAGTGCCATCGTTATTCTGCTACCAACCGCCGCTCTTCGAATCTCGCGCTTAACCGACACGCAGCGCCTTGCTCCCCGCCCCCGCCGTTCGAACTTGCCCGCCGCGGCCGGCCATTGGCCGGGCTAGGTGAGGGAGGCGGGCTTAAATGCACGGGAATGGGCCAATGGCTGCTGTGGCCACCAGAGTGTTGTTTTTCAATCGCGATTGGCGCAGGCGGCTCGGGAAATCCCCGCCCTCTCCTGCTTGATTGGGCGCCAGAACGAGGCGCCGCAGCCCACTTCCCAATGGCCTCGTGCAGCGAGGATTGACGTCTCTATTGCCCAATAGCAGCGCTCCCTTGGCGTGGCCGAGAAGGCGGGCGGTGCGCTTCAGCACCGGGCGGGAGGAGATGGCGGTGCGGAGGCAGCTGCGGCGATTCTTCGAGGAGCCGCAGATCCGCGGCACGATCGTGGTGGAGCGGCCGCTCTCCTCCGAGCCTCCTCCGGCTCCTCCTCCTGCTTCAGAGGTGCCGCGGTGCTACGAGCTGCGAGCGGAGGACTGCGCCGTGTTCCAGTGCCGCGGGTGCTGGGCGGTGCTGGGTGACTCGCTGCATCTGTGCGCGCTGGAGGAGCAGCGCCTCGGCCTCGTCGTCTGCCTCAGTCAGTGCTGTGGGCTGGGTCGGGTCGGGGCGGGTTCCGCTTCCGCACGCTGCTTCTCCAGGCGCTTCTTCTCTCTCCTCAGGAGTCACCGGCAACGTGCTGTGCGAGGAGGAACTGATGGTCGGCCTGGAGGGAGCCCTGACTGGATGGTGCGTAGCAGCGCCCTTACGTCACCTCGGAGTCTCACGGCCTAAAGTGTTCCGTGCGATGCGCCGTGGATTTAATCTCTCCTTTCAACTTTGATTATTACAGAGGTTTTCCACGCCTAACTGTTTACATCTACTCTTAATCTGTGTCGTTTCTATAAGGACAAAGCGTTAACGCGTGTTTTGCTGTCCGGATAGAAGCAAGGATCCAGTGTCCTCTGACAAGCGAGAAGCAGTATCCGTGGTTTCAGAAGCTTTTATTTAATAATAGAATTTTTCTGCTTTTCCTTTTAGTGCTTACAACACGTTGTCTTGTCAGTCGTGTGGCTCAGTTGTGGGCTTTGTTCTCTATTCTGCCTTCAGAGACCTGGCCCATCTCCGAGGCTTCTTCTGTTTCTTCAAGAACAGCATCTTCTGGTGGGTGCCCTGCCCTGTGTTTTGGTGGTCAGGGATTTCATGGCAATTTGCAAGTTATTCCAGCGTGAATACAGCTAACACACACCTAGCAAAGGCTGCTTTATTTTTGACTGAGAGCGTCACTGGGATTTTAATATTCTGTTCTCACTTTGTGTTGTCATGATTCCATTTGATTTACCTTATACTTTCTGAGTCTCCTCACATCAAAGTTTAAATTTAGCTATTTGCGGTACTGAGATCTCCTTCAGTTCCCAATCACCTAACGAACGTCAGATATCAAAACAGGTCTGCGATAGATGGACCTGATTGTAGAATCACAGAATTGTTTGAGTTGGAAGGGGCCTTTACAGGCCATCTCATCATCTGGTCCAACTCCCCTGCTATGAACAGGAACACCTACAGCTAGAGCACGGTGCTCAGAGCCTGGTCCAGCCTGACCTTGAATGTCTCCAGGAACAGGGCACCCACTTCAGCTCTGGGCAACCTGTTCCTGTGCCTCACTAGCTGGTACTGAGGGGATTTTATGATTTGGAAGTAAACGTGTTATGGTTTTTAATATTTTCATTATCTATGGAGTACTTCAAGAAAGAGTTTTATCTGCTTTAAAATCAGTTTAAATAGTCTGCCTAAGTGAATGCAACTACTTGTTTTCAACTGTTTTTCTTGTTTTTCACATTCCCCATTTGTTTTCCAGTTATCTTTTAAAAAGCAAAATGATAATAGAAGCTTCTAAGGTGAAATTTCCTGCTGTGACCCTAAAGGATCAAATAGAGAAAGTAAGGTTTCTGCATGATTTTGTATGAAAATATCAAAAAGTATTAGTATTTCTTGCTATCAATATTTTTGGCTAATTAAAAATACTTCATAATATCACTATATCTGAAATACATATCAAGTTCTAGCTAATTTTCTGACAAAAGCGTGGTGTTTAGTTTCTTTTTGTAGTGAATGTGTATGTGTAATTTTGCTACCTAAATGTTATCAAGAGGGAAGGGTACTTCTCTACATGTTGAAAACAAAACAGAAGATCCTTTTTAAATAAAACTTTTCCTAAATATTGCTAGCTGTGTTGTTCCTAGAATTGAAAAGTCACTGTTGAAGAATAAAAAACATGTATAAAAATTTGTCAAATTGAAAGGGATTCCATTATTTTTATATGGGAACTGACACTAAAATGTACAAGTGTCATGCAGGCATAAGTTCCCCTGAAGCTGAGATAGATCATTCTGAGGTAAAAGTATGAGTGCTTCCTTGCAAACACACGCTGAGGGATTTTGGAAAAGTTGTATGTTGATTAGAGCGAGTGTTAGACTCTTGTCTTTGCTTTTTTTAAATATATCTTAAAGATATATCTTAAAAGATGTAAAGATAAGATAAAAGCTATAAAGATATATTCTTGCCTACAGTACTTTTCATGTGTTAACTTAAATCCAAACTCTAGAAATGGCATTTTTGAAGGGTTGTCCTAAACTGATGATGAAACAGTGTCCAGATCTTGTAAAACAAAATCACCGGCTATGTAAAACCATGTAATGAGTTAACTAGAAAAGACTGCCCTGATCATAGCAATGCTTCAGCAACTCTTTAAGTGGAATGTTTCCGTGCATCTCTGACACTAGTTATGCTGACCCACAATAATTTCTTTCTAGCACAGGTTTCTGATTTGAGTCCTGATTAGTTTTGGCTTTTCTAGACATAGAACATAAGAAAGTCCAGCATCATTTTCCATTTTGAAAGTCATCTGCACTTTAGCTACTGAAAGTGGGATGCTTATCATTAAACATCCAGAACATTTTTCTCTAATTTTACAACTCCCATCTCTCTTTTTTCTTCCTTCTTTCTAGCTGAAAGAAAGCCTTGTGATGGCACACATGCGCGTCGAATTGCTGATGAAGAAGGTGGAGCAACTGAAACAAAATAATGTGGCAGAAAACAGAGCTCTGCATCACATGAAATTGTCCTAGTGCCAGGATACGCAACAGTTGATACCAAGAAGTAGCATGCCCTTTTGAAGTACTACTGGAGTCGTTTCTGCAGCTCTGCTGAGTTTCATCACCTAATGTGAACGATTTACTCGTGCATCACATAATTCTCTAAGACTGAACTTTGGTTGTGATTCTCCATAATGACTTCAATTGGGTAGAACACTTTTTGCAACAATAAAATCAGGCCTACAGAACCATACAAGACAAACAATAATTGAGAGGAAGTGTTGTAATTTAAAGGTTCTTAAGGAGTTCTGAAGTTTTTGTTCTATCTTTTCATATCTATAGAATATTCATGGCAGCTGTTTGGTTCATTAGCTACATCTGGTATGTGAGGCTTCTGAATAGCCTCTCAATGAACGCTTTGAAAGAATTTGCTTGTATATGTGGCCTGCAAAAGAAGCAAGTTAGCTTTCCCAGAAGCTGCACAGTTGTGCTTGGTGACTCTGTATGGTGTAAAGCTAACTGGAGCATGAGGTTATAGATTTCAAATCAAGGTACAATGCTTATTTCTGCCAAAGTCATCTGGAAATGCAGTCACATGGCTGCACGGATCAAGTTCTGTCTGCTCCATGAATCTTACGCTGTGAGCAGCTGCCTTCAATAAATTTGAGCCTTTTTTTATTAAGACTTCTGGATTGTCTCAGTCTGTTCTGATCAAGTAATAATATAGCCTTGTTAAGAGCTGTTCTGCTGGGAAGGAAGCAGATCTCTATTAAATCCCTCAACTATGAGCTACAGAAATGGTTATTATCCATGTTTTACAACCTGTTTAAGTGCACAAATGCAGTACTTTTCAATGACAGCTAAATTTGGGCTATCAAAACACCTGAAGAAAGTGTTACTCACTCTTAAGATCTGCTTCACTGCCTATAATAAACGTTTTTTTTAGTGTGCGCTCTAGCCTGAACCCTTAACTGGTGAGTTGTTGTTCTCAACAGCTGTCACTTTATACTCATGTAAAGTTTGGAGTTATATTTGACTGCTTCATTATTAAAAACAAATAATTTTTTAAAATAGTTTGTTACTTAAACTACATTTAAAGAACTGCTGCTCTTTGACTGGAGTTCTGTCACTAAACACACCTTGTGCAAACACCCTTCCCATCTCAGGCGTTTTCCATTATGTAACTTCACCTTTGCATTACTTCTAAGTGGCAGGTATTTCTTGTTGCATCAGTCTCAGAAACATGATTGATAATGGGACTACTCACTTTTGGCCTTCTATTTTTTTCTTTTTGCGTTGACTTTTTTCTGGTCATAAAGCTTTACATTTGTACTACGTATAACATAAATAGTATTAAGTTCTCTTGCTTCATTTAGCTAAGAATCCATCCCTAAGAGAAAAAAAAAAATGCAGCTGCTGGTTACATTTTTGTATGTTATCTTTACAGTGTATCTTTTTAAATAAAACTGATGAGATTCACAAATACGTATTATACAGACCTTGTGTAGTATCACGTGGGTTGTAAGCTCACTTTTAAACTGCATTTGGCTTATCTTTTGAACTGGGAAGACTTTAGCTCTACTGAGTCATCGTGTGGTACTTTGTGTCTGCTTGTCAAAAGATGTTTTTTCCTGGCACTGACTACTGCCTGATTGACCTGCTGGCACTCACAGCAGTACAGTATTTTAAGTAAAACCTGTTTTGAAAAGCAAACCACCTTAATTTAAAGAAATAAAATGCAACTGTATTGTCAGCAGTCTGCAACAAACATTTACTAAGATAGCAATTTAAACCAAAGGCTCCAGTTTAAGTGATGTTTGAACTTTTCTCCCTGAAAGATTCAGCTTTCAATTCCACCTTGTCCCAGGCTCAAATTCTGCTGGACTCTACACTTAATGAATGAATATCAGTTTTCTAGTGTGGAACCAAATCTCTAGCTAGGTATCTTGAGATGTGTAGCCAGGGCCAGGCTGGCTCAGGATAGATGGGTTCTCCATTTAAACAAATATTTGTTTGAGAAGCAAGTCTCATGGTCGGGCCACAGCTAACTTTATTCCTAAATGACCTAACCGGCTGTTATCTTCTCTGGAACCTATAAAGAAAAGCAAGCAGAAAGTGAAACAAATTAAGGTGAAGTAGGTTACTGAAGCAATAATCATACAGTTAGTGTTTTATAAGCTAACGTAAGAGTTAGCAATCTCTGAGAAGTTTTGGAAAGTTTACAGCAGTGTTAGTAGCCCTGGCTTCTTCAACACAGTCCTCAGGAGGTGGTGTCTTACTGCTGTGTTATAGAACTTCCCTAAACTGCTTCTAGCAGCAATTGCCAGGAAAGTTGTGCCTTCCTATAAGTTGTGAAATGTTGATGCTGAAAGAATTGTTGAAAGGTTTCAGTCGCCAAAATAAACACTCCACATGCACGTGAAACAGTTTTCAGAGAATTAGTCCTTCTAGGCAAGCTACTTTACAAGGATCAGAAGCTCTCTGCTACTGTCTAAAACCACCTTTGAAGCTTTTATTGAAAAGTTGCCCATCTTAGATTAAGTTCCAATAGAGTGACAATTTTTCTAGGGTTGCATTCCAGGAAGCTAGAGAGAGGCTCTTGTGACTGAAATCTGCTAAAACGGCTGGACCCAAAGCAGCCATTCAGCATATGGGTGTTTATCTCAAATTGTTAAGCACTGACAAAGGTACAGCAATGTTTCAGAAGTGGAAGAAGCACCTGACTGAAGATGCAGTGTATTGCAACTTAACCATCTGTCTTTTGAACAAATGACACATCAAGTCTTAGTGCATTCTCAGCCTGTGCTGCTTTATTGCTAAAAAAATTTGTATACAGGTGCAGAGTTTCCAAGTTCATTTTTAAACAGTTCCTCTTTACAGCGTCAAAAGAATAAAATCTTATCTTGAAATCCTTAAAGATGCATAGATATAAAAGCAAGCTGCCTTTTGGAAAAAACATCAGAATTTGCAGGGAAACATTCTTTTACTGTTACCATGTAAAACAGGTGCAATGCAAGTACATAGATGCAAGCGATACCAGTAATTTTCTCCACTAACCCGCGTGAGTAATGCCATCAGAAGTTCAGTATAAGAAGTCTTCTCTAACCTGGTTTGTAAGTACTAAGCCTTTTTTTTTTTTTTTTTTTTTTTTTTACCAATCTATAATTACTACTTCTCCTTTGCCGTTAGATCACATTTCTCAAAAGGAAGATATCTTCACTGAAGTCCTAAAGTAGCTTACTCCCCAGGTTTTATATTGGAGAGGATAAGCATGAAAAATGGATTCAAGTGTTTGCTCATTACACAAAAGAAAACATACGTAACGGAGTTTAAAACCACACGAAATGTTCCAAGAAAAAAAACCAACAAAACAAAACAAAACCCAACTCAGCACTAGGTGGCCACAATTAACTGCTGGGCTAAACTTGTTTCACCAATTCTATTTTTTCTTGAAGAAGTAGGCTCAAAGGATTTCATTTAATCTAACTTCGTACAGTAAAATAGTTCAATCTTCTCTTATAATATTCCTATATTTATTTGGCAATTCTTGTATATCTAGAAAGCATTTGTGAGAAAAACATGCCCCATTGTAAACCCAAATCACGGTGCATTATGGATAGTTGGCTACGAAGTATGAACAGGAGTTAACTTGACACAATTCCTTCCTCCAAGACACCACCTCTTTCTGCTTAAGAAAGAGGACCAAGCCTCTTACATGGAGAAGTTTTCTGCACAAGTTAAGCCCACCTGCAAAATTAAGCTAAGCTAGAAGTATGGAATTCTGCAGTAACACGCCAGTATTCTACTTGAAAACAGCAAAAGCGTCAGTGACATCCACTGTGCCACATTCTGTGTTATTTTCAAACCACCAGCAGAAATTCACTGCATTATTCACTACAGGACTTGGGAGATATTACTGAAAGCAGAATAAAAGTTTACAGAAAGATGGCACCCAAGTTCCCTTTTACTTAATAAGTGAAATAAAGAAAAAATATTATATTGCAACCCGTGTTGCAGAAGATAAAGACCTTCAGTGATCAAATCTCATTTTCTGTTTTTAAAAAGCTCCTTTTCAAAGAACTTAAAAAATATACAAGATTACCAGTATTTTTCAGGTTCGTTCCTGCAGATGCCATTATTGCTGGCTGGTACCAGTATGCTTCAGTACAGCTGCCTGTGTGGCTAGAGAGTTACCTGAAAATACTGCCTATTAAAAAGCTATTCAACACCTGAAATATATGTACTGTGCTTATTAATTTCAGTCTTCTCCAAATAAGTTCTCTCACCACAGACAAGCTTATTACCTACCGTCTGGCAAATACTATACTCATTTTGAGTCTGTTGTTTCTGTTACTGTTTTTTCTTTTTTTCCACCAGTTGCTCCCCCCTGCACCATGTAAGAAACTCTGCACCCTTTTCTTTGCTACAGCTGCAGCAGGTGAGAAACCTCATCTCGCCCCTAAACATGCTTAGTTCATGCCCTGCTTTTTACATGCTCAGGGCACTAATACGAACCAGACAAGAGGTTATGAAGGCGAGTTCTGCTGATCCTGGTTCCTGATTTACAGTTTTGGTGCCATGCTTCTGACCCTATCTATACATTCTGCCCCCTTCTCTACAGAGGCAGCACATTCTCTAAGAACAAAAACAAAACAATCCCAAAATTTGAGAATCAAAGCAGGAAGTTCAAGCTATTGGTATATAATTTCCTATTGCTTCATTATGTATAAATGCATATCTCAATTTACTGGTAATAACTACATTACACTAGACATTGTGAATCATGCATAATTAGAATACTAGCTCTAAGATTTCGTTTGTGGGCCTGTGCCATTTTCCTTCAGTTTCTCCATGCAGTTCTTCGTGCCTAAGGCATCACAAACCAGACACCCTTTATTTGACCTGCAAACGTGCTCATTTGGAGGGGAAGAGGAGAGAAGCAAACAAGACTTAACGGGACACAATAAACAGTAAGCAACCTTCAAACTTTAACCTCACATATTGTAAAGCCTTGGGAAATCTGTCTACATTACAACCTGGTACGTAGGCTCAGAGACAGAAACACACTCCTTGCTTATGTCAAGTACACCTACACTTTCTCAAAACTCAGGAGAAAGTGCAGAGCAGAATGAAAGGGAACAAATTATGGTAGTGTTCTGCACTGTTAAATGAGACACCCTGGTTTGACTGCTGGCTTTTGTGTGCCAATCAAAGTGCTATAGGGGCAATATGCTGGATTGTTCAGTAAAAGAAAAGCAATGGAATCTAACTTGAACTGCCATTATGCAGCTCTGTACCCGAACAGCAAGCTGGATTAAGCTCTGAAGGAAGCCCAGACTCCTTACTAGAGAAGCCATTATTTCTAACTCTGGTTATCCATCAAAAAACATTCTCTTCCACACTTTTCTATTTTCTACTCAAAAACATACTGCCAGCTCTTGTTAACATAATTCTTGTATAACATGTTAGTGCCCTAAAGCACACTACGGTTTGTTCTCACTCACTATCAAGTAGTCTTTGCAAGCCTTTTATTTTTGTCCTACATTTGACAATTATGCTCAACTGCAGAGGTTGCAATTTGTCAAGTTGCAGCTCCCAGCACAGGTACTGGCTAGACCTACTGCAGCAGCAGCACCACTGGGCAAGGGACGGTACTTACATGTAGCTTCTGGGGTTGCTACTGCTAAGTGGGTGGTGGCAATAACATCAGCGGTGGTCACTACACTTTTGATATCCCACAGTGTTGTAGTATACAACGCTACTACTTAGTTTTAGAAGCAGTGAAGCCAAGGAGTTCAGGTTGGAACAAAAATCATGCCATAGCACAACAACTGAAAGGCAATGGAATTTCCTTTGCAGCTGTGAAGACTGATAGTATATGCTGAAGCCTGAACCGAGAAGAATATGCAGATAGCTTGCCAAGCTACAAGTCTTGATTTCCTCCCCTTCTCTAAGTTAATGAGACCTTGGAAATTTCTATTCCGCCACAAAGTTCATACTTCTGAAGTCTAAACATGACCATGTTTTCACTGTTAATTCGCTGTTACGTAAATGTATTTGCCAATCACAAGGAATTTGTAATTTATTTAATGTAGTTGGATCACAAGGCTTCCAATGTTATCAGCAACTCAATAGCTGGAATTCAAGCTGATTTTAACTTCCCAGATCAGTTACACACATTACATATGAACCAATTTAGACATGTTTATGCTTATTTTGGTTACTTTATACTGTAAAAATGCTCACAGTCCTTAACAATCCTACTACCAACTTATGAAGGGCCAAAAGGCTTCATCTTAGGTCACCTCAGAACATTCAAAGCCTCCCTCCAGCTGGAAACTGCAGTCCAAATTTTTCAGCTTTCTAGAAGAAATCTAGCCACATAGATCTAAGCTTCTGATGCAACAATTCTGTTCAGAATACAGTACCATCTGTGGGCCATATAGTCTCCACACACTTCTGTATCTGCACTGAAATCACAGTCAGCTATGGATGCTTTAGAACTCCTGTGGCTCCTTTATGTAACACAGCAAAGGCTTTGCTGGGTGCAGAGGCTACAGCTGTAGATCAATATCCCTTTCTGTAACCAGAGGCTTCACAGTGCTTGCCTCGGCTAGACTTCAAGCACTGACAGAAACCAATGGTCTGAAACAGAATGTTTAGCAAGTCTAAAATTATTTTTGCTATAAAGTAACATTTTTAGAATCCTGAAAATCTCCTTTGGGGTAGACAAATACTCTATTTTATTTTTTTAAGACCCATCATTCATATCAAGATCGGTCTTTTTAAACAAAGAAGTATCTACAGTAAAATTCTAATTTCAGAAACAGTTTCTTTCCACAGTCCAGTATTTGGAAGGGCCTAGTTTCCCTTCAGAGAGGCAGAGCAAGCACTGGACTATGAAAAATGAAAAAGAAACAGGGAAACTTCAGCTATCTGAAAAGATATTTCAGAAAAAACTGCCTGCTTTTCTCCAGCACTCACTGACAGTGCTTCAGATACGTGACACAGCTCAACAGTAGTATAAGGTTAATTAACTAAGTATTCAAGTGCCAAATTCCTTCCAATGAGAGGAACACTAAGAGGAATTCACCCATCTTAGGAAAAGACACTTTTCACCCAACTCCCTGCAGCACAGAGCGCCACAAACTTATTTGGTTATTACCCACCTATTCTACTGTACAGCCTTGCTAATGCAAGTTATTTACTATCACATGCAAAACAGTTATTGCTACTAAAGTTCTATTTTCTTATTAAATCATCTTATGGCTTTGTTTGCATCAGGGATTCTTCCCCCTACATACTGTGCTATTTTGCATTCCAGTTTCAGAGGTATTTTTTTCAATTGATTCTCCCAAGCACTAAACTACTTTATTCAATGGTACAGCTACTTCTGTTCAGAATTGAACCTAAATGAGTACAAGTCCCCCAGAGCTCTGCTGTAAATGGCCCAACCACCCAATTTTCTTGGCAAAGCATTAGATGCAGAGAGGCGAGGGGGACATTGTTATCTACACTAACTCCGCAAGGATTACTGGTTTTGCATCAAAGAACATGCTACTTGATTAATTATTTTAGAGATATATCCTATTAAAATTACAAAACCAAGCCACCCATTCCATCCCCCCTCCTAATGGCCATTTACAGGCAGGTCTCAGGAAAAATAAGATGCAGTATCCTCTCTAAACCGACAAGAGAATTTTGTTCTTGTAAAGAGAGAAGTGTGTGAAGAGCAACACTGGCACCAAATAAAAGATTTTTTTTCCTAGGAAATCAGAGAATGCCATTCACAGAGCACTACACACCTCAGGAATCATACCAGTCTCTTATCTGACCAGCCCAAGCTGCCCACTGAGTGCTAAATCACTTCAACTTCCCCGGGTCTAAGTTTTCCTTCTGAAAAAAGCAGAGGGAGAAACGTAAGTTATTAAAATTGAGATTAGAGCTGGAAAGCAATGCTGGGAGTTACCCAAAATACGAGATACTGAATCCTCAATAGGTGGGAAATCTATGATCCATAGGCTAGATACTGCCTGCTGAGCAGATACAGGCTGCAATGTTGTTTTTCAGCAGCCCTTAACCCAACTACATTCTCTCTTATTAAGATGTGTGTAAACGCAGGATCCACCAAAGGTGTTAAAAGATTCAATAGGACTTCAGAAAAGAAAAAAAACCCAAACCCATCCATTACTGCATGAATTAAGTCTTCTATGTAAAATTGGCAGATAGCATTTTACAACCAGTAACTAAATGAGAGTAATGTTTAACTGGTTATTATAATTACATAATCGGATTTGAAATATAGGTATGTTTTTAACTTAATAGATTTTGTAAATAATATTAAGGTAGCAGAGAGGTGCAAAAAATGCACACTAACTCTTCAACATATTCATAATTCTGATAATATCATATGATGGGTAATAATAAAACTGAAAATGCTGCTCAGAGAAGAAAACACCTTCAACAGAGACTAAAAAGAAAAGAATAACCTGTGACAGAGATGAGAACTTTGGATGCTTACGTACACTAGTTTACAAAGATACACTGAAAACAAAACACTAACGATGATTCTATGAAGCCCGTTCCATTTCTAACGATAGCATTATCATTGTCAAAGGGAGGATACTGCATACTTAGACCATGTTTGTGACATTTCTACTGTATCCTTTCTATTGTTAATTACATTATCATCACGGTTTATTAATAAATTTGTCACTCTGAAATTGTAAAAATACTACTAGGCTCATGCACTGATCCTAACATGGCACTACAGTTTGCTACAAAGCACTAATGCTTATGGAACTATACACATCTCAAAATGGAAGACATTGGTGATTTTGTTGTTTTCAAACAACTTGTAACATCATTTTGTCCACAAGTATTAAAATATATATATGTATATATATATGATCTATTGCACATGCCCCTTGTTTCTGTAATCTTTCACACAGGAAGATTTCCAACCAACACAGAGAAAAAGTGGAGCAAGAAAAAGTAAGTAGGTTGAGGCAGCATTTCCGAGCAGCGGTTTTATAAGAGGCCGCTGGAAAGATATGGCAGTGGGGTCTTCTGGGCACGCATTATTGGAGTATTACTTCTGCGAAAGCCACAGATCTCCAGCCCCACTAAAAATATTATGTTCTAAGCTACAACTTGAAAACTAACATTGTTCCACTGCCAGGGTTAGAAGTCAGTTCTGTTTTTTGTTTTTTTTTTTTTGTCACAACGCGGGGTTACAAAACGTTGAGGGTTATTCTTACAGAAGAGGAAAGGGCTGAAAGCATCTACTCTCTAGTCAGAAAGATCATTAAGTTTTTGTTCATACTCACAGAAGAAAAAAATTCATTCCTGTCCCCCAGTATTTTGTTATCAAGCTATGCGAGAATCTACTGCTAGCTCTAATGTCAGAAGGACAAGTATGGGCAAAAGGAAGTAAAAGAAATACCAAGATTCATAATCAGATGATTCTTATGCCAGACACTTTTCAACATATAATCCTAAGATATTAACAGTATTTTCCATCAGTTAGAGATGGATCCTGCTTCTACAGACATCTACTATGGTAGATGTTTCCTATTGGTTTCAACATATGGAGGTTCTAAATGAAAAATGTGCTTTTCTAGATGCATCTAGTACCAGAAAATTCAGATCACATTCAGCAAAGAAATCCTATATTCTTAAAATAAATCAGGCCAAGTTGGTGGTTGCCTCAACAGGATTAATGTAACTCATCTAAACTAATAAAAGGAACACAGCTTATCACAATGTTGCATATAATTTAAGTGCACCTCTGCTCATTACAGTGGGCATAATTTTGATACGCAGTGTCTTAACCACCCTGCTTAGCTTACATGTTTCCATGAAGTAAAGATCAGACCCCCAAAAAATGGGAAGGGCTTTCACTAAATCTTACTGTTACAATGCAAGTCTAAACACAGCTCTAACCTTACTCTGAGGAACAGGATCAGTACCAACAACTGTCTTTCCTCTGCCGTGGAAACTTGGTCCCCATAAAATTTCACCACATTTTACGTTTCAGAATACTGCCCTTGCAATCTATCAGTAAGATTTAAGAAAGATTTCAATTGTTGGCTTTTCCAGCCATATTCAGTCCATCTGGCTCTCTCCAGTAGTTTTCTGAAACAAAAGACAAAACAAAACACCCCACCACCCAACCATGTTGTGGTTCCTATTCCTATGCTATTGTTCCCCAAAACATAGTACTAGAGCCTATATCCCTTATTTGATCAAAATTTAAAAATATTTTAAGCTAAATCATATATTTTGTAATGTTTGGATTAAGGTGCGCTAAGAAATCCAGACTTGAAATGGAGATTATTTTTTGCCAAGAAATCTTACTTGCCATATCCATTAACATAGCAAGGAGCATGTGAACAGTATAAGATCCCACCTCAAAATGATTGAAAATATCTTATATTAATCACAAACAATGGAGACAGAAAACCCTGTGCAAACATAAGAACAACAGATAGCGCCTTATTTTGGGAAGGAATAAGAGGAACCAGAAAAAGGCCCACTCTAAGCATTTCTGCTATCTCTCAACTCGTACCTCTTATATGGCTGAGCTCATTCTGGGCCTAGAGGATGGAAACATACAAGCCGTCTCAGTTCTCAGTTCCAAAAGAATTAGGAATTTGATTCCATCAGCAATATGAAAAAGCTCAATCTGTGTCATGGAAGCCCAGGGGGTAAGCTGCAGCTTTATACCTTGGGTCTCTTCCATCTCACCAGAAGTGGATTTCTTTAATAAAGAAGTTCTGTCACATCTTTTCAACTGTAGAATGGTTTTGTTCCATTTGGCTGCTAAGGATCCATAAAAAGCCCAAAGACGGGAATGATTAATGTGAACTTAATCATTATCTTGTAACCCTAGAGGTCTTTAAAGCTTCATTTTTCTTTGCTAAAAATGAAGTGGTACAGAGTAATTTCTCCTTCTGTTCAAAGTTCTTCATAGCCAGAACTTATATGGGTTTACACATGCAAATATACATTTTGATCACAGATTGGGATGATGCTGTTACACACTACAGACAAGGTGATTCTGCATTTGTTCCTGTGCATTAGCTGCTTTGTGTGAGTTAACATCAAGATATTTATCTACAGAGTCAAGCCAGGATCCTGAACTACAAAATACCTGTTATTTGTGGGACTTCTTCAGTTGCTTGGCAAGTTTCTTCCTCATAACAGAGCAGAAAGTATATTCTGGTTTCCCGCTGCATACATGTCAAGGTTGACGTGGCACTGCATGCAGATACTTTATATGTCAGGAATTTCAACATGACACAGTGAAGAACTTAATCTTCTGAAAATGAGGAAGATATCAGTGAAGAACACCAGCTTCCACTTGCATCTGATTGCAAAGTTTTTTCTTATTTTAAAACAGAGTGCAGATAGCCAGATGAAGAGCTGGCACTGAAGACATTTCTTCAGGTAAACTAATGCTGACTTCCGTTACTTTGCTTTTGAGTTCTAATGAAGCAGTAGGTTCCTTCTGTAGGAGACGTAATCTCAGGAATCAAATGTTGGGTGAGATGGCTGACACAAGAAGGGAAGAGATCTTTGTTCATTCAGCTCCATGAAAGTGAAGGACAGGGTTTTGTTCATGAGAACAGAAACAGCCTGCAGGCAAGCAAAAGTACAATCATCTTAAATGTTAGGAGAGGATCTGGAATTCCAAAATGAAAAGGAAGAAAGGTAGTTTAGGAAACAGAATAAAATGTACTTCACCTTAATATACTCGCTGGTTCATTGATTTTTTTTTTTTTTCTAACAGACAAAATCAGTTGGCTTCAGACTGCAATAATCCCTTGTTTTATAAGATCTTATATATCTCATTCAGATGTCCATAAACTGGCTAATGATATACTATAGAAATACTGAACTACACACTTACTCAAAGCAGTGCATCTGAAAGTACACCAATGTTAATAAGCTATAGGACTTCTCAAATGTGGCTCTGAAATATGCTATGACAATGCTGAGATAGTACTGGAATGCAAACATAGAGAATAAAGTCTGCTATAGCAGGTCCCAATTCAAAGAGACACTCTAAAGTGTTACCTAATTAATGACAAAACTGTCAGTGCTGTAGCGGAAAAAAAAAAGCACTTACGACGCTGTAAAATCACAGATTAGGTGGTTGTTTTTTTTTTTTTACTCATTTTCTCCACACTTGTCCACAGTGTAGACGCAGATCACTAACTACCATCTTGTCACTGATCTCCTGGCCTTTCATCAGTGACACACCCAGAATCACCTAGTGAAAGAAGCTGTTAAAATATGGTTTTTTTTGCTTTAAGGTTGATGCCAGCTTGGACTAGAAGGTAACATGAGTACAATCCTGCATTCTCCTATACAACATTGAGAGATGTGAAAAAGGAAGCATTTTTTCTCTTTAGTTTCTTTCTCAGATATAAGAGCATGAGGATACATCATGTTTTCTAACTTTTCCCATCCCTCCCTTTCCCCTGGTCTGTCCTTGTGCGTCTTTCTCGTATTACTCTATTTACCTTAATCCTTTAGTTGTTCAGAAACAATCTTCAGGTAATAATTCTCAACTCCTATGTTAGAAGTAGCGAGTAGGCCGTGAAAACAGCAATACAGCACACCACCATCACCTTTCACCTTCTTTATGAGGCACGCAAATATTTCAGCGGATGATGAGCTTGAGTAACCACGCCCACAACTGATGGGAAAGTCTTATTTTTATCATGAAGGTGAGGAAAAACAGACCTGCAAAGATGCAAAAAACACGCCAAGGATTTGTAGCTAAGCTGAGAATAGAATCTAACAGTCTGTTATATATCTTAACTAGCAGAATATGCCTACTTCATTTACAGGGAAAAATAGATAAATCAAAATTCTAGAAATTGATTGTCATACTCAGACATTTTGAATTCACTTTCTTTTACTTGATAATTGACATTTGGTTACATTACTGTTCTTCCAATCCTTCTGTTTAACAAATCTACCTTTAAGATAACTACTCTAAGATAATGGAATGACACAGTTGCTGTCTCTTAGAAGAGTAAAATGACAACATGGATCAGGTACTTAATAACTTTCAAAGCATTTATTTCTGTTAGCATATACATAGTTAAATCAAGGTTTATTTCAAGCAAAGCCCAAGTTGAAATCGATGCTGAGACAAAATTCCAGTTCTCTGAAAGGATTCTAAGCTTTTTCTTAAAAACCCATTAACTGATGCATTCAGTAAGGGAAAGAAAGAAAGAAAGAAACAGGGGGAAAGAAGGGAAGGCAGAGAAAGAAGGAACAAAAACCTGGTAAGTTTAGTATTTTATATTTAGTACCTAAGTAATCTTTTGGTTCACTCACCACTATTTTTCAACACTCAACATTCTCTTCAGAGAATCTAGAGAGAGAGAGAGAGAGAGATGAAAAAATTAAAATGAAATTTACATCTAGGAAGCCATTCAGATAACAGGTTATTGTTTGCACAAGACACAGAAGACCATCTACATCTTCAAGGAAGTAGTTAACACTTTTAGACATTCTACATTAAACACGATGTTACTTTTCAGATGATCACTGCTACTGTCTTGTTTCAGTGTAAGGAAAAGGATGGCTAAGTGAGTCAGAGCTAAGTATGGAAGACCCAGGATGGGTAACTTTAACAGGATGGAGTGGGAAGCACATGCCCAAAACACGCCTAGAAAGCTTTGGTTCAGAAACCATTCTGCTTCCTGAAGTAAAACCATGTGTATAATTCCTGAATTACCTTTTCCCTGGAATCTGTTTTTGCTGATAACAGCCTACAGCCCACAGCCCATATTCATCTCGTTCTATCTGGAGAATTAAGTATACACCAACACTCAAATTAATTGATTGTATATATTTTGAAAATAAACAACAGTTTATAATAAGCTATAACGTGTCAATTTCATAGGAACTGAGGAGGACACAACAATTTCAGCCTCCAGTAAGGCAAGGAACTCTCGTGTAAATATAAGCCACTACAGCAAGGAGTCAAAATGCCTCTTCTCAAGGATGCTGAGCCACCAGCTTAAATTACAAGTGTACTGGGTTGCTCTGAACACACCTCTCAGATCACACAAAACTACTGGCAGCCTCACCAAAGCATTCCCGAGCTTTCACCCTCCTGCACAACACGGTATCACTGTATTTCTGCAACCACCTCCAGAAAACCTGCACTGAGCAGATGATCCCTAGCACTGGGCTTCAGGCTGCTTGGACCATCGTCCTGTTATCAGTTCTGACCCTCCTGATTTGAGCCCTCCACACGAACTTGACGAGTACTGTGCAGCTTCAAGAGGCTGAGGAACCAATAGTAACTGATTACCAAAACACTTAATTTGATAAATAACAGTTATCTAATTCTCCAAGCTAACTTATCAAGCAAATGGAAACAAGACATTTTCCAAGATCAGTCTTTGAGAAGTTGGGTTTTCCTTCCTTCTAAACTTACAACTTCAGAAAGTCCTTTTACAAAAAGGCCACAGGTGACATAAAGTAACTCATGCAAAATAATGTCTCACCCAATACTGATCATTTATTTTAAGTTAACTGATTTTGGATGCCCCAGTTTTTAACCAGTCTTCTTGATATACTTTCTATCTGATTTCCATAGGTGATGTGGGAGAAGGTTCACAACAGCATCAAAAGAACTTGCTAACGCAACCAGATATAAATCAAGGCTATTTAAAATTAGCAGGCACTGAAACTGACAGTGACAGCAGCAACTCTGTAATTAAAATCTATGGAAATGCAGGGAAAAAAGTTATTTTTCTTGTTTCATACGTTACTCTGAACATATAATCTAGAACAAGAAATACTTGTGAAAACTCAGCATTATATATATAGATTCTTTCCTGTTAAACGTTTTGAAACTACTATTTTCCAGAGTTTTTGACCTATTGCCCACTCATATTCCTTTTGCTCTACTGTAACTAAAGGTTAATTTCCATGAACTCTGGGGAGGAAAGATCAATCTATTTACATCATCAGCACGCCAGAAGTAGAATGAATGCTAAAATGAAGAACATACAACTATATAACCTGAGAAGCGTATGAGGAAGGAAAGACTTAGAAACAGGCTTATGGAAAAGGGTCACAGAGACAAACAGTCAAAAGTTATAGGTGATGGAGATATGTGAAAACGCATAAAGCAAAATTAGCATTTAAGATGCCATGTCCATTGAGGTCTTTTCGATAGCTTAAAGTCCCAAATGTAACCAGAAAGCTGATAATGACAAAAGCTTATATTACAAAACAGAAGTAGCAAAATCATAATATGTATATGCATATATACATACTATCACAGAGCAGGGACAGGGCTCTCAGAAGGGTTTGCATTATCAGCACCTTAGTTAGTAGGTACTCGGGTGCATCCTTCTGCAGTTTCAGAAGACACTCACATCTGGCAAGAGAAAACAGTGACAATTCACAGAACAGGACAGGATGGAGAGACAGACCACTGTCAGCTCCAAAAGGATACACTGATGTGCACCTACAGCACAGAATAGTCAATACGTTGGGAGTCCACAGGACATAAGGACTTGCCAGCTGATGCCCCTAGTCCTCTGCAAAAGATCCCTCACTGCTAGACAGATGAAGTAAGCACTCCTGCCGTGCTCCCTTGGCTGCTGGATGGACATCTCAGGCACGGCAGACATCCAGCTGTTAATTAGATTCCAAGCCTAAGTCACTGTAACCTGTTTTTCTATTTAAAATAAATTTACCCTTACCTCCTCTGAGGTTCCCAAGGATATTTCCTATCTTTTTGGTACACTGCTAGTTCCCATAGCAGTAGATAATATAGGGAAGGCTGTTTCACAGCTGCAATTTCTGTACATATCATAGTGGTGGAATAGATAGGTCCTATGGCTCTCTACTTTTCAAGCAAAGAAACATCCCTGGTTGCACATCCCATTTTAGGGAAACTGTGCCTTTGCATCTTCCATCCAGATAACCACCAGCACTGCTTTCAAACATCATTTCTTTTCTAGTTTTACAGGATGAACGTGGGAGGTGTTGAAGAAGTACTCCAGACTCTTCACAGACTTGGTCAGAAAGTTCAGCCTTAGTCAGCCCCTGATTTTTGATATCCCAATGAGAGCTTACCTTTGTAAGATGCACAACCTAGGCACATATTGCACAGGCTTACAGCACCACAAGCAAGACCGTAAAGCAGTGCACTTTGTCAATTAGGGTATTAAAAACTCTAATTTCTTTTTGTATGACTTCTGAGAGTTCTTGAGCATTCAAAGCAATTAAGAACATATACTAAACCAAATGTACTTGGTTACTGCTCAAACCTCTACAGCTTCACATGAAGAAAGCTGACAGGTTATCATTCTTCTAATTATAGTATAAAGAAAAATGATCTTTACATTATATGATCAAGGCAAATAGCTTGGTATATTTCAAACATCTCATCTCAAACCATTCATACATAGACAAGTCTAAGCAGGTATTCAGCAGCAGCCTTAACGCTGGGTTGCTCACAAGCTGCCCTTACTGTTACTAGGAGAATGATACAGCACAAGGGATAGAAACGTGCTGTAGCACATGCAAAGCATTCCTTAGGAAATGGTCTCAGAAATAGCTACTGCTTTTAGAACTAGTTACCAATTCACACTTAACGTTTCTTCCAAGCTACCCCATTGGTTACAAACAAATTTCTTATCAGGTCATGCAAGATAACACCCTGTGTCTACACAGGATCTAAAACTTCTCATTTAGCCACTTTGGTGGGTCATCATCTTTTTTTTTTTTTACTTTTACCTGACATTGAAAACGTAGCCACTTCGAACTCTGTAACAAACTAGATTTAAAAAACTATTATAAAACACGAGACACAAGGCACTTCCGTGCTAGAGACGGCGTCTGACCCGCACACCCGCAGAGAAGGGCAGGAGGCTCTCAGTGACAGCTTACCGACGGCTTAAGGCCCTTTTCACCTCCCTAGCAGTTGCCACCCGCGCCGCTCGGTTCGCCTCGAACCCCGCAATGGGCGCAGTCCTGAAGTTACTTTGCCCCGTGGATCGCTCCCGCGTTCCGACCGCGTCGGCTCGCCCGGAGCCACCACGTCCCGCGGCAGGAGGGCGCGGAGCCTCCGGACAGCAGCGCAACCGCCCGGCTCGGCTCCCCGCCCCGCCGCGGCCCGGCCCCGCTCCCGAGTTCCCCTCGGATCCAAGGCCGTCGGGCGGTCGCGGCGGGCCCGGCCCACTCCCCCTTCTCGCCGGGGCGCCGCCCGCGACCCGGCCGTCCCCGCTCGCCCCTGAGGGCCGCCCCGGTGGGGAGGCCGCGCTGCGGGGCGAGGGGCCGGGAGTCGCCCGGGTGCGCGCCGGCCCCGGCCCGGCGCCTCGGGAAAGGAAGCGGCGGTGCGACCGTGCCCGAGCCCGGCCAGGCGAGGTAGCGGGGCGGCGCGCAGCCGGCTGGGCGCGGCCCCGCGACGGAACCCTCGTCCACCCGCCACACTCACCTGAGCGCGGCCAAGGCCGCGGGGCCGCGGCCGGCCCCGGCCCCTCCGCCTCTTCCTCTCACTCCGCCATCTTTCCCTCCTCACCGCGGCCACCCGGCGGGGGGCTCGCGGCTCCCGGCGACGGCGTCCCGCCCCCTCGGCCGCAAGCCTATTGGATGCCGCTCCCAGGCATCCGCCGTCCGACTTGGACGCCGATTGATAGCCGGCGCCGTCCGTCACGGAAGATCACCGCCCTCCTCCGAGGCTGCCCTTCCCGATTGGCTCCGCGAAGAGCACACGCCCGCGGAACGATCGGCTCGGGCAGCGCGAGCGGACCGGCCTGGGGCGAATCCTCCGTTGACCTCCACGGGATTGGAAGGAGCGGCTCGGGAAGGGCAGCCACGGCGGAACGGGCGGCGCCCGCGGGCTGAAGCGCTCCGGCCGCACGCTCCGCGGGGAGGAGCGGGCCCGCTCCACAAAGCGTGCCGGCGGCCGCCCCTGGCGCCGGGACTGACGCTCCCCGCCCTCCATTCGGCGCACGTTAACGGTCACGTCCTCGGTGCCGCGTGCGGAGCGGCCCAGCCGAGCCGGCACCCCGCCGCCGTTAGCGGGCGACAGGGCCGCTCTGAGCGGCTGCCTCCGCTCCCACCGCCGGATCCCGTGGCGCAGACGCATCTATTTTTATCGCCCCCGCCAGCAACTGTAATTTTACGCTTGAAGACGACCGGTGAACACATCGAGTAGTGTGAAGGAGTACTTATCCATTCACAGAGCTCCCGAGAACCACCCCCAGCTGCACTGACTCATCACGGCTACAGGCGGCCCGCTCCGCGGGAATCCCAACCGCACTCCGCTACCGGGCAGCTTCGTGCCCAAGGAAACCTTCTGCCGCCTCCACTGCTAACATCTACACGCTATTCCCAACCGCAGTTTTTCTTCCTTTTTTTTTTTTCTTCAGAGATCTGCTTACATCTGTACAGATTCGTTTTGAAGGATTTTAAATTAAAACATGAAATCTTCATTCTGTACAACTTGTCTACCACCTCTCAATTCCCAACTCAAATACATAGGCTTGCAGAACACCGAATAAGATAGACAGCCTGAGCTATGAAACTAGAGAATCGTGTTATTGTAGAGTTTATCCTTGACTAGCAAAGGGCATGGAAGCCTCAGGAAGGTTGCTATCAATATTTATCAATCAGCTCCTTCTCATGAAGGAAGATAAAAACAGCCTCTCGATAACCAATGCCCATCTCTGAAACTAGCCTATAAGTTTCAGTAAAGACAAAATTCCACAAGCTTAAGGTTGCCTTCCTATTGCTTTGCATCCCACACAGCTTCTAATTGATTTAAACAGCTAATGGCAAAGTCAGATTCTGCTTTTTTCCTTCCCCCACCCCAAGAAAAAAAAAAAAAAAAGCACCAAAACACCCCACTCCCCACCCTTGTTTGGAACCATGGAGAAATGTAATGCTCCTGTTCTTACAGGAGAATCCATGTTGTAGTGTTACATGTGCTCCTGTGGAGGTCCTGTTTTGCACTACTGGTTTCTTCCGCTTTACCAGCGGAATGAAGGATTTTGGTAATACTATGAAAACAAAGTTACAAGAATTCATTTGTAAAGCATGCTAGCTATACTATTCCACTGGTACTTAGTTTTTCTAGTAACTGAGGATAACCAGTCACAATGAAGAAATATATATTTTTAATACAGTGGAAGGTTTATTTATGGATTGATAAATACAATATCCAGTCTCACTGGGACAATAAGGCACAACTGTAGGTTACAACTATACAGCCAGAAAAGGAAAGCAACACTTACTTTAAAGCAGATCACAATGCCTACAACTTCAAAAAACACTTCATTAACATTATTACAATCCTATTTTACATGACAGTCAAAACTTTTTCCTCTTACAGAGGTTTTTAATTTCTGTTCGTTTGTGGACTTGTGCTGTGCTCTGCAAAACAAAGGATAGCATTTTACTTTGCAATTCCTTAATTTAAAACAAACCAGAAATCCTTCAGAGACCTGCATGTTATTTTACAGAAGTAAATGATTCAAGGAACAAAGAAGAAAATAAAACAAACGTTTGAGGGTAGTTTGAGACTGGCAGTATTTATAGAAATATTGACAAATGACAAAGAAGCAGTTGTAACACTGATTCTTCAATAAAGAAGCTCCTAGGGCTTTTTGGTTTTACTGGAAGGTCCTCCCCAGACCATAGGCTGCTCCAGCTGAACTAGGCGAGATCATCTGCCAATCTAACCACAGAAAAGTGTGCTGCTGTTGAACCTTCAATACTTCTGACATCCTGATTTGATTGGGAGTAAATATATTATCTTTCATTTAATACAGTTAAATGAAAGGATAATTATCTTATACTTGCAGAGAGATTTATGTAGATATATATTCTGAAATATCACTAGTAGTACTCAAAATACGTATTTCCAAGCAATATTTGCATGCCCGACCTTCCATAAACACATCCAGCACAATCAACACAAACCTAAAAGACCAGGACTTCCATATTGGAAAGTGCAAATAACTACTAATGTCCAGGTCACTAGAATTAATAAGGAAAAAAAAAATCAGTAATGTTTCATGACACTTATCGGGGGCAGTGACAAAGACAAATCCCAGTTTTTGGCATGAATAGCTTTCTTGCATTATGTATGCTGGTAAACAAGTTTACACCTTCAGAGGCAAAGCCACCTGAATGGGAAGAGGCATCTTAGAGTAAAGCAACCTGGAAAAGGTACTTCATGCTCCACTTGACTTCATGTCAAGTCTGGAAGCTACTCATAGGAAAGAAACATTCCTGCAGCAAATGCGGAAACAATTTAAGTGACTTAGTGCAGAGCTCCTATTTCCTTTGAGGACACCACTGTCCATCTCCACCACACATTCTCCTACTGTGCCTATTCTCCTACTGTGAATCAATCCCCAAAAGAAGAAAGTCTCCACACCATACCTCTGGACTGTTACTATGCATTCTCTGCTAGTTTTGCAACAATGGCATAAGAACTGTATCGTCTTTTCGTAGAAGTCAAGATTTGAAAGCAGGGAAGAAAAAAAAAATATAAAGAGCCAACTAAGGAAGAAAGAGATAGTTATGATGTGAAGCCACTACTGGAAACAAAGGTGAACAATTATCTCTGCACTTAGTATTTGAGTAGATGCTCGTCTTCAAAGTGTTTCAGAAGGCATTTCTGTGGCATTTTCCTTTTTCCATTCTCAGATTCAGAGCTCAGAAGAATCAGTTTGTAGATTAAACTGCAGTACACAGGAAGGAGAAACATTTACTCATAATGCAAAAGGAGACAAGGGAAGAAGTAAAAATTAAAAATGGAAGGATTTTTTTTTTTAATGCTCCTTTCCAAGTTCCATGGCAGCTATTTCTCTTAGTTCCTGATGCACAGGGAATGTTCACATTGGTAGAACAAACCAGTGAAGGGTTGGAGATGTATTTTATATGCACCAGTAACAATGCTTTGGGGGAAGGTGGTAAGGAAATAATGAAGTTCTATTCATTGTATAGTAAGGGTAGAAAGGAATAGGTTCTCCATCCATCAGTGAAGAAATCGAATACTCATTTTCTGCTCTACATCCACCTTCTCCAAAACCTGCAATAAGATCCAGAAACAGTTATTTTAGTTAATTTACACAAGATATTTCTTTCCTGCAAGTAAAAAGGACATGGGCAGGACCATAGAGCATCTTCAATTTGGCATGACATTCTTTCATCTAGAGACCGCTGTGTTTTGTTCTGGAAAGAAACTCCAGCCATGTAAACTTGAAGAGGGATGTCAACTAAAATATAACTGATGCAGGTCACCAATAGCCCAGAAAGGGCTGAGCTATTCTCAAAAGCAGATTGTATAAGAACGCATGGTGAGGAAACAATGGACTAGAAGAAGGGACACAAGCAGTTGAACTAAAAGACCACACCATTTTAAAACTGAATTTAGAGTAATTTAAGTTCTAAGAGATTCCTGGATGTCATTTAGTTCAGCTTTCTCAGACACTGCTTAAAGCAGGGCCAACTAGATTAAGTCACTGAAGGTCTTATCCAGTTGAGTTTTAAATTTGTCAAAGGAAGAGGGGTTCTATATCTCTAGCACTTGATCCTACTAAGAATTTCCCATATTGCGTTTTGTTTATGCTGCCTCATCTCATCTTTGTCCACATCCAGGATGTGTCTGGTTCCTGTCATCAATATCCCATCCCACTAGGTTAAAATTGTTACTTGGAGGACCACTTTTTTCTGACTACATAATGGCTCCTTACTGCTAGCTATTTCTGCAACCATCAGAAGACACAATTAACAGGACTACAGCTAGGAGTTTGTATGTTAGTATATACTTGGTTGTGTAACAGATAAAATATAAAGTGAAATTGGACCAATGCACCTATAGCAGAATTACTTTGTTGTTACTGCTAGTCAGGCTATTTGTGTAGAAAGAAGCATTTATAATAGCTATATTACAATGTTTGCTGCATTACAAATCTCTATTGCCTCATTACAAGCTGGTTTTGGGAGTATATTGCTATCTCTCATTTTTAAGCTCGTCACTATTTCCTTAAATACCTTATTCTACAGGATACATTTAGGATCAGATGCCTGAAGTAGTCTTACATGAGATGAAAATTCTGCAGTATGTTCATGCGGTAGCTTACACTAGAGAAACATATGGACTAATTACTTGCACCCTAAGAGAGTAGCCTAAAAAAAAAAAAACTGTCCTAATAAGCCAAATGCAAGCAGAAGAAATACTTGAACAACTTATTTTTCCATCTGCATTTAAGTCTCAATGATCTGTCTGTTTACTGAGCAGTTGCATTTACTTGTGTCAAATATGTAATTTACCAACCTTTACAAACTCTGCAAAGGAGATGGCACAATCCCCATCTTGATCAGCTTCCTGGATTGTCCTGTCAGCAATGCTGCCAAGCTGCTCATCTGAGATGTTGACACCGACCATCATCCGTAACACCTGTAATGTAAGTAAGTCCCTAGATTATTATTTTTTAATCATAAGTGATATAAAAACAAGTATTCTTAATACTATTTCTCATGCATGCTGTCTAGTTAATGACTTAGAAGAACAACTCAAAGATTTCCATGGAAATATTTCTGGACAGTTTGGGTAGTTTTATTTATTGTTACTGGTCCTTATACATGAAGGATTCCAGGAAAGAAAGCTTTCTTCTTCAGCCAGCTTTTTCACTAAGCAGCTGAAATACACAGAAGTAGTAAAAAACTTCTGAAACCAGGAAAGAATAATATTATGTTTCAATGCTTCTAATTTTTCCCACAAAATGCATGAATACTTGATTTTCATGTCTACTGTTCAAAATGCTTCCTACAGGAATTTTCTAAGTATATGCACAAGTGATAGCAGCCACTACCCCCTAACATTTAGTAAAGCATCTTCTGCACAGATTGAAAGTGGGCAGTTTCAGTCAAAAGCAAAACCTTGTCCTACATCAAGAACCGCAAATTGCCATGTCTACCTCCCAGGATTAGCAGTATGTAATTACTCCTAGCTCAAGCCCAGCTTAAATACATACAGCCACTGATGAACTTTGATTATCTTTGCTGGTCTTTGCTGCAGTTTCACAAAGTTTTATTCTAGTTAGAGAGTACAAAGACAACTAGAAGAATGACTGCATTCACCCCCAGCAATGACCCCTACGGAGTCATGTTAGAAGCACCTTAGAAAGTTGCAGAAGACAGCTCTTAAGAGACTTAGTGTATTTGTTGGATTTTTAAGCATCTTTACCAATAAGACCTTCCTTTTAGGAATCATTTTTAGTAAGACCTTATTTAGCCTAACACTGTAGTTTAAAACTAAATCTAGAATCCCTGGTTTGATCAAACAATCTGGGCTACCAAATGAGGTTAAGGCTTCATATATCTCTGGTTTAAAGCTTCAGATAACAAATAACCACAAATTCCTGCAAGAACTCCATCAAGACTGTTACCAACACCCCTCTTCATTCTAAACAGTGTGAAATGGCAGATGATGGAATCATCTAAAGTAGTCTCATGTTATTTACCTGAAGAAGCTCATCCCTGGAAATCTTGTCATCTTTATCTAGATCATATAACCGAAAAGCAACTGCAGGGACAGAAAAAGAGCACTGAATTCAAGTGCCACTGTTTTTCTTCCTGACAATTACCTATAAAACTAATAACAACTATTCACAAATCATTTTAAGATAACTCATGTAGGATTTTGACTCACCATACAATTCATGTTCAGTTCCATAAAAGCTTATTACCGCATTTTTGCTAAGAAGTGAGAAACATTAAGTACATACTTAAGTACTCAGCAAAGTTGCAGAAGCATTCTACTTGCAGAGTTTTCTTTAAAGCCCTGAACTACAGTGGATCTAAGATGCATTCAGTGCTTTAACTTCAGAGCCAGCAAATTTTACAATTGTTCAACTATACCCTAGCTGAGATTTACAACAACTTTTAAGTGCTCTGGGAAGCACTGCCTAGTGCATTCAGTAAGCACTATATTACACAGAAGACTGGAGAAAGAAATAGAAAAGCCATTTGCGTTCAAAACATGGCTTCTTAATATGATATAACCATTGCAAACCATTTTTAAACACTGTTATGAAGCATTTAGGAAAAGACATATGAACTTAAGATTCAAACAATTATAACCAAATCTCATACAAATATAGTTGATTACTGATATTCTGGACAGGTAAGATTGCAAGTTCATTTAAAAAATCAGGTTATTTTGGGATATCATTCCACAGGGAAAGACTGTGTAGAAGATACTAAACCCCCTTGATCTCTTCTCAGAGAAAGAAAAGAATATGAATTGCTTCTAATAGAAGGTTCCTATTTCTTACAGTGGAGCTTGTTACTTCGGCTGTTCAGTGGTTCTGGTCCATTCTGGTCTTTGCTCTTTTCATTATCTTCTATGGGCCGGAAGTGGGCTAGTGTCCTCATGAATCCACGGAAATTCACTTGGTCCTCTCTGCACAAGCATTTTAGCCAGTCAGCTTCAGCACAGTTCATACAGGTTTATTTCAATAAAAACAGTAAGAATGTCTCAAGTGTCCACACCATGGAAATTCTTAATTCCTATCTATCCAGGTTTAGCAACCTGTAATCAAAACCAGCTCTTTACAGCTGTAACCTGGATCATACTTCTGTGAAGAGTGATGTGTGATATACAAGGGAAAAAACCTGCAAGAAATCTTGTTACAGGCTACTCCCCTCTTTGCCTACAAGTAGTGTTTAAATTCAAGCTTTCACCCTTTGCCCTTGTCTAAGTTATCCTGCAACTACACCCGAGTTTAGCAGTACGTCTTGCTGATCTGAATCCTGGCCTTCAGTACTGGAAATCTGACTGCCTTTTTGGATTTATGTTGCAAGTGTCATAAGCTACACCTTAAATGAGGCAAATTAAAAAAACAGAAGTTGATCTGTTAACAAAAGGTACACTTAGAAGGCAAAAAAGCTAAGAAAAAATTGAATTAGTTAATTGCAATGCTACTTCACCTAAAGTATTGTTAGTACAAGTTTGCTTTAAGAATCGAAGTCCATGCCCTTGACCTTCTTCAAAAGCAGCATAGCAAGAAGAATAGATAACAGTGACATGCAGGCAAATCTTGTCACTGAATAAAGCATACAAAACTGTCTCAAAATAGACAAGTGTCTTTTATTATGTAATGAAAGCATACAGAGGAAGCAACATACCAACATGACTATGAGAAGTTTGAGATGTTCAGTTATCACTGAATTCAAATTCTGTGCTTTAATCATCATTTCATTCCTATTAGAGCTCTTGACAAACTGTACATTTTGTGACTATTGACAAATTCAGGCCAGTTGGAACTCACCCTTCTGAAAAAAAGGCATTGATAATTCGGTCTCCCAGAGGATTGATGGCAAGCTCTGGAATCCGCTGGAAGTCTTCACGGCTAAGTGAGGCAAGAACAGAACAAGCTTGTATAAACAAGTCTGCAAGTCACAGGAGAAATAACTGCTTAAGAATTGAGATGCTAGCACTATTTGTGCTAGAAGCATCTCTAGAAATGGTGCTCACTAGTTTCCAATTTAAGGAAGGAAAACTTCTGAAATGGTTTTGAAGGAAAAGTAAACTTCTTAAACTATGTATTTTGAAGCTACATCTGCCAATGATTTCTTCAGACTAGTTCACTCCAGATGCTAGGACAATATCATGCTATGCTCCTCCAAATATACTCGCAGGTGATTTGCACAATTTAGTTTCACGGAAGAACTTCCTACATGATGAATGCTAAATTTTATATTTTATCTCCCACTAAGAAGCACTTCTATTTTAAAACAGCAAGTTCACTCCTAGCTTGTGTACTAGATGCAGCTTCACCAGTTCACTGCCAAGATTCACTGCTCTTGCCAGCCATTCTCCTTCCTCCTCATGATTGTATATATAGGCACATGCTAGTACAAGCATAGCTACACTTATATTGCTACAACTTTTTTCTGAACTAGAAGACAAAAGCTATGCTGATCTAAAATAGTTCCTTCATGCCAGTATGATCATGAAAACAGGGTCCATTTTGTTATTAAAACTGCCCTGGTAATTTTTCTTCCAGCCTAACAATATCTCCTTGACAGGAAACTGGGGTAATTCTGTTATGGCCAAGGCAGACACACTAAGCAACTCTTTGTAAATACCTCCAGAAAGAAAGTTTTTTTTTCAATATAATAGAGCGCAGCAGTTCATTGGTATAAGATGTATTTCATGGTCATCTGAGCTTTAAAGTACAATAACAGCACCTGGTTAAGGCTACAAAAAACAAACAAAATCCATAAAACCAGCCCCCCCAGTCCCAGCCTCTTCTGTCCACATGCATAACTCAGTTACTGCTTGATCTCTAGAAATATTGGCTGTTCCTTTAAAGTCAAATGCAATCCTGCTATTTCTGAATTTTGAGTCAAACTTCAAACTTAGTCATTCAAAACTTGCTACTTTTAAAAACCACCCTCACAAAAATGAATCAGCAATAAGTTTGCACTAAAGAATCTGGCAGAGGAAAGCAAAGGAGAACAAACCTATTTAAGTATACCAGCCTTTTTAATAACAGCGTGATCTTAAAGACAGGAGGAAAAACGTCTGAGAAAGATCAAGCAAGATGTTCTGACTCTAAATGAACTCTAAAGTATTCCTAATACTTAGTTACACCACTGCACTGTTAGTCCCAATTATAGCACATCTGTTACAACATGGCTAAAACTGTTTGACCTTCTAATAGAATGACCTGATCATATTTTTAAACCTACATCTACTCTGACCAGGTCCGAATTATTTTTAATTGGCAAAGTCACCGTCTGCATAACACGATCAACTTGTTACCCTACCCTCCAGGACTGCTACCTTTCCAAGCTATAGCTAAAGGGCAGAGCATGCATTAATGACTCAGGTAGGAAAAGCAGTGATGTGGAAAATGTGCACCCTAGAAACAACATTTTAGCAACATAACTTCAGTGCTAGCATTTAGGATCTAAAAGAAGCAACTGCTCTCAGATTCCATTCAAGACAAAAATCAAAACACTTCAAGGTTTTCTACTTGCACATCACTATTTCTTAGTATTAAGCCTCAATTAACACTCAGCATTCCAACTTCCAGTTCCACTTTATAGCAGGAGATTAACAATTAACCGCAAATAACTCCCCAGGTTTCAAATCTATTTGTCCTGGCATTATCAGGATTGCAGTAGACCATTTTTGCTTGTTAAGAGCACATTACTGAGCGAGTGTTATAATTGAAACAGCTCTAATGGCCATAAAAGTAAATTAATGCATGATGTAAGTTATTCTCCACTTCATAAAGGAAAACTTCCTGCAGTCATTTGGGGCCAACTTCACACGGCTGAGGCTGGAACTTACAGGAAAATCAGATGCCCTCTGCTTCTTCTGTTTCAGTATCATAGCAACAGGCACTTCTAACATGGTTATTTCCAGGGCCAGGCTTCTACTAAACCCTTGCTTAAACATAACATGCAAAACAACCTTTAACTGCATGTTATTATGGAGGCCGGATGTTTTATATGTATGCCAGAGCATTCACAGGTTGCAGAAAGGAATTTCTCTATTTTAAGACTGGACTCTATTTTCCTTCCATTATTTCTGGCTGTCCACCCTTTTACTTCAAGGTAAAACAGTACGTTTAACATAAAGGATGGGAAAAAAAAAGAAGGGGAAGATGTCCAGAGAGTGAAGACAATAAGAAATATTTAAAGCTTCTAGAAAAAATTTCAAAGGCTATAATTCAAAGTAAATAGCAACACGGCCAGATTTAGCAGGTTACTACTGAAAAGACATTTTATTGTTCTCTTCCCCATCGGCTTTAACATTTGTCAGACTGATGGTCTAATGCACCTCATTAACAAAAAGGAAAGCTCCCCACTTTTTCTTCTCCATCCTCCCAATTATCTTTGATTAATTAGACTAATTTTTGAACAGCTTCTCTTTGCAAATACCACCACAGCTGACAAAGATGTGCTGAGAGCATGGAGAAGTGATACAGAAAGAGTGGTCACCCTTCTCTTTTAACAGCCATGTCAGCCATCTCATCAAACTTCACCTGTACACATAGTTTATAAAAGTTTAAAAACAGTTTCTTGACTGGGGAATAATTATTTATAAACATTAGGAAAAGAATGCAAAAAATAATTAGAAGAAAAGCAACAGAAAGCAGTATTAATAAATGAATGGTCAAGGGCAGAAGCATAAATTATTGTAGTAACCAATCATTCACCAATACAAATCTATATGCTGCCTGTTCTGTCAGTTTTAGACAAAAAAAGAAATCCTTCACATTTTAAGCAAAGGCAAATAATTCCATACTCAGAGTTAGTTTGTATACTGTTGTTAGTGCATGCACTATCAGTTTGAACTATTAAGAACAAGCCTAGAACTTTCTCAGTCTGAACTGATTCAACTTGCTGACAAAGGTCAGCAGATGGCCCCGATAGTTCATTACCCTTCTCTCAGCACCAAAGGCTTTCTAAAAGTTCTCCAAGAGACAGTCTTGTGAACAGCATTTTTAAGTGCAGAATTTGCATAAATAGCACAGTATGTCTACTCTAACATCAGCTTTCAGAACATTTGCCTACCTTCCTTCACAACTCACCAGGCTAAACCAATTGCTGTACAGCAAAAAAATACTTTTGAAGTGTTTAACATGTAACTTCCCAGTGCAGAAGTTATCTCTATACAAGAGGCTCCTTGCCAAAGTATTAAAATAGAAGGCAACAAGAACAGTTACCCTGGTTTTTACAACCTGTTTTCATTCATAAGGCACAAGTCAGTTTGTCAATTTTGTGTAAAAAAAAAAAATGAAAGAAATACCATGTTTTCTCCACACTTCTAAAGAGCTGATAGCATTTCACCAGTTGCTGCAATTCTAAGCAGAAGATAAAGGGAGGAAAAAAACATTTCTTCAAAGTTATCTGATGACAGTAAGCACGGTAAATTCTTGCTTACCCAGAAGTTATTCGATCAGTATTTCAGAAGCCACGCTTTCTAAGCTTCTGACCCACTACCCCCAGCACTGTTTTTCAGGAAATACTTTTCCATTACTTAAACTTAATGACTGCTTCCACAAATTGTGAATGCCATAACAGGTTTCAAAATTTGAATGCCACTTTAAGACAGCCATGGCTGGGGTACGGCCACGCTCAGAGGCCAAGAATGCAAGTTCACAGAACAGTTTGCACACTTGAGGATTTTTCCAAATGAACCTCATTTCCTTTCCCAAATACCATGTGGTTATCAACAAAGAAAGTAAAACATCACTTGGTATTTAACTCTGTGAAACCAACCAGGTTGCCCAAGGAGGCTGTGGATGCCTCATCCCTGGAGGCATTCAAGGCCAGGCTGGATGTGGCTCTGGGCAGCCTGGTCTGGTGGTCAGCAACCCTGCACATGGCAGGGGGGTTGAAACTAGATGATTGTTGTGGTCCTTTTCAACCCAGGCTATTCTATATTTCTATGAACCACTAAGCAATATGCATCATTCATAGAATATGACTAACTATTCCTCTTACACAAATCAAATATGATCACTGTGAAGTTCATAAAACTTTAAATTCACCTACTGAATCCTTAAAAGTTGAAAAAAGGAACTGAGAAGATGTGCATAAATCCAGGTTCCAATTGTGCTGGACTGCTGTGGATACAACCATCTTTAACCAGCAAAGACAAAATCCACATGCAGATTTTGAAGATTGTTAGTATTCACTTCAAGTAATTCAACTGAGACATCAGTAGTATTTTTACTTATAGATTATCAGCTAGTCTGTTTGTCACAACAGCCAGGGTTACAATTTATGATACATCAGCTTCAGTGACAGGACAGGTTTAAGAAGCTCCCGCCCATCCTGTGCTAGGACAATTGTTTCCACCCCCACACTCCATCTTGCCATCCCCTCAGCTATGCCAGTCCATCTACTTACAGTACAACCACAGTTCAAATGACAGGTTAAAACTAAATGGGAATTAAGTGTACTTTTAACTGAAACTGATCACTTAGACATGTTTACACAAGAGGACAGCACAACTTAAATGTTAGCTGAGAAGTCAGCAATTTGTGGCACCCAAAGGAATTGCATGAGTCATGGAAGTAAATGGCAGGAAGTAGTTTTATATCGACACAGGTTTATAGGTAGGTCTAGCTTTAGAGGCCATTCTACAGCCACATTTCACAAGATCAGATGATGGAAAAAACCCAGGTGATTGTTGAATCTATGTTTACTGGGTTTGGCAGCAATGGAATAGCTATGAAGAAAATTAATCCCATTCCCACCAGACCAGTACACTATGTTATGAGGTCTTTCCTCTTCCCACTCTGTCCTGCATCATCTCAAACTTCCTTTTGCAATGATTCCAGCATATGTGGCTATACAGTGATGTGAAGCAAAACCTGTCTGTAAACAGGTCAGATTCCCTTTTTGTTCATTCTTTTTGGCAAGTTTTCAGAGATGTACATTAGCTTCCAAAGATGAGCCCTGAACACCACAATCAACACAGAAAAGCAAGAGATTTCCAACTGCACTACAGCCTTAGACCAGCTTACGTTGGTTGCAAAATTGCAGTTCTGGCATGCTCAATCATGAACAGCTCATCAGTTAGACATCTATAGGCATCATCAATACAACAGTAAACAGTCAAACATAATAAGAGTTCATAAATAGACCAGTAAATAAAGAGCAAAACAGTAACGTTATACAATAACCAGATAATGCTTTCCAGCAGTTTCGGTGGATCAAAGTGAAAAATATTTTGCAGATGAGATTTAAGCTTCATTTTTATTTAACTGTCTATAAGGCTTACGTGATAGGTTTCGGTAGCAAGGGGCCACTGTCAGCAGAGCACAGCAGCTGCCTCAGGTTAGGTAAGAACCAGCTCCAAGCACCTCAAAAAAGCACCTATCAAAGGCCAAATCTGAGCCAGTGTGCAATACTGTTTACAGCTGTGAGAGCATATTTAAGACCAGGGAAACAACACTGCACAACAGCTGGGAGAGAGGAGTGATAAAATATGAGAAACAAGACAAGCTTTTTTCATCACATTTTCTCTCCCAATTCAGTTGAGGAGAGGGAGTGAGAAAACAGCAAAGTACAGCAAGGCTACCAACTAGTGTGAAACCACTACAAACCGCAGCTAACCAGTTCACTGCTGTGTAGCATTGGAACATCTTGCACAATTTCGTTAGCTACTACTAGAAAGAAAGAATCAAATGAGTACTTGTTTAGTCACAGTGATTTAGTTCCAGCACTTCCATGTTATTTTTGAGCATATTAACAGACATGGTTGTTGTTAAAGACATGGGGCATCATATATAATTAGAAGTTCTCACTCTCGGCACATCTTCCTTTTGTAAAGCCAGGATAAAGATAACCTAGTGGAACAGTTCTTTTAATAAGTATCTATAAACTAGAGGCAGCTTACAGTATAAGAAGCGACAATAAAAAAAATTTGGTTCCACATTCCTAAACATTTGTTATTAAATCCTCAATATCAACTCTGAGCTTTCCTATATTAATTACTACAAACCTTCAGCTTTACAGTAAGGAGAACTGTTATTTAAAGTACATTTACTCAGTCCAGCAATCACATTTCTTTCATAAAAGAAGTTTGAAATTCCATGCAGACAGTATGTATGAAGGAACCTCTTGTAACAGCCTCAGTGATTCACCACATGAGAAAAACATGCACACATCCCCCAGCAGCAAGGCACCATTACAGACATATCAACAGAAGGAGACAAATTAGTGTCAGTACCTACCTAAGAGTGCCATTTTCTCCTTTGTCTAGGCTGGTGAAGCGACTATACAAGCGAGTGATTTGACTGTGGGAGACTGAAGAAAGAAAAAAAAAAAATGAGCACATCAGTGATTCCCTGCAGGAGCACACCGCACTGCACCAAACTACACTGCCAGGATATCTGAATCACAGTTCCAGTGTTTCTTTTATTGCTGGAAATTTTCCCAACAGCCTTCACCAGTCTTCTCCATGTCATTCAAGACAATGTAGACCTTTCTTGTAGCATCTTTACTTCTTTTCTTTGTCTCTACTCCAGTTGGTTTCTTTCCTCCCATCTTCAGATGGGAAATGTATTGTTCCTCTGCCTCTAGAAAATGACTAGGCTTGGCACCTGATCACTTTTTGTTCTTTACAGGATTGTCTGAATCTAAACAGTTTATTCATTTTGTGGTTCATCTAAGCATGTTGCAGGCTTCTAGAACAGTGAGTTCAAAACTGAAAAGTCAACTTCTAAACAAGTTCAAGAGTGAGCTGGAACACAAAGCAAGTGGAAAGAAGAAAATTACTTCAGACTAAATCTGACATTTCAAGGGTACCAGACATTCAGCACCTTAGAGAGGTCCATTGTCAGAAGAACATCTATCTAGAATATTAATTCCTATAAAACTGAAAGAATGTTTGACAGAATAGGTTGGCTTTTCAGAGCCCACTCACACCAAGTTAGTCAATACACGAAATAAGACTGAATTGAGCTGTAATGTTTGCTCAGTAAAGGTGTGATTACATCCAATGTTGAACTAGCACATACTGCAATGTTTGGATTGAATTGTTTTAAAAGCCTTCACCAGCCCACATACAAAATTTATTTGGGAACAGGTTGCACAGCACTTGTCTGATCTGTAACAACTGAGGTAAAATTATTTTTATCAGGTCTGTTCTTTTCCAGCCTATTTGTTTAGGTTCAACTGCTCCCTCTTCTAGGATGACCTGCCAACAACTGTTCTTTTTCATGTCTCCTAAGCAACCTTCATTCTTCGCACTGGGTTGGGCAACTTGCTCAGTTCCACATAAGGCAACTTCTCTCCCATTAAACAGGGCAGCTTGCTCAAGTTCAAGTTAAGCAACACACACAACAAGTAGATACTACTATTTTCAAGACTTCTAACATCTGCACTTTCTTCTTTCAGATACTTTACATGCAATCGTAACAATAGATTATGAAGTGAGTACCCTGTACGCCTTTGGTGAAAAACTTTCAATTCCTCCATCTCTCATTTTCAAGACAGTGTACCCAACTCCATTTTTGGGACACCTCCACAACAGAATATGATGAGTTGGCACATACTGACAGGAGACAAAGTGTTTGTTGATATCATACTGGACAAACAGCATATCATAGCAACATGACAAAGGAACATGATTCAGATCCAGCACTGCACTCTTCCCTAATTTCTTATTTGACTCTCATCCCTCATAAAAGCTGCAGCATTGGGCACTCTTCAAAGCTTCCTCAGGCAAAAGAATTCCCTGCTGACCAAAAGAAAACCAGAGCAAGGTTTGCAACTTACAACCGCTTCTTATAAACAAAAACTAAGACTTAAAGCTTCCTGAAATATGACTATCTATAATACTCATTAAGGCCCTTCTAGAAGTTTAAATCAAGTCAAGACAGTAGCTGTATCTTCTATTTTAATTTTACTATAATAATTATAACATTTTTATTAATTAGATATGCTGAAACATGACCAAAACACTAGCACAAGATTATATAAATATACGATATTTATCTATTTCCAGATATATCTCAAAAATGTGATATATTCAGAGGAAAAAAATAATCAAATCTGGAAAAGCATTGCAGATTCAAGGTTTATTATTTTTAAAGCATCTTTAACAATGACACTACCTTTATTCTATGATATATGAAAGTGTATTTCCTAAGCATATAAATAACTGCAAGAAAATCCATCACCTCTTACCACTGAAATAATTCTCCTAAATTCTCATATAAATGCTAGTTTATTATTAATCCTTAGGTGAACAGCTTCAAAGCATGGGAACAAAGTATGAACCAAAGGCTTTGAACACTGTTACATTCCAATGGCTTTCCAAAGAGCTTGCAAGAATGCTGACAAGCAACATCTTGGACATCCTATCTGTTTCTTTTAATAGTGATTACTGAAATAGCAAAGTACTTTTCTCTCAGATCGGAGATTATCTGCCAGCAAGCAGAAGTCTTAATGGACACATTAGTCCCCAGTTCCTGCAAGCAGTGCCTTTGCAGATGTTTCTAAACTTACTGTGCTTATGTTATCCATCAGGACATAAAGAAGTACGTAGTACAGAACTTCCCTCTGAATTTAAAATTTCATTCGAGAGATTTTAAGTGTCATTGTATGGCTTGTGAAAGATCGTGCTTCGAGTTCCCACAAAGATATATTTTTAGTCTGTCCAACTAAGAAGCATTAACACGTAGCTTATTACTAATATTAGTAGTATCAGCTATTCAGTTTTGTGCTATATAAAATTGAATCACAAGGATTGCTGAATTCATTCCAATAAGTTAAATGTTAGGTTTGCTCTTTTGTACTTACTTTGGATGAACTAGAACAGGCATTTTTCTCAAAGAAGTCAAAACAGAATCATTCAGAGAACTTACCGCATCAGTCCATCAGTGGCACGTAATACTGCCAAATTGTTTATTTCAAGAAGTCCCTTTCTCAAACTCTTTAACAAGTGAAGTATCATTAGCATCAAGTTTCTAGCAAGTGATCAGATAGCCTATTCAGGAAGAATACTAAAGTAGTATTACTGCAAACTTTGTTCCGGGTAACTTCAGAGTCCTGTATTTCTCCTATCTTGTACCTCGCGTAAGTACAGGTTCACCTGCGTGAAGCATGGAATAGTTCTACAGCTTGGTGGAATTTTCCATCTATCTACAGCAGAAGAAAAGGCAGAGGAAAATACATTCCTAGACTCCATTTTTTTCAAACTGAAGGAGGGAAAGAAAAAAAAAGAAAAAAAAGAATTTGATAAAGTTCAAGAGGCACTTTGAGAGCTCACAAGCAAGCATGAGTCAGAGAATATCAGTAATACTTAATTAACTAAACTGCATTTTACAACAGATAAAACTGAGTAATAAAAACAGAGAAATTAAGTAAATTCAAGCAATAGATCTTAAACTTTCTGATCACAAACATTAACATGGGTGCTTAAGTAAAGCATTTAGAGGGTAACTAGAGCTTGATGGGTTTACTGCTCAGAAGGTCATGCCTATACAGCCATCTCAATTTAATTAGCCATTCAAGAAATAAAACTGTAAGAATTAAACTGAATCAATAATAAATCAAGTAAACTTTTCCTTTTCTCAAACTTCCTGGAAGAGCATTCCAGATTTACAGTTTGTTTTTTTAAGAGCATATTAAACAGTAAGGCCACCTCCACACTATGGATTTTTGTGGTTAAAAAAAGAATATGAATGCAGACTTTTACATTCCCACTTGTTTATCATAACCCTCCTGTACAAAGTTCACTTGACATAGGGAAAGAATCACGGAAAGTATGTTAACTCACTTAGCTGTCCACTACATTGGTCAATACTAAGACAACATTTCAGTAGAAAAGAAAGCAAAGTATTTTTACAGAGCAAGGAAAAACCAGCAAGCATAAACAGAGCAAAAACACTCTAAGAGACACTGATTTTCCAAAGAAAAACAGGAATAAAAAACAAAGAGCAGAGCAATAGCATGATACCGTGGCCTCTCTGCTGATTAGATGGAAAGCAGCACTGAATTCACCATCATCCCTCACCCTGAGGGTGGGGAGGCAGTGCGGAAGCAATGGGTGCCCCATGGCTGGAAGGCCCAGAGGCAGTGGGGACAGCCCTACACACGGCACAGGATTAAGGGATAGTTACAGCAACACTCTCCTAATTGTTGGCTAACACAGGAATTTATTTTTCGTTACTGTCGCTCAACACAAGACTTCCACAAGTTACACTAGCTCTCCTACACCTTCAATAGCCTCAGCTGTAGCGACACGACAACTAATGCTTGGGGGAAAAAAAAAGTACTACACAACGAGAGAGCAAAGGCCCCCGGCCGCAGTGAAGCAGGCGGCGTTCCCGCAGCTCTCAGCGGCCTCTGCAGGCACTTCCCAGCCCGCCCAGCCGGCAGCACCGCGGCCTTCCCGTCCCCATCCTACGAGGCGTGCGAGGAGCCCGGCACCGCCGGCCCAGACACATCCCAGTGGAGGACAACCACCGCCCACCGCTCCACACTCACAGCCCGTCTCCTTCTTGATCTCCTCGATCTCCTCATCTCGGAGCAGCGTAGACGCCCGGGAACCCATAGCTACAACCAAACGGCAGCAACGAGACGTCAGCTCCCCTCAGCCCGAACCCGACGCAGCGCTCAGCGGCGCTGAGGAGTCAGGCGGCGGCACGCCTCTTATGGCGCCGCTCCCGGCCCGGCCCCGCCGCCCGCCCCTCGCCGCCTGGCGGCCGCGCGCACGCGCGCTCCGCACCCGCCGACAGGTCGACGTCAGCGAGGTGAGCCGAGGCGGCCTACCGCTCCCAGCGTGCTGTGCGCGGGGCAGCGCCCGCTGCCGTCTCCGTGTGGTGAGCTCCCCACGGGATTGGGCGTGGGCCGTGGAAGTCCCGCCCCCGCACGCTATAAGTGGGTCTCGGCGCCGCTGCTGCCTCGCTTTGTATCGGTGTGAGTTGAGGCTGCTATGGCTATTAGCTTTCAGCGCCTGGAGGCCGCCCTGGACAAGAGCGTCAAGCTCACCTTAACGTGTGGCGTGTTTCAGGGCGTGCTGCAACACGTCAGTGCCGGCCGCGACCTTCTGCTGCACTCAGGTCGGGGTTGATTGCAGTCTCTGCGTCCCCTCGGCCGAGTGTGGACGGTGTGGGGGCCGTCGGGTGCCTCGGGCTTACAGCAGCCTGCTTGGCGGCGGGTGCTGCCTCACGGGCTGACGGCTTCTGTTTGTTTCTTTTGTTTTCTTGTGAGTAAGCCAGCTCAGAGCGAGCGTGGCCCCGCAGGGCTGTGGCCTACAGGCTGCTAAGTCTGCGCCTGGCTGGAGTGGGTGTGTGGTTCCCCAGTGCTAAAGCAGGCACCAGAATGAATAAATTGCAGCCCTAAAGTTAACAGTTACTCCATTTGTCTGTGTTTTCTAATTTGAGATTACATGAGTGCAGCAGATCAAAATTTCAACTGTTGAGTGTATGGAACCGTTGTACAGAAATACTGCTTTGTACAATGGTGGAACTGTTACATATAATCCTTAATCTAGTGTTTACTGGATTTTTTGAGTTACTAGAACTACATGCTTCTCTCATCTTGCTTTGTTCTACAAGTGATAAGCTTTTACCCATGCATCTCCATTTTTTTTTTCTACTCCCTTATTGCAGTGAAGAACTTGGAAACTGGCAGGAGCTCCCCAGGAGTAAAGGTGTTTTACAGCCAAGAAATAGTCAATGGTGAGGCCTTAATGAGTGCTGAGGCATGGGGTCACGTGCACTTAGTTCAGTCCAATTTTGGTCACTGCTGAATTCCTCAGTTGTACAACTTTCTAATAAAACCAGTGGGAATTAATGCTGTATAAATCACACAACTTTTGTTCCACTGTTGTTTGCTGGTGAAATAATAATTCCCCACTCTGTGGAGATCTTGTGACTGTCCTGCATTAAAGCTTATGAGTGAAATAATAAACAGCTCAGTAGAACCACTGATGAAAATAACAGCTTGAAGTTAATCAGTTCAGATGCATGCATTCCCTGTTTATTTCCTGAAGGTGGAAGGAGTAATTACACATTCATTGGGTTATGTTCTTGTGTTTTGTGCAAGGTTGGGAAGTAAAATTACTAAATGTTCTAGTTAATTTGGCTTTGCTTTTTACTTGCACAGGTGAAGGTAGTCTCCACTAAATGATCTGCTTATGCAAGCACTTCTATGATTCACTAATGATAAAAATATGGAATTGCTCATATAAATTGTTTCCAGTATGTAAGGGTCCTGTGCACTTCTGTTGTCATCTGCTATAAAACCTTGCTTTGGAAACAATGAGGAGGAAGTAGCTAGAAAGCAACTACTGAACTTTTCAAGTGCTTAACTGTGTCCATTTGTCTTTTTCCTGTGTACCTGTATACCTAACTATATGTAAGGTAATTAGTTGTATTTCTATATTGACTTTGGTTTTGGTGGGATGCAAGCCATTAGTTAGCTTTGTTTAAATACTTAAGTTCTGAAATACACCTTTTTACAGACCACTTGTGTAAATTCCTACACCAGAATGAGTTTAAAATTATTTTATCCGTTTCGAGGTTTTTTCTCATATAGCCATGTCCTATTCTGGTTTGTATATTTCTCCTTTTTTTGAGAAATAACTGTCAAAAGGTTGCTAGTCAGCACCAGAATATAAATTGTTTACTTCTATTGCAGTGGAATTGCTGGATGAACCAGATTCACAGAAGAGAATAGCAGTGCTGTCTGAGTATGTTGAAGTATTTCCTTTCTTTCATGATAGAAGATGGGGTGGGAATGTACTTGGGTAGGGAGGCCAACACTTGCATTCAATTGGTGTTAAACTGGTGTTAATTGGCATTATGGTAAAAATGGTTTTAATTGGCATTAAACTGGTGTTTAAACCCAACTGTGCCAAGTTTGTATTTCACCTCAAAAGAGGTGAGCAAGGGGATGAGTAGCAGATTTCCACTGTTTAAAAGACTTTTTCAGGCTGTAGCATATTTCTTTTTTTCTTCCCATTGATGTTCGTAGGTATAACTATCTTGATTTGTTTGTGCTTTCAAGGTGAGTTTGCCATGAACATTTCTTCTGTGTTTGTTGAATAGTTCCAGGGCAGTTGTACATAGGAGTTAAGTTTATACAGTTGCTCTGAAACTAACATAGGAGCAGCTTTAGGTAGCTGGTAAAATTATGCTTTAAGCTCCTGCAGTCTGTGGTTCTTAGATGGCTGCTTTTGAGTCTTTTGGAATGACCTGAATAGTTTTTTCCTTTTAAGACAAGAATGAAGTGATACCTAACAAACAGCCTTAAAATATAGCCAACTCATGAACTTCTAATCAGCAATAGTGTTCTTGCTTCCTTTTGCCTTGTCTCTTTTTTGCTTTGAACAGATATACAGATATACATGTGCACATATGCTCACTTATGTAGCAGATTTATTTCTGAATTAATCCTTCACTATACCACTTTAGATGAAAGATTCTTCAGATACACCTAAATGTGAATCAGAGTTTTGTTTTATGTTGAGACAGGGCTGTATGAGATGGTGATCTATAATCATAGTGGCATATTTTTATGTCAATACAAAGAAATGTTTACTAGTAAGCCATATTTTGCTCTGAAGTACTCTTTTTTGTCTTGGAATGTCCTGTTGTAGCAATGAAGTATCTTATATGTGATGTATTTCAAGTAGATGACTGCCAACTCTTTGGACTTGACTTGCTACTATTTGTGTTATCGAATAACCTTCTTCTAAGTATAGCAAAGTTTCAGTGGATATAACTGTTTTACCTATTTATGAACTCGTAAAACTAGCCTTCATTTATAATATCTGATCAATGATTTAATTATTATGGATTCAGTGTCAAGATTCCCAGATGTTGGGGTCTTGAGCTTATGCCAGGCAATTCTTTCCTTGCAATTCTTTTTTCCCTTGAAACCTTCATAGCTGAGCTTTGCAGTGAGCATCTGTTTGGTTAGTGTTTTCACTTTTTACTTTCAGACATATATCCCAAATTTCATGTAAAATAAAGGTCCTGGGGACAGAATAAGCTCACGTTTGAATAGCTTCAAATTCTCCTTTTAGAATTGCGCACACATGATTAGGAAGTTGCTTCATGTGTAGCTGTTTGTTGTTGGATGCAGGTGGATAGCATTGCATGAAGAATTTTTCCTTGTTAAAATATCCAATCCTGTAATCACATATCCAGTGTGTAATGTTTTACTTTTGTGCTACGTATGTATGGCTGCTTTGCTCCTGCAGGTGCACTTCAGCTGTAGAAGAGAACAAAGGAGCAGACGTGGGAACAGCACAGGGTGGCCTGGGGAATTCTCCATGTGTTTCCCTAGAGAGGCAGCTCAGAGCCTTGAATAACATGAACTCCCTCCCAGGTAATGTCAATGTTAGTTGTAATGACAGAAAGACCGGTGTGATGGGAAGATGTTACAAAGGAAGGGAAAAGATTGTTCACCTGTCTCTGAGGATCTGGCTTAGCAGAGGAAACTCCCTAGGGGAGGGATCTCCAGAAAAAGCCTTCCATGGTGGCAGTCAGCTGCTAGATAAGGTTTGAGAGAGATGCAGCCAGGCTCCACCCTTTCTCATTGCACAGCTGAATTGTCTTCATCTGTGCTCCTGAGGCTGACCTGGTCTTTTCTCCAGGTGCTCAATCAGTGGTTCAGGCTGTGACTCAACAGTTTCCATACACAGTCAAGTAGTATAGTTGCTTTGTGTTAGCCAGTATCTTCCCTAGAAGCTGCAGTTTCTTGACTTGCCTGTTATCTGGACAGGCTGTGCTCTGCAAGAACAATGGTCATGGACAGATAGGCACGGAGCTTATCTGCAGACATTCTTTTTGCCTTCAGATATGTACATGACATCAAAAAGAAACTCCTGCTTTCAAGAATGTTTATCCTGTGGTTCACATCAACAGTAAAAGTGGCAGAGTAGTATAATTGATCTTTTGGATAAGTCAAAGTGCTTCAGTTGGTAAACATTTCTCTTTGGTGATTATTTAATCTTATACTTGCCCCTGAATTGTATGTGGCATGACAAGTAAATGAAAGCTCATTAAGGCTAATGCTCTTTGTTATTGTGCTGGCTGTTATGCTTGAAAGATATTTGCATTGAATTGGCTGAGTGATTCCTGCTCTATGTACAACCACAGGTATGGATCTAAGAAGTAATAGGCTCACTGTTCTTACAGAGCCTTGACAAGCACTCATTACTTATGTAGGCTGAAGGAAGGTTACTTGCAATGGCCTTGGAAGTGGGGGGAGAAAATGGGCAAGGTTGACACGCTTTTAAAATTTTGCCTTATCTTTGAAATTGAACAATATCTCAGTTAAGAACATTGTCTTTGTGCTGTCGTGGGTGTGTGAATGGGGAAGGGAAAATCTTTGAAAGCCTTTCTTTTGCTGTTTTAGATATTGTTAGGCAGGTGTTCAAAAATGCTAAAATCTGTCCTAGATTCTGTTAGCGCTCTTGGTCATTTACCTGTTGGTGTTTTGTGGTATCATTGTCTGTTCTGTCATTGTTACATGTTTTCACCTTCCCTGTAATGCCTGTTAGGGCTGTTCTAACAGGTACAATTTCATTAATTGAAATCTTTTTCCTTTATGTATCACAAAGACAAAAGAAAACAAAAACACACTGCAACTTTTGAGTATCATTTTTTCCATGGGAAAGTGAGAATTTTGATTCATGCTGAAGAATGTGCACATCTGAAGTGAGCAGTTCAGTAATCTGAAGCTGTGGATTCCCCATACCTTGAGGTTTTCGAGGCCAAGTTGGATGGGGCTTTTAGCAACACAGTCTAGTGGAAGGTGACTGCCTCCTGCAGGGGGATTGGAACTGGATGAGTTTTAGAATCCTTCCCAAACCAAAGTTTTGCGATCTCCAATTCTTATTCTATGATCTGTTTGTGTGTTCAGGAAGTAGAGAAATAAGAGCTGAATTGCTGAACTAGAGTGATATTATAATTGAAATATATACCATCTCTAAGAGTTTATTCAAGCAGAGAAAACATCTTTTTTTTTTTTTTTTAAATTTCATTTTAGGGAAGGAGGAAGAAGAGAAAGTAGAGTATACAGTTGTTAATTGTTTCCAGGAGAAATTTGGCCCAGCAGTGAGTATTAATTGAAGCTTTTATGCAGTGTATATGACTTCAAAGCCTCTTCTGTTCTAATTGTCAGTACAGCATTGCTCCATGAGGTCTTATACTGGAAATCATTTTTGCGGGCTGTAGTGAATTTTGAGTTCTAAATAGTAACTGGCTTCTTGAAGTCAAGTAGAAATGGTGTTGTTGGTGGTATTAAGGTATATTTAAGTTGTGCATATGTGAATGGAAAGAGTTTGCAGCAAATATCATTGATTGTTGATTGTGGTTTTCAGAATCTGTATCAGCTGTGAACTGAGGTGAGGGGTCAGTATTGCTAGTAAGTGAGCAATTACTTAAAAAGGCAGTACCAGGATTTGTTAGTGTTTGGAGAGGAAATTGGCTGTGCTTTTTTTTTTTTATGGACATTTGGAACTTCAGAAATGCCTGGACCTGGGCTTTTTTTCTTTAAATTGTGTATAGCATCAGTGAATTTGGTAAGAAGGTTTGCTTCAGAACTAATGATAGACTTACTAAACCTAATAGTGCTTTTAGGTCTGAATTAGATCAGCAATGCTGTATGTCTTCGATGCCATTTTGTCTTGCAACTAAATCAGCTGAGATCTGGGTACTGCTTATGATATGTATAGTGCACATGTGGATAAAACAATCCCTTTACCACAGGGGAAGATTTCCCTGACTGCAGAGGAATCTAATTTTAGCTTGAAAAGAAGCTGGCTTTTTTCCTGCTCCTTTTATATTGCATTTGCAGTATGGGTTAGCTTATCTTAATTATTTGGGAACTTCTGGTATCTGTGAGAGTAGCAGTTTGATTTCTTATACCTTAGAAGATGAGTTTGTCCAAAAAGAATACCTCCTTTGTGATCATGAGGAAGTTCCTGAAACCTACTTAAGAAAATTTCTGAAGAGGAGATCAGGAGAGTCTGTATTCTTTAGTTAATCCATGACCTCTGTTAAATCTGTCATTGTTTCTACTTCTGTAATGCCATGTCTCTAACTGGGCTGATACTGCCTGTTTCTCTTGGATCACTGTATACTTGAGTTTTGTTGTTTGTGATTTATATTTGTCTACTTATTTTGTCTCTCTGTCTATTAGTCTCTAACACTATTCATTTAGCCCTATTTGTCATTAGGTGCTGCACCTGAAGCAACAGGATGTTATCAGTGTTGTTGGAGAAGGTGTTAATTTGTGTCGTAATGGGAAACTCTCATGGCTTCAGGTAAAAAACAGATGTTTTCCAACAAGTGCCCCTACATAGCAGCAAAACTGGGAAAAATTTTGAGATTAGCCTGTGTTTAAGACTTACATAACTGTTTTGGTAAATGGATCTGATTTTCTTCTAGACAGATTAAGTGTTTTATGGAAGACCTGTTGCAGAAACAATTATGTCACTGTAAGGCAATCTAATAAGTAATCTATATTTAATATAAAGTAGTTTTTATATATTGTATAAATTATAAGGTTTATTAAATATAAACTGTATAGCATATGTGTAACATTTGTCTGCAAAAACAATATAATTTACTTGGCTTGCCATCTCTATTTACTTGAATAGAGGTAGAGATATTACAGTAGTACAACTGTTGTCTATTAAATAGCTACAAGGCCTACCTAATCACAATGCCAATATAACTGAATTAGATGGAAGGATTAAAATCTTTCTGAAGATAAAATATCTTGGTTGATGGCTGTGTTATAAAAATTTGAAAAAAAGAGATGGAAAGGAGTATTGTTCAAAAGTACCTTGGTTTATTTTTAAATAGACTTAGGACTGAGCAAAGCAAAAACTTGTGTGGGAGTTTCGTACTTCAGACTTGCAGAAGTGTCCACCTGCTGTGGCATGGTGAAGTGATGAATTTATATCAGCTGTTGTTAAGACACGAGTTTGAGAATAGACTGTAAAATTTAGACTTTTTCTATCTGGAATGGTGTGGTGGAAAATGTCCTTTGTTTTTTTTTTGGTAGCAGTTTTTGAAAGGAAAAGGGATAGTTGTAGGAATTTATTTGGAGTACTTCAGCTAGAGTTTACTTTTGATATGTCTCAAAATGCTGGCTTAAAATGTCTATAGTAGACTACTGGATCGTTCTTTCTAGCTTCTGTGTCTCTGCATGTCTGAAAAAAAGATTTTCTCATAGGTTAGCATTAAAGAAGCTGAGCCTGCTTCCCTTAGCATAAATCTGTATGTGACATTGTCTTGTATGTAACAGTGCACTTTCTCCTACCTTCAAATCTGGTTCCTCACCCATCTCTGCACCTCTATTTGTTGTAGATGGCAACAAAAAGTCATATTTTTCTATTTGATATTTTCCTTCTGGGACCTCAAGCTTTCAGAAATGGATTACAAACTGTGCTAGAAGATAAAAACATTTTGAAGGTAAGGGTGGAGGGGAGTGTAAGAACATTTAAGGTAGTAGGGGTGGTGTATATATATGTGTCCTGTTCACCAGAAAAGTTGTGGTTGTGCACATACTTGTCTGACAGCTCTTTTTTACTCCAGGTCATGCATGACTGCCGTTGGATCTCAGATTGCCTCTTTCACCAGTACAATGTACTTCTTGACAATGTCTTTGACACGCAGGTACCCTTTAGATATTGTGGTTGGGAGCAGACAAGATGTGCGGTCTGTTTCAGCTCTCACTGTAAGGAGCAAAATGAATAAAACCAGACTGGAAAAAAGCAAACATCATTCTGTGCAGTTACTGCTGTTGGCTGTTGATTGCTTTGCTTTGGGTTAACAGATAGTGGTCATAACATATGAATACCTTCCATCACAGGTTGCTGATGTTCTGCAATTCTCAGTGGCAACGGGTGGCTTCTTTCCACACTGCACTTGCACATTACAGGAGTGTCTGATGCAGCACTTGAAGATACCTTCCAAATGGAAAACCCTCATGAAGCATGAGCAGCAAATGGCTTTGGTGGGTGATTTAGTGAGGCACTTTCTGAAAACTGACTTGTAAACTGTGCTTTGCCCTTTTACAGATTTTTATTGTAGTTTTTAAGAGTATACTACTGTTTAGTGGTTGGATTGCTGTAGTTAAGGACATTTTTTAACAGTCATTTGGGAGACAGATGCAAGCTTCAGCTGCAGTATTTCTAGTATTGCTAGTATTTCCCAATAGTTTATTTGAAACTGAGGTATTGAAGAAACGCAGAACTTGTGCAATGGAGATTATGTGTAAGTTGTAAGAATAGTCAAGTGTATTATGATATCCAGAACAATTCTGAAACCTAGTCCAACAACAAATTGATTAAAATGAATCTAGAGTCAAGTAAGGAAAAGGAAACTTGATGCTGGTGCTACTAGTATGGAAGAATTAGAGTAGTGGTTCAGTGGCATTTGCCATATCTTTAGAATTCTACTAGTTTCAGGCAGACAGGTGAGAGAGAACCTAGTGTTAACTACTGGAAAAGATGTATGTTTTTCCCTGTTGCTGTGTTTTAAGCAATTCCACCTCCAAAACCTCTGATATCTGTAGGGTTGTACACAGGTGGCCTTAGAAGCTGCAAGCATTCAGTATCACTGAAGTAGATAGCAGGATCTGGAGATTCAACAGCAGAGGAATGTGATGAAAAGCTTTGTAATAATTCTTACTTCTTAAATAAATTCTTGTTTGTTTGCTAAATAAATTCTTGTTGGGATACACAGGAGAATCCTGATATGTGGTTCTTGAGACCCTTTCCAGCTTCTCTGTTTCAAGTACTTGCTCTGAAGGCTATGTACCTTCTGCTTCTCCGCTCGTCTCTAATGGATAACTTCATGGCAGACCTCACAGCTGTGGTACATGCTTACTTAAATACTTCACAGAATGGATCTGAAGATCACCTTGGGAGCCTAAAGGTAGGAATGTCCTAGCTTGTTTCTTATTTCGGTGAAATAATCCAAGGCTCATTTGGATAAACTCTGGAAGACCCAATTAAAGTCTTTTCATTTTTGACAGATGTATGCCCTGCTTTATGCCACATCTTGCTTTTGGTGCTCAGTAGTGAAAGTGATGGTGTCTACATCTATCTGGCTGCATTTCAAGTCAGTCTGTTAGCATAAATCCACCTTAAGTTTGTGCTGCAGATAGTGAGCTACAGCCCTTCAGGCACAGGCATATATGTGTTCTGTTCATTCTGGTCTGACACAGAACTTCTGGGCTCAGTGGATGGTGGGTGGGTGTAGACATGAAAAGAGACAGGCAGTTGTGAAGTGGTGTTATCTGGAGTTGACAGAGTTGCTTTATTTTGGTAGGAGACATTATCCCCCAAAACTTGTTCTATTTTTCTCCAGTCATGTCATCATTACTTCTGAGTTATTTTGAATATACTTGTTCTTGAAAAATGTTGTCTTTTGTTGCCCAATGATTTTTATTTCTTCCTGATTTCTGCTCTTCTGAGTTATCTAAAAATAAAATCAGGTAACATTTCTCATTGTTAGTTATGTAGATTGAGTACTGTTGTCTCATAAATACACTTCCAGGTATGTTCGAGTGGCTTTTGTGTGGTGGTGGACTCCTCTGTAATTCCTCAGTCATCTTTAAAAGGGGAGAAGTGTGAGCTTTTTTTGCTAAGGAACTTCACTTTCTTTGCTAATGGAAAGATCAGTTCTGTGCAGACAAAATAGACAGTTGTATTTGTGGGTCTTTTTCAGTGTCTTTAGTGAAGAAATCATAGCGGGGATTGCAGTGACTGTGAAAGATATTGCTGCTGTTGAAATAAAGAAAAAGATAAATGGTCAGACATCCGTTCTGTCATGATGAATAAGGAACTAATTTGGGTTAGATCATGTCACTACCTCATTTTTTGCAGTTGGAAATATTTTGAAATATTTATTAGGAAAACTGGATGCAGATCTGTCTTAAAAAATGAAATTATTTTCCCGGTGTAACAAAGCATTCAGTCCTGGACTTGAATCCTTTGGGTACTATATTAGGGCTCTGAACAGTAAATCCAATTATTAAGGATGTAGTAGGGGATAAATTTACCTGACCACAAGAGGTTACAGTTGGTTCACAGGTAGATAGATCTTAAAACATGTTTGTTTGCTTTTTTTTTTTTAGTTTTCAATAACTTGTTTGTTTAATGGGGAGAGGGGGGAGCTTGATATCTGGATTTCCAGTGGAAAATGCATGCAAAAGTAGAAGGGATACACGGGGAAAAAAGCAATCTTTAAAAAGTGCAGAGGATAAAATAGTACTTAGCCCTGGGTTGTTTGGAGAATTTTTAAATGGTGTCTGAAACCAATTCTTTTGTAAATCCATTTACTCCATAAGATTAGCCAAGGCATTAATTTGAACCTGAGCACTTCAAATGACATTTTGAAGACCTATTTAATATCACATTTAAGAAGACTCTTGTAGAATGGACAGTAAAAGTAGCCATTTTCACCATTACTTCACTGTTAATCATTTTGTTTCTGTATCTTACAAGATAATCACACAAATTAAACTCTTGTATTAAGAAAAACTGTTTAATATGTATTCATATCAATTGATATATATTTAAACCCCAAGCAAATCTCCTGGGTTTTTAGTTAAATGTATTCTTTTTTTTTTTGTCCTGGCCTTATGATTTTAGTATTTAGTATTTTATGACTGGTATTCTGTATCATCACATCATGTAGTGCACTGGGAGTCTCAGAAGAGAAGAAATGTACTGCAGCTCCCAGAGAACTTTGCTATTCTGTTTCTGTTTTCCGGTTGGTGGGAAAGATTGGAAGTCATGGGACTGACTCTTTGCTCCCTGGTGGATCAGAGTAAGAACCTCACTTTTTCAGAAGCTTATTTGATTTGGCATCAATCCCAGTAACTTGTGTGTCTGCTATTATAATTAGCACATTTTCCTTCTCAGAATGTTGCCACTATTTGTTTTTTTCTTTCTTTCCTTCTTTGTTCCCTGTCGGTGGGCCTGCTGTTCCCCTCTCACAGACACAGATCTAGAAAGAAATGAGTCAAACATTGAACTTCGGCCTGGATTAGCATTGTAGTATCCTGCTGATTTTCCCTGGGTCACTGGCAGAATTCAGAAATTCATCATGCCAACCACTGTTGTGTATTACAACAGTATCAGGATATACTTAGTGAAAAAAGATGCTTTGGCTTTCCAGTCTGAGGTTGCCTGTAAATTGAATAACAATCAATGTTGAACAATAAGTACTGAGTCAGTTAGCAACTTGTCTAACTGGGGGATTCTGATTCTGGGAGCAGGCTGAACATGTCCTCTGTTGCTCCTAATCTTGGAAATAGTAGGAAGAAGTGAGTGTGCCTCCTCATGGAGGAAAGCCAACCCTGCACAGTTGCCTTCGTGAGTTACTTCATCTAGTAAGAGTTGAGGAAAGACAAGTGAGTCAGGCTGATGAATGTAATTATCTTTGGCATTCTTTGGGCCTCTGCATGCCAGATCTCTACAGTCAGTTTTTCAGGGAAATCTCTTCAGTGAGAAGTTGTTCCTGTGTATCCAAATAGGCTCCAGTAGTGGCAGAATGTCGGAAGCACTTCCTGGGTAAATGCAGGATTCTCAGGAGTGCTTGTTTTCAGACTTATGCATAACTGCAGGTACCAGTGCCTGTTTTTGCCTTGTCTGTTGAAAATTCATGACTGCTAGTGAGTGAGCTTGTTTTGTTGCAGCTTATTTCAGCAGAAGCTGGTGCTTTTCCTTATTGTAAAGTTTTTGTGAAGAATTTGATGAGAACAAAGTCCTAGATTATCAGAGGCTGTGGGTAAGATGGTACAAATAAAAATGGATCAGTTATATTTTATAGCTTTTGCAGCAATAAACCTGAATGAGCAGAATGAGTAGCAGTTATGTATTTTGTGCAAGTGGTACGTAAATTAATCTTCGACACAGATTGTAATTTCCATGAACATTTGCAGCTGTCACCAGTGATAGTGCTGTTTTCAACTGAGGTTTCATCCATATTTTCTTCCCCTTGTTTTCTTTTTTAGATGTTTTTCTGGAAATGGCAAAGAACTAGAATATTTCTGGGCAGCCTTTCTGGCAAGACTTCCATCTTCCTTCTGGATGGTCAAGTGCAGTCTTCTGTCACTTGATAGCTGTTTCAGCAGTAACAGAAGATGCACTGAGTAGCTGGCCTGTGAACTGGTATACCAGGTTGAGGGAGATGTACTGTAAAGGTGGCATGATGCAAATCCATGGACAAGAGCTTCTTTCGGGAAAGAGAAAAGATGGGTGTCAAGCATTCTGCCAGCAGTTGTTAGCAACAGGAAAGCATTTCCATTGACTACAGCAGCCAGAAAATGCGATCATGCAGCACTCTAGTTGATATAGTACTTGGAGAAGAGAGTGGCTGTGGGGCAAATGAAAAGGAAAGGCATCTCATTGATCTTCAGTTTTCTGTATCCCTGTATGTTGATGCTTTCTGTGGTTTTGTGCAGGGAGCATTTGAATCTTCTGAGTAGTGGACGTTTCCTTCTAAGCACCTAACATTCTACCCTCGAAACAGCAGTGAAAAAGTAAATTCTGAACTCTAGTAGTTCACTATCAAAATCCTCAGCTGCATGCTTCTACATCTTTCTCAAAGCAATGATCTGCCATTACCAAATAGGAATTCAGCCTGGACTTCCCAACCTGAAGATTTATGCTGTTTCTCATATTTTCAGTGTGACTTTCTGCCAGGAGTAATTGTTCTCCTTGTGGATACAGACATGAAGTTATGTGGGCTTCTATGCGTCTGCAGCTCTGTCTCTAGAAAAGAGCTAGAAAAGAAGCAGTGTTAAATTTCTTTTCCTCATAGATGTGTATTGTGTGTGGTTAGGTGCTTTGAAATACTGCTGTGTTCTGATGTGTAGGACTTGAATTCAAAGAAAGAAAGAAATACTGCCTGGGAACCAAGCAAATACACTTGCAGAAGTGCAGTGTTTTGAGTGGTGACAGTTTACAAGGAGAGCTTTGGAACTGTAGAGTTTTTGCTCACCACCATTATCCCTGTGCAGCAGAAATGATTTCCCTGTGCACTTCAGGTAAGGCTGCAGTAGATAAGATGCAGTGCAGTATGTGGTACCAGATAGCATGTTCATGGCATGTGATGGCAGAAAGTCTGTTCTCCTTGTAAACAAAATTGCATGCTTGAACAACAAGTCTTCCTAATTGTCATGTGAGTGAGGGCTGCACATGTTGATCTTGTAAAGGGAATTTTCATGCAGCTTGGCCTTAAGTAATGAGGATGTAGGTTACCTCTCACTGTAGTGTAGATACTGGGGCATTCAGGAAGCTGGATGTAAATTTGAATGGGTAAACAGAGTGAGTGGGGTTTTCAGGTAAGTGCTCTATTTTTTTTTCTATAATCCTCTCTGTATTATTTGACCTTCCTCTGGATCTCTGCAAACTTCTAGATGCAGGTTTTGAGAGACATACCTACCCTTTACAAAAGCTATGATAATGCTTTCCTGGTGAACCCAACCTTTGTATTTGTTCTTTCTGCTCTTAGTGTTTCTGCCAGTGAGCTCATGGGCATCTGATTTAGTAACATGTAGCTTCCTGTATCTTCCTATAGGCCTTCTTTAAATATTTACTGTCTTCCCGTCTGTGAGTCTCTGGGCAGGTTTTAAGCAAGTTGCTACAGTTGCTTGTTCAGCTATTTCATCTTCACTTCAGGAATCTTAGGTGATCTACACCTTGCTGTTTGTGTTAAAGCTTTTGTGCAAATATTTATACCATGATCTGAAACATTGTAGGTACATAAATGATTTTGGTGTTGGAATTGCTACACATTGTGAATTTCCTAGGCAGCTGTTCCACTGACTTACGAACTACTGACTACTATTCTACATGAGGCTTGTTTGTTTGTTTAGGATAGAAACACTATGATTTGGAGAAAAGCCAGGAGAGGTGCTTTTGCAGTGACTCCTGCAAGGAAACCTGAATGGACTGTAAGTCTTTTGAGGCTTTATAAGTTAGTCTTACAGAAGATCTCTGGAGCAATCTTAATCCCGTATGCAAAATACCACTTAAATTCTGAAGATCTGCATAATAAGGACATAAACAGTAAAGTAGGTCTAATATTTTTTCCTTTAGGCTGCGTTTGAGAGAGAGGCTGAAGTCCTTCCCTCCTTTTCCCCCCCCAGTATAGTGTTTGTATAAGCAGATAGTTAATTCATGCTGTAGATGTAATAAGAAATGATTGCTCTGTTTCATTGCCAAATCAGAAGAAGCCCTTATCTGGTACCAACAAAAGTAGAGCATGTGTATGCATATGCATTGTTTCTATTTCTTTTCTATTTCTTTTCTTTTTTCCTTATCAGCCTACTTGCATGGAGCTGCCAAAAGAGCTGCGTGAGCTGGCAGACATCCAGAAGTTGCGAAGAGAGAAAGCAGTGAAAGAGTACAGAATAAGTGAGGATGGTCTTTTGATCAGACCAGTCATAGAATTAAATGAGAGAAATCCACAGAAAGAAGAAACCCACTGAGATGACAGGGACTATCTTCTCCCTGATGAAGCTGAGTGTCAAGCCATATCCTTCAACTGTCAGGATCTACTTTATGAAGTGAAAGGAAGAAAGTCAAAAACAAGTGTCAAGTCTGTAGGAGATCCTCAGACCAATCTCAGGTTGGCTGTAAAAATCTTTGGTGCAGGTAACTTGATAAGCTTATGTTATGTATTTGAAGACTTTCAAAGAATAAGATGGAGCTATTCCCTATGCAGAAGCACCAACCAAAAATTTCTTCTTTATAAGGACAGGTGAGCAGATTGTTAAAGGGAAATGTTAATGGTCTCTCTAATCCTAATTTCTGATTTAAAATCGATTTCGAGATCTTTTTTTCCCATGAGCTATTTTGGCTATTGACTTTTTCTTTCAATCTATTTTATCATACCGTTGTGTTAAATTGTGTTGGTGTTTTTGTTTTCAACTGTTGCAGGTACGTAAAACTCTCACTCAAACCAAATATGTGAATGGGGGAGCTTGTAAGATGCCTGTTCATTGTGATTAGAAAGGGTTTGCTTGGGAAAGTTCTTAAAAAAAAAAAAAAAAATTCTGGCCAGCTCATATGGGCTTGGTTTATAGACAGATAAGTCTCTTGGCACAGCTGTATAAGACTTGCATAGGAGAGTGCAACAGATCACACCCTACTGAACAGCATTGCTGGCAAAAACAGCAGAGGTGTACAGATGATAAAAAAAAAAAAGGCTCTTTTCTGCCAAGACAGAATTACTGTATCCTAACTGGCAAATGCAGCATTCTGCTTACGAAGTCGCAGCCCACCTCTGTAAGCACTACTGAGTGTTACTCATATTGATAAGACAGTAACAGTAATGTGTGTATACAGAAAAGCATCTGTTCTAAAAGTAAGGGAAAGCAGTTAAATTAGTGTAAACCATGTCTAGCGTTTTCCCCAAGAAAAATAAGATAGGCAAAACTTGTTTATTTCCAGTGTACTTGCATTGTCTGTTATTCATTAAAATACTAGACCAGAAGTATTTAAATAAAGGTTATTTGAAATTCTAGATATACTTCTGGAAGTGTTAGAAGTTGGAAGGTTTGATTTTTGGCAGTGCACTTTTCTGTATTTTTTTTAAAATCTTGAACAGTATTCTGTATTTGAAGTGTACAGTTCTTTTATCTTGCTTCACTTTAGAGAAATAAAACAGGTTTGAAATGTTTCTTACAGCTTTTTATGTGGATGTTGAGACTTGTTTGATTTAGTCTACTAGGAGATGCTGGATTGGGCCCCTTCTCAGCACTCTTCATCTGGAACAAGACTTTCTAAGCAGCAGTGCATTCCCAGAAGTCAGTGAGTTGTGACATGAAATATGCAGGGTCTTCAGAACCAGCACAGAAGTGCTTGTAATGTATTTCCAGAACTGAAATCACCTGGGCCCATCTGGTCCCATTACAGAAAAATGGGGGAAGTTGGAGGGTATTGGATATTGGGGGTTGGGAATAGTTGGATGTGAAGGTGTCTGGGATGTAGAAGGGTGATTGTAGAGTGCCCTTATGCAGGATATGGACAAAACTGAGATGTACACCTGGGCTTCTCCAGGAGAAACAAAGTTCTGGTTGGAATAATACTATTAAAGAATAAGGATTTTCAGATAGGAGCTGGACAGAGTGACATCTGTGCTACTGTGTTGCTTTACCAAAATCTTCACAGTAAACAGGACTGCAGCTCTCCCTTGTCTTTTGCAAATGATGTGAAGAAATAGATTGCTACCAACTTGTCAGTCTTGATGCATTAGACTGAGAACAATCTTTTTAAAAGGAGAAGCAGGACTTCACAAAATACTTTTAGATTGGTAAATTTGTTATGCTGCTCCATGCTAGCACTTGATGTGGTTCATTTTTCTAAGCTTGGTAGTAATGTGGTGCACTTCTCCTCCTTAATGTAACTGCTAGGTGTAGTTTGGGATGTGTGCAGGTAAGGACAACTGTAGGCAGCTTGTTTGGGAGGTGAAACAGTCTTGCTTTTTGTTTCTCAGCTGTTGTGCTGTCACATGCTTTCTGATGTTGTCAGAGAATGTAGAGAAGAGGTACAAATTGCTGTCTCCAAGCAGGGAGTGAGCTGAAGCACTGCAGCTGATGAACGCACTGCCCAGTGGTACTAGTCAATGGTTTCTGGGAGGCAGCCGTGCCGACAGCTGCACTCCTTACGGTGCAGCGTGCCTTCACCGTCACGTTCAGGCCGGCGTTGTCTCAAGCTTATCAGCCCTAACACTTCACGTTTCAATATACCAAAACGCACGCAGCTCTGCACGCGACAGCCGTTCTGCCCGTATCAACCGTCGCGGGGCCGCCCTCCCTTCCCCCCCACAGCCCGGGACCGGGCCGCTGCCACCCGACCCGAGGGACTCGCGGCTGCCACGGCCAGCAGCCCCACCGCCCTTCCGGCGGCTCAAGGGCGAGCGCACGTCACTTCCGGTGTACATCCGCCTCCCGCCGCAGACATCGCGAGAGCTGCCCCCGCCTCGCGCGAGACTCGCCGGCTCACCCGGCCGCTTCGCCCGAGTCCCTTCGGCAATTTCCGTCACCGCCAGACTCTACCAATCGGCCCGAGGAGCGCATCGATGGGCGCGGACCCCACGCGGGCTACGCGCAGTGCCACCGCCCGCGGCGCGGGCCCGGGGCTCGTACGGCGGCGGCGGCGACGTCGGCGGGGCGGCAGAGAAGAAGCGCGGGGCCAGAGCGCCGCGCCGGCGTGCCGGGCTCGATTGTTCAGGCCTGGCCATGGCGCCTCTCCTCCCCCCCGCCATGGCTCCCCGTGTCCCTGCTCCTCTCCTCTCAGTGAGCGAAAGTGGCCGCCGCCGCCGTCCCAGCGCCCGCAGCCGCCGCCTCCTCCTCAGCAGCAGCGCGGGCGCCATCTTGGCGAGGCAGGAGCCGGGAGCGCCCCGCGGCAGGAGACGGGCAGCGGCGGCCCCGACAACGCGCGGCGAGAGGCCGGGCGGAGCGAGCGGGGCGGCGAGCCCCGGGGACACCCCCAGCGCCCGCACCACACCGCAGCCGGGCCCGCGCCCCAGGTGAGCACCGCGGCGGCCGCGCAAGGACGCGCGGGGCCGGTGGCGGGCTGCGCCCCGCTGGGCCGCGGCTCCCCCCTCCCGAGCGGCGGCGGCGGCCGGGCCTTTTCTTAAAGGCGCAGCCCCTTCCCCGCCCGCCGCCGGCAGCGCCCCGGGACCGCCGCCGGCCGCACCCCCTTCGCATTTCCACCCCCCCACCTTCGCGCGCGGCGCGGCGGCCCCGGGGCCCCGCGAGCGAACGGGACAGGGGGGTACGGGGGGGGCCGTGCACCTGCGGGCGCACGTGCGCACGGGGGGCGGCAGCGCGTGCGCGGCGGGGGGGGTTCGGACTGCGGGCGGGGCCGCGGGGTGCCGCGGCGGGGGCAGGGCCGGGGAGCGCGGCCGATCTGCTTCCCCCCCTCCGCCCCCGCGCGGCGGTGCCCGCCCGGCCCGGGGGCGTGAGGTGCCGGCGGGCGGCGGGGCGGGCTGGGAGGAGGAGGAGGAGGAAACGGTGGCCGCGCCCCGGCCTCGTGTGGGCGCCCGGCGGCGGGGGCCTCGCAGCTCGGGGTCTGGCGCCGCGTCAGCGCGATGCCGCGCCGCCGTGGGCGGTGGTGAGCGGCCGCGGGCGGGCTGTGCCGCCGGGGGTGTACGGGGAACTGCCGTGGGGTGATGCCGCTGTCAGATGATGGCGGGGCGGGGAGCCCCTGCGCGATGGGACGGGGTAACGGCCTTAGACTGAGACGGGGCGGGTGGAGGTTGGGCGCTGGGGAGGAAATCCTTCGCGCAGAGGGCGGTGAGGCGCTGGCACGGCTGCCCGCAGAGCTGCGCTGCCCCGTCCCCGGGGGCGATCGAGGCCGGGTTGGCTGCGGCCCTGGGCAGCTGAACTGGTGGGGAGCAGCCCTGCCTGAGGCACGGGTGGGACTCAGGGGACTTTAAGTTCCCTTCCAGCCCAGCTTTGCGGTTATGACAGTTCCTTCAGGCTACTTTTCCCTCGTGTGTATGACATGGTTCAGCCTAAGCCCCTTTTTGTGACAAGACTTCTTTATATATGTTGCTAGAATTCTATTTTTCTCTTTCTATAATGCTGCTGTTTGGATTTTGTGTACCTCATACACCTGTGTGTTAGCAACACTTACCTGTTTTTAATTTCCATGGGTCAAAACTGACGTTCATCTGGTCACCCCCTCAGTGTGTGCTTGTAGGCTTGGGCTGTGACTTCCGTGTGGTTGGTAAGGCCAAGAGCAGTAAGGGAGAGGGCCCCGCAGCTTGAACTTTTCTCAGCATTTGAGGATGTTTCCTCTAGGTCATATCTAGGCCGTCTCTCCCATATGTGTTGCTAAGATTGCTTAAAATCCCGCCTTGCGCTTCTTGGCTGTTAAGATGAGCAAGTTCTGTTCTGCTTAGATATAACATAAAGGCGGCAAGTTCCGCAGTAAGCGTGCCGCCCGGAGAACTAAATTATGCAGTAGGGGTTGCTTCGGTGGCAAGAAGAAAGCTGCCTGGGCATGGTTCCCTTTTTGTGAGCTGGGGCAAAAGGGCGACATGCAGACAGGCAGTCTGTGCAGGCTGTGTGTTGTGGGTGCAGTGTGACAGCTGTGCTCTGCACAGTGCAGGGCCCACAGCCCTAATGGATTGCTGCCGGGAGGTGGGCATTGGCCCCGGGGGCAAGGCCTGCTCTCACCCTACACCACGTGGTGACACGTGTGGCTCGGTCTCTCCTGGGAGCTTTTCTCCTGGTGTAAATGTGGGAGCGGAGCTGCCACGTGCCAGCTTCTGTGTTTGGTACGTTTTAAGGCATTCTGTGGTTTGGTTTTACTTCTGATAACACTTTTGTAGGGCTGTATACCTTTTTTTTTTTTCCCTTCAGTCTGTGCCCATTACTTATGTAAATAGAAGACTGGGAGCCTGTGCCCCAGTGGCTCTTCTCTGTGTTTAAAAGAGTTTAAAAGCAGTTAAAGTGGAACTGAAATCAATGAAGTGCTGTCTCGTTCCTTGGAAAGCAATACAGAACCTTGCTACAAAAGCAGATCAGCAGAATACCGTGTGTAGAGCAGTGTCTAGTTTTAACTAAGTACATTCCTTAGATGTATCTTAGAATATCTATCTTAGAAAAGTGATTAAAAAGATTTCTTAGCAATTGCAAACCAAAACGATGCAAAGTTATCTTCAGTTGCGTGTACTTGTTTGCTCAGTCAGCCTGAACGGAGTGGGTCTGCACTATGGTGCACTAAGCTTGAGTGCCTTATGAAGTGCTCTTCTGACTGGTCTTTAAAAAGCAATGGTCTCTCGGGTATCAGAGTTGCATTTAGGAGAGTTACTGCCCTAGAAGGACTGTGGGAGTTAGTCATTACTTGAAGACTGGGCGTATAATGTACTGTGGAGAACGGTTGTCACTGTAACTATGCTTTTATCAAACTAAATGCTGTTTTTCCCCTTTCAGTTTGAATTCTCCTCCAAGCAAAATACCCCTTCAGGCTCCTTTATGCCACTCCAATTGCCTGTATCAGAGATTACACGATATAAGAAAAGGTGACAAAAATGCACCTAACTGATATTGTACTCGTGAATTTCCCACTTAAACCCTGATTTGTGTGGATGTGTATGTTTGTGCCAGGAGTGATTCTGGAGATGTGACTGCAGAGTGTCCTTACAGCATGTGCTGTTCCAAGGAGAGTTGTATGTCTGATTCATGAATTTATTCAAGAAAAAAAATAAACACCTTAGGTGCTTGTGTTAGTTTGGAAAATCTTTGTGTCAAAATGCAAAGCATAAAAAGATGGCATTAGAAAAAAAAAATTGCTCTAATTGTGAGGGAACTAAAACGGTGTAGAAGGTTGTGTTCAGTTCTTAATCCTGCTCTCTGGATAAAACTTCTGATGATGTAAATAGAGGTGTGAGAAATGCATAATTCCCCATGTAAACTGGGATTTTGGCTTTTGGCCCATTTGAACGTGTCGTCCGTGTGCTTATTGGTATGGAGGAGAGGTGAGAAACCACTCGTGTGGGTTGAAATGCCCGAGTGAATGAGCTCACCAGCCAGCTAGTTGCACTCGGCGTGCATACACTTGGCATGGTGTAGCTGAACCCATTGGGATTAGTTTTACTTGCCTATCTGCCGTAGGCTAAGAAGAGGCTGTGTGGATCAGCCTGCTGTGCTGTATCTTAGCCCTCCTAGGTAGCTTTCATTTGTGTGTGCCCCCTCAGGAGCGCGGTTACCATCACTGTGTGTAATGCTTCGTGTCAGCATTGGGCATAAAGAGAAGGTAATATGCTGGGCCTTAGTGAGATGGAAGGGAAAAAGAAGAAAAAGGTGACTCGTGGAGAAGCAGTACAAAGAGAACTGTGTCTAGCTGACAGCTAGGCAGGAGCTCAGAACGCTTGCTGCTTATGTGGCTCCTGCTTTAAACTGATACCGGTAGCAGGAACCTGTTGGACTTCATTCAGAAATGGCCAGTAGGTATTAAACTCAGTAAGTCTGCTGTTAAAGCTGAGCTGCTTCGTGAGAGCAATGCTTTTGCTGGGTTGGTGGTGCAGGTCAGTGGGCATAAAACCTGGGCAAGGTGTGTAAAGCCTGACTGCTTCCTGAAGATGTCCTTGGAGAGCACTTCTCCAGTGCTGTGTTTGCTTACCAGACCCACTGGTGGGCAGACTTGAAAAACAAAGTAAATGAGTAAGCCCCGTACCATCATTAACACTGGAATGAGCAATGTGTTCTAAAGGACAAGGAAGGTATCTTAAGAATGAACTTGGATCTGTAAGAAAATGTATCATTTTGAAAGTTATTTCTGTCAAATTGGTAGCTGAGCAGGAGAGGTTGGGAGTGTGGCTGTTAGCATATAAATAAATGGAAGGCTGAATTCAGTGCCTGAGTTCTTCTGTATACATCTATAGCTCTCAATTTGTTTGGGGCTTTACTGATGTATGTAAGGGTTCTCTGAAGCTCTCCTGTGTTTATTTGGTTATTCAGGAAGCAGAATGAACACCGGTAACTGTTTTGAAGACAAGAGTAATTAATTTCGTGTGTACAGGAACCTTTTGGGACAGTTAAAATAGGAAAATGGTGAAAAGCTTGTGAGGGCTGAGATGTGGAGCGCTGTTACTGGGCCAGTGCAAGGAGGACTTTGTTAAGATTGCTGTCGTATTATTTTTTCCCTTCATTTTGCTGCTAAGTTTGTAGAGTTTTGTCAGGCCATGTCTCATGGGGTGGAAAAGAGCACATTTGGTTTGTCAGTGTCCTCAAGGCGTGGTGAACCCAGCTGAAGCCAGGGGTGCTGGGTGAAGCAGGAGGCACTGCTACCCAACGTTGAGGTTGGGGAAAGCTTCCTGCAAAGAGCTGAGAGGTGAAGGATGCCTTGCGGCTGTGAGTAAAATTGTTAAATGATGGTTATGAGTGGCATTTTGGCTGGAAAGAGAGCCATGTTCACAAAATGCATGCCAGCTCTTGTTTACAGAAAGCTTTAAAAAAATAAAAGAGTGATAAAGGAGATAGCTCTTTTTTTTCTTTTTTCCTGATATTATAGGTATTGAATCTTGCTCTCTACCATATATAATTTTTGTTAATCTGCTCATGTGATGTATATATCAATTTTGTTAATGTGATAGTAAACTGCTCCCACCTTTTTGGTATTGTTTTTTATCCATTCCCTCAGAAATCTCTTCTATCAGAGGCACAAGTTTCGTGCTTCCTCTCATTTTCTCACCTCTTTATTTTCTTTGTGACCCTGTCTCTTAGAAGACAATCTTTGATTTTAGGTGGTGCTTTTTCTTTTTATGCTTTTTTTTTTTCTTTTCTTTTCCCAGATGGATGATAAAGAATATGACATATATATTTTAAAATTTCTTGGACTACATGAATCTCTTATTTATTTATTTCATAAGGAAGGTTTTCAGGAGCTTTCTGCTGTCTTGTTAGCCTCTGCTTGAAACAAGTATTTCATAACAGAGGTCATCCATTTTATTTCTGTCAGGCATAAGAAGGTCTAGCATATAGAAAACTGAACCTAGATAGCTTCAGTCTAAGCCATTTTTAAACGAGTGCCTTTATCTCTCATAACAGTTCTTGGCATGCTGTTGCTTATTCTCTAGGAAAGATATGAAGGCTGAATGTTTGTTAAGAAATAATAAATTCTGCTCTGGTTCAACCATGCCTGTTAGTCTCAAGGTGGTGACCACTTATGATGTTTTTCTTTAATATTGGAAGATTTGAATCTATTTTGCAATACTTTTTTTTTAGGATAAAAGACTTGGGAGAAAGGTAGGTGCTGACTGTAGACGTGGAGAGAACAATTAGAAGAGCAGATGCTTAAACTTCATTCATAAACTCGTAAACAATGTACTCAGTAATTCAGTAACTGGAGAATTACATGTTAAATGTTTTTCAGTAAAGTGAAATTTGTTTCAGGTTTTTAGTATCTCTAAGAAGTAATACAAGCAGGACGAATCCTTCAGAAGAACATTTAATCTTTCTAAAGCTGACTATTTTTATCCTCTATCATAAGCAAAAAATTTAGTTGGAGATATTTATTTAATAGTAAATATTATCATATTTAGGGCATTGACAGCGCCTTCATTTATGCAGCTCCAGCTGTGGATTTGGATGCATTGGCATTTGGGGTCACATGCAGTAGGTTTGCCTGCTCACCTTGTTTTTCTTCTCAGAGGTGGGGGCAGCGATGATAATTGTGATTTCCTCTCAACAGCTGCGTGTTCAGAGGCATCTGTGCATGAGGAGAAGTTTGTTCTATGGCCTCGGAGCTGGGTGCCAGGGAGGATGGCAGCTGCTCAGAGCTGGCAAAACCCCTTTATCTGCAGTACCTGGAGAAAGCTCTGCGATTGGATCAGTTTTTACGACAGACGTCTGCCATCTTTAACAGGAATATATCCAGGTACTAAAGCCTTTTCCACAAAGGATATCATGGAAAGACAAGCATTTTTATTATGCTGTTCTCAGGCAACACCATAGTAGGAGTTTACTTGTTCGTTGGGAATGACTTGTTCGTTATAAAACCTTATCTTGTAAAGAATTTGCACTGTACTTCTCCTCTCATTGATAGTTCATCATATTTCTTGCCCAGGTATACAAATTAGCAAGGTGTTTTAAAGCTCTTTGTCATAGTTGAGTGGACAAAATTTTCTTTGCCTGCAAAAGATAGGATGAACAAGCATTAAGTTAATTTTTTAGGGAACTGGCACGTAGCCGTAAGTGGGATACAAATAGTATTGTCAGATGCAGCATTTCTATGATAATAAGCTGTACCATTGAGAAGTGACTCATCAAGGTATGTTTCTGTCCAAAAGCAATTTACTTTTAATTTCATCAGTGTTTTGTAATTGTGAGCTTACAGAACTGAAAAGTGTATGCATAATAGATAGTAGCCTGTATTACAGGCCTATAAGATTCACACAAGGAATAAAAAAAGTATGCTTTATATCTTTCACATGTACGGTAGTGCTGGGAATAACAATACTGTGCTTTGATTTGACTCAGCACTTCGTTTCTTGGTTAGTTCGTGCTTCGAGTATTAAATATCTATCTAGAGACTAAGGCCGCAGCTTGATAGCATAACCAGACTGGTCTGATGATTAACTGCTGCTAAGGGTTTAACGCTAAATTATTAACAGCAGTATTTGTAATGCACAGAATTACAACTGAGGCTGCCTTCGTTCTCAAACCTTTAGGCAAGTTGCACAGACGTTTCTTCTTTTGAACGTTTTCCTTTCATTCTCAGCATATTATGTATCTTCTTGCAGTGATGAAAGTGAGGATGGATTGGATGACAATCCTTTGTTGCCTCAATCTGGGGATCCCCTGATGCAAGTTAAGGAAGAGCCTCCAAATGCTTTGCTTGGGGAATCTTCTGGAGTAGGGAATTCAGGAGTGCTGAACACACATTCCCTGAATGGAGTACTGCAGCCAGGTAATCACCCACTGAGTTAAATCTCTGCTTACTTTGGGGCAGGCTGAGAAAAGCATTATTTCTGAAGAAATTTGTTTTTATCTTTTCTTTAAACAGAGCCAAAGTCTGAAAAAGGGAGCTTGTATAACTTTTCTAAACTGAAGAAAAGCAGAAAGTGGCTGAAGGTAAGGGTATTGCAAAGAAATCTGAGAAAAGCAGAAGAGTCCTAGTTAACACCGGTAGACAGTGGTGAATAAGGGAGTCTGCCTTCTCATCTGGTGTAGATTGTGGAGTCCTAAACATCTAACAGTGTAGATGACAAAAGAAAGTAATTTGAGCACTTGTCAGAGTATTATCACAAATTATCACAAACGTAATTGCTGAGTATGGTAAGTTTACAGTAAGGTTAGTTGTTCCCATATCCTGTTTTTACTTTACATGTACCACTGAGGGCTCAGAAACTTAGACAGATGTCATAATAATCACAGGATTGTTAAGTTAGAAAAGATCACTAAGATCATCTAATCCAACCATCCAACCCATCGCCTGTACTCACTAAACCACATCTCTCAGTGCCAAATCTACTCTTTTCATGAAAACTCGAAAAGAAATTGTTCCTAATATCCAACCTGAACCTCCATGGCACTTAATAAACTTAATAAAGCCAGAGCATTAGACATTTTTTTCCCGTTGCATCTTCCATGCTCTTTGGCCACAGTCAAAGTAAAGTACTTCTTTTGACGCAACATACACAGCAACTGCTTGTGTTTGAGAGCTGCCTGAAATGATGTGATGCAGCTTAATTGATGCAAAGTATCATACTGAAGAAGAAGCACAGGGTGATGTAGAGATATAGTAATATTTGATATGTTGCTGAAAACAATCTTTAAAGGACTTCTTTAATCTTGTACTATATTGGTCTGTTGTTTGCTGCACTTTTTTTTTTTTTTTAAAGTAACTGGAGTTACTCCAGTGTCCCTTGCTAAGAAGAAATAAGGGCTTTCTTTGTTGTTTTGTTTTTTTTCTGCATTAAAAATACCAAAACAAAATAATGCATTCTACAGAAGTTTCTCATGTTAGAAAGGAAAGAAAGAGGAGTGATGGTCAGTAGTAAGTATTGTATTGGATCTTCGGTAGAACAAAATAGGATTATAGTCTCTATGCATTTAAGGCTTTCATCTCCATTGTGTAGCAAAATGGATGGTAGGCATTTCAGTTTTGGTGAGCAGCAGCATTTTTGTAAAATACCACAGTGAGTATACATTTAGAAACATTAAGTAATTTTAGTACTATGTCCAAATTAAAGTGAGCTTTATGAATTGTATTAAATGGACACTGGAGACTGAGGTGAAAATTTGTTTCTAAGATGAAGTCAGTACAAAGTCCAAATGAGGGGAGGAAAGAGAGAGTGGAACAGTGGCACTGTGCCATCTTTGCCTTTCGTTGTACTGCAGTGTTCTCTGGTTAGTAAAAACAGGTTGCCAAGAGGTCGAGCAAGAGCCAAACCATGTGCAAGTGGTGCAGTGGGAGAATAGCAGGACAAATAGTACAAATGAGGTAGCAAAGCACCTGCAACCATGCATCATAAAATGCCCTTGCTTATATCCTGGCTTTTCTCACTGCTAGAAAGAGCCTTTTGAGACCACAGGCAGTTGCACTGGTTTTTAAAGTGACTTAATTTTCACTAAACTAACAGAACTGTACCTCTCTGAAGTTAAAAAAAAAAAAAAAAAAAAAGTTTACTTGATTAGATGCTGAACAGCACTGTAGATCAGAAAACTGTTTTCCATTTCAGGCATTTCAGAGGGAAGACACTTCGTAAGTGTTGTGGTTGTGCCAGCCTTTATTAGATAAAGGCCCAAGAGCGTTCTGCATAAATAAACAATACAGTATAAGGACTTGTTATTGCTAATTTTTTTTTTTTTTATTTATTGTCGTTAGAGTATCCTTCTGAGTGATGATTCCAGTGACACAGATTCTCCAAGTGATGAGGATGGAGAAGATGAAGAATTTTCTCTTTCAAGGGAGGAGCTTCACAATATGCTGCGATTACACAAATATAAGAAACTACATCAAAGTAAATACAGCAAAGACAAAGAGGTAAAAATCCAGAACTTCTGTATTTCCTTAATTTTTTTTTTTTCCCTGTAGTTGCATTATTTTAACCATTTTCACATTTTTTCTGAAAATCTATAGTATTTTGTGGACTAGAAAATTGTTTGGTAGACTTGAACAATCTAATGTCAGTTTCAGAGAAGGGTTAATAATTAGGTACTGATTGAAAAGCTCACCTTATGCTGAGAATCTCTCAACAATAAATAGTATGGATACATGTGTACATACAGCTTCTACAACACTCTGTTGTGTTCATTAGAGCAAACGTGGTGCTAGAATGCAAAATTCAAACAGTACATATCAAAACTGAGGTGCTTAGATTTTAATACAGGTGAATGCCATTCAGGACTAAAAGTGTATATTTAAACCTGCTGCAGTACATTTGCCACACCATTGAGGCTGCAAGCAGTGGGGTGATGTTTATCTTTTTGAAAGAGAGTTCCTCGTATTCTTCCTTAATGTTTTCTGTAATTTTTGGGGTTTTACTTGTCTTTATTTTTTGTCATACCTTCCTTTTCTATTTTAGATTTTCTTTTTACATCCACTTCTTTTAATCTCTTCCTTCTAAGAAGATATCTGCTGCATTTCTAATTTTTCTTAATATTATGCCAAATTTTGACTGCTTTGTTTCTAATAATGTGTTGAGTCATAAGAGCGTTTACAAAAAAAAAAAATTGCTGCTTTGAATTGCAACTGAAAGTGTGTCTCAGATGAAGGAAGTCATCCTGTACTGCTTTCAGAGAATGTGTATGAAACAAAAATTTGACATTTTGTTTCATACTGCTTCAGATTTCTTCAGAAGAGTGGAGAAATATTTTTTCCACCCAAGTCTTTCTTTCTGTCCATTTCTTTTCTTTGTTGTCATTATCTTTTCAACGCAGATCGCATTGGCTTCTTGAAATACCACGTAACTGCACAAACATTCATACACCCAGCTTCCACAAAGGTCATAATTTTTATGTTTGTGTATAGCCTGTATATAGTTCTTTAGTATTTCAGTTGAATAACACTTGAAATATGTTACATTTTTTTATAATCTCCAAACTGCTTGATCACCTCCTTTCACAGGATAACCTGAATGTTCGATTTGTTCATGTGGAAATCTTTTAAATGCCGTTTACCTAAGCCTGTCCTTTGATATCTTTTCATGTGATAAAGTAGGACATGTATGTAACTTGGGAATCCAAGCAAAACAAGTAGGAAGTCCTTGATTGGACTGTTGCATGTAATGTGCTGCTTTGCTGAGCAGCATCTGTATGAAAATGATGTAGTAGTATGTTTTGAAAGTGTAAGCTTCACTGCATGCTTTTCCTGTCTTATTTAACTGAGTGGGTTTGGTTCCCTCTGTAGAACTCGAGGGCCACCTGTGGGCAAGTGGTTTCACTTCGGACTCTCCGATCCTTGGTAACAGCACTAAATATGGAGGAGTACATTTATCGATAGCTTATTTACAATCAAGATGTGAACTCATTTATCTGCTATTGCTGTTATCTGCTGTATCTGATTTGTATTAGCGTGCTCATTTGCATCTACTTCAGTTGCAGCAATACCAGTACTACAGTGCAGGACTGCTGTCTACATACGATCCTTACTATGAGCAGCAGCGCCACCTGCTAGGGCCCAAGAAAAAGAAGTTTAAAGAAGAGAAAAAATTGAAAGGTAAAGTCACTCACGTTGTGTTTTTAGATAGCTGCTGTGATTTAAACTCCTTTCTTGTGTTATTGTCTTTGAATAAATGTTCATGTTTAAACATATTCTAGACCTTTGAGTTTTGGATGGAAAGCTAATGGCTGATTCCATCAAAGAGAAATCAGAAAATACTGTGCTTTATCTGGTCTCTAGAGAACTATGGTGAAAAAAGATGGTGTAAATTGAGAGTTCATGACCTCTGTGGACCTCTGGATCCAGAATAAGAGACATGCAATAAGTACTTCATAGCTATTTCAGTATTGCTTGACTATGTTTCAGAATCCATAAATATTGCTGTGTATCATGATCTATTTGCTCGTTTTCTTTGAAACTTGATAGTTCTTAGAAAAATATAAGAAACTACCCAGTACCTGATACAGTTATTCCAGAATATGTAATTGCTCCAGAAATGAGCTTGTTTTCTGGAAATTAGAGGGAGCTCAGAATATGTCCAATATGCGTTAAAATAGAATTACTTCTGTAACCTCTCAGCTGGAGTTTTTCAGCTGCATGTTTGCCAGGAAGTACAGTTTCCTTTCATGACTGAGCTGACAGCATCTGTAGATCTGTAAGAAAGCAGGAAGAGAAGGCTCTGAGCTGTCGATGTAAGGTGAATTCTGTGTAGTGCAAGCTCTCATGTTTGAGCTGTGTTTTAAGAAGGTTGTTTTGGGCTTCCCTCTATCCTTCCTGTCTTTCTGTAAGTTCCTTTAATGCGGTATTTTTTTCCACTGATCCTGTAGTGTCCATGACTTTGCATACTATCAAATAGTGAATTTATTATCTGATATAGCATCTGGTAGTTTCCTCTGAAAGTTGTGTTCACAATAAATGATAACATGTCAGTCTCTTTCACGATGGTTTTAGATATCTACCAAATGCTGATGTTGTTACTTTTATATGTTCTTCACATGCCTGTAAGTAAAATTTTACCACAGGGCAAGAAGCATTGTACCAGATCACAGATATTTTAATTCCTAATGTATACTTCCTCATGAAGGGAAACATACCATAGGAGTTAGTTGCGAAACCATAAAGAAATAAGTGTGTGGTTCTAGAAATGGCAAGCATAGGTAAGTTTGACTTTTTTGTTGGTTCCACACATAAAATGGCTTGGATAGCTTAGTTAGGAGAGATATCAGACTAAATGCAGAAGGTCCTCAAAATAGGGAAAAAAAAAGATTTAATGATCGATCTTGCAGGAAAGTTGAAAAAAGTAAAGAAAAAGAGGAGACGGGATGAAGATCTCTCTTCGGAGGAGTCACCGGAACACCACCATCACCAGACCAAAGTTTTTGCCAAGTTTTCTCATGACACACCACCACTTGGGTCCAAGAAAAAGCATATGTCTATTGAACAACTTAATGCTCGTCGGCGAAAAGTTTGGCTTAGCATTGTTAAAAAGGAGTTGCCAAAGGTGAGCTTGGTTGATGGCACTGCATCACTGATGATAACAAGAAAGCGCGATAAAAAATAACTTAGTGATTTTCTGCTGGTCAGTGATGGCCAAATTGATATTCTACAATCTGTAAGCAAAGTGTAGTTCTGATTTCTTAACACCAGTGGATCATGCAGTGTGTTTCTTTCATTTGGCTGTCTGACCCTTTTCCACGAACAGTACAATAAACTTAAGGAGGTATTTCTACAAATCTGCAGGATACCTACGTAAAGCAAACCAATATTCAGGACTAGTGTTTAAGTTCAGGAGAGGCATGTTTCAGTCATCACAGCATACATGTGTTTTGAAATGTAAGAAACAACTTAGGGAAAGCTTCATGTCATTTACAGGACAAGCTTTGGGCATGTTTGAGATAGCTGGATGCACTGTCATTAGTTCTCTGGGATATGATCAGCGAATCTTACAATGGGCTCTTTAGAATATGCTTTTAACAGACTGAATTTCTAGTGACTTGAGTATAACTGATAGCTGTATCATTCTTTATGAATGTAGGAACTGTGCAAAGGATATGTGCAGTGTTATTTTTTCAAATGACTGATTTTGTTCATGTGAATAACATAATTTGCATTAACTCAAACATCTTTGGGGAATAGTGGAAACATCTATTTGTTTCAGTGTTGACAGTGGGATTGGATAATCCTGCTTTGCAGAAGTAGTAGTTAAAGAAAAAGCCTGAAAAAGGGGATGTTTTAAATACTTCCTTCAGGAGCTGGAATGCGTTTACACATGTGTTGGACAGTGAAGGAGGGAAGGTATTTCCATCAGAACCAAAAATAGTTACAGAACATGTACTCAATTATGCAATGAATTGCATGACTGAGGTTGGCAGATCTAACAGCTAAAGACTGGATAGTGATCATCTGAAGTAGTGTGCAGCTATTACCCATCAAGTAATTGTAGGATGTGTTCTTTTATAGGCTTACAAACAAAAAGCATCAGCGCGCAACCTTTTCCTTACCAACAGCAAAAAGGTAAGTGCTCAGCTTGATACTGATACTTGTATTGAATGTAATAAGCAAACTGTAATCTCTTCGTTTCTTACTGATGATTCTAGCAGGACAGTACAAGAGAAAGAACTGTATGTAAGTAATTTCTAAGAGGCTTTTCTTTTTTTAAATGTATCAATGTGTTTCGTAAGCAGTAGAGGAAACAAGCAACATAAATTTGTGTCCTCAAATCCTACTGGCTTTCCTAAAATTTACTATATTCATTTTTATTCACTGATTTTGATACAGTAAATTAAAGACTTCAGAACACTTCATTAGCTTCTGAACTGCCCATCTATCCAGCAGCTAGAATTTGCAGTTTTAAGTATTCATGTGTAAATCAAAAGAGCTCTTGGAAGCATTAAAATGTGTTAATTTATGCAAACTTACATAGGAACTGGGATTAAAAATGGAACAATTTTTTTGATTAAGTGATTGGCAAAGGAATTTATTTCCTCATTGGAATAGTCTCTGAGAAGTGTCATTATTTCTACCTAGAAGACTTTATTGTAGGAACGTTTGGCAATGCTTTTCAAAGCATTTTTAAAGTGTTAGACTCAAGTGTGTGATTCATATATATACCTAATAAAAAATAATCAAGTATATGGCTAATAATCATCAGATAGAAGATGACATAGGAAATATTATGTTCCATATATACATTAGTAGGAATGAGAATGTTTTCTCTTCAAGGAATACAGGAAATAGGATCTACTTCACTGTGGGCATCCTTACCAGAGGCTAGATTTCTTTTTGATGTCTGGACAAATATTCTGTGATTATTGTATTTGTAGATATCACAAACTGTATTTTAGCAAGCAAGTGATACAGCAGACTTAAAAGGTTTGAAATTACACTCTTTTTTCCTTTGCTTTCATTTTATTTGGTCATTTGCAATCTCTGTATGATGGAATTATTGATGTACAAATTTCAGTGGAGGAAAAGAAACAACTGTCAGAAACATCAAACCCAGCAATTTTGACCATTATGACAATGACATTAATTTATATGTGCTGGATTGAAAAAATGACACTTCTATGCTTCTTGATGAGATGGTAGGAAAATTGTAAGATACTCCCCCACTTTTCAGTATATTAACATGTGAATGTGATTGTGTGCTACCAATATTGCCATTGCAGCAGCCCTATTAAAACAGTTGAGAAAGAGTGTGTGCCACAGAAGAATGTTCGGAGTAGAGTCAAGTTGCAGGCAGACCTTAAACTCTGGTCTCTGGAGTACCTTTCAAAGATCTACCCACCAGATCAATCCCTTTAAGTACTGTGCTGTGCTGCAGCTGTCTTAGGTTTTGGTTTTTTGTATGCAGGAAGTTGTTGGACGTTTATGTTCTCTCTCATCATTTCAAAAGTCTAACTGCTGAGCAAAGTAGCATAGTTTTTCTCTTTTGAAGGATCAGATTTGTTTGCAATTAAATGTGATGTGCATTGCTGGTTTTCTTTAAAGCTGCTCATCTTTCATCTGCATCCAAACCTTATTTCTCCCTAGCTTGCTCATCAGTGCATGAGAGAGGTACGTCGAGCTGCTCTCCAGGCCCAGAAAAACTGTAAGGAAACTCTACCACGGGCACGTCGTCTTACCAAGGAGATGCTTCTCTATTGGAAAAAATATGAAAAGGTAGAAAAAGAACATCGCAAACGGGCTGAGAAAGAGGCTCTGGAGCAGCGCAAGCTGGATGAGGAGATGAGAGAGGTAAAGCGAAAACACAGGTTGCTTATAATTAAATTCTTTAGCAAACACAGAAATGACTAAATAATTTGAGTTTCTAAATCTGGGCTATTACATTCATTTGTTTATTCTGTTTCAATAATATTGCTTGCATTTATTTGGTGTTTTAAAGTTCTTTCCATAATTCTTCCAACATTAGCCAGAGATTATAAGAAGCCTTTGAACTACCTGAGTTCTTTAAAAGTGATTGAAATAGAATAAAGGATTAGATGAACACCATGTGTCTCACTCATGCATGCATAACTCAGTGTTAGTTTGTGCTGGCCTTTTGTGATCATTTATACATCTTTTTGAATACAGAGGTCAAGTCGCATTTTCATTCACATTGATATTTTATTTTTCTGCTGTAAACTAGCATCAAGACTTGCAGAGAATTTTTCTGTGATCACTTTTTGTGTTGGCCAAGTGACCAATTCATTGACTCTTTTAGTGATAAGGGTTGAATTTAAGAAAAAAAAAATCTTGCCAAAATTCTCTGGTCGATTTACAGTTCTACTTTCAGTGTTCAGTGGTGAGCTGATGTTGAATCATCAGAATACCTTCTGTTTAGTTTAATGCTAAAATCATTAGATCATGCTTTTATCTATTGCGTTTTTCTCAATTCTTGGAAATTTGCAAACACTGTGTGGCTGAAATTACTAGGCAGGTTTTACTGTAGCATTTTTTAGCCAGGACCTAAGAATGAACAGAGTTTCTGCAACATCTTGCTGAAGCCCAGACAGTTACAATACCTCAGATGTATACATTTAATATATTCTTTCACAGTTCTCCTTACTCATAAACAATACAATACTAGTTACCTGCTATGATTGTATTGTGAATTTTCTAACTGTTTGGTTCTTTTACCATATACCTCTCTGTTGCTGTTTCTTTTTTATTAATCTTTAAGTTTTTCAGCATAAACAAAACCTTTAATCTTTCTTTTTGAAGATTATGGTGTTCTTTGCCATGATTATATAATTTTAAAAGAATGTTTCATTTGTATCAATATTCTATTTTAATATAGGTGTTTATGGTGGTGGCTAGTTTTTTACATACACCTGATGTCCTGGCATTTTTTTATCAAAATAATGTGCATAGTAAAACCTAGATAGCTTGTCATTTTATTAGATTAAAACTTTTTTTTATTTTTTTGAGGCATATTTTGATCACTAAATCTTTATTCTGTTTTGTTGTTTGTTTTTTTTTTTTACCTGTGATCTTGGTAAACGCTTTTCTCTTAGGCTAAAAGGCAGCAGCGAAAACTTAACTTCCTGATCACACAAACTGAATTATATGCCCATTTTATGAGTCGTAAGCGAGATATTGGGCATGATGGAATCCAGGAGGAAATCCTACGCAAACTGGAAGACAGCTCTACCCAAAGGCAGATTGACATTGGAGGAGGAGTAGTGGTCAACATCACCCAGGAAGATTATGGTAAGAAATTCATCCACAATCCTTCCTATGCTCTTCTGAAATTTACTGTGCTATTTCTATTATTAATCACATTTACAACATCAAGCATACAATTCCTTCTGTATAAGAAGCACATCTGTAATTACTGAAGCTTAACTGATTTTTTTTTTTTTTAACTTGGTTTGTTGATTCTGCAAAGCTCTAACATGGAGATGTTGTTTTCAGATAGTAACTATTACAAGGCCCAAGCTCTGAAGAATGCTGAGGATGCTTACCAGATTCACCAAGCCCGGGTATGTATGTTTTGAATCCATGAAGTGAAAGAAAAAGCAGAGTAATTGGTAAAGGTGATAAAGCCAGAATCTTTAATAGCAGCCAAGTCTAGTAGGTTTGTTTGAGTTCATTGCCTCTTCCTGTGTTCAACCAAGTAGAAAAAAGATAAAATATCTGGGAACAGGTTTGTTTTCCATTAATTTCTGGCAAACATCACGTGTCTTAATATGAAGAGTAAAGCCTTTTACTATACAGTTTCTTGTTAACATGTGCATAATCTTACATGTATTTTCCTTTTCTTGTTTAGACTAGATCATTTGATGAAGATGCAAAGGAAAGTCGAGCAGCTGCTTTACGGGCTGCTAACAAGTCTGGTACTGGCTTTGGGGAGAGCTACAGTTTAGCAAATCCGTCTATCCGGGCAGGGGAAGATATTCCACAGCCTACTATTTTCAATGGGAAACTGAAAGGTTACCAACTGAAAGGCATGAATTGGCTGGCAAACCTATATGAGCAGGTATCTTAGTACATCTTGCGGATTTTTAAAACTTCTAGGATAATTTAAGTAATTAGAGGAGACTTGTTCAAAAAACGAAATAGTTTTAAAAATAGACCACGTATACTGCATCTGCAGTATTTTTAGAAGAAATGAAAATATTACATAAATCACCCATCAGAATCCTTGACTTTGAACAGAACATAAATTTCAAGATTCCTTATGTGGATATTTACAGAACTGCTTATCATTTAGATTATACACTGAAGAGACTTTGCTTCTCAGAATTGCATACAATTTCAGGCTTTGGGCAGATTGTAAATTGCAGATAGCATTGCTCTGTGCATATCCAGTTTGCAGTGTGATTGTGATTTGCAGATAGACTGAGGGGAAAAACAAATATGGCCTAGAAATGAATGAAAGTGCAGTTGATATGAAATATCTCTCAGTAGAAGACCTAAAAGAAAGTAGGTTGCTTCATTTTTCAAGTCCTGCATGGATAAAAAAGTAGTAAGCCAAAAGTGTAATTTTTTTTTTTTTTTTTCAGGGCATCAATGGAATCCTGGCAGATGAAATGGGTTTGGGTAAAACAGTACAAAGTATTGCTCTCCTTGCACATCTGGCTGAAGTAAGTGGATTATAGCTTTTTTCTGGTCAGAAAACTTGATAGAAGATGCATACTTTTTACACTTGAAGTGAATTCTAGATTATAAAGCTTGAATGCTTTAAAAGTCATTTTATCTATGGCATTTCCGTTTGTTTTTAAGTTGTACCTTTAAAAGTTCCTATGTGTAAATGACTATATATGTGTGCACATATGTATGTAATATTATGTAGAATTATATAAAAATAGGATTTTCATTTATTCACAGAGTAACATTATTTCATATGCACTGATTGTAAAAGCTTGCTGAGAGAACAAGTTGCTGACTTAATGATTCACTGATGTTTATGAATCAGAGACACTTGTAGAATGAAGCCCAAATTCCAAATTCTGAACTTCAAGACAATTAGCATAGATTTCCGTACTTAATTGTGGGGGAGGGGGGATTGTTTTTGTTTTTGTTTGTTTTGTTTTGTTTTGAGACACAGTGATTCTTCAGTGCCAGGACAGATAAACAAAAAAGAAAAAGCAACGTGAGCTTTCTTCTTATTGCAGAAATATATGTATAGAAGGAGGTAGATAGGTTTAGGGGGAGAAAAAAAAAAGTGGCATGCAGCTACTTGCCTTAAATTGGAGGTATCAGCTGGTGGTACTGAGAGCAGAAGTAGCTGGATTGGTGACCAATGACTGGCCATCGTCTGCGTTTGTTTATGTTGGTTTTGATATACTTTTGATGGTACTATCAACAATGACATTGGAAGGATGCAGAGCCGAAGTCTCTTAGGCTCATGTGTATATAAGGGATAACAACTAGATAGGCTTGTCTCCCTGTTGCAACTTGAGATTTTTGGAAGTATTTATATGACTTTTAATATTTCCTGCTTTCCCTTGCACAGACCAGCTTACACCAATACATTAATTATTCATCTTCTTTCTCACAAGAAGATATTCTGTTGTGATGTGATGGAGTAAAGCTTTCCAATACCACCTGGCGTTTTTTTCCTTCCCGAAATGACAGAGGCTGTTAGTAAGGTGGAGGTGGCAACATTATGAAGAAAAAAAAAAAGAACAAGCCAGTTCATAGTGGTGGTGCTTGTTCTGGGAGCAACTTAGCTGTACTGAAGGAGGACTGTGTTAGATATTAGGTCTGCTCTGTTTGATTCTGTGTCACCCTGCTGTTCTGGGAGGCAGTTTAATTACATTGTGTATAATTCTGTCTTACATAGCAACTGTTACTTAGCAGTTGCAAAACTGTATGAAACTATTTCCGTGTTCCTTCCCCCCAATTAATTTATGGATGTCTGTTTATTTTTTTTAATATGTATATTGCAGAGAGAGAACATCTGGGGACCTTTTTTAATAATCTCGCCTGCATCTACTCTTAACAACTGGCACCAGGAATTTGCCAGATTTGTTCCTAAATTTAAGGTAATAAGAACATACAGTTCTCTTAGATTTTCTCAAAAGCAAACTGTTTATATTCCTGAATTCTTTGGCGCATCTGGGTGCCTCATTATCTTGCAGTCTCAAATTCTGTGATGAGCCTGTTCTGATATTTCTCCATTGTCCTGTCTTTCTGGAGTATTCATTTATCTAAAATATCTAAAAAGTATTCCTTCTTGAATCATATGATTTTCATTTTGTATCAAGACTCCATCTTGATGAGGGAATTGAAGTAAGCAAGGGGTGGATGTTCAGTTCTATAGTGTGTGGTCCTGGCAGTCGACCCAAGAATAATGTTTCAGTCTTATGCATCCTCTTCAGAGCAGTGTTTTCAGTCATTCCTATCAATCTGGTTAAATAAGATAAAGACTATGTAAATAAAACCAGAACTCTAAACAAACCAGAGTGAGAGACAGTGTTCTTAGAGAGAAGTAGAAGAACCATAGACAAGCAACTAGCAAGAAAGAAAAGGGAGAGTAGTGAAGCACAATTAGGTGAGAACAAAAAGCTAACAGGAAAATAAGTCAAAGCCTTCAGGTTATAGTAATTGTGAGAAAATAGTAATGTAAAAAGCAAGAAACAGTCAGTTACTGGAAAAACAAGCTGCTTACCTGTACTCCAGTGAAAAACATTTGAGTGTTTGGAAGGAAGATTTGAAAGGAATATATATCACTGAAACAGTAACAGCATTTTAAAATTAAAGGTAGACAGTTCAGAAGCTTGTGGTTACAGCTGCAAAGAGGAGATTATGGTTTAAACGTTTGAGTTGTTGACAAGTATGTTTGTTATGAAGAGATCATGATTAGGTTTTGTAAGCACAAGTAATTTTAATTCTTACAAAGAATTTATAAAACCAACAAATAAAAAAACCGCCTACTTACAATTGTAAGCAGCCAATATACCAGTAACACCCAGGCTAATTGTTTGAATGCCTTGGCTACTTAATGAGGTGTGGGAAAAGACTTGGAAGTACTGCTATAAGTAATACTTCATTTCTTGGTCCCAAAACAGTAGGGACCCTAGCTTAAAACCTGGAGTATAATACATGAGAGCGATTGGCCAACACTATCTATTTACTTTCTGTAATTTGCTTCAACCAGTTAATTATATAGAATAGATGAGTAACTTCCATGCTTTTTCTCCAATACAGCAAATATTTCAAAAATGCAGCCAGGATGCTTGAGACAAGAGAACTATCTCTTTTTTTTTTTTTTATTAAATAATAATAATTATTATTATAAGCATGGTTTTCCCTGTTTGTTATTACATAGCTGTTTTGTGGGTTAGTATAATAATACCACATTCCTGGAACAAATTGTATTTTAAAAAAATTCTAAGCTTTTGATTGTTACTGATTATAAGTTTTACCAATTTTTTTGAACCAGTTTTGTTCCTGCTTCTTATCATGTTGAAACTCATAGTCATTTATGCTTATGGTAAATCACAGTGAATTCATTTCTTCAGGTCCATGGCAGAATATGTGAAGTATGTAAAATAAAAGACTTAACTTGTTTGTTAATCTCATGAGTTTTTTTAATAGCATCCTTATTTCACAACGATTGCAAGAATGTTCATCCAAAGGCATATTGTGTATGCAGTAACTTAGAGCTTGTTTGCTGGAGGGTGGAGATGTTTCACAAGCTCAGAAACCAGCATTCCTCACTTTCAGTCTTGCATTGTAGTCCTTTCATCAGACAGACGATGGCAGTGCACAAATAGTAATAGTATCTCTGGCTGCTTTCTGTTCACTGCAAAGATCTGTTCTGAGTAATGGGACCCATAAAACTCTGAGTTATAAATGAATGGCCAGATTTTTTGTATTGTTACTGACTTTTTAAAAATTGTTTTATTTGTTATGTCCAGACCAGATATGTTACCTTTCATCTCTGGAAACAGTTCCGAATACGAATCCAGCAGAGTTGGTATTATTAGGAAGAAACAACAGGGAACGTTAAGCAGGAGAGCAAGCCTTTTAGTCATCCAGAGACTTGTTTCTTCCATAAATAATGTATCTGTTTTCATTTTTAGAAACATGCTTCTGGGTGTTTCTAGACCAACATATGCTGTCTTTATATTAGGCATAAGACAAATGATAATCGTTTTTGGAATTATGTTTCTAAGAATTTTTTTAAGTACTTTCTGAATTTTTTCTGCATGATAAGAAAGATCATTCCCTTTTGGTTTTGAGGAGAGCTGTCTTTCTGATTTATAGAATGCATAGTATGAAATTCTAAAGCGAGTACATTTTTATTTGAAAAGTAATGTCTTTGTATTTTTATACTGTTCCAGGTGCTACCTTACTGGGGAAATCCCCATGATAGAAAGGTCATCAGGAAGTTCTGGAGTCAGGTAAATTTGGCATGCCTGTGTGATTGAACCATCTTGGTTATTCGAGCAAAGTAAAACAAACCATTATTACACTTTATTATGCTATGCAATGTGTGGATAATAGTGCTGTTTCTTCATCCATGTGGTAAGGTTTGTTAATATAGTGGGGTAGAAGACCAATCTTTTATTAGAGAGCAACACAGTACATCACAATTTAGGGTAGTATGATGTTAGTTGAAGAAAGTAAGGCCCTAAAATTAAGCAGGCTGCTTTAATGTCAGGAACTGTTTATTCAAGTTGGATAATTTAACTCAGAATGCCCAGGGCTAGCATCCCTGCAGACCTGTCAGATTGTTCCTAATTTAACATAAGTAAACAGTATTTTTCAGAGTTCAACACCTAGCTCTTGTTTGGTGCATTAAGAAGCATTTGAAATTGATCAGGGACTAATGGACTGAAGTTCAGATCCACTAGTTGAATAACCTTGTTGTAGATACTTTGAAAAGTCATTTGAGGAAAAATGAATAATGAGAGAAAATTATGAAAAAGAAATCTGAGATTACAGCATATACAGGTAAACTCTTCACAGTGTGTTTATGTTATATGGACATTTGTTTTTTATTTCGTGTTTATAGAAGACATTGTATACTCAGGATGCTCCTTTCCATGTGGTGATTACCAGTTATCAACTGGTAGTACAGGATGTGAAGTATTTCCAGCGAGTGAAGTGGCAATATATGGTGCTGGATGAAGCACAAGCGCTCAAGAGCAGCTCCAGGTAATAAATGAACTGGAAAAAAATCTTTTCTTTCTGTCAGTCTGGTAGAGGAATATAAGAAGTACAAACACTGATTGTTATGATTGAAACAGATAGGAGACATCAAGTGTCTTAACATAGTTTAAGTATGTATACAATTCCAACTCTGTGACAGTGGAATGATCCACAATATTCCTCTTCCAAATATGTTAACATAATTAAAAACTAACTGTGGAACAGAAGTATGAATAAAGTACAGAACAGTGAAAGAAAGTGGTATTAAATACTGTTCACCTTTGTCTTGGCTACTCATACAATTCTGCCATATAAACAGTCTATAGTCTTTAATGTGTATTAGTTACGTTTGCTCCATTAAATGCATAATTTTTATTGCTTTTTCAGTGGCACTTCCAGGCCTTCTAATGAGGGTTAGAACACTATGAGTACTGTCAGTTGCAGTAAAGCCCGATCTTTATCATAATAATCTGTGCCAGAAAGCTTTATTTTCATTTCTGAGTAGAGATGTGTCCATTGCTACTTTTGTAACCGCTTTCTCATAACTTTTCCCCATATTGCCACTGTACACATCAAATCTCCGTTACCATAAGCTGGAGACTCTTTTGGATGAAGACTCATTGAGTCTGAAATCTGCCCTTCCAAGACTGTAACATACAGCTCAGCACTCTTTCCACAGTGTCCCATGGACTTAGTGTTGTAAAGTCTGAAAAATACACAAGATTATGATTGATAATAACTGTTTCTCTTGGGAAGTTAATTATTTTGATGATAAGAGTTTATTATCATTTGTATTAAAAGTGAGTTAAAACATACTTAGATAAATAAAATAAATGATGTTCATTCCTTTGTATTTTGTAAAAGGCTACTTCCTTCTGTAATTGCCTTTTGAAAGACTGGGCAGTAGCTGTGATGTTATTACCCAATGACCTTCAACAAAACATTTGGGAAGGTCACTAGAAGCAGTTGGTCTTAAAGTTCTTTATTTTTTATATCCTACAAAAACAATTCTCATGATTTTTTTTCTCAATTTTATTCATCAGTGTTCGCTGGAAGATCCTACTGCAGTTCCAGTGTCGAAATAGGTTGTTACTGACAGGGACCCCAATCCAGAACACAATGGCTGAGGTATTCATAGGCTCACACGAGCTGGCTTTGCTTTATCACAAGATTATGTCCTAAATGTCTGTGAGCAGTTGAGAAACCTTGTCTTTGTGTGGGATCATGTCTTGCGCACCATTTGCCAAAAAAAAAACCCTAGGATCAGGTCTGCGAGGGCATAGTCAAATAGCAGTAAAACTGAAGATACCTGATAGTAATGCCTAGGTTACAGGATAAAAAATAGCTCTGGTAGCTGCTGCTTCTGTTGGCTGAAGTTATTGCTGTACATTTCTCACTGCTTTCTAGTGATGTTGATATACCTGGAATGGGGGAAAAATGTGGCTGGGGAAGAATGTGGCTGGGGTTCATTTTCAATTTTTCTGGTCTTGTGATCAAGTAAAATGACTTAGCTCATAGAGAGCAGCAAGAATGTGAGATCCTTAGTTACCTTACCCACAGCAGGATGACTTATGCTCTTTTTTTTCTTCTGCCTTGTAGCTATGGGCCCTGCTGCATTTTATCATGCCAACATTGTTCGATTCCCATGAAGAGTTCAATGAGTGGTTTTCTAAAGACATAGAAAGTCATGCAGAGAACAAATCTGCCATTGATGAAAGTGAGTGCAGTGTTTGATTATGGTGGTTTTGTGTATTGAAAATCTATTGTCTTTTCCAGCTACCAACGAATAAACTTTCTCTCATTCTGTGTATGGGAAATGTCTTTTAAAGCAGAGTGTACATTAGTCATATTGGAACGCTGTGATGTGTTGTCCACAATTTGTCAAAATTTTTGTTTCTGACTGCATCATGCATAATAAATAGAAAAACACGTGGTGAAGGTGTTGGTTTGATACCTATCTAATCCTCCCACTTAACAATACAGGAGAACAAATACTTAAATTGTTTGTAAATTTCTTTAGAGTCGATCGTTCTTGAGGCCTTAAGAGTATGTTACAAACTCTCTAAATCAAAATGATAGAAGGCACTAAACACCTTTTGAGCTTCAGAAGAGAAGTATAAAAATTATTTGCTGGAAAAAAATAAGTCTCACAGTAAGTTTCAAGGGATAATTATGTTGAAAAATCTAGCTACATGATATAGTTAATTTTTTATTAGAATAGAACAGAGCATAGTTGGATCTTGTTACAAAGGTGAAGGTTTTAAGAGTTCTTAAATAACCCAAACTGTGTGCTTCAAGAACTCACGTTAGGGGAACTGGCTGAGCAGTAAGTAGTAGGGCACAATATGGTTTCCTTCTCTGGTGAAGTAACTGTTCCTTTTTCCTCTTCCCTTGTGTTTCAGACCAGCTATCCCGCTTGCACATGATCCTGAAGCCTTTCATGTTGAGAAGAATCAAGAAAGATGTGGAAAATGAACTGTCAGATAAGGTGAGAAAAAGTATTGATCCTTACTTAGAGTATTTCAGCTTTATTGTCATAGCTCTGTTATCGTATCTGGTTTTTACAGGCTAATTTGTCCCTTTGTAACCTGACATTTGGTTGTAGACTTTTCACAGATCTGCTTCTGGCATCACATTCCAGCAACGTCATTAGGCATGAATGTAACTTAAGAACCCCTAATTAATGCACTTTTTTTTCTTGTCTTCTGGGGTAAGCGTTCAGTATTGCAAATAAAAAATAAGCCTGATTAAGGTGACAGTAGCATAACTAACTGAGGTGAAGGAGATTAATACAGCAGTGTTTGGGTGGCCTTCGTGAAGGATTTGGCATGGATTTAGGACTCCGCTTGCTTGTCTTGAGCAAGATATGCATAATGGCAACATCAGGTTCTTCTCTCTTGGGTTGTAATTTCTTCTTAATGGTGCTGGATGGACTTCTGAACAGTGTGTCCCGTGGTTTTGGGACTACTGACTAGTAGACGTGATTTTGTTGATGTACTTGTTAGTTTCAAAACTAGAACTCTTCTCATAAACACTGTTATTATGTGACCTATTAGTTGTCTTTATCATGGGTTCCTGACATCTGTTCATGATGACTCCAAATTGGTAACATTTAAGAATAGAATAGCACAACTGAAGGCAAAATTTAACTGTTCAGCTGTAGATGTGGTGTTTTCAACAACTTCTTTGGACTGTTGTCTTTGTTGTGTTCATTACTTGTAAAGATCTGTCTCTTGTATTGTTAACTAAGCTTTCCAAAACACAGCTGCTGGTTAGTTGCTTTCCAGGCTGGATCCTGAAATACAGATATGAACACAACTGCCTGTATATATATTTTTGAGAATGTTAAGATTTACTTAATATGAGTTTTCCCTTCTTTGTACTGATGTGGTCATGCTCTATCTCCGAAAGAGAAAAAACTAAAACTTCATTACTGTTTTGCAGATTGAGATTCTTATGTACTGCCAGCAGACAAGTCGACAGAAGCTGTTGTATCAAGCTCTGAAAAATAAAATCTCTATCGATGACCTCTTGCAATCCTCAATGGGCACTACTCAGCAAGCACAGACCACTACTAGTAGTCTCATGAATCTAGTCATGCAGTTCAGGAAGGTAAGGCTATTTTAAGTAATAATTTTAAAAGTATATTCCATTGTCATGTAGCTAACGTACAACTTCTAGAAAACATCATATAAAAAAACTTATGGCATAGGCATGCAAATTTGCGTGTGGTTCAGTTGTCTTTCTAGAGCAGTGTTGCAGTGTTGGGGTAGAAGAGCTTCAAGCAAATGCTGCTTGCATCTGGTTCTATATTGGTTGTTGAAGACATCATTTACGTGGGGAAGAGAGGGAATAGTTGTGAAATAATAGGAAGATATATGATGCAGTGTTCAGTTTGAACAAATGTACCAAAATGGCTGTGAAATTCTAGCCAATATTAGAGTGATTGGTAGTGATAGTTGTCTTGGGATGTAAACACAGCATTAGCCTGAATTCATCTCTTCTTTATGTCTGACACGCTCCCTTTTTTACAGGTGTGCAACCACCCAGAGCTATTTGAGCGACAAGAAACTTGGTCTCCATTTCACATCTCCTTAAAGCCATACCCAATTTCAAAGTTCATCTACCGTCATGGACAGATCAGGGTCTTCAACCACTCACGGGACAGGCAAGCAACTCTACTTCCTCTCCAACTTAGTATATTTAGTAGTATGATTTAGACTTATTTTAGCTTTGTAAGCACTAATTAACACTGTTACCTGGTGAACTTAAATAGTGTTTGCCAAGCAATGCATTCCTAGTTTTCTTTCATTTATACAGCTGTTAAACATCTTATGTCTGATGTTCCTTCTTATTGGAATTCTGATCATCAAATATTCCTTTGATTAAATAAGAAAGCAAGTAAAAGGAATTCAGAGTTATTGCTGATAATGTATAATGGAACTATCTTTAATAGAATTTTAGAAAAAAACTGTTTTCCCTTCAGTGGTTTTTCATGTGTAAGGAAGCTATCAGTATCTGCATGTAGTGACACGATATATTATGAGTATGTCCTTGTGCACTGACAGCTTTTAATGCTTACCTTGGATGAGTAGAAGCTGCCTGAGTGCACTTCCCTGATTTTTCTGACTGGCAGTTCCTGAGAAGTCTGTTTTTGTACTCAGTTTGAGAATGCTCAAGACAGAGATGAAAAAGACATGTTTAAAGATGTGTAAAGAACTGCTCTACATCATACAATGCAGTTCAAAAAAAACAGTGGTGTTTCTCAGTGTCAGATTAACAGTAATGCATGTGCACTGCTCATGCTATGCAGTTCCAGTTATCCACAGTGCAGGAATACTTACAAAGAATGGAATTACTGATTACTTTACATTTTTTGCTGTCTGTCTGATTGAGTGCTATATGCATTAACACCTTCTTAGTGTTTTTGTTTGTTTTGTTGCTTTCATTTTCAGGTGGTTACGGGTTTTACTTTCGCCATTTGCACCAGACCACATCCAGCAGTCTCTCTTCCATAGGAAGGGTATGTTTCTGGTCCTGGGAAGGAAGCCGGGTTGCACGCTTGTATGTGTGCTGGAATATGTTATTTAGGAACAGAACTGAAAAGTCAGATCAGTTTGTCCTCTGAGATAATCTGATTAGAATTTGTTAGAATTCTTTTAAGCTTTGTACCTGAAGAGAAGTCAACCTGTATTTTTCATGTAAGGAGAGTATGGAAGCAGGTGGAAGGATGTTCTACAGACTTTAGTCACTGCTTAATCCTACTTCAAACTCTTTTTCTATTCCTTGTCTTTTTTTTTAGGTTACTTTAGTGGATTAATGCTGTGTCTTCAGTTTAATGTGGATCTCTTCAGAGATCCAATTCAAAGAAATCTTGGATTCATTTTAGTACAATCTGTAGTGTATGTTACACTGCTAATTTATTTCAAGTAGGAAGTATGAGAATGCAAATGACCTGAGATCTAATTGATGAACAGAAAACTAAATAATCATTATAGAGGATTGAATATTTTTTACTAAAAAGAGTGAGCTAGATTGCTCAGCTCCTCAAGTGGGGAAAGTTTTAGGAGAAAAAAGCAAAAGAGATCCTGGCTGCATAGCTTTGCTGAAGTCTGTTAGTGTGGACCTACTTAGCCATGCAAAACTTTTCAAATAAAGAACCACGTGCAGCAAGAGGAGTCTGCACTCATCTATAACTCTCTAGATTTGGAGTGTCTTACTAATTATTCTGCTGTAATGATATTTGTATTAGGCTTATTTGATATTCATAATAGGCTTTTTCTCAGGTACCATAAAGGGAAAATTATTTTGGATATATAATTTTTTGTGTAGAAGTTAAACATAGAATCATAGAATGGTTCGGGTTGGAAGGGACCTTTAAGATCTAGTTCCAACCTTCCTGCTATACGCAGGGACACCTCCTACTAGACCAGGCTGCTCAGAGCCCCATCCAGTTTGGCCTTAAATACTTCCAGGGAGAGTGCATCTACAGCCTCATTGGGCAACCTTTTCCAGTTTCTCACCACACTCACAGTAAATAATTTCTTCATACTGTCTAGTCTGAATCTACCCTCTTCCAATTTAAAACTATTTCCCCTCATTCTGTCACTACATGCCCTTCTGAAAAGTCCCTCCCCAGCTTTCCTGTAGATTCCTTTCAGGTACTGGGAGGCCATTATAAGGTCCACTGGGGCCTTCTCTTTTCCAGGCTGAAGACCCCCAGCTCTTTCAGCCTGTCCTCATAGGGAAGGTCCTTTAGCCCTCTGATCATCTTTGTGGCCCTCCAGCATCTCCAACAGCTCCATGTCTTTTGTCTGTTGGGGGCCCCAGAACTTGGTGCAGTACTCCAGCTGGGGGTCTCATAAGAGCAGAGGGAAAGAATCACCTCCCTCAACCTGCTGGTGACACTTATCTTGATGCAACCCAGGATATGGTTGGCCTTCTGGGCTGGAAGCGCACACTGCTGCCTCATGTTGAATCTTTCATCAACCAACACTCCCAAATCCTTCTCAGGGCTGCTCTCAAACCGTTCCCTGCCCTACCTTTGTCTGTGCTTGGGATAGCCCCAATCCAGGTGCAGGAGCCTTGCACTTGGCCTGTTGAACTTCATTAGATTGGCATGAGCCCACCTCTCAAGCCTGTCCATGTCCGTCTGGTTAGCATCCCTTCCCTTTAGCATGTCAACTGCACCACTTAGCTTGCTGTTATCTGCAAACTTGCTGAGGGTGCACTCAATCCCACTGTCTGTGTTACTTACAAAAATATAAAATAACACCGGTCCCAACGCTGATCCCTGAGGAATGCCACTCGTCACCTCTCTCCTCTTGGACACTGAGCCACTGACCACAACTCTCTGACTGTGACCTCCCAGGCAATTCCTTATGTAGCGGGTGGTCCATCCATCAAATCCATTTTTCTCCAGGTTGGCGACCAGGCTGTTATGTGAGACAGTGTCAAATGCTTTGCATAAATCCAGATAGATAGTGTCAGTTGCTCTCCCTTTATCCACCGATGCTGTAACTCCATAAAAAGTTGCATAAAAATACATGAATAATATTGGGAATAAAGGTCGCATAGGTGGACCTAAAAAGCTTTATTAATTAACAGTGGAACATGTCTTCCCTGCTCTCCACTGTACTGTTGCATCGTTATCCTTGTACTCACTCACATTCCCCTGCTGGTTCCTACGTCTCCATCCAGCATGTTTGACTCACTGTTTGGGTGAGAGGGAGTATGTTTTGGAGACTGTCCTTAGGAGTGGATGTTCTGGTTAGCTCTCTGGGAGATGTGTGTTCACACTAGCAAATGCGTAACTGCCTGCTAATTCCTTGTAGGTCAAATAAATGTCTTTACTGATAGCACGTTTTTCTGGCCCAGAACAAGTCTGTCTTTGTAAATACCCTTCTCTTGCCCAGACTGGAAAATGAACTGTAACTTGGAATTGGGAAATAGCAATTAAGATGTATTTTTCAGAATTTCTAAGAGGTCTGGGTTAAATTAGGATCTCCTGTTTATTCACTCAGATTTGCTGTATTAGATAATGTGTATCTTTAATGGAGTTTACCACAGTTGAAGTGTATTCATTGTCTTTAGCACACATTGTTGGGTGTCTGTAATATGTCCTGGCCTAACTTCAGTATTTCTGTGACACAGGCATCAATGAAGAAAGCTGTTTCTCTTTCCTCCGGTTTATTGATGTCTCGCCAGCAGAAATGGCAAACCTCATGAATCAGGGACATTTAGCCAGGTGAGGACAACATTTTTCTCTCTCTTAATAATTGTAGGAAAAATACAGGTGTTGTTAAGATATTCTGTAAAGCTGCATTTTCTGTGCTTCTTAATATTTGTCATTTATCTGCCATCAAGGAATAAGTAAACTTACAGAGTCTTCTCCAGGTACAGGGCACCATTATGTGAAATAATTTTTTATGCCTCTGTTAGAGGAAATCTTTATTACGAAGATTTTGCATTCCAGATATACAAGATGGTCAAAGGGCAAGAGAAGAGTTTGCTTAGGATCACGCTGTAGGTTGTTGGCATTATGAAGTGCAAAATCCAGACTTCTAAAAAAGGTTTTGCTATAATGCTCATCAGTTGCACTTGAGTGTGTATTTAACATATGTGGAATGGGCTTGCACTGTGATAGTTGTTCGTCAACTCCAATTCATATTGTCTCTTCTACACATGTCCTGTTTTTAATATAAATTTGAATTCCATGATACAGGCTGAGAATGGTGGATTTTTAACGTTTTGAGCTGTCTTGACTTGGAAAGGGAAGTGATCTGTTTAAGATGGTGTTTTCCGTAAGTGACAGTACTATGGCAGACATTTAGTAGTGGCTGTAAGAATTTTAAAATAAAAAGCAAGAATCTATTTATAAATGAAGGTGTTTTCTTTAGGGCTTTGTTTTATTCTCTTATTGTTGCAGTTATTTTGGACAACTTGTTTTTCATATGTGTTTTAGTAGCAGTACAAATTTCTCTCTGAATGATCTTTGTGATAAATTCTTCATTGGTTATACAGCTTGCTATGAGCAATATATACATGGAATAATTTACAGAAAAGTCAGAGTGCAATTTTTGGAAGTAGTGGCTGACTTGGACTTGACCCTTTTAAATGAAGTTACTTCCAAGTGTATTCTAATTTCATCATTTAGGTTCAGTTTAAGCCATTTTAGAAAAAATAAAAATAAGAATAGTATAACTGGCAGATGTCTAGTGAAAATTATTTCCCTCAAGCCAGAACAGTCAGCCTAAATTTCTGGGAAAAAACAAAAAAAATGTGTGAAATTATTGTTGTTAAATATATTCAAGCTTTTGTTTAACGAAATAGTGAATAAATGTGTCTGCTGTGGTTTCTTTCAGATGGTTAGCTCTTTTCCTGTCTCTGAAGGCCTCCTACAGGCTCCATCATTTGCGCTCCTGGATGGAACCAGAAAGAGAGAAACAGGAGGGCTCACACTGTTTAAAGAACAAGGATTTCTTGCTTGATGTAAATTTCCCACTGTCTTTCCCTAACTTGCACAGCTGCACTTTGCTGCAGGTAAGCAAAGTAGAGATGTAAGCAAATCCCCTGAGGGAAGAATGGTGAGAACCTCTTGTTACAAAACAGAAGGGAACATAAAATTAGAAACAAGATAACTTTATTAGTACTGTCTCTTAGATGAAGTTCAGAGTGCTGAAAGGAAAAATGGCTTGACTTCTGTCTTCCTCTTGTATAGCGATACATTTAAAAACTTGCTACATAAAAATAAATTAGTTGAATTAGAAGTCTTAAAAATATTATTGGAATAGCTGTACTAAGCTCATCATTTGTTGGAGGCAGATTCTATGTGTAAGCTTGAGAGTTTTTTGTAACTCTAACTGAAACCAACTCTTCTCAAATTCAATACAGTGTTGCAGCAACTGGGATAGTTGGAGGCTTCATTCAGTGTAGCAGTGTTTTGGAGCTGGTGGACAGGCATTATCAATGGTCATCTTTCTACTCTGACATTTGTTTCTACTGCTGGCTAGTAGATTACAAATGTGTTCATTTTACTGTGTAATGCCAAATCATTTTCTCTAAGCCTTACTCTAGGATGTGGGTGAATGTTTTATCACGATCTAGTTGTTGATTTCTTGAGTTATAATTTCATCAAGTTGTTTCATTGGGAAATAAGATCAAAAAAAAATTAGCGTTAGGGTCAGGAAAACAGCTAGCATATAGCTGAAATTCTCCTTTAGTGGCAGTTATATTTGCAGTAAAAAAATCTTTTCTGGAACAGTGAGATCTTGCCAGATTTCTCTGGGGAATATTGCTTCACTTCATGAGTCTGCAAGGGGAAAGGAGATAGCCGGGATTCAATTGAATAGCGTGTGGAGGAAGTTGAAATTGAAGACATGTAAGCAGTAGGAAACCAACCTTGAGCTTGGTGTCATGTTTTGCATCGTTAACAGCCAAGCCAACAAAATGAGTTCTCCTAGTTATCAAACAAAGATCGAGCCAAGTGAGTGTGTGTGCCAATTAACACTGCCTGTACTGGTGTTTAAATATTTTGTGATTCCCTATCTAGCTTGATAAAATGTCTAAACTGTGGATTTGCTTGCAAAATATTTTTTTAAGTTATATTTAACCATTTGAGTACTATCTGTGTACTGTTTATATCTCTGAAGCTATTCTGTAGCTCTGTCCTCTCTTGAGTATGGCCAAGGAAAACTTGTGTGTTGTGGAAAATGTTGCAGCCTAACAGAAGGAAAGTAGAAGATGATATCATTGTAGGCCATAATTAATCCATTGGGTTAGCATATGTAAGTGTTGAAATAAAAATTGTTGTAGTTTCTTACAGAACAGAAGGTGGGCTTACATTATAGATGTGAGATGTGGAATATGCATATCTAGCTTTTAATGCTAAGAATGAAATGAAAAATAAGTTGATAGACTTGAGACTCACCTGTACCACAGTCTGGAAGGTCTTAGTTGTGATTTTGTTTCTCCAAATAAATTATTTGGATTGATTCATGAAGCTGTTACTGGTGTCTCTGGGGTTCCCAGGGCTGTGACTGTCATAAATCATGTTTCACAAAGAAAACAACCAGCTGGGGAGTAAAGTTCATAAGCTTGTGCAGTACAGCATGTTTGTGATAGCCCCAGTAAGGAGAAAGGAAGTTTAGCCTTACAGTTACGGAGGATTCCTTAGAAGTTTTCTAACCATTATAGATAAATTACTACTTGAGATCACTTTAAAATAAGTTACGTTTGTAGAATTTTCCATATGTATAGAGTTTCTTAAAAATGTGCAGAACAAAGGTTTGTGTAGAAAAACAAGTAGTTCTTCATGTTTCTTTCTTTTAACAGGACACTTTTTTAAAAAACTTGGCCCAAATTTGAGAAATTTTTCATGTAAAACTCCCTGAGGCTTCATCTAGGGCTTTGCAAGATAGTAACATGTAGGGAGTGGGGAGGGGGAGAAACAGAGGAAAAAGGAAATGGTATAAATCTGGAAAGGCTTTTCTTAACTGCTCAGGTCAGCATTTCCTATGTCAGACGCAAACTATGAAAATAAGTCAGTAGACAAAAAAAAAAAACCCTTTTTTTTTAATGGTTCAATCTAAAATTGAAGTAACATCTGTCTAAAGGTGGTATGAGTTTTTTCACGTAAGCACAGAAGTCCCTTGCAGTGTTAAGTCTATTCATTCCCCTTAGCATCTCCACATGTGTATTGATTAGTATATGTTGATTGAAATTAATATGAAATCTGATCTGTTGATATGAACCCTTCTCTCCTTTGCTTTCCTCATTTTCTTTGTATAAAACCTTAGGGGTGTTAATGAGCTTAGGACAGTGCAGGTAGCCATATCCCATATTTGTTTTCAGCCGTCTGCTAGATAGGAAAGCCTCTTTCAGCAATTACTGTGATTGCATGGTTGCAGTAGACACATACATGCATGTTTGTTTTAACAGTCCTCTTTGTGTGTGCTTAGCTTTGTTGTATTGCAGTATAGGAGCTATTTTAGAGCCATGCCTGTGTTCTGCTCTGTGACCTTATTCAGGCTTTTTCACTTGGGTGACCGATGGCAAGCTGGTTTCCACTGTACAAGATTCTAATACTGTCTGCATGTAAAAATAATACTTTTATTTTGGATACCTTCTTGAAAGTTTTTTCTTTGCTTCTTCCTGTGTACTTCTAGTACCAGCTATACCTCCTGTATATGGGCCAGGGAAGAAATGAACTTTAACCTAAAGAAGCTCTTCTGAGTCTGACTAATAGCTTGCTGTTGCTAAGAGAAGCCACTTTTCTGTGACCCTTGTTTTCATTTCTTTACTCTGAGCTGCTGAATCCTGCCTCCTCTGATCTGTGCCCTTGCACTCAGATACCTGAATGAGCCAGCTGCAACAATTTTCTGTCTGCTGAATTTGTTCTCTGATTTTATATGTAGCTGAATTTTTGGTACTCAGATGTGTAAGTTGTCCACAGCTGTGTATCCCCAGCCCTGCACTGTGCTATTTCAGCACAGTCTGTTTTACTAGGTGATGGGAAGGATCACAGAACTAACATAGAGTGGGCGAGCAAGGGTTTGTTTTCATCTTGATCCACTTCTTAATGTGCATACAGTTATGCCAACAAGCAGAAGGGGCTCTGTAGATGTGGGAGTGAATATGTGAAGCAGTTTCTACTTAAGATAGTGCTACTTATAAAGAGTTGCAGATGAGTAAGAGCCTGCTTAGGATGATGTTATCCCATGTGGATCAAGCTTTGACCAGGGCTTTTTTGCTGTGCTGAGTGTCAGTGAAAGTCTACTGTCAGCCTTTTCAGACATCATCCTTAGGGGAGCAGATATTCAGTTAGAGTTGGAACTTTTCACAAGTCACACTTGCAGCAACTGAAAGATCAGCTTATGTGTTAGGGTTGTTTGTATTTCATAGGTGATCAGAGCACTTACGTACAGTAAAGCTATTTATGTCCTTTGTCAGGAGGTTCCAAATTATTCTACTTATCTCTCTTTCATTTAGTGTAATTCTTATTACACTATTTTCTTTTGTTTCCTTCTTTTGAACTGTAAACACAATCAATGTAAAGATCTGCTGATGGTCTATTGATGTTAACAAGAGCAGTCACCTGTATGCTAACCATCTGCTTCTTGTTCTGTGCATCAGCAGCTGGAAATAGGGCCAGGAATGTCCATGGGGTACTGCTGTGGCTATTTGGATGTTTTCTAATGTTTTTGAGATACTCTGGACATAAACTTTCCTAAGTGTGTCTTGATGTTTAGGGTTTCAGACACTGGAATTTTAGAAAATTGGGAGTTCCTGTCAATTAGAATTAGCATGTGGTAAATTTTGGTGCAGTAGGATCTGGGTCAGAATAATATTGAAGCTTTTGGTGCTGTTCACATTTTACTTTAGTGAACTGCTGGAATTGTCTGAAGGGCATGTTCTGTGATCTTACGGCAGCAAGAAGTTTGCCTGTTAATGTTTGTTTTTTGTTGCTTGTTTCCTGTAGCATGCAGAATAACGATCTCATGTTCTTGCTATTGTGATTACATTGGGTACAGCCATTGGTTGGTAAGAGTGTAGAAGAGCTAGAATAAAAACAAAGAAGCAGAAATTGCTTAGTCTATAAGCAATTCATTTCATCATTTGATGCAGATATTAACAATAATAAATGGAACATAACTGATGCACACAAAGAAAATCTAGTTTTGTTGTCTGTTATTTTTCTCTGTAGTTGGGCATCTTCAAAGAGCTGTCCTTGATTTAAACTTCAGTGTTGACTGAATGATTCCCACTTGTCAGCAGGGGCAGTCAGTAAATTGTTCTATATCAAAAGGACATCGATCCTCTTGCAAATTCCAAGTTTTACACATTGGTATGTTCATGTGTCAGTAATTGTGCAACACCTGGAAAGTTTTGGGGATAAGGTTCAGAGCCTTTTTGCACTGCAAGGGAAGAAAAAGTTGGAAAAAATGAATGTCTAAAGATTGTCCAATGCTACCTAGTGTCTTAAGTCTTCTTCAGTGCCAGATATCATTTTCCCATACTTCACAATAAATAAAGAAGCAGCTAGAACATGGCTAGAGAATAGAGTTATTCTACTGGAATATTCCTTCGTTATGAAAGCCAAGATCAGAGGGTTCAAAAAAGAAGAAAAAAAAAATGGTTTTTAGTTCCAACTGAGTGTAAAGATAAATATGGATATGAGCTATGCTGATTTCAGGCATTTCTGTATTTGAATGTTGTGATAATTGCTCAAAGATCTTGTACATTGTTACTGCAGAAGATGCGTAGAGCTTCCTCTTTCCAAGAGAAATACTTGGAGTGTCCTTTTTCTGTCTTTGTCATGGGTGATTACAAGATTTGAGAGGAGTTTCTAATTAGAAAAGTAATAACTTCTCAATTTTAATTTTGTTTTTAGAACCTTGTGTTCAGTAGCCACTGTAAAGCAGTTACTGGCTATTCAGATCATGTCATACATCGAAGGAGATCAGCTACCTCATGTGTACGGTGCTGCCAGGTGACTGAGCTGCCGTCCTTCCTGTGCATAGCCAGTCCACGGGTAAGTCCAAGTGAAGTTATAAATTATGTATTTTCTATTGTGTTTTAAATCTTGTTAGAGTTGTGTCACAGGAACAGGATGATCTATTGCTTTCTTTTGGTTGGGTAAAATTGTTGTGAGGATATCCTTTTGTTACTGTATTCTATAGTGCTTTTTTCATAGAGGAAGTGACTGCAGTGGCTATTGAAGGGAAAAGGAAAGTTGTGAGATGCACCCAACTGAAGTTATTGTGACATACATAGATTTCACTTTCTCTCCTAAAAACAAAAGCAGTAAAATTGTAGAAAAAGATTGTGAGGTAGATTCTTCCTATATAATCTAACGGAAGCGTAGTATGATACGATGGAATGGAGTGGTTGGTGAATTCTCATGTCAAAGGGAGCTGAGAAGTAATGCTTTTTTGAAAAGGACACTGAGTTTATCTTGTTGCATCAGCTTATGCTCCAAAAAAGAAACACCAAATTGTATTATAAAAGGACTGAGTAGAAAGTTTAAGATTTTCTGGATCTTCTGGATATTATTAAATGGTACTGCTTGGGATTGTCTATCAAATAGTAACTGAATTTTGGAATTACTTTAGCTGAAGATTTCTGGGCTGACACGGGGGACCTTCAGAAGTCTGTGGCTATTGTGTTTCTGGATCTTGGCAAAGCTTCACAAAATGTACTTAAGATTCAAATCTGGACTTGAATCTACCATTTGTCATCATAATAGATAAGCATATCTGTAGAGAGTTTCCACCTTCAGAATGACCTTTTGTGAAGAAGGAGGTTCTGACCTATGCTCTTGTTAAAAGATAAATCACCAAATGTTTCTCCTAATCACATGGATGAACATCAGTTTTGAGGAAACAGCTGAAAGTGAGATAAACATGCAGTGGATGCCACTGTGCTGGGTTTTATAGCATGCTGAGTGAGTTATAGAGGTAAAGTTCCACAGAAGTCTCTGGCTGCTGGGCACATCCTTGGTCGTGCTTAAGATTAGAAAGCTGAAGCTGTGCTACACCAAGTAGGCGGTATGTAGTTAATTTGAGAAGTTGTGTCTCTAGATTACTTATTCTCTGCCACATATTCTTTGCTCTTTTCCACTTAAGTTGGTGAATGAAGTCATATAGATGATATCTCCAAATCAACAAACAGTAGTTGATACCACACCTTATCTTGTATTGCTTCATGGTCAAATAAAAGGGAAGAAAAAAAACAACCAACAAACCTTTTCTTTTTCCTGTAGGAAATCAATTTTACAGTTCCAATTCTTTTTTTCTGTACCCTATCACATATCTAAAATTCCTCTCCATCAGCCCTCTGCTCTTGAGGAAGAGCCCTACTTTAAGTGAACAGTAAGCATCAGTGGGGCTTGGGATGAGGGTACACACCTGCTTCGAGTTACTTTGAAGCAGTAACAGGCCAATAAAATCCCTATTATTTTGAGATGTCTTAATACTGTTTATGATGATACAAAAGCAGTTTAATAGTAGAAGACTCATTACCAGACTATCCAAATCTTACATTCTTTAATCAGCGTTGATGTTATTGATAATATTGATAAATATTGTTATTTGATATTGATCAAATTGTGGCTGTGTGCATATTTATACGTTGCCTTCTGGAGAAGGGAGGATGTCTGTCAGGTCTCTGCTTACCAGCTATGTGTTCCTTAGGTTGAATTCATCTGTGCCTGCAGGCCTAAGGGCCAGAAGTATAACTGAGTTTTTCAAAGTTACGTATCAGTACAGTCACAACATACTGCCTAGTTTGATGACAAGCAGTTACTCCCTTTTCCTTTAAATTCCTTCAGGTTTCCAAGAAAAAGATTTGTCACCCTTTATGCTTAAAGTTGAGTTACTTCTGAACAGTGTGTTGAATACTACCTAAACATTGGGAAGGGGAGAAACAGGCTTAGAAGGCCAGGTTTCAGGGAAGGGTGAAGAGAGATTGTATCTGATGCTTATTTTAGTGAATGAAGGTACTTGTTTTAATTAGCTAGTGTAGCAAAATGATGAAATGGAAGCATTACACTTTGTTTCTAGGAATACAAAGACTTAGTTTGTTGGAAACTTTTGGCAGGAGTGTACAAGACTTGAAATAGCAAAGAAGACATATTGTCAGAAACTATAGCCTTCTGTTGTTTGACCTGTGATGAATTTTGAGATGTTAATGGAGCGAAAGAAATAGGAGTATGTGTTTATGTTGCAGCAATTCTGGGTAGGGGGTGGGGAGGAGGTATTGGTGAGGGTGATTTGGCAGTGTAATTTCCCTTCTACAGGAGGCTATTTGCCTGACTACAGGTAGGGCTCAATCACAAAAAGTTGAGGTACACAGAGTTCATCTCAAGGCTGTCTCCTAGCAGTGCTTCCTTTAGGGGAGGTATTGCAGATTACCTGTGCTTGAAGGAATGTTCTAGTTTATCCTCTGTAGAAATAGGAACTGAATAGTGTCCCTTAAGAGAATCAGTACCAATCTCTGCCATAGTTTGCAGTGGACAGTAGTGCTGAGGCAACAAAATTGGAATTTGGAATTTGGAATTGTGAGAGGTTTTGCACTCTTGCACAGGAGACAGTCCCATGCTTGGACTGCAGGTGGCAGTGGAAGATAGCATCAACCCCAGCACCATCTAGTAAGTGGTGGAAATGTGTACAAAGCCTTACTTAGTGAAGTCCCTTTCATTTTGTAATGTTGCATGCAATTTACAAGACAGTTTGATTTAAAAATAGCTTTCGGCATCTTGCAAAACAATGGCTTTGCAATTACTGCTAAGATTTTGTATGCCTTTTTGGTTTTTGTTTCAGTATGTCCCCAAATTGTACTTACGAATCTGTTTAAACAAGCCATTGGTCCTTGCAAAGATAAATCTGTTCGTGAAACAAATTTATTCCTATTAAAAGACAGGTTTCTATCAAAAAGATCTTGCTTTATATCTCCTATTTTCAGTTTGCTGGTAAATGTCCAGAGAGGAGTAGGCAGCATCTAAGATATCAGACAGCTGTAAGATAATTCTTCCACTGTATTTCAGGTCTCAATTGTCCCATTATGAAACCTGCTCCCACATGTTCTCAATTCTCCAGAAGCTCAGCTGCTTGCTGTTTAACATCAAAGCCTACAGATTCCCCTAGTATTTCTTACTATGCAGCTCTGTCTCCATCTTAAAATGTGAAGATTTTCAAAACTTTGAGTTCTTCTGTTCTTTTATTTGTTTCATTGCTTTTCGTCCAACTGTAATGTGTTCATTTTCCAGAGTATTAGGATTCATGAGAATGTTTGCAACATAGCTGAATCTGCCTGGAAAATGTTTTTTTTTTAATTTTATTTCTGAAATAAAAGCAACAGTGACTTATATTTGCTGTCAGGTAACTTAGAAAGTACTGCAAATTTATACATTTTTTTCTGGTTTAATCCCATACTGTAAGGTTACCTGTGTAATACTGAATTTTGGTTTAATTTTTAAGTGATCTTACAACATACTAATAGGTCTCTTGATAATCTTACATTACCACATGAATTTCTGTTGAGGCCAGTTTATAGATTTCGTGTTTGCTATGTAGATGCTTCATTGTGAAGAGAAAAAACAAAAACAAAAAAATAGGCAAAGCAAAAGATGCAGCAAGAATATTGTTCTTTTACTGTCAGTTTTGCTATCAGTTGTATAGAAATTGATTCAAGACAGTGTGTATCAAAAGACAAATAGTCTATGCCTGATTGTTCATGGGGCTTTTTGTGAGGAGGGAAGATGCTCCACCTTTCCTTACTTTAAACCGGTTTAAGGTTGTTTTCCATTTGTACGTGTCAGAAATGATGTGGCTTTTTAAAATTTGAACCAGTGTGAAGGTAACTGAAGTGGGATTTGGGGATGAAGATAAAGGACAGTCTGAACAAGAATGTTGATTACATTTTTACTTACAGGTAACAGCTGTGCCACTGGAGTTCTACTGCAATGATCGAAGTGCAGAATACGAGCGCAGAGCACTAAGGGAAGGAGGAAGTCTTGAAGCAAAGCAGTGTTTAGTCAATGGAGCCCCTGAGCTAGCAGCTGACTGGCAGAAACAAAGCTCCCAGTTCTTCCCAGAATATCCAGGAGGACTGTTGGGGATCAGGCCTCAGAACGGCTGGTCTTTCATCAGGATACCAGGTGAGTTTGGAGCTTGTCATGGAATAGAGCTAGGTAAATAAGGCCATCTGTTCTTCGGTGGTCATGCTGCTTGCTTATGGTTTTTGTTTGGTTTTGTTTGCGCCTCCTGAGTGAAAGTTAACTCTGGTATCTTAAAATGCACTGTGATTTCACATCCTTTGTGAGCAGTAAAGCTGTCAGTGGAGATGAACAAGTCTAGGACAAACTTTTCTAATGCTTACAGACCTCTCTTTGCATGTCAGTCCTCAAAGTGTCTGTGAAGAGGTGGATTTGCTAAATGAACCACAGTTTGCTCTCGTGACCAGGCAGTAATTCGAGGTTGGAGATATAGATATTGCAGGAAAAGTTTTGATCATACTTTACCTCCTGATACGTTGGAAGACCTTTGTATTGATCTGAGATATTTTGTTAGTCTTGGTAATGAAAGGATAAAAACTACTTGTAGCAGTTCACCATGAGTGGGATGGATACAGGGACCTAGTTCAGATGAAATTTTCCTGGGAAACAAGACATACAGAACTTGTTGAGTTGAAATAAAGAAAACTTGTTCATATTTCCTAGTAAAGTGAGAAATGTAAATGTAAGCGCATGTCACTTTTTTCTGGAATTAAGCTAAAATAATTCAAGATTTACTAGAATTTGATTGCTAGTACTACAGTGACTTTCATAAACTGGGCATGGTCTAGTTGTCAGAAGGTGGTCCTGAGCAGTGAGCAAGTACTGCAAAAAGCACTAGAGATCTGAGAGATAGCCAAGAGGAAAAACAGCTTACACTGCCAGATCCTAAGTTATTCCCAGACCCTTTTGGGTCAAGGATGTTTGGCAGGGGAAGTTAGTACAGTAAAAGGAGAATGGCCTTTTGCTTGCTAGAGTCCGGTTTAAGAAAGTACATCCTAAGTACATAGAGTCATTTGAAGATCACGCACATTTGTACCTATGTAATAGAGAAACTTTTTTTCATGAGTTTGTGCTTGATTAACATTTAGTGATTGATTTAATAGTTTCCTTTCTTCAGGAATTCATGGAATCTTTTACCAATTACTTAAAAGTAGAAGACAAGGAACTAATTAAGGGATACATTAAGATAGAAGTCATGGACAGAAATGAAGAGGATGATGTAGAATTAGGGAGAGGGCTGCTTTCTCATGAAGAGATTGAGAACTGTATCAGCAGCAAAAATGTGTAGAGGAATAATGATGGGGAACAAGAATCTTACAGGAGTGAGTGAATAGGTACAAAATTCGACAAATTGTTGTCCAAGCTCAACAAAGGATTTGTTTGTGTAGCTGGCTTAATCTGGGAGGTGTTAGAGCTAAAAGTGGATTAAAAAAGTGGTTTTGTACAGTTGTGTTTTAATTAGGTGGAAAGATGCATTCAAATCTAAACCTACTCTAAGAGAAGAGGGCACATACTACAACAGGACATCTGTGTTGATACATGCAGAAGCAGGCAGGGTGCACTCCAGAAAGTGGCTGATAGCCTGAAGAAGCCATTTATAAGGCTGAAGATCAGCAAGTGTAAAATGGGAGCCATAGGTGTGAAGGTCCACGGTGAATGGGTGACAGGAGCAAAGGGGAAACCTCTCTGTCTAACCCTGATCTATCCTCTTCCAGCCTCGGCATTCCCAGTGCCCTAGCAGTGGGCTCAGCTGCGATCACTGTGGGAATCTCTTGAGGCTTTTCCTGTTCTTTGAAAGAAAAATGGTCCTGGATTAAATGGCAGGAAGTGTCTGAGTCCTTTTAGCATCGATAAAAAGCACCGGCCTCACTGGCTGTTTACTGTGAGAGCCTGCCAGCTCCTCACTGACCCCATTGTGCTGCACAGACTGTCGGGAGGGGATCCAGGGGTGTCAACTGGAACCCAGGCTTTATCTCTCTTTCCTCTGCATTTTGCATGTTCGGAGGCACTTTTTCTCATTCTTCAGAGAGCAGTGAGCCCAGCTGCAATCATAGGCCAATTCTCCTGACTGAGGTTATTTTGAGTCATAATCATTTCTAGCTCTTCTTCCCAGACCATAGGAACCCAAAATATCTCCTTGTTGATAATTATTGTCCACAGCTGGAGGCAGGAGCTTTTTTTCAAACTGAAAGCCACAGAGTAGAATTTTACAGTTGCTGTCCTTTTGGTCTGGTTGTTGTTTAGTGTCTGTCATACAGTGCTGAAGAGGAACCCAAAAAATTGTGCCTTGAGAATCATTCTTTGAGGTGTAATCCAGGATCTCATCACCCGACTGGTTCAAAATTTTATAAGTTCATTCAATTATGCTATTAATATGCATATCAGAATATATTGTTGTTGAAAGCTTTCACTGATTATTAAAACTGTAGAACTGCGAATTCTGGAAATCCTATTTAATAAAAGTTGCCATTTTCTTCCCCCAGGGTAAAAGAAAGAAATAGCAATGGGAAAAACTAGAGATGGAAGACACTTTAAAATAATTGAGATGTTTTCCAGCCATGAGGCAGTAAGATTTTACACTTTTTGTTAGGACTTTGCACAGTCTGTCCTTTGAAGCACTAGGTGGCAGGCTTTAAGCATGCAAAAACATATGAGTTTGGAAAGCAGTGATATTGAGATAGCACACTAAAGTTGTCAGGCTTGTAGTCATACGGTTTTCTCTTCCAAAGATGACAGATCTTTTTTTTTGTTGGTTTTGTTTCGCTATCCTGAAAAAGCTTTCTCATCAGTGCGGTCTGCTCAGATGCTGAGATGTTAGACAAATTATGAACTGTTAACTAGCTTTTCAGACTGTAAAACCATCTGTAAATCAGTTCTTTTAATTTGCATTCTAGTGCAATTCAAAAATAGCTACTTATGCAATGGAATATTAAGGAGCCAGTAGAAAAGGATATGCATCATTTCTATTTAGCAAAACTTAGTTCTACCTATCATGATTGCTGTAAAAAGCTACTGTTTTTCTACTTCTGGAAACACGGTGTATCAAACTGAATTAGTCTAGATTGACTTTTGAACAAACCCTTTTGGTTCTCTCAGTTTCCTTCCAGACAAATGGCTTTTGGTTAATGATCATGTTATTTTGGCATGCATATCTAGACTTTTCGTGTTACTTAAGTCTATTTAATTCATTCTGAAATAGCAGGTTGATCAATTTGAATAAAATCAAAATGTCATGACTTTATGATTTAATAGGAAGAATAAAATTTAGTGTAAAGAGTAAGGGGAGTAACTCATTTCCATTTTTATCTAACTGTCAAAGTTAACAGTTTGGATTTCCTTAGAGGAATGTATGAAATTATTAACTCGTATTAATTTGTATGCAGTTGAGACTGAGCTACATTCTAGATTTCAGAATCAATCATACACTCCATTGTAGTTAATACAAATGCCAGCCTCAGCTGTAGTCTTGAGTTTTCCTCACAGTATCTACTTGACGTGGCTTTCCAGTTGGTGAATTCCATGAGATAGTTGATAATGATTCAAGTAATGATACGGTACTTTCTCCTGGCAAAGCAACAAGATCACCATCAAATGAGATTTTTCTTTATGAAGGGAGAATGAAATAAGATAAAATAGAGAGCATCTAGGTAGGTAGTGAAGCAAAAATAAGCAGAGCTTTTCTGTCTCAAATTTCTAGCTGGTGTAATGCAGAAAGACAGCTAAGCAGTTAGCAAGGCAGAAAGTATTCACAGCACTATCTTATAGTGCAGATATAATAGCTAATAATTCTAAGTGACACTGATAGTTCACAATTTCTTGAGTGTCAGAACATAATACTGTGGCTTCAGCTTCTGATGGCCTGATACAGATTCCAGTAATTCCAGCATCAAGCCCACTCTTCCTATTTAAACTTAAGAATATAATTTTTCTTGAGATCTTGATTGGAAAGACTAAAACGATGAAGAATCCACCATGTTTCTGGATAAAACTTTGGCTCATTAGTTTTTCCTTCTCTGTTAGGAGACTAAGGAGAGAAGCATGCTCAATTTTTATGGTTTTGACATAAGTTACTGGATACTCTGTTAGTATAAAGTTCTCTTCTGTAGTTGAAAACTTTTGGCTAGAAGAAAAACCTTGCATATTGCCAATTGGTCTTTGAAAAGTCGGAGTTCGTCAAGTTTTGGAACTTCTCAACTGCAGGAAAAGCTTTTAAACGCACTGAAATCTGGAGGATTTTTTTTCCTAATGCTTCTTTTTTTTTTTTTTTTTTTTTTTTTGCAACTTTTCATAAAATGACCATAAACCTTATCATGTTATTTCAAAATAATCTTTTGAATTCTGTAGAACAGCTACTTCTCTGGTTTTTCTCTGTAGATGTGTGGTTGTACATGCAAGAATCAAATTAGCTCTCTGTGCCACATCACTGCACATGAACACTCAGAAACTTTGTTGGGTGTGATGCTCATGAGTATTTTTAGGAGCAGTGTTCTCCAGTTAAGATGTGTATTCACCTTTTCCACGAGTATGGAAACGTGTGGTTGGTTTTAGCTATACTAAAATGCACTGTGCTCAGATGAACAAATTAATTTCTGTATATACCATTTGTTTGAAATATAGTACAAAACTGTCAGCTGCCTCACGGGAAGCTGAATTTTCTTCAGGCTATCAGTTAATTTATTCTATGCAACTAGAATTGTGAGAAGCATTACCTGCTGGATGCGTTGAAAATATTTGGACTCTGTACTAGCCTGTACTATGTGCAGTTCTCAACTTTCTGTTTTGGCTGTAAACCTAAATTCAGGCACACCAAAGAATAAAGAATGATCAGCGACTTTCCCAACAGATAATTTTTTTGGAAGAAAATGTCTCTTCATCCTCTTTCAACTGTAATGTATTATTTACTGAAGTTTATGTAGGGAATGTACAAACAGGAAGGTCTCCTTCCTGAAAAATACTTCATAAGCAGTGCTGAAATAGAGAGGGCATGAAGTATAAGATCTGCAATGATTTACAAGATTGAAGTTTGGAAATGTTTCTTAAACAGAAAAAAAAAGTGGAGGGCAGGAAAGAGAAATAAAAATTAAGGCAGTGCTGTGAAGGGGCAGTTGTTTTACAGTGACCTAGAGAACTGTTTTTCAGCTTCTGTGTTGGTCTTGAAACCAGGTTTGTGAGGAAAGAGTCTAAAGCTCAGCAGTGGGTAGCGGCAAATGTCCAGAGGACAGCATTATAATGTGGGAAGGGAACTGTAAAGGTATGTTACATTTGTTGAACTGGTTAGGATTGATCCTTAGAAGAGAGAAATGACTGTCCAAAGAACGTCCGTTTCCTTTCTCATGAGCAATCTGTGCTGTAATTTGCCTGGTGGATAAGTTCATGTAGTCCTCTCCCAGCAAACAGAAGTTACTGTCAGCAGCATGACCCTCAGCCAGAGGGATGTTGCCATCTCTTTTGTCGCCACTGATTGCTTTAGGAATTATAATGTTGTGAAGAATGAGCAAAACTTAGAATTTACTTAAACCATTGCTTTGTAGCTATTTTGACTGTATTACTTCTTTTCTTCCATTTCTTCTTAGACAAGGAGAGTCTGATCACCGACAGTGGAAAACTTCATGCTCTTGATCTTCTGTTGACACGGCTAAAATCTCAAGGGCACAGAGTTCTTATCTACTCTCAGATGACACGCATGATTGACTTACTGGAGGTAAGAGAGCTCTAGCCTACAGGAGGCAAATTCTGAAGGTACACATTTAGTAACCATGTTTTGGAGAAAATACAAAAATTTGGATGCAGCAAGCCTGACTTAAAGTGATTATGCTGAGGGTTACCCAACAAACGCATTAATGTGAGTGCGTAAGATCTGCTATGCAAAAGTAGACTAAAGGTCTGACTTGTTGTCGAACTTCCAGCAGTGTACAGCACAGATGGTTACGGGAAGATGTATAAGCATAGTGGTACTTCACGGTTATTCTCTGTGTCCAATATTTTGCAGCTTGAGGGCTTTCTGAGCCAGATGTGGCTTCTGTATGAAACTTTTCAGTTACATCTTGAGTCTTTGTAAATATCTGTTGTTTGCACTGCCCTGTAGAGAGATTTTGCTTGGCTTAATTAGCCTCTTTTGCTGGTTCTGAACTGTTTTCTTCTAGTTTCTTTTGCTATGTGTATGGGAAGGAAAAGTGAGAACAATCATTAATTTTTCATTGTTAATGTTGCTGGTAATTTCACAGACCTTCACTGTTTCCCTCTGTCATTTTATTCCAGTTTGATAGACATTAATAAGAAGAGGTTATCTGGCATATATGATAGGAAAGAAATCAGTAACTAAGTGATATTCATTATTTAAATACAGCCAGTCTGCCTTAGAAGAAAAAAAAAAATCACTATGTGATTAGCAGCCATGTCACTATAGAGCTAGTTTGAAATGACATTAGTGAGAGTCTTATTAATTTTATTTTCTATTTGTAATACTCACAGTGTTCTGAAAAAAAGTGCCTCTTTCTCTGGACTTCTGTTGAAGATAGCAAATTTTGTTGTTTTTTTTTTCTCTGGATCTGGAAAAAAAAAGAAGATTGTGTTGTGATGCAATGCTTCCATTCTTTATCAATGAAGGATTAGTCATAGTAGTTTTTATGACTATCTAATTCTGAGTAAGAAAATAGGAAACTTGATGTTCATTAGTTTCAAAGAGATAAAGTTTCTGACTGAATATGTAACAGATAAGACGATATTTGCATTTGGCAATGTAATTTCAGCCCTGATAAAACATGAAGGTCCTGTGATCCTTCAGCCACTAGTTCTAGATGTACACGGGCTCCCTCAGCAGTGTTTTACCTGAGCTGTTGTCTTTTCCACTAGAAGAGAACAAACGAAAAGCCTGAACTAATAGCTGCCTCAGTCTCTTATGAGGAGGAGTGTATTTAAGGTCAGCAGTTAATAGTGCAATAAATCATCACAAGCTGTGAAGAAAAGAAGAACTTGCATGGTTGCAGTGGTGTATCTCAGCTCTTTCCCTTTTTTTTTTTTTTGGTAAATGTTGGATGTGGTCCAGGTTTGTTGCCACAGTGTTGCACCATGAAACTCACAAAGCTGAGTATTTGATGCTTCTTGGTTTTCTGTTAGCATTCCATTATAAAGGCTTGGGAGCACACCATTTTGCTATTGTACCTCTTCAGTTTTCAGCTTCACTTGTTCAGCATTGTTACTCACGTAAGCCACCTACCAAGTCTCCTGTTTTAGTTTTCTCCCACCACTTAATGGAAGTTGAAGCTAAGCAGGCTACAAGTGAAGCAAGGACTGCAATCCCTCTTTTGCAAGGATTTTCTTACAATAGATTTTTTTCCTTACCAGTGATATCAAAATACATCCCCTCAGCCTACTTGCATGTAAAAACGTAAGATATCCTGTTTCTTTTAACAGTATTTTGATGGTGTCAGTGTAAATGCTGTTATTATATTGTACTAGCTTAATCTGTGCATGACAGACAGCACAAAGCATATTGTTTACAGAGTTAATGTTTGATTTAGCTTCAGCTGAAGAACTATGGTTAGTTTTGCTACTATGAGATGGTAAACATAAATGCAAAGGGGAAAAAGATTTTCTTTTGGCTGAAAGAGATAAAATATAATTTCAGTATCATCCTTTCAGGCACAAGTTTATTTTGTACCTTCTTAGATTAATGTCATGTTTGTTTGTTCTTTTTCAATGTGATTATTTTCTCCTGTAAGGAAGAGTAATTGTTAATTATTTCAGGGGGAATAATGTGTGATGAGGACTCAAATTATATTCTTCATGAAGTTCGATCCATTAATTATATGCTACCAAACGTGTATTAGCTGTGTTAAAATGTAACAGTACTTGATCATGAAATAACATGAAAGTAAAAAACACCGTTTTTGAGAGAAGTATCAGCACTGAAAACACAAGGAGCACTTTATAGCTTGTTCTTCTGTAAATTGTGTGGTAGTGAAAATGTCTAAGGTCTAGGATAAATGAGTGGAAGTTGTTTTTTGTTTATGGTGAAGTTTGGTTAGAAGATGCTGATGGAGAGGTGGTAATTGTGAGATCAGGGAATACTAAAAGACGTTGAAATACTAAATCAGTGTAAAGGCAGATAGAGACAGTAAGAAAGAAATGGAAAGAGAAAACCCGTGTGATAATTGAAAAAGGGTTGATCAGATTTGGAGAAAAGGTCACATAGGGCCTAGTTGACAACTGTATTGCTCTGGTTTTCTTGGTGGCAGAAAGCTGTTGTAAGTGTGGAATAAATCAATAATAAATTAGGACTTGAGTGCCTGTGTGGTTAAGCTGCTGTTCTTTGCTTTAAAATTCTGTTGCTCTGCTCTATAAATCCTACAACCCATGAGCCCTGCTTTGTAGAGGTAAACCAGATATGACTTTTGGCCTCTTCAGCATTGTTAATTTTATTTACCTATTTTTCTCTTTAATCTGCTACATGTTGAAGCTTCTCTCTAGCACAGCAGTCTTTTTCTCAGGTTCCTTATAGCGTGGCAGCTCTTTCACCTCTTCTGCACTGATGAAGTAAAATGAAGGAGAAAGAGAAGCCCTAAGGCTAAGTGAAAAGGAGAGTGAGCATGGTACTATCAGAGAAGGGCTTGTTAGAGTGCAAATACTGCCATGTCTTCACACTGCATAGCAGTTTATCTGCTGAATATTGGAGCTTGGAACAAGATGAATCCAATAATTCTTGCTGCTAAAGCACCATCTGTTTCCATTCTGTCTTCATTTGCAGTCACAGCAACTAGGAAAGAAACACATGCACCAATAGAGTTAAATCTAACAAATATAACCAGTAGGAGTTGTGTCTTGTCAGCCAAGGCTCACAGTGTTAAAATATCAGAGGGTATATTTGTAAAGAAACAGTAAGGATATATGTATAGCCTGCAGAGCTTTCTCTGTAATTCAGATTGTATTGATAGTTGCACAGTTACCAGAAAATGCTGAGTACTTTAGAGAATGAAAAATGTGTTTCATTGGAAAAGTCTTCTGCCTACAGCATTTCTGGTTGATGCCATTTGATTTTTTCCAGGTGATGGCTTCAGTTCTGCTACTGAGGGCTAACACCAGTATTTCCATTGCTCAGTGAGATTCACTGGGGTCTTTATCACTGAGATAAAGCCTGGGCAGGTGTTGGGTGTATAGTACTAGATTTTTAAAACCACTGGTCAGAGGGTTCATAATCAACAGGCAGCAGGTACCAGTGGTAAGTTAGAAAAGGTTCACTGACACAGTGGAAGCTCAGGGTTTGGTAAAAGTTTAGACTTTGTGAACGTAAGTTTCATAGATTAATGATTTTTATTTACTTAATAGATTTATTGGTCGAAAAAGGCTATGCTGTAACAACACTGTCTGCAGCCCAACTCTGAAGTGACATCATCATTCATCTCTTACCTTACAAGAAATGCAAAAACTTTCAAATTATTAAGGGTAGCTTTTATTTTTGAAATAATTAAGTATTGTTTGCATAAGATTGCTTATAGCATTTACCAATGACATTTAGGTGTTTTTCCCCCTAAGCAACAATTCTGCTTTTATCGTGTTGATTTTTATTTATTTATTTATTTTCCTCTTTATGGTGAATAATCAAGACTGAGCAGTTCTAAGAGCAATTGTATTTTTCTGATGTGTGTTCTTTGCAGGAATATATGGTTTATAGGAAGCATACCTACATGAGATTGGATGGTTCTTCAAAGATTTCTGAACGAAGGGATATGGTAGCGGATTTTCAAAACAGGTAATATATTTTAATAGATGTTTGCGTGGTTAGTCATGTGTATGTAAAGAGTCGGTATAAGATGCAGTGGAAATAAATGAAATTTGTGCTTTATAGTATCTGATGGACCTCATTTAGCTGAAAATTTCCTGATGGTTTGCTGGCCAGAAGTCAGTGGTATCGATGCTAAACCTATGGAAATCATCTGTGAAACAATATAGGAAGCAAGTTTTAGTGTACTCATAATTGTTTGTTGCCATCCAAGTATTCTATTGCTTATAAAGAAGTTGAATAGGAACAGGGAAAATATTCTTCAGTTGTTATGTACTCTGAGAACTGACACAATAAAGAAATGGAAAATCTTGCATGTGCTAGAGCTTTGGAAGTGACCTGCTGTGCTACAAAACAAGCCATGTCACTTAGATATGTTTCACAGAGTAGCAGCGTATATAAATAATTTTATCGTTAATGCGGCAGGATTCATTAAGAAAGCTTGAACAGAGAGGGAGGTGGGAGTGAGCAAGTGTTAAGTTGTAAGACGTGCTGCCTCTTCAGTTTAGAAAAACAAGATGGATTCTTGCAACTTTTACTTGCCCAAGAGGAAAGAGAGCTATGTAATCATCTTACAAGTTCAAATATTTTAGCATAACCTTTGTCTCCATTGAAGCACATTAAAAATAAACAACTGAATTTATGGTTATTAAGTTTCCTTTTAATCATGAAATATGGCTTGGTAGGATATTACTTTGGTATCATAGTTTGTAGTAAGGTTACCATTCCTGAATGTGGATGTGTACTGTTAAGAAGATCACTTTTTTTTTTTTCAGACAAGTTAGGTTCACAGGTGGTTTGCTGCAAGGTGAAAGCACATGACTCTAGTCCTAGTGTTAACAGTCCCAAGGTATCACAGCCGAAGGTAGGGGGAGCTCCTCAGAGCAATAGAACTTGAAAAGCATATGTGCCAATGTCTGAGGTGGAAGAACTGTGGAGTGCTTTTCTCCCTGTTCTGTGCTGGCTGTGATGTCCTCCTGGAATCCTGACACTTCTTCCTGTAAGGTCCTTCAACCAAAGAAGTCAAGAAAATTGTTTTTATTAATAAAAAGAAATTTGTTTTTATTAATGAATAGAACAACTAAAGAAAAATAATCATTTTGACAGGAAATCCCTTTGAGATACAGGTCAGCCAGTATAAACAAGAGTTCCTATTAAAATGTTATTTGAGTTCCTCTTATACATGATTTACTTATGAGAATGTTTTCAGGAAAAAAAGCCTGACTGAGACTAAACTATCCTGCAGGATGTCCTAGCAGGGTGCTGAAAATACGTAACCATAATTCGTTCCTGTAGCCTGTGGCACTGTCCTCTTTCTTTCCTTTCCATATGTCATTTCCAGAAGCATTTCAAAGCTGGATGTTCAGGTCAATGTCTGTATGCACGTTCCACTATTGTTGGAAGAGTGAAAAGACTTCCTGGCCAAGGATTAGCTAGATTGTAAATAGGCACCTACTGGCTTCTTTGACTTGGATACCTGGCAGATAAAGTCTAGAGTTGGTTAGCTTGGCTTTAATTCCTCTCAGCTGCCTGCAGCTCAAGATGGAGTTTTTATACTCTTAGATTTCAGGCTGTCAATAGCCTTCTGTTTCTGATTTTAGAGTTCTTGGTTTGATTGTTTATTTATTTAATTCATTCTTTAAATAATTGTTTTGGCTGTCTGTTGGCATGCAGTGGCATACAATACCTCTACTTGCTCCAGCAAGGGCTAGAAATGCACTTTAGAGGACTCAGGGACAGACTGCCTATTCAAGAAGCTGTCCCATTCAGCAAGAGCTTCTGGTTCTTTACTAATGTTGCATGCATCAGTGTATGGACATTGTGGTACTGAAAGGATGTGGCATTGCACAGTGTCTTCTCTTAAGCACTTCTCTTGCTGTGCCCTGTCAAAGGATGTCAGCCTCTTTGAGGTCCTCTTTACTTTGCTTTGTGCCAACCTGTGCACAGACGGACACAGTGTTAAACACAATTACACACTGCTGGCCCCGTACCAGTGGCACTAGTGAGGTTCACACCTTTAAAAGAAATCCTGATTTCACTGTTACCTCTCAGGTTTTTGTCAGTACTTGGTTGTCCTGCATATCGGCCTGTTTCCTTCATTTTGTATTTTTGTTAGAAATACCACAGAATTTCAAAATCCATGTTCTCTTTGACTCCTCAGATTGCAGCTAGGACTTAATGCACTTTTACAGGTACCTGCCTTAGTTATATAAAGGATTCTTAGCTTGAGAGGATTATTCCAAGTAGGTATTGGGATGCTTCGTGTCTTCTTTAGTAGTCAGCATTCCTAAATCTTGTACTAGCAAGTGTCACCACTGGGGCTAGTGTGACTGTATGTTTGGGGGGGGGAGATCTCTAGTGGGGTGTTCAGAGATGCCTTTCCTAAACTGTGTCATGAAATCAATTTATTATCATTTTACTCGTAAGAAAGCTGGACAAAAGAGAACAAAACTTGTAATATAAATCAGCAGCACAGTTAGGACTAGAGTTGATTCTTCAACTGAAGGACATCTGTTTCTGCTGATAGACCCTTGTCTTTTCATAATGTACCTATTTGCCAGTATTTTTTTATAGAAGTTTATTCTTTTTTTTTTTCCTCCAGGAGCTGTTTGTTCTCTTCAAAGCATTGAAATTAGAACAAAAATTGCATTTAGACAGTTTAGAGATTTTTCTTTATCAATTGAGCAGTGTTTGTGCAAGTTTTATTTTTTTTTTAACATTGATCAGTTCTGTGAAACAATAAATTACTCTTTGTCTGTGTCAAATCTTAATTTCCAATGTGGTCAAGATAAACAAGCTATGATTTGTTTTGATAAGAGATAAGCTGCTTTTGCAAGCTGAATGTTTGCCTGTTCCAGCAGTCTTGATTTTTATATTAACTTTTCGTATTTCTCTAACTCACGAGCAGCATGAAACATTCTGAATTGTTCAAATAACAAAAATAGCCCTGATGACTTGGGTAAAAAAAACTTAATTCCGTGGTTACTTCTTGCTCAGCATGCACAAAATAAGTTTTTTTTAACTTTTTTCCTCTCCAGGAATGATATTTTTGTGTTCCTGTTAAGCACAAGAGCTGGAGGCCTGGGCATTAACCTTACCGCTGCAGATACGGTAGGTGAAGTATCGTAAAGTAATACAGAACAAAATGAATAAGCTTACTGATTTTTAGCTTCCAGTTCTCATATCCCTCCAACCACCATTTTTCCCAGGCTGCTTATTTCATGTCTCCTAGCCTCACTATTTATCTAGGAAAATTGGTGTTGCTGTGCAGAAGCTGGAACTCTTATACCCATGCTGATCAATATTATTTTAATACTGCCATTTGCATCAGTTGCCTTACTTACTTTGCTTGTATTTGTAATGCAATGTTATCTTATTGATAAAATTGTAGAATATTGGGCACCTGGTTTACAGTTTTTGGTTGCCATTAGATATACTGATGTATGTGGCGAGAAGGAATGTAAAACAGTGTAGAAAAGAGTTGGATGGCTGGGCTGACTGCAGTTGCAAATACCATTTTCATACATTTCTTCTGTGGCTACTTGCTCTAAAGGTTCAGCTGCAAAGGAATCTGTAGCACTGGTAACAGTCATCCTGAAAATCAGAAATCAGAAGAAAGCTATCTGTGGGATTTTCAGGGTTGAAAGTTCTCTCCATTGAAGTTGCTTCAACAGAGGAAATAAACAGACGGAAATGCTAGCATGTTCATGCAGGCTCCTTGCATGAGCGTTCTTAGTTTTGTGTTTGTGTAGCTTTCTGAATACTTTGCAAGCTAAGATTTATTTTCATATTTGTGTTTATGTTTACAGGGCATAAATTGCAGTTACAGAATGATAGGGTAAAACAAATTTGGTATTTCCGTATTTCATAGTAAAAACACTGGAGTTAGACAAAACTAGGCTTTCTTCAGGTCTGAAAAAAAATTGTGTAGTATTTTGTGAAAAATCCTTATTTGATGGGCTTTTTCTTCTTAAGTAAAATTTTAAAATGGCTTTGTGATGTAGTTGGTTATAGGCTGATTGAATGACGGTGACTTAATAAGGTAATAAAAAAGTTTTATCACCTTATTAAGAGTTTTGTGCCTCCAAAGCAGATTTATTGAAGAAAATATTTAAGTTGTAGTACAATAACATATTGTATTATGTTTCAACAAAAAGTTGAAACATTGACAGTGTGGATTTGTTTGAATGCATTTGAAATACATTGAAAAAGATTTTAAAGGACTGGCCAAAGCTGCGTGAACGCAGCCTGCAGTGGGCTGGTGATTCTCAGAGGCATATAGTGGAACTTTTTTTTTTTTTTTTTTTTTTTGGTGTGTTGGTTTTTTCTTAATCTCCAGAGTTACATCTTTAGAGTACTTAATCTCCAAGTACTCTAAATATGTGGTTTTATTTAATTCATCTTGTTCTGGCATTCTTTTACAGGTAATTTTCTATGACAGTGATTGGAACCCAACAGTAGACCAGCAAGCCATGGACCGGGCACATAGGTTGGGACAAACCAAACAAGTCACTGTGTACAGATTGATATGTAAAGGCACCATTGAGGAGCGCATCTTACAAAGAGCTAAGGAAAAGAGTGAGGTAGGAATAAGAAATTACCTGGAATAAGAAGATACAGTACAGAAACGGTATCAGAAAATATGTATCACATGAGGAAAGAAATATAAAAATATCTGCAGGGAAACAAATCTGTGTCCCTAGCCACAGCATCATTACAGCTGCATTATATAAGCTTGGAAGAAGCTAATTATTTTCACCATGGCTTCATGGAAATTATTTCTTATGATACAGTGAAACTACTCAGGCCTCTGAATCTTTGCTGTGTCAGGGCTATACCTATTCCTCTAATATTACCATGTTATACCACATCTGTTTTAGATTTTTTTTTTTTTAAAACAAATTTGGAAATTAACCAAGGGACAGTTACTGAGGTGTGTGGTTTGCCAGAAGAGCTCAGTGTCATTGCAGCATCAAGCAGTAAATGTATTAGAAACTTTAAACCTCATTATACTTTACTGGCAAGAAAAAATTACTCACAATCACTTTTTTTGTTAGCAGTAGCTATACTGTATGAAAGGCCTAAATGTTGTGTATGCTCAGGATTTCTTCTAGCTTTTTTTCTTAATTATATGCTGATCATAACACTGCAGCAACTGAAGCATCTCCAGCTGAATGCATTCGCATTTCTCTTGTTCAGTCTTATCCATTTTGTTGTAGTTATACTGCACTTACCACCTGACATCAACCTGAAAGTGCAGTCTTTTTTGCTGGCAATCTGAACCATCAAAATTGACTTACACAAAAGCTCTTTTGCTGAGTTGTGCCTCTTAATGCTTTTCAGTAGAGTTGAGGTAATAAGAGGTGGAATTAATTACTTAAGCTGAGACACTGACTGAAGTTAAAATCAATTTAACTTTACACGCTTGCACTTGTCTTTTTTTTTTTTTTTTTTTTCCCTGGCTTTCAATGAAGAGTATGACAATATTTCCTGGCTTTTTTGTGTAATTTCTTCTCTCTTTCCCCTAGATCCAACGAATGGTTATTTCAGGTGGCAATTTCAAACCTGACACTTTGAAGCCAAAAGAGGTGGTCAGTCTTCTACTAGACGATGAAGAACTAGAAAAGAAATGTACGTGAAATTCATGTTACAGCATTTTCTCCATCTTGCTCTTCATTAGCCTATGAAATCTGTGTTTTTATCTCTACAAACGCATGTATTTCTCACAATCTTTCCTGGCCTATTTTGTATTAACACTCTTGTTAGTACAAGCTGGTTTTATGTCACTGCTGAGCTGAGGGGTGAGAGATATGTGCAAGAGAGATATGATGATGAAAGTTTTTATTGGCATTCATTCAGGATCATTAGGTTGTTCCTAAAAACAAAGCTTTGGCAAGAATTATGCAGGTCATGACAAGGAAAGTATTAAAAAGAGTACTGCATTTCATTGTAGTTTTGAAGCTGTACTAGAGGTACAGGTTTGAAAGAAGATTTTTGCTTTAACTGTAAGGTTTCTTAGTAATTTGAACACAGAATTTTAATGTAATAGTTATCGTTTTTGTTGATCAGTATGCTTTACTGTAGGTGACTTTTCATCAGAGTTGTGTAAGAATTAGAGCTTATAAGATTCAAAAAAGGATATAAATTATCTTTTCAGTGGTGACAACTTGTATTTCTTTTCTGACAGTGCGTCAGCGTCAAGAAGAGAAGCGACAGCAAGAAGAAACAAATCGTGTGAAGGAACGTAAACGTAAAAGGGAAAAATATGCTGAAAAGGTATCTTGATGAAGGAAAGGTTTTTTAAGTCAGTGGCAGAGAGCCTGAAAGACTTCAGGCACACTATTATGTGGCATGGAAGTATTTTATGCAGTGTCTGTCTAATAAGTAGAGACTTCCCTTCACCACTGAACATCAGTCTGGTACTTTCTTAATCAGAATACAGTTGTTACAAAATATGTAATACATAGCTTCCAGTATTTTAATATCATTTGCAACTTGAAAAAAAGGAAGTACTGTGTTTTTTACACAGCACAGATCATTGGCAGCCTGCAGACAATTTGGGGAATCAAGTTGGAAAAAAAAAAAAACAATTAAATGATCATTTTATAGCATATAAAATGGAGACTTAATTAAAATTTTGTTTTGCAAGGATGAAAATGGAATACAAATGAAGCACCAAATATAGATAAAACCCAAATAGCTATGTGGCTTGCATGGAATGAGGGAATATTAGGTTTTGTTTGTTTGTTTGTTTTTAGAGAATTTAAGAAAATTATTTTATGAATTATTTTATGAAAATTGTTTATGAAAATTCTGTATTTTTGAGAGTAGAAGGTGTTGCATTAATAATTTTGTATTAACGGTAATGAATTTCAAGCTTACTCCAGAAGGCAGTAGAAATCAAAGTAATTCCCTAAGTATAATTCCACGGCATTCCAGCTTTTTTATGAAGAAAAAGAGCCTTTAAGGAATCTGTTCTTATGTCCTTCAGAAACTTGTTTTGGATAGCTCTGGACATGGCATTCCTTGAGTTACGATACTACATCGAATGTTGGAATTTTACCTTTCTTATTCCATTTATTCTGTTTTAATTACAATTTTCATTCTTTCTTCTATTTATCTATTTCAGAAGAAGAAGGAGGATGAATTGGACGGGAAGAGAAAGAAAGAGGGCATGAACCTTGTGATCCCGTTCGTTCCCTCAGCTGATAACTCCAACCTGTCTGCTGATGGGGATGACTCCTTTGTTAGTGTAGACTCTGCCATGCCCAGTCCTTTCAGTGAGGTGGGACTTTGCTTCTTTAAACTGTATGCTATTTCAGTTGTGATCTTACACCTTGTAGAGTTCTTGCTTTTCAACTGGAACAGAGTCCAAATTGGGATGTCTTAAGGGTGAGCCATGGAAGAGAAAGTAATTAATTGAACCAGACAGTAAACTACCCATTGTAGTTCTTCTGTATTAACATACCGTTATGCCCCCTTTCCTTTGCTCTCTGTCTTTTCTTGGAGCAAGCTAATGCCATAAACCTCTCTTCCTTTCACCCCCTGAAATTACTCCATTTCTGCCTGCGCTCCCACTATCTTCCTGCTTTCCTTTCCGCTTCCCTTGTTGTGTCTGTATTTATAACTGCTTGCCCTCCTTCTATGCCATTACCTTCCATAGCAAAAGCAGTCTTTCTGTTTCTGAGCCAAGCAGTATCCCTAAACTAGCTCCTTATTTCGGTGTCTTTGTAAGTACTCCTCACTAGTCTCATCTGCATCTCATCTCTACTTCCTTCCTTGCTTCTGATTCTGAATTAATGTGTTTTTAATCCAGAATTTAGACTGTAAATTTCCAGTGGTACACATCGTGTTTTCCTTCATCTGTTTTTAATAAAGAATTGACAACAATTTTTGGCAACAGATATGTTTTGTTCTATACAATGTTGATTGAGATTCCTATGTTGTATTAATTCTCTTTCTGATAAAGATTTTTCTTGGCACTACTTTTAGGTTAAGAGTCCTTTTGTTTTTTCTCTAGCAGTCTGAGAAAAATGCACAATTGTGCAGCAGCTTTCTTAAATCTTCCTGCTTCTTAACATTTACATTCATCAGTTGAAATTAAGTAACTCTTTTTTTTTTTTTTACTGCTGTTCAGCATGTAAATAGAGGGTGTGGTGTGAGTAGGCAGGATATGTATCATGCTGTTAGAGAAAGTGAGAGAAATCAGAACATATACTATTTAATTACTTGTGACTGTGTGTCTTATTGTGGTTGTTCTCTTCCTTTTCCTAACCTGAGAAGATAATAGTTTTGTTCTTTCTGCTTGTGTTTAGATATCCATCAGCAGTGAATTACACATGGGCTCTATCCCTCCTGATGAGAGCAGCAATGATATGCTTGTGATTGTGGATGATCCAGCTTCTTCAGCACCTCAGTCAAGGGCAACAAACTCTCCTGCTTCCATTACTGGCTCGGTTTCAGACACCATAAATGGTTGGTACTCATGCCTTATTTACTACTAGCACTAGAACTTTACTTTGTATGCCTAGGTGACACATATTCTATAGCTGAACTAAATTCTGTCCATGGTTGGCAAGATTTGCACAAAATAATTTACCTTATCATTGAGAAATAATTTCTGATTTGTTAGGAAATCTGTCATTTTATTGTCTGTCATTCATTACAATTTCCTTTTTCCTTTTTTTTTACTACTCTCTTAGGAGTTTTACCCCTCTTTTGATACTATAGTGGGCTCACCTTACAAAATGATGGACAACCACAGAAATATTTAATTCCTAAGCTTTTCCTTGTATTTGCCATAGGGCTAATAATCAGTTCTCTATTTCCACGGTGTATTTGAAGCAGCTATGATTTTAAAGTATGGTAAAAGTTTCTAACTATCATAACTTTCTACTCTGAAACAGAGAGCCATGGTTCTTTAATGAGTTTTTGTACAAATAGTGAATGGAAAGATGAAATGTTCCTTCAGTATAAAAAAAAAAAAAGCTTCCTCCTGAAGTAGAATTCAGAATCCTCCATCTATATGTGGAGAGGATTTGTAACAATGACAAGGAATTTGAGTTAATAAAATGTAATCGATGAATGTTCAAGTTACATAATTTCTTTTCATGAGATGACAACGTAAATGTCTGTATTAATGTAAATGAACAGTATCAGTTAACAGGAACAGCACTAATGTAGCTAAGAGATAGTTATGAGGCTATGTTCACTTGAGAGCCATCCAATGTACTATAGCGGTTACTGTTCTACCACTCTTTTTTCATTAAGGAGTTGCAGTGCAAGATACACCTCTCACTGGCAGAGGCCAGTCAAGTCGAAACCGCGGTCGTCCTAAAGGAGGGAATGCTGGATCTAAGGGCACTGGGAAAAGCAGAAGCCGGAAATCGATAGCAGGAAGCGCGGCTGCAATGGCAGGTGCCAAAGCAGGGGCGGCAGCAGCCTCTGCAGCGGCGTATGCAGCGTACGGGTACAATGTCTCCAAAGGTACGTGGGGAAAGCGGGGCAGCAGACCAGAGCACAGCCAACCGCCTGAGTTAGGGCGTTGGCTTGTTTACAACCTGTCAAAAAATAGATAAAACGGTTGGATTGCTGGTATTGCTTGTACGGCATATTCTGAGATGCAGGCAGAGTGCAGTGTAATGCCGTGACAGTGTGAGAGGACAGCCATTGTCACCACAGAGGACTTCGAAAGACTAGTCCTGCAGAAATTTCATCTGCCATTCGAATTATCTCATACCAAATACTTCTCTTTCGTTTTTAATTTTGGCACCCAGACAAATGAAATAGTGTTCTTTATCCCATGGGTTTATCTGTTGCTTTTCTGTATTGCTGTCATGTTCAATTTACAGCATTAAGTTCCAAAATGTTCTAAATGGATTTGTGGTGGAGCTTCAGCTTTTACATTGGGTTACCCAGTTGACCCTGGGTATAAATGCAAGATGTGTATGTTAAGGCCATCCCTCTTAATCAAAATCTCAAAAATCGTGAATATGAATATCTTAGGTCAAAGTGTTAGTGTATTGTTGCCATTTATTTTTGTTGTTGTTGCTGAAGTCTGACGTACACTTGGTATGATGTGCTCACAAGGAATTTGATTTTCTTTTCTGTTGCTAGGCATGTCTTCAAGTAGCCCTCTACAAACAGCAATTATTCGGCCTTCTGGACTGGCAGATTTTGGACCTTCAAGCGCCTCTTCTCCTTTGAGTTCGCCTTTGAGCAAAGGAAACAGTGTTTGTGGCACCCCCAAAAGCTTAAACCTGACCAGCAGTCTTGTATCAGAAACTGCCATTCGGAAGCAAAGCAAAGGTGCCCACACCTCAGGTGCTCGGTAGTAATTTTGAACCCCCAAAGCTTGTCTAAACTGTGTTGGCTATTGGAGAAGACCACCCTGCAAGCTGAAGGCATGCAAATGAATGCCTTGTTGCTGTCATGCACCTGTGTGAAAAGAAAATCAAAGCACAATAGGAATGGGTGGTTTATGTGAGCACTTTGATTACGTGTATCCCAAAAAATTATCTTTGCAGACACTGCAAGAAGGATGGAAAGGGGGTCTGGAGTGTCTGAGAGAGTGTCAGATGTGGTTTTATGATGTGTATCTGACAGAGATTCCTGAGAAAGCATCCAGGTACTCCATGCAAAATCCCGAAGCTGTGTGTACTTGAAGTCACACCAGTGTATTTTCTCTCTTGTAGCTTGAGGTGGAACTCAGCTTTAGTTTTATTTCATGAAATCGGTATCTGAATGCCAGAGTCAGAAGACATTTCTGTACTGGGAGCTGGTTGGTGTACGTGCAGGGACTAACTAGGGGCCTAGCTGAGGACATGGTGTGATCAAAAAAATCTTGTATTCTTCTAGTGTGGACCTCTGGTTGTTTTTTTTTGTTTGTTTATTTTTATTTTCTTGAAGGTTTGAAATGCAAAGGAAGGTATCTCAGGGGGCTTCTGGGGAGCGGACTCTTGTCAGCACAGTTTGTCAAGAATAGGGTAAGAGCTCTGACAGGTCTAGTGGGAGCAGCAGCACTGCCTCTGTTTTGTACAGTGGAAGAAGCCACAAGCCAGTGGTTTGGTTTGTGTTTCAGAGTTCTTACCAGGGTGAGCATTCACTGTACTTAGAATGATTTTTCTCATCTTTGAGGTGTGCTGAGCTCGTAAAGGCTCAGGAATGCAATCAGGCTCTATTTGTACAGATCTCAAGAAGAGGGAAAGCTGCAGTGCCGAGGAAGAGTTTGCCGCTGTTCCTCTCACTGTGCCATAGCAGAGCATAGTTCTGCAGCTAGCAGCTCTGCGAGCGGAACAATGAAAAACAGCACTGAGAAAGAGAACTGTGCCATTCACCTTTCCAGCCAAATCCTGGGAAGAAAATTTGTCTCGTATCCCAGCCATCCATTGATTGTTCTTCCGGTGTGTTTTCCCTTCATCTTTGTGGTCATCAGACGTAGTAGCTTGGTTGAGTTCCCTACCACGTGCAGGTACTGGTAGCCATCTCCCATAGGCTGATAGAGATCAGGGCTGCCAGTGCCCGTCTGTGTTCTCATTCTCCTATTGCTCCTTCTCCTTCCTCAATGCACAGACCCCTTTGTAGGCCCATGCTTTGCTGTAAGCATTGTCTGCATTGCACTGAGATTTAGGTGTGGGGCAGTTCTTCTGTCTGACACATTGAATTAAAAGGCTGTTCTGCCAGGGCACTTTCAATCCATCAAGAGAGAAGCAAGCTATGAATTGCAGGTCTGGGCTGTGACAGCAGAAGATGACTTATTATTATTTTTTTTTCCAACCCCAAATCCTTTGCCTGGCGTCCTACAGTGTGGAGCAAGTGCTTCCTGTTGGCTCTGCCTCTAATTTGCACACCTGAAAATAGCAGAACTGAGCTTAGTTAGATTGATTTTTAAACAGATTTGCAGGGGATAATTGAGGGAGAGATTGTGTTTAATTAACTCATCGAAGATTTCTCCCTTCCCCTTGTATTCACATGTATATATGATAGTTAGAGGGAATCAGACAAATGCCAAGCCTTTTTTTCTCTTTGAATGTGCTGTCTATTTTTATAACTGAACTTGTACATATGTATAAAGAGAGACACACCTTTCTTTTACTAACTGGAGAAGAAAATCTTAAATAAAATGGAGTGAGATAATTTTATGTAAATCAGCGTCTTTGTGGTTTTTATGCTTAAAACTAAATGAATGAGAGGGTTAGGAAAGAGAGCATGGAGGGTGCACGTCTGCAAGTGCACCTGGGGGCATGCTGCTCAGTGTAATGCTCTGGTGTGTTTACATACCTCCGAGTGTCACATTCTGTAACCTTTTTCAGTTACAACTGTGCGCGTTATCCCGTGTCTGTATACACTGGTTATGTGGTAAGCTGCTTTGGAGCAGGTATGCAACAGGTCACAGGAAAACAGAAGCAGTTGTAATTGCATAATGGTATCTGAGTTACGATGGGTGAATTTAACACGGTTGATTGTTTTGGGACGTCATTCTCTACAGATTTTTCTTTTAAAAGCAGAATTCCCTTTTTTTCAGTGAGAAGTGAAATGACTTGCGTTGCAACTTTGATTTTTGCACTGCAAGATAATGGTGTTAATTTCAAGTAATCCAAAGTGAAGAGAAAAATACATTTGTGACTTGAAAAGACTGCGAAAAATGTATGCTGTTGTGTGTGTGCTTTTGGAACATTGAAGTATTGATACTGTGAAAACTGACAATAGCATATTAAAAATGCGTTTAATCTTCAGACGAAATATAGGATGGTATCACAAGTTTTGGCAGAAGTAGCAGCAGCCTGGCTGGTTGCAGACCAGCAAATTCAGGAAGACCAAACATAGCAGTAAAGGAACTTCTAGATCAGATCCAGTTCAAAATATGTGAAAAATTTAAACAGATGAATTCTTTGTATTATATATCATAGAAGAGCTGGAATTCTGAGATATTGATCAAGGAATTAGAAGGAGTTAATGTCAAGGCTGTTCTATTCATTGATTTGGTTTCGGGAATTAAGTAGTGCTACATAGACAAAGACTGGGAAACTTTTTAAGGAGATGAGGGAAGTTTTGTGGTCTGCACTGGGGAAAAGAACTGTTCCTAAAATGGATGTGCATATTGCAGTTTTGTTCTTTGAGGTTTCAGTCTGAGCATCTTTTCACTCTGTGCATTGTGCGCTTGTTTTGTGGATTAATGGCAAGGAATGTCCCTTTCCTCTAAGGGAGTGAGGTATTTACTGCTGGCAGAAACAGAATATTGAATTAATGGAGTGTGGTCAAAGTGGTGAAATGGTGAAATAGATGTCAGCGTGCTTTATGGGAAGTTGGGCATGCTGTGTATTCCTCTTATTATTTTGTGGTAGCGTTGATATCTTCACTCAGCAGTTAGTGCAAAACTGTTACATGCAGTTCCCTGAATATTACTCCAAGCCATTTTCTCATTCTGTTGTCCCCTTTTAGTCAGCTGCTACATCTTATTTTGCAAAGAGCTAAACACATTGCTGGGAAAGAATTTTCATCTAGAACTGCCTCAGTTCTTATCTTCACTGTACTAATATCACAGTGACCAAATGTAATATTATTTATGTGCCTTTTCCCTTTTCTGTTGCATGATTTTCCCACCACAGTGTCTCTGCTCTTTGCTGTCTCATGTTCTGTTTGTGGAATGCCATCTGTCTGCCTAGGGCTATGGTTTGCTTTATTGCCATTTTCCTGAAGTATTTCCCTTAGCAGCATTTCTCAGGGGAAAAGGCGCATCAAACTCAGTGGGAAAAGCTCTGTGCCGGAGGAGTAGGAATCTTGCTTTGATTGTAGCACAGCTGAGTTGTGGTTGGGAGGAGGAAGAGCCCAACTGATAGAATCTTTTGGGGCAGGATGTGGATCTGGCACTGTGGGAAATGCTGCCTTATGAGTGCAGTGCTGCAGTCCTGATGTGCTTCTGAATGCAAGGTGAGCTGCTCTGCTTCTGATCCCAGATGTGTTTACAGCTCTTCCTCCTCTCGCTTCTGCCTCTTTCCTTTTGATTGACTGTTCAGTCTGAAACACATGCTGTAACTCTGAAGGAGCCTTGTAGGCATGTCTTGTTCTCACCTTCCTGCTCAACAAGAGGTGATTGTGCACTCCATGTTGTCCTCTTGGAACTTCTGTGCAAGTAGCTGGGAAGCACTTGAAAGCTGTCTGCCCAAAGAGATGCTACTTGGATGTTAAGTGTAACCGAGACAAATATGCTGAAATAAAGCATCATGTGCCCCTAGGCATAAACACTCTCTGAATTGTGAAGGGTTTATTTTTCATTTGCAGCGTGCACCAGGTGTGTAGTGGTAAGTGAGAGGGGAAGGGACAATTCATTTCTTTTAGGAGCGCCATTGTTAGGGTGATACAGATGGCCTGAGCTCTCAGATCCAGCCAGCAGATCTGCACTGTAAATAGCTGTCTTTCTTGTAGCGTTCAGATTACCATTCTGAAAAGCCTACCCCAAATGCCTTACAGAATGGAGAAATGCGTGTTAAGATGAGCTGGATTTCTTCCAGCTCTGTTATCCTTTTAACTCCCACCTCTTCCCTCAGGAAGGTGAATTTACCACAAAGCTGATGGCTCTCCCATATGTTTTGTACCAAACTGTTCACACAATGCTCTTCCAGTGGCATATGAAGGTATTCATCTGCAGCCCAGGCATGAGGAAGTGTTTCATTGCTCAGGTATGAAATGGCAGCTCCTTCCTTCCTTAACTGATGAGCATCACTGATAGAATGAGGTAGGGGAGGAAGAGATTGAAACCACTTCCATGGCTTCTTGAGTTTTCCCAGAGGCTGTTTCTTCCTTCTTCCAGCGTCAGAGTTAAAACCTCCCCTCTGTACTGCAGCACACGAGCAGAGAGGTGTGATGTGGCACAGGGTCCCTCGTCATAACTCTGATATTTGTCAAGTGCCTGTTTTTTCCTCCTTGCTCCTTAGCATTACCTAACTGTTCTCAAGACCAATGGGCTGTCTTTGGAATTTCTGGTCACAGCAGAACTTTTATTGTTAAACAAAAAATCCTCAGCCTTGCATCACAAGGTTGTGGGAATAGTGAGGGGGAAAAAAAAAAGCTAAGCATGCACGGTGTGCAAGCATTGTAACACTGAATAAACCTTCACCAACATTAACAACAAACAAACAAACCAAAAAAAGCCTGTAATTGCTGCTCTGTGATGAGAAGAGCCTGTTTGGGAATTTCCTGCTGTTTTGGACTGTCACAGAACTGACATAGACTTTCCTCTAGGAAGGAATAAATCGCAGGCAGGAGCCTGCTCTGCAAGGTGAAATGTCTGTTCAGGTTTGTTTTATTTTTATTTTTATTTTTACTGTTTTCTCTGTTGTATAATTCAAACAGAAATTCTTGTGTTCTTGTGTGTTGGCTCATAAAGTTGTGACTTCATTGAAGAGGTCGTCTTTGGTAGTCCTTACATCATTCTCTTTGTTGTTCATAGTTTGGAAGAAGTCACTCTGTCTGCTCTTAGTCATAATTTTAATGTGATACATGTACTGGTTAACATGGAAAAAATAACTGCTAATTGTTTAGTAATTTGTCACGCAGCTCAATTCCTCTTATCTACATTGAAAAGTTATTAACATGAAGCTGAATCTATGAAGTGAAGTAGGTTTCTAAACACAGTGGTGATTTGGGACTGGAAGCCACAATGGGCTGTAACAACCCCGAGTGATTGGTGTGTTTTGAAACATACCATTGGGAGCTTTGCTGAAGGAGATTGACTTCTCTGGCTTTGACAGTTTGCTGTTGCCATATGCAATCAGAGGTATGTATTGTGTAATGAGTGTAATTTGGTTACAGTGCAGTTTGCTGTCCTCAGCTATGTATCTTCGTGTCTGTCTGAAATCGAGTTATTTGATGCTAAGAGTGAGTGTTGGGTCAGTAGAGTATTTGCAGACAGATTAGAGAGCCCAGCTCTCCCTTGCAGTGATATAATTGATAGCAAATGAGAGACATAATGTTGTTTAAATTCTTAATTTAAAACAGAGCCTATGTCTGAGATGTTACAGAAATAAACACAGGAGAGGTTTGGAACTGCTGGCAACTGTGAGCTGAAAAGCCTGGGGGGCTGCAGCAAATCTGGATGCTGTGTTCCGAATAAACGCACGCATACATCACACAATATACACCTAAATGTTTCTCAGCCAAACTTTTAGATGGCAAATAAAGATTATGCAAACTTTGGTAGGTGAAGTTTTAAAGAACAATGAATTACTGAACTTGCAAAGCCTTGGATTCTAATTGGACAAACATAAGGGTATCCATGAAAACTTCTGATGCCTTTTGCGCGTTTGCATCATGACTGAGTGCCGATTACATCAGCACACATTACTTTTTTCCCACGGGGTTATCTCTGAACACTTGATGTACAGTTCAGATGCTCTGAAGACCATCATCCGATAATGTTTTACACTGTGTGAAGTCAGTGGATGCTTTTGAAATTATGTTCTCAATGTCTCCATTCTCTGTCTGTAAAATACAAGTAATGCCTCTTCACAAAGGTGATGTGAGGCTGACTTAAAGTTCACAAAGGTCTTTGTTGGTTTTCCAGAGAAAAAAGAAAATGGAGGATGGTCTCTGTTGTTTGGAGCAAGGTGTGTGTAAATAAACACAGGGCCATATGGGAGAAAAAGGAATGGGCTGCTGCCTGTGTGTGAGCTTCCTTCTATCAAGTGAAACAAGGCAAGATTCCTCTGGAAGAAAAGTAGTAGATTTGTACTCTGAATGAGGCCAGACCCACAGTTACTTCTCAGTGCAGACCTCACGGGTCCTCAAATTATAGGATGTGCTTCCAGGAATAGATGTGATATATATGTAGCCTAGAGATGCCAGCGCTGCCAAAATGGAGCGTGCTATGTGGCACCAGGAGATGGGATTTCACCTGGCTCCTGTCTGGGGGTCCGGTGGGAGGGGAAGATAGAAGGCATCTGTCTGGGGCTGGCATTGCTGCTCCTGTCTTTGTGATGGCAAAGAATGCCTCAGAGTACAGCACGTTCTTATAAAGCAGGCCGAAAAAATGAATGCGTATATATAATTTCCAAACCTGCTGGTTGTTTGAAATGTACTTTGGGGTCTGTTGTGTTGCTTGTTTTTTTTTTTGTTGTTGATTTGTTTTTTTTGTTTTTAAAGGAAACAAGTACCTCATTGGAAAACTAAAAAAGATTCCAGTCCTGGATGCCCATGGGAGCATCCTGAGGACAAAGCCATCAATCCCACTTGTCTGTAACAGTATCTGCCACGTGTCGGCCGTGGTGCTGGGAGGTCACTTCCAGCCGGGCTCTGCCAAAATGTGAGCAGGGCAACAGCATTGTGTGGGGGATTTGGAAATGCGGGTGTCACATCTAGACACAGAGAGAACAAAAGGCTGCTCTTTTGGCTTGTTTTGCAAATGTTTTCAAGTGGCACATGTACTTTATTGCAGTTTCCCCCGAGGCTGTTTGCAGTGGGGCTATTATTGCTGTAAGCAGGCTGGATAGGAGTCTGTAAGGGGGTTCCAGCATCCATCTAGTCGATGTCAGTTTGTCTGCAGCCTCAGCTCGTGGTGAAGAAGCAGAGAGGTAGCTGAGGCTGTACCCTGGTGAGTGCTAGTGCCCGTGCTACTTCTGACTGCTCTGGAGCCTCCTGCACATGGAGTTGTTTGGGACAGGGCCTGCCGTGCAACTGTGCAGAACACATGGTGTGTGCGATGTGCTGAGAACATCCATGGGTGCTCTCCGCTGCCCCAACTCCGACGGCGTAGGCCTACATGTCCCCAGCACGTGCCCCAGTGTGTTAGTCATGTTTCTGAAGGACAGCGAGTGAAACCTCCTCTGTGCTAAAGTCATCCTCTGAGTTTTCTTCCTGTGGGCGAAGCAGTAGCAAACTTCTGGGTGCTGCAGTGTCTGTGTGTGGGCAAAGCGGTGTGCAGAGGCTGCTCCTGCTGTGTGAGTGCTGCAGTAAAACCCCCTGGCAGCCTTTCAGGTGCCAGCTGCCAGGCTGATCACTGGCAGCCTTCATTGAGGGTCCATGAAAATGCGTCCCATTAAAAGTGAGATGAGGGACGCAGAAAGTGACATAAACAGGAGGGCCCAAGAGCAGCCTTTGTTTCTGTCCCCAGCGCAGCTCAGCGTGGTCTGGAACAGCATGGTGTCCCCAGCCAGGAAAACAGTCCCTCTGTTCTGAACTTCCCTGACCTTCCTCGTTATTTCAATCTCATTCTCTGGAGTTCAAGGTACTGGCTGTGCTTCAGGAACTCAGGCGTATAAACACTCATCAGCTTGGCTGGCACTGCTGGGAGATGAAAAGGGAGCTGGGGAGGAATAAGGCACATCCAAACAAAAAGTGCACAGGGTTTGTAAACACAGCATGCAGAGCTTTCACAGGGCTGTCCCGAGTGCCCCTGCCCTCCTCTCCTAATGCAGTTTCAATAAACTTTAATACAGCACACAGGTTAGGGAGGCTGTCACTTAAAGCCAAGGTAGGAGGAAGTTCTAGGCTTGCCAAGCGGCCACTGCTTTTGCTGCAAGCACAGTTTTTCCTCAGCCCGAGACCATTCCTTGTCCCCTCTGTTTTTCTGGAGCTGGTGGCATGTTACTGTCACCCTTATGCTGGGGCCACACTTGTGCCTCCTTGTCCGCCAGCTCTGAGCAGCCCTTTGGATCCCATGCTGCTGAAGCCTTTGCCTCCTGGAATGTGATGGTACCAAAGCTGGAAATCTGACTTGAGGGAATCTTCCATCTCGGCTCTGCTCACTGAGCTGAGTGCAATGCAAACCAATTTCAGGTTCTTTGAAGAACTTTGCAGGCACAGTCTGACTTACAGCTTTAGGCTGTGAGCAGTGCTACCACTCTGACACTGAGCAATGAGGAATGTGTTACTCTAGGAAGCTTTACGGTACACAGTTAAGCACACCTGTGTGTTCTGTGCTGGGCGGTTGAGGCTGGTTTATGCAAAATCACATCCCAACTGGCTAGCAGCCCCTCCTTTCCCCTGCCTCACCATTACTAGGCCAGACAAACACATCCACCCTGTAGAATGCGTGAGGCTCTGCTCAGCCCCTGCTGCAGATGAGAGTGCTGGACAGAGTGCAGCCGCTGCAGCGTCTGTAACAACGCGGGCCGCTCCTCGCTCACCAAGCTGAGGCTGGGACCGACCCATGCTGAGGCCAGGAGCCCCGGTAAGTGCCCTTTGTTTTGGTCTTCTACTTTTCCCCTGCCTGTGAAGCATCTGTTGGTAATTAAGTGCACATTTCAGCCCGCCTCTTGAGCAGCAAGCAGGCACATATGGAGCAACACATGTGCGACGCGCAGCCCGCCTCACCCCCTGCAGCAGCTGCTGAAGCCGGCACGTGCCACCTCCCGCAGCTCGCGTGCTGCCTGCAGGCCCAGCGCCCTCACATGCTGAGGGCACGTGTGGCTGCCCCCTCCCCATGGCTCCCTGATACTCCCCAGAGAGGTGCTGGCTCCGCTTTCTGGATGTCCAGACGTATGTTGTCCTTAAGGAGGCTCAGCCGAGGCATTCCTGTCCGGCACCCAGTGAGGAGTGTTGCTCATTCCCTGCCCCTCCTGGCTTGGGCATTCTAGAGTTCTCTCCTTCAGCCCCATTGAGCACCTGGTGAGGTTACAGCTTGGTGATGCACTACATAAACCACAGTGACCGCATCTGTAATGAAGGTGGATCGTGTAAAGTGTGCTGGTTTTACACTTGGGAAGTATGTGGTGGTGCTTGCAAACACGTTTCTGTTACAACTGGGAAAGCGTCTGCACTGCAAATACTTTGTTTTTCAAGATGAGTGCACTTCCCTGCAAATAAGTTATTGTTTTAACACTTGAATGTTCCAGCTGGTGGCTAGTGGCAAGCCAGAGACACTGATAGCTATGGAAGGAGTGAGATCTGACTGGCTGCCCCACTGAGGTCCACAGCAATTAAGTGCCAGGAAACCACAACTGGAGGTGGGTGTGATGGGGCTCTCTTGGGGCTTTCCCCAAAGGACTAGCTGAACACCAAATTGCCCATCAGCTGTGGTACTGCTTTCTATCACAGGAGAATAACAACTGGACATTTCCCACATGTAAGCATCTCCAGAAGGGCACTGAGTTACTCCAAAGCTGTCTTGAGGTCTTCTGTAGGGAACATGATGCTGCTCACAGTGGTGGCAGCAGCAGCTCATCCAGAAGCCACACTGCTAGCAGGCAGCAGCCCTCGCTCCCTTCAGCAGCACCTGGGAAAGGTGCAGCTGCTCAGCTGAAGTGAGAGCCTCCCCAGAACAGGGAAAGCAGTTTTCTCTGGACTATTACTTGCCTTTAATTAGTGCTAAATTGAGCTGTTTCAATTAGTTTTCACTCTGTAACTCCTGTCTAGAGACAGGTAATGCAGGTATGCACTGTTATCTCACAGGGAGGCAGCTGGTGACAAGAGGAATCAGGCAGCAGGGCAGCTGTCCAGTGCCCCTGCACACACAGCAGCTGTGTACAAGGCAGAAGAGGATGTTTCTCCACCGCAGTCAGCAGAGCCTGCCGCAAGTGGCAACTTCCTGGTAGCGTGTTATTACTTCATGGAAGCAGCCAGACTTAAGGTCAGCTCAAGTAAAAACTCTTGGCATGCCCAGAGAGCTGCATTACCTTACCCGCCCTGAGCAGGCAGCAGGGCTGGCTTACAAGTGGTGTCAGCACAGTGCTCCAGCATGGGCTGGAAGTGGAGAGAATGACTGAACCCACTCCTCTTAAAGTGAAATATTGAAATGGGTGTCTTCTAGGAAATCTGGCTAAGGGAAGCTGCTCAGCATGAAGACTTTCTTGTCTGTAAAGGAACTACAGTAACATTACCAGCTAAGTTTAGAAAACAGACAAAAAAAAAAAAAGTCAAACATTAAAAATAAGAATCACTTTGAAGTCACTAACTTAAAAAAAAAAAAAAGTACAAAGGACTGACTTTGTCAGGTTCTTTTATTACTGGGCACAGCACAGTACCAGTTCATATACATACAAGCCACAGTAATGGAAACATTCCCTATTTTTTATTTTATTTTATTTTTTTTAAAAAAAGGAACAATGTTTGGGAGGAGTCAAGTATCCTAGAGGTCAGCTCTCAGGAGTTCTTTTGCTAATTGCAGTAGCAGCAGTTTCCTTTCCAAATACTATAGGTTTTCATGCTGTTAATATGTGAAGCTGAGCTGAGAAGCCTGAGCTTGCAGCAGTACCTCTGCTTCTCCTGATAAAGCAGGATCCAGGATTGCATTATGTTCAGTGATGGTTCTTTGCAGTTAAGTACAAATCTACCAAGCACAGTTCTGGGTATGAAGCTGGAACCCTCAGGTTCCTCTCCAAAAGCCCACGTTACCCTAAAGCACCAGCAGGCAATTCAGTACATGGCTGGTTAAAGTGTTGCTGCATCAGACAGCTATCCCACACTTCTACACAGGACCTTACAGCATCAGCTGAGCCTGCAGCAGCACAAGGTCAGTGAAGTCTGGAGCAAAGCTGCTGTCACTGACACAGGCTCAGTGCCTCAGGAAACTGAACTAAAGCAAGAAGGCACCAGTGCAAAAGTGAGCATGGGCTGCATCCCACAGTGGCACACAAGCAGCTTGACACCTCTCCTAAGGAGACACACAACACATAATAAATACAACATAAAAGTTTAGAAAAGTAAGTGCATTAGTGTGATCCTTTGCAACACCAGGAAGTAGGACCCACAGAGGCACGTTCACTTTGTATTGCACTGGAGGTGGGACATGGGAGGGAAAAAAAGATCATTTGGCAGAGCCTGCCCAAGCTCTACCACCATGCAACAGCTTTGGCCAGCCTGAGGTAGAACACAAATATACTGCTAAAACCCAGTCAAGTCCTGCTCAACCAGTCTTTGAGGTAAAAGGAAAAAAAAAAAAAAAGAATAAAAGGAATAAAAGAAGTGCACAGAGGAGCCTCTATCCCCTCCTGAGGAAGCACGCGCTCCAGGTCTCACCCCAAAAATCAAGCCTTAGGGCACAGCTCTAGTCAGATCCCCGCTTCCCACCTGGAAAGCAGCGATGGCTGCAGGTGCTACAGGTAAGGGTGTAACAGGAACCGTGCAGCCTCTTTGCCTCCTCCCTTCCCCCTCCCCATTTCCTTTCGTCCGCTCAGCTCTGTATAGTTCTGTTAGAGCTCAGGCCGTCCCGATTGTTTCGTCCTTCCTACTGGAGCCCTGCAAGAAGTTCTCCCTTTCGACCTTCTGCGGGATGCCGGGCGCTTCCTCCAGGGCTTTCTCCGAGTGGCACAGGCAGGGCAGGAGGGCAATGAGGGCCTCTTCGATGGAGAACAGGTGCTTGTCCTCCACCTGCGGGCAGAAGTAGCGCATGAAGTCCGCCAGCCGCAGGAGATACTCCACGTTGTGGCCCGCACAGCCGCTCGAGACGATGATCTGCGCCGCGATGTCTTCTTCGGACGCCGGGCCGAGGTAGGAGGGATTCTGTGGCGTGGCGATGTAGACGAGGGCCTGGATGGGTTCCCCCGCCTCCTTGTCCTGCGGGTGGAAGCTGACCAGCTTGGTGTCGTAGCCGCCCAGCACGGCTTCACGCACGTTCAGGTACTGCAGCGAGGCGGCGACCTGCTGCTCCCCGCACACCTCGTAGGCGACGCCCCACGTGCACGCCTGCAACGAGAGGACGGGCCGTCACACCCCGGGGACGTCGCACCTGCCCGCGGCCCCCGGCACGGCACCGGCCGCCCTACTCACCCCGCGATCCTCCAGCAGCGTCACCACCCGCCCGGGCTGTGGGGAGAGAGCAAGGAGACGGCGTTACAGCCCGCTGCCGGCCGCCCGCCCGTCCCGCGGCGCCCCACGTCCCGCTCCGCGCTTACCGCTCGCTCGCTGCCGCGATGGAAGGTGTCCCCCTGCCAGAAGCGCCGGCTGTAGCCGCGGATGAAGCCCACCTTCCGCGACGTGAACTCGAAGCCCGGCCTCCACACCAGCGAGCCGTACCCGAAGATCCACAGCCGCGGCTTGAGCTCGGCGGCCGGGTCCGAGGAGGAAGATGCCGCGGGCGGCTCCGGCCCCTCGGGCCGGCCCAGATACTCCTGGCTGCTCTGCGCGTCCCGCTTCATCGTGCCGGGCGCCGTTGGGGATGTGCGCGTCGCCCCGGCCCTTTAAAGACCGCAGCGGCGTCGCCCCGCCCGGCCAGCCCGGCTCATTTGCGGGTGATGCAACGAGGGCGGGCTGTTTCGCCGCTCCGCGCCGTGCCGCGCATGGGGCAAAGCGGGGTGCCGGTTGCGTCAGGCGGGGCCGTTACCCGCAGCGCTCGTCCTGCTGGCGGTGCGGCCGGCTGTGCGTGAGCGGGCGGGGCGGGGCGGTGGGCACCGAGCGGGTGAAGCCATGGAGCTGGGGATCGCGCGGGTCAGACGGGAGTTGTAAAGCAAACCGAAAGGCGGGGGAATAGGGCAGGATGGAGTGTGGGCTCCCGGCCCGCGACGCGTGGTGCAGCCCGCGAGCTTTCTGTGCGTGAGCGCTGCGCTTGGGCCGACGTTCAGCCCGCTCCGAGGGTGGGCGCACGTTACGAAGTCGTTCGTTTTGGTGGCGGAGGAAACGCAGAACCGCTCCTCGTTGTTCTGCCCCCTGCGCTCATCACCCCACACGGCCCGTCCGCACTCCTTGCTTCAGTTTCCTGTTGGCTCTCCCCCACTTCTCCGTCCCACGTAACAGGGCGTTCCAGCTACAGTACACACCGCGCAGGCAGCTCCCTGGACCTTGGCACCCGCGCTGTGGGTGACACAGCCGCCCCATCTGCCCTGCCATGCCTTATATAGAGCGTGCCCTGCTCCCCAGTCCTGGTGTGCCCTGCTCGTTGCCTTGGGTGACCCATCACAAGGTCAGCTCTAATGGAGCGACAGACAAATCAGTGTCTAAGAGATAAAGTGAAGAAGATTTTGCTAGGTTCTGTTCTTAGAGAAAGTGGTTAAAAAAAAAAAATCTAGCCTCTTCATCCAGCTTTTCTCAGGTCGATGCTATCCATCTGAGAAATGAGTTGTGTTAGGCATCAGTCTCACAAGTGAAGCAACCGCTCCTTTATCTCTTAGCACAAATTAAGGAATAACGCATAAAGAAATAAAATACGCTGCTGCGAAGTGGCTGCATGTTTGCTGAGTAAGGGAGAGAAATAGCTCCTTTCCATTTCTATCATTTGCAGTCAGGAACCGATGCCTAAAGCAAGACCCGCAGGGGGCCTGATTCAGATCCCACACCAGCTGAACACTGCAGGTCTCTGCTCCCTTCAGTGCTGTTACACTTGGAGCAATTAGGTTTGAGGTTAGAAACTCATTTTGAAGTCAAGTATCTGATTTTCTTGAGTAAAGGTGTTGGAATATTGCTCTATCATTAGGAGCACAGCCTGGGGAAAGACTGCTTTTGAAGTTAAGTCGTGTGCAGCAAGACTTGAGGAATGTTGTTGGTTTCAAGCTTTCGTTAATCTGTTTCTCATTGCTGCCTATACCTTCATTTTACTTTGGTTAAAACAAAGGTTGTGAGGATCGGTGGGGGTGAAGGGGCTGAGCAGCACACGTGGGGGTAAGGAGAGCAGTGGGTACTAGTTGTAGCTTCTGTTCATAAGGCAAGAACAGCCTCCAAACTAAAGCCACTGTAACACTCAGGTAGGTGTGAGGGAGAATGCAGTGTGGCAATGGAGGAACAGAGTGGAGCTTCAGGAATGAAGTAGAACGTGGTGGAAAAAAATGTAGATATCAAACAATTTGAGAGTGACAAAAGGAAAAATGAATGGAAGATAGTGGCCAACTATTAAAAAATACACAAATTTCTCCCTGATGCTAAGCATTTTATTATCATTATTTTTGCTTACCTTCAGGAAGGGGGACAAAAGCCAATTGTAGCTTTACTTGTGACATCGTGAAACTGGTTTTCCCGGGCTGCAGGAAAACGAAGACCTAGTTTCTCTTTAGCAGTATATTCTGTACTTCCCCAGCGCGAGCATCCTCCATGTCAGTGCCCGTGACTAATGCTCTGCCACTGCTGCCTGTTTTTCAGGATAGCAGTGAATCATCGCAGAGCCAGAGGAACCTACAGTGGGGCTGGCATGACACACAGCAGTGGATTGAAACCATCATTAGCTTCATCTTGTATTTTGGGCTCTCATTGCAGGGCTCCATAAGCTGAGGACACGCAGTGGGTTTTACCAAAACTTGTTCCACTCAGCAGGCACAGACTGGGGATGGGAAGACTGCTGTTCATTTTCAGATGCCACGTCTTTCACCATCAGCTTGGCACCGCTTCCCTCTATCTACAGTGAGCAAACAAGAGATTCTAAAGAACACATCTGCCCTTTTCCTTAAGGCTTCAGTAAAGATTACAGCTATTGTGAAGTTCAAACAATGCCACAAAAATTTTCTAGTGATGTAAATCAATAACCAATCCCCTAATATCTAGGTTGCCACATCCACACACATCAGAGTATCTTATTTCTGTTTGTTGAACCCAACTCTTATGGCATTTATGAATCATAGCAGAGATAGGAGCATATAATGTATGAATACACAGATGTCCGTGCTTCAAACACATGCAGATGAAAATGGCACTGTTAAAGCTTCCAGATAAGAGCCTGGGGATCAGGAATGTTTTATGGAAGAGAAGGCAGTGGTTACTTGGACTTATTCGCTGCCTCTAAAGAGAAGGCACTGTCATTACCAACTGCTTTAACTCTGGGGGATAAATGCAGTCCTGAGCAAAGAGAATGGAAAAAAAAATAGCAAAGGATTTACCAGAAGTTTAAGGAGAACAACCCTAACTCTAGGAGATACACTACTATAAGGGCTCCAGACTGAAAAACAAAAGCCTGTGCAACCAGGATGACAGAGTGCATACAGAGCACCTTTTCAGGTGAAAAGCAAAGCAATGAAACATGACCCCACATCCAGGCACCATGCATATCAACAGTAATAATAGGTTTAGTAGTTTGGAGGATATTATGCAGGACAGAACAATAGGTTTAGTAGCTTGGAGGATGTTACTCAGGACAGAACTTGAGCTGCTACTGCTGATCTTCTTCAGCGCTGTGGCTGCTTCGGCCTTGATGGTGGTCAGTTGTGCTGGTAGTTTTTGCCGTATGCCCAACTCATACCCCAGTGACTGCTGCATGCCCACAGATAGGGATGGATTTTAAGTTGTGACAGACTTGACTTGGATATAAACTAGATCCATGCAGGGGAAAATAAAAGAAAAAGGAAATATAAAGTAATCCATTGATCCAAAAGATAGTTCTCACATCCGTTCCCATGTCCTGGTAGTTTACTGTCCTACAAAGAGAACCCTGCATTAGCTTTTTGGCTTTTGAATCTTGTACACAGAAGGAACCTGCTGCAATATGGTCTTTGTCAACTTCCCCTTCCATTCTCACTTGGAGCTGGGGGACAGTTTTGACCTAGTGGCAGGAGCTGGTCTCGATGGCTCTGGTCAATCTGCTGCTGTATCAGCTGAATACAGAACCTTCCCCTGAGCCCACTGCATCCCAAGCCAGGAGCTCATTCAAGTGCCAGGCTGTGAGCCAGGAACTGGATTGACTCACAGTGGTGCACCGTAAATCGCTGTACTTGGCTCCCCATGGCCTGGCCTTGCCGCCCAGGCGTGTGTTGACACCCAGGAGGGTATTCTGAGGAACTAGATGGATGTGCATGGCAGCAGCTTTGCAATGAGACTGCGACAAGAGATGGCAAGGCTCACATGGGTTGGACCGGGAACCTCAGCCTCAGCTACAAATGTCAGCACCTCATCCAGGCTGCTTCAGTGGCATGGTTTAGTTTCACTTTGGGCATAAAGAGAAGAAAAAATGGGCTTATGGCTAAAATTTTATTTTGACAAAGTAGATCTGAAGAAAACTGAAGGAACTTACAGAAGCAGGTAGACTGAATGTTGAAATGTGGAAGACCCTCAGACAAAGGCAGAAAGAGTTCGGTAATTAGCAGCCTTAGCAGGGAAGGACAAGTGTTTAGGGAAGTAACCCCTGAATTCAGGCAGGGTATAAGAAGTACTAGGATGCTCATGCAGGATGGAAAGGAGAAACCTCCCTTCGGCACTTTGTTGTGCTTAAAATAAAACAAAAAAAAAGTACTGTACTTGAAGAAAAAGCAGTGTTCCTAAAGCTCCTGTACTTGTGTCAAGGGAGGTGAAAGAACAGGCACACCAAGCATTTACAAGCAGGGAATGTAAATATGTCCAAGTGGAGCAGGCACCACATGACTGGAAAACAGAACAGTGCTCGTATCTGAGGGATGAAAAATACAATGTAGTGTAGAAAACCAAAGACCTGTTAGCCTGACCTTGGTAACACAACAGTTTCTAGTATGTGCTTTGCTAGGAAAAATAACTTGGGATGTAATATAATTGAAACGCACATTAGACTTAGCAAAACAGTTCACTGCAAACTTCTTTGATAAATGAATTTTGTAGACAAGAGAATGTACAGTAGATTCTGTTTATCTAGGTGTCAGCAAAGTATTCTGTAGGGTGGTGCTTGGCAAGCTGTTAGCTGCGACATAGCCAGGAGCTGGTGAAGGGAAGATGTCTGAAGTGGATGAAGAGAAGCAAATCAGGGTGCATCAGCTGCGTACTGCTGTTTTGCAGTGCAGCTGTGTGGTTCCAGGGCATATAAGGGCAATATCTGCCTGATCAATGGGAGTTGAATTTTTAGTGGGTTACTGTGCAACAGCATAAACTGTCGGACTATTTGCAGTTCCAAAGAAAAATGAAAGCACAGACAGAAGAGGGAAGAGCTGTTAGGATGAAGGGGGTGATAAAGAGCCTCCTTCCTGGAGGGTGCTGGATTGCTTAGTCTGACCATACGTAAACAAGGGAATAGACTGTTTTACATCACAGGGTTTACCCCAGTGTCTGGGGAGAAAGGGAGAGAAGGAAGCTGTTGTGTTCAAACTGAACTGGCACAAAAGTACGTGAACATTGTGTGGACAGAAAAGGCTTAGCCTGGAGATCAAAGAGAACATCCTGACTTGTAGAGAAGCTTTTGGTATCACATGCCCACTTCCCCATATGGAGAACCAGCAACAGAAAAGAACCCACTTTATTTTGATTTAACTGCAACAGAGGTCATGCAATGCCATTATGTCTGTTACTTATCTCTCCATCCAGTGCATCTGAAGAACAGAAAATTTCCATTTGAGGAGCACCACAGGAAAAAGCCCAAGTAGAGTTTCAGTCAGTTGGAGCCCAGCTCCAGAATTCCAAGAGATTCCTGGTGTCAGAAAAGCTTCATCAATTTGCAGTGATCAGGCTGGGACCTGACTTGCTCACAGCTGTGTCTTCACAGCAAGAACTGTCTGCATTGTTTGTCTGAGGCCTTAATATTAGGAACTCTTTTTCTGCTAAAGCCAAGACACTGCTAGCAGAAGGATGACCACAAAGCCTCTGGCAGGGCCAAACTGAGTGTCCTGAAGTGTCTGACTGATGCACTAACAAACAACACATCAAAAACTCCTTCCCCACTGTGGCTACCTGCAGCAGGTACTAATACTCTTTATCAGAGGGAGGAAGGGACCCACCTACCACCCACTTCTCTGAATCCTTAACAAAGCAAAATGGAGGCTGAGGTTTGTTGTTTTAGAGGTGGGAGGATGTGTGTTTGCTCCTCTGCTCAAAGCAAGAAATTAACCATTCAGCACATCAGAAGAAAGAGAGGTAAGCAACTATATTGATAAGAAGCTGCTCATTCACCAACTTCTTTCTCCTTCACTGTTTTTGTGGTGTGTGTGTGTGTGTGTCATGTTGCGTTTCACAGCTTGAATGCTTGAGCCTTGCTGTGAGCAAGGGAGCTAACAGGCACAATGCTGAATGCAAAGGAAAACAGAATATTTTTGTAGTATAAGCAAACATGAGTTGCATTTTCCTGAAGTTACTGAAAAGTCTGGTTGCTGTCTCCAAAGTGATCACCTAACAGGTCCTGATGTGGCAGATCATAACAAACAGGCTTTTGTAGTCACAAATACTGGCAGATTTTGCTTCCTATGTGGCCATGCTGGGAAATGTTTGGTGTTCATGTTCATCACATCTCTGTCTTGCATTCCTAGAGAGAAATCCTTCAGCAAACAGTTGAAAATCTTTGTCTCTATGTTGTAGTACCTCTGGTACCTCTGTATCAAGAACTGCTTTGGTACTGGAAAAATAACTGTAGACGTGTTGCATGTGAGACATTGCATTTGTTTTCCTGATATTAATTGGAGATGTTCTGTCTTAACAATAACTCAGTTTGTTTTGTTATTTTCTGCATTGTGTCCACCTTGGCTCATCTGTACCAGAATAAAATGCAGTTTTCTTCTTCCCTTGTTCTGATCATGTAAGTCCGCCACTTCCCTTGCTAAACCTTGCCATCATTACCCCAACAGACCCAAATATCTGTCCTTACTAACTACAGGTTCTCTTTCCAAAGAGAAAGAGCAGAACAGGCCAACGAACCCCACCATACTTAAAGCACAATGCTATTTACTTAGAACAAAATAGCATGGAAAGAAAAAAAAACACTTGTTAAGCCAATAGATGTCTTGCACATCTCCTGAGCAATGCCCGTCTTCCTTGTGATGCATTGTCAAATTCAGTAAGAAAGTTCTGCCAGCTTCTTAATTCAGTGAGAACATCTGTGCATCAGACTTTGTGTTGGGCCCCCAGAGACAAAGCTGTGTGCCAGGAGAGCAGGCACAGAGAGGAGGACTTCATGCGTGCTCTCAAGCTCCATAGAGACGTTCTTATTCAGCCTGGAGTACAAGAGCCCAAGTAGCATGTGTTACCCAGCTGTCTGCCCAGCCCATCATGTCTGTGCTGTGGGCTAATGGCTGGAACAGGCTTACCAGGGAGGTTGTGGACACACTGTCCTTGGAGATGTTCAAGAAACATGTAAATGTGGTACTTAAGGATACAGTTTAGAGGGCAATCTTGGTGGAAAGAGGACGGTTGGACTAGGTGATCTTAGAGGTCTTTTCCAACCTTTTATGACTTTATGCATTTTCAGTAATGGATACCATCCTACTCTTGATCATGCTTAGGACCAAAATAGGAAAAGCATCTACCTGGACAGGGCTGTTGTGTGTTGGTTCTGAGCTCACCCAGGGTCATTCTGGTGATTTCTATGCTTTGTAACCTTGAGTTTTGTTGTAGCAGCATTTCAAATCTTGGTGATGACGCATCTGTTATGGGAATGTCATGACTCTCAAATACTTAGCAACTCTTAAAGGTGATGAGGATAAATAATTTCAAAATTAAGTCTCTTTCTGTTTGATGTAGGAGATAGAAAGCTTCCAAACCCACTGAAATGAGAGGTAAAGAAATGCAGCAGTAGTGAAATAGAGCAGGTAGGGTGTGTAGTGTCAAGTTGCGGCTGTGGTAGTAACAGAAGGCAGGTGGGAAGAATGACAGTGGCCAGGCCTTGGGAACTGCCTGCCTGGCAAAGGCCGTGCTGGCTATGAAGATCATCAGGGTGAGTCAGAGCAAGAGTATAAAGTGGGTTGAATTCCTTGTGGCTGCTGTATGCAAGGGGATGATTTGAGGAACGTGTTTGCAGGCACATACTGCAGCTGGGAGCCCTGGGCTGCTGTATCTTGCTGCTCATGACTCATGCCACCATCCATGGAAGGGCTGCCTGGGATTGCAGAGATGCAGCAGCTGGGCTTACCCTGATCCTCAGCTTCTGCCCTGGCTCTGTCACCAACATCGCATCTGGAAGCACCAACTCCTCCTTTTCCCAGCCAAAAGCAATAAGTGACTGTCCAGAGGTGTGTCCTTTGCATCCACTCCCTGTAATGACATTTAGATACGTTTGGATGATGTTCTGGCAGTGCTGCTGTGTTGTGATCAAATGTCTAAACAATCAGGGTTCTTGTGGTACAGTTCAGCCTGTCCATTCATCACTTAGAGCTTCTCTGCTTCCAGCACAAACGTGGGGTGAGAAGGCTGCTGTCAGCCTGCAGGTCAAATGCCCTGTAAGGAGGAGTAGCTCCCCAGCTTTGGTGAGGTGCAGAGATGTTCCAGGTGGGCTTTCTTGCCAGGTGTGGGAAGTGTTGACTATGTATTTTTGTGCTTCTTGGTGCTAACTGTGAGGCCACAGGGAAGTGACTCTCATGGCATTTTGTGCTCTTCTATGCAGGAGACATGGTGACTTGAGGGACAGGTGCAGGACCACAGGCTAGCAGTGAGACTGGCTGCAAAGTAATGCAGGCTGGCAGTGCCAGTTCTTGGCTGGTTAAGATCACTTGTGAAGGTGTTCAATCCCCAAGATTGAATAGGAGTTCCTCAGCCTCTATTAGCCTATGGGCACCAGGAAATAAAGCTCTGCTCTGTCGGGATATGTGTCATGCTTTGCTTGTGGTTTAGTTTCTGTGGCCAAAGCCAGCACACAGCATTGACAGAACAAGATGTTTACTTTTGCCATGTTCTCACATCTGCTTGGGTAACCTCTCCGCACCTATAGCTGCAGTGAACCCTGAACATCTTCCTGTGCTCGCTGCCCATGTCCTGATGTTGCATGTCTCTTGGTTGACTCTGGCCTGTCTATATTCCTTACAAGACTGTTCTGCCTGCTCCAGTTCCGCCACTGATCCCAACCTGGCTCCAACCTTTCCCAGCTCTGCTATGACATGATTCCGTTGCAGACTTCTGTCTTGAATTTGTATCTTGTTGTATCCCAGAGCCTGCTACATGCTGTGCTTTTTGGAACTGACCTGAGTACAAGCTAAACATAGCTATGCTGAATTCAACAGCTTCACCTACATATACCAAGTTTTCCTTGCGACTTCCACCACCACCAACCACTCGCCACTGTCAGCTCTCGACAGCTCTTTGATGACTTGAGGTGCTGTGATATTTTCCCAATGCCAAATATCCTATCTAGTTATTTATGTTCGCATACTGACAGTGAAAAACCCGCTAGATAAGAATGGAAGTGCAGTTGCTTTGGCTGGAGTAAAGATAGTGCAAACCTACAGTCTTGCCTCAGCTTGAAAATAAATGAGACTTCTTTGGGGAAGTGGAAAAGAGGAAGAACTGAGGTTGATGTGGCTTGCTTACTTTTTAGAAATAATCAACTTAAAATCAGTCAGCCTGTATCCCAGTACTTCACTTGCAGCACTCATTTGCCAGAGACACCCAACTGGTTGCAGCAGCACAGGGCAATATGTGGTGTGACCTGGAGCAATCTGGATCCAAATTTTACCAGGATACTTGGCTTGCTAATGGCCAGCGTGAGATCTGCCAGTGAGCTGTACAGTACGGACACTGGGGAATCTTGTCCTAGAGCTGTGTGTGCTCAGGTCGCTGGAGGCCGACTGCTGTGTCAGTGGAATATCAAAGTCATAACCCAAGTGACTGGTACATGATGTAATGATTAAACTGGAATGCTGTACACAAGCAGAAGCATCGTCACCAGCTGTTTACTAATGCTGCTACTACCCATAGCCTGAGGTTACATAAGGCCCCGCCAGATTTTTGTGAGGCAAGAATGCTGCACTGGTGCCAGGACAACAGCTGACAAAGTCAGCCTTCTAACGATGTGTGAAACCCGTCTTGGTACAGTTTGCACTGCTGAGGAAAGACTGTTTTGTTATGTGTATGTATTAGACAGAAACCAGTCCCTTGACTCCTTCCCACCTGTAAGTAAACAAACTCTTACTCCCATAGCCCCCAGACCATTGTAACGAAGCTGTTGCAGAGCTGCTTGCTTTTCCAGTTTCTAATGAATACAGGATTGTTTTCTGCACACTGAGAGGTGCACTGCCCATTCGTACTTTTGTGGGGTATATGTGCATCCTGCTGTACTACACTGGGGGCTTTTCCTTACATCTTAGTCTTGCCTCTAGTAGAATTCCCATTTCAGGAGATCTATGTGGGTTGAGATAGGAAGGCTGCCGCCTCATCATCCTTTAAGAGGCTAACAACTCTCTAGAATAATCATTTTCTCCCTCTAATCTCAGAAGCTCTGGTCCCACTGCTGGTAGCAGCAATCTTGCACTGTCTGAGGGAGAGGAGAGAGAGCTGGATGGCAAGAAGCCAGCTGTGTGCTGCTCTGCAGGATCTGGCTGATGGAGGCCTTTTCCTGAAGTCAGGCCATGGAGGCTAACACCACTATCTTTAGCTTTATGCTAAATTCCACTGCTTCTAATAGGAACGTGCAGTCATAGTGCTGCCCAGTTGTAAACTGACCGTCTCCACGTGCAATCTTATGATCAGACCCCCTGATGTTTAACACAAGAAAATAAGGATCTTACTAAAGCAGAACTCGGTCACAACTGTTAGAGGTATTTCTGTGAAGACTGAATGCGCTTAGAATGCGTTTAAATTCCTTGATGCTGAGCTTAATCATGTGCTTAAGATTAAGCAGTTAGTGACTTTTTAATTTGAGTCTGTGCGTAACAGATGCCTTTGGAGTCAGAGGTATGAAGGATCTTCCTGAACCTGCCAGCACCTCTTTTTCTTATTCCTGGAGATGGCTGAGGTGATCAGACTGCTTTTCAGGGACTGTTTAATAACTCATCTCTCATTGAATTATTGGCCGCCTACTCCTGACCTGTCCCCAGTTCCATTACCTCCTGTGGAGCCTATAGCACAGGATCTCCTACTAGTGAGGCTGTGGACAGCTGTTCTCTTCTAGCTTCATGTGGAAAGCTTACCACTCAGTCTTCTTTTTCTCACTGCCCCTCCAGACCCAATTGCTGGCTTGTGTATCCATTTTTAGCTAAAATGAGCAGGGCACGCAAACTGCTATGCAACAGGTTGAGCTAACAGCTGATGGCACAGCAGTTCAGAGGGCACATCTGCCTCCAAGCATTCCTCTTTTCCTTTAGCTATCACATTAAAGTGGCTTTCCAAGTTTGCATTGCCATATCGTGCAAAGCAGTGCAGCAGAGCCTGTGGCTTTCTTAGCCCTTGGATTTCAGTGGGTGAGCAGACAGCTCTTTTCTTGTGAAGGGCTTGGCCACGGGTGAGTAAATTGTGAGTGGATACCTGTGTAGGCAGAATACATGCAAACACTGAGATTTTGCTGCATGGTGATGAAGTGTCCTGAAATAGCAACTGCAGGGGGATCTGTTCATCTAATGCAAAGCCTATCAGTTGCATTTCTTGCAGTCAAGCAATAGAAATAAAAGCAAGGAAGTCTAAGCCAAGAACTGTATCTCTTTTCTTCCTCCTGTTAAGTTACAATACAACAGAGCCAGGGTGACTTGGTGTGTGCTGAACATTCAGTTAATTCTGCCATGCCTCTTCTTTCAAACATCAGCAGGTGTGAGGTTTTTCTCATGCAATGATGGGTTCTGTCCCAAAAAGAGTCAAAACCAGACTCCAGCAGAACCTGGATGAGAAATAACTCTCTTGTCAATCTCCATCTGCTTTCCTGTAGCAGATTTTGCCCATTTTCCTTGAGCTACTTTTGACTCCTCTTTAGACATATATGTGGCACAGGAGAGTAATTAAAAAGGAATTACAAGGTGCTGTGCTGGTGGTAATGGAAGAAAGATGTCATCGTATGGGTGTGTAACAGCTAGCATGTTTTGCATATTGCTCATGCTACAGTGCGTGGTGAGGTGAGTGGAACCAGTCTCTGGGCAGAAGGGTCACTGTGGCATGCCATAGTATTGGTGAGATAGTTAGCAAAGGTTGCATCAGATTCCTGGGCACTGGCCGTAAAGAACACAAAGAAATCCTAAAATGGGAGAAATCCATGGGGGTGGGCCAGCTGGTGGCTGCACTGGCTCTTCCCCAGAAAAAATTTGGATCAAAACAGTTAGAAGCTGAATTCCTCAGATTTTCTGTGGTGTCCGCTGGTCACTTAGTGCACTGGATTTAATAACAAATAATATCAGAGTCTGTGACTAGACTAGTCAGAAAGCAGCCATAACTCATTCATTTCCAAGGACATTAAGCAGAACCATCACCCTCCCAGCAAGCTCTAATCTGTGTGTTGAGACATGATGTAGAAGAAAGATGCTGATAGCCAGGACACCTGAAATGATTTGATGCCTTCAACAGATCCCTGTGGAATCATAATGTTGACCATGCTCTAATCTGTGCATTCTTCTTGCCTGAGCAGGCTCTGACATTGCATCAGTATCCTCTAGTAATGTGCAGAACTCTTTTTTTACTCTGGCTAATTGAGTGTAACTCATTGAGGCACATGAGTGCCTCACTCTGTCCCTCTCAGAGGTGGGTGAGTGAGTATCAGCCCACTCCACACCTGGAAAGAGCAGTGGAGAGAAAGTAGCCAGGTCCAACTAAACCACTTGCTTCCCATACTCCATGTGCCAAGGCAAATCTTCAAGCGAACCTCTCAAGGGACACCACTCTGCTTATCTGGAAGATGACAGCATATTGTATATATGTTTGTGGTGCAGTAGGTAGGTCAAAGATATTTAGCGGTGGAGAGACAGAAGAAATTTTTCTTATGGAGCAAGAGAGATAAATTAAGCATTGGGATATACATTTTTTTTATTAGATATCATATTACTTGCTGGTTGCTAAGTACTGCACCAGGCAATGTATTGAGAAGCATGTGGGGGAGCAGACTCAGGCGCCAGTCATACTGCCAAGCAGAATAGCAGCAGTTGTGACACGGTGGCAACAGGCGTGTGATGGCCTGCTGAGTGCTGGCAGGACAGCCTGGGTAGTCCGATGGCAAGAGGGATGCTGGCCCTGTTTCAATGACTCAGTCTGGCTGCACTGGTGCCCTGGTTGGTATTTCCTTTCCTCTTTTCTAGAGAAAAGACAAGATAATTTGAAGCACAACGCCAGGACTTTGCCCTCTGGAGGGATTTCAGGGTTGCAGGTGAACTGGGCTCTTTGCAGTGCTGCTGGAAAGCAATTACATTCATGGTTCAGAGGAAGGGGAGAGGAGGAGGGAGACTCAGTGAACTGACAGCAGGGATAAGAAGGTAGCTCATTAGCACATCATCTTTCCTGCGCCCTTCTGTGTGGAAGCAGATCTCCATATGATGATATTCAGAGTCTGGCAGGAATGTCATCTTCAGCTAGCAGGAATTTCTCCACAAGGAAGGGCAAGTGGAAAAGTCTAGAGATCACAAGTGAGCTTCTCAATGGCCCAAGAGCACAAAGGTTCATCCTATGAAGTCTTTCTCAAATGTCACTATCAGCTGCTGACCTGGAATATGAAGAGGATGGATGGAAGTAATTAGATACTTATTTAAAAAGAACAAACAAACAAATGCCCACAGGACCTACAGCTCCATGGTGAAGTTCCTTAAGGAGAGCAAATCAAATGTTTTTGAAGCTTAAACAAGGCTTTTCAGCACTGCTTTCAGTTTGTGCTGTTGCAGTAACTCTGGTAAATCCCCCAGTGTTGACAGTGAGGTGGAGGACAGAGCAGAGAGGTGTTTGTCTTCAATGACAAGGCAGCCTGTGCTGACAGAGTGTCTCAAAGCTCTACCCCCCACTGTAGGCTGTAGTGGGTAACAAAGCCTGATGGAGGATGTGAGGCTAAATTCTGCATAGAGAGTGGCTGCAGAGCCTGAACAGAAGGTGCAGGGAAGAGAGAGGGAATAGATGCTTTACCCTGTGTTCCTGTGATCCTGATTCATACCCATGTAACTCTGTTGGAGTCGGTGCAAGTACACTAGTATGAAGTTGGCTGAGAAGTCAAAACTGAGCGCCCTGTCTCTTCACTGCTTGTTCTTCTGTTAGCACAAGCTTTCCTCGCACTCCAGAATGGGATCTGTCTGGGTGATAGGGAATGGCATGCTGGAACTGTCCAGCAATACGTAGAAAAGCAGAGAACCAGAGAAAGATATGAGCACTATGTGCACAGGTTAATGCAAAGGCAGTTTGGACCTATTCATCCAGTGCTAGAAAATTATAAATTGGGCTACTCTCTACCCTCAGGGCAATCACATTCTTGGGGCTAGAGCTAGTCCCTGGCTTCATGGGAGCTCCCAGGTTTCTGAAAGAGTAGAGTCTATTCCACATCTTACAGACCTGAGAGAAAGGATATGGTTTTTTGGTCTCATTGGAAATGCCCAAGTTGCCCCCCCCCCACCCTTGTCTATACTGTAACATGGGTTTTATGACACACCCTTCTGCTCTGGCTTCAGCCTAGCACCTCTCCCTGCAGGCAGCACTCTGCAACACCTTGGGTACATTCTCCATTGCAGTATGGACTTCTTATATATCAATCACTTGTGACCTTGCTGTTGCAGTCCAAGAGCTGTGCAAAGCTCTCTAAACATGTTGGTTTTTTCCTTTATTTGTTTTTAAAAGCACTTCAGGCAGGTACCTTTAATCTGTGATCAAGCAATGATGCATGTGTACTCCCAGTGTTACTAAGATATCCCTGTGGCCAAAAAACTTGCTTAGAATAACAATGCATGCTTGTGGCCATGCAGCACAGGGCATTTAACTGTCATCTCCCTTGCTCTATTCCCCATTAACCAGACTGCACAGGGGCAGTGCACTGCTGGGTTTGCAGTTCCAAGATACAGCACAGCTCTGCTCTGTTAAGGTGCCTCTTGTGGCCGGCGTTTTTCTGCCACTTAACCTGAGCCTGCACTGCCCCAGTGCTGTAGGCACGGGCTGTGACCAGTGTATAAACTACCAGCTCTATAGTGTTGCTCAGAGTTGTTTTTCTGGCTCCAGAAGAGCTCTGAGTGTGCATGCATGAAGCTTATGGATCTATTGCAAATACTTACTGTCCTTTCCCATTACTTTCCCTGCCCTCCAGCACAGATGAAGCCATTTGGCATTCCAAGGATAAAATCTGTGTGTCATAGCTGGTACACAATGAAGAACTTCTTCAGCACCAGAACTCTCACTCACTCCCATGCGCTGCCAGTTTGGATTAGTATGGTATGATCTGTTTCTCTCCTGCCTGTTCCCAGAAATGAGCTCCACAGTTACGTGTGGTGGGATAGCCTGTAATGCAGTTAATGAACAGAATGTGCCCTGCTACCATTGCCCACTCAGACTTCTGACAACACTACACAAATAGTATAGATATAAACCTTTATATTGCTCTGAAATCATTGGTACAGTCTTATTGCTGGATGCTTTAGTAGTAAAAGCATATATTTGTCATGTTTATTTAGGGTCAGCTTGGGAAATCGGCTTTCATTTCAACAGCTACAGCCACTTTGTCTTCATTCTGTAGTTCAGGATGACCAGGGTCTTTCCTGTGCTGTGGTTCAGATGCACCTGAGTATGCTGCATCAAAGAACAGTTCCTTCCTCAAATAGCTTTGAATATTTAGACAAGGCAGGCAGAAGGTGAAGTAACAGAGGTGCTTTTTGTTGTGGTGGCGGTGATTTTTGCTTTGTTTTGTCTGTGGTAGGTGAGATGTAAGACGATGAAGTGCCAGCCAGATGCCATGTGCTGGCATCCTGCTAAGCTTCAATCTGCTCAAGCTTCAGGCAGCAGCTTGGTCACTGAGCTGTTCTGAGCTTTCCCTCACACACTCTGAGCTTTGGCAGCACTGGGCTTGCAGGCTTTTTGCAGGTGGACACACAAGCAAGAGTCACAGATGCATTTGTACACAGCAGATGAGAACTCACAAAGGCAAAAGCAGTCTTCCTCATCCTCCCACCTGCATAGCCAATCCAGAGCATCCCTTCCCCAACCATGTCATTACAGCATCTCTCTGATTTCCCAGACCAAACCCTCCAGTGATGCGTCTTCTGTTCTATGGATGGTTGCCCTTCACCGTGCCTTCCAGACCACCACCTCTGCTTAGCAGTACACAGTCTGCCTTCTTTAATGCATTTTGTGCCTTAAAGCTGTCAATTACTGGCAGTACATACCCCATCACCTTCTACTCACAAAGTAATTAGGTGAGAGGGCCTTGCAAAGAGATCCTTGCGAGAGGAAAATGCAGAGCACAGGTGCAATGTCCAGCTGGCCTGGGGAGTGAATCATGAGGCACAGCGCTTGCCTTACTGAAGGGCCCTTACGTAGCGCTTCCCACATCCCTGTCCCCCAGGCCTTAAAAACCGCAGGGTGTTTGCTTTCCACCGCGCAGATCCTGTCCGGGGAAGCCTTTCAGCCGCAGCGGTGACACAGAGCCACTCCCGCAGTGACCGCGCTAAGGCGGGTGGGCCGCGCTGCCGGAGTGCCCCCTGCCGGCCGTCCCCTGCCTGCCGCGCCGGGCCTGCGGGGTAGGGCCGCCGCTGCTCGGGGCTGGCCGTGCTTTTGTCCGGCCGGGGCCGCAGCTGTAGGACCTGGGGGCGAGGCGTGCCCTGCCCCATCCCCAAGCCCCATCCCCAAACCCCGTCGACCTCGAGGGGCGGGCATGTGGGCAGCCTCACGTGGGGCCGCCTCACTGGAGGCGTCAATGCCACGGCCGGCTAGGTGGTGGCCATTGCTGGTGCGTCGCAGCCATCCCCTCCTAGTTTGGTTTCCCTGCTAGGAGCTGTGGCAGCGGGAAGGTTAACGGGGGCGGCGCGGCTGTGCCAAGGCTGGTGTTTATTGTGGTGTTTCTGCTTGGGAAGCAAAGGGGTCGGTGGGAAGCTGGTCGAGGCCTGAGGAAAACAGTTGGCACAGCTGTAATCGGGCAGGAAGCAGGAAATGATGTCACGAGGTGACAAACAGGAAGCGGCCATGGAAGCACAATGCACCCGCTTTGGGCCCGAGTGCAAGGAAAGCGCTCCTCCAGCGCGGGTGCCAGAGGAGGGAGCGATTCGGCCCCGCACACTCACACGCGGCCGTTTTGCTTTCCCAGATAGTGTTTACACTGAGCTGCTATTTAAACAATAAGATGGGAACGGTAAACGATAATTTGCACTTCCGCAGCTGCTTTTCCCGAGGAATCTGAAAGATATGAATGAATCCTCACAACATCCTCTCGAGGCGCGTTGGTGTCGTTAACTCCTTCGTGTGTGTCGGGAGCAGAGGGGTGCTGAAGGGAGGGAGCTGAAGGACACGGGATGAGTGTCCAGCTGAAAATGCAGCTATAAAGATGCGTCCTGCACAGCCCAGTCTGTCACAGCCATCCATCCGCTGTCAGTTAGTGGTGCTGATCCTCCCAGAGTTGCCCTCTTATTTCAGCTGCCTCTCCATGGGGCAGAGCTGAAGGAATCTGCCTTTCTTCGTGAACCCCATAGAAACTCTGTGCACTTGAATTGATCTAGAAGTGTGGTTGGCCTGATCTAGAAGTTTTGTGTTTGGATGGCTGTAGTCAGGGGATGGGGGAACTTGCTCCACATGAATCTGAATCAGCTGAAGTTGCCAGATTGTGGAGCGTCACATATGGGATGAAATATATCTGTTTTAAGCATTCCTTGCACATGTTGTCTCACTGGAAAAACAGCTTTTTGTAATTACAAAGGATATTTTTACCTTTTATGGGGATGTAAGTAAGTGAGCTCCAGAAATTTTGTCCTGCAGTGTAATTACATCCGGTGTTTTGCAGACCTTCAGAAACTTCCTCCTAAGCAGCTTACAAGAAAACATAAATACCATTACTACATTGAAAATCAGCATAAAAACTTCATGAAAGAAACGGTTCGGAGGAAGGCAAGAGCTGCTTTGGTATAAGGAAATGTGGGAGTAGGAGGAGCTGTTGAAGAGCTAGCACCAGGAGCTGGTGTCTGAATTGAAAGAGGTGATTTAGAGCAGGGCCATTTCTTCTGTAGTTATCATACTTTTATTGTTTTGTTGTTATGTTGTTGTTTTCATAATTTATTTTGTTCGGATTCTCTTGTGTTTCTTTGCTGACAGTCTTCCAGAGAACAGATGAGTGCAAACAAAAATGCTTTGATGTTTTCTGCCAAAGCAGAAATTGTAAAACAAATATTAAACAGCATTAATAGAAAATTAACCTTGAATGCATCATGATTCATATTTGTAGAGGAGTTTTGGCCTCAGCAGCCCTGCTCACAAACTGTCTTGGGAGCCATATGTTTGAATGCAGGGAACTGCATGGTACCAGGAACGGTCAGGTCCTGTTCTGGCTCATGAGGGCTCTCCAGTTGTAAGCCTAGCTCTCACCAGATCTGTTTGGATGTTAAATATGAGTTGGTTTAATTAAATTTATGAAAAAAATGTGGTGCCTCTCTGATCTTCTAGGTAGTTATTTAAGAGCATAATCAACAAACCCCTGTAAAGCCAGTAACAACTCAACAAATAAGCCATAAAGCACAGATAAAAAATGCTATCACCAACAGCCTCTCCTTAAACTGCACGCTTTCCTCGTTTATCTGACTATTTGCAAAACACAGGTGTGAATAAGGTGCTGTTCTGCACCTTAGGACTGGTCCTGCAGAGCAGCCTGCAGACTGGGTCAGCTGCAGAATTAGAGAAAGGCTGAGCCACTATCTCCATCACTAGGAGGAGGAAAGATGACACAATGCTTGTAGAGGACATAAAGCAGGTTTTAGCCCTTAGCTTGCAGGTCTCCCCTCTCATATGTGTGTGGTAATCGGAAGATGTTGAGATAGAGGCTCGGGGAGCAGAAGCCAGCTCTTTGCTCTGCACTTGAAAACTTTTCCTTGGCTTCTTCCTGCCCAGCAGCTTGGAGAGCCACACAAAGCCTGCAAGCAGCTCATGGTGGGTCACTGGAAGGCAGAGAAGGTCTCTGGGTGGCAATGATTACTGGGTGTACCTTGTATGAAGATCAACTTTGTGCCTCCTCTCCATTGTGTCCCCTAAGAGCTGAACAGCGAACTGGAGGAGGGAGCTGAGCTTTCCTTGGAGAAGGGAGCACATCTGGGAAGGTGGTGCTTTGCCATCAGGATTTTAAAGGGAAAGAGAGAAAGCATATGCTGGTCTCCAGAACCAAACACTATATATGCAACAGTTGATCTAATGCCTTAAATTATTCATCTACACACGTGAATTGGAGAGAGTCTTGTCCTAAATCTGCAGCAGGGTAGACAGCAGTGCTGCAGAAAATGGCCACACAGCTGCACAAGATAAGGGGTGCAGATGGCAGTGGTGACACTGCTGCTGAGAGAGGAGGCAGAGGAAAGGTTGTTTTATGGAGCTGAGTCACAGTACTGCCCAGACCTTGTCTAGGAGCAGAGTAAGCGGGGTTAGAGCAGGTGGGAGAATGACTGGGGACAAATCTCACTGCTTTGGATGTCTCTGGCCAGCAGAGCGGCAGGTCATTGCCTGTGGGCTTCGGGAGCTGATCTGGCAAAACTTCAGCAGAGAGAATGTGGAGCAGGGCGGGAGAGCTTGGTGCTGACTCTCTAGAGTGGCCATAAAATAAAGTTGTGAAAATAGAGAAGTGTGGCAAAGGGCCACCGAATTATGACAATTCTCCGCAACTGGAATTTGGATTGTGAGCAAAATGTGCTGGGAGTGCCTTATCTGCTTTGTAAAATCGGTATATATTCATGGATCAGGTATGCAAGATATGGGAATGACAGGTAAACAGATTATTTCACTTAAGCTACTGTAATACAGGCTTTTCACAGCTGGCTGTGCATGAGTGAATGAAAAAAGACTGAGAAGCAATGCAAGTATTTGAAATGTGTTTTTACAGAGATTGCATTATCTGCTGGATTGGATGTTTGCAATTGCACTGTGGCTAATTCAGCTTCTCCCTGCAGCTCTCCCAAGGCTGAGTGCTGCCGCTGGACAAGTCCTGTGCAAGATAAAATGTGCTTTGCATTGTATCCCACTTTAGGCAGGTCCTGTATCAAGCATAATTTCTGCAAGCATCCCTCTTTTAAGCTAATTAAACTCACTGTCCTGTGCTGCATTGTCAATGCTGTGCTGCTGCGTGTTGTCTCAGCACCAGTGGGTGCTATAGTTACGGGTTTATCCCAGCGGCTGTTTCCCCCTATAAGAGAACAGCTCAGAGAGGTAAATGATGCAGGGCTGGAGCTGAAAGTGCAACAACAATGCCTGGCACTGAAACTGAGCCCTGTCTATAGCTGAGAAATAGTTTCTGTTAAGTTATAGTAGGAGCAAACACCGAAGTTTCTCTGGGACAGGATTCCGATCTCGCGATTGCTGCTTATTCACATTGTTTTTAAGTGAGTTTGGATGGTCTTTTAAATCTGGAAACCAAATTTAGGTGCAGTCCTCAAGCCAAACCCGTAATCAAGCCATGGTTAGGGCAAATTGTCCTAAGAGGAGTTAGAGCCCATAGTTGGCTCTGGGAAGTCTATAAGGCATTGTTTGTCGGTGCATTTACAGTCCTGGAATTATCCGTAGCCCTCGGGGAGTCTCTGAAGTCCAGGTGAGCCCCGGCAGCCTGAGAGGATCCAGAGCTCCTCCCAGCGTACGTGTATGTTCTCACCTGGAGGGCAGGCAGTGTGCAGCACCCTGGTGAGAGAACTTCTGGCCAGAGTTGTGGGTTAAATCCAGGTCATGATATGTATTCAGCTAGTTTGCTTGTAATTTCTTTGGCAAGGAGTTGGGGAATGTGCACACGTGCATAGATTCACATATGCTTTCCATCTCCTCCTGTGTGGAAGCAGGCACAGCTCCTGTTTTTCCTGTGTAGGATCTGTGATCTATTCTGGTAGCTGCGTGGTGCGGTACTGCCTCCAGTAAATATTCACAGATTTCCTTGTAAACTCAAACTTTTTTTTTTTCTTCTCTCCTGTGTGGATACACAAAAGCATGTGTTGTACCTGCTTTACCCTGTGGGATCTACATAATCAGTCCGTGGGTTTTAATGGATTTCAACTCCCTTCTGCCTATAGATACGGTTTCCTGTCTTATTTCAAGCAGGAAGAGCCGAGTCTTTTTTGGTCTTAGCATTCCTGCTTGACTGGGTTTTGGGAAGAGTTCTCTGGCTATTTTCCCGTTTGATTTTTGTGTGTGTTTTGTTTTAAGCAGGACAGAGTGCATGTGTGTATGTAATCCATGTGCTCAATTAAGAGAGGCATCTGTTGGGTTTATTTCACATTGCCGAGGACGGACTGCAAGCAGGGAGCATCTGCTCGGCTTTTTGTCAATGGCTTGTTTTTCATAATTTGCTCTACAGGGTGAATGTTTGGGGAGGGGGAGGTGGCTTTTTATTTCTGAGTTTCATCTTAAGTTTATTTTTATGGTAGCCAGGGAAATTGATTGGGATTTGAAAGTTAATTTTGCTAAGAAAAGAACTAGGAGGGAGAAACAAAAGTAGTAAATAGCATTTATGTAATCTTAGCGATACACTCAGAAGGATCCTTATAAGCCGTTATTTGCAGTATTTTAATGAGAAAGTAGAAATTAAGTTGTTATGGTTCTTCTGTTCATGTCTGCGGATTGGTTTTTTGTTTTGCTTTTTAAACCAGCAAGTTTTGGTTAGATTTTATTTTGGGAAAGATAAGAAAGGAATCCAGTGCTAAGATGCTCTTTTGGCATTTTGTCAAAAACAGAAAAAAAGAAAACTTTTTTGAATAGAGCAGCAGCGGTTTCCTGTTCTTACAGTTCTTGCTTTTGTGCATTCAGATGTTGGCTGTGCTGCACCTAGCTGATCTAGTGGGAGATCTAATTGTCTCTAAACGTATGCGTTTCAAAGGCAAATACACTTGCAGGGAGTGCTTCGTACAAGCATAGTTTTTTACACTTCTTGTAGAAACATCCTCCAAAAGGGCTGGGGAGGATATTGCTGCTGGTGTAGCATAGGGAAGACGGGAGGAAAAGGTCTGAAACTCCCTCCAGTCCTGTGAGAAAATACAAATCCTACTCAAACAGGGGTACAGTTCTGTAAGCGTAGATGTAGATGCTGAGCAGGGTGAAACTTGGGTCTTAGTAAAAATACTTGCAGAAAAGGAGTTAAAAAAAAAAATAAAAAATTAATCTTGCTCTATGAACCTATAAAGCCAATACCCTGAAATGGGATCAAATCTGTATCTTCCATGTCATAAGTTGTCAAGGAGGGAAAGGTTAACAGAAGTAGCTTTCCTGACAGTTCAATCCCACCCTATGGCAAGATATATATAATATATGTATTAAAAATATAACAACATATAAATATATATGATTTAAATATATGACTTAAATATCACATATCATGGTATAAATAATGTGCCTGTCAGATGCATACTACTCAGCTGAACAACTCTGTTGACAGCAGTCAATGGTTATAAAAGGTGCCTACAGCAGCTGGTGTGCAAAATGAAATGGGGGGCTGCCTGTGAGGAATGGGTGGACAAGCTCACTTATGGGGCTGCCACAAAATCATGGAACCTGAAGTGTAAAAGGACAAACCACAATGAACTCCGTGGTAGCAGGAAAGTATTTTCATTGCTTGAAAAAAAAAAAAAAATAAAATTCAAACTTTGTCATCACATTAAAAACATTACATGAGAAGTAATAAACATATTTACACTTCTGTTTTGATTATAAATATACATTATATACAAAATAATGTTATAAAACGTAGAAAGTTCAGTGCTTCTGATTTTTTTTTTTAAATTACTGAAATACTAGTCTTCAAAATAAACTACAAACAGATGAACTAAAACCCATATTATTGATTTCTGAAGGTCATCTTCCAAATGGTCCTACACGGTCAGAGCAGAAGGTCAGTAGTGGACATTACAAAGGGGTCTTGTCTGCACAGTTCAAGGCAGTAGGTGGGCTAGTCCAACAGGATTTAGAAGGGCAGAGATATCACTGTCCAAGAAATGGTATGATGCAGGTTTCTTCAAAGAGATCTTGTTTCCTCCTTCTGCCCCACCGCAGTTTCATCTCATTACTATCACAGCACTTTCCTCTGGGGTGTCCAATATTATTGCTGTCAATGCTTAGTAAGTTTCTGCAGGCCTCTGCTGTCCAGGGCAGCGTTCCCCTTCCCATGCAGCAGTGGGAAGGTGTGAAAGAAACGGGACAAGCCTAGAACCTTCTGACTCTGTTCTCCACCTGTCTTGGTGGAGGGCATCTCAGTGGGTGCTTTGATCTTGGGCACTTGGAACCAGGATGAAGGACAGAACCAGCAATTTGCAACCAGATGGAGAAATAGGAGGATGACACTGCTGCTTCTCCTTTGGAAATTAACAGCAGCAACTTTGAGACCATTTGCAGAAGAAGGTGGCACCTAAGTCAGAAACACAACATAAACCCCCAAATCTGTGTCATAATAAGGGGGCTGAGAGAGAGAATGAGGAAGGAAAATGAAAAGAATGTCTATTCACAATCGCTGGTAGTGCAAAGGGCGTGAGAACAGCTGAGACGGTTCAGCATGTACAAGGTTCTAGGAGCTGATTGATTTTAAACGCAAATGTAAGGCTTTAAATAGGATTGGGATCATGTCTCTCCTCATTATCAATGGATAACAGGCAGTAGATATTCCTTATCACTACATCTTTCCCTTCTCAAATGCTTAAATCCAGGAAAATCCTGTCCCATGTTGCGGCTTGGGTCAATCAGTTCTCCAAAGCATCACCAAATGCAATGACATGTAAATTCAGTCCCTCTCTTTCCTTCCTCCTCTTGCCCCTTGAATCGTCTCCAGTACATCCAGCAGGAGAGAGGAGATGCAAATGGACGTGTAGCAGGAAGTATCAATCACCCCTGCCCAATACTGCTCAGGTAACTGCAAGAAGAGCAGTCGAGTCTCTGTTTGGGCTCATTAGATTCTCTTGACAGATTTTAGGCACTTTTAAACCCATTTAAAAAAAAAAAAGTGGAGACCTCATTTATACTGTATCCGTTATCTGCACAGCAATGCACCTTTCTTCACACCTTCCACGGCAACATCTGTGATAGTTAAGTGCCTCCTCATCTACCAGCACCTCCCATACCAAAGTTCTGGAAAGCCATGGGACTGTCCATGAGGAATTGGCCTCAGTATCTTTCAAAAGCAAATCAAAAGTTAACATGTTTAACCCCTCTCTCCCCTCTGCCTCCCTTCATCTATAGCCAGTGATATTTCTGGCATCAAATGTCAAACAAGAGCAGTAAGAATGAATAAGTCTATTGCATCTTTCAGTAAATTCACAGTCTGTCCAGTTCACCCAGTTCCATCCTCCACCTGAGAGCAGCAAGTTGCATGTAATTACAAACAGTCCAATCCAGTTCTGAATTGTAAACAATGCAGCAGGAACGTCCATCTACTGGCATTACCAAATCTGAGGTGCAAACGGGCTGATCTTCAGTCTTATACCTGTCAGGGTATAAAAGAATTTGAGGAATGAGAAGGAAGCACAGAATACAGCAGAACTAACAAATTATAGTTATGTCAAACCAAAGTAATGTAAGCCAGACATTACTGCAGTTTAGCTATCAGTATACACTGGTTTTGCCTGCATCCGGAGAGAATAGTCAAACAACTCATCTGTATGATAAGCAGCCTTCCCTACCTGAAGGAAGGGAAGATAAGTCTAGAATAAATCTTACACAAATCTGGGTGTTTAACATAATGTCTCTGTAAATAGCATATGGTATAGCTGGATAGCTTGTGTGCTTTGGAGAAAAGTTTCAGGGTCTGCCATTCTGAAATTAAAAATACTTCTGGAGGAAACTGATGTAAATCCAGCTTTTGTCAGCAAGAGCTTCAAAAGGAAGATATGGTATTTGGGTCTGCTACCCGGGAATGAAGCGTCTAACTATCATTTATATCTTTGAAAATCCTTTCTGTTAGTCTTAAACTTTTAATATTGTTGGTTGACTTATATTCCAGCTTGCCTTCAAGCAGAAATCTGATATCCACCCTGGCAAGGGAGACAATCCTGCAGATCTGACTTCACAGGTCGTTGCTATATGGCACAGCAAGCTTCTCCTTGGAGTCTCTAACTGAAACTAGCATTAATGGCAACTACGCTGAAAGAGACAGATATTGGTTTGTGATAAATTGCTTTCAGCTTCTCTTTGGGCTTTTCTCTAAAGTGTCAGCAATCCTTTTGGAACCAGCTGGATCTTCAGTAGCTTTTTTTTTTAAAAAAAAAAGTCTTCTTCACTGCTAGACACTTCCTTCTTGTGTACTGTTCTCTGCCTTTTCACAATAATGTCAACATCTAGATAACTTAAGAAACAATATTAAATTCTGTTACAGCCATGAATATGTAGCTAGAACTTAAATGCCAAGAAGTTGAAATTTCCTTCTGTGTCTTATTACAGACTTACTAAATAGCTGTTCTGCCTATTCATAACACATTCAGTTACTTTTCATCTTCTGCTAGAAAGCTAAAGCTTTACTCGTTGTCACTGAACACAGGTTATCTATTGTAGTAATGAGGGTGAAAAAAAGAAAACGCACAGCTTTACATCAATGGGCCCATGAACTTTTTTTTTTCTCCTGGTTAAGGGGAAATAATCCTATGATATATTGTATCTTAATGGGCTGACATTCAGTGCTTTCATCTCCCACTGACTTATCTAAACACAGACTCTCTGGTTTAATAAAATCAGAGCTATTCATTTCTTTATTTTTCCCCATTAGATGTTCTGTTTTCTTAGGCACTCCTGCATGCCATTGAAGAGATGAGGTGTATGCTGAGATCCCTGAAAACAGTGCATTGTTCTCAGCTGCAGCTCTAAAGGATAAGTTTGCCACTTTAACTTTGTTAATTTATGTTTGTTCATTGGTGTGCTTGCTTACCTCTGTGGCTATGATGCACTCATTCCTTTCTTCTGTTATCACAAAGACAGACTGGTACATTGAATCCCTCGGAGAACATATCGCTGATATTCTACATTCCGGCTTTTCACTAAAGCAGGGCAGAGAGAAAAAAAAAAAAGTGTTATTTGACTTCTAACATGCCTGACTCTGAAATGCTACCTTGAATATGTAGGCGTGGAACAAGATAGCTGTGGAGGTGAGGGAGAGGAGGGCAAAGGATGAAGTTTCACGTGTTCTATATGATAGCAGGACATTACTTTAGGGAAGTGGAAGTGAGGAATGGCTACTGTCTTGCTAGATTTCTGCCACATCCAATTTAGTCAAGTGCTCCTCAGATCCCTCAGTGCAGAGCAGTCACAAGCAGAACCCAGGCAAGACGTTCAGTATGCATATCAGAATATAGAGGAGCCAACAAATAGCTGCCCTTTTGTTGAACGGAGAAGTAATTTTCACTCTAATATTTTTTTCAGTGTTTTCTTAATAAGCAAAATACTTATTTTTAAATCACTATTTGCTGTAGTATCACTTCTCTGTGATTTACTGAGGAAGGAAACATACTTCTTACTTTCATCACTGGACTGGTCACTCCTGTTCCCCCTCACAGCATTCATGTTACCAGCATACTGTGCACAAGCTTTCAATTAATTTAGCTATGGATACTACTTGGCCATGGCACTCACACTTCAGTTCAGAATTCTTGCCTTCGCTCTGGTTTGTTTTGTATGTTCTCTCCTTGAGTTAAATTTTTTCCCATTTTCTCATCTGCATCTAGGCCAGTGTGAAGGTGTGGGGCTTACAAAGGCTACAAGGAAGGCTAAATTCTCACCTGTGTAGTCGGAGTGGAGACTTCTCTCCTAAACACTTTTCACTTTTATAATATTTATCTTCCTGTGTTCCTCTACTCGTCAGATCTTTTACTAGATTGTAGTCCAGTTTATGATTCTTGGGTTTGTAGTTTGACTTCTCCAGCCCACAGTCCACTTCAAGGTCTTTATTTTTATTGGTGTTTTTGAGCTGGGAAGCTGGAATGAGATTGTCCTTCTGGAAGTCAGACAGATTGTTCATTGTCTCCAAGTCCTGCTGTGGGTGCATCCTCATCTGCCTGATGACCATTGCTATCATGCAGAACAGTATGAGCAAAGCCACCAGCCCCACTCCCATGGATATAGCAATCCAGGGGACTGGTTTAGGAGGAAGTGTGATGGGCACTGAATAAACTGGTAGTTCACAACGGCTGCCCATGAAGCCAGAAGGACAGTAGCAGACAAAGTTGGCACTATAAAGTCCACTGTAGCATGTGCCTCCGTTCTCACATGGCCCAGAAGCACATTCATCTCTGGTCTTGATGTCACAGTTCCTGCCGCTATAGCCTGGCAAGCACGTGCAGGTGTAGTCATTGATCAGGTCGTGACAAGTTCCCCCATTGGAACACGGGTTCCTGGCACAGTCATTGATGTTAATCTCACATTTCTGACCAGAGAAGCCAGCCCGACAACGACACACACGAATCTGACCAAGGTAAAAGCAATTACCATCTGAGGAAAAAAAAGTAAAAAACAAATCAGTATGCAACGTGTTTTGCTCAGAAACATAAAGCTCTCCCACCCTGTAAGCATTACATACTACCTCAAGAAGAGGGAGATTATTTTACAAAACCACACATCTAAAGCTTACTTCTAGCTTACCTATCACCCTTTAAAACCATGCCTCTTCTAAATATGTAATAATGTTGGTTTAATGTGCATCATGCTTTCCCATTCCGTGATAAAGCTTATGCACTGTTTTCTTACATAGAAAATGCCAGTGAAAGTCCCCAGCAAGAGACCAAAACTAGGAGAGATGTGAAATACAGTGAGGGAGAGGGATTAATGTATTAGAGGAAGTGTAGAGGTCAGATTGGATTTCTATCACTTCTGCACTGAAAAGCACAAACAAGTGGAGAAGCCATGAGATTTTTTTTTTTTTTTGATAAAAAAGACTCACCATTTGCACATGGGTTGCTTGTGCACCTGTCTACTTTTTTTTCGCAGTTTGACCCCGTGAAACCAAAAGGGCAAACACAAGTGTAGCTGGCTCCTTGTTCTTTTTCCAAGCATGTGCCTCCATTGAAGCACGGAGAATCGATACACGTCAAAGCACTGTGCTCACAGTGAGCTCCGTAGTAGCCAGGGGGGCAGGCGCAGCGATAACCATTCTCCAAATCCTGCAAAACACAACAATAGGCCATTGTGATTTGATGCCACCAAATGATAGTTGTGCCTGTGTTTCTTTTTGGTCAGCAGCGAGTGCTGTTCTGTCCCACTTCATTCACACTTGGATGTGGCAAAAGTGGCATTTGCAGAGTAAATAACTGCAAGCTGGATTGTGGGGGACAGGACTGTGAACTGGCTGTATTTGGCACATAGGAGTAGTCAGGCAACTACACAAGCAGAGCAGATACAGTTGTAGGGAGCCTAGAGGCAACTGGGCAAAAACAAGTCTAATGCCACTACAGTCTAATGGGATCCCCAGTGTCCTTCTAGAGCAGAATGACATATGCCAGCCTACACAGCTGCCATCAGGACATCTACCCTCTCCATAAGAGCTCCTCCCCTCCCCACTCCTTTTTTTTTTTTTTTTTTTTTTTTTAAAGGGTTTATTTTGCTTTGCCATGGAGAAGTCCCATCACTTAGGTCACAACAAAACTTGTCTCTTCCTTATAAGCAATATATATCCAAGGCCTTGAGAGAAGGGAATTAGGGGGTCTTGGAGCATTAGCTTTAACCAAAACATGCATCAGATTACATCTGATATCTATAAGCTATCAGTCTCTATCAGCAGGTTGGATCAGTCATTGACTGGGTCTGAAAATACACTGAAACACGAGAAAACTGAAAATACAGAGCTTCATTTCACAAAAAGTGTTTCATCTGATTGCCCTTGTATCAACTGATGCTGCAGTCCCATAGCTGAAAGAAAACATTTTCTTTTATTTGCTATTAAAATATAGAATTAGCATATTTCTTTATGAACCTTGGTTTAGGAAGCTTTTTTTTTTATTTTATTTTACAGATACGCTCCCTCATGAGCCTTGGATTTTGCCAAGATCTCATAATGGCTGCCACAGAAACCTAAGGATCAGTTGACTAGTTCTAATCTAGATGATACATCTCCTCCTGTAACAGACTTCCTCCCCTGACACATCCAGGGAAGGGTTCAGAATGATAGTTGTGAGAGTCAGTAATGAACCTGCGTACTATCGAATTCCCATTATGTTGTTACAAAACCATTTCTGAAAAAGTATACTGGAGCTTGCTTCACACAAAGACTTTACATTTAAAATGCCCTTACTGTGCAACTACCGCCGTTCCTACAGGGATTGCTGTCACACTCGCTGATCTCATGTTCGCAGTCAACACCAGTAAAGCCAGGTTTGCATGAACACGTATAGCTGCCCTGGCCAGTGTTCATGCAAGTTGCTCCATTTTTGCATGGTCTGTGGTGAGTGCAGTAGTTCAGATCTGCAAAGATACCAGGTGTTAGAAGAAAGTGTTTGACAGCTGGCAAAAGACATTCATACTAAAACACCATGATCAACAAAGAGTTTTAATTGAAGTCTTCAATTTTGCTACCAATAGAAATACTGGAGATTCTTATCCAGGTTATTATCAGTTCTAATCATGTTTGAGACTGTTATGAATTTACACGTCTACTAATCAAGCTCTGAATTTTGAGAAACTTATCTTTCTCAGTGCTTTGGTATGTTCTCCCTTTTTGGGGGCGCAATCCCATTAGCTGTGATGATGCCAAAGTGAAAAAAATGTACTCCAAATATTTTCTCAGAAAGACGCTCTGAGGCACTACAGACACTCAGTGCACGATGTATCACATAGTAGAAGAGCTAGCCCTGTCATTAAAAGGTGTGCTCCAAGGCACATTCTGGGAAGGCAGGAAGGAAACAGAAATATTTAGGCTTGGAGATTTAAACAAACATTGGAAATATTTTATTGTTTATTTACTGTGTTCTGTTGTTATGAATGTTATTAGTTTAAACTGTCTAAATGCTCTGCCAAACTAGATAGTTGTTTTTATTTTCCCTTTCAATTTGAGGCAGAAGTTAAGCACACAAGTCCATATCACGTAAGTAGAGAATCTTTATAAGCACTATAAATGTCAGAGAAATGGAAATGCAATTGGTTAATAGGTAACTACCAACAACAAAAAAATCTGCACCTTTACTTTTCCTGCTTAATTCAGACTTCCCTATCTTAATCCTATAAATGTCTTGCAAACACTTGACTTGCTCTGAGTACTTAATGATCTCAGTGCCAGCAGTGCATATATGGCCTTGAGGACATGACTGCTCAGCTGGCTACAGTTCAGTGATTCACTGGGTTGAATAGGTGGAAGTGGTCTGGTGTACCTTAAAATGGAACCTGTAAGCAAGAATGAAAAGTACATGATTTTTCTCTCATGCTCCAGACTTATCACATGAGTTAACTTCCTTGTATGCAAAATAAGGAAGGCCAAATTATGGTGTTTACTGCTGCTGGAAACTGTTTAGTAAATTGTTATCGTTGTACAGGGAATACATTAAACTTAGCTTGAGAAAGCAGAAAACTTGCCCACTCACCACTCACCCAGGTGGTGTTTTTCTCTTGAAAACAAGAGCTACCAAAAAGACTTAGTTGTTTTCAGCCAAAACTACTACAAATAAAGATGTGGTATCTGAGACAGCGTTGGTACAGTAACGCCTCTCTACACGCACTATACACAAATTTAATTCTGGATCAGATTCCTTAGTTCCAGACCATGCAATATCCAACCCAGAGCCCTAAGCACAACCCTCAGAACCAACCTTGATCACAGAAGAGGCCACCCCATCCTTCGTCACATATGCACTGCCATTGTGTTTTACAAGTCCCGTGGCGGCAGCCTATGTGGGGAATGCATTCATCGCAGTAGCGGCCTTGCCAACCAGAACGACAACTACAAGAAAAGTCAAATTAAAGCATTAATGACATGGAAAAGAGTAAGTTTCTCTTACAAGTTGACATTTTAATTGAAATTCAGATTGCAATTGCCATCTACTCACATGCACTCTCCAGGCTTGGTGCAATATCCATTCTGTTCAGCACATCCAGACAGACAGATGGCTGTAAGGAAGACGGAAAAAAAAAAACACAACAAATGTTTAGATAAATACGTGTGGCATGACAGAATACACTTGTAAAAAGGGGAACGCCAGCTTTTAAAAAATACTTTGAAAACCAGTTTTGCACTTCCAAAGCTTTGTTTTAAAAACTCTCAGTACAGGGAGTTCTGGAGCAGGAGGAAGTGAACAGGGAGAGCCAACGTCTGACAAGCTGTCCCTTAGTTTTTTCAGTTTACACAACAAACACAAACTCTTGCAGCTCTCTCAAAAAGCAGCAAGAGGCGGCAGCCGCATTTACTCTAACAAAAGACTGCAGAAACCCAGCGGGGCCCTGAGCCCACAGCAAAGATTCCCACTATGACAGTGCAACACCTGCCCCACCAATGGCAGAAGTGGGGAAGCTTCTGCAGACAAGCTGCTGGCAGCGTAACTTGGAATAGGTATGACTGACTCGGGGATATCAGCTCTTCTCCGCTGTTTCTTCACTACGTAGAAGTGCAGCATGACATTGGCAGCTGCAGCAACAGCAGGGCAAAGTCCTCAGCATGCCACTTTTGATCTCCTGGCACAGAGTGGAAAGGTCAGCGTGAAAGCACAGCCCAAGCCTCCACCAGGTGCACTGCACTTAGCAGGCACAAGCAAACACGCTGCATCCAGCATGGGGCCTCCTGATGCACTTGCTGCAGGAGACAATGCACTTTAGGCCCAGGGTACTTTCACCAAACAGCTCTCTCAGTTTGCCTTTCCTCAAAAGGCCTCTTGACTTGCATTCTTGTCTAAGGCTATGGCTTGGGTTAGCCTAGGGGAAGGCCTAAGGAAGCCGCAGCAGGTGGGCAAGACACCAGCGGGACAGGCCTGCCCAGCACACAGGACAAGAGGCAGCACAGCCCACCAAAGTGATCCCTCCAGCACTCACTGAAGCGAGGCGGCCAAGCCCTGCTATGCAGATGGGCTGCGGGGCCTGGGGAGCTGGCGTGGCAGCCATCATGGCACAGAGCAGCACTTACGCTTGGTGCAGTACTCGCCGGTCCAGCCGGGCAGGCAGGTCAGACTGCCATCCACCTCGCAGACATAGTGCCCAAAGCGGTCGTCGCGGCGCTTGCAGAGGCGGGAGCAGCTCTCTCCGTAGTAGTTCTCGCTGCAGACCACGCGGTAGGAGTAGCGCAGCTGGGTCAGCAGGCTGCTCTGCACATCCTGAGACCAGACCTCACCCACCGCCAGCGACCGCTGGATGGCCATCTGGCTGATGAGCCACTCCTCCGGCGGCGGCCGCGAGCCTGCGGCGGGACAGCAAGCAGCGCATCAAGCTGCGGCCAACAGCACCGCCACGTCCACCACCCACCCTGGGAACCCCGGCCCCAGCGAGGAGAGAGCGCGCGTCGGTGGGAATGGAGCGGGGCCAGCGTGCTGCTGCCCTGAGGGATGGAGGGAGGGAGCGGGGTCGATGTGAGGGAAGACCCGTAGCCGAGAGCCCAGGCAGAGGGGGCTCCGCGTCGAGGGCTTTCAAAGTGCTGCTGGAATATCCTTTTCCTCTCTTGTCAGAAAAACATCCCAAAGCCATTATTCCTTTCCAAAGGGCGGAATTCGAGAAAGGTGTAAAATACAGGAAAAGGCGGCCGGGGCTCTTTGGCAGCCTCGCGGCTTTCTCACCGCTGAGCTCCTTTCTTTCCCACGCCAAAAATAAACCGCAGGAAACGCAATTGTGTTGGAGATTAGGTCGGGATAGAATCAAAGCGGCCCCTGACGGGCATCGTTTGGGGACTAACTCCTGACGGTCGGATAAAGCCGGCCCCGAAATTATCGCATAAACATCTGAGCCGGGGGCGGCGGGGCCGGGCTGCTGTTAACCGTTTCGGGGCGGGGGCGCGGCGCTCACCTTGCGGCAGGTAATTGGCGGGCGCGTGCCAGGCCTGGATGATGAGCGAGAAGGTCCCCTGCGGGCAGAGAGCAGCGTCAGCACAGCGCGGCGCGCCCGCACCCCGCCCGCACCGCGCCACCCCGCACCGCGCCGCTCCGCTCGGCCGAGGAGCGCGCCCGCCGCCCCGCGCTGCTCACCGGCCACGTGAAGTTAAAGGGCAGCTTGATGGGGCTGTCGAACCGCTCCGTGTCGCGGATGCTGAAGGAGTTGACCCCCAGCACCGGGGTGATGATGCTGCCGAAGGTGCAGGAGCCCGGCGACACCACCGCCTGGAAGTGCTTGAGGCAGACGCGGAAGAAGGTGCGGCAGTGCGGGGCGCAGGGCTCTCCGCTGGCCAGCGCCCCGCGGCTATTGACGAACTCGTGCAGCTTCAGCTGGAAGACGCCGGAGCCGGACGCGCTCTGCACAAAGGAACACAACACAGCCCCGTCACACCTCGGCCAGCACCCACTGACACCTCGCCAGCCCCTCTCGCCGTCGCTCCGACCGTTACCTGCTGCAAAAGCACTAACAGCAGCGTCAGGCCGCAGGCGCGCCGCGCTCTCATCCTCGCGCCGCTCGTTCTGTATTCCCCAAAAGCTCCGCCGAGCGCGGAAAGCGGCGCTGCCCGCGGGCCGGAAGGTAAATCCAGGTGTGGCCGTGCCCTCGGGGCGCTAATCCTGAGCTTTATAAACTCCAGAGCCCGCGGGCTGGGAACGGGGACGCCTCGTCGGGACGGCTCCTCCTTCGGCGGGTGCCGGCAGCGCTCGGTAAATGGGAAACTTGCTTTCCTCCGAGCGGTTTATATAGTTGCCTCGCATCCTCGCGAGCTCATTATGTAAACTGTCAGTCAGCGCGCGGGCGATCCCTCCCCTTTTCCATCTTTCCTTTCTGGAAAACGGAGCCCGGTGCTGTGAGAGCCCTCGGGTCCCGCACTCGAGTCCTGTCTGCCGGCGCTCCGCGCGGGGCCGGACAAACCCCCGGCCGCTCGGCTCTGTACCCCCCCGACGACGGGAGCTCCGAGTGGCGGGGTTCGACGTGTTCCCCGAACTCGCCCCGTCCCTCCCGCCCGCGCCTGCTCCTCGGGCAGAAGGCAACGACCGGGCCGAGGCGCCCGGGGCGCCGCTCCCCGACGGTCCCGGGGCGGGGGGCTCGGGGACTTCGGGGAGGGGGCCGGACCGCTGGCGGCGTTGTGCCGCTGCCGGGCCGCGCTCCGGCGTGCGCCAATAAAGCCTTGGCCTGATTGCGGCGTGCGCTTATTGTTGGGTCGCGTGTCCCTCATTAAAGCCGAGCACAGAGAAGGCCTTTCATGTGGCTTTTTATTTCAGCTTGTTAAATGGATGGGAGGCCGGAGGGGGGAGGGAGAGATAAACCCTCAGCTGTATGGTAATGAGGCCTTGCCACCTTTGTGCCAGCGTCGGGCTCGCCCGGCTGCGAACCTTTCCGGCGTGGATCACCTGGGGAGAAGCCCTCGGGTCCACAGCTCTCCCAAAGGCGCTCCTGGTGCAGCGGCGATTCCACGGATCGGGCCCTCTGGGGGAGCGCGATAAGGAGGAAGTCCCAGGGTCCGGCTGGCTCGGCACTGGGCTGAACCCTCAGCCCAGCCACTCCCTGGAAGCGGCCCCGGATCGGGATGCGGGCCTCAGAGGAAGAAAGGCGCGGGATGCGGGGGTGCTCGCGGGGGCGTGAGGCACACGCCGGGAACCCTTTGTCTGGACCCGTAACCGGGTCGGGAGGAGGAATGTGCCGCCGCCGCCGAGCTCGGAATTTTGCAGCGATCCGCCCGGCCAGATCCCGGCTTTACCAGCAGCAGCGTCAACTGTCAAAATCAAATCTGATGCTAATAGCTTCGGTACTAAATAAAATGAGAGGCCAGATAACATCAGTGCTTGATAAATGGTAATGAGTGTCTAACCTAGGGGAACAGAAGGGCTGTGGGGCTCTTTAATTCAGCATTGAAAGGCTAGCTGGGTACTGCGGGCTCTAGCAGATGTTAGTATGTGTGTGTTTTGATTTTTGACTTGTATTGGACGTTTATTAGGCTAACCAGAGCCACCCCACGCATGGCCACTCGGCCCAGGCACCATCTGGCACAAGCAGGGCGGCGCGCAAGAATAGGGCCTCGCTTCGGCGCTGGGGATCCACGGGCAGCATCTACCATATGGACCCGCGGCTAATGTAGGTTACGGCGAGGCGAGCGGGGCTCCGCTCCTCGCAGCTCCGCCGAACTCCCCGCGGTCCCGCGCCGTGCACTTCGCCCCCCTCCTCGATCCCGGCACCGAGCGGCTCCGCCGGGCAAACGTTTCCCGGAGCCGGAGCGAGCGGTTGCGATAGGGGCGTAAAATGAGACTCCGGGGCGTTGTTGTGATTGCGGCTATAAAAAGAGCCCCTCATAAAGTAATACGCGGGGAATATAACAAACCACCTGCTGCATGTTGACACACGCACACGGACTTCAGAAGGAAAAAAAAAAAAAAAAAAAGAAGAAGTTGCGCTGATAGCATCGGGCGGCTGTGCCCGAAAGGCGGAGAGCGGGAGCGCGGCGCTCCCCAGTTCCCCGCGCCCGGTGCGGGGCACAGCGGGGGGACACCGCAGAGCACCTCCCTGCGGGCCGCGGGCCGCGGTGCTGCCTTCGGGCTGCGTGCTTGGGCCACCTCGCTTAGAAACCTGCCCGTTTGTTCAGCGCCGGCCCTTCCGTGCGCTGCGTGAACCGCATCCCCCGGTGGCTTTTAAACCCCTTAACTCGAAAGTTGCGCATCGACTCGGCGCTGACACACACCGAGAGAGCCTAAAGAAAAAAAAGAGAGAGAGAAAAGGAAAGAAAAACCCCTCTTGCTTGTTTTGTTTCTGCCTAAATGGCCGTAGCGCGGAGCATCTCTCCAGGGAGAGCCGCTCCGAGGGGTGTTAATGTGGTCGATTTGGGGTACAAATGTTTGGAAATGTTTCCCGATTCGCACAGAAGGAGGGGGGATTTGCAAACTGTTGCTGCCACATGGCTCCTCCAGCCTGTCCATTCTCATTGTAATGAGGCCGGCGCGTGCCTCATCTGCCGCGCGGGCGCTGCCACGGGCCGGCCGGGCACGCCGCGTGCCAACTGGGACAGCGCGGCTCCGCACCGCTCCGCGCCGCTCCGCTCCGCGCCGCCCGGCCCGGCCCCACCCCGCCCGGCCCGACCGCCCCCCCAGGAGCAGAGCTCGGGCAGCGCGGCGGCGTGTGCCCATTGAGCCATTGTTGCTCGGAGCTGAGCCCATAAAAATAAGAACATTTCTATTAAAGGGTATAACGATCACTATTGAGCCTCTCGCTACAAATCGATGGCTTCTTTTCCATACAAATGCCTGCTTATGCCTTTATGTTCTCCATCTGTTTGTAGCTAACACCTGCCATTCAATAAATCGATTTGGCCATTTAATGTAACAGCTTCCCGGGACATTTTTTCGTGCCAGATGCCACAGCAGCTCCAAACCTCGCCCCAGCCCTCGCGGGGACCCGCTGCCCAGGCACGGGGCTGGGGCCGGCACCGCGCTGCAAAGCTCCCCTTGGTCGCTCGCTCTTCTGCTTGCTTGCGGCCGGTGTGACGGATCCCGTTTTATTTAGCGCCGTATTATCGCAGAGGAACCCGGCCAATGCCAGGCAGGGAAGTGGCTCTCGGGGATGCAGTTTTGGTGCTGCTGGGGCTCTCTGCGCTTCCTGTAGGTGTGCTAGAAGTGCCTTTGAAAGGCAGCTGTATTGCTTTAAAGCTGAATGAATGTAAAAAAACCCAAAACACATAATACAAACAGTTCTAGATGTGGCACTGAGGGATGTGGCTAGGGGGTCTGGTGGGTCTGGGCTGATGGTTTGACTTGGTCCACTTGGTGGATTTGGAATTAGTTGTCTTTTCCAATGTTAGTGGCTCTATCATTCTACGGTTCTATGATATGAGCATATTTCACTTATGTGGTTCTGTTTGGCGAATAACTCGGTGCAAGCGGTAGGCACCACCCTACAGGCAGCTGTCAGTAAAAGCCTGATTTCCTATAGAAGCTCACTTGGAGGCCTGCGGTCCCTCGGCACTTTCACCTGAGATGGATGAGCAACACTGGGAGCTCTCATAAAAAGTGCTCCTGGGAACTGTGGCTGGAACTGAGAGAAGCACCAAAGAGCAACTTGAATCTTTGTTAGGTTTTGAACCTCAGAGCTGTAGGTGGGACTGGGAGGCTGGCTGTGCCTTGCTAGGACCCGGTGTTTGTTTGCACAAAGGGAACATGTGGGCCAGCAGCCATGGCTGGGCCCTGCCTGGAGCAGCATAACAAAGTGCAGGCTTTGGTTAAGGGAAAACCCCCCTTTGTGGGCTGCTGGTAAACCTCCCATGGGCCCAGCACTGGGAACTCCTGCCTCAGAGGTCTATGTCTTCCAGCAGATGGTTGGGTTGCCCTTGGCTGCTTAGAATATGTCTGGGGCTATAGTACACAGCACTGGGATCTCTTGAAGGAGGCTTGCAAGTGGCTACTGTAATCACTTTCCCTGCTCCCTTTAGCCTGGCACGAGCTGGGAGTTGCAGAAAGTGCAGGACAGGATTTAGGGTCCTCTCCAGAGGCTGGTGCTGGCACAGCAGCAGGATGAGGGCTGTGGGGCTCACAGCATTGCACCTGCGTGCACACCAGGGGAAGCTGGTCTGAGCAGCTGCAGCTCCTCAGAGCTGTAACAGTGAAAGGTATTTAAATACAGCTGGCTACCTAGGTAAGGAAACTCCTTTTAAAATCCCTGTGCTGTAGGTAAAACTTTCTAATGAATAACGAGAAAAAGACCATCCTGACTTTTTACCTGTAGCATTTTTCTTTAGTTCTAGTAAAAAAAAAAAAAAAAAAAAAATTGTTAACCAGCAGCAGCTGCTTTTGCAGGCCATCAAAAGTGATCCTGGATTGTCCAGATGGAGTCACTCAAGACAGAGACATGAGTGAGGGCTGCCCCCGGCTCCAGGATTTCTGGGTTTGTCCTATTTTAAGAAGATCTACTGTCCTGCAAACGCTGCTAGTGGGAAATGATTGGATGCAGGAGCCCTTGTGGGGGCCCACCAGGCAGCCTCATGTGGAGCTGTGGCGATGCGGCATGCTGACATTTTGACATAATGTGGTGATGATTTTGTGCTAGCATCGGCCCTCCGAGAGGAAAGTAAATATGTGACATATTGTTTGGGGAAACAAAATAAACTAAACAATGAGGTCCTGTGCCCAGTGACTGATGCAGGCTCTGCAGGCCCATGCAGACCCTCTTTTCCTTTGTGATCTGGGGATGCTGGGAAAACGAGTGCGTCGGGGTATCCGACACCCATCCCTGGCCCATCCAGCGCTCCTCCTTTTTGTCTTTGTGTGCGGCCATGCAGGGAGCGAACACAGAGCACCCGCTGTGTTCCCATTGTTTCTCCTGTCTAATGGCCCTACTTAGCCATGGAGGAGCGGGATGGATTTGCGCCTTGTGCACATTGTTCTTGGGGTTCAAAAGAATACTTAAACTAGAGCAGTAGTTAGTATGACAATGGAATAGAAATGAACATTCACTCCAGTGGCTGCGGATGTCACAAGGGCTTAGATAATGGAACAAGGGAGAAGAAAATTAATGAATCTGTCTGTTGACGCATCAGCATAAATATCTTGTCAGTCACACGTGACAGCAGATCTATCTGGATGGCAGAAGCTGTTCTTGCCCAGGCTGCCGGTGAAGTTCCTTAAATCAAAAGTTTCATCAGGTAATTTAGCAGGCTGGAGATAGCTGGCCCTTGACTGTGTAGCATGCTCTAGGTGGATGAGCAATAAATGCTTATCTCAAGTGTCCAGTCATACAAAGCAATGCTGCTGAGGACACGGTGTACCTGATCCTTTCCTCCTGCTCAGGTGCCCATGGTGGCTGTGTCTCCTGTAGCCTTGGCTAATGTGAAGAAGTGCAGAGGCCATTATTAGGCTGAGCACCTGTGTGGAACTCTGCCTGGAAGTCTGCTACTGCTGGAACTCCACTTCATCCCAGCGTGATGAGGTCAGGTAACCAGTGAAGTGTCTTTAAGTGACTTTAATCACCTGTGGAAAGGCACGCACCTATGGAAAGATCCATTCCAGACTGCAGAGACACAGCATCCTGATGTTGCTACCATGATGGAGGAGTTAAGCAGAAGGGTGAGCTGGGCTTAATGTTTAAAAGCCTGGAGTGAAAAATGAGGCCACTGCATGAGATTCTGTAAGCACAAACACAGACTCAGAGTGAGAAACCTTGTCAGAGCTTAGGGTGGGAATTATCTCACCTTACTTTAGCTGTGTATCAGGTAGGTGGGCCATGTTATATGTCCACATTTCCTCTTGAGAGAATACTGGGAGATGGGACCATATCACCTATCCTGGGGGTGGAGTCTGTATCAGACCAGATGAATTGTCACCTGCAGAAACCCTTATCTCCAAAGTGAAAGTCTAGATTAGGTGAGACCCCTAATTTTTAAATAGCTAGAGAGAGGTGGGATTCATCCCTTCCTGAGCAGCTGAATAGATGAGTCAGTCAGAAGACAGGAGAGGAAAAAAGAACCGAAACGATGCAGTTTGCCAAATGCACAGCAGCCTGGGGAGGAGCTGGGAGCAAAGGGTGGCTCTGGACATTGACTGTTGGCGCTGCTTGGGACATTGAGCTCAGGGTGAGGTGTGCCCCAGTCCTGTTGAGAACGCAGTCCTTACAACAGAACGTGCAGAAGTGGCTACTGGATACAAAAAAATGCAGCCTCATAGGTAGCCTGTGCTTTGACACTTCCCATTGAAACCTTCCTTATGCACAGCAAGGCACCCAACAAAAGGCATGGGTCTGACACGGAAAGGGTGCAACAGATGCAGAAGGTGGGGATTGGGCCACAATTGTGACGCTGAGAGGTGTGACTTGTACAATCGGGAAAGACTAACACAAGGTTCTGTTCTAAGTTCATTCTTAATAAAATCTGGAGTGTTGTAGTGAATGTGGATGAAGGGAGATTTCAACTAGTATGTACCACAACCAACAAACAACTTGGTAGGTTACAAAGCATTTCCATCTTATGGTTTATACATTCATAATGCTCCCAAATAGATATGGTGATGGATCAATAGATTTAAAATATGTCTGGGTTTTATTAATTCATTAGGGGAGCTCATAGTTAACCCTTGAATAATCAGCTTAAAAGCAGAAGGCAGATTTTCTGGCATACGGTTTTCCGTGGACATTTTGCTGGTCAAGTGCCAAGATATATAACAATTTAGATACCCGGTGTGTTTATTATCTAGGATCTAGCAGAGGCTTTAGCCTTCAGTCTTGACATTTACACAGTGGCAGCTGAAGTCTTTGGAGAATAGCACCAAACGGAGATGCTTTATCCCATGTACTAGGAAAAGTTTTATTCTGTTAATGATGAATTGCCCAGTGACAGCACTTTACACAACACATTGTACAACTGCTTATTTTGGTGCCTGCTTGTTTTCCCATTTAAGAGTTTTGGCCACACGTTCATGTTCTGTTTCATTTCATGCTTGCTGCAACCCCCCACAGATGAGTGCTGCTTCTTGTCTCATTTTAGAAACAATTCACAGCTGATTAATTCTCAAAACTCTTGAAACTGATGAAAACAGTGAACATTCACTTGCGAAGGCTAACTCCAGCTTTAAAGTATTCCTAGATGTAGCTTTTATGTTTGAGATTTTTGGCAAGGCTTGAATAAACCTTTTCCTCCATCAGACGTGGCAAAAGGAGTTGGAATTGGAGGGCAGTCTATGTCCCGTTGCCTTGATTTTTTTACCCACCACAATGTCTGCTATGTCTTAGATATCAAGGGTAAACAACAGGGCAGAAAAGTCACTAGGGATGGTTTCCCCTGCACTATCCCTCCAGCAGTGGATGCCATCAGCAGGGAAGTCATGACAGAAGATGCTGGGAGATACAGATCTAGCCAGGATATGACTGTTTATGCAAGTTCTGCCTGCCTTTCTGGCTTGAGGGGATTCAGCTTACTTGGGGTTGGTGGCGCAGGAGCCGTAGAACCCCCACAAAACACCCTCTGCAATAGATCTGTTTTGAAGCACCTCTTCATGTTGCAAGCAGCAGGTAAATGGTTGAAGATAGGCAATATATCCACCTGCCAGGTTGTTTTTTTTTGTTTGTTTGTTTTCTTTTTTTATGGTTCCCAGGTACTCTTAATGGAGGTGGTATGATGATGCTCACCTGAAACCAGGCTGCCCTGCTGGAAGCTGTTGACCTATCCAGATGCTTGTGATGTGCTCCTTGTGCTCTGTCATAGCTGATCTGAGCTCTGGCGTTGTCCAGCTTTACGGTAGGATAAAAGCGATGGGTTGGAAAGAGAGAGGTTGTAGGGGGAGGAAGGAGTTTAGTCTTTGTTGTATAGTATTGCTTCACTCTTGTAGCTGAGGTTGTTGTGATGTTGTGGGTGTTTAAGGGGAGGATGAGGGTGTTGGCTGGCTAAATGATGGAAAGCTGAAAATGGTATTCAAGCAGAGGAAAAGGAGAAGGTACAGAAAATGTGTATGATATGCTGTGTGGGTAGACTTGCTCTTCTGAAGGCAACAATCTAGGGAGGAGGGTGGAAAAAGTAACTGTATGTGGATGCCTTTGTGTTGCTTCGTGCTGGTTTTTAGAATTGGTTTTTTATATTGGCTCCTGTTTTTTGTATTTTTTCCTAGTTACAAGCTGATGAAGTCAAATTCAATCTGTTGTTTGTGTTACTTTTCTTGATGCTGCTTCTAATTGTGTGGTCGTTCAAAGGCAGCCAGCAAGAGTGATTAGAAGGCTCATTCATACAAATGACTATACTCGAGTGACTGCAACTCAAATGAGGAAATACCAACAAAAGCTGCTGTACAAACAGAATGCTTAAAGGACAGAGCCTGGCTTAGAAAAATGTGCTAGTGAACATAGCGTAGTTAAGGCTTGTGGTCTATAAACACTGGAGCAATTTCAGTTTGCTCCTAAAAAAGAAACTGATATCTTTTATAACTTAAAGATCTGCTGTAGGCTCTAAGCCTTGTACTGCTGCTGACTCCCAAGCAACTCTAACTACAAACTCCATAGAGATGTATCTTTTTGGTATTGCATAATGTAAAGTTTAGGCTAGTCTGGAAACGTGCTCTCTGTATCCCTATCAGACGCTGCTAAACCAATAACAGGGGCCACTGTATTCTCTGTCAGTGTGTGATCATTCAGATCTGCTTCCTATGATATTCCAAGCTCCTTCTTGAATTCAGTGCTGCTGTAAGGCCTGGCACGTCTTAGTTCACAGGACAGTACCTCTTCTTAGTAACAGATCCAGTACAGCACAAGCAGCAGCAGTGAGAGCTGCTCTGTGCTGTGATTCTAACACTCCTTCATGCCAGTTTGGAGTGGCTTATACCAGTGTAACAAAGTTTCTAGTCCACTCATCAGAAAAGATGTTCGCAATCATTGCGTGTAGACCAATATCCATTGGCACTGAGGCAGAAAGGAGTAGATTCATGGCATGCAGGACAGGTGATGCTCAGAGGTGGTAGTGACTTTTGGTCACTAGTGTGTAGGGCGGCAACCTGGAAAGCTGCCACAAATAGCGTTCAGTCCCTGGAGCCAGCAGTCTTTGCTGGTGGCTTTGCCAAGGACTGCCGAGTCAGTGATTGCCAGCAGCCCTTAGGTTTGGGCTTATGTACTGAGAAGCTTGAGGGCAGCTGGAACGTGCAGCTCTGCTAACAGGTGACAGTGAATTTGTTGTTTTAACCTAAAGGTTAGTAAGTCACTGAGGTCACTGCAGTGTTAGACATTCAGAGTACATTGCTTGTATCCAAACCTGGTAAAATCGCATAGGGGTGGTTAGCCCCTATGGGCTAAGGGATGCTGACTTCTTCCCTTTCCTGAGCAGTTCTCTCTCCTGTTCTTAATGCAGTATTACAGCCATGGGATGATTTCCCTTGGCTGAGCTCAGGGCAGTGTCTCAAGCATGACTTGCCCTGTTGGATCCTGGTGTTTTTCTCTTTCTTACTACCTTGAGACGACAGGGTTTTTTGTTTGTTTTTCCCTCTCTCCAAACTTGAAAGTTGCTTCAATGACCTGTTTTCCTGGGAGTAGTACCCAACTCTAAGTGCCACTCACTCTTTGGGCAGGAACTGCAGATGAAACCAGTGACGTGTATCTGTGATATTGCAGTGTCTGGGACTCTGCACAGGTCTCCCCACCCGTAGGAAAGAGACAGGAGAGTGCCACAGAACAGATGGAGACATGGAGCGGTGGCTGTGTGAGGAGGCACAAAGCGATGAGTCAAGCAGCTGTCAGAAGGAAGCACACTTCCCTGAAATGGAGAAAGCTGGGCCTGAAATGGACTTCATTGTATTTTCTGTAGCTCATGAGTGTGAAGGTACAAAATGGGATAGTTGGGCTATGATTTTAAAACAAGTAGACTTTTGTTGTTGTTAAATAAGCATGATTAGATTGTAGGATACAATGCAAGAGGCAGTTGTCAAATGTCAAAACCTTAAGAGGATTTAAATAAATCAAGGCCCCATACAGCTTTTTCCTTGTTCACCTTGTTTCCTATTTCACCTTCCCGTGTTCTCTTTTGCTGATTTTGCAGTCAGTTTTCCAGCTGAAGCAGTGCATGGGGTCTCCCCAGGGATTGCCCTTGACTCAAAAGGGCAAACACGTCTCTGGGAATGAAGGGATCTCTTGGGTCCTGAGCCAGTGCTCTGTGAGACCAAGGGGCTGAACACTAAGAGGCACCGTGGCTCCATACCCTCATGTAGTGGAAGAGGAAGGAATGAGAGTGCTGCTGGAAAATAGAGCTGCGTTCCAGAAGGATTGCTGTCCTATTGGGTTTTGGTAGCAACCTGAATTGGTGGCTATTCTCCTTCCAGGCAGAACAAGCAAAAAGATCAAAAGGCAAAAGCAGATTATTATATAAGTTGTAAAATAAAGAAACCAAGTGAGGGATTTTGTACTCTGATGGTACCAGTGTTCTGGTGTAGAACTCTTTATCCCCAAATCCTCAGTCTTGATTTTGGAGACCCCAGCTTAGGGGTCTGGGAGCCTCAGACCCTAACACAATCTCTACATCAAGAGGAGAGATACTTCTGTACTTGGACTGGTCTCTGATGCAGAGATCTTAAAGTGTACCTGCGGGGGTTTTTGGCTTCATCCATGCCTTTGGCTGTACTACTCCACTGAGCAGAACTTGTTCCATGGAGAGAGGTGAATGAGCAGCACTACCTCAGTCACTTTTCATTCTTTGTTGTTGTTCTAGTCCAATCGCCTTCCTGAATGTGTGCATTTGCTTTTTTGGTGTTGCTTAATTTCTGCCTCACACTAGTCTGCTTATATTGTTCCTGAGGCTTTTGTTGCTCCCACTATGGAACACAGAGGATCTCAGCTGAGCTGCAGCACTTCCCTGCTCACAGTCCCTCCTTTCCATTCTTGTCCCATCCCCTTTGCTCTCTCTGAGTGGTTTTAATTCCTATTTCCTTTGGTGTTTTCATTCCTTTTCACTTTCACTTCTCTCTGCTTGCACTCCTCTTCCCCGCCTCATAGAATGCTCCTGCCTCTTGCGTTTGGCTAGCTCTTTTATGTTCTCTTGTGATCTTCTTTCCACATGCCTATTCCTGGCTTTTTTTTTTTTTTTTTTTTTCCTGCAGCCTTGCTGCTACTCAGTTTCTCCCTGCTCTATCATATCTACTGCAGTGGCTGGGTGAATGCTTATAAGAACACAAACTCTGCCAAAGACAAGACGAAGGAAAATGCAGTTGCAGCTAATGTATGACCTTGGGTTGATGAGAAGAGACTATTTGGTTAGCTCAGTTACATTTTCTAAGTAGAAAGTAAATAAATGCTTAACTTAAATTACACCTTTATTACCTCTGTTCATCCAGATATCAGAAATGCAGGAAACCACTACAATAAACAAGTGCTGTCCATTTCTTTGGTTGATTGCCAGCCACACATCTCTCCTAGTGTGCAGCCATGGGCTGTTCATCTTCAACCATGGGCGAATTTCCTTCCCCATCTACGAGGCTTCTCAATCCATTAACCTGACTTCTTTGCCTCATGCTGTTGGCATTACAGTAGCTGTAGCTGTGGTGAGCAGGTGTTGCCTTGAGGTTGTGGACATATTCTTGTCTTGTGGTGAGCCAAACACTGGAGCGTGACTTAGAGGAACTGAAAGTGTGCTGCAGGCACTCATTTACGTAACTGAGTGGTTAGCTGAAAAAGGTGGATTGTCTGTGAGTCAACACCTTTACCTGTCGTCCTTGATCCTTGAGTGGGTGGTGCCACAAGCTGGTGGGTGCCCAGCTGTGCAGGAAGAGCTGTAGCCTTCTCCACATAGAATCATTAAGGTTGGAAAAGAACACTGAAATCATCTAGTCCAATTGTTAATTCATCCCCACCAACCCACGGTGCCCTCAACCCAGTGCCAAATCTACATGTTTCTTGAATGCCTTCAGGGATGAACACTGACATGTGTTAGAGAAGAAAACTCCAGCAAGAGGTTCTCCTCTTGCTGCTATTCTGTGCACCCAGGGAGCTGTCAGCAGGCCAGGTCAGTTCCCAAATGCATCTCCTGTGCATCACCTGTCGGTGGTGCTCACTTCTGAGACTGAGCATGGCAATACAGCAGGGTGCAGGTTGGTCCTATTGGTGTTGCCCTCTGGTGACTGGGAGCCCAGAAATGATGATATACACACAGAAGAACAGTTGACATGTGGTTGTCTACTTTTCCATAGTGCCTGAACTCTACCTGCAAGGAGGGTGTTTGTGCTTATCTTCTTTCAGAGCTGCAGGAATGCAGCTGGCTCAGCTGGGGCCCATCACAACACACTTTTGTTGACTCAAGATTATTCTTCTAGCAGATTTCCGTTTGAGCTGCTCACAAATGTGGGAATTGCTGGGTTAATCTTCATAAAAGATAGAAAAGTTGGCAGCATAAGGAATTTTTGAAAAAGCAAATTAAAGGAGAGGAAAGAAGCGGGTGTGAAGTAAATTATTTGCACTGGAGTGTTTTCCTTTCTGAACCAGAAGAGAATGTAAGGGTATTTCCTGAGGAGAAGAATGTAGAGGTGTCCTTCCTTTGCTAATACAGAGGTGAAAATCCCGAGCAGTTAAACATTTTCCAGCTTAGACATGCCCATTCCTGGCAGAAGAGACTCTAATTAGCATTTGCTAGCCCTTTGGGCCTCCCTTTTAGTTCTCACATACATTTAGTTTGCCGCAAAGAACAAAGTTGCAGTACAAATGATCAAGGAAGCTTTTCCAAATCATGTTATTGTTTCGCATGTGCCTGAGTAATTCTTGCAAAGAAGGAAACATGAACTAATATAACGTGTTTATCACACAGCTCAGAGAATGCTGTGGCCGTTGCCGGAGGAGATTTCTGTTCGTAAACCTGCCCAGTGGATTTTCACATGAGAAAAGGTTTTCTAGATGGTGGCTTCATTCACTGCCCTCCAACTCAGAGGTGCTTTGGGAGCAGTGAGCACTGTGCTGCTCTTGGGGCAATCCTAGCATCCTTGTGCTCCTGCAGCAGCCTTGGTCTGCGGGAACAGGTCTGGTGCAACACTTCTGGACAGAAAGGGTCAACAATGTTTGAAATGAAAGCAAACCAGGGGTAATCCCCCAAGCCTGAGCAACTAACTTAGGAGGAGCCTTTCTGATAGCCTCTTCAAATCTGGTAGACTTGTAATTTGTAATTTGCTGTGTCTCTTCATCTTTCTCATGGTGCAAGTAGAAACAGTCTTCCTTTTGTTTTTTTCCCTTTTTTTTTTTTTGCTACTATAACAACATTCAACTCAGGGCTGCCTTAAGGACCTGAAGGAAGAGATGCAAGAAGGATTTTGGGGAGTTTCCCAGGTGTAGATAATGTGTTTATTTGAAGAAAGAATAAGCACAAGTGAAGAGGACTTACATCTTTTGCCCCCACTGCTGTAGCCAGCTGCTTTTGCAATGGATTTAGATAAATTTTTGTTTTCTTAGCTTAGTTTCAAGCCTAATTTGCAATAAAAATAAAAAAATTGAAGACTTACTGTTTTCCTAGCAAGAAGGTTCCTTATGTTGCTCAGTCACTCTTGTCTTGCAGTGTATCAGGAGTCTTGAGAAGTGGCCCTGCATAACCTGAAATGCTAGTGTTTGAGGACTGTCTCTTATATGAGATCTCCAGTACTTCTGGCTCCCCTTTGAGCTAACGGCATTGTGAGAGCAGTTTTTCCTCTGACCTAGAAAATGTAACTTCTGGCATAAACATGTCTGACGTTGTGAATGTGACTGTGGGTGTTTGTATGCGTGCATGGGACCAACACCCTCACAACTCCAAAAGGTGAAGTTTCCGCTGAGCATATTGAGGTCTCTTGCTGAAAACCATCTTGCAGTTGGACAGGTACAGCAGAGTGCTGTATAATGTGCGGAGCTGCTGTCCAAATCCAAGCGTCTCTCTGATCCAGGCGCTCCAGGAGCTGAGGTGGTGACTGGGTGTGTTGCAGGAAGGTCAACAGCTGAGTGCTCAGGGCCAAAGCTGGATGGTGAGAGATGTTGGTATCTGGAGGTGGAACTGTTTGCATAATGCAGCTCCCAGGTTTCAGACACTGGGTGTGGAACGTGCCTGTATTTTTAATCAGCCTTTGCTCTGTTGCATGCTTCCCATTAATCCTTCGGTGTAGCTAACCTCTGCAGTAGGTGAACTTTTTCCTCATCCCGTTGTTGCACGCCTGGGTTCCACTTTGTACCCACTGTAATTACGAGTGAAATACAGCATCTTTATGATGCCCCGGTAGTGCAGAGCCTACAGTCTGGGGCAGGAAATTCCCATCATTAAGGGTTTGCTGAGCTCTCTCTCTGCAGAAAATGACATTTACTAATTACATCATTTTGATGTATATGATACCCAAACCAAACATGTTATAAATTAGCAAAAGCTCATTTGTTTCATGAAAAGTATTGTTCTTCTTTTATTCAATGACCTTTTTGTTCCTCTACATCCTGGACCAATCAAGTGCTGGTGCGGGAGCTGACTTCTGAGCACAGACAATAGCTTATTCCGTCTATTCTGTTCAGACGACTGTAGGAATAGGCAGTCACTTTGTCATGTGGAGACTGGAGGTTGTATAAAACCCTTTTTCCCACCATTTAGAGAGAGTCTGAATCCTGAGAGGAAAACCCTGTCATAATAATAATAATAATCCAGAAGCTAGAGCCCATTGAAGTTTTCTCAGCTCTCTGATTTGGGTGGGGTTGGAATGCAGCCCTCCATGGTTGAGCCACAGCTAAATTTTTAGGGCTATCACATAATTGGTTTTTCTCTGTTTCCAGCAGCAGGTTGTAGGGTGGGTTTTTATTTTTTTATTTATTTCTCTGCCTATGTATTTATTTATTTATTTTCAGTGAGCTTTATTTGCAGTTTCCACAGAGAAACTCCAGCGCTTGCTGGTGTAACAGGTCCTGGGGCTGCTGGCTGACATAACCTGTTGATATAGACTCCAAACCTCTGGTACAAGGAGTGCCCAACTGGCTGCCATGGGAGGGCTGGAGGACAGAGAGTAATGGGGAACCATTTCTGCAGCAAGGTCCTGATGTGTACTCTGCCAGCAGCTTCAACCAGTGCCACTGGGAAGCTGGGGCAGAGCAGTGGGGTGGGAGCAGGAGCAGGAAGAGGGCTGAGACCTCCCTAAAGCCCCAGAGCAGCGGTAGCTCTCCAGTGCCACTGGAATCCGCAGAGGAAGCCCCGCGATGCGATCTGAGAGGCGTTACATGTGTGCCATGGGGTTAGAGGGCTGGGAGACTTCGTTAGCATCATTCGTACATTTGAGTGGTCGCTTAATACTGTTCTTCTTCCTAATGGCCCTTTTGGAAGCCAGCGTGTACCATTCACAACAAGTGTTTATCTTCCAGCTTTTAAGACAGACGTCAGAATATTTCCCTCCTTATTCATGCTCCATCTTTTCTCACAGCCCAATTATTCATGACATCATCACCTTTTCCTCCTCAGCCCCAGACACAGCGTTTCTGTGGCTACAGTTTCCTGGACAAGAATTTCCAGTTTGCATTGTTGGGGGGCGGGAGTAGGGGGGGGAACACAACAACAAAAAAATGGTTGTTCCGTGTGGAAACATTAAATGAGAAACACAGCCATGGAAAAGTCAGATGTGCACACATGTACACACGCCGAACGACAACAACAACAACCACCAAGGTTATTATAATTAATTTAAAATCTGTTTAGAAAAGTGTTCCTTTTATGTTGGACTGGCTCTTTAAGTGGCTCAAGAAGTATGAAAAACAGGAAATCAAACTGCCTCATTAGGAATTGACTCTGCTCAGTAATTAGAGGCCAGAAAACAAAACAAGGAAAAGCAGGTGGCGAGTGAGCCCTGAGCAGGCAGCTATTGTACCACGGCAATGTTCTGCAGGCTGACAGCGTTATTTGGTCAGAAAAGTGTTACTTCCATGGAGAAATGATGATGAGAATCATCCCAAGTTAAATGGGAAAGTGCTCCTTTCTCAAAGTGGATGCAGCGGCTGCGAGCTGGCTTCGGTCTGGAGCTTAATTTGCAATTAGGCAGGATTTTGCTGGGCTCAGAAAGACAACTCTGTTCTCCAGCATCGACTGTTTGCCCGTGAAAATCATGTTAGAAGTAATTATCAAGTGATAGCATATTTTGCTGATACAATCAGATGAGATAACCGCAGACATTAATATCAATTATATTTTCTAACAATAACCTTTGCTGAGAAAATGCTGCCAACGATTTCCAGCAAATATCTGTTTGTGCTTTAGTCATGCTAGGGCTGCTGTATGGGTTTGCTTTCTGTCCACATTTTTGTCTCCAGTTTTACAAGAAGGCACTTTTTGCAGAAAGCTCACATCCAGAGGCTGTGCATGGTCATGTGCCAGAACCAGATGTGAGTTGTGAGTGCTCAGCATGCCCGAGGTGGGGGCCTGCTTTGCCCATTGGTGATGGTGGTGAGAATTTCTGGCTCGTCCCAGCGCACCCCAGTATGACACACACTGTGAAAGACAAACGCTTTAGGAGATGGTTTCATGGATATGTAAAATAAGGTTGTAACTAAACCTTTTCCCAAGATTTAATCAAATGGATGCCAACAACAAAAAAAAAATCTAAAAACAAACAAAACAAAAAAATGACATGGACATCATCAAACCATTTTTGTGCACAGAATAATAATGAAGGAAGTGCCTTTTTTTGCGCTGCTCTGCCGTAGGCAGAAAATAGAAGCTACTTTTATTGTATGCATTTTTTTTTCAGTGGGAATTTTAGTGCAGATCTCTAAAAACAACAAATACCAACCAGTGATAAAGCGTGAGTATTTGCCTACTGTTTACTGCTGATATCCTGTCAGGATATGGTGCAGCTTGATGAGTGCATGTTGACTCAGGATGGACCTGGGGACTTTGCATGATGAAATCCTCCATCAGGAATTACAGAATCATTTAGGTTGGAAAAAGCCCTTACTATCATGAAGTGCAGCCATCTACCTGACACTACAAGTGCACCATCATACCATGTCCCTAAATGTCACATCTACACATCTCTTAAATATCCCCAGGAGTAGGGGCTCCACCACTTCCCTGGGCTATCTGTTTCAATGCCTAACTACCTTTCCATGAATAAATTCCTCCTGATATCCTATCTAAACCTCTCTCGGTGCAACTTGAGGCTGTTTCCTCATGTACTATCACTTGTCACCTGAGAAAAGGGACCAAATGCTGAACTCTAGGAATGAAGCTGAGCATTCATTTCCATGCTGGCCAGGGACTTACTTGAGTGGCTGTGGCTCTCACTGAGAGTGTTGCAGACTGCCAGCCTCCCTTGATAGAGTAGGTCTAGAAAGTGTGAATGTGGCTTTGAGTGAATTTCTTCTGGCAGCCTCTTTGGGGAGATTTCGTTTGGTTGGTAGACTCATGTTTTTTCCCCATTGACTTACGTGCTTTCTGCAAGACTAGAGGTCTTATTAGGAAGCTGAACTCTATTCCTAGGTCTATTGACATTTACTATAAGTGCTTGAGCTGGGCAAATAATCCATGAATATATGTTGACATTTCTAAATCAATTTGCTTTGGCTGGTACTACACCTGTCTAGGGATTACTCTTCGCAAACATGCAATGGTCTGACTTCTGCTGTCATAAATATTAACAGAAAGTGCTTTTCCATACTTGAAACTGGCTTGTAAGGGTGTTAGGGCTGGGCTTGCCCCTGTGTGTATTTATTAGGGAGTGTATATCATTTTATGACTTAATTGCCTGATTGCAACCAACTATGTTACTGAAAACTGGGGTAACTGAAGCACAGGAGGCCTTTGAATCCTATATTGCTACAACTAACCTATCGGGCCGAACATTAGAAAAATCAAGATAGGTATGAATGTGTGCAAACTATAAATAACCTTAAATGAAGGGGAAAAAAAACAAACAACAAAACCAATCTCTAATTACATACAATGTGAATAATTCCTTGGGATCCAGAAGTTCCTAGCAGGCATGGCTAATAATTTCCTGCAGTCTCCGCAGCACAGCAGCTGAAAAGGAGACATGGGGGAGAAGGCCGGGCTGCATCCAACATTGTTTTCATTGGGCGCATGTAGGTAGGATTTGTGAGCTCCTGAGAATGAAAGGCTCGTGGCCCTGGCAGGGATCCAGGCGGTGTTTGGGCAGACATTGTGCAAACTTCCCCCTGCATCTCCACGGACAGATTTACTGCAAGATGAATGGGTTCCCGGGCCTCTCCACCAGTGTGGCTCACATTACCTGCATGAGCTGCCCACTGCGGCCAGACCCTTCCATCTTCTCCTTATGCAATGGGAAGCGTCACTCCCTCCTGCACAGCAATGTGATGCTGATTTGCATCAGGCTTGCTATTTTGGTTCTGGGAGCCCCAAAGTCACCAGATTAGGTTCTTTCGTTGTTTTTACACATATCCCTTTGGGGCTGAGCTGAGCTGTTAAAAATAAGGCACTAGAAAGACAAATGGTTTCCGGGGGGAGGGGGAAGGGAGAAGGGAAGAGGGCTAGAACAGCTGTAAAATGCTGTAAGTTAAATAAAACATTCGCCTGCTTGTGTTGTTCTTCCTCATGTTCCTGAAACCAAGAACGACTTGAAGAAACTGGAGGAATCATTCTGCTTGCTGTGTATGTTTCTTTTCTTTTTTTTTTTTTTTAAACTTGTTACACAAAACATTGTTTTTTTTCAATTTCAGGAAGTCTCTTGATGCCCTTTAGTTGATTTTGTTTTGCTTGTTATCTGGACAACTAATATTTTTTCCTGTTATGGGGAAAAAAAGATTTTCCCAAGCAGATTAAAGATGTTTTTTGAGTGTATGAATGGTGACATGGTTCACTTTCATTGCTTTGTTTATTTTTAATAATGAAAAACACCTTAATTTATCGTAGCAAGGCGTCCATCCTGGAGTAAACCTTGAATTGAGTTTTCGCTTGTTGTTTCTGCTTTGCTTGAGGCTTCTTATCTAAGAATGGGCTGTGAGCCTGTTCTCATGCTTTTGGAAAACCATGGCATGTGACGGAGTTTTCTTTGCAGCATGTTGCTGCTGCCGGACAAGGAAAGTAGCAGTGTTTGCAAGAAGGGCCTGCTTTCTCTGGTGGCTTTGAAGTGATCTGCTTATTCCTCTGCTGGTGTATTTTATGCTGGTATTGATGTAGACAGGACAATGAGATATCAGGTTTCTGGGCTTTGCTTTTCTTCCTGACAGCTCAAAAACTGTGACAGCCTCTGCGCAAGAGGGGAATATGGTATAAAGTGTGCAGGTGAGAACTCTAGCAGCTAAGTAGCCAAGGAAGCAAAAAGCTGCTGGGTTTCCAACAGCTATGGTGCAGTGTGATGAGGGTAGCACAAGATGGCGGCTGATCTCTGCTGGTGCTGGTGGCCTGTGGATCCACCAGCAAGTGAGGACGAGCGGTCATACAATCACAAAATCAATAAGTTTGGAAAGATCATCTAGTCTAGCCATCAACCCATGCCTGTGGTCAATCTCAACCCTGTCCTTCAGTGCCACATCTACCCTTTTCTTGAACACCTCTAGGGATGTGACTCCACTACCCTCCTGGGCAGCCTGTTCCCATACCTCACCAGCTGCAGGTGCCGAGGAGCCTCCTGGTCCCCACAGAGTTGGTGTCCATTGCTCATCACACTGTAGGCATCTATGGTGTCCTCTGATAAATGGATGAGCAACTGGCTCCAATTACAACAAACATCCCCACTTGTCCCTTTACCCACCCGCCTGGAGGAAACACCCGGGGCTGTCCTGCCCACTGACGGCACGCAGGAAGTGCATGGAGATGTTTTTCTTGGCACTGGGGCCCATGATGCTAGAGGCCTGCACGTGCCACCTGACCCCAGCGAACTGCCTCCACTGACGGCTGCAGGTTGTTTCCTCATGTTCAGAGGAAAGGCCGGGCTGCTCCGACCTCTGGGACTGCTGTGGTTAATGTCAAGCTCACATCAGGAACTGTCTGGGAAGAAGCCAGAGTTTGTTTGCAGAGCCTGCAAGAGGGAGGCTTCCAAAATGAGAGAGTGCCTTGCTCCTCAAAATGCCTGCAAACAAAATTCAGCTTCTGCTTTTCCTGACTATCTAATAACAGACATGGCTATGCATTTCGGGCAGGTGCCTTCAAAGAAGAAAAACAAAATCTGTAAGTAGGAATATGGCACCATTTTAGCAGCAGCTAAAAGGATCTGCATCTGGTGGTGAGAACAGCTGCACCTAGAGACCTGTTGGACAAACAGCTGGTCCAGACCCAGCACAGGGTGGCTATGGCCTCGTTATTATGTTAGCCACCGAAACATGCGAGTTGCTGTGTGCGATCTCTTTTCCAAATGAGGGGTGATGTGGCTATTGCTATTTCTATATGCTCTAATTGCAGCAGTGGTGGAAAAGTCCTGGTCAAAACTGACAAGGAAGAGTATAAATTTCTGCACAAAGGTGGCAGAAAATATTAGCAGAAGGGAGTTATGGAAAATGAGAGAGGAAGGGCAAATGCCAAAATAACATTGTGTCTGTGTGTGTGCACAGATCTCTCCTGTGCCTGTATGTGGAGGACACTTCTGTCCGAAGGAGACATTGTGGGAAGGTAGGCCAATGTGGATCCAGCCACTGACTGTGCCAGATACAACTGGGATAAGAAGGCCATGGAGAGCCTCACCTGGGGCCTCCCCATATCTGCGGGCCCTGGGACTCTATCTGAGCTTAGTGCAGGATCCTCAGTCTCTTAACCTCCTGGTACAAACATCCATGTCTAACTCATATGGAAGCTCACTGCCTTATTTCCTATAGCTGTCCCCTCCAGCCTTTGGATTATTTGGCCAAGTGGCAAGTGTCGGAAAAAGCCATGAAAGGAGAGATGGAGTCTGAGTGGAAGGGGAAAGGAATGGAGAGAATGTGGAGGACACGTCCCAAGTGGCAGCCCAAGTGGCAAGGCTGGGGTCTTACTGCTACTACCAGTACCTAACTAATGGGTTTGCACAATGGTACTACTCATCCTTTGAGAAAATGGATCAGTCATTTAATAGCAGGAGAACAAAGGTTGGGGGAGGCATATCCAGCACTCCAGGCACATAAAAATTAGAAAGGAAACCAAAAAGTTTTTGATGAAGTTTAAATGTGGGCTCTGTAACAGTGCTGGGAAATGATGAAACATCCTAGGCATCCATCATTACCCTGATTTCAAGACAATAGGTCTGAGGGCCCGCTTGGTGCAGGGTTAGGTCAGCCTTTCCTGCCAACCTTGCAGCTGTGGTGAGCTATGGTCCTGAAAAGCCCCTTACCAAGGGATCTGTGTTGATGCTGTACATATGGCAGCTGAGCTGGTACAGGCAGCCAGCAGGTTCTTCTCACAGCTATTTGGCTCCTCCAGTTCCTCAAAACGGGCATAAGTGATGCTCCACAAAGAGCTTGGTGTTTGCAGGACCATCTTCCCTAAAGGCTGTAGAAGGGTGCATAGGCTGAAGCAAGGATCAGCTTTCTCAATGGCACTCCATGACATGTTGCTTTTGCTTGCTGCTTGTGGTAAATGAGTGACTTTGTGTAGGACATACTGCAACATGTCCAACCTTTCCTGGTGTTAAAACACATGTCCTGCAACCAGAAAGCAAGAGGCCCTTCAGTGGGGTCTATGGGAAGATGGAGTCTGTTTCCTTTCCTCCTTATGCCTCCTTCAGATGTGTATGGTCCATACACGTTGCTTGGAGTGCTCTCTATAGCCACCTACACAAGGCAGTGAGTAGCTCAGGAGCACAAGGGACGTGTTCAAGATCAATGCTGTGCTTGCTCTGCATGAGGCAGGCTGAGAGAAGCACCAGCCAAAATTTTCTCTTCTGTGAAAACCACCCACAGGGCTTTAGAGCTCTGTGCGCATGAGTGTAGGGACGCAGGACGCGTGTTCCCACTTTAGTAATTCAAGAGCAGCAGTGTAAATGGGCTCCCCAGGGAGCCAAAAGTCACACAGCTGCAAAGCATCATTTGGGAGGAGAAAGAAAGCTAGCATGGGAGAAATGGAGGCTGTCTCTGATGCCTTCAAAAAGCTGGTAGTATTGAACTCAGAGCTACTGTTCTCAGCCTGCATATGCCTCTGGTTTTATGGCAAACCCATGTGGCTGAGGTCACTGATTGCAGCTGTACAGTGATGCAGTTTTTAAGCGTGCAGGACTATGGCTTATGATCTGTGAGTTCAAGTGGAAGGAAAATCTCACTCATAGAAAGGGGGGAAAGCCTCTAATGTCTGAGATGAGAATACTACAAAAATAGTCAAAACATCTAGGAAAAAGCCGTCCTAATTTATTCTAGAGCCTATATAAATAGGCTCTTTTTCTCCAAACGTTCTTCACTGCAAAAGGAAATGTCACGTTGAGTTGACCCAGATGAGATGACATGTATTTGTTTATTTTACTTATGCTCCTGCTTACAGTGTTGCACTTGGTGGATATATTTTTGTGTACACTGTTGCATTCCAGTATCACAATACATTTTTCTGCCTGCTACCTGAACCTTGGCTGGTGAACTCCGTTTCTGGGTATCACTCACATAAATTAACAAGATCTGTATGTGTGCACTTACTGACTAAGAACTCATTGCTCTGCAAATGAAACTTAATTATGCATACAGAATAGCACTGAAAGCCTCTCTGCTTTTTCTCAGCTACGTGATTTTAAGAAGGAGGAGATGGACTTGCTACCCAGGCCAGTTCCAGGAAAGTATTTTGATGGAACTCTCTGCTTTAAGCCTGTTATACATAAGGCAGTGCGAGATACCAGTCCAAGGAATCATTGGGATGTTCCTTTCCACCATTTGAATGTGCATTTGTTGTTCTGGACATGTCTTACAAACAGCAGATGCAAACACTATGGTCAGTGGCGGGTTCTGTGGGCCATGGAGAATGTTTGCTGTGTGCTGATTGGCTGTTCCTGCAGTGTACTGCCTGGGTAGTGTTGGTTTGGGATCCTGTGTTGTGTGCCTCACAGATAGAGGCGCCTTCTAAATGTTTGCTGGTCATCAGTAGCTGTTTGTACTGCGTTGCCATATTGGATAAGAAGCTATTTTCTCACTAGCCACCTGTATGCTTCCCATACAGACTTCACATGCAAGGGTTTATTCATGTTGACCTACACAATGGATTTCCTCTCTGTGAGCATTCTTGGAAATAAAGCTTTGCTCCCCAACTGTCTGTGAAGAACAAGGCTTATAGATTCCACTTGACAAAGCAATGGTTTTAGTAGCAAGATCATTGGTTGGTATTACTGTGTTGTGTTTTGCTAGCTCCAGGTTATGTCAGCAGCACACAGGCTGCAGCTTTTGTTAAGAGTTAGCACACAAGTGCAGAAGAGTTGGCTAGGCAGAATGTTGCAGGATGGAGACCAGAGCCATAGATTGTTTTATTGCAGGAATTGGATTAACTCATATGAGCTCATTCTCTGCTCTTCATTGCATTGTGTTTGGCGGTTCCTGCAGCACGATTGCATCTAGGTTAAGTGGCATTGTTCCGAGGTCCGGTGGGGAACAATCTTGTATTGACTAACTGAGGGGGAAGGACAGGATGATCTCATCAGCTTTCACCATTTTTGGTACCTGCGTTTCATTTGTCTGTCTATTATTTTAACTTTCTTCTCTGCCCGAAGGTGATTATTGTACACAAACAATGAGTGGGAATGCTCCATGCAACTGTGTGGCTTGGAGCTGGGGAGAAACGTTGTCCTGTCAGGTATGGGAACATGGGCCTGCTTACAAGCAAAGGGCAGCACTCATCTGGTCATCAATGTTTGTACTTGTCAACATTAGCTCTTTTGCTTCCCAAAACTCCCACTGAGCGCTGAACTCCTGAGGGGAAATGTGCAAATATGGAAAAGCCTGTGACTGTCCCAAGTGTCCTGCAGAACTTGGAGGACTATATTCTCAGAATCAGTGAGTTCTCTATGAGTGTCTGCTGAACAGAGTTTGTGCTGCACAAACTGCTGCAGGAGTGCATTTGGACCACTATCAGGTGCTTGGGCTATGACAGAGAAACGCTAATGTCAAAGGAAATCCATGTCTGACACTTTCAACATCTGGATCTTACTTTCTTTGCTGTTCACACTCAAGCACTCATTGATTAACAGCAAAATGCAGCTTTTGCTGAACACGTTGACCATGTGTCATAGATTTGAACAAAGATCAGCTGAAAAGACTTGGTTAAGGGCCAGGAAAAATCTGTCTAGAACAGGAAAAGTAGGAAAGCATATTTTTGTAGCCGAGGTGAAAGGAACTGAAAGATCTAATTTTCTTCTCCCCTCCCTGGAAACTCCCCGAGCTCTAACAGTAGGATTCTGTTGTAGCAGCAAAAGTGTGACAATGGAAGAGTATCACCCTTCATGAATCGCTCTTCCAAAAGCAATGTAAGGTCTCCCCTAATGATATGAAGGAGCTTTCCCACATCATTTGTTTCCAGCACTGTCTCCTTTCAGTTTCCCTTCTTGCTTTGAGTGAAAGCATCTGGAGATCTTGTAGGGCAGAAGTTATGGAGAAGCTGGCAGGCAGCAGTGGGACAGAAGGGGTATGTGCTGGTCTGGCAAAGGATGGGAGTCACTGTGTGAGTGCCTAACCCATTTACATGTACTCTGAGACTGTTCAAGCTACTGCTTGAACAGCAGATTGCTAGCCTGGGTTTGTGGAGGTTCTTCCAGTCTTTCTGATGTTATTTTACAAGAAGAACCTTGTTTGCCACCAGGACTGCCTTCCTCAGTTTATGTGTGTCACTATTTCATTCTTTGCACATTGAAGTTCAGGAGCTACCAGAGTGGCTTCTTTCTTATCATACAGATTTTACTTAATCAAGTTTTATGCAGCATTTCCTACATACTTGTGATACTCACTGTCTAAGGGACACGATGTGCTGGGAGGTGTTCCCCTCCTGCTGATGGACGGGCGTTTGCAGAGGTCTCCTTGCAGATGTGTTTTGTGAGTCTGCACTCCTCTAGACTTCCTCCGAACTCCCCCTGAACACATGGTCCCTGGCAGCATGATGCTGCAGCTGCTACCAGAAATGCAGGCAAATCTGATAATGGGATGGGGGTGGAAAGCAACTCAAGAATAAAAAGAGCTCTCTGTAATGTGTGGGCTACTCTCTGAGAGTGGCATTGCTGTTCTCCCAGGCAGCAGCAGGCTGAGATGCACGTTGGGCAGGCAGGTGACCAGGAAGCAGAGAGCTGCCTGCTCCAGCAGAGATAGGGATGCTGTTTACAATAAAAGAGGGAGAGTCTGAAGAGAGGACACTGGGGAGATCTCCATGGAGACACTTCACCTGCTGCAGTGGGTGCCTTTGGAGATTGGCACCGCGTTCTTTGAAGAAAAACGCCTTGCATGGGCATAGCAGAATGCACTGTTGACTGCAGAAAGGTGAAGCTTTCCAGACCTGCTGTTCAGCAAAGAGAAAATGGCACTGAAGCATCGCTAAGGTTGCGATCCAAGCCATGAGAGCCAAGATGTTCAAAAGATGCAGGTCAGCTGTTTGCTCTCAGAAGGGGCCCAGTGTTGAGGTATAGGGGAAAGCAGGGAGAGGAGGCTGTATTTCCCTGGGCTGACAACACAGAAGCTTTCCTCCTCCTTCCCAGGCTGCTGTTACCCCCAGATAAAGTGCTAGATACATGATTTTAGAAGAAGATGTGACATGGAGCAACAGGTCCCATGGAGCCAAGTCTGAGCTGTGCTGCATGGGCATTTTGGATGGTCCTGCTTGAAGGAGGCTGGGATGGAGGAACTCAAGGCTGCGGTTTCCAGAGGTACCTTTGAATTAGGGCAGGAGGAGAAGGGAAGTGACAGCATAGAGGTGGATTTTTCATCTTCTTGTCCTAGAGCTTGGGTGTCAATGATGGGTATGATGAAGTGATGTATGTGTTGTGCTCATGTGCCAAGTAATGCATCACACAGACATGAAAATCACCGAATCCACCTAGCATAAACAAAGGAAATAGAGAAGTGATTTACTGTAAAATTAATAAAAATGCAATCTATCTAAAAAGGGAAGCCCACACTTTGGGCTTCGGGGAGAGTCAGTAAGACAGAAATGGGAATGGGCCATCTCTGAAGCCTTGGGGGTAGGTGGTGGACTGATTCATCCAGTGCTATCCTGCCTCTGCCCTGTGGTCTCTCTTCCCAGGGAATGGCTAGCAAGCCCAGGAGAATAGCCCTGGGGAAAGCTGGTTGTGCTTCATGCCTCTGTGTGCACAGCCATGGAGAACCACTGGTTTGGGAGCGCTATTGTCACCTGGGGATACATGAGATCACGGAGGTGCTGGCTTTCTTGTGAAACTGTCGCAGCAGAGCAGACCAGACAGTGCCTCCCTCTCCTCTTTTATCCATCAATTTCTTTCTTCTGAGTGAGGCAAAATTTCTCCAGATGAGTTCCAGCAGAAATCAGAAGGGGAGCAAAGCCTTGAGAGAGAAAATAATTAATTACAATTATCATAGTTTTCCATTAACTTGGCTGAATGGTATATAAAAATAGACTGGGTTATTTGCAAGATTGAAAAGAGGATGTGCAGAGATGGGCAACAGAGTTTAACTGTTTCTCCTAACATATGATACACAATTTTTTCAGAAGGAGAAAGGTACTGCTGTCATTTAAATCAAGTCTGGTTGATATTCAAGTCTGGTGTCCAAAGGAGAATTACTGTGTTGAGGCTAAGCTCATTTGTCTCAAGATATTTTCTGTCTCTAATTGGATAGTTTCTTGGTAGCAGGAGGTAAATGAAAGAATGTGCATTTGTTTAAATGAGCATAAGACAGATAAGGATCAAGAAGGAACAGCACTGGCACTCATATCAGTCATTTATGTCCCTTTTGTGCTTTTAACAGGAGACTGACACTTCATCATCCTTCTCTTTGCATTTCTCTGACTCCCAACCATCCAAATTCCAACCCTTACCATTGACTTCAGCAGCCCTCCTGTCTCATAGAAACTAACTGCTCAGGGTAAAAAACAAACACATAGGCACACACAAGAGAAATCACCAAAACCCAGATCCTTCCCTTGCATTGGTAGGCTGAGGCTAGAGGACGATCAGAGCTTATCCTTCCTGCTGTTCTCTAGTCTGAAGAAAATTGCTTACCCAGGCCCCCCATCACACAGCAACTGTCCACATAGTATTCACAAGGGAATTTCCTTCCAGTCTCTGCTGTGGAGTCTGTCAGGCATGGGACATCAGCACCAGCGGAGAAATGGTCAGAGCAGAAGCAGCAGTGGGAGGTGCCCTTGAGATTAGAATGGCATTTGGAGATGTTGTATAGCTCAGATGTCCCGTGATTTTCAAGTGTTTGAAATCTCCAGCAGATCTTCATTCTTACCACAAGCACTGTCCTCTAGGCTCTTCCCTTTTGGCCTATTGTGAAGAAAAGTTCCATGGGGGGACAGAGAGGCATGAAAAAATGGCTAGATTTGAATGGCTAGGCTATTTCATGAGCAGAGCCAAGCGAGAGCAATAGGCCATGCTGATTCACTGCAAAGGCATGACCCAGGAGATCTACTCACCAGTAACCTGAATTACTGATCTGCATTTCCCCTGAAGAGTCAATTTTCTGAGCTCTGGGGTTCCATAAAACCTTCGAAAGTGACAAAGTTATGTAAACTAGATGATTGGTAGACCAAAGAATATTTAAGTTATTTTCAACATTATGTTTCTTTTGTGAAGTGATGCCAGGTACTAACATAGTGTAACTTCTGAAAATGCTGGATAAATGCCTGCTCTTACTGGTTTTCCAGACAGCTGGAAAAACTTCATTGAGTGGAAAAGTCCCTGGGCAGGCAGCTTATATCAAAACAGATCCTCTCTAAACACCCTATGAACACAGTCTGACTAGATCTTAAATGTCTTTTCCAACATTAATGATTCTATGGTTCTACAAACACGCACATCTTTGGAGATTTTTCCAAACCCAAGATATAACTGGGGAAAGTGCTCTGTGGGGGACCCAGCAGCGCTTGCTAAGAGATCCTCAGGAAAGGCTGGGGAAGAACTGGGCTGATCTTTGCTGAAAACATTCCCATAAGTGCCTTGGCATTGTGCTGGCAGAACATGTGAGCTCATTCCTTCTCTTGAAGGACATCTTTGCTGCTTTGAAGGCAATCTGCTCCCCATCCAAAAGGTCTCCTTGCTGCTCTGCGCAGTCATGCTGAAGTCCTCTGGAATCACACATACCAGGACTTTGGGCTCATGAAACCTCCCATAGCTGTATAGGGAAGGTGGCAACATGGATGTGAGCTTGCTGCTTGCATCACAGAGAGGCAAGCAGGTCTTGGGGTCACCGTGCCTCCTCCAAGCTATGGGCAGCCTAGCCTGAAGGATGGATGTGTGCTGTGGGAACAGAGATGGCAGGATCTGCTGTGACTACAGTTGTAGAGACACGATCCTGGATCCCCATGCATCTCCTGCCCTGCAAGATGCTGGGCTGCTCATGCTCAAGCTGTAGGGAACTGCTTCCAGCAGATAGGATGATTCGTGAAAGCCCTATTTTTATTTTTTAATTTTATTTTCTTCTTTGTTTTCAGTACCCACAATACCAGATATAGTTTTGTCAAAGCATTTTGGTAGCTCCATGACCTAGAGAGTCTTGAAGAAAAATCTGCTTTGCTAGTTCAAAACAAAACCAATGATTCCGAGGCACAAGGGAATACATGGAGAGGCTATATTTAGTAATCCTAATGTATTGTAGTGGTTTTGTTCATTTAAATGTAATTTGGCGTTAAATATCATTTCTGCACATAGCATGGAAAAATGGATGCCAGGATTCTTTTTCAGTACAGAGAACCTTAGATTAATTGACCAAAAATTGCTGCTTGCACATTTTATTTCCAGACCATCATATTTTCTAAAAACATACACAGGGCCATGCGTTGAATTGTAATGGCTCCAGACTAGCTCTTGTAATGAAGCTGAGATGGTCTGTTGAGCAAATCAACTATTTAATCAGCCTGTATTTATATTACAAGAAACTACACTGTAGTGTGATAAATCCACCATCTGGTCACTTACTGCTCTACACATCTGTATTGTATTATCAGTTTAGACCGTAATGGTGGGATTCATCCCTTCTTTGTTTAGTGAATAGGTGTTTAGTCTAAGTCATGCTTCCTGGTAATCCATAGAGGGATCTTCAAAGAGCAATTTAACCTCTCCTTCCCCTGCTAACACCATCTATCTTGGGATGGGATGAATTATCCTTTGGAAATACTTCTTTCTCTCTCCATCGGCTTTAGAGAATACAAGGATGACTGGCCTAGACCAGACAGCATGGGAATAAATGAGCTTGGGTTGTATCAACATCTTCTCTGGCACTGAGTGCAGTGAATATGAGTAGGTCTGTTAATATCTGCACAGAAAGATGCTTTATGCAGACCTAGCTAGGCTCACACTACTAAAACTGAAAGCATACAACAAGCAACCTAAAGTCTTGTTTTAGATATTCAGTAAGAGCTTAGTGGGAAGCGCCTCATTGATTTCTGCCCAGGGCTTTCCCAGATTCCAGGGATGCTGGGTACTCCCTGTTCAGCTGCTGGAGGAGGGGGGTGGCCTATATGACTGTTTAGGACCAAGGAGTCTGAATTTGGCCCCATTGTGGAGTCACTTCCTGGCAATTTTCCTTTTGTTGTGTCTCTCAATGCAGAATATCTCCTCGATTTTCTATATTTACCTTCCTTCCCTCCTTTTGTGGAGTACATTGTATAAGACCCTGGCTATGACAATGTCCTTTTTTTTTTTTTTCCTCCTCCAGGAAATGCTGAGCATCATACCATAGTCATTGCTGTTTGGTGCAATGAAGTCATTTTCAAAGAAAAGTTTTGCAATGCATGCAGGGCTGGCTTCACCTGGGGATGGGCAGCCCTGTGGAAGAACTGCAACCAGACAGGGCGCATGGAGAAAAACCTCTGTAACCCACGCAGAGCTGAGGTCCCCTAAGCAGGAGTAAGTGGAGTTCCTCAGAAGCAGTTGGAGGAAATGCCTTCTCCAGGAGCATGTGGTATGGGAAGTCAGATTACCTGGAAAGCACGCAGTTCTGAGCACTTTCAGCCTGAGTTCTTCTGGCTGTCACAGTACCACCTAGTAGGAAACAATTGCCTCAGTAAAATACAACAATAACTTTTCATAAGAAAAGTCTGATTCTTGCATTCCATTGCCGTTGGCAAGCTAACCAACACAATAATTTGGCAATACCCTCGTTCTTTAGAACCAGCAAAGGCAAGAGTGAACACTGGGTGCATGAGCTTGACTACCAGGGATCTTGTCTTTGGGCATCAGAAGCATTACCTTAAGGCAAAACTTATAGAGGAAATATATGGCATGTGAGCTTGGCCATAATAAGAATCTTACTGAGCTCATATGTATCATTATATAAAGTCCTCATCCTCCAAGGAAGACCTGTGGGGAAAGCCTCACCTGATCATGACTGCTCCTTCTCTCTGTTCATTGGCCCTGCCCATGCTGGATGCTGGCTCTGGCAGTGCCAGGCAGCTCTCAGAGCATTTCAGGTAGGCCATTAAATAACACAGGCCATTGGAAATTCTTTGAGGTGGTGGCGACTCTCACACAGCCTCCAGTTTCCAGTAAAGGAAAATTGCAGTTTCATCAAAATGATGCTTGTCCTGCAGAGCACCATGCAAGAGTAAGAGTGATCTGCTACCTAGGCTGAATGGAGATCCTGAAGAAAAAAAACAAAACAAAAAAAAAAACAGCAACAACAACCACCTCTTCTTTCCCTAAGAGTGAAGACAGATACATGGATAGATCGAACTGGAGTTATGCTGAACCTTGTTTACATTGAGTGATTCATTTCATGAGACTCATGACAGACTAGCATGATATCTCCTGCCACTAAAGCAGACAGTAGCTGCTCTTCCCTGTGTATACATTTCAAAATTTGGTCTGTCATTCTTTATCTGGGCCCATCTGCTCAAATGTGCTGACCTGAGTTCCCACTAGTGAAGAACATCCCACAACTGGTGTGGGATGGAGGTGCCCACACACAGGGCTTTCACTGGCAGAACCAGTTGCATCCAGGCTATAGGAGAAATCAATCTATTCCTATGAAGCTAAACATCAAAGAGAGCTTCTGATGCAGCTGAAAACAAGAACTAGCCTACTTTGTTTGGAGAAGCCCAGAGGCTGAGATACAGGTTTGTCACTCGGTTTTCCATCTGGATCAGCAAACTGAGCTGAAATGTATCTTCTCTATGAGAAACTGTGCCTTCCTCTGCAACCCCAACAACAGCAAACTGAACAATGCTTTGCATTTGTTGCCAAATCCTATTGTAGAACAGTTTATTCTTGTCTCTGTGAACGCACTGGCCTTCTCCATACTTCCGCAGAGCAAGTTCCCTCTACTTGCAATGGCACCAGCGCCATCACAGGCTGCCCATGGTTTTAATACCATGTCATCTCACTTCTTACAAGCAAGACTTGGTGTGATGATGCAATAAAAATACAGATGCTGGTGCAGGGAGTCTGTGCTCCCTCCTGGGCAGCCTTCCCTGTGCTGGTGCCCAGCATTCCAGGAAAGCCAAGCACCAGTTCTCCTCAGAGCACACTGAGGTGGCTGGTCAATGCTGCACGCTGGAAAAACACCAGCTCGCCTACCTGTTATGGATTTCTTGGCAAACCCAGTTTAAACTCAAAATGCTTCTGTCAAGAGTGATCTCAAAAAGCTAGTAGCTCTCTAGATAGACCAGGGAAGTTTGTAGCTTTCTCTCATAGAAAAGTTACTGATCATGGACAGAAGTACTACATTGAATGCAGATTATTCACACTGCAACAAAATTGAATTTTAGGTATCTGTGGGATGAAGTAAGTTCCCACACAGCCTGATCAGTACCTCGGCCAAGTCCTGGGCTATTCCTCTAAACAACCCTCTGAAATTCCCAAAGCCATGCTGCCTGAAACTAGCACTTCACCATGTGACCTTTGTGAAGGCACAAGGCCACTCTGATGCAAGTTCTGCGAAACCTCAAACCATTTCTAAACTTCCATATTGATATATTTCCTTGTTCCAGCGTGCATAAAAGAAACAAAGCCTAGAAAGCCCCGATCTGGATTTTTCCTTGCTCTCTTGTGACACTTAAATCTATCATGTTTTTTGTTAGCTCAGTGCCTGTACTGCGCACAGGTTCTGTTGAACATCTAAGAAGAGATGCCCACCATTTGCTGGCTGATGCTTTCAAAGCCAGGGAGGGAGTAGCTGAAGACAAATTTCACCATACTAAGTTTGTAGGGATTCCATCACAATGACAGATTTCTCATTTTTCTTGTCGACTGCATGTGTGAGCTGTTGTCCCCATTGTATCTTGGTCCAGTTTGGTTTCCTGGGATAGCACTTCATCAATTTTACATTGCAATAGGCTAACCCTCATCATCCCCTTGTCCCTTATGTTTGCTGATATTTCACACCTCTCCACTTGCACAAAGTAGCTCTGATGCTGCTGAGTGCACTCAAAGGAACACTCTTCCTGGACAGGGATTGTTTTGGGATACAGTTGCCACACAGAGGTTCCTCTTCTCTACTACATAGCAGACAGCCACATCTTTTGAGTCTTGATGTCTCAGAGTAGAGAAAAACCTATGCAAACATCAGCACAAGTTGTTACTAATCTGGTTCCTAAGTTTTTGCCCAGAGTTCAGAAGAGCACAAATCCTGCAGATCTGCTGTGTGCCTGCTCCTGGGTAGGCTCATATACTTGTAATTCAGCCACTACTGTCTTTCAGATATCAGTGCCAGACCTTTAGCCTTATCTCTTTCTTCCTTTGTTCATCTGGGTTTCTCTTCACACTCTCAGGTCTTCTGTGGCCCATCTCCTTTTGCATTTGGAACAACATCTCTTCACTGTTTGTATTCCTCACTTCCCATCCAGGGGTACCTCAGCTGGAAAAGTAACACTCCATCCTGAGCTATGCATGTGTGTGAGCAATGCCACAGCCACCTTGTGCGGTTGTTTGTCCTCTTCCTCTGGGCACCTGCTCATGGCAGCTTGGGCCAGGTGGAAGCAGATGTCACAGGGAAGCCACAGGGGCGGACTCTGGCTGGCAGAAGTGCCGAAGTAGTGCAAAAGACAGATGTTGTTTGCAAACAAGAGCCTCTGGAGGCCAAGTATACAACAAGCACCAGGGGCACTGCATCTGCCTCATTGCGTCCTCTTCTGTCTACCAATAGACCCATGGGACCCAGAGCCCCCTCAATGCAGGGAGTCATTTAGACCTTTCCCCTCGTCATGTCTCAAGCCAGCAGTTCTGTTGTCCCCTTCACGCCTTCCCTGCTCCACCAATCCCGAAGAGTTTTTTTTTTTTGGAGTAAATAGCAAAGCATTAAAGGTGTGCAGAAGTTTCTACATTTTTAAGTTCCTTCTCTCCCCCATAATGCATCTCAGTGGATATGTTTGAGTTAAAAAAAAAAAAAAAAAAGCCTTTTACCAGTGTTCAAAATAGCAGCCCACAAAGAAAATTCCTCAGTGTTAGCAATGCGCAATGCTGTGGTTACAGTTAGTGCTGAATGCATGATTTGGGATTATTACTCAAGCACACTTATATCACAGTTTACCAGGCAAACCTAGAAGTCCTTGCGTTTAATACATTTCTCAGATAAAACCACATTAAAAGAACTGGATTCTACTTTTAAGCTGTGAAAGGTTCCTACTCAGTCTTGCTTCCCACCAAATGCGGATGCTTAAATCCACTTGTAATGCTATAATATGATGGAAAGTACAGCAATAATAGCAGAGTAGAACAATCCTATGCTACAGCAAATAAGAGCAAATAAGAAAGCTCAAACACAGCAGCCATAGATGCAGAAACAGAGTAAGAAAAACTGCTTACCCTTGGAAGGTCCCTACTAGGCAGGGAACTCTATCACAACACCCTCAGCTCCACTGCCAGCCCTTAAATGAGATCTGGGAAGGGGTGGATCCTGGCTCCAGCCCTCCCAGTCAATCAGGTGCATTGCATACACCTGAGCTCCCCTGGGTTGACCCTGCCTTTCCCCTAGGTGCTCAATCACTGGTTCAGGCTGTGACTTAGCATTTCTGCTGCATCCGGAGAAGCTGTGCAGTGCCACAAGCCAGGAAGTGTACCTGCCATCCATGTGCTGAGTCTCAACCATGCACCAAAGTGGGCCCCATTCTGAGTGTGGGTGTTGCAACAAGATGGTTTTCTCTGTATGAACTGAGCTGGAATTTCTCCTGGAGTTTTCCCAGCCTGCTGCTGAGCCCTAATTACTCCCAGCAGACTTCAGTGCCTTGGAGATACAGCCACGGGCAATGCTTGGGCATTTGTCTGTGTGTCAGAGAAATCAGAGTGTCTGGTATTTGCTGCTGAGGTTGTCTGTCTGTGGCACTTGGTTGCTCTCATCACGTGGCATTGCTTCTGTTCCCTGAGCAGAGGTCTTGGTGAGTTTTCTCAGCAGGACTTTCCAGGTTTTTAGGCTTATAAATTTGTTTCCTTGAAGGCTTATACCCACAACATCAGTACTGGAAATGCTCTCCTTAGCAGAACTCCATCACAGGACTCCTTCCAAACTCCGCAAGGGCTCTGTGCCAACTAAAACAAACTCAAATCAAACCCAAATCCTACTCTTTCTTTTTGCAGCTTTTTCCAACGAGGAAAGGTGAGATGCATGATGTCTCCCAGGGCTGCTGGTTCCTCGAGGCTCCTTCCTTCCCTCCTCAAAGGCCGGGTGCACTGAGCGCAGGTGCCTGGTGCATGGGGCCAGCGTGCAGCTCTGTCGGCCTGTGACAGACAGGAAGCCTCTTACTCTAATTAGCCACTACAGAAGCTTGGCACTTCTCCTCAGAGCGGCTTCCCCACTGATCAGGAGCACGTATCCCGCTCTTCCTTCTCACCTCGCACGTCCCTGCCACCGTGGCCTCCCGCTGGGCCTGGAGGCAGGGCTGCACAGCACGTTGCTGTGAGGAAGCGGGTGGGGGACACACAGAGACACAAACATGGGGTTCTGGTGTGTGCAGGGCTTTCTTCCAACTTGGCTGTGTTCACCTCCTGAGCACGAGTGGTTTCTGTCCCCTGCTCCCCCGCTTCAGTCAGGCTCACTGTGCCTTTGTCTGGTTAATCGCTCCAACCCTTTGCAGGGCTTCCTGGGGGCTCTTTGGCTGCTGGGTTATGAAGACCCATGAGTTCATTGTTTAAATTAAGTTCTTCTATATGGAAACACCACTGGTTTCCCATATGGTCTTGGCAAACCCACCATCCGCTCTCCACCTAAATTAAATTTCACTAATTGAATTAGTTACCATTTTATCAGCTGCCGCTTTGCAGTAGTTTGCGAACCCCCAGGGGCCCGGGCCACGCGCAGTCAAGAGCTTCCCCACCTTGCTCTCTCATTTATCATCGTGACAACACACAGCGCTAGGAGAAGCGGGGGGGTGGAGAATGCCCTGCCCTCCCCAAGCATCCCAGCATCTCTGAGCATCCTAATGATTGACCTCTGCTATCAAAGCAGCCCTGCGCTGACCTCAGGCTGCTGAAAGGAAGCATTCTCCCCTTTGTACAAATCCCCCTGCGACCCTGGTCCTGAATGCAGGACTGTCAGAAGGGAAGCCTCACACGCGGACAGCAGCGCCCCGGGACCATGCAGCTTCCATATGCCGGGGGACTAATAGCGACAGAGCCAGGCTCAGGGATCACACCACCCTGGTGAGAGAGGGAGAGGGGCTACGTGGAAAGGGACAGCCTGAAATTGGTCTGCCATCATCTGGCAGTGAAGCATTAAGCGTGTCACCTGTTCCAGCCCCTTCACAGGCACTGGGAGCTTCGCTATTGTTGTACCCCATCCCCCAGCCTGGCAGGATTCTGCAGCACCACAGTGGATGGTGGGCTCCCAGCACTGCCACTGATGCTTCTGGTGGGATGCAGCCAGTTAAGAGTCTCTGACTTTGATAGCCAAACCTAGCTGCTTCCAGGATAACCTGTCAAACCATGACCTGATTCTCCCCTGTTGGTTTGTGATGCAGAAGACACGACATGCCCACAAAGAGAAAGAAGCCAAACTGGAGGAGGAAGCTGCTATGCCAGCCTTCAAAAGGGACAGCACCCTCCTGCCCACAGCCACCCACCTTCTTGCCTTTCCAGAGAGTGCGCTTGAGAATGAAAACAAAAACCTGTTAAAAAGTGAACAACGCTGAATGCACATTTCATTGAAGCCTGGCTTACATCCAACATATCGTATGTCCTCGATAAAACACCATCTCCTTTCAGAAAACTCTTGAGGGTGTTGGAATATCTAGAAAAGAACAATCTCTGCAGTACTGTCCAGACTTAATGCTCAATCAGTGGCTGATGCTTTACTTTTAGTAGTAGTGATCAATGTATGCCTCATGACCAATTTTAATATTTCTTCAAGAATGCATACACAGTAACAAATGAGTCAGAAAGGTTTTAGAGTGGATTTCTTGGATAGGAAATAGGATTTCTCTGAACTAATTACTGGTTTTATTCTTGAGAATAGTTTTGTAGACTTTTACCCAACTTTATTCTAAGCCTCTCCTTTTTTCTCTGTAAGCAGCCTTTAACAAAGATGTGTTGATTTTCACAGCAGTTCATGACTATATTAATGAGGTTAACGAGATGATAAGAAAGAGCTGTGACAGCATGTAAAAAGTCTAGCACTCATCAAGACACTACCAAAGTAGAATTGCTGAAGTCTCAGCATGGCTTAGAGATACGGATCTCCAAAATGTTGAGGGTTGATGTGGAAGAGTCCCAGCTAGTGCAAGGTTCGGAGAAGCAGCTTCATCACCAGCCCAGACAGGGGGTGGAAGGAAGGAGCAGGGAGGGGATGACACTTGGGGAGTGAGGTCCTGTTGTGGGGTGCTGTGTGGGAGTGGCTAGGACCTGAGTCATATAGGGGACAAGGTGTGGAATGTATTCTCAGGGAGCTGCTGGGGCATTTAACCAGGCTGCCTCGCAAGACACTGTAGTGAGCCAGAGATGAAGATGGTCTGCAGACTTAAGACTCAAGCTAACATAACATAGTAGGTCTGCAGAGATCCCTCACCTGCACCACCTTCAAGCACACAGCATTCAACAGGCTAAAGTGATACTGGCCTTAGGCACACTCTCTGGACACCTCAGATGCATTTTGCTAGGCCTTTGCTGTAATCCCACTCTCTCCCAGTCCATGCAGAACTGATGTTGAGCAATCCTCCAATGTTTACTTTGCTTTTCAAAGACAATGGAAATTTACTCCAAAGCTTTACCTCATCGCTGCTGGAATGCTTGTGGGCAGCAGCATTTCCAGCGCCATTCTGCTTCTTCCTCTGTCTGACTCCTGTACTAGAAGCAGCTGGCTTTGCAACAGTGTTACTTTTTTTTGCATTTCACTTGAACCTGTTCCCTCCAGGAAATCTAATTCACATCTTCTGAATTTGCATGAAGCAGAACATTAGTCATAGAAACCTCCAATCCTCCATGCTTAACAAAAGTTCTCCTTTTCCACGGAGGAATAATGTGTCTTCCTGCTTGTCAGACATGGATGCTGACACCAGGAGGTGCACCCTTCTCCTGCCCTGACTGTTGAGGACAAATACAAGCTTGCATCATCTGCAAGAGGAAGATGATTCTGTAGTGTGAATTTCTTTAAGACCATACAGGCAATGCAATGTCCTGGCACTCTTTATAGTAGGCACAACAGATCACCACACACCAATACTGAACACAGTTGTATGGTTTCCTTTAGGAAAGAGGTGTTTTTGTGCTGTTTAGAGAAAGCACTGTATTCTTTTCTACTAATACCACCCATGGTTCACTTTTTGGCTCATCTTTCTCTAAGGCTATTAGAAGGGATGCTCTGAAATGAATTTGTATTTTCCCTTGGCTGCCAAACTCTTTGGGTTTAAGCATGCTGTTTTTCCAATCTATGGCTGAAGTGCATGAGTTTTGAGGTCATCAAATAGATCATGATAATTTTACATTTTGCAATAGCATGATGAATCTGAGGCTAACACTTGAGAATGGTGCATTGGGAGAGCACAGAGAGGTTGCACTCCTCTGAGCTACAGTGATGGGAATCACAATGGCAAATTGGATCCGGCTCTGCTAGCTGTGCCTGGAGATGCTGAAGGAGAGCGGCAAATTACAGATGGGTCAGACATAAGCTAGAAGAATAAAAAATCTGCAATATGAAATATGGGCTTTTGAGTTCAAGAAGTGCTGTACTCCATGAAGATGGTTATGAAGCGATTTTAGCTTTGCTGGTAAAAATCTAGATCAAAAGGAAGTAGCTGATACCAATGATTCTTTTCATTTAGTCAACAGGATTCATATACTTAGCTGGCTGAAGATTTTAGAATTGAAAATTGGAAAAAATGTTCAATTATTAAGAATAATCATAGCAACTCACTTCATTTGAGCAATCAGGGGAACTACAGTGTTATTCATAGATTACATTCCTTTCAGCAACAGGATAAAAAATCATCTATCTTTTTTTTAAGAACAGCATCATAGTAATTCCTATGTCCCTTTTAAGCAAAAGCAGATTATTTATGCATGTTTTGAAAATGATTCTGTGCTTGGTGACTGCAACTACAGAAGATGAGACAAGGAAAATCTCTTGTATTGTTCTGTTTTGTTTCATTCCTTTTGAACAAATGTATTGGGTTGAACACTTTAGCATTTCACAAGCTAGATTCCACAGCAGCCTGGAATATGGTGAAGGCTTTTCTTTTTTTTTTTCTTGGAGCCACTTCATACCTTCAGGAAGAATATATCGTATGCAAAGCTGACCTGCAGAAATTCCTCTCTTCTATTGGCTCTTCTTGGAGCACACACTCAGTACTGTACCTGAAGCAATAGAAAAGAATGGCCAAAAGTGACTACCTAGTGTCTAACTAGTAAGGTCTTCAACCAGGAGAAAAAACTACTGTGTTCTGTTTCTGTGTTCCTTAGACTTAGACTCTGAAATTTCCCTTTTCCCTATCACCTACTAGTTTTCACTAGTTTTCACCCCATGCTGTCTTTCCTGCCTGGCTGATGGATGCAGATTTGGGGAAACACTCACATATCCTTGCACTAAGACAAGTATTACAAGAATGAGAAAGTTCCAGGAATAGGAAATCTGGTATTACTCAATAAATATTAAATAATGAATACCTCCTTAAGCCTCAGAAGTAGAAAAGACCATTCATCGGCCTTTTTGGTACAAAATAATTAAGTAAAGTACAGATTATTTGAAGACGTTTGATGTCCCTCTCCAGCGTGAGTACTGTATTTATTTACTGGAATGTCCAAGGCTTGAGCTGAAATGAGGGAACAAAAGAGCGGGGCTTTCCTCTGCACAGGCTATAAAGGAAAGAAGTCAAGTGTCTTTGCATTGTGCAACACATGCTTTCTGTAATTTTAATCGAAATGTTAGCGGGGAGCGGGTGGGGGCCACTAGATTGTGTTGATGCAACACTGCTTTGAGAAATTCCAGTTCCTGAAGCTCTTAAGAAAAGCATTCACCATGAGGAGGGGGATGGGTTGGCAAGGAAGGCCTCTTTTTCTCAAGAATTCTTATTTGGAACACGTTACTCTTTTGCAACATGCGACGTATAAACTTTGTGTAAGTGATTAGATAGAGTGCAAAAGCTGAATCTGTTCGCATTTGATGAGGCTGTTGTTCTACTGACAATGCGTCTTTTTTCTTGGGAAGTAATAGTTTTTAAGAGAAAGCTTTCCGCAAAATTTTCTTTCTGTAAAAATGAACTGGTTTGCAAGTGGGATAGAAGAATGGTCATTTGAACTCTGAATGATACATCTGATTTCTTATCTTTCTGCCAGTTTCACTTTTAGAGACAAGTTGTCAAGTCATAAGGCTAAGAGGTGATTATTTCAATCTGCTAGCTTTCTGGTGATATCTGTGCTAAACAAGGCACAGACTGGGATGTAATGGTCCAGAAGACAAAGGAAAAAAGTCCACACAAATATAAATACTTAAATGCAGAAGTGAAGCACTGTACCTAGGCTGACACGAAGGTGCATAGAATCAGACAGATTGGCCCCACGTAGGGATTCCAGTATGATCTTCTGGGTCCTTCTCCTATACCTGTCTTTCAGTCTTAAGTCATAATCCTCAAATTCCCAGGTACTCTTCCCATGTGCAAAATGCTGCTTGGAGGTGTCACATCAAAATCCCACTGTCCAGCTGGCTGCATAGCCAAGTAGCCCTGCTGGACCTGGTCTCCCTGAGAAGCTTCTTCCCATGTAACTCAGTGAGGCTCTGGAGAGGACATGAACAAATATATTTCTCAGGATGTTATGGCTGGAACTCTTCCCAATAAATTTTTAGGAATTTTTCCTTCTTGGGTGAAAACTATGATTCACATTTTAGATACTAATTAACTGATTGGTGGTTTTTGAGCTGAAATTTCTCTCAGAATAATTTGTCATAATCTGTCAGGAAAAAGTCCAGCACTAGGAGGATAGCATGAGCAATATTTTAAATTCTGCATTCTTTTAAACTTGTCATTCATCTTCATTTCCAAAATGAACCGTATGTTCATTGCTGGTTTTGCCAATATACTGAAGATGTGTAGCTTCTATGGAAAAACTAGCATTTTACCTAGATGATTATGTTTACCCTTGGTCTCAAAAATAGTCACCCACTCAGTTCTGAGCCCAGTAAAGAATCAAAATCTGTGAACTGTGAAAAATGCTGCTTTTTGATAAAATCAAGACTTCAAGAATAGAGGTCCCTTTTCCACATGGTTCCTAGATAATGTGGTGAAAGGTTTTGTCTTCTGTCACTCAGAGGGATTTCCTCCTCCTCAGATCAAGATGGCATTTTGGGTAGCTTGAACGGCTGCTCAAGAGGGCTCAATTTCGAGTTAGACCATCTTTCCACCCCTCTATTTAATGGCAAATCTTTTTCCTTCCTTAGGCAGGAATAAGAATGACTCAAGGCCAAGTAATGAGAAGTGATGAAATTCAGGATGCTATAGACAGAAAGATAAAATCCGTGCGTGTGAGAGAGAAGGATGGATTGAGAACAAAACAAGACAGGTCAAAGGGAAATGGGGAGGAACATTTACAGACTTATCACTGTGCAGAAATCTCAGACATGAGGCTGGAAGTGGAGGTTATAGATACAGTGTGGTTGGGAAAGAAGCACTTCAAATTGGATAGAGACATAGAATCATATAATATCCAGAGTTGGAAGGGAACCATAAGGATCACTGATTCCAACTCCTGGCTCCACTCAAAACCACTCAGAAATCAGACTATCTTCTCCAACTGACAAGTTCTACAGAAGATCTAAATTGTTTGGCTTTAGTGACTGCTAGGAAAAAAAAAAGAGTAACTCCAATGGTTAGAAGCTGCCACAAGGCATTTGCAAGCTGTATGAAATGCAATGAGCTAAGTGGTGTCTCCTGGTATCCTTACTAATATAAGACATTGGATGTTTTTGCACTTCTTGTCAGAGGGGACCTGGTCAGGTCAGTGTGCCGTATGGAAAATACAGTGCAAAGGTTAGATGCCAGGTTGTACAGATTGTTGGACAAGATTTAAGGCTTGATTCCTGCTGAAGTTTGCACACGTATAGGAGAATAATGTTATGTGGAGGTCTGTAAACAGCAGCTAGTTAGCCGTTTGCCTAATACTGCACTGCTAAATTAAGCTTGGAGCACACTCTAAGCAACCCAGGGGCAGGCAAGGAAATGTAAGCAGAACCCAGCGACTTTCTGTTTCCCTTCTCTGGACGTTTGTGTACAGCTCATCAGATACATTGTATGGTCTCAGTCTTTTATATGCCTGCAGTTTAAATCATTGTAGGAGTATCTCAAAAATCCTCATCTCCAACTGCTGGCTAGAGATCACATGGATGTAAGAGCTGGAGGGAAGTGTGGGATAGAAGAAGAAAGCTGGAATCAGCTCTTTTTGTGGAGATTTTTATGGCTAAAGATAGGACATTCTCTTGCAATGCATTTGAGATGCAATGAATGGTGAACACAGAGTTAAGGAGCCCGTCTAGAAGAAGCCCACAGCAATAGCAATACATTTCCAGGGGATCAGATTGTTTCTTCTACACCCAGAGCAGCTTCTTCTGCTGTTATTTTACCTGTGTAGGATTTATGCTAGCACTGACCTCTGCCATGAATGTGCCAGCCACATTCTGAAGCCACATCCCATGTCCTGAGAAAAGAGTGTGGCGTCACTTTTAGGACCCTTCAGGACAAAGGTAACCCAGCAACAGTTCAAGGAAAGACTTGGCTGCCTTTCCAGCAGCAGTCACCTGTGAATAGTGTCTTGAGATTTCCAGAAGATGCAGCTGCTACATCAGCAATGCAGGGAACTTCCCTGGGACTCCCTGCAGAGTTTCATTGAAGTTCATTGATTCCCCCTCCACAGAGCTCCTTAGCATCCTCTTTATACAAGACTGTTGGGTTTTTTGGGGGGGAAATAAGGAGGGATTTAGAAAATGCTAAGCAGTGACGCTTGACTACCCTTTTTAACTTGGATGGTAACATTTTACCTTTCATATATATATGAAATATATATATATTATATTTTTTTTCCTGAGAGACTGGAGAATGTAGCAAGAGGAGACACTGCAAATCTTTAGAGCAGCTTAAGCTCACACAATGGCCAATACTCCATGTTGTTTGTGGGAAGTATTTTCAACTATGCAATGAGGCAAAAGAAAGACCTTTCTCTGACCTGGAATCCAGTGTTTGTTGCTTATTTCACTACTGTATTCCCATGCTAACTGGTTCCATAACCTGTGCTCTTGCTTGTGATTTTGGCCATAAATGGGTGGGACAGACAGGTGAAGTCAGAGATAAAATAAGGTTATTTACTGAGGCCCATTACTGTGCTGGCATAGGGGAAGGATTCTTTTTATCCTCTGTCCTTGACATTGTGTTGAGAGGGGACTGATGTGTTTAAATGGGCAGGCTAAGAGTCAGAGGAATTTCACCTGGGCAGTGACAACACTTGCACACATGGAGGATGCTGCAGGGCTAATGAGATGGTGGTCAAAGCCAGAAGAGAGGAGCGTCACTCAGACTCTCTATGGGATTGTTTATTTGCAGCCTGATTCAGACCCACTTTGAATAGACTCCAGGCATTCTGTTGTCCTTCACTCTGCAAGCAAGCTTATATACAGAGCTGATACATTTTGGGATTAAATATTTTAAATCTTATCTCTGGTGATTCTGACATGAAACTGGGAAAGCAAGATTTCCCCTTGTCAGCATGTAGTAATGCAATTGAATAGATTGGAGACGTGTTTAATTGAGAGATGAAAGAGTTTTATTATAATTTACAATTTAAATCCTTGAATATAGCATATGCTTTCCTGGTCACACAAAACAGAAATGTCCAAACAGCTGCTGAGCCTGCTTCCCATCCTGACTTGACAGGTAGGACAACATCAACTAAACCAGCATCGTCACCTTGTTGCAATCGTGGTCACTATTAGGTACAATAGTACGAAATCACGACTGCGTTTTTCACCTGCTCTGGGAAGAAGTGTATGCAATTTAGTAAGGAGGAATAGATCCCTGTATAGAAAGGCATTTGGAGAAGGCACATCCCAAAAGTTTGCTAGTACTCTTCACTGTCTGTGCCTTCAGAGCTCTTGTAGTAGAGGACAGAGAAAGGGCACATTTTTTCTAGAAATATTGCTAATGGTCACAAGGAAAAAAACCAGGCACCTGGTGAGAAAATAACAATTCAACTCTCAAAGGGATGCTACCCACCTCTGCCAACATTTCCTCAGGTCTTTTTCTGCATGTAGTTTACTTTGAGAAAGACATAAACACTAACAGACACAACCACGCCACTCAGCAGCCTGGGAAAGCAGCCCGCTCACTGCCCCTGGAAGCGGCATCCCAGCAGGGCGTCGCCTGAGATCTCGCCCGCGCCGTGGAGGAGCACCTCTGCAGGGTTCTGCTGGCCAGGCGTGCGGCGGACGTGTGGCGGAGTGAGTCATGCGTTGAGGGGGCACAGGAGGAGAGCGAGCAGTAGCTAAAGCTGTCTCTGGGAAGGCTGGTGTATGTCAGAGCAGGCTGTGAAGTGCTTTTTCTCATAGTTTCTTTCACTTCTGCATGCAGAGCCTGGCAGCCTCTGAGTGACACAGTGAAGTGTGGCCACGCTGCTGTGGCTGTAGGATTTCAAACTTTTTTGGACATTAGCAGACGACCCATCTAGACTTTGCATCATCTTTGAGAGCCTCGGGGTCCTAATACTGTTGTTTGACATTACTAGTGCCAGAGCTGCTGTTTCCAGAGCTGGGGGGACTCTTTCAGCTGGCCTGATGCTGGCCAGAGGTTAGGGAGACTTGCTGAGCTGGAAGACATCTCTACAATTACTTATGCAAAAGGATGTCTTCACCTCTGAAACACACTGCTATTGTTATATATTGCAGATTTTCTCTGCTTCGTGCTGTTGTAAGCCAGAGCCCCAGAGCCAGAGGTTAAATCCAGGTGGTGGGGGCACCTCTTGCAGCTGGTAGTTCTTCCTGCTTCATGGAGCATCACAGCTATGGCAAGTTGTGACACAGCTATTGCAAGCATGACCACAGATCAGGTCCAGAAAAAGAGTGGTTAAAAGCTGCGGTGCAGTGGCTTCCCAGGGCTAGCCCTTTCAGGCGCGTTTTGCAAGAGTGCCGTTAGGGAGAAGTTGGTGATTACTTTTGTCCCAACCTAACAGGGGAGATCTGTTTGCCTGGGAGCTCATGGCCATCCCCAGCACAGATAGAAGAGCAGCTGTCCCCAGGATGGCAGTGACCCTGCATGTTCCTCAGGACTGAGGTGCATGACTCAGCAACTGCAGGGGACAGTACAGTTCTGGCCCCAGTTCTGTCAGAAACCTGTGGGAACTGTGGGACTTTGCATACGGTGGATGCTCCTGATAGCTGTTTTCCCAAGTGAAAACTGTAGTAAATTGTGATATATGTACATGTGTGCTGGGCTGGTGAGAAGGCTTATCTCTGGAGCGGCACCTAGCAGTCCTGCTTAGGCAGATATATTGCTGTCATTTCTCATGGCTGATACAGCACCCAGCCATGGGAACGTTTCTTTGTGGAGCTGGTATCTTAGAGTCCCTGAAATCATTTTTGTGACCAGGCTGCTGCAGAAATCTTTTGTCACCATGGCCAATCTCTAGCAACAGAACTGTGTACACAAACACTGTCCCTGTAAATCAGTCTTTCATTAGCTTTGTGGAAGGAGTTCAGGGAGATGTAGCCTAGAAAAAGGACTTCATAGGAAGGCATCTGTGGCTTCGTGGCCTAACCACTGCCTGCTGTGTAAGTGATGTGTTGTTTGGAAGGCACATAAAGCATCTATCTTCTGTAGTACTTGTGGAAAGGAATGGGTGATCCTGCAGCTAAAAGTCCTGTGGTGGCTGATGCTGCTGGGTTGACATTAATGCAGCTGTGACACCTCAAAGTTTGGGGCACGTAGATACAGAAAGATGTACCTTTCTCCAGAGGCACCCCATGGCCATGGCTGCATCCTGCCCTCACAGGTAGAACTTGTCCTTCCCTGCCTTAACATGACGTTCTCCCTTCTGGTATTAATTCCCAAGCACTGTATTTTCTTTTCAGAGACTTCCAGCAGAAACAGTGAACAACTTTCAGTATATGTCAGCATGAATTAGAACGCTTCCTAACTTGACCTGCTTGCAGCAGAGTAAACACAGATGCCTGAAATATGAGTTTAAAAAGATGTATTTCTGTGCATATAAATAATATCCTGCTCGTGGTAGTAAAACAGCACAGCTGTGTCTCTTCTGGATCTGAAGGAGTCAGCTCCTCGTGAGCAAATGTCCTGATTTAAGTGTCTAACTCTCTGCTCTTTTGCTTTTCCAAGAGCTGTTTTTAGGACTTGAGAAAATCAGCACAACTGCTGCTTCTTGGGTTTGGGGTGGCAGTGGTGGAGAGCAAAGCAGGATGTGGTGTGGGCTCACCTGCCCTAGGTGTGCTGCTGGTGGGCAGTGCCTCCTGCAGTGCCTGGCTGCCCCAGGAAGTGACGGGGAAGGAGTTGGGCAGCTGGCCGGGAGCCAGTGCCAGCCCCCTTGGCTCAGGTTCTTATCTTTATGTCAATCTCATTTTATTTTTTATGGTTAGGAAAAGGAAAATAAAACCTCAGAACTACAGAACACCCTGAATACAATATCCAAGCAAAGACACTCTTTTCTGGCTGACGTAAATACAACTTCTGGTGTTAGTTAAACCTAGGTTCTGATCTTCCTCCATTTCAGCTCCTCACGCTATGCACAGTAAACACACGTCTTGATTTGCACTAATGCAAATAAGAGATATGGCCCAATGATCCTAGCACTCTGTTTGCAGGAAATTTTTGGCCTGAGTTCTGTTTCCATTTTTTCCAGGGACTCTTCTGACTGTGGTGAAATTGTGCCGAGCTCATGCTCATCAGCAAAGAGATGTTGTAGTGCACAGCATGGTGCCTGGGTGTCAGCATGACAGGGGAAATTCCATCCAGCTTCCTTCACTGCACAAGCAGGAGGGAGCCTCATGGAACTCCTATGCTGTGGGGATGCCTACGAGCAGAGAATTCCCAGGGAGGAGAAAGCACATGGGATTTAGGAGGATTTTCTGCTACTTGCTCTTCCTAAAAGGCCTGGGGATTCCCATGCCTGGATGCAAAACTTGGAGATTGCCCATGGAGATTGCCCATAGGGATTCCCATTGCAATTGTGGAAGAGATGCCCGAGGTGACAGCAGCTGCTCTCTGCTTGCTTGGAGGCAGCTGCCCAGCTTTTGGCAACGTATTTCGGCAACAGAGTGCCTGGCAGTACTTTGCCATGCGCAAAGACTTATTTGCAGATGGAAGGAGCTGCACTTCCTTTTTCTGCACTTTCAAATAGAAATATCAGGAAAAATGCCCTCTATAGCATCGCAGCAATCATTCTAAACTAGGATAATCCTTTTTGTAGTCAAAATTAGCTGATAGTTATTTTCAAGCTTTTCAAGCTTCCTTTCCTGCTCCCCACCTTCCTTACTGGTAGCCTCTCATCACCTCTGTGCTGGCAATGTGCAGAGCCAATCTCAAAAATTGATGTTTTCATTTCAGTTCAGACATTTCATTTGGCTTTGGCTAGAAATAACACTTCTGAGAGAGTGGAGCTTGCTGTGTGCACTTGGCAGGAGGGAAGCTCCTTTCCTTCCTTCCCTTTTCCCCCTTTCTTCCTTGACATGAATTTTTTTAGCCTCTTTTAAAAAACTGGTTTTTTTTTTGTTTTGTTTACTTGCTGCCTTCACTCACATCCCTTTTTCTTTCATTTGCAGCTCAGCCTTTTGCTTAATTTGTCTGGGATTTCCTAAAATATCTGGGCAGGATCTCTGAGAAACAAAGGAAGGAGAGATTTGGACCCCTTTATACACCATAAACATAAAGCAGTGAAGTTCTTTTACCAACATGAGAAAAAAAGCAGGAGCTACTCCAAAATGAGACCAGTGAGATATTTTTGCTTAATGTTAAGTCAGAATTGATGACTTTTTGCCCAGAGTTCCTCCAACAGCTGCTCAGTGCGGCTGCATGGTGGGCACCTAATGGCCTTAAGTTGTACCAGGGTAGGTTCAGGTTGGACATTAGGAAAAGATTTCTTCTGACAAAGAATAGTGAGGTATCAGAACAGGCTGCCCAGTGAGGTACTTGAGTCACTGTCCCTGGAGGTGGTCCAGAACAGGGCAGATGTGGCAGAGAGGGACATGCTAGAGCAGTCACAGGCATGGACTGACGGTTGGACTAGATGAACTTAGTAGTCCTTCCAACCTTAATAATTCTATGATTCTATGATCTAACAGCCCACCTCAGCTGCGAGTGGGCATTTAGGTGGCAACAGCAGCACAAACCTCAATGGATTTCAGTCCTCAGATCCTCTCACCAGCCCCTCATCTCTGGAGAAAAGCCCAAAAGGGGAAAAAAGGAGGTTTCCTCTCGGTGAGCTGTGTCACAGCTAAGCTACTGTGGTGGCAGGTCTCACAGTGTTAAACTGGAGCTCATGTGCTTGAAGCCTGCAGGTTTGTTTTAGTTTGGCTCATTAATCTAAGTGAAGCGTTTCTGGCTTCAGACGCTGTGAGGATTAAGTGGGGCAGCAAAACAAATGAAAGCTTGAATATCTGGCCAGGTTCTCAGCACCTCCCTTCCAGCAGCAACCACCCTGGGGCTGCTGCTGAGAGGGGACCCTCAGCTTCTGCTACTGTCTGGTGTTTTGTCACTGACATTGCTGGGAACATTTATCAGATTGGCATAAAATATATAGGAATGAAAATAAGTCATTACCTGTGCTGTCAGCTAGGGTTGAGGACAGAAAGGGTGGGTTCTCAGATCATCCTCATTTTTTGCTTTTTGTAGTGAATTGAGAGCATATGAGCTGAATAACACCAAGGGTAAGATCTGCAGATAATGTGCATGTGCTGTAATTGGTTGAAGGATGTCCTGATTACATTATCCTGGAGCTCTTGTTTCCTTACCAATGCTCCCAAGCTTTCCTTCTCTCACTCTTACCCTTTTACCTATTAGGACATGATTTTCTGGGGGGTTTCTTTCTTCTGTCTGGCTTAATTCAGCAAGGCCATTTTGTTTTTTTGTCTGGTCACAGCCAGTCCTCTGTGTGGTTCAGCTAACACCAAAACCCGGGAAGCAAGCTTTCTTCTAAGCCAGCAATCCTTTGCTTTTCTCTGGGACCTATGAAGATATAGCAGAGACAACAGTGTTAGCACTAGCAGAGTTATACCCATGAAAATAGACCCGAACAATGGGGACTCTGGCTGTGCAGCACTATCTGCTGACCCTCAGGGTGCAGTTTCCCATTTGGGCTTAATCTGATCTGATGGTGGGCTGCTGCTGAAAGGGGTGGTCCTGCTCTTCCTGCCCGCTCCTAGCAGTGCACTCCTGGCACCTCCCTTGCACTGAAAGCAACAAACCTGCGGGCTACTGAAAGACCTGATGGAAGATTTTTCCTTTTTTTTTTTTTTTTTTTGGTGCGTCAGTTTTTTTGCTGGATCAACAAGCCAGCCTGAGTCACCCTGCCACAGCAATACTCCTCAACACACAACGCAGGACACCTGCAGCCATGCTGAGTTAAGCACAGCCAGAAAATGGGCCATCTGTCTGTTATACCCATCCCCTTATGCCACAGCTCCTGGTGAACCACCTCTCTCTGCAAAATGTGGGTTTCCCTGAAACCATCAATGCAGCACAAAACAAGGGCCAGGATCAAAGACAGGGCTGAGCCCCAGCTCTCAGTCCACAGTCTTGCAAACATTTGGAAGACTCAGCCTCGTACACCACCTCTGAGACAGGTTTCTTCTCTGCTTAATTTTCCTCGCTGCCAGGAGAGTGGGATGTGACCCTCCTGACATTTGTTTGGTGAATTATGCTTGCCTTCCAGAGAGCACAAACAAGCTGGTGGACTTCCTCCCCACAGCCTCAGCCCCAGCCCAACTCTCTGCATCCCCTGCACTGGCCTTACACTGTCACAGCTGAGATCAACATTGAGTTACGCCTCCAAAAATGCCTCTGTGATTTAGAGCTCTGACTCTACTTTCCAACCACAGTCCAAGAAACATTAGCATGTAATTGCCATTGATATCCCTCGATATGAAACATCTGACTCTTTTTGAATATCTGGTCTGAAGCATTTGAGAAAGTCATTTGGATTTAGGTCTGTAAATAGTGATGTCACTTCTAAAAATAGGCCTTGTCCTCCAAAGGTGCCCAGGCACCACACACGTTGTCCTTTCTGTCCCACCCTACCTAGATGGCTGGAATTTGAAGACTATTATGAGAAAAATATAAGTAATTTCTATGTCACAACAGACAGACCTGAATGTAATTACTCAAAAAAACATAGTCTCAGCTTCTCAGTAGTGTTTGGAAACCAATAAGAAGCATCCTCCTTGTTCATGGGAACAGAAATTGTATTCACATAACAAAGATATTAGGTAAGAGGAAGTATATTGAGGAACTCAGGAAGTGAAAAGTCTTTCATTGCTATATTATTGCAAGAGCCAGTACAAAGAAACATGATTAGTCGGTTCTTCAGCGGCTTCCTATTTCCATCACCAAACTGCTTTAATCTTTAAGATACTGAACACTCTGTTTTTTTCTGAGGTTAATGTGGAAGGGCTTTTGTGTTCAATTGAGTCACTGGGCACAGGTGAAATATGGAAGATGTGATGAAGGTTAGATTTCAGCTATATCCTTCACTTCCCCACCATTGCTCTCTTCCCTTTTCTTTTACTCTGAGCCACAACATGTGTTGGTGGACCCATTATTTCTCCCTTGTCTAATGACCAAAGCTGCCCATACCATCTGGGAGTGGTTGTCCCCTGCAGAGGAGACCAGTGGTGGCAGCACTGTGATGATATATCCAGCTGGGGACAGCAATCGGTCCTGGTTCCAAGGCTGCACCAAAGAGAAGGAATCACAGAATCATAGACTCTCAGAATTGTCTGAGTTGGATGGGACTTTAAAGGTCATCTAGTCCAATTCCCCTGCAGTGAACAGGGACACCTACAGCTACATCAGGGTGCTTAGAGCCCCATCCAGCCTGACCTTGAGTGCCTCCAGGGACAGGGCATCAACTATCTCTCTGGGCAACCTGTTCCAGTGCCTCACCACCCTTTGTAAAAAACTTCTTCCTTATATCCAGTTTAAATCCTGCAGGTCCCCTGCTCAGAGAGAGATTGCCTGGGCTAAGGGGCTGCAGCTGTAGCAGTGCTAGGGAGCAATTGCACAGTGCATGACAATAAGGATTTTTTAAAAAAAGTATTCTCGAAACCACTGTCTATTTCTAAGCTAATTTTTAATGGAAATTGCTTATCAGCACTGCAGTCAGAATGGAGGTGGATGAGAACTGAGTGACAGGAGAGCCAAAGCTGAGGAAGAATGTGAACAGAAATGATTTCAGAAGGAAATCTTCTATTTAGCTTTCTTTCTTGTATTTTGCAAATACCTTGGCATCCTTATGGCATGAGCCTGTGGATGGGATAGGTGTCGAGGCTGGGTTATTTTACAGCCTACTGGTGCTGCCGGCATTGCTCTCGCTAGTCTCAGAGCCACACACCTTCCCCTGACCTCACCAATGATGTTCAACTGCTTACAAGGAAGTAAACAAAAAGGACTCATGGGGACTTTGGTTCCATAGAAACAGCAGGGAAAATGTCCATGCGTGCCAAGTGGAAAAGGACTAAATCAGTGGGGAAGGAAATTTTATTGTCGCAAGTTCAAAGGGGATGTTACAAACAAGAGAGGGGGGAAAAAAAATGAAAAATTCAGAAAGCAGTCCCTGAAGTAAAACAAAATACTACTAATGAAGATTTGCCTTAGAGCAGTTGTCAAATATGATGCAGTATTTACATCAACTGTGACTCAGGCAGCAATTGCTACTTCCCCTTCCAGCACACCACAGCTTTGCCTGCCCTCTAAGGGCTGCAGCTCACAATCCCATGCACTGATTTGGCCCTGAGTGGAAGAAAGCAATGAATAGGCTGTGGGACTTGGACACGTAGCCCCACCAGTCATGAGTCCATCAGGGCTGGATGTGGGGGAACAGCAAGCAGCATTGTGGCAGTGGTGGGAGAAAAAGCCCTGCGAAGGAGCAGCGGCTGCATTCAGGTGGCTCAAGAATGTGTTCCTGGGATGTAATGAGATCCTGGCCAAGATTCAAAAAGGGAATATACAAAGAACACAATTAATTTTATTATAAGCCAAATGCAGGCATGGCTTTGGGTCTTGCAGAAGGAGATTTAGAATTACAAATGGAGAGGCAGCTTGGCCACTGGATTGTTCTCTTTGTTGACACTGCCATCTCCAGTTGTGAAAGCCCTTTGTGGGGCTGGCAGTACACTAGGGTTCACAGGACAAGCCCATCACTACATGGCTGTGCAACAGTGGGCAATGCCTGTGTGCATCTATTTGCTACTGTAGGCTTCATGAGGGCAAACTGAGACAAGATGGGCCACAAACTGACACTAGGGCACCTACACAGCATCACTCCAGGCACCTTTTTCCTCCAAGGAGACCCACAGCTCTTCCCACCTCCATGCAGCTGCAGCAGTGACACTTTATTAAATAAACCATCAATCCTGGCAGCCACTCTGGTTATTTCTAAGAAAATCACCCTCATCTTCCTGCTCTGGTAGGAAAAATCCAAAGATGGATTAAGTTTTAGTCATTTCCACATCTGAAAGGTCTGAAAGCTGGTGTCTGTGGCCAGTCCTATAGGGAGCAACAACCCTGTGTGTGAGATTCAGGTCCACACCACATCATGTAGCGTTTCAGAGAGCAGTGCAAACAAGGCCAAGTCACAAACTACACCTGTATGAGCACCATCTGGTTAGGCTTCTTCCCAATGCTTCCAGCTTACCAAGCTGATGGTACAGTCAGGTCTGCATGCCCAGGGGTCTCCTTCTTCTTGCTGGAGCTTCAGTCAATTCAACACTTGCCTGCTGTGATTTTGACCCTCCCATCCCCCATATGTTTTTTTGAAGAGATAACTACTTTATATATATACTTGCTATTTGGATGGGGGTGGGAGGAGGGAACCTTTATTGTTGTCTCCGAACTTCTGCAGCATAAAGTTCCAGGATTCCTCCATTCCCAGCTGCTGGATTCAGAAAGCTTTTCCTTTTCAAGCTTCCTGTTCACACAGGGTGGGGGTGGAAAGTGGGGGATGAGGGGGAGGTTAGGTATTGAATAAAAGGAATTAACCATTTCCCTTCTCTGACCTTTGGGAATTTCCGTATGTGAAAGTGGCAGCTTGTGTGTCTAAGAATTATAAATGATGGGACCTCGCAAGTTGCTGAATGGATGTGTGACCAGCCACCACGGAGCTGGGCTAGGAGCAAGGAGGGCAAAGGGGAGGAATGAGAAGCAGGAAAGAGCAAAGATACCGAAGCACTGCATGTTTTATAGGAACAAAAACTGCTTATTGTGCTCCAGAGAGCGCATAACATTGCAGCTTCCCTCTACCACGTCCTAGTTCATCTTCTGTTCTCAGTGTGCAGCAGAAAGGAGGCCAGGAAGTAAATTTCCATGAGAAGGCTCTCATGACTCAGATCTCCCTCCTGTAGGGCTTCATCAGCTTCCCTCAGACAGGGTCACCATCCTGAAAGGAAAACAACCATTCTGGCTGGTGTCACACGGTGTGTGTTTTTAATGCACATTGCGTGTATATGTACACACAACCCTCTCTAGACCCTTAAAAAACAATGGGACTGTGCTCAAGAGTGTTACTTCCAGTGCTGTTTCTGAGAATCCTGTGTTTCTCAGTGCCACCTGTAAGCTCACAGCTGCTGGGACGCTCCGTGACACACACAGGTGCAGCCATACGCATGAGGTGTGGGAGAGGTTGCAGCCTCCATCACCACTGCCATTTTCATGGAGCATCAAGTATCCCAGAGCACACTTGGCTGGTGAAGAAAGAAGAGCTATGGCAGAGAGATTTCCTAAATACAGGAGGAAAAAAACCAAACTTGTTTGTCCCCATTGCTGGCTGTGATTTGCAAGGTGCAAAGGAAAAAATATGCTGCTCAGCAGGGCTGCTGCTGCATCCTGTATGGCATTGCTGCGCAACCAGGCAGCCCCATCTGTCTGAGGATGTACAAATTGTAAACCTCACAGGGGTGAGCTGGGGAGTCCCAGCCCCTGCTGCTCTGCTGAGATGGCAGCACCTACCTGTGCCTCACTGTGCTCCAGCTCATGGAGGTGAGTGCCTTGTGCCATACACACATATGCAACCTGCACTTTGGGAAGCACAGAGAGGTGATTGGCTTGGAAAAGATCTCCTCCTTCTCTCCCTCTGCTGTGGGCTGATGGAGATGGCTACAGGGGAAGCCTTTTTTCCCCATGTCCCCGTAGCTGAGCATCCCTTACCCACTGCTGCCCTCAGTGCTTCCATCAGCCTGTGGATGAGACAAAGGCCAGCCGGTGCATCAAAGACGTGTTAAGTTACTGCTGTGCTGTGAAAGAGAGGGAAAAAAATCCTGTTGACTGTGACGAAATAGGGAAGTTCAGGGTGGCACTCACTCTTTTATTGGAGAGCTGCTTGAGTCTGTGCACTGCTAAAGGGATTAGAACAGCGTGTGGCATGTTTCTGGTTCTGACAGAAACTTGAACACGCTCTAGTAGAGCTGTAAAGAGGAGGGCCACGTCAGTAGTGAAGGCCAAGGAGGGGATGCCTGGTTGTAAGTGATTAGCCGCACATGGGAGACACCAGGGGGCTGAGAACTGAACGTGCCATTGACTGTCAAGGTGTTGAATTCTCCTGAGCACTGCATTTGCAGCACCACACTGTGGCTTTCTCCTCCCACACATATGCCCCTGGGTGTGTCATGCTCTCACAGAGGCTCTCATGGTGCTGTCTCCCAAAGGAGGAGAAGGATCATCAAGGGGTGCAGTGCCAGCCCTACAGGTCTCAGTCCTGACCTGCAACAACCTCCAGAGGGCTTCGGGGTCTCCACTCCCATTCAACCCTTGCTCATTCAGAAGAATAAGAAGGGAAAGTAGCAAACCTTGGTGTCACACAAGAAAATTCATGTCAGTGTAACAATTATGAAAAAAGTTGTAACTTACTGGGGGGCGAGACAGCTGCTGTGCCTAAGGTCAGCTTTCACTCGGACTTTCAATGTACCAAGCTGAATATAGATGGGGAGCCAATTTGTATCTGGTTACTCTAAACTAAATTTCAAAGAAGTTTCAAGAAAATGATTGAGAATGTGGTACACAACATCTGCTCTGAGAACAAGATCAGAAACTAAGCCTACAGCCCAATGCACAACCTGAATGACTGTATTCCCAAGCAGGACATCCACTCTTGATGGGGATATGAAAGACAAGGCTCATAGTGTTAGCAGAGGTGTGGAAAAAGCAACCTGGCACAGGAGATGTGAAGAGATGGAATTAGTATATCTGGAAGGAGCATCATAACTTGTCAAACACTATTTTCCTCATATGCCCATAAAGTTGTGTCACGTTGAGTCCTCCAGTTAGAGTGGACAGGGCTCAGACTGGCCATTCATGTACTGACCTAGATTTGCATGAGCTTGCTAGGATATCAGGACATCAAATCCACTTGGGTTCAGAAGCATCTGCAGTTCACGCATGGAAAAACTGGAAACCAAAGTTATCAGGAGTGACATAGTGAGAAAGAATCAAATTCCTTCTTCTCTTTCTCTGCCTCATCACAAAAATGAGATACATATGTAGGTCTGGGATTTGGGTTAACATCCATGTGTGAGGTTATCCCTGGGGCATGCACCTACCTCTAGCTCTTTTATTCATCTTAGAGAGGTCTAAGTGCAGCTGGAGAGACCAAAGTGTGTGTGTGAGATTTAAAAGTGTAACTCTCTAGTTGAGGGCCTACCTAAAAACCTGAGATCGTAGATTCTCTGGTGAACCATTCAGCACACTGCAGAAAACCTCACAAACCCTGGCTGAACACCACTGTAGTCAGCATTACTGAGAAAGGTGAGTAAGCCAAATTCAGTATGTGTCAAGCTGCTGCTAGAGTTTTGCAGAGTGAGCTTCTTGTGGATGGTGAGGGAGGGACTGGGGCAAAGTTAAAGGAAAAGCAGGCTGAGTTTTGACCTGGAAGATCCCTAGTTGACCACAGTTTTAAAAACTTATTAAGAGAGCACAGGATGAAGGAAATCACTCATTGTTATTGCTCTTGAGAAATCCTTTTCTAGCCTTGCTCACAGATTTGGAAAGCTAAGTAACGAACATCATCCAAGACACTGGTTAGTTTACAGAAGATGGATGAAGGTCAACCCCTGCCTCAGCAGCACCCAGCTGGCTCCTCACCCTTGGCTTTCCCAGTCTGAAATGGGAATTTTGGCTGGCTGAACTTTTCCATTGCCACTCGGCAGGACTTCCCCAGCAATACCTTTCTGCCCCAGCGGTGTGACCTTCCTCTCCATCCTGCTGCATCTAGGCCAGTGAAGAGCTGGCAGCCTCAGCTTCCTTGCAGCAGTATCAGCTCCACTGTGCCCCATCTGTATGAACTAAACAAAATTTAGGCTCAGTTCCCATTCTTAGCTTGAAAGCTCATATCAGGGTGCTCACATAATCCATCCGCCCATGGCTGACTGATCGTGGAATTGTTTGAGTCAGAAGGGACTCTTAAAGGCCATCTAGTCCAACTGCTCTGCAATGAGCAGAAACACCTACAGCTACATCAGGTGCTTAGACTCCGTCCAGCCTGACTTGAGTGTCTCCAGATCCACCACATTTCTGGGCAACCTGTTCCAGTGCTTCACTGATCATGGCAGAGGGGTGAAGCATGCCTTGTTCTGCCTCTGGTATGGGCTGTGCTCACCTCTTACATTACAAACTGAGTTGGGGTACATATTCAAGAGGTCAAGATAAAAGAAGCTCCCTTCTGATATTCTGCATGCAGTCAGTCTGACTGCACTGTGCTGAGCATACATAGCAACCAAGGAAAGGACAAGAGGAGGTTAGGGATGAGAAGCTCTCTGGCCTGCAATTAGCTGAGAGGCTCATATTTAGCAAGCAATGAAGGTTTCCCAACTACACAGCATATACTAAGATGTGCAACCTCTCATTTCTCAGTGTTTGCAGCTGCTGACACAGCAAGGATTAGTCAAACAGACATTAAGGATGGGATAGTAAGCTATGTGCACTTACCACGTGATGGCAGGGATACCACAAGTGGGAACTGACTCTAGTCAGTCAGATACATTCTCTACAAGCAGCCTGGGACCGCTGCCCCACAAGCCAGGCTCAGCATGAAGCCTTCAGATGGGAACATGCTCTTTCTCTGCCACAGGAGTTTTCTTCGTTTTGCTGCCTTGAGGGCATCTAGACCCTGGGGACAGCTGTGGCTCTGTCAGCAAGTCCTGCAAGATTTATGCAGGCCTTGAAGTTCACCTCCCCAGAGAGGCTCAGAAGGGAAAACAGCCACAGCAATACCTCCAGCAGTGGAAAGCAGGGCAAGCGGAAGGCCTGGGAGGTGCAGCAGGAGGTCAGCCCAACCCATGCTGCTCTGCACACAGCACACAGATGGAACTGTGCTCTGTTTATCTGTAAACAGTAGCACTGTTCAGCACAAACATGCGATCAGCCTGAGCTTGGAAGGCTTCATGTCCTTCTTGGTAATAGTGTGATTGAAAAGAAGTCCTTGGCTCACTGCCCTGAATGCCTTGCTGGAGTGGGCTGGGTGAGGAACAGGGAAGAGCTGGAGCAGAAACGCTGAGCTTTGATTTTCAAGTCCAATTGCCCCAGCAATATGACCCAGACCTTCCCAGCTGAGAGCTGAGCAACTGGGGAGGGTGCAGAGCCCTGGGACAGCTTTGAAAAGCTGCTCCATTCCTGGTCACAGCTTGCTCTCCAGGGGTAGTCAGTTCTAACGCCTCAGCCTGCACTCAGGTACCACCTGAAGCTGCTTTCTGTTGGCTATAGGTGCTTACAAAACATCTATTCCTATCAAGGATCCCAACAGGCCCCTCTCATGATGTTGGGAAGAAATGTCATCCCTGTTTCTAAGGTAGGGACATGAGACACAACAAGGTCAAGCAATTGTGCAAGATTCAAAGGCCAACCTTTAGTGGTGTAACAGCTTAAAAATTAGCATACCATATGCTAGAGCTATCTGGGTGAGTCCCAGGATGTATCTTCCCCTCCAGGAAAGCAGTTTCACATACTCCAGTGCTGCATGCCAAGAACTTGCATTGCTCAGAATAAGAGAATCAATAAGGTTGGAAAAAACCACTTAAACCATCCAATCCAATCCATCATGCCCACTGACCGTGTCCCTCAGTGTCACATCTACCCTTTTCTTGAATACCTCCAGGGACAGTAACCCCACCACCTCCCTGGGCAGCCTTTGCCATTGCCTTACTGCTCTTTCTGAGAAGTTTTTCCTAACATCCAATCTTTTAGATACAGCCCAGGATATCAGTCAGGCAGCATTCATTCCTGTAGCCTTCTATGTTCCCATGCTCCTTTTCATCATCTACATTAAAGGGCAATCTGCTTCACAGGGAACTGGTAGCAGCAAAACTATATCCACTTCCTTACTGCTGATGGAGAAGGGATATTTCTGCTTATACCTGGTGAGAAACTTTCTGCTTATATTCAAGCACATGGACAAAATCACAGGACATTCAACTAGCTATTATTTGCATTCATTATATTCATGGAATGCATCAATAATTGGCTCACATAACTCTCATGCACAGACAATATAGTAGTGGTAAGAACTCACCTGAGGAGACCTCACAGTCTCAGGTTGGAGAATTGATATAGCAATCCTACAATCAAGGCCTACTGTCCCCCAACCTGCCCTTTATCTGGGAGAGCATTCCAGGAGCTGAACTGACCCAGATGCATTCAAACCAAGTTCTTAGTAGCAAATGACAGAAACCTGATGGTCATTGGCTTAATGGGAAAATCAGCTGAGGTTACAGAATCCCTTCTGTGCTTTTCCCCTCCTCCTCAGAAACAGCCATGAGTGACTGGATCAGATTTAACAGAGTATTTTCAAAAGGGGCTTTGCAGTTCCTGCCAGGAAGCTGGAGTAGTGCTGTTTTTCCCACCAGGCCTTGAGGACAGAATGCATGCAAGCGGTGTGTGGAGAAAGCAGCTATGCTCCTTCACTGAACACAGGTGGTTTTCTTCCTATCCTCACCACACCTGGGGAATTCAAGAAATTTCAAGAAGAAGAGACGTGCTTGCAATTTGCCTCTTCACATTTACCTTGGGGAATCTTTCCAGACATTGTCCCCAACAGCATCGTATTTCTGAGACATTAAAAAGCCACTCTATTCAAATGCAAATCAAGTCCTTCCTGACAATAACTGTTGAGTAATTTTGACGTCAATACGAGTGCTCTAGCCGGACGTTCCAAGAATAGACCTGGTGTTTGGGAACGGAGCAAAAAGGAAGCAACCATAGATAATACACAGGAGCAACTCTTTAAAGGAGAGACTGTGAGGGGAAGATAGCACAGCCAGAGGTATCAGGTACCAAAGCACCAAAGATTTAGAGCAAGGAACAGGCAGGGGAAGCTAGGCCAGAGAGGGCTCTCCTCAGACCCAGGGTGAGGAATCTGGGCTTGACACCAGAGCAGATGTGCTTAGGCTCTTGTGCTGTTGACTTTGAGGATGGGAGCAGTAAGATAAGATGAGGGTGTCTGAGTGAAGGAGACTCCCAAGAGCCCAAGATTTGGCAGCCAAAGAGCAAGGTGGACAATGTAGCACCAGGCTACCACTAACTGTTGAAAGAATTTTCACCTCATCTTGGGTGAGTCCATTTGCTCAGAGTCAACCCCCAGACTCTTCCCTCAGACTGGATGTCGACCAAATTTCATACATTTGGAGCTTTCTTAGGTGGCTCTGCCAGTAGTACATTATATGGTGCTGTCTGGAAGTTCTCTTCTGCACAGTGTGTGCTGTTATGCTTCTAAAAGCTGGATGCAGAGAGGAAACTAAGCTTGCATGCATTTAGAGGGAAAGACTTTTAACCAGAGCTTGATACCAAAAAGTACATTCAGACACACAACTAGCTATCCCAGTCCAAGAGATGCATACAGTGTATATTACTGATGGGTTGATAAAGCAAACTGCTGTCCCCCAGGGCTCTCTTGGGCAAATAGCATGCTCTTGAGCTGAAGAAGACCCCTTAGGAAACACAATCCAGCAGAGATGCCATTGATGTGCCTGTGTGATCAGAGGAATACATGCAGGGCTTCCCAAGTGACATGGCATTTGAGTACTGTTTGGAATACAATGGGCTTTCTGCCTGTTTTAGAATTTTCTGACATTTAAGTACAATCACACTTACAGTGGTTACATCTGACCTTTCTGATCTGCTGGCTCATCAGCCAATGGAGAGCCCTCAGGTGCAAATTTCCTCTTTGCTCTACACTATTCTGCTACTTTGGCTTCAACTTGTATTAATTAATCACATAGGAGTCCCAGAGAGCTTCAGAGTCTTAACTCATTCGTTTCTGAAAAATATTCTTCTTGCGTTCATGAGTTTCATATTTCTCTGCCGGAGAGTAAGGTGAAGCCACATTACAGTAGACAGTTATTATTTTATTGCCCTTCTTTTGCAAAGCTGATTTATCTAAATTCACAAGGAAAACAGTGTCAGAGATGCAGAATCAATGTGGTGTCCAAACCTTGAGTTGTCCTGTAGTCTCTGGAAAGCATTCCTTCTGAAAATGCTTTCTCACCTCTCTTCATACAAACCCAAAGCATAACCTCAACAGACCAGAGCCCAACTTGAACCCTGGAGAGGACCAGATTCGCTTCCTGAGGGCCCTTCTGCTCATTCTTAGGGGACTACATTTCTTATTACTTTCTTATTACTAGAAAGCATATGGTAAATGCTAACTTGTTAAACAAAAGACTGTCATCAGTCACTTTATGCCCAGTTGAGATGAACAATTCATGTCCTTTGAACTACATGTCACTTGCTTCTTGTGGCCTGCTTCTCTTCGATTTCTTTGAGGAGAGAATCACATATCAGTGTCCCGGATGGGGGTTGTACAGTGTAAGATACGGTCCTCTCTCCCCATACATTTTCTATCATCTGTAGATTTTCTAGAAGGGAGAGCAAGGACATGGCCACTGGGGCAGCCCCTGATCTGGCACTGCCTCATGCAGCTGAAGAGATAGCAGCTCTTGAAGGCCTTGACTGGTTTTATCTGAACACTGCAGGTACAAAAAAAAAAAATAAAATCCAGGTACTCACAGCCCAGCTCAGCATCCTACTTCAAGCTCAGGGTGTCCAGTGCTGCCTGGACCAATTCCCCATTGCTCCCTGCCACATCAGCCCTCTGTTATTTGTTCAGCGTGGTTTATTGAATCATTTATAGGCTTCCAGCACCCACAGCCAACTCATAGCAAGTGTTCACAGCTAGCACTATATAGGAGCCCTGAGGCCAGTGCTAGCCCATGGCTGAGAAGAGACATTGCTCCTCCAGGTTGAGGAGCATCCTGACCCGGGATGTGGGTGCCAGGCAGCCACCTCAGGGAAATGTAGGCCACAGGCTGCTCCACAGGCAGAGCTGGGGCTGGGTGAGTGCACAGTGCAGGAAACACCTGCTCCTGAAGTGATGACTCTCTTATCTGACCCCGGTCACATCAGGTGGCTTCCTTGTTTGCCTTGGCTGGCAGCCCCTGTGGCCCCCTCCAGCCACGCTGGCGAGCTCCTCTGCTCCTTTTTCCAAGTGTGTTCATTGATATGAAGAGAAAACTGCTTGGAGACTTTCCCAGCACACAGTCTCTGCTCTCCACGCCTTGTCCACACACTTAAGCCCCATTCGCAAGCCCCCTGCACCGAGGAAAAGCAGTACCCAAAGGTACAACATGCACGTGGTCTTCCCCAGACCAAAGGCTGCAGAGTGGGACTGTGGCTGCCCCAAGCCAGAATGCCCAGACTTTCCAAAAAAACAAAATCCATGCTTTTGGTTTCTCCTTCCCCCCAGACTCCCTCCTGCAGTCTGAGTGATTACTGAGAATTGCTGGGCCTGGCCACAGGACCATGCCCGGGGCCTCCCCCAGGCAGCAGCTGGGCAGAGCCCACCTGGCCGCCCCGAGGTGTCTCTGGGCCATCCTGGGAGCCTGGAGCCTTCAGGAGCAATTCCCCACATCTCCTTCCAGCTCTGCCTCAGGGGCAGATCAGGAGCTGGTGGCGGGCTTGTGCTCCCATGCTGATCTGCATTTCAGCCACAGATGCTGGCCCATCGCCAGGGTGATGCCATTTCAGTTTGACAATCTTAAACAATTTTCAAAACAAATTTAATCAGCAGGTTAGATATCGACGCGTTGAAATGTAATGCTACTGGCATATAAAGATAAATTCAGTCATAGTACACACGAATTTTAAAAGCGTACCCTGGTCAATAGTCCCATGAAAGTTATAGATGCATGATAGAAATCGTTTGGCTTCAGATTTTATGAGACATGTTCCTTGCAACATGTTTTCCTTTTCTTTTGTGCCTAATCCTTAGTCTTAGACTCTTTTGATAAGGAGAACTCATTTCTCCAGGGGCAAAATTTGCAATGAAAAAAGCCACAGAAGAAACTTTCCATACTTAACATACTATGCACAGAGGAACAATAAGATAATAATGAGGCTGAATATTCATTATGCTAATCAAATGTTAATAAACTATGGGATAGGATGCAGCTCAGTTTGGCTCCCATCTCCCTCTCTTTCTTTATTTCTTGCCTGATTGCATCTCTCTTCCTTTCTTCTTTGCTTTTTTCCTTCTCTTGCTATACAAGGCCATCTTTATGGAGGTGACCCACTCTCAGTTTGAAAGCACAGTTTATTTAAAACAATCCTGCAAATAGTAAACACTGTCAAGTAGATATCCAACATCTGTGTGGTTCAGACTGTTGCTGAATATTTCTTTGACCTCAGGGAAGCCTCAGGTCCAGGAAGAGATGATGGCCAATAATCACAGAAACCCCAAATAGATGAGTGTAATTATATCATTTTCAAGACATGAATACTTAAAAATGAAGAATACCTCACATATCTGTCGCCTTAGAATGGAATAATTATGTTTGAACATCTGACATACTCATAATTATATGGACAGTGTTTTCATTTCACTGCATTAATTATGTAACAAAAAAAAAAAACAAAAAACAAAACAAAAAAAAAAAAACAAAGAAAGAAAGAAAAACCATGGGGTGACATGCTCATGATCAGTAAGAATGAAGGCTTCGGCATAATATGTGTAACCAGAGCTGCACCAGCACCTTGTGTCTCCAGTTTCAGATAATCGCCTGGTGTCAAATCCTTTGTACCAGGAGTGTGCTGCAGAGAAAGGGAAAAAGAGACCAAAATGTAGCACGATGCTGAAACATAACCCAGCAGGTGACCCTCTCCTGCAGCTAAACCCTGCCTTAGATACACTGCTGGGGCTGTGACAGTGTCCAGCTCCCTCTCTCTGCTTCTGAGGAGAGCAGCCAGGTGAGCTGTCAGCCAAAGCAGCATCACTGAACCAAGCATGTTTCGCCCAGGGACTGCTAGGTACTGAGTGTCCCTGCTCCCTAGACGGGGACCTTCATGTCAGGGTTGAGACAGCACCAGCCTTGTTCTCCTTGGGCAAAGGAAAAGAGACCGCTCAAGAAACGGGACAGACATAGACTTGGAGGTGCTTATATCTGAATGCAGCTCCTCAAGCACCCAGCTCTGAAGGCTCAAAGTCTGTCACCTGCACAGTTACGGAGGCTTGGTCCTCCTCTGCCTGCTGTGCTCCTGACAGCTGGGGATAGAGTCAGAACTTCCCTGACCTGAGCCTTCACAGCATGACATGCTGTGGGAGTCACTCAGCAAGTGCCCCATGGGAGATGAATATTAAAGTAAAGCCGGAAGTGCTACAGGGTCACTGAGTTCAAGGCAGGCCAGAGAGAAGGTTGTGGCAGGAAGAGCGTTGGTAGCCCAGGGGATACCTACTGCTGTCACAGAGAAGAGAGCATGCAGTCCCACAGCTGTGGGGCTGTTTGTATGGCTGCTGGTACCAAGAGGCCATATCCAACTCTCATTTCTGTTCTAGCATACCAGAAAAGGCAGTAGGTGTGAAAGGTGTCTGCAAAACCAACCTTGGTTTGGTCTGCAGCTAAACTCAAAGAAGCTGTTCTCCCACTGAGCCCCAAAATCTGAGCACTCCTCTTGGGAGACAGATAGAAATCACTCCCTGCAGGCGTACTCCTCCACAATCCTTTTTTCTTCTCTGCCACCATGCTCGTGACTGCTTCTCAGTTGGGCTCTTGGGAAAGGACAGCAGAGGAGGGACACCCAGGCTCCTCAAAAAGACCTGCTTCATCAAATCCACTACACTGCCTGTTCTGCCCTTTTCCTCCATCTTCTGTGTGGGATCTGTCACCGTTTTCAAGCGACTCATGCTGTGGCCTCACCCCCATGAAGGAAAATTTAAAAAGAGAAGAAAGAGAAAAGAAGATGACCTCACAGGAAGATGTTTCCAAAGTCCAGATAAGCATCTCTTGTTGTGCAGCTCTGCTGCCCATAGAGTCATTTTGGGAAGAAATCAGTTCTGTTTGACAAATTTGCTAAGAGCACAAGAGCTCAACACACAGAGCACGTGCAAAAGCTGCTGCCCCACAGTCTAACCATGGGATAGAGATATTTCTGCCTCCCTCAGTGCAGCTTGTCCAGGTGTTTGCTGGGAATGAAGGCCAGCAATGCTGTCTGCACTGCATCACCTCCATTTATGCTCCCTGGGTGGCAGTGCTAGCTGTCTGCTCCGCTGTGCAACAGTTTATCTGTGTTTCTTGCCTAAATAAATCAAATATCAGCACATCGAGGTCTAAAGGAAGGTGCTGGCATGAAGTTGAATGCGTGCCTGTGGCTGCTGCTAGGAGGGCTTTGGTTTACTTTCTTTGGTCAGGCGCCTGTGTTTGTTTTGGCAGCACTGGAGTGCTGGTGACACCGGAGGCAGAGTTCAGGACATCGCCAGAAACTGAATTTGTGCCTTTGCTCATGCTGGAATAATAAGGGCAATTCCCTCAGCGCGTAACACTCCACCCACTCAGCTGTGCTCACTGCAGCTGTTGGGCTCTGCTGCCTCCAACTCAACTCTGGAAGCACAACTTTCCCCATCCCACTGGCTATGAGGAATACAGGGTGTGTCAAGGGGCTTTGAAGAGGAAGATGCTGCCCCACCAATGCAGGCTGCTTTCTAACAGACCCTACTGCTGGAAAACATGGAGCTCAGCTTGGTTACCCTCCTGCCTGTGTAATACTCAATCTTAGACTCCAAGAGAAAAGCTGTGGGGTGGGATCAGCTGGGATGCTCCTTCTTCACAGCCTTTCTGCTATCAGGAAAAGGGATCTGGGTTTCTTTACTCGTTGAGGCTGCAGACACCTTCATTCTTCAGCCCTTTGCAGGACACAGGAGTAGAGAAGAAGCCTGACAAGATGCTCCTGCACCAAGTACTCAGCTGCTCTCCCAGGGAATATCTCCACAGCAGGAGGAAAGGGATGCAGCTGGGGCAGCTCCCAGCCTCAGTTAATGTCACATCCCTAGGGACACAAACAGCTGCATGCAGGCCAGGTCCACCTTGATTACTGCAGAGGAGTAAAAACATTGGCTCAGGAAGCAGAAATCCGTATACACTCACTAAGTCATGGTGCATTGCTGCTGCAGGATGGCTGCTGAGTGCACTGTGGCATGTATGGGGCATTGGGTTCCCTTGCTAGGCACTGCTCCTTAGCCTCCATTTCTCATCCTGTCTGCTCCAGCAGCTTGCTTGATTTGCCCCTCAGCAGAACATGCTGCTGCTGCATGTTTAGGCTGAGAAAGCAAAACAGACAACACTGCAGCTGCTGGGTTTGGGGAAGGAAAGCTCTCAGTTTTGACTTTTAACCACAAAATGCATGCTGGATTCTTCCTGACAGAAGTGACAAGAAACAGACCCTTAGATCTGCTCTGGACGCAGAGAGAAAGGACGCTGAATATATTCCATGGGGCAGGCAGGGCTTACGCAAGATGGGCTCTGACAGGCTTACAGTCTGTACAGATATGAATGCTCTCAGAGTCTTTCTTTTAAAAGAGGACCAACATTTTACAGGCAGGAAAAAGACCTGTTTGTGGACAGCATGTCCTTGACTGTCTCAAAGATGCTAGCACTGCTGAGTAGGAAGTGCTCTTTTGGATCTATTTGCTCTATAAACAGAAACAAGGAAGGAAGAAATGAAGGAAGCAAGAAGAGAGAGACATGGTGTCATTACCAAAGCTGCCCCTTATAGTATGTATTTCTTCTCCAAATTAGAATGAGAGCTGTCCTGCAGACATGTGGCTGCGCTTTTGTATGGCAGAGCTCTACTAGCTGCAGGGGGTGAGTCAGGTTCCCCACGGCTAATTCCCAGCCATTCCTCAGAGGTCCTCTGTACTCGATCATGGCTCATCCCAGCAGCAGCACAGGGCATCTTCTTATCCCTGCAGCTGACTGAAGGGCTGCACTCTCAAGGATGCAGAAGGAACTTGCTGTGCATCCATTCCATCAGCAAGGAAGAAAGAGGGCCTATCTCAGCCTCCATGGTGCTCTTCACCTGCCTGGCAATAGGAGTGGCCATCCCGGGACAGAAGGCAGTGGAAGGACTGTGGTTTTGTCAGATTTCAGCAGGGCAGGATGGAGTGGCTCCTTGTGCCCTCTGTCCCCCTTGCCACCAATACAGTAATCAGGTGCAGCCCAGCCACACGTAGCCCAGTCCATAGAGGAACATTTCCCATTGTCCCACTATTTTTTTTTTTTCCATCATTGTAAATTTTATTACCTCAAAGGTATGGAATTAGGAAATGAAAGATGTGGAAAAATTCCTCAGACCAAAGCACTCATTTCCACCTTGCCCTGGATTTCCTTCTCGATTAGCTCCAGCAGTGTCCTTGGTTCAAACCTTGGAGTCATTAAAACTCTTTTGAAGCTCCAGTGCCCCATGCTAGTTCTCATTGCTCAGCAGAATGATACACTGGGAATAACAAAGTCCACTTTGATCAGCTACTTCCATCCTTTACAGCTGCTTCTGCGGGAGTGATTAATCCCAGCCCTTCCTCCGCTAATAATAAGCGTGTAGAACCAGCAATATCCTTTGTTGTTATTATTTCCCCTTTTCATGTCCCCTTCTGGGGAGAGCTGTGAAAGGCATGCAGTGACCTCTGTCTATCTCCTGCTGAAGGGGTGGCCATGGCACAGGAATCAGTCCCCTGGCTGCAAACAGTGGCAGAGGTCTCAGGTACCCATGGGCTGGTGATCTCTAAGCACTCCCGTTGTCGAGGCTGTGAGCTTCCCGGGTGTCCAGTTTCTGATGCACCTGCTCTGGAAGCCTTCACAGCACCCTTGTGTCTGCAGTCTTACCTACGTGCAGGAGATGAGCATTTCCTCCTGGCAGGGAGCATCTCAGAGATGCAGGGCTGCTGAAGAGGAAACTGGGCATTGGGACTTAGCTGGCAATTAGGTTATCTCTGAATAAAACTTGTGGTCCCCTGGGTCACTAATCTGGCACCTTGCTCCTCTGCAAACTTCTCCTTACAAACAATGAGTATTCTAGGCCTTCAGTTTCTCTTTTAAGCTAACACTGAGCCAGAATTGCTCTCCATTTGTACTAATCTAGCTGAAAGAGGAAGCACACTGTTTATTTAATGACAAATGCCAGCTGAAGATGAGGTTACTGAACTACCAGTGACTACCAACTCCCACAGACGGGATTTTAGCCACAAACCACAGGTCTTCAAATGCTGCAGAGATAAGAGCCCTGCATGTGGGAAATACCCCTGCATAAGAGCTTTTCATAGCAGTATCAGTTTTGTAAATGGCCTGACCTCCGATAATAGCTCATACAGACTGTGCTTTGCATTATATGTGTTGCAGACCAGGAGAGAACATCTCACTTTCAAATGTAGTCTGCTTCTTCAGTGAAAGCTTGTCCCTGAGATGTATCCTGGGTGTAAGCTCCTCCAGCTCTCTATTCTCAGATCCACCGGTGAAATAATGGGATATCAGGCTCCATGCATATTGCTCTGACATCTTGAGGAAGGGACAGGGCAAAAGGAAAGTAAAAGAGAAGGGAGATGTGGCTAGTGTTTCTTCTGCATCAGGCCCAGCAATGGGAGCCTTTGAATGCTGATGTGACACAAGAGCTGCACCTAAGAGAGGGAAGTCCAAGGACTGGAAGGAAATAGGCTGTGTTTTCTGGGTGATCTGTCTTGAAGAAATGCCACCTTAGTCAAGAGCAGACTGCAGAATCAGGATGTTATTCCTCACATGTAACACCATGGAAAACACAGCAGTGACAGCAGAACAACAAAGTCCCAGAGTGCAGCAAGTGAGTATTTGCTCAAATGCAAAAGCCATAGGCACAAAACAAAAGGAAAGAAGCTGCTTACCATCAGAAGGCCTCAGGTATAAAGGGACCTCCAGCAAGATCCCCTCACCTCCACTGCTGCCCTTGAATGGGGTCTGTGAAGGGGTGAATCCTGGCTAAACTCCTTCCAGTCACTCAGGAGCACTGCATGCAGCTGAGTTCCCCTCGGTTGGCCCTGCCTTCCTACCAGGTGCTCAATTACAGGTTCAAGCCATGACTTAGCATTTCTGCTACACCATGATTTTGGGTCTCTGACTATTGATCTGGCTGCCTAGCACCTTCAGCCCTACCAGTGACACACTGGACACTGATGAAAAAATAATTGTACAGCAAAACTTGCCTTGATGGTGCTCCGAGCTGTTCCGCTAATCTCTTAATACTGCCTCTCCTGGGTGTTGCAGTGCTGGGTAGAATGCTCTCTCTTTGAGACCAAAATCTTAGATTTGAAGTCTGGGACAAGCAAGACACCGCTGCTGTAGTAGAAAGGAACATGGATATGCAAAGGCGGGATTTAAGTATGTAAATATGTGAATGCCATTTCAGTGAGGCAGCTGCCACCAACCTGCAACACATGGGGAGCCACCCATATACAACTGGCTGATGCAATGCGCATCTATATCAGGGATAGAGTTACATCTCATTTAGATACTTCCATTGCATTGTGCATTCAACAAGTCTGTTTTCCAAAACAGAAGTTGAAAACAAAACCAAGAACGGGTTAAGCTACTGTCCATCGGCTGAATAAGACAGGAGTTGTCAAGGGGAAGACAGAACAGGAGAGGAAGAGACAGTGTCATGGCCAGGGGTGGACATACTTGTGCATTGGTTGTTAGCTCATCAGGCCTCAGTCCTGCAAATTCCTTCAGATGCTTACCAGGAAATCTCATGGAAATCAATGGATCATTATGTTATTACTATTATTATTGCCATATCCTTTACAAAATGCAGGGCCCTTCTGATTTTTGTTGCTGTGCTCAGCTCAATTCAATTCACTTGGTAAAACAACTGCCCCTCTGAAGTCAGAACTGAGAAGAGAAATGAGCTAACGTGCATTTTTCATACGCTGTCTTGCTTGGCCATCCTGTGAATGAGCTTCTTGTTTTCTTCTCCTCGATCAGACAGTTCCACCTAAGCCAGGACTTGATGTAGAAGTAAATCTTATAGGAGAATACACTTCCTGTTTATAAAAATACCCTTCCTGAGTGGAAGAGCCCTCTTCCTGCACACTCGTCTGGTGCAGCATCCCAGACCTGTTTCTATGCAGACAGGGAGAGTGGCTGGGGGTGGGGATATGGTGATTAGGGACATTTCATCATACTGAAGAACAAAATAAATTAACCTTGCTCTTCTGCCACCTCTGGAAATCAAGCTGTTTGAACCCCAGGCATTCCCAAACTGTGACCAAGATGTTATCCTTTTGAAATGAAGAGCTTAATCTTCTTGGCTTATATCTAAACCTATCTGTGAATTTCCACAACCGGTGTCTGATTGCCATGAACTTATTTAGCTAACTTATAGACAGTGCATCCGGCTCTCGTGTTTAATTGTGGCTCATGGTTCACACATTCACAGCAGCTGAGGATTTGAGCTGTGTACATGAAGTGGTAAAGCTAAAAAAATAATCCGGTCTCAACTGGATGTTTCCATTCATTTTCCTCAATGTGGGTTTTCCTGCTCTTTCTTCTGACCTGGCTTAGATCATTGGGGCTGATGGGTTGATCCATTCTTCTCTCAGGCACTCTTTTGTCTCACACCTATGCACAGCTCAGTGGTGAGCAAACCAGATCCTCCTTCTGCCATGACTGTAGCATCCCTAGACCACATGAGACTCCAGGAATCATTAGACAGACTTCTTTAATAACTGACTTATGAAAGACTCCAATCACCATCTCACCTTCCCCCCATAGTCTGATTGTCTCCCTTTTCCACCTCAAAAACTCTGTCTACTTTCCCTCTTCCTGAGGCCTCTGATGCCCATGCTGAGAGCTGAGTGGTTGCAACAGCTTCTCCTGGGCTCACAGTTCTGCTTTGCTTTCCCTCTTGGATGGGTCATTTTTTCTCTGTTCCATGTTGGAAGACAACATTTGCTGTCACCACTAAGCCAACATGTCCTGCTGCCTCATCCCCCTACTTTCTTCTCTGGGCATCTCCATTACATGCTTGGTCAAGTGCAAGGTTATTGGCATGTAACATACAACAATCAATGTCCTTCTAAAGGAGGGCATATTTATGGAGAAAGGGGTTCTTTAAATCTGTCTCCGTTGCTCATTTCTGTTAACCTCACAGTCCATAAGTTCAAAGACCAGTCCACCTCACAACATCCCCAGTACATGTCCCTAAATTCCTATTTCCAGAGGGTTCCCACAGCATCTGATTACAACATATGGTGGATGCAAGCTCTGAGCCTCTGTGCTGTGCAGAGACTTGGGCAATGCACAGGAGGGTTGCCTCAGCCTTGTGCCTCTTCCAAGGTGCTGCAGCACCAGGCTCGCAGGTCAGATTTGTGGCTTAAGGGAAGCTCACCGCAGACAGGCATGGCCACTGGGGACATGGAGTACTGGGAAGGCTCACTGAAAGGTATAGCCTGACCCTGCCTGATTTGCTATGTTCTGGGAACTCTAATCCCTCCTCTGGAAGGCAGTGTTGCCTCTGTCCCCTGCATTGCACCCTGTGAGGTCAGCTTCCCAGTCCATGCAACAACAGACGCAATAACTAGTGTGCTATCTTCTCCCTAATTACAGCAATGCTCATCTCCACAAATTCTTCTTGTCATACAGCAATAAGATTTCTGTGATTTCTTCCCCAGCACTTATCACTTTTATGGCTACCTGGTGTTGGGAAGAGATTAGCCATGTGGAGGGTAGGGTTAAGTAAAGTCCACATAATTGTGGCAAAGCCCATTCTTTGGACCTTCTCCTGTCTGTGTCAACTCCTGTGTCCCATGGCCACCACTGGTGTCCCCACACTCTCCACTCATGTGAAGCCTGGCGGTGAAGCCATAGGGTGTTTGGTGCAGTGGTGTCAGAGCGGTGGGCACCGCAGGGGTGGCACCTGCCTGGTGTGTGGCCCGGTGCCCTTCAGCGCTCCCCAGCTCTGCCACCGTTGCTGGGACCCCCACTGCTCTTCCGTCCCGCTTGCCCAGATTTCCTTCACAGGGAAAACAGGATACGAGCGGAGGGGGTGGGGAGCAGAGCGTGCCTCCGGCTCATCCTGACACGGAGGGGACAAACACAAACATGCCTGTCCACACAGACGACGGGAAGCACCCGCTGCTCTTCCAGCCTGCAGAGAAGCGTGGGAGCGCATGCTCCTCAAGGCAGCACCTCCGCTATGAGTGCAGCAGTACAAGCGTCCCCTTTCTTCTTTCTCCACACCCCAGTTTTGAATAAGTGAATCCCCAATCTGAGTGGTTGGCATTTTGAATGGTACCGGCCATCAGCCGGCCAAGCACCTCAAGTGCTGCACTGCTGGGCATCTGTACAGTGCACATCTCCAAAGCTGCAGTCCAGATGGAGCCAGGCATGTTTCTATGTCTAAAGAGATCCAGCAAGTTGGCTAAAGGGAGGCAGGGACCAACCACATCTCATGTGAGTTCATATCTGTGAAGTTCATGCTGTGCCTGGGTCTTGCTCATGAAGCTCAAGGGAAAAAAGAGCCCAAGCTCCACATAGTTGTGCATTTGTGCATGCAAAGACCAGAGGAGCAAGAGAGCAGTTTGTGTTTTTGCCACTGCAGGTAGCAGGACTGGCTCTGAATGCATGCAGGCATAGCATCAGGCAAGGCCTATTTACACACAAAAGAACTTTGCTGAGGATAGCTGCACTTTAACACCGTTGCTAAAAAAAAGGAAGGAAAAAAAACCTGGCCTGAACATTTGAAGGAACATTTGTAGGAAAAGCATTTGCTTCCTGGAAGGAGGCTCGGCCAGTGGAGGCTGCTCCTCTGCTGCCTGTATCTGCCTGGTATACTTTAGCCTCAGGTACAGCTGCTGGGTGGGAAGAAGCAGGACCTGTGCTACCCTTCAAAACGCAGAACAGGCATCTTCCGGTGACCGGCAGGTTGGTGACCTTTGTGCCCATCATCATGAAATCAGCTGACATTATGCTGAGGTTTCTAATGAGCTCTCCCATTCCCCTCACTGTGTGCTTGTGAACTTTGTTTCTGCTTGCAACACCTGAATCTTGATAATCCTGGCTGGGCTCCCATGTAATCTGTACTGGCAGCATGCCAAACTGCGACGGCCAAGCAGAGCTGCTGAGCCTGGTTGCTGTTTGTTCAAAGTGCCCAGTGGAAGTTCTCCAAACCACTCTGGCTTGGAAGTGAACTGGAAATATCACAAGCCTTTTGCAAGATTTCTGATATTTCAAAGTCAGGCTAGGAGTATAAAAGCAGCTCCCATCAGATCATTCTGCTCCTGTGCCTTGGGCTCAAAGAGGCAGTAGGACACTGAATGATGTGGGTAAGCTGAAGCAAGCTGAAGCAAGCTAAGAAAGATAAGAAACAGTAGTTTGAAGCAAATTCACGTTTTGTTTGTTTGGAGAAAGCAGGGTTTAGGCATGAAAACACACCTAATACCAGGGCTTTTGTTTCTGCAGCCACAGAGACAAAGCTCCACATCACTAGTGATGCAAGTGGCCAATGTTTTGCATCTGCTAGTCCTGTAAAGAAGTCAGGGCTTAAACCTGCCCTGGCCCCACTGCCCATGCTGGGGACATAGGATGGGAGGATGGGACTGTGCTGAGCTAGAGAGATCCCCTGAGGAATTGATGGGAAGAAAATGTAACATAACATGGAAGGGCACAAGGGAGTTACTGCAAGTTTAGATGGGAGTGAAAAGGCTGGGGAGGAAGAATAGCCCTGCTCTGTGTGACAGTGGTGGGGAAGGGAATTATCACCTCCCTTCCTCTGTGTTTTGGAGACAGAGCAGAGACAAAGCCAGAGTCCCATCCTTAGGAAGGAGCTGGACAAGGCTCCCAGCACTCCTGATGCCTGGTCTCCTATGTCCAAAGGAGATGACACAGAGATACCTCCAGCAAAACAGGCTACTGAGGTGCCTTCAGCTTATGATCTGAATTGTGTTCTTTATTGTGAGTGCGGTAATGGGGCAGGATTCAAGAACTTTTCTTCCCAAATCCATCTTACCTTCAGTTTGTGACTGTGCATTCCTCTCCACTCCCTGAGACCTGGGCTGTAATTGGCTCCTGCAAATGGCATGGTGGGTTGAGCTGGCTCTAGGCATAAGGCATCTGAAAGACTGCCTGTGTTGGGGAGCTGTGGCAGGAGAAAAAAGATAATAAATCTGCTTAGGGATAGCCATTGTAAAGCTAACCTCTAACTGCTACTCGGGACTCCACAGTGCTGAAGCACAACCCTGCGAAGAGGGCAACACAAAATCTGTCCCTTGTAATTTCAAGGAAAATTCTGGGAGAAGCTGGGGAAAAGGGGCTTTTCTCCTTGGATTGCTCTGAGAAGCACGGGCGGCTACTTGCCAGCAAGGAGAAAGCAAATGTAGCATAGGCAGCCAGCCTCTTCTGCTGCTGCCATGAAACGAAACATAAACATGTTGCTCCTATAAGCAGAGAGCTGATCCTTGCTTGTGGTATGTTAGTTATGAGCAATTAGGATAGATACAGCACAGAGATTGGGTTATGACTGATAAAAAATGCTGGGAGGGCATCTGCTGCCCTTTCAGATGCAAGGGATTACAGCCAAGTTCCTGGTCATGTTGCCACACTGAGAACATCCCCCAGATGATTTTGGGAAGAGGGACTGTCTGAAAAACCACGGTGAGAAACATCTGGGAAGCAAGCTGGCCTGCCCAAAGTTTACATTGCAGTTCAGCCCAATTCAGACTAAATGGGAGCTGCCTCGAGTTGTTAACCCCAGGGGCACTTGGAATGGGAGGTCTGTGTCGGATCCAAACAAAATAACAATCAATCCCAAATGCAGCCTAAAATGCAAATTAAACCAGAATAGAAACCATTTGTTTTAAAAAAGTAATCATATAAACAAAGGACAACCACCACAACAAAAAAGGCAGAAAAAGCACATCTTTGCTCGAGGAACCGTAAGAGGTCCCCAACCACTTCCTGTCGCTTAAAGATGGAGATGGTTTTTATTCCCCGTGCAGCAAGGCAGACAGGGCTTTGTGTGAGAGGGGCTCATAAATGCCATCCTTGGCTCAGCTGTCACAGCTCTTCCTGTTGCATCCCCAGTGACGCCTTTTCCAGGAGGCTGGATGAGCAAGACAAAAGTGCCAAGACTTGAACTCCAGTCCCTTGATTCAGGACTCAGAGTGGGAAGTGAGGTAACAGTCAGAGAAGCCTTACACAATCAAAATGCTCCCCAGAGCCTGTGTCAGTGTAACACACCACATGGTGCTGCCTATGAGAATGGTTACAACAAACTCATTGCTGTGACTGCCGTGGCTCTGCTCAGGTTCATTGTAAAAGTGACTTAGAGCACGAGTTACTTAGAGCAAGCAGTCTGTGGCAGCAGCCCACAGCATCACCCAGCTTTTCATTGACTACACTGCTGGCATAGCAGCCGTTGGCCAAGGGGAGTTATCTGAGGACATTCTGAGACAGCAGCTCATGTATGTGGACATTCAGGATGCGTTCTCCATCACTAATTCTCCCCAGGTGAAACTCATTGGTGCCATTCCTGACTGATTTCATGGTAAGTAGAAACAGATTTGAGCACTTGATTTCTACATGCTAAGAAGAATTTCTGCTTTCCCTTGTGGAGGGGATGTCTGAATTAATTGTTACACTTGTGTCACATGATGCTGAAGTGCATTTTTCCACTGTAAAATTTCTAGAGGAAAAATTTAAAGTGCAAACTTACAAAAAAAAATATGAAACAACTGCAGAAAATACCCTCATAATGCATTATAAGTCCAAGAACGCTGAAGTTAAAAAAGCATTGCTGTGCTCCAAATGCGTTATGTTAAAGAAGTGCACCCTTAGGACATGTGCACACCCCAACTACTACCCTAAAACAATGCTTGTACAGAGGAAAACAAGAAGTCAGTGAGCAAACACAAATTCACCCTAAGTTTTCCTGAAAACTCTGTTTTAGATCAAGGATTCCAGTTACTCTGACAGCAGCACCTTGAGCCTGCATAGGGCAGTGTGATGGTCCAGACATGGCCTGAGGGCCTGCAGCCAGCCTGGCTTGCATGTACCATCTCCATTTGCCTTCGATCACATAGGCAGGCGTACCAAAGGACCTGCTGTTTGGCTCTGTGCTTGAGGCACATCCTGCATGTTGCTTTCCCAGCTGGACCCATCCCATCCCGGCCGGTGACTCAACACAAGGGATGGAAGTGTCACAAAGCCCCGTTGTCCTGACTCATCAGCTATTATTGTCACACACAGGTGGATGAGGAGTTTCTCCGGCACTCCCAGAAGAAGCGGCACTGTCACATCACCGCTGTAAAAATAGAGCCTTCTCAGTGAGATTGCTGCCTCAGACTGGTCCTTGTGAGCCTGTGGGCACCTGGCAGAAGCGGGATGAGCATTGCTACGTGCAGAGCTCACAGATGGTGTGCTAGCACTAAGCCTTGTGAAAGGTATGTTTGAGGCTCCTGCCTGAGGCCTGCTTCAACGTGCCCTAGGCCAGCCCCCACCAAGCGCACAGCCCTGGATGCTGGGGGGGGATACGTGTGCTGTCTGCTGAGCAGATCCGGACTATCTGTGTACTAGGTTGTACACAGCTTTTGCAAAGCCGCCTTTTCCAAAACTGACACTTCCTGATTTATCAGCTTTGATCTCTTTGGCAGAAGCTGTAGAGCTGTGTGTCTCAGCGGTCAAAGTTTTGCAAGACAGCACTGACGCACTGCCTTCAGATGCAGTCCCATTTGTTTTCATTTAGGGAGGATCCATTCACTCCACATCCCTCACTAATGGCAGGTGCTGGAGGGCTGCTCTTTGGGAGGCCATGGTTTAGGGTTGTTTCCCTGCCAGCTGCTTCGGCCAAACCAACTCTCGTCAGGTGCTCCCATCCTCTTGCAGATGCCACAGCAGCCCAACAACCCAAGTGGGAAGCGGTAGAGCAGTGCCCTACCCCGGCTGTGGAGGCTTCTGCGGGCTCCGGGCACCACCAGCCCCGGTGCCTCCATTACCCCAGCAGCACTCCCTGGGGAGGAGCCAGGGAATCCCAGGCTCCATTTCCTAGGAAAAGGCTGAAACCTGGGGACGGTGCTGGCTGCCGGCCGCCCGTAGGTTCCCACCGCTTCCTGAGGAAGCGCTCAGTCACGTTTGGCCCCGCGCTGCCTCCGCACCAGGACAGCCGATGCCTCCGCGGGGGACACCCGGCACCCACCGCCCAGCCGGGCTTCGGCACGGCCCCGGCGCACCGTCGCAGCTCCCCAGCCCCGCAGCCGCCCCGCTCCGCCATGCGGCGGCCGGGGTACCGCCTGGCCCCAGCCTCGGCCCTCGGCCCCCGCCTAGCGGCGGGGAGCGGGAGCGGCTCGGGGTTGCCTTTGGACGCGTTCTACTTCCAGCTAGCAATCATCGTCTTCCGCATAACGCTGGAGTCTCCCGCTCCGTTAGCGTGTGGCATTGTCGCCAAGGAGATCGAAAGGAGAGAGTAGGGCTGTGCGGCTGGTTGGAACCGGGTGTGTCTGAAACAGATCGGTGTCGATGTTTACTTTGCATTCTATCTGGAGTAAAGACAGCGCTCCGTCTTGTTTCAATTTCTGACCTGTTAGAAACCTCAGGTTGACAATGCCCTGTGCACAAGCAATACAAACCAACTCCTGGCTCCTCGGTTCTGGAGGAAACTTCTCCAGTTGTGGGATCTCAGGGTCAATGTTTCTCTGCACTGTGTTTCTGGCCGGCATCTTCTGGGTTTGATGAATCCAGTCCACATTTGGCCTTAATATGAAGGGTGCATGGAATCATAGAACCAGTTAAGTTAGAAGGGACCCTTGTATATCATCTAGACTAACTCCTCTGCAATGGAGAGGGAATGGAATCATAGAATTGTTTGAGTCGGAAGGGAAACTGGATGTCTTGCTGGAAGTGCATGGAGAACGGCTGCTGACCTGACCATTGTTTGCATTTCATGCAGCAGCAAGACCGGCACATTAACCACTTCCATGTTACTTTTCCTGTACAATGAAGCATCCTCAACTGTATATGATTGAGAGTGGGAGGGGAAGAGCCTCTGAGGTCAGTGTTTATTGCAGTGATGCTGAGAAACCAAAGGAAAACTCTGTAAAGAAGAAGATCCCAGGATGGTTTCTCACCTCAGATGGGAAGAGCAGGGGTTTGGGAGACTGCTGTGTTTCCTTCTGCCATTGGTGTACTGTGCAAATTTATTCATTAAGATTATCCGCAATCTTATTTGTTAAGCATCCTTCCCATTTTCCACTCTAAAGCAGAGACGATAGCTCTGTATTTTGCAAGACTGCAGTGTGACTGAATGAAGTATGGCTTACGTTGTGCTGTAGGGTTCAACAGGAGCCCGTCCTCATGTAACTCAGAGGAATGCAAAGCATCTGCTTCTCCAAGCATGCAACAGCTGCAGCAGCAGTGCCTCATGAATCCCTCTGCAAAGGGAGGTCTACACCAACAGCTACCTGGACATGGTCTGCAGCCTGTGCTCCCGCCATATTCACACATACCCCCCTAGGGGTCATGTCCTAGGATTCTGCTGCCTTTCCACACACAATAATATCATTCAACAGTTAGGCCCTGGGCTTTTGAAGGTCAGTGCCATCAATATATGGAAAGCGGTAGAGGACAATAGCAGGTTGATAAGTCACGTGGCCAATTAAGGAGAAGGCCCTCAAGGGTTGTAAAATGTACCAGATCCACCTATTGCAACCTTTCTGATAGTTTCTGCAAATCCCTGGTAGTAAACATCCTGCTGCTGGTGGTGCCAAGAATGTTTCCCCATTGTGCTGTAGCAGCAGCTGTCAGCCCCACTGCTTCTGGCACAGCCTGGCTTCTCTGCTTTCTATCCACAGGAGATCACACCACTGAGTTCAGTCATCTCTCCTGTATTCCGTGCTCAGGAGACACAGCTGAGGGCCTGGTGAGAAAACTCTGCTGGTCCTGAGTGGTGCAGGCACACTCAGGATGGAGCACAACACTCTTTCCTACCCTTCCATCAGATGGGACCGGCCTCCCCAGAGACTGGCAGGGAGCCTGGCTCTCTGTGCAGGGACACGCCTCCAGGAGGTGGTTCCTCCATCCCAAAAGAACATCCATGGGTAAACTCCTCTGTCAGTGCTGGTCTCTGGCAGAGTCCGGGGCCACACTGGTGGCTGGCACTGGCCTGGTTGAAAGGAGCCATCTTCTCACAGCCCACGGACTGCAATATGCCAAAGGGACAGCTTGGCTCCTCCAGCCAGAAAACAATTCCCCAAAATGCTACACAGCAGACAATTGAGATACGCAGTGAGGAAGAAGTGGCCCAGTTATCTTCATCCTGTTAGCTCTGTTCCTGCCACACTGCGTCCAGTGACACTTGAAGATAAAGAGCAAGTACCTTATTATCACCATCACGTCTGCCCTTGAGGTTTTATTCTTTCACCCCCTCCTGTCTTTGTTTCTTTCCCCCTTCCCTGATTTTTTTCTGTGTTGTCTCCCTACTTCCTACCATGCAATTCCCACTTCCCATATGGGTCTCATTCCTACCCTGTCCCCATCCTGTCTGCTAAAATAATCAGCAGTGAGACCCTGAAAATGGCCGTTCACATTGTTTCCATGGAACTGGGTGGCAAGGCTCCTGGTGCGATGAATGAAGGCAGGACGCACTTCTCAGAGCCATTGTTCCAAGCTGTCTGCCGACTCAGGAAAGAAACAGCCTGCTTGGTTTACACTGAGCCCTTGACTGGTGGGTTCTCTCCTCTGCCTGCTGTGAATCAGGCCCTTATATTTTAAACAGTCACTGCTCCATTTGTGAGGTGCGTGCTTAGTAACTAGCTCTTGGGTCAGAGCTGATCTATGGAAAGGATGTTGGATAAGAGCATCATGACACAGCCCTTTGTGAGCAGCCATAAACTCGCTTTATTTACCCCCTGATGAGGTTGCAAAGAGCAGGAACCTGGCTAGCACAGCAGTGACTGTGGGATAGGATTGCCAAACCATCACGGAGTCTTTCCTCATCTCAAGAAGTCCTGATGTCATGGTTATCCCATTTACACAGTTTTCAGTCAGCCGAAAACACAGAAAGGGCCTGCTCACATGTGTTTGGAGAGAGCTGCATAAACACCTTCTGACTCAGAATAACAGCACGAAAACATGCTGCAACTAGCACACATGGTACCTCTCCATCTGTGCTTGTCGCCAGGAACTTTTTACTCCATACCCTAAGGGCACTTCCAGGGAGGTACAAACCATGGCAGATGACCCAGAAATATATTATCAGGATCTGCATGTTATAAAATAGTCTCTTCTTGAACATTTCAGTTTGTTTAAATAGATTCCAGACTTCCAGCATAAAAAAAACGAGGGGACCTTGCCCAATATCTGAATAGCTGCACTGTACAGTTTACAAACATGATTCACCAAAAGAGCACTAAGTGGGGTTTGAATATTGGTGTAACAAAAATGATCATGAGCTGAGACATCCCATCTGCTGAGAAAATTGTCTAGCTTGCTGGTAATTGAAAATCCAAGGCAGAGTCATCTATTTCAGTAAAAACATCTTCCCATGTTGGAGAACAGCTTCCCATCCATGTCCTGCCCCAGTTATACAAGGAATTTATTCTGTCTGTTACTTCTATTCCCCTTTTGACCTGAGCAATGGATCAACATTCTTCTGTGCAGTTTGTATACTCCCGAAGTGTGTACATAGAGGCCCCATTATAACAAAGCCTGGAGGGTCCCAACCTCCTACCCTAAACAAGAGTTTCCCTGAACACAGTGAAGTGTGACACAACTTCTTGTAAGTGCCAGCCGTTTCTGAACTACAACTCTCCTGCTCCCCTTCAGCAGGAATCAGGCTGCAAGGACCTATCTGTAGGGATGCAGAACAGATTTCATTCAGTCAGCCCATGCAAAAGGCAGCTCTTACGTCCACTCAGCAGGCTGCTGAACTCAAGTTGCTCAGGGTAAACTGGTCTTTAACCACTGCCCCATCTGATTTCTTTGCCCCAGTTGTAATTCCACAATCATTCCTACACTGCTGACAAGTTTCAAAAAATCAATTCTTTTGCTGAGGCAGAATTTACAGGTAATTATTGTTTTGATTTGATTTTCCCAACAGCTGGAGAAAGGGGCACAACCCCAAAGCATGCATGTGGCACTGTGGGTGGGGAAGAAGAAATTCTTCCACAGTATTCATACATTATAAATATGGGTGCCAAAAGGCAAGCTCCCAAATGCTTGAGGTCCACATGTGCTATAAAAGCAGTGTAGCATCTTGGCATGGAAAAGCAACATCATACGAAGGAAGCCAAAGTCTCTGCAGGTCACAGTGTCCTCAGTGGAGATGAAAGCCCTGGGCTGCAAAGTGGTACCTATCAGCTGCATCTGCCACAGGACAATGTGTTTTGCTTTGAAAGCGACCCCCTTCAAGGAAACATGCTGCGTACACAAATGCAGCGTTTCATTTATTTAAGGCACAACTGCAAAACCAAACAGTTCTAACTCACAGATGTCTTTAACGAGAAACAGCTCCTCGTACCGTAAGCAATGAGTCCTCTCTGTCATGCTTTTAGGAAACGTAACAGTTTTGACAGATCAACCTACTAATCACTTGGCCTCCTAATGGTTCATCTGAGGGCAGCTATGAATGTGTTAGCATGTTGTGCCGACAGCTCGCCAAGCGGTGCACACACAGATGTCCCACGTTCTGCTCCTCTGAGGTCCTACAACGACAGGCTCTCCTCTAAGATACTAATGAAGACTTCATTTGTCCCAGCCTGCTTCCGCTCATTCAGTCTTTAGTCACTACCGACTTGTTCCTGTGGCTGCAAAGCATTCACAGCACTAAGAAGATGTCAGTTCCTGACCCCATACCACAGCCCTGGCAGCCTGGATGACTGGCTGGGGTGATGCATTGTCCCAAGGTGCCGTCGCTGGGAGATGTTCACACACACTTCTGTAACAAACTGTAAGGTTTGCTTGTGTTCACTTGCTCCCCTCTTCACTTGGAGGAAATCTGCCTGTGCTCTGCAGCTCCAGCCTTGAGAGCCTTCGTATTAAGGCTTAAAACTGGTGTGCAATGAGACCAACAATAGCACCTGGCTTTTCTTTTTGAATTCTTTTCTTTTAAAAAAAAAACACTCAGCCAAAAGCATGCACAGCACTAAACTGCAACATGTAAACTCATTACTTCTCTATATTTTTAGAAATTCTTTCGGGCTTAATCATTGCCGTTGCCATTAGAAAGCCAGGAAAGACAGCTACATCTGGATTTTCCTCTCCTTAAACTTCAGCTTCAGGAGTAAACATGTGTTTTATGATGAGGGCTGGCACATGGCATGGAGTTGCAGCCAAGGGAGGCTTTAGTTCTACCCACCTGTTCCTGCACTGTAAATCCTGGTGCACAGCTCCTCTCTCCCTCCCTCAGCTATGTTCCAACCAAAGAGACAATATCTAACCTTACTGCAATCCTGTCACATGCTCTATACACGTTCCTTGGGGCCTGTGTCCCAGAGAGACAGAAGCACTTTTGCCCATCAGTGTCACCACGAAAGCTCTGCACTTGCCCTTGAGAAAGCTGAGTCCCACTGTCTGCAAGTATGGATGTATGTGTGTATATTGGTGTGCCAACAGATAGTAATTGATTTATGCAAGAGAAACAGGAAGGACGATGGGAGAACATCAATAAAACTCCAAGGTTTGGTACATAGCACTGCTGCTTGGCCTGCTTGTTGTCAAAGGTGAAAGTTTAAGAATGAAGCATCCTTGCCCCCCTGTGCTGCATGAGAAAAGCCAGTGTCACAGGCCCACAGAAGGCAGTTGTTTGTGCACAAGGTTCCTGTTTGTTACTCATTTCCCCTCCCCGTCCCAATACTCTGACTCTTTAAAGCTCTTCCAAGATTCCTTATAGGAGGTTTGTTGCCAGCTCAGAGTTTCCTGTTGTACTCAAAGACTCTTATCTCTGCAATCTTCATGCACATAGCAAGAAGATTTGTTTTTATTCATTTATTTATTTTACAACCCAGACCATTTCTGTGGACTAGCTGGTTTCTCTGTTGCTGACTTAGGTGGTGCATTTTCTTGGAAAATTCGACTCTAATACTAAAAAAAGATATTTTTGCTTTGTCTGTCCTGCGGTGTGAGGATCCCCATGTCACAAGGACGTGCTGGAGCTTCTCCAGCTGCAGCCCAGGCAGCTGGCAGCAGTGGGGTCAGAGTGCTGGCTGTGGCTGCCAGGATGACTCTTACCCAGAAGTCACCTTGAGTGACAGTGCAGGGTCCTTGGCTCAGCCTCTAGGTGCTAAATGTAGAGAGAAGGAAGTGGTAACACTAGGAAACCTGGGTTTGTGTCCTACAAAACATCACACAGATTGTAGCATCTGCTAGCCATCAATCCTTTAAAGCATCTGGACTGTAAAATGGTGGCCACTGTATAAAGGGTCCAGCAGCAGGCATGGTTCTGAAGAACAAGCCTCTCAGGATCCAGTAGTCCCAAATCTTGGCTCTGGCCTATGACGATGTCCCTGTGGCCATCAGATATCTTTCACAGTGCAGGACAAAGGCTTGTCCCTGGCTGCTATAGGCACTCCTGGATGCTTGGTCCAGATTAGGAAAGGATTTATCTGCTAGACTGATAAGAAGAAGAGCAGGAGAAGGCCTAACATCCTGGGCCAGATCATCCTACAGGCTGAGTCAAGCAGAGTTGGCCTTGCTCTCCATATGAATCACTCCCTCTTATTGCCTTTATGTCTAGGAATGAGGCAGGGATGCCCCAGGGGCTGCTCTTTGGGGAAAAGCTGCAGCTGCCCTGTGTTGCCAAGGGGAATGTTTCTTCTTGCTTCTGTTCCTCCAGGGAAACTGGCAGAGGATAAGTCCCAGTTCACACCCAGTTCACACCCACCCAGATAGTGAACAAGTGATGACAATGGCACAGTGTTATGTTGTCTTCTCAAGTGAGTTCTCAAAGGAGGAGAGTGACAGGTAGCTGAGAAGCACAATCCATCCTCCCTGCCTATGGCAGCCACAGAGCAGCCCAGGGAGTGCCCAGCACTGCCAGGACTTCCTTTGCCGGGGCTTCAGAGGAAAATATTAGCTTTAAGTAGCCAATCCTTCCCTAAGGCAGCTGGCCATTCCACATCACAGCAAGACACTGGGGGCTCCTGGATGGCACCAGCCTGATGACACAGTTTCTTGTGCAGCGGGGATCCATTTTCCCAACAGACTCATGAATATGGCAGAAGCAAATTTTACATTTCATTTCTGAATAGTTCTACTTTTCTAATGAGGTTGTTTCAATTGCCCTCACAAGAGACCTGTCAAGCCAAATCTGGGCAGCCTGTGAGTGTGGCAGCGTCAGATGGAGAAGGAGCAGGTGGCCATGCCCCTAAGCTCTTTTCTTCCCACAGTGTCATCCTTGGAGAATGGTTAGTAATGCAGCAACCTTGCTTTTGGCATCAGAAAGCGATTTGCTTGCATATTATAGAAAACTCACAATTATTGCCATTTCCCACACAGCAGCAAATAATAAACTATTAATATTATCCTGACTTGAAGACCTGTGTGGTTTGCCAAAGCAAGATAATTATTTGGCTATTCTGAGCAGACCCCATCAGGCAGACTTTTGTGGCACTCATTTACTCCTGAGCCCCCAAAGACTCATTATGTGTTGTCCTGGGGAAGATCTAGAAAACTCCTCCATCCTCACTAACAGCACATGACTGCATTTTGTAGTGCCAAACCAGTTCTTCAGAGCACAAACACAGTTCATTCACTGAAGCCCTCTGGCTTCAGTGCTGGAGCCATTCCTCAGAGTCCTGCTGGAGATGCTCCTTGGGTTGCTGATATCCTGGCTGCCGTGGGGAATGCACTTCAGGCACTTTATTTGTCTACTGTCATCCCTTCATCTGAGGCAGTTTTCACTACTATCAGCCATCTCATGCTGCCACTGCACCAGAATTACAAATCTGCCATGACTCCATGTCATTTCCCCAAACAATGACAGTGGCAAAAGTAGGAGAGCAACAGACTTCTATTCTTCCACTTCTGACCAGCAGCAATACTTAGATAATAATCCTCAATTCCACTTCTTCATTTTGGTTCTGTGATTTCGAGGCCAGGTCAGAGCAGGGGAGTGCCAGATAGTATTTTAAACCAGTCAGCAATGGTGTGAGGTGAAACTAAAAAGTTTCTAAGTAACTGAAAGGTCTAAGTCTCCTTCTCAAATGTTCCTTAGACATTCAAAAATTTAAGTCAGAGGGACAGTGCTCTTAAGCACCTAAATCACTTGAACTGGGGACAGCAGCTCATAAGTCCACTCTGATGCCTTACTCAATTTCAGCCACTTATAAATGAGTTTTTTTCCTGGCTTTCCTCAGTGCCAACCGCGTGCAAGTGTTGGCAAGATCTGCGTTAGCTTGTCTGGAGTCTGAACCACTTTGCTGAATGCTTAATCAAGTTGCTCGCCCCTCTCTCTCAACAGAGGCCATTTATACAGCGAGGGAATCAGCTGGTCGATGAAGCAGACAAGAGGAGTAAGGGAGAGGGGGCAAGCTCTTTGAATGGGATGAGAACAGAGCCACCGGCACCTCAAGAAAGTTTATCTGCCTCCAGTGCCAAGCGCACACAGCGCTAATCTTTTGTTGCCATGAATATTCAAGCCCAGCTGCCAGCAACAGAGGGAGCAGCTGCAGTGGCAGAGCTGGCGGGTCCCCTCGTGGTGCCCTCGCTTGCCGACCCTGGCATCTGGGGCTGCCTGGGGGTGGGGAGGGGGAGATACTGCCTGTGTGGCAGGCCGGAGCCATTCAGCAGCTTGGCCCCATGCTCCCTGAGCAGCAAGAAGCCAGAGACAGATCGCCAAGCACTGTGCTCCTTCACTGACCTGAGTGTGCCAGGTGCTCCAGATGTTTGAGGTCATTTGAAGATCTGGAGGGAAAGGACAAGGAAGAACTACAGCCAGGCAATTTAAGTTTGAAGAACCCTTGCTGCTGCTGGGAGAAGCCAAAGTGAGGAGAGAGCCCATGGGCCCCATGGAAAGATAGATACATGCAGCTGGATGCACATCACAGTTCTCATGGTGCATTTGGTGATGAGATGTATTTGGCAGAAGTATGGCAGGCTGGGGACATGCAAGGTCTGGCAGCAGGAACTGCAGGCAGGCTGGCAGATGACCATGCTACTGCAGTGTCATGGAAGAGCTGGAAGCTTCTGGTACTTGAGGAGTCAGGATGCAGTGTTTGGAAGTCATGACCTCTCCTTGGATGGTCAGCATGTCCTTCTCTACAGTCTAGAGCAGCTAGAACACTATAAAACAGACAGCTCTCTGCCTCCGGTGACGCACTGGAACAGATACCCAAGGAAGATGTGGATGTCCCATCCCTGGAGGCATTCAAGGCCAGGCTGGATGTGACTCTGGGCAGACTAGTCCTGAGGTTGGCAACCCTGCATATAGCATGGGGGTTAAAACTAGATGATTATTGTGGTCCTTTTCAACCCAGACCATTCTATGATTCTATTATATGATTCTATGACAGGTCAAAGCAGACATCCGTGCTGCCATAGCATCATCCTGCCCAGCACCAAAGTCAGAGGCAGAAATGGCCCTGTCATAGCACAGATCACTGGGACCTACCTTGTTTAGCTATTTTTGCCCAGTCATATACTGAAATACTTAATTGAGGGGGAGGAAGGAAAGAAATGGGAAAAAAAAAAAAAGACTGAGGAAGGGAAGGGCAGGCTGCAAGGAGCTCCCAAGGCTCTGATGTCTTCACAGAATCACAGAATCACAGAATCACAGAATTGTAGGGGTTGGAAGGGACCTCTAGAGATCATCGAGACCAACCCCCCTGCCAAAGCAGGTTCCCTACACCAGGTCACACAGGTAGGCGTCCAGGCGAGACTTGAATATCTCCAGAGAAGGAGACTCCACAACCTCCCTGGGCAGCCTGTTCCAGTGCTCCGTCACCCTCACCGTGAAGAAGTTCTTACGCACATTCGTGCGAAACTTCCTATGCTGCAGCTTATGTCCGTTTCCCCTCGTCCTGTCTCCACGTACCACTGAAAAGAGACTGGCCTCACCACTATGGCCGCCACACCTCAGATATTTATAAACCTGGATCAGGTCCCCTCTCAGTCTTCTTTTCTCAAGGCTAAACAGACCCAGTTTACTTAGCCTTTCTTCATAGGGGAGATGCTCCAGGCCCTTCACCATCTTTGTGGCCCTCCACTGGACTCTTTCCAAGAGATCCCTGTCTTTTTTGTACTGGGGAGCCCAGAACTGGACACAGTACTCCAGATGAGGCCTTACCAGGGCAGAGTAGAGGGGGAGGATCACCTCCCTCGACCTGCTGGACACGCTCTTCTTAATGCACCCCAGAATGCCATTGGCCTTTTTGGCCACGAGGGCACACTGCTGGCTCATGGCCAACCTGTCGTCCACCAGGACGCCCAGGTCCCTCTCTGCAGAGCTCCTCTCTAGCAGCTCATCCCCCAGCCTGTATTGGTGCATGCAATTATTCCTCCCTAGGTGTAAGACCCTACACTTGCTTGTGTTGAACCTCATCCGGTTTCTTACTGCCCAGCTCTCCAGCCTGTCCAGGTCTCGCTGAATGGCAGCACAGCCTTCAGGCGTGTCAGCCAATCCTCCCAACTTCGTATCATCAGCAAACTTGCTGAGGGTGGCCACTATCCCCTCATCAAGGTCATTGATGAAGATGTTGAACAAGACCGGACCCAGCACAGACCCCTGGGGGACACCACTGGTTACAGGTCTCCAGCCAGACTCTGCACCACCAACGACGACCCTCTGCGATGCAACCAAACCCAGCATGTTCACTGCCACAGAGCTGCAGAGGTTTGTCTCTTTCATGCATTGAAGAAGGTGATTCCCAGAGCCCTTGCTATGATCAGCTGTCAACTACTGACATTCAAAAATATTTATTTTGTTCTTCTGACTCTCAAAGCTCCTTATGGAAAGCAGGGTCTCAGAGCAGTAATATGTTAGTGTTGCAATACCATAATTACACCACCTCCTATCCAGGAGCAAGAGGTCCCTGCTCTCTGGATCTCTTTGATCCAAATAAACATGAATGCAACAGAGCCTGCTCAAACAACCTAATTGCTAGTCTAGTTGTAATATGTGTGAATTTATGGCAAACTTCTCAGAGCCCAGCCTCCTCACAGTCCACCCTCCACGCATGCATCCCACTTGGTAGTTGAATGGTCACAGAATATACTGCTTCCCATGGATTTATGGCAATCTTTGTGAGTGATATTAGAAGAGAAAGAGTTTATGGATAAGAGCTTTTCCCTCAGCAAAGCCACCACCTCTGACTGCTTCTGCTTTTTAACTCAAGATCAAGAGTTTAAAAACTGATTTCAGACTCCCAGGTTGTTACTGCCACAGTGCTGGTATAGCAAAAGAAAGGATCATGGTTCACAAAAGGTATATTTGTTTGCAAGAATTTAGAATCACTTCTTATATGCCACCACTATTTACTTCCCAAATGGTCTTGACTTCTCCTCCAGGTGCCTTGAATTGCTGGTCTGCACCCTCAAACACAATGACTAACTCAACAGGTGTGTGCACAGTGATGCTCCCATGCCACATGAACATAGTATAGTCCAAATTATAGATTATATATAGGCTAAGCGTGACACAAGGCTCCAGCAAAATTGTTCAGGCCATGGCTAACAGCCAAGATGGGGCATATTGGCCCAGGGAAAGCAGACAGGTGGGCAGATCTGTACATGTGCTCACCTGGCAATGCATCTGGGGAGAAGCACAGCTTGTTCCAGATGTACGCTGCACAACAGGAAATTTCTGGGTTTGCACCCTGAATTCAGCTTCCCTAAATCTGCCGAATTCTGTGTCCAGACACCCAACTCCTTAGACTAAACAATTGATGAACACCATTAAGCAGCTCTGTAATCTGGAAAGAGTTTACAAACACATTGTGGCAGATGGGTGTCATGCAGAATTGTGGACTTACTGTGTTTTGGCATATTAAAATTTCCCTTCATTCCTCTGGTTTGGCACAAGATGAGCTGCACAGAATGGAAGTGTCTAGTTTTTTGGTGTGTGTGGAAGCTCTCAGACCATTGTTTGCTGGTGACCAGCTCAAGCAGCAGCTGCTGCAATAGGAACTATGTCTGAGACCTGTCCACCAGCTTGTGGTTGTCTCTTGTAACAGCGATTGTAGCCTGCTGGCACTTAAGTGTCTGATTGCTTCCTGCAAGTTTGGTATCTTCTTTTGCCAGGTCAGGCCAGGCTTCTGACCTGGGAGAAACCCTGTTTAAATATAGCCAAGATGTTTTTGCTCCTTGTTTTTTAACAGTTCAAGATATTTCCTTTTTTTTTTTTTTTTTTTTTTTTTTTTTTTTTTTTTTTTTCTTATAAATAACTTTTTCATGTGAAGAATTTGCCCAACCCACAATGGCACCATTTGGTACACCTTCTTGGCTCCGATCCCCTAATCCACACTTTGCTGGGAAGCAGGTTTGCCAAAAACGCACCAAATCTGCAGAGCTGCTTGCTGGGGCCCACCAGCAGCCCAAGAGACGTCTGGGGAGAAGGAAGCAGTCTGTCCAAAGCATCTATCTGGTTGCAGGAGCATCGCTGCAGGAGCACCGCTGGCCTCACTGCTGGGTGGGTGGCGATCTTCCCCACAGCTTCTGCAGCACTTCCAGTACTGCAGAACTTCCCGAGTCTGCTGTACCAAGAGGATCCTGTGAGTCACTCTGATGCTGCTTTAACACCTTCATTCCTTTGCACCAGAGTGATCCAGAATGCCAGTGAATTTTATCCAAGTGTGGCACAGAAAACAGAAAATTGTAATTATGTTTTGTTTTGTTTTCAAATGATGCTATGTACTTCATGTGGTATTACAGGAGATGTGTCCTAACATCTGCAATTCTTTCTGCCACATCCCCTCATTTGCAGTCTTTCAGAAGAACTCTGCAGGGAGCAGGAATTCCTTGGATCCTCATCTGCAAGGGACAAATTTTCAGCTTAGGCATGAGACAGGGGTGACGGTGCAGCCCAGGGCTGCAGAGGAGTACTTCAGGCAGTCATATACCAGCCCCTGCCAACCTGCCTGGTGCTATTTGCCTTGCAGAGCTCAGGTCTGAACTTCACCTGCTCTCACTGCAGCCTCCATGGTTTCCCTTTTCTCACAGCAAATCCATCACTCAGAAAAGCCTGGAAATATCTGCAGGACAGTGTCTTAAAACCAAACAGCCCCAAGCACCAATGTGTTTGTGTTGGAGGGTGGCTTTAAATCATAGCACAGCAACCTGCTTCTGGACTCATCCCGCTTCAGTGTGATGCTATGCTGTGCCAGTTTACTACTGAACACTGATAGCTCTGCAGGTTTGGGCTGTTTCTACTGCATTTAAAAGTTCAAAATAAAATAATCACAAAAGAGAAGTGAGGAATCTAAACATGTGATCATGCCTCAGCCTAAACAATTTAAAAAATATATGAAAAATCCAAGCCTCTGTTTTGTTGCTGTCTTAATCTAATTTTGGCCAGATGCACATTGCCTATTTCTTCAGAGTAAACTGAATTTTACAGAAAAAGCACTCTCATTTCACAATTTGCTGATGCAGTACCTCAAACTCATGCCACAGCACAGTTGGCTGACAGACAGATTTTCTAGTTCATGCATTTTGTTGGTAAATTTTCTGTTACTTACATTTCACTGCTGAGCACTGCACAAGAAAACTTTCTATAGGGTAGCTGAGAAACTTTACATGGAGTCTGAAGAAGGTTTCTTTGCATCCACAGAGCGCACAGCCTTCCTAGCACTATACCACATGCATGTCTAGACACCACTTAGTACAACGGGGCCTGTCCTATCCCTGCCTTCCGAGGTGATGAGGCTGAACCTGGCTTGGGAAGGAGTAAAGGCATTTCCCAACATGGCATAGCTGCCAAACTTCACACCTGAGCAGAGTGAGCCAGGCAAGGAGGGGAGCTGGGCTGGTCCCTTGGTATGGTGCAGCTCAAATCCCAGCTGCCCTGCGGCAGGTGACAAGTGAGGCAGAAGCCCGGGATGCTCTGTGAGCCTGTCAGTCATGTACCACTGCCATGAGAGCAGATGGGCAGGCAGGCATGCAGGGATCTGCCCAAGAGCGAGCAACAGAGCTCATTCAAGGCACTCTCCTGAATGCGCTCACACCTCACCCTCAGTCCAGGCCCAAGCGTGGACCGGCAGCAGATCTGGCCTCAGGCCCAGCCTGGAGGCTGCTCTTAACATTCAGCCTGGGTGTCAGCGCTGGCATGGCAGCTCCCAGAAGCCAGAGGCCCTGCAGCAAGTGGGGCTGGGCCTGCCCGTGGGTGCCCCACACACTGTCTGCAAGGTGACTGCCATTTGGTGCCCCCAGGGCTCTTTCTGATGAGGCACTTTGCATGGAAGCGCACCCCAAATGGTGAATCACTTTGGAAACGATGGGCCTTTCTTTATGCAGAGAGCTGCAGAAACACAAGGCACCTCGGCATGTGGACATGAACCCAGAAACACTCCTCCTGCATGCAGTTTCACTGGCACTCCCAGACCTGACTGTGTCCCAGCACTTCTACATTTCAAGAGACAGCACTCAGTCTAACCTCATCTTCTGCAAAGACAAAATCTTCACAGAGTTCTGAATAGGTCTGTTTAAACTAGAAATGCAATTTCATCTTCTTTTTGTGGCTCTCCACATATAAGCACTGAATTCACCTGAGGTGGAGACAGGGTGTGGGAAAGGAACTGTTAGTTCTGAACAAGGATTCACTTTCTATCACTTTCAAAAGAGAGTGACAAGTCTAAGTCCAAGTCCTGTAACACTTGTTTGGATAACATGGCTGGATTCAGAGAACTTGAAAAACAGTGCTGATGGATGTCCAAATCACCTTGGTTTGTAAGGTATAATATGTCAGGTGTGATAGCTGTGCTAGCAATTGCTGGGTGTGTCCTAGCACCTCTTCCCTGAGGAAAACAAACAAAAACAAAAGGAAGAAGAAAGGGAAACAAAGGGCTTAGCTGGGGGCCACTGCAGCTTTGACAAGAAAAACAGTCCCAGAACCAGCAGGTCTCTCCTACATGTTTTATTCCCCCAGATCCTCTCTAGGTTGTGCCATTTTAAAAATCTACAAGCTAGGACATCAAAGAGAGATTGAGCACAGGAGAAAGGCTATAGTACAGAAGCACTGTAAAGAATGAATGCTCAAAGACCCAGGGTTTAAGGGTGTGGAGATGTAGGTTTGCACACAGTCGCAATGGCTGAACGGACACTGCACGCAAAAAGAGCTGCCTGAGCATCAGGGTTCCCTGGATGAAGGTTTGTCAGCTCTGCCATGCAGTACAGGAAAGCAAAGGCAGCACAAGCAGATCTACATCAGAACAACAACTGCATTACTGTCCCAACACCAGCTCCCTTCCTCCTGGCCATGGCTGTCACAAGGGCTGGATTAGTTTTGCTGGGGCAGTTTGTTTTGGTTTTAGAAGGATACAATGTGTCCTTGAAGTTTTTTGTTGGGGTTTTTTTTTTTTTTTTTTTTTTTGGACAACCAACATTTGGGGCAATGCCACAGATTCCATCGATGCAGGAGCCTGCTGCGCCTTTTCTTTCTCAACGAGCTCCCAGCCTGTGAGAGCAGCATGATGTCTCCTGATCCTTCCAAATGAAATTAGGAAAATGGGCTGCCTGACTTGCATCTGGCCTACACTGCACAAAACAGCACTGTGGAGATGGTGCATTTGCTAGGAAAAGTAATAAATGCAATTTCCTCCATGAATTAGCTGTGCCACACTGGCTCTAAAAGGGATTGGAGGAAGAACAAGAAAAGAGCCACTGTCTGCTAAAAATATGCCAGCCTTAAGTTATCAAGGGATGCAGGACAGTGGGTCACACTTCAAAACCTGATGACAGCAGTTCAGGGGATTTGCTCAGATCCATTTCCTTTGCTCTGTTTTTACAGAGCCTTGGGCATCTCACAGTCAGCACAGAATCTGGTGGGGAGGGCAGAATGGGGCGCAGGGCTGAAGCTCCAGCTCTGTCAGGGCTAAAGTGACCTTGTGTGCAAGCAGGAAGAATTTCAGGTCGGCAGAATGTAATTACTCTGGTTGGAAAGGCGCCAAGATTCTGGCATTAACATCCCCACTGCTTATAGAAGTGCCACGGGGCCAGAACTATGGATTTCTCCATTGCTGAAAAATCAGGGCTGGAGAAGTAGATGAGCATGTAAGCTTTGTGAGCAGCTTAAATTGCTACAGAGGGGGTTGGAAAAGCAGTTAAGAGAGAAATTCTTAATTTATAAAACATTACTAAGCTGAAGAGCTGACGTTTCTCTCCTTTCCTCTCTTTTAGGAAAGGGAGAATAAATTCCCAAAGAACTGTAGCAAATGCATCCTAGCCCAGTAACACACAGATTATTCTTGCTTGTGCCAGATTGTTTTTTTGTCCTCTCCTCGATCTCATTCAGGGCAAAGTCTACAGCAGGCAGAGCACCATTTGGCTCCAGGCTGACCCCAGTGAGACAGGGTGATGCTCCAGTGGTGTGGTGACCAGCCCCCAGCCTAGCCAAGCACCGAAGCCCAACTGCCTCCCACCTTCGCCAGTTTTAACATAGCTCCCTGCAGCAGAAGAGGCAATGATTACTGAGTGCTGGGCCACGTGGAATATCATTGCAAGCTGAAACATTTCGTACAATCAGGTGCAGGAGTTTCCTGTACAGGTCTTCAGAACACACAGCAGCTCAAACAGAGGCCAAATCCAGTGCCTGAGGAGAGGAATGGGCATGCTAGCACAACAGCTGCATTGGATTATATTCATAATTCTCAGAAATGTAGAGAAATGCTTTCCAGTGTGCGATCACTTGTGTTCCAGGATTAGTCTTGAAGAGGCAGAACTTAATTCTTCCCTTTCCTGGCACTCTCCCCTTGACCCACAGGGGATCAATTAGCTTGCAAATTGCAGAAGAAAATTTGCACACAATAAAGATTCTTTTCAGATACAACATTTGGCAAGAACACGACAGGGAAAAAAAATGGCACTGCTTTCATTAAGGAACAGCATTAACTTTTCCTCTTGCAGCAGGCAGAGAACATCAGCTACACAGACCTAGGCACGAGTTTAGGAGGACAGCAGACCCCACGTAGCAGCTCAGTGGAATTTGAGAGAGCTGTGTGCTGCAATGTGCTGCATGTGCTGTCACAGGCTGAGCCGTGGCTATGCAGCATCCCTCCATGCTTGGGTCACAGCTGCATCTCCTCGCACTGCGGCTGTACAGAAAAAGCAAGATGTGGTTTCACTGCTACTACCTCTCACAGCTTTAGGTAACAATTGCAGTGCTTCTTTCGTAAGTAATAATATTCAGAGAGCACAGTGCATCTTGATCAAGGTGCAAGAATGACAAACATCTAAGAGTGCAGCAGTAACATTAAACTATTAAAAATCGAACAGGTGAACTGCCCCCCGGATTGCAGCTTTTAAAGCATTCCTCAGTTCCTGGAAGTGAGGGCAGTGGGCAGCAGGAAACCACCAAGGACACATCTGCTCACAGCAGGGTAGAAGGACTGAAATAAGATAGGCTCAATAAAACATTCAGGAAAGAGTACTTTGTGGAAAGTCTGATTTCCTGCCTTCCTCATGAACAACTGGGTGTCTCATGTACCTATATTAGCTAACTTTCTGGTTGGACAAGATGACCTTAGTGGTCCTTTACATCCTTAGTGTTTCTATGATTCTACGAACTTCAGTCTGTCAGAACACTCATCCCATCAACAAGCTCTGGCATCAATCCAGGCAGAGGACAGAAAACCTCCAACACGCTCTTTTTGGAGGCTTCCTTTCCCCTTTCCTTTCCTATGCACAGTGACAAAGCTTTTTCTGACTCAGAAATAAGCAAGTCTTACATTCGCACTTCCTCTGAGCGCCTGAAATAGCCACACAGCCATCTGCCACAGGTATCGCACTTCCCATTTTGTCAGCGCGTTATGCGACTCTGAGGTCACAGAGCAGACAAGCATCAGAACCAGGAAGACGTGCTACATTTTCTACATCTTCAAAGAATAAAGCATTAAGCAAAGATCAATAATCATGGGATAATTTATTTGGGTTTTGTTTTCATCAGTTTTGAGAAAAGGGTGCTGGATACATGCAGTCCTTCTAAGAAAGATGAGGAGGAAACAAACAAACGTTAATACTCAGTTAAAAATATACTCCTAAACATTCCTTTGGTCAGAGCTGTAACTGGCAGCAGGAAGCAGGGCATCACTGAACAAGAATTGTGGCATTTCTCCCGTGCAGATCAGATTGTGCTAGTTACAAAGCAGTGAGTGGGAAGCAGCATCCCCACTGCAGGATCAGCTGGTGAAGTGACAGGGCAGCTCCTCCACCACCCTCATGTATCAAAGTTAACTTCACAATGTATGGTGGGATATCTCCTGTAAACTATCAAGACGAAGTACTGCTCACTACCAGATCCTCTTTCCCTACTTAGCACAGTTCAGGCAGGCTCAAGAAGTGATTAAAAACTGTCCTCTTAGAATCCAAGCATTGATTTTCTCATCTCCTCAGATCCTCCCAGCCAACACTGCTGCAGAGTAACAACTTTGGGGAGGCATAGAACAGCTGGGGACAGAAATCTGTTCAGCCACCTCAGCATAATCTGCTGCCTATGCACAAGCATCATCCTGTTCCGTAGCTCTCAGCAATTATCTGGAGATCTCAAGTACAGAGAGTCTTGTGATGTGTCCTGCTTCCCCACTGCTCACACAGGGCTCAGACGTGCCAGAGGTGGAATGCTTTGTAGGGGACCCAAAAACTTGTACTGCTTGAGGCTGCAGTACTCCCTTGCATAGCTTTCTTATTAAACCTAGACTGGACATGAGGAAGCAGTTTTTTACAATAACGGTGGTGAGGCACTGGAGCAGGTTGCCCAGAGAGATGGTGGATACCCTATCCTTGGAGACATCAAGGTCAGGCTGGATGGGGCTTTGAGCACCTGATCTAGCTGTGGGTGTCCCTGTTCGTTGCAGGGGAGTCAGACCAGATAGCCTTTAAGGGTCCCTTGCAAATCAAAATGACTCTACGATAGGGCAAGATTAGCCTAAGTACCCACCCCTCTCAGAATTACCCACAGTTACACAGAAAACACTCAGATGCACTCTCGAGCTGGGGTTGCTATGAAAGGGACTCTTTAAAGACAAATTAAAAGCATGCCATCTGTAAATAAAGCAACCTGTCCCTATAAAGCCAGGCATCTTCACCAGGAAGAAAGGGCCTCAAGCCGAAGGCAATGAAATATCGCAGTAGGACTGTCAGAGTTTCAGTTCCCTCTTTGAAGTACCACACAGTGCTGGTGTTGTGTGTGCTAATGAATAGGCTCAGAGCTCTCTGATGAGTTAAGCACTACAAGGAATGAGATGCCATGTGCCAGCCACTGTTTTCTGTGAAGTCACTGGCAATGCTTTGCTGCAGTTTGACTCTCTGAAGCCTTGAAAGTGGTGTTGCTGAGAGATTCCACAGAAGAAGGAAAAGAAGAAAAGTAAAGCAGGTGTACTGGACAAATAAACCCAAACACCACAGGGCTTATTTCTGCAGAGTGCAAAGCACCAGTGCCTTGCCACAACATCAGCAGTGGACAAGAGTTCAGCAGCACTCCATATACAGATAAGGGTCAGGCAGACATGCAAACATACAAATGGCAGCCACCTACATTCAAATTCCCACTGTGAAGGATCATAAACCCCACTGTAATACTGCACCACCTTTCTGCTTTTCAATTCACACCAGGCAAGTCTCCAGGTAACAGCAAAGAAAGTATGAACAGTAACAGACAGTGCTCCTTAGGAAAAAATTAAACAAAACTAAAAAAAAAATAAAAAATAAAATAAAATAAATAAAATAAAAAAAAAAACCAACCACTTGTTTTTACTTACACTTCAGCCAGTTCCAAGAAGTCTGCTCTCCACCCAGCATGCTGCTGTCAGGATACACACAGTCTCACAGCTGACTCCCATTTGTCATGATTTTTGTTTCCACCAAAAGAGATCACGCTTTTGGAATACACATCATCTTTACATATTCAAACTGTCAGTATCCTTGAGATACAGTAAACTAAAAGCTCACCAGCACCAAGAGATGGAATTCATCCTCCTTTTACCCCCATCTCTTCTCTCCTTACACATTCTTTCTCAGCTCTGTTGCCCGCTGGTACTGTCCATAAGCCAAAAGAAACAAATGCCAACTCAGATGCACCTGAAATCTCTGCCTCAGGCTCTTTTTCCTTGCAAGGCTTCCGGGCAAGACCCAACTTAATCAGGGCTCACCTGTTCAACAGAACAGCTAAATGCTCCCAGCTTTCCTTAGAAAACATCCATATAATATAGAAAATGGTTAAGCCATTCTCTTCCCAGAGAATAAACTCAAGTATCTCAGCATCTGAAAGGGTAGCTTATAATACTGTTCTGATACTATGTTAGGAGAATAGACCTAGGCCTTATATGAAAAAGACAAGGAACTTGTTACAACAAACATACACAAGCTCAGATGCCCTGGCCCTGTTTCCTTAGAAACCAGGCTAAGGACAAGAAAATCTGGCAACCAACAGCAATGTCTATAGCTCAGCATCGAGACTGAATAGCAAATCCTTGTGCATACTTTTCACTGAATAAACTCAAAAATAAAAGTCCTCCTTTTCCCCCACATTGTACAGCTGCAACACACAGAAGTAAACAGTGATTGCCTTGCAAGGCTTAGACACTCAAGTTACTAGCCACCAGTGCATGGCTGTGCATCATACAATGGAGCCTCTGATAAACAACACTGTTTTAGAGAACTGGCTGATGTACTGGCAGCATGCAGGGTAAAAAAGATCCTCAGGGAGAGTATTTTCACATACTATTCAGTGAAATCAAGTCCAAATTTCAAATAAATCCATCTAGATCTTGATCCATAGAAGGGACTTCATGAAAGTAAGAGAGCTGGATAGAAACTTATGTCTACCAGCCCAGCTGGGGAATAAATGGAAGATAGCACAGCACTGAATTTATTACCTCAAATCCTACAGCAAAATTCACAGTGAATGGCACAAAGACGAGATATCTTATTTCATATATGGGGAATTATTAATGGAAGGAGTCCAAATGCATGCAGCTTTCAGACAAACAGTAGAAATTCATACTACATGTTTTGTGTAGCATAGGAAATCAGTGAGTTATGAGGTAGACAGCTCCAGTAACACTGCTCTGGAGTTCATCAGAGAAGAATTCTTCCTGCAAGAATTCCGCAATCATTCAGATTTAGACTTGTGAGAGGCAATGGTGCTTCTCTCAATGTGCAAAGCAGCAGAACTGCACTGCAGAACTGCAGAACCTGAAAGCACATGGAAATGGAAAGTCATTATTCAGACTAAGCAATGGACAGTGCAAAGGTGAAACAGCTCCAAGGAGGAGGTATCAAAAATTTTCTCTAGCTTGTAGGGAAATTAAAAAAAAAAAAAAAAAAAAAAAAAAAAAAGCAGCAAAGAGCAGAATGAAAAGTATTTTTGGCCACATCAGTGGTCTTGATCACAAAAGGACTGGATGTTCATTCCTAGCACTTTGGTACAATCTCAGTCTCTGGGTATAACCTCAATCTGTCTTTGGTGGTACGTGCATCTTCAGAAACACTGTGGCCAGGCAGAAACAGTTCTTTCATTAATATTTCTTTAACTGAAGGGAAGGTGCCTGATTGTCCATCAGTGGGATCTTTAAGCCAGTGGAAATACAGGGGAAAAAAAAAAAAAAGAAAAAAAACAACTATGAAACCTGTTCACAAGCTGATTATTATGCAGATCAGCAATCGTTATCCTTTCTCTCATTACCTCAGATGCTTTCTGCCATCTGTTGGTAACAAACCTGCATCTGGCAGATTACCAGAGGAGCCCTAATCAATGGGTAATTGGGGTAGAGGACTGTGGGGACAATCCTGGCAATGAAAGCACATACAAACTTATAGCATGAGAAGAAAGTTTGCTTGTCACAAGTGTGACATCCTACACCCAGTGTTACTCTGCCACTCTGACAGAATACCTTCCTTTTAGAAGAATGTGGAGTGAGAAAGATTTATCACAGGCAGCAGGACAAATTATACCAGCCTCTGTAATGATACCTTAAGCAAAAAGTTAATTTCCAACAGATTATGCCAGTGAGCACTGCCAGGAGAGGCACAGAGCAGAGCAGAGCAAGCACAAACATGCATGAGTTTGCATTGCCATGCGTGCCCCTTTGAACCATCTGTTAATGAGAAGCAGAGGATGCTACAGACGCTTTCAAGTAATGGTTCCCAGTTCTATCTCTTAGTGCCTTCTGATAAGAACTGCTCAAAATAGAGCCTCTGCAGGCTGTCTTCCCCAGTCAGGCATTCAGGGTCCAGCTCCATTCCATGTGGTCCTTCCCAGTCTTGATCACAGCAGCTCAGACACAATATTCTCATTATCACCCACCTTCCAAAATAAAGCTTTCTAAAATTGCACTTACTGGTACTGAGCTCTCAACAGAGACATGTTGACAGATTTGTCTCATTCTGAAATTCTGTTCTAAGCTTCAAAATTACCAGAATCCTGAAAACTTTGAGGGAAACAACTGTTGGGTGGAACAGAGAAACCCAGCCAGCACCTCCTCCAAAGGAGAGCATGGAAGAATTTGCTGCTTGCTTTCCTTTCATCAACTGGCTGGTCCATCAGCAAACACTGAGCAAGTCTCCAAACATAGGAGCCATCAAGAAATACTACAACTGCTGCCCCTTCTCCACTGGGATCACTTAGAGAGATGAAAGTTTAAGCAATAAGTGTAAAGACCTCTGGAAGAATTAAACTTTATAAATTCACATTTCAAAGAATGAGTCAATGTAAAATCAGCACCGTACCATTGAAAGAGCAGTTCCATAACATCTGCTCTTCTACCACTCCGCATAGACAGAGCGAACAGTTTCAAGTGGAAAGATTAGACACAGCTAAATGCTGACAATCACATTGTAACAGTTCTCAAGATTTCAAGATGTTCCAGTCTAACAGTGATACAGTAAATGGACAAGCTTAAGTCATCTGCCAAAATAGATGGAAGGAGGCAAAAGAAGCAATTTTTTTATTTTTTTATTTATTTTCAACTATCCCTTGTGTACCATTGCTGTGTCCTACCTTCCTGCTTGTACTTGACCCAGCAGCTGGTTAGGTGCATACACAACATCTATTGCCCAGACACCACCCTGGGAGTGTCACATCCATTGCAGCATGGAAGGAACAACAAATTCTTGTAGTAAGAAAGTGGTCCAAAGAAAAGAAGGAAGTAGAAATCCCTATAAATATCCAAATGCTGCCAGTGCCCACGCATGCTAGGCTAGGATCCAAAGTAACTGTGCTGGGGTGATAAGAACTGTATTAAGCACCTGAACATGGGAGAGGAGCACCAACACCCAACCTAAGATGTTAATCAGGCTATGACAGAAAAACAACATCCTACAGCAATCCAGTACCCAGGCTGATTTGACTAAAAAGTGAAACTTTACTATGCAAAGCAACTAAATGGAGGGAGGACTGCAAGAGAAAGCTGATTTTAAATACAAGTTCCTAAGATATATAGATCTTATTCTCTTATTTCTTTTAAAGGAAAGGGGTACCTTGTTATATTTGATTTACACCTTATGGCAGAGAGTAACATCCCCACTTAGTCAAATGCAACAACTTTTTCTTTTTACTTTTTCAGTATAGATTCAGCACTCCAAGGATGTTGTGCAGGCTCTGTGTAACAGATGCAGCCTGCAACATGCTGGTTCACTTGCCACAGAGAGCATGGATTCATATGCAACAACCTTGTAGATTACCTATCTGAACTTCAATCAAAAATCAAGAATTCTGTATATATTAGAAACCTACTTTTGTGCCCTAAAAATGTCAGTTAACAGAAACAGAGCTGGTGAAGAGACAGACATGGTATGCTGCTTTTTTTGTGCATGCGTTTGTCTGTAATTTGTTTTGAGGTGGGGATATTGTGTAGCCCCATCTGGAAAGGGGGAAGCAGAACTCAGTCCCTCCTGTATAAGATCAGATAGCTGTTTGTCAATGGAAGGATTACTTTCTCCGGCCATCTTGAGCCTCCCATACTCATTAAATGGTATTAGTCAGAAAGACAGGGTAATGGTGAAAAGCCAAATCCTTTCTGGCTGTCATTCGTGGTACTGGAAATGGATTGAGATTTTAGTATCAAACTTTATTTAAATGTCCATCCTACTACTGCACTGCTTCACTCGGAAAAGCCAAGTGGGGCAGGAGAGAAGTGGCATTAAAAGAGATGATGCTTTATTGTCCTGCTGACACCTTAACAGTTAGGCAGTAACTACTTACCTGGCACAGTTTTGACCCGTCTTGCACATTTCGTTCTTCTGAAACCTGAAAGCCAGCAGGGCTCTGGATACCCTCTCAGTACAACTCCCTTCCTTCACTTTTCAACCTGCACATCAGGGAGTTTTCACTGTCAACTTTCTGCCAACCCATCCTGTATTTATGCCAGAATGAAGAAGTTCTTCGCTACAGCAGCGAGCAGAGGTGAAAGAAGCGAGCTGGAGAACAAGGTGGTTGCTCAGCTGGTGTCTGCCCCACTGAGGGAAGAATGAATAAAAAACACACGACATGTCAGGCATTGAGAAGAAATGGATCTGCCGTTGTTCCTGATTAAAGGCCTCATAAGAAGGCAGTCACCTCGAAAAGCATTCTAACTTCTGAAGAACAACTTTAAAAGGAAGCACTTTGAACTTCTGCCCAAAGCCATACCTACAAATTGTTTATGACTTATGGAGAACATCCAGAAAACTTGTTTTGGCCTGGCATTATGCACATGCTGAACTAAGACTGACAATCATGCTTGTGTTGTGTTCAGAAATTCTTCCCTCTTCCTTATTTCACCTTAAGTTCAGCATGAACTTCCCAAGTGGTTGGTTTTCTTAGGAGCACAATCCAAGCAGGACAAGATGCCTGGCAGGCAAATAATCCACACCTTTACTTTTGGCTCAGGTGCCACCGTGACAACTGAGCAAATTCCCGTAACTCTAAGCTGCTGAAACATAATACTGAATTCCCTCAATTCCATGGATTTACCACCTTCCAAGTTCCCTTCCATAAGAATACATGGGGCACTGTCATCATCTTAGATAAGTCTGAGATGAATGAAAAGTTACTTTAGTTACTTTACAGTTTATTCTTACTTTCTTGCTAAGAATTTTTAACAGAATGAAAACAAACTCTGCTTCTTATGGAACAAGTTTCTGAATTTTCTACTTTCATTAGACATTTCCTGTGATACTATTTTTTTGTTTTGTTTTAGCTTTGGAATCCCTACCACTGCAAGTCCTTGAAGCACGTACACAGGATTAGCATAAACCGTCTTCCAGAGGGACACAGCAGAAAGATGTCATGGTTCCAGTCATTGCAGTCTCATTAACCAGGAAAGCAGGCAAGTGTTTCAAACAGACTGTAGAACATAAGGAAGTGCTTTTCTCCCAAAAAGAGCTGCTCAGCAGAATGCACCAGCACAACATAAATGCAGATGTCACTCTGAGACAGTCATGCTGTGTCACACAGGCAAGTATTAAACAAAGAATTGGGACACCAAGGAGAGTAAGCCTTGACTACCAGTTTCCTCCTTTTCCAGCAACATTCTGTGCGGTCTTCCCAAACAGCACGAGCTGTTAGAGGCCCTATTAACAAGGATGGCAACATATTGTTCAGCTATGCTTGGGAGGATTATTTTATTTTACCAACAAACCAGTTATACATATTAATGCAGAGCTGAATGATAGCCACTACGAGGAAAACTAGAAGAATATTTTATAAGGAGGGTGTTAATTAGCCAAACACAAAAAAATTCTGAGTACCTGCATCTTCATAGGCTTTTGTTGGCTCTTACCAGAATTGTTCATATGAATGAAAAACAGCAGCCATCAAAAAACAGCAGCTTCTAATAACTGTCACAACCTGGTCTGTAAGGAGAAGTCCTAAAAACTAATGCAGCAACCATCACATTCTTCTTTGTAACGTTCCTAATTAATTCTAAAGTACTTGCCCAATGAACAAACTGTTTAACAAACAGAAGGCTGTAGCAAATCCTCTTTAGGAGGAAGAGGATTTGATAGTCAGGATTTCTAGTCAGCTAAACGTACAATCTTAGAATGCTTCTGTACCTTCCTTGTTCCTAAGCAAGGAATGTTATCAAAACAACCTTTCTCAAGCACCTCCAGGCATCACAAAAGACATTCAGTTCAGTGCTTCTTTCTCTCCATCCCAACCAGTTTCAACTGATAGATCTAAAATTTATTTAATCTCTTCCCCCTTCCTCCACCTGAAAGCAGCGGCAGGTCAGTTTGCTTGAGGGAGGAATATTATGAGTCTCCAACATCACAATAAGGGCACAAAACTCCTACAAGGCTTCTGAGGGTATGAAGTCTACATGGGGCACGAACAGAGTCCTAAACTCACTGCAAATAAAAAGCATTCCTGTAATATTTCCTTTTAAAGTCTCAACCTCTACAAATTTACTAAAATGTTGATGCTTCTATTCAAAAGAAAACAAGCTTTTTCTTCAAGACCTCAGAATGAAAATTACAGATCCATTAATTCCCACAGTTCCAATTAGAAGTTTTCTCTGAAGTCAGGCAAATATATAAAGCTTAACCAAACCGTATCTCTATTCCCTCTAATTTCTAGGACATTCCTCCCACCTTGGTGTACAAGAGGTGGAAGAGAAGATTCTAGCCAGCATCTCCTTGCTTTAAGGATGGCTTAAGGTTCTGTCACAAACACCAGATTTACTACAGTGAATTGCATGATTCTCCATCTATTCTGAAGAAAAAGATTGCGTCCAACTGAAAAAAAAACCAAAACATTAGAATAAAACCCTTAAATCCATAAGTCCTGGATATTTCAAACCTCAAATTTCAGCTCAACACACTCAGTGCAAGGAAGAAGCCCACTTGCAGTCTATCTTCCCACAGATCAGTACAGGATTGTTGAATTAAGTGATACAAGGACCTAGTGGAAAGATCTCCCATGAACTCCAACTGGAAGTAAGTATTTGCATTTGTAAACATAGTCTATACACTGACAGTGGCAGGGCATTATACTTAATTTGAACTTGCCTTTCAAAGAACTAAATGTTAATAGATGATTTCTGAATAAAATGACATCTAATTTTGATGGCATACAGAACGTTCCTACTCCTATATTGAGATGATGATCCCGTAACTCAGAGACAAATGCTGACAGCTCTGGCTACGCAGCTCAGTGTCTCACTCAAACAGGAACACACCCAGCCCTACTGATGTTTTTAATAAAGATACATTGTGTAAACTCTAGCAACTAAGGAGCTGCCTCACACTTACTTCTACCATCTCTGCCCCTAGGACAAGTAGCAGAGGTAATGGCCAGATCCGAGGCCACCAGGTGCCACTTCAAGACACAAAGTGAGACAGTCTCTGGAAGAACTTACATTGGAATGCAATTAAACAAGAGTGTAAAAAAATGCCACTTAACTGAGTAAAAAAGTTTCTGATACCTGAAAGCGATCTGTGAAATAAAGTTACCTTTTAACTAGAGATAATTATTTTAGCATCTTTACCTCCAGAAACTACCTTACAGGTCTGGCTCCTCCTTTCCGACACAAAAGGCACTGAGAATCTGAATCAGTTTCCTCACTGTTGTGTAATATACTTTTCAAGCTTTAGCTTGTCTGCAGCAAGCCTAAGCATTTAAATGGACAGCAATGACATCTAGTGGCTTGCTAAGAATCTGCCTTAGTATATTTCCAACCCAGTCGTTTATTTTTAGTAATGAGACAAACCACACAGCTCCCAGAATTTTATTGATGTGCTTCTGACTTGATAGGCCAACAGCAAGTGCATCTGAAATTCTCCACGAGTTTTCCCATAATACACATTCACTGCTGTCTCCTATGATTTGCAGCATTTCTCCAGTCACTTGCTTGATGTTGAGGCGAGATAACGGGCACGTTTACTTTAGCTGTGCAGGTAAGGCCTAAATTTCTTCAGCATGAATCTATCTACAGATGTTTATTCACATTAAACAGGGCTTGGGCTCCCATCCACCCTTTTGGTTACTCTCTTCTCTACCTGCATTAAATTAAATGGCAGAGATTATTTACGCAGACAAGAATAAGGCTCAAAAACACGTCATTTGTAACAGCCGGTATATGGTTCATTCACAGTTGAACAAAAATAAATAAATACAAAGGACTTCAAAAACCATAACTGTGCTGAAATTACAAGGAGAAAAGATCAAAAACGCTGTTGTGAAAGCACAGAGGAAGAGATCTTGCAGGCTGGATTTATTGGAGAACAGTAAACAGGTTGCTTCCATCTGCCCTCCCCAAAAAACACCTCATTTTCAGGGAGTGGTACTGCAAAGTTGCCACGAAACACAAGTGAGAATTTATCAAAACTCTTGAAGTACGTGACAATTTAAGGAAAGCTCAGAAGGTATCTTTATACAGCTTCCTACACTACCGACACCAGTCATTTAACCACTGTTGGAGTCTTGCCAGGTGGTAACAATTTCCACAGCCTCAATAGCAAATAACTTAGAAGATTTTCAATTAACAGCGGTGAGGAAGCATTACATTTGTGGTATGTGTATCTACTGCACAAGCCTAGAGCCCTCAGAGAATACAGCATGCTGGCCATTAAAAAATAATGTAGTTTTAGTTTTGTTTACCGAGATGTGTGAATATCTAAGACTGAAATGAGTGGGTTTTTGAGGTACTTTCCCCTACTAACCCATCTCAGGCAGAGACTTGTGAGTTTTAATCCTACAGACCAGATTCCCCTGGAATGGTCTGTAAGCAAAAAATATTTTTTCCTCGTTAGAGAAAACAGAAACATTTACCTAACATCGTAACAAATCTGCTGCACTAATAGTGAAGGAGTGTAGGGATAATACTTTTAACATACTAGGCAAGCATGCTGCAACACCAATAAGTAAGGAGACGGAACAAACATAAAGAATGTCCTAAAGAAAACAAGTAACTTTAAATTACTCTCTCCACAGAATGAGCTGCAACTGATGTTTCTACGAAAAGGCAGAAAAATAGCCACCTCAGGTCTTCCCACTTCAGCTCTGCTTTTTATTACTTAATTTGCACAGTCAAAACACACTCATTGCAGGCTGCAGCTCCCAACAACAAATGCATGGACGGCCTTCTGAAGCTACGAATGGTTATCAAAACTCTTAAGTCAACTCCTCAAGAAAACCAATCTATATTCCCTTGTAATGAAGCCAAAGAACTAGTTCTACGATCCTACAAATAGGGTAAGGGACTTGCAGATTGAGGCAAGTGCTCAAGACAAGCACAGGCTTGTGAAAGGAGAGCTTTTCAGAGGACAATATTATTGCTTGACTTACAAGAATCATCACTTTTAACTTCGATTAATTCTGCTAATTTTGCAATTCAGCCACAACCAGTAGAACTTCATTAAAACTCTAGTTTCTCCAGTAGTTTCCTCTCCAAGGAACCCAGACTAACTGCTGGAGAATTTTCTTTTTGTTCCCTCGCCCACAATGCAGTGGGCAATTCTGGAAAGAATTTTCCAAATTAAAGCAATAGACAGAAACACCGACTTGCAGCCATTCCCAGAAAGTATCACATGCTGCCAAGAAGACAGAAGATTGCTGGCTACCCAGCAAGGAAAGAAAATTTTTTACCAGTTAAGAGTTTTCTGTCTTTGAGGTAACCTATGACTACATCTCTATTCCAGTGCTCGAGGACAGCCTGAAGAGGACCAGAGCACAGCAATACAATTGGGCAGTGTTCCTACTTCTCTGGAACACTGGTTTGGGGTGAAGACGAAAACAAGATCCACTATACAAAAGTCATCAAAGTGGAAGTGGGATGAAGGTGTAAAAAGACTAAGAAGCATTATCAGAAAAACCCCCAGAGAAAATTAAAATGCATGGGCTTGATCACAAAGCTTGTGGGAAAGATAACTGCAGTCAAATGACTAAACTGTACACTGAGACATCTGCTTGAAAATTATACACACTCTTATACTACGTTGTGTAGAAACATGTATTTGTGTAGCACAATGTTTACAAAATATATATGCAAGAGCACTTCTCCTTTCATGTTTTCTCAGCATGTGGCTATAGACTCAGCAGAAAAAGGAAACCAAAGGCAATTTTAGCATTGGAAGTGATGAATGCAGACTACACTGTTTAGTGTTCCTCACTGCCTTCAATTTAAGCGTGTCTTCACCAAAACAGATACAACACAACAGGGAAGAGAAACCAAAGGCTGTCCCCAGTTCCTTCTGGGCAACAAGGCACACCATTAGTTTCACACTGAGAACCTCAAAATTGCAAACAGCAAACATTGCTAAAACAAAAATCCAGTAGATTAGTTCTAATTGCTTTTTGAGTTCTTAGACAGCAATAGCTGTATCTCCACTTTTTTCAAGATTAGTTTACTATAATCCTGATGAGAAGACCCCAATCCTCTTTCCTTAAGAGTTCCACAGAAGCCACTCTGCTCCCATTTTCGGAGATTTTACTTCCACCACAGAAGCTTTATAAGTTGTGAACAAAACCTCTCTGGTATAACGACAGTTGCAGATTTGGAGAACTACAGCCAGCTTTGCATCTCCTCTTCATACTTCTGAGGATCAATAAAAGGTTTGTCAATGGACCGGATCATCAGCTCACCACAGTACACACATTCAGCTGCCACAATATCATCAATGTCAGCTTTGATCTGTTCCCGGCTCTGCTGCCCCTTCCCCAGACTAGCAGTATCTGCATCCTTGGGACGATGGTGGCCCTTGGAAGGCTGACTGGTAGCTGCCAGCTTCTTCTGAAGATCTTCCAGCTTTGCCTGCTTATAGGCAGGAAGGTTTGGAAAAACTGCTTGGAGAAGACAGTCATAATGAAACATGTGACCACAAAGGAAAAGGTAAAATGGGCGGTTTAGAAGAGGAAAATCACAAGCAGCACATTTTTCCTGAGGCTCAACAGAGCCATACTTATTTCTCATTTCCTGGATGTCCTCTCGGATTCTCTTGGCACTCTGTGTGGCTTCCTCCATCTCCCTTTTCAGCTCCTCAATGTGCTTGTTGTAGTCCTCCAAAGAGTTACAGATAGCCTCCTTGAAATGGTCAATAGTGACAAAGTCTGGAAAAAATGGCAGGACATCTTCAATCTTCAGCAGGGCACAGCTAGAGAGGCAGGCCATTGCCTTCTTGACATCCTTCTCTTCCTGAACAACATGGCGAGCAATCTTCAACCAGAGCTTCTTCCGGAGCTCCTCATCATCTTCAGGGAGATCTGCACAGGACTTGGCAAGATCGACATCCACCTAGAAGGTGAACAGACAAGGAAATTGAGTTAAGCTTTCTTCTTTGTTTATCTACCATTCAACGCCTCCATAATAGGAACTATTTACAAAAAAAAAAAAAACCCTATTGCTATTTCATTGCCTAGGCAGCAATACCGGCCTGCTATTTATTTACATGCCATACACCTTCTCTCCACTCATCCAGTATTCCTCCAGCTGGAAGATTTCCTAGCCACCCAGCAGAGAACAAAGCCAGAACTACAATAAGGGTAGATCTACGATATGCTGTCTTTGCTGGCTACACATTTCAATGAAGATATAGCAGTGTCTCTGGAGTGAACTCAAACACCTCCCTAAAGGTCAGCCTAAGCTAACAAAGGCATTCCTCTGATAATTACTACAGCTAGGAATAGGAAGTTAATAGAATCCTGTAGAGTAGCTATGCACACCTTGAATAAATGCACTTTACTTTGTCTTAGAGACTAGGGTTAAGACAGAACATATTCTTTGTACCTCTCATGCCCCTGCTCTCAACTGCAACCTGTTAAAGTCAGTTGTCTACTTAAAACAATTGTGAAAGCTCAGAAGGAAGTTAACAATCTTTCCTCCTATACTTATCTGTACAGCTCCAATATTGAGCGTTCAGTTCTCAATGCTTGGTTGTTCAAGATAACTTGAACTAAGTTCCCATATCTCACAGCATGCATGCATAGACACACGTACCTGTAACGCAAGATCCACAGCTTCCTCATATAATTCCATCACTTTGTAAATATGGACACAAGCATGATGGTGCCCATGCTCTGCACATAGGCGCAGTGCATATTTCAGGTCATAGTGGATCCTGTTTGGGTTGGTTCCTGCTTGTTCCAGGTATGACAGCAATGAATCCGGCCGACACAAAGCATAGAGAGACAGCAGGTAGTTGTGAATAGCTTGCTGGGTTTCCTCCAACTGATATACACAGAACTCCATGTATCTAATGGCTTCATTGATCTGCTGAGTACTGGCACTCTGGCTATAGTTAACAAGGGCTGGAATAAGGTTCCTGGCATCCAGTCTGGAGCCCATAGAAATCCAAGCATCAACTACCTTCTTGGGAATATGCTGGATGAGGACTGGAGAGAACTTGTAGAACAGCTTCTCATCTCTGTGCCTGGACAGCACGTTTAGAGCTTCATCGTACTCATCATGCTGGCAGTGGTGAGCTACTACTCGCTCATAGTCCTGCATGATGACTGCAAAATAGACCATGTGCTCTGTGTCCCCATGGCTTGCCAAAAGCTCATAAATAGATGCCCGATTATTAAATAAACAGTCTTTGTTCTTAGGGCTGCTCAGGAAGGTGCGAAACTTCTCCCGGGTATCCAAATAGAGATTCCGCTGTGAGGGATCTCCTTCCAGTATACCTAGCCAGTTCAGATACAGCTCTGTTAGCCACGTGGTCAGCAGAGTGGTCTGTGTCTTCTCAGAATGCTTTAGGTTATTTAACTTCTTAATTAGAAACTCCATCAGGGCCTCTTCTTGCTTGGCTTCAATGAACTTAAGGGCAATTTCCTCAAAATAGTTCTGGGTCAGTGCATAACACTTGGCACTGTCTAGATACCTCTTGTTTTGGAAGCAGTGTTCTGCTTCCTTTGCCAGCACAATATCTAGGCACTCTGGGCGGTCTTTACAATATTCTTTGGCTAAATCAAATTTGTTCATATTCATATACATTTTCCACACGTCTCTAGATTCCCGCTGGACATGATAGCGGAACACGACTTTCTCAGTGTGGATCCAGATCTGCTGGACCGTAGGATCTTTGATCATGCGTGTCAACGTGCCAAACTTCTCCAAGAACAGATCTTGAAAAACAACTTGCTCATTCAGCGTGCACACAGCCATCACCCGATCAGGCAGCAGCAACAGAAAGTGGAACTGGGTGAGCACAATGGATATTGGCTTGTTCACAGCTACATCAATATCAGAAGGATAAACCCAGACCCGTTCATCACTCAAAATTGAATCGGGACGGCTATAATCCAGTGTACCATATAAGACACCATTTCCCATCATCCAGGCAAAGGAGCGTGGGTTGGAGCGCAGTTTTGGCGTATAAAAGGCTATCTCACTGAATCCAAAGCTGGCTGGAAACTCTCTGAAGCTGGGCAAGTGGTCAGCGTGCATAGCAAATATGGAGCCAAAGCCTTGCTGCTCTGTACCTTCAGGCACTTTGCCAACAAACTGGAAAAGTCTCTTTCGAGTGGTTGCTATAATAAAAAATTTCCCTTCTATCCCTCGTTCAATCTCCAAGCAGCAGACAGGCGCAGATCCTGATTCCTCCTCCAGAGTGTAGACCTGTCGGAAGTACTGGTCAGGATTAGTGCTGAAGAGGCTTCCCTCGCTGACAGATATTTCAGCTTCATAGATTTGCCCCTGGGCTGTTCCCACCAGGATAGGCCCAGTGTTGGTCTCTGTACCAAGAAATTTGTTCCAGCCCACGCTTTCAATCAAGTGGCCTTTCCAGCGGGAGAGCGCTCGTACTTTCTGAACACTTCTGTTCAGGTAAAGGCATTCACCGGTGTTCAGAGCGATCAGGAGATGAGAACCTGCAAAAAGGAGAGGGGCACAAGGAGAGAACAAATTTACACTGTGCCTAAGCAAGCCAAATTCCTGAGGCTTCCCAGCCTTGCATTAGATAAGCATTAGTATCAACATACTTAATCCAGGAATTTCCCCCCCACTGATGAAAATGTGGGGGATTTCCATAATGGATCAGAACAGTAGTCCATACGTTGTGAACTAGAGTTGCTAATCTCAGATGTTTTAGTTGAAAGGTATTCTTCCAGTTTAGTAACTGTTCTAAGGACAAACATTTCTCAGAGTTCTCTCCTATCCCTGGCAGCTAGTAATACTTACGAGAATCACTTTTCAAGCTTGTGCTTTGTTAGTTTTATCAATCAGTCAAGGTTATAATGAGCTGCAGATGTTTTATGGTTCATTTTAAAAAATTCTTATGTGTACATACATAGCACAAAGCAACAACAAGGAATTCCGTGAGAACCACCTGTCTGCTATATTCACAGAACCCATACGTTCAATTGCCTCTGCTGTCAGCCATCATCCGTAAATATATGCAGCCCACTGTCTCACCTGTGTGGTCCAAAAACATCTTGTAGACTTTGGCTTCATCTTTGCGTCCCAGCTCTACTTGATTAGGTTCATCTGGCTTCCCAAGATCAATCCTGCAAAGACAAAACATGAATACATGCTGCCAATCAAAGTTCATATGAGCTTAATTGCTTATTGTTGTTTTCAACATATTCAGGTTCATGGCTTACCGTTTTTTCTAATTAACAGATCTCTAGCAACTTTATAAAAAAAAAAAAAGATGAAAACAAGCAATAACTTCAGGTCACCAACAGCATTACCTGAGAAGGGTGTCTTTGCCAAGGCTCATACAGAGCTGGTTAGAGGAGACCACCAAGCTGTTAATTTTCTCTGGAGGAGCAAAATCAATCCTTTGCTTGTTAAATATTGGTGTTTCCTTCTCCAGTCGTGCATTCACATATCCTGGAGGGAAAAAAAAAACAACCATGAGTACTTAAACAAGACCAAAGAAACAAAACCAAAAAAATCCCATGACAACTCACACCAGACTCTAGCCTAGAAAGACAGTGTGACCATTGCCTTCTCTGGCTTTTACTGTAAAGGGAGTTTTGCTCCATGGAACATCAAGACTGAGAGCAGCCCTCACACAGATGTGTAACTGGAAAGTAGTAATACACTCTACTGTCTTGTCACAGAACTGAAAGCTTATCACAAAGTATTCCAGCCCTGGCATAAACAGCTTGCTGAGTCAAAACATATTCAGACTGTTTACTTTTTCAAACCAAATCCTACAATACAGCCAGGTTAACCTGGTTTTCCAGAGGATCTGAGGACCATATCCAAACTCTAAGAAATCCCTGATGAAGTTAAGTTCAGAGTTGAGGGTTGAAGTTCGCTCAGACATGGCTACTTTGCAGGATACACGCTGCATTTTCAGTCTAATGAAGCAAAACTTCCAAGTCAATGAACTGAAATTAGGAATACAACCAGCAGGAGAGAACCTGTGCAAACGACTAAGAATTCAGTTAGTCAGCTGAGTCCCAACCAGCTTGGGAAATGTGACATCTAGAGTGAGGCACATTAGGGAGTTACTTAAGAGTTCCTAAGGAGTTACTTCCCCTAGCTGGGAAAGGCAGAGATAGGTGGTCTGACCTGAAAAAACTGACATACTTGTGGAGAAATGCGTTAAGTTATTTAATAACAACTCCAAAACATATTGTTTAAAAAAAAAAAATTCTTATGGTCTTCAGTGCAGATGGGCAAGACTGGCTCCTCTGGCTACAACAAAGGCAAAGGCTTAGCTATAGGAATAGCAGGTAATAAACAGAATGTTTAAAGACAGGTGAACTGTAACGACAAAGGGGTACAGAGAAGTAGTACAACAGATTTAATTTTCATTGAAGAAAATAGACCTCTGAACCCAAAAATATGGGACTTGTTCTTTTTCAGAAATAGATGACATGGCCGTGCAAATGCCCTTTATCAGCCTCCTACGATGAAGTGAAACACAACAAAGAATCTCAGATATGGCAGTGAAGTGTAAAATATGAAGGCGTTCATATAAAACTGAAGCCAAGTGATGATAATCATCACAGAATTCTGGAACATCTGTACATTCACAAACAGATCTTATCACAAAGTTGCATCCATATCTGTCTCTTGAGACAAGTTTTCCCACTGACTGCATTTCCCATATGCACGAAGTCTTACATAACCCTCCAACAAAGAAAGCAGCACAGGATCTGTTTGACCACACTACCTCAAGCTAGAAAGCCAGACAGACTTGATATATTGAGGTTAACTGTTCTGCTTTGCTTCACGAGCAAGTGAAGGATTTCTAAAGCAAGCAGATCCATGCAGCAGTTAGTTTGAACAGGAAGATTAAAAGAAAAGGAAAAAAAGATAAATAGAGCTATGGCAAGTTAAAGCCATTCACGGCCAAATTAGCTACCCAGCAAGATGTAAGCTGAGAAAATAAACCTGAATTTAAGGAACTCAAGGGGAATTCTCAAGGGAACTTTCAGGGGAAATGGACTTCCCTCATTCCGAAGAGCACAGGCCCAATAAACTCAAAGACACTTCTCTAAAGCATTTCCAATATCTATGGCCTCACCGAGATTATCCTGAAAAACTCTAATTTCAGCTTTGTTGAAAAGGCTAGCATAGTGGTGGAAAGCCACCTGCTAGTATCATGATTCCTTTGATTGGAATGGCTTCTCCTCATCTCAGCCTCAATACCAGGCCAGCTGTGGGATCATTAAAGGCTTCTTGTTTTAAATGCAAGACACATACACAAGAAGAAAACAACCACAATCCAAGTAGGCAGCCTTTTGCTCAGCACAGATTTTCCTACACATCGATCCTTGCTTAAACATCATTCAATTAGACAAACGTGCATTCCTCTATTTTCAGCCAAACAAAAGTAAAACATATGTTCTTTAATTCACATTAAGGAGCTGCAATGTCATGGCTTAAACTTGTCATTATGAACGCACTGATTTTAAGGCTGTACCCATTACATGGATAACAACCACAGCATCATCACCAACACAGTAATTTTAACTACTGTCCATAACAGGACAAGGACACACTTCTCCAGCTTACAATTCTCTATATAGAGGAAATATCTGTTGTGTAACATACATTCCATACAGAAGGTTCCCTTCCTCCATCCTGACCCCAATGTCCCTTCTGTGTTCAGGTGAAATTCTACTGCAATATTTCCCATCCTGACTTCTGGGAAAGCTTGCACTTTTCCTAAGAGTTTTGAATCTGTTCAAAGATTTATGTTCACCAACTTCAGTCATATCTATCAGATCAAAATAGTTCTTTCCACACTGGAACTGGACTACCTAAAGTTTACACCACAGGCTATACTTGAGGTCTGCAACAGAACGTGCAGCTTTGAGAAACAATAGCTGTTTCCAAGTACTGGGAGCAACTAATTGAAACAAGGGAATAAGTTTTAAGTTCTCCCAAGATTTCTAACCTAACCTTAAGGAATGCTTTGAGAAGTTAACTATTTATATACACTTCTTCCAAAGTCAATTAACATAAACTTCAGCTTGCCCACAACTTCTACCAGTCCATGTTTTGTTCCAAATCAGCACAGTAGTCTGATTTAAGAATGACCAATATCCCTATTGGACTGCACCTTTGCAATTTAGCCATCTCCAAAACTTCCTTTGCCAAAATCATTTGTCAGCAAGCAGGCAGATTTCTCAATTGTGAGACAGTCATGAGAGTATTGCAGCAGTCAAGAAGAAAAGCTGAGTCTTTGTAAATGTATTTTCTGTTGGCAGCTTGTCCCAGCACTGCTTTGCTTAACTCCTTTTGGGGACAGTCATTCTTTATGTAATATCACAGAGCAAACTAACGTAACGCATGTTAAAACAAACAGGAGGAACAAACCTACTTCAGCATGTAGACTCAAAGTAATTCTATCTGCACAGTTATTCTCTACAGTATAAAGAGCATGGCAATTTATCAATTCTCAACACATATACAAACCTTACAACCCAGCTTCCCCAAAGGCTAACAGCGAGCTCACTGCATGAGGAAAAAGCTTAAAAGAATATGCCTGCGTTTGTAAACATATACCTCTCACATGCCAGCGCTGCACGGCATTATGGCAACTATTGCCATAATGACAATACCAGGTAGACCAAAATCCCCTCACAGTCAACATTTCTCACTCAGTACTCAGTGGCATTGCAAGGTGGCACCTGATGGAGAACTGTTACTGAACCTAATGAGCTCACCTCAAATCTATCAAGAAAAATACCTGCTTGCTTTTTTGTATATGAAAGAAATAACCCATTGGTGACCACATCTTTTTTGGGTGTACACCTTCTCGAAGAGCATACAGCCAGAATATTGTGGCTGTAACAGCAAGATTCCTTGATGAGGACCAAAATGAAAGCCAAATGATCCCTGACAGCTACCACAGCCTTGAACTGAGCAGTGCTGAGGAGTGGTCATGATTCATGACTACAAAGGCATGGCACCCCACGCACACGTGTTTTTACCACACACAGTTTCCTGGCACACGTGGGTAAGGCCTTACCAAGCCCTCCCACAGCCAAGCAGCCCCTAAGTTTGCTGAGATCACACGTATCACCTAGAGCTTCATCAGAAAGCCAGCATCCCCTGTGCTGAAACATTTCATACAGCAAATGACAGAAGGGCAGCCGAATGCTGCAGCACGAAGTTAGCAACGTACCTGAAAGCACAATCACTGAAAGCACTCCCACAGCCTGCCATGCCCCACTCCCTGCCCCAGCTTGCCACCTCGCCTCCCCTCTCCCCGCCGTAGCACCCCGCCCAGCACACGGTGGGAGCAGGCCTCTGGCCCCCCACTCCTCAGCCGGGACTGGGGCCTGCCCGTCACCCGGGGAGGAGCCTAGGGGCGCTGCCAGCGCTCACCGGAGTGCGGGATGCCTACGCTGGCGCGGCTCTGCTGCACGGAGGCGGAACGATACAGGGAGTCCTCGTACTCGTCCAGAATGGAAGCCATGGCGCCCAGCCGCTCCCGGCACCCGAACCCCGCGCCGGCCGCTTCCGCCAACGCTCACCTGACCCACATCACGTGACCGCAAGGTGGCGCACCGCGCCTGCTCCGCGGTCGTGGGCCCCGCCCCTCCCGGGGCGCGAGGTGGTGGCTGCCTTGAGGGGCGGGCCGTTCCTGCCGCAACATGGCGGTCGTGGGGCCGTTACCGCGGTTAGTGAGTTTGTGCCCGGGGCTGGGAGTTGTTTGCAGGCTGCGTGCTTCGTAAATCACTACGTGAATGTACCAACCTATTTTACTTCAGCTGCAAATGCATCTAATGGCTGTGTATAAGCGCTGCTCTACAGAAACCTTGTGACTTTTCTCTAGCGCAGTTTTTCCTTTTAGCTTTTCCTTTTGACTGCAGCAAAGCGTGTGGTGGGGCTGTACCTGAGGTGGGCTGGATTTGCTCTGCAAGTTTATCACAACTTCCTGGTGAAGCACATTGGTCCCACATTCTGCGTCACTGAATAATGCTTCAGAGGTCGAGTTTTCATTCTGTTCTGGTTACGCCAGCAATTGGTATTTACCTGTAGCTTAAGCAGCAGCATTTGTAACAACGGCATCAACAAAAAACTAAACTCCTAAAGGACGCTTTTGGACTTCATCTTAAATAAAATGATAACGTGTGTGTAGATACGATATGTAAGCTATATACTCTGAATTAAGTGTAGTGTTCACAGTGCTCCCTGGCAGGAACAGAGAAACGTTGTCCCGCATTACAGGGCAGCTTGCGGCACACAGCTGCTGCAGGACAGGCAGTCACCACGCTCCACTTTTACATCAGCTGGCACTGACTGGCACCACCAGCAGCAATGGCACACGGTTGCTCTTTGCACACGCTTACACGCTTTCTGTCTCCCCCTCCTCTGCCTTTCTTCTGCAAATGCCTCTCACAAAAACCAGAACTCCTAACCAGAGTACTCTACCTCAGGCCTCCTCCATGGTACAGAGACAGACACAGCTCCCACACTTGCTGGGCTCCCAGATGCTCCTAGGGCACAGCACTGGGGGTCACCTCTGCCTGCTCTATTCAAGCACACGGTGCCTCTTCCTAACTGCCAGCTTGCAAGCACCAGCAGGACCCCATATCTAGCTCCAGCCTCTGCTGTTTACCATCTTTGTGTAGCCGCTCTGAACCAAAACAACAAAACCACATTCCTTTGCTCTCCAATCATCCTTATCATCTTAAACAGCAAGCGTTCTATTTCTCCTTCTCTGAAAGTACACACAAATTCCATTAGGTTTAGGAAAATGAGCTAGGAAGAGATATGGTGGAGTATCAGATCCTTATCCCACTCTGGCAGATACCACATCATACAGCTTTTTCTCTATTCCCATCAAACTTTGTCTAAAAGCGTGGGTATCCTTCTGCAACTGCTCCAGCCCTTTCCTGCCTCAAATACTGACTGTGCATGATTTTGAACTCTGATTTCCATTCTAATGTAAGCCATGGCTAGTCTGATTCCATTTGTTCTTGCTCAAACACTGTCCTGTAGAGTAAATAATCCTCCCATTCGGCATTAACTTCCATTGCAAAAGTCAAGTCAAAACTTTGATTTCACTCTGATTTACCTAAAGATTTACCAGACCAACATCTTGTTGACTTTCTCCTTCAGTTTCCTGGAGCACACTAGTCATCCTTTTCTGTAGCATATAGTTTGACCTCTCATTTCAGGTGAGGTCTTCTCTCTTGCCTTAAACAACGATGCTTATACTTTTGCCTTTTTAGTCACTTCTGGCAGTAGGAAACTAAAAGTTTTTTACAGTAAGGGGAAAATGAACCATCTCAAAATGTAACTGGGCATTAGGCTAAACTGAAATTTGTGCACAAATTTCTCAGCATTCAGCTATAATGAGTATTTCCATTCAAAGTGTACATCAGGGCATATTTTCGTAATCTTTTTTTTCAGGACCAGAAGTAGAAGAGATTTTCTTTCCCATTTTGGAAGATAGCAGCCTCAGTTAGGACTGATACCTCATGAGAAACCTTTATCCTATTTTGGTGTGGTTAAACTGGAAGTCAGATCCTCACCTTATTTGGAAATGAATCTTCAGCCCAAAGCTAATCCAGTCCCACAAGTCTGCTCCATCCTTCTGCAGTATCATTTGTAATTACTGAATTTACAAACGTGCAGTAACTGTATCTTAGCACTGCATTCACAGGGTTCAGAAGAGAGTAGGGAAACAAGGGTTGCAGGCAAAGGATTTATCAGCTCTTTGATTCTCTAAGAGTATGTGGAGAATCACAATGATTATGTTTTGTGTGTAGTAGTAGTAGTATTAACTTGATAAGGGGAACTTGTGGGAGAGATTTCAGTGAGCAATTCTGATGATGCGTTTCGACTGGAAAACCAAATCCTGGTCTTATTTCTATGGCTGTGCTCACACTCACGCAGATTCAGCTCAAATGGTTAACATTTTCTCCAATCTATGGACACAGCTGTCAACATTTAGATGCTGTATAACATCTAACCTCTTCAACTGCCTTTCAGGACCAATTTTAGATAATGGCATGGACGAATGTTCTATATGAGAGGTCCAGATTCCCAGGAAATTGAGCTTGTCTAAATTTGTGCTCCCATGACACCACCTCTGCCATTTCTAGCTGCCCTGCCCAGCCCATGCTATGTGCAGTAATGCATGTGTGCTTGCAGAATGAGCCATTCAGTGCTCCATACCAGATGACCATATGATCCATGATGTGCTGGTGCAGAAGAGAGGACAAGAGGATGTGGCTTTGGGAAGAGGGAAGGGCATAACAAATGCATCTGAGATCTAAATGTCTTGAATTGACCCAGAGATTACCTAGCAACACAATTATGATCTTAATTAAACTCTGGACTTCCCTACTGATTTTCACTGCAGATATGGTACCGGTCATCTCTTAATCTCACTATCTGTAGAACACTCCATAACTGTTGTCATCATAAAAAATAAATCTTATTCATAAAAGCCATAAGCAAACACACGTTCTTCTCCCAAAGCAACAACATCCATAAAATATTAACAAAGAGGTAATATACAGCCAAGCTCTCAGCCACCCCTGTACTTGCTTTGGGGAAAATGCTGCAGATGCCTATGTCTCCCAGTCTAGAGACCTTTGAATGGTGACACTTCCCTGGTAGCACAGGCAGCATCTCTGACCACTTTCCTTCTATTACTCAAGGAGAAAGAAGGTTTCACTGTTGTCTTCCCATGGGTATCATGTTTACGTAGGAGAATCTGAGCTGGAACTTATAAGGGAAGCCATAAAACAATTGTAATTTACAGTGGTAAAGATCAAAGCTTGAAAGGAGTTTGCCACCTACTATTAACCACCTTCCCATGCTCTCCAAGCCTATTGTCAGAAACCAGCTTTCTGCACCAGCAAGGGCTGGATGGAACTGTCTTATGCCAGAGGAGCAAACACAGACCAACTCATCCAAGAGCTCAAGGAATTTTCCCACAAGTGAAATATCAGAAAATATTGATGTCACACACGCAATGCAGAGCATGGTGTCCTTTAGCAAGCACACCAAGTGCCCTCATGGAAACTCCACGGGTGTAACCCATTAAGTGCTAAAATGAGTGTACAAATACAAGGAAGAAAGAGTACAAACATGCTAATTCCCTCACCTCTTCCAGTTAAGTGTTTTCTCTTACGATGTCTAACTGATTGGCATAATTAAATTATGCTTGGAGCATTTGTCTCCCAATTTATCCTTAACCAGAAATTTTCTGTTTCTTTTCCGATTTCAAGAAAGGGTTTTTGATGTCTCAAACCTCACCCACTTTCCCACATTTATCAGTTGGTGTAATAAAAGATGTACTTTCTCCAGCAGATGGCAACATACTTCTGAATTATTTATAGAACATCACAGCGGCAGGACTCCTTTCTGTGCAAGTCACATAGAAGATAATTTGTCTTTGAGAAAGGGCTGAGTACAGATACAGGTGCTTAATCTTTCTTTGGAACACTTAATACTTTTGAACCTAGTGGCACTGCCATTTTGTTTTAATCTATTATTCAGTAATCTTAAAATCTAATATAATACCATTGGTGCAGCTGTCTGCCCTCACATTTAGCTAGCATGGCAGTGAACAGATGAGCCAGAACATCCTTCTGCATCCCCCATGGCATTGCTTTTAATTTCAAAGAGGAAGAAAGACGTTCAAGGCCAGGGCAGAGGGACCTGCGTTCTCGCATTGTTTCTCCACATAATTTTTTATTATTAAAAGTCATTTCAAAATCACACATCTCTGATGTACACCAGAAATACGCATTGACTGCTGTAAAATTGTGAAGTATTTTTATTGCTGTGGACTCAGAAACTAAGGAGTTCCTATCAGTCAAGAAATCTATATGGGAAAAATATTATGACCTTTCTTCCTTTTACTTCAGATGTAGTAATTTTTCTGTGAATAACAGAAACCCTGTGTGCTCCTGGCTTGTGCTTTGTGGCTATACGGCTCTGTAAGGCTGTAAGAAAATGATATGGAAAATGCATTTGACATCACTTCCTGCAGGTTGCAGTGACTAGACAAGGTGCATGCTAGGGAAAACCAAAGCAGGCTCTTCTCTACCTTTTTGTCTGTCACTGCTTTTAAGTGGTAATTACACTTTATTTTTCCCAGGGAGAATGTAACTCAGGTGCATGACAAAATGCCCTATGACTCAGCATTAGCTGTCTCCCTGTTGAGGATTATGAAAGCGGCTTGCTGGCAGTGTCTATGTTTGACTTCTTCAGCATTTCCCATGGCGTCCCGTGATCCTGTTTGCTCTGGCACCTGCACTCCCCTCTTGCCCCTCTCCTAATCCAGATCCGCACCCATCCTGCCCTGCTGCATGCCGATGTTGTTTCCCTGTTTTCATCACCTCCCCTTCCTTATTGTTTTGTGCTTCCCCACACACACAGTACTATGAAAGGATTCAGAAATGCGATCCAAGTGCATCGTTTGCAAAGGGAGTGTGTTGAGAGTGTGTTGATACACCGTTGTACAAATGCAGGTAAAGCAGCAGGTTTGCTCAGCACCCAGTGGCCACGCCAAGATCGACCAGCATACATTTCTCACCCTTGGTAAGGAGGAAGTCCTGCTGTTCTTAAAACCCCCTCTGTTTTTTAAAACAGAGGTCTGCCATTTCCCACAACATGCAGTGTTATTTCTGAGGCAATCTGAGCAGGGTGTGCAGAAGGCTGCGATAGTGGCTCCTTGTCTGTGCTGTTCTGTGGCCACATGTAATTGCAAAGTCACAAATGAGATGAACAAGGAAGGCAGAATACCATGATATCTGAGGCTGACTGCTCCCCAGTGAAAGTCGAGACCACAAAATTTCCAGGATGGTAACCCTGCACTTCAGAGGGGAAATTACATGGAATAGTTTGTGCTGTCCTATAGGTTTGCTCCCACCATGAGAGATGAGCCCTCATTTCCTATTCCCCTTTTCATCCAAACTGGTTCGGTTTGTTTTTTTTTAACTCAGCCCATAGTCAGACCTTTCCTGCCACAGCTCCAGTGAGCAAGGTGGCTGTAATTTGATAGGATGGGGGGTAATGGTCTTAAGTTGTGCCAGAGGAAGTTCAGGTTGGATATTAGGAAGAACTTCTTGTGAGGCATTGGAATGGATTGCCCAGTGAGGTGGTGGTGTCACCATCCCTGGAGATGTTCCAGAAACATGTAGATGTGACACTGAGGGATGTGATTAGTGGGAATGTGTTGACAGTTGGACTTGATGATTTTAGAGGTCTTTTCCAACCTTAATGATTCTGTGAGATCCTCTGAATGAACAACAGAGAAGCAAGTGCCTTCCTCCAAATAACTCCATGTTGTTTCGTTTGTTTGTTTTTTTTTTTTTTTTTTTTTTGATAGGACTTTGTGCAGCTGTATAAAATTTGTTCAGTGGTAACAACCACACTCTGCCTATATAAGTTGAATTTCCACTGTAAATCACTGTGTACTCTAATGGAGTTCCCATTGCTTTTCTGTTTGAGTTAAGCAGAAGCCACCAGTGGTAGTGCAGCCCAGTTGAACAGAGACTGAATACCAACAGTATCTGAAATCTGTACTTGGTCTGCCTAGAAAAATTTGATTTTCTACACCTCATTCCTGTAGACGGGTATTCTCATCATGAGGAATACCATCATAATTGGTACTAATTATAATTCCTGGGAGAGAGGCCAAACGTAGCCTTGGAGATTGTACATGTTGCATTCAGGCAAAAACTGATGGCATACTGCTTTCTGTGCACAGCCCGTCTCTACTTCTGGCCCTCCAGTAGCTCGAGGAATGGGATAGACTTTCACTGCAAAACCAATTTGTACCCAAATCTTGCAGAATCAGAATGTGTGACTCCTACTGTGTGATTCCTTGCTGCGTTGTGAAACTAAACCTGCATCTTCTGTTAGACGTCAGGAGCAAGGCAAGTCCTGAGAAAGGAACCCGTGGGAGCTGCCCTGTTTGCTTACTTAATCACTTAGTTTAAATATAGATTAAAAATCACTTAAGCTCATCCACAAGTTAAGTGTATGTTAACCAACGTCTGTCAGAAACAGCAAAGGAGAGAAAACACTGTCACGGAAGCAAGATCTTTTAGGAAGGGAGCAAGAGAAAAAGGGATTCAGTTGCTGGAGCAGGGCAATATGTGCGTCATACCAGCAGATATCTATTCCCAAGTGAAAACCCAGTAAGAATCTGAAGCTGCTGACATCTTTTCATCTCACCCCTCTGCTACTGCCAGCACTTGCTAGCAGTGAATAATTTGATGCATAATCCCTCATTTACATTTGTTTATTCCGATTGAATGGAAATGCCATAGTTCACATAATGCCACCCGTGTTTGGCACATGCGCTGCGTGACCTTCGTGTGCTGTTCTGCCTGTCCTGGCTGCAGGGCTGCGTGTCCTCCTGCTGGCCCTATCTGTGTGTTATGCAGGGAATACAGCTTGGCCCTGTGCCTTACGAGGCTGCTGAGGACGTCCTGCTGTCGCCCACTGAACTGACACCAAAGAGCTTGGCACTGGGAGAGGCTCTCCTGCAATCCAGTTACTGGAATAAGCAGCTGCTCACTGCAGCACGACCTGGGCACACATTTTAGCAGCAGCCTTGCTTGCAATATGCCCCTGTTGTTTAACCTATAAAAATTCAAGGCTGTGCTGATAAAAATGCATATGAGGGAGATGGAAAAAACTGCTGAAGGAAACTGCAGAGTGCCCACTCCTGCCCAGTGTTATTCCAGGGAGGAATTGGATTGTCTGCAAAAGGCGCACGTTTGGATGGTGGCATCAGCCAGGTCTCTTCAACTGGAGGAGCTGCTGAGCTCCTCTACCAACATGGGAAAAAGCATTTTAGACTGTGCCTAGCTTAAGAACCCCCTTCTCAAGCCTAGCATTAAGACATGAAATATCTGGGTAGCTGCTCAGTGGTGCACAGTGCAGTGAGACTCAAACCGGGGAGCTGCTCATCTGTGGTTCCTTGCCGGCTGCAGGCAGCTCTCCCCTTGTGCCTGTGGTGAAGAACATCGCGTAACGACATGGCCGCATCTATTGCCAGCTCGAGCTTTGCTCCTCCACAAGGAGACAGCTCCACTTTCAGAGCTGGTGTCGCAATACAAGCAGTGCATGCACTAGCGCTTCCCCTGCAGTGCTTTCTGTCGCTTGGCTGTGTAACGCGGCGGTGCGGCGGTCGCTCTGATGGTGCGGCCACTTCTGTTAGCGACGTGGCGACGTGTTTCTGCCATTCCCTTCCGCTGCCCCCCTCCACGCTGACCACCAGCACCGCAGCTCCATCCCCACCTGCCCCGGGAGCGCCGGCAGCAGCGCGGGGCGGCGGCCCGGCCCGGAGAGGCGGATCGAGGCGGTCCGGGGCGGGCCTATGGAAATGAAGGCCGGTTTTGGGCTGCGGGCGGCAGGTGTATCCATGAGGATCGGGCTGAGGCGGGCCGGGAAGGGTGGCTCCGTTCGGTAGCAGCGCAGCCGGCCGGGCATGGCAGCGGCCCCGCCGTGCCGCAACCCCCGCTGAGCCCCCGCTGCAGCCATGCCCCCTCAGGAGCTGCTGGACTACGCGCCGGCCCTGCGCAGACACAGCCCGCCCCGGGGCAGCGGCCCCGAGCTGGGCATCAAGTGCGTGCTGGTAGGCGATGGGGCCGTGGGCAAGACCAGCCTGGTCGTCAGCTACACCACCAACGGGTACCCCGACGAGTACCAGCCCACCGCCCTCGACACCTTCTCAGGTACGTGCCCACCCACATGTCCCTGTGGTGTGGCTGTATGGGTAAGGAGAAGGGGCTTTTGTACTTGTTTTGGTTTGTTAGCTTCAGGGATATCACAGCATTGCTTGCTGTCTTCAACTGATGTCCAGCAAAACCACGCCTTTCCCCTCATGGTCGTTGAAGTGAGCCTGAAGCAGAGGTTTCAAAAAAATTTAATGGCTGTATAAGTCTGTCTAAAAAGCCTTCTCTGTCAGCTGATGAGCTCTCATTAGTTTTCCCAGTTTTGTAAATGCCATCTTTGTGCTTGTTTCCACTTCTCCTTTTTCTGGGCTCCAGCTTCTCGTATAAAGCCCAGAAAAATAAAAAGCCCTTGGAAAGATTGCTGATTGTCATCAGATCTGAAGAAACACAGCAGTATCTGATGGTACAGATAGGTAGATTAGAGATGGGCTTGGGTCAGACCAGGAACTAGACTTTCGGTGTGTCATAGTCTCATGGGCTCTCACAAGGATCATTTTCTTTGTCTGACTGTCCTCCCAGTTGCTCACTCTTGCACTGAGAATTGCCAATTTGAGCAACAACACTGTCGCTGTTCGGGGTCCTGCGGCCCCTTGGGAACAGTTGCAAGAAGCCCTCAAGTCCTCCATGAGAAGGTTCCTGCTCTCTCTGCTCTCCTCAAGCTCATCTGTTTGGTTTGGGCTAAGGGAGAAGTTGCCGGGGTTAGGAGCCTTCACATTTTCTGAAAGGGCAAGTTTGTAGGAAAATGATCAAGAAAGGTGGAGGTGAATGTGGGTTCCAAGACTTCCTTCCTAGCAGCAAGTAGTTTGAGGAGAGCTGGGCAGAGGGTTAGCCCCACTCTGAATGTCAGGCTACCAAGCCTGACTTCCAGAGGTGTATAGCATTTGCAGCTGATATAAACCCAAAACATCATTAATTTATTTTTTTTTAAAGTCTGGTTTCATCTTATTGGGAGGAGTGCAAAACAGGAGAATAGAGGAATTTCCCTTCCCTCTCTTAAGTTGGATAAGCTTGAAAAAAGTACCTTCCTGGGTTCACAAAGGACAGTTTAGGACCCAAATCAGAAATTGCAGCCCAATTTCCCCATCTTTGGGAATACTTGCACCTGAAACTTCCAGCAGAGGTGAGTCTCACAGGTTACATCCTAACCCAAATTCTGGCCAATGGACAGTAAGGCCAGTAGGAGCTAAAGAAGGTAATGAGATAGGAGAAAGTGCTGCATTATCAGGGGGAATAGCACCAAGCCTGGGATGCAGCTCCACTACCCGGGCACTGCCTGCTGCTGGGTGCACTGCCAGGCACAGCAGTGCTGAGTGCAGCGCATACCTGCTGACCTTTCCTCACCAGGCTATCCTGTTCTGCAGGCCCCTCTGCTGTTGTGCCGTGATCCCCGGGGTGTGGACCCGGTGCGGGTGGTAGGTAGAAGCTTGTCACAGAGTTGCTAGAGTAGCTTAGCTTGCAGCAGGTACGAAAAATCCTTGTGCAAGCACTGGAGCAGCAGGTAATATACATGGTGCCTATTTTTTTTCTGAAGGCTGTAAAACCCTTCAGAGATGCTAATTTGTTCTCTCAGCGCACTTTGGAGGCAGAAGAAACCAGATACTAGAAAGGCAAATGCCCAGTGCCTTGAAGATCAAGTCAGCATCTAGCAGCTTCTTTGATCAAGAACAGGTTTCTCTTCCTCCTTTGGGGCAAAGATATGGTAACGATCCAACCGATTCCCAGTCACAAGGAAGCTATGACTTTCAGCTATCCCGCGAGGAGTGGCACTGTGGTGTATGCACCCACCCCTTCATTTTTCCTTCACTCGCTGTCTTCCACCCGGTTTCAGTTCACTCTGTGCCTCCCTCCTTCTCCCCAGTCTGCTCCCAGGGAGGAGAGCTCTTCTCCAAGAGTTTCTATCACGCTCTCCAGGTCAGTTGTTTCTGTCACTTTTTGTCACCTGGCTAATTACCTTAGAAATAGGATCGATCTTTTTTTATTCCTGTCTTTTGTTGTTGTTTTTTTTTCCTAATTAAAAGGAAAAAAAAAAACCCAAAAACAATAAAGCCTCCTCCTGGGCCCAAAGAAGCGGTTTAGCTAGCTAGTGTGAAGTGCCAGCCATTGTCACTTTAGCACAGGATGTCTGCCTCCGTTCAGCAGAGCACATCCCCATCCACATTGTCAAGACTTTTAATTGATTGTGAGTTCCTCTGGCATCTTTCTCTCCTTTTCCTCAGTTCCCAGCTAGACTCTGCGGTGTCTGTGCACTTAAACATCTAACAGTTTCATTCCAGATTTCCATTAGAGGTCCTGCCAGCCCTCAGTCTGAGTCAGCTGATACCACATGAAGGCTTACTGTGATTAGGGAGTGAAATGGGAGCAGACCTCACATTTGTAACTCAGCAGTTTTTCAGTGTGTGGATAGCCTCTGAAGAGGATTTCACTCATCACTGCTTCCTTAATAGCTTCTTTATTTCCAAGTTGGTTTTAGGTATTTGCTTTTTCTTATCTGGGACACTTCTGGAAATAAATACGTTTTTTAATAAATGGGAAAATCACCAATAGTTCATTTAACGAAGACTGATTTGGGCTTCTTCCCTAAGCCAAGAAGCTGGGAACAAATTGCTGAAGTTCTGTTTGTGTTTATCCTTACTACTTGGAGAGTGGAAGAACAACAACAAGATTGTTTTCAGGACACCGTTTGTTTAACGGCCTTTCTTCCTAAGAAAGAGTTCTTCAGTAATATGGAATGAGTCTTTGAGAATACTGGAAAACAGTTCAAAGCACATGAGGGTTAACCAAAACAGGACATCTATAGCGTGTCTCATTGTTTCCAGTGCAAACTTCAGCTGTTTTACTGAGGTCTGTGAAGATGCTCAAAAGTGAGGACAGGCTGAAGTGACTTCAGAGGTCTCTTTAGCAGGACACAAAACAAAGTACTCCAAGGGGGAAAAAAAAAAAGTATGTGTGCATGCTGAAAACTTCCGTAGTCTCATCCTTATTCTCTTTCTGCTACAGTGCAAGTCCTGGTGGATGGAGCTCCAGTCCGGATCCAGCTGTGGGACACTGCTGGCCAGGTAAGCTCTGTCAGAGGGACGGTCAGCTCTGGTCCTATGGGACAGGGTCCATTTGCAGGTTTTTGTGGAAGGCGGTATTTAACTGGAAAGGAAGGAGATTTGCTAGCACAGTGTCAGCCATTCGCTGATATGGCAGACACAGACTGGTGAATGTCCTAGTTAACGTGTGAAAATGTCACTGCAGCATCATGCTCTTAGAGTGCAGTCCAGTGAAGATAATTTTTTTTTCCCCCTCTCCATTCTTTACAGGAGGATTTTGACTGTTTGCGCTCACTTTGCTACCCAGACACTGACGTCTTCCTTGTCTGCTTCAGTGTGGTAAATCCAAGTTCCTTCCAAAACATTACAGAGAAATGGATCCCCGAGATACGAACTCACAACCCCCGGGCTCCAGTGCTCCTAGTGGGGACACAGGCAGACTTGCGGGATGATGTCAATGTCCTCATCAGCCTGGATCGCTACCACGTGAAGCCCGTGCCCCGGCCTCAGGCAGAAGGTCTAGCAGACAAAATCCGGGCTGAAGCCTACCTGGAGTGCTCAGCACTGACCCAGAAGAATCTCAAAGAAGTGTTTGACATGGCCATTGTCAGCGGTGTTGAGCACAAAGCACGTCAGGAAAAGAAGATGACAGCCAAAGGCATCAAAACTCTCTCCAAGTGCCGCTGGAAGAAGTTCTTCTGCTTTGTCTGAAATTGTGCTTGGGAAGGGGAGATAAAAGAAACACGTGATGCCAGTATTACTCCACACCTTCTTGGAGTGACTGCTCCTATAACCCCAGTGAGGAGGGTATGATAAGCTGCTGGGCTTGGAAACCTGGCTCTTGCTGGGTTACAGCATCTGATGCCTGGAAACATGAACTGTCGTGCTGGGATGTGGAACGGTCCAGGCAGCTCTAAGTACCTGGTGGACACGCCTGTCGTGTCCCAGGCTAATGGGAGCCTTTAATATGTCAAAACTTAGTACTGCAGAACAGGCAGGTTCCTTACACTGATCAAAATGGCCATTTTTCTGTCTGAAACTAACAGGCTTCCAGAGTCCTGACAGAGAATGAGGAGGGCAGGGGCAGCAACAGGTGACTGCAGTGTGGTCAAACACAGGCTGCTGAGACTGTAAAGCAAGACTTCGGTTTCTCCTCTGATTATGCTTGCCCAAATAGCTAGATGCCACTTGGCTGGAATAAAAAGCCGCACTCTTTCTTAAAAGCCCTGTATTCAGAGTGCCCTTGAGAAGATTTTTTCCTAAATAAAGGCCATTTGCCAGCTGAAGAGAACATGCATAGGAAGCTGCATTGATACTTTAAGCAAAATGTTCTCTGAAAAGAACTCTGGACTCCACTGAGTGCCAGTGCTGTAGCCCCATCTGAAGAGGGGGTCATGAACTTGGGGACCTATTATGAAAGGCCTTTGTGTGTGTAGTGATCAGAGAGAAAGAATAGGTGAAGAGCAGACATGGGTGGCTCTATCTGCCTAGCAGAGTGCAAAGTGTGTCAGTGAAAGGTTTGTAACGCTGCCAAGAGGCGAAATGTGGATGGAAAGTCAGTGTACGTTACAAAAGAAAAAGAGTGAAGGTAGAAAAGGAAGGGAATAAAAGAGAAAAAGAGGTGAAAGAAGAGAAAATGAATAAGGAAAGAAGGAACAGCGTTAAATGAAAGTTGTGATTCTACTTAATTGGTGAGTCATGTAGGGACTAGTGATGTCAATTTCAATGTAATGTTGTCCATACTTTAAATTCTGAATCAACAGGAGGGATCTGTAGAGAGATAGTTCCTCTTGGCCAGTAAAATCCTCTGTTTCAAACCTAGACAGGAGAATAGCAGTTACGTCATGCTGTCCTTCCTGAGGTTGCTGAGCAGGAATGGAGAGCTCAGGGCTTCTTTCTGTTGTGCTCTCCTTTCTCAAGGATCACAGCTTGATCTGCTGAAACTAAAAGCAAACGAAGCTCATGAAGTTCCTGTCAGAGACAGATATTTGTTATGTTTGCTTCATTGCCCACTCCCCTGTTTCTCAGGAGATTCATTACTAGTGAGTCTACTCACACTTTATTGCAGAACTTGCATTAACTTCTAAAACTTTTCTCACAGAGACATTTTGTTCTGGCTTGTGTAGCAAAGTATGACAGATCTGTCAAGTAATGCTTTCAATACTCGGGGTTCTCTGCATCTGGACGTTATCCATCACTTTGGGAATGCTCTGAAATGATGTGATGTTTGGGGATAGAGTTGGGAATGTTTGCCCTGTGTTGAAAGAATGCATAATTGGGCCAGTGGACTTGTACAAAAATAAATACATATAATCCAGTGTGGCTTTAGATCCAAATGCCTGCAAACATCTCTCTTTGTGGTACAGCTCACGTAGTCCCAGGACGTGACACAAGGCTGCTGTTAACAGTGGTCTGAATGAGATGGGCAAGTCTTCTTTCAGCCATAGAGCTGCTTGTTGGGTAGGGCTTTGAGACCTCAACAGACTAGTGTGTCAGAATGAGTTGTGAGTTGACAGGACTCCCCCAGCCAAAATGCTGTCCTGGTCCAGTAAGGGATCCAAAGAGATGGAGAGTACAAAGGCAGTAGCTAGAAGTGAGGTGTGCTACACATCTCTAGACAGTATACCATTTATTGAACAAAGCCCTCACCATATATCCCAGTGTCTCTTACCTGTACAGGCACCTTTGTTGTATTATGACTTCAGTTTGTCTGTTGGGTCTTTATGCATTTCTTTAACCTGTGAAAGTAAGGATTCAGATGTGACCTGCTGCACTGTCCTTGAACAGAACAAATCCGCAGGTACAAAGAACAGTAGCCTTGCCCCATGCTGGGGAGAGCAAACATTGTCCTGCAGTAGCTTGGTATAAACAGGGATTCTTTCATTCTGGAAAAGAAACTGTACTGAGAGCTGCTTTCTTCTTTCTGTGATTGTGTCAAATATTTGTTCAAATAAATTCTTTTTTTTAAATGTCTGCAATTTGCATTCATCATTTTGTCAGAGCAAAGTAAGCTTGGATTATAAATAGCGGAGGGGGTATTCCATTTTATTGACGGTAGGGTAAGAGGGGAATTGCCTCATTTCTCCCTTGCAAAGTTAGGGACTTAGCAGGGGTAAAAATCCCTCCCCCTTCAATCACTGAAAGCCTTCAAGATTCACCTGTGGCCTCAGTTAATATTCCTCTCAGCAGCTGCTCAGGATGGAGGCTGCTGAAGGGACAAACAATAAGTTTGCAAGGCTCTTGGTGCCCCTCCTTAAGCCATCAGCCAGGGACTGGTCTGGAGGGCCTCAGACAAGCCCAAATGGAACTTGCATTTGGAGACCTAATAACAGCTTGCTGCTCTGTCATTAGGCTGGTGGGTAATTTTGCCACTGAACTCACTTAAATTTGGTAGTTAATCACTAGCAAGTGATTATATAAAGTGCTTAATGAAATGCTGAAAAGTTTGCCTCTACAACAAAAAAAACCCTCTATCCTAGAAGTTCACACACAGGACTATGGAGGGCTCTTATCTGTTTGCATTTGGGGCTTAGATTAAAAAACAAAAAACAAACAAACAAAAAAAAAAACACATGGTGGAGCACAGGTAATGAGCACACAAAATGCAGAAACTGGAAGGGAACGGGGAATTACTGCTGATAAGTGGAACCAGCTTTGCAGCTTCCCAGCACTCAAGCTCCCAGAAAGACCTGTGAATGGAAACAGCAGGAAAGTGTGAATTAACTTCTCATGGAATGAGTCATTCCACTGAGCCATATCCTGTCATGTGCACAATAAGCACACTAAAACTCGCTGAAACCCGTGAACTCAGCCTCACCACCACCCCTCCCAGGAGCTGGGCTATCTCATTAAATGGAGCCCCAGGTGGCTTTGCTGGGACAAAGAGAGCTCTGGTAAGGCTCAGGCTTGTTTCTGTGTCGCAGTGCTGCTTGACCAACCTGTATTTTCAGATGATGCTGAGAGCACTGCATAGTTCCTGGGAGATTGTTGCTAATACAAACCACTCCACCAGGCTGGATTAAGGTAGCCAAGCCCATTGCTAGACAAGTGTGATTCCATACAAGTGTCACTTACCTGAGACAAGAAGGGACCTTTATTCAATCTGATTTGCACATGACCAGCATCAAGTGCCAAAAATAGTGCATGTAGAGTAGAGGTTCCTAGTACCCTTCTTACTTTGGTTTCTGACTCAGATCCTGGTCTGCAAGCTTCTACATCCAATAGAGTAACTCATCAGAGAGTTCCTACTGGTGTAGCCAACACAACTCCTTCAGCACAGGCAAACACTACGTCATGTAATTCTGCATGAAGCCACAGCAGAGCTCTGGAGCTAGTGATGGGAGGGATGTGAAGAAGACTGGGGCGTTTTTCTCCTTTCTCTGTATGTAGCACACCCTAAACAGGCTCTTAGCTGTGCCAAGATCCCAGCTGGCAACACTTTCCTGAGCTTCCACTAAACCCTGACAGGGAATTAATCTCCAAAATAATACCAAGTTTCATCTGACTCAACACAGCCTCCTTCCCAGAGCCAGAAGGGCAAGTCTCAAAGGTCCCTTCAGGAGAGCTTGAAGCCCTCCAGGTTACACCCTACTTACTATGAAAGAACAGGCTGATTTCTGGTCAGGAGCTGACATGAGCCCAGTTGTGGGGGCAATCAGGGCCAGGAGCCCTGCTGAAATGCAATCACAAGAACATTACACTCTCCCCCTTTCCTGAGAGGGGTATGATTGTGTTAACAGCTTTACCACCTTTTTAAATGTACCTCAGGTGCTAACTAGCTTTTTCATCAAGTTGTCTAATGGATTACACTTGAAGCAATCATTTCCATTTTGAAAGTGGGGGCCAGTTTGACTTTTTCCAGCTGTCTTTGGTCTGCTTGTGCTGCTTACAGATCTTGGCTCTCCTTTGCGTTGTTGCCTCTCTCAAAGCCAAGCTTTGGTGCATCCAGGTGATAGAGTGTTTATACACAAAGAAACCGCTCATCTTTTATCAGACAGCTCCTAAGCTGACCCCCCCTGTGCTGGGAAACGCTGCTCAAGCCCCAGCTCTCTGCATGCATCTGCTCCCTGAGGAGGAATCACAGGGCTGGCCCAGCCAGCACCTGGGCCTCCTGGAAGCTGCTTACTCACGCATCTGCTGAGTCCAGCCCAGGGCTCTCCGTTCCCACCATATAAATACAGCATTGTACTTGCAAAGACCTATTGCACAAGAGAGCAGGGTATGTTTCAACGTATCCCTGAGACAGGTTCCCTTGGCTGCGGTACCACGTGATGCCCATTCCCAGGGTGACACCGTGCCCTTTCCAGCTCTGGGACCCAGCCACTCAGCACCCAAACTTGCCTGACTTGTTCTGGGAGAGCAGGAGGAGATGTGGGTCCCATCCTCCCCCTCCGTCCCCTCACCCCCAGCGCTGCCCCTGGGGCTGTGTTGTGAACTGAAATACACCGGTTTCTGCTGCTGCAGAGGAACATCAGGTGTGGGAAATCTGGCTCGGGGACAAGTTTCACCACGAGTCACTGAGCCAGGCTTTTCTTTCCCATGAGATAATCTTGGGCGGGGCAGACAATCGCTTTAAATTAAAATACAATGAAAATACATGGGCTTCCCAGGGCTTAGGGTAAATCTCTCTTTCCTTGTTTTCTCAGAAAGCGAGCCAGGTTCTGCTGCAACCTCCCACAGGCCTGCGGCGTGGAGGGCAGCGCTGCGTGGAGGAGCCAGGCTGAGGCTGTATGCCCACCGCCCCTCCAGCAAGTGGCTGGTGGCAGGAAGCATCCTGCAAGGCCAGGGCCATTGCTGGGACAGCTCGGCCTGCTGTGGAGGCACCTCTGTGGCCCTGCAGAGGAGGAGAGATGTGGCAAGTGGGGCTGCTGAATCCCTTTCTTGCAGCATGCCCCTCATGTGGGTGTCTTGCAGGTCATGTGGCTGCTGGCATGGCGGATCCGCTCCTCAGCCATGAGCAGAACCAGGCTGGGCAGAAGGAAACTGTGGGCTGAAGACTACCACCATGGTGTTGTCACTGTGTGAGCTTTGCCATGTTGAGACCTCCAGCCCTGGAGCCTGTGTTGCTTTCCTATCTGGTGGCATATGCTGGCAGGGCCCATCGTGAGAGGACTCGGCTCTTCTGGCAGAGGTTGGGTCCCTGCAGGGTGAGACAGGAGAGAGGCTGGGAAAATGCTGCTTGAGCAGCACAGATGAGCTCGAGGCAGTATTGCCCAGCATGGGCTGTTCTCCTGCTGGGAGCCCCAGTCCCTGCAGCGGGCTGGGAGGCAGGAGGAGCACTGGGGCATGGGCAGAGCTTCAGAAAGTGCGCATTCATCTTCCCTGCCAGTAAGGCAGAAAGCGCCCGGGGTTGGATGATGACGCACCGCACACCTGAGATCGTTTTCATGGGAATAGACCCGTGAGAGACAGTGAGAGGAAGAGCCGGGGAAACTCTCCCAGCACTTCAGCCGGTGTCAGCATTCACAGAGCAGATTTCACAAGATAAACAAAAGTCTTTAATAACCACACTGGAGCGAAGCTTTGAAACCCTCTGCAATCCCTGCCAGGAGAGCAGAGCAGCAGAGTCCTCGCACAGTGCTGGGGCCACCACCAGCAAGAGCCTGGATGGCTGCAGAGAAAAAGGCCCTACAAACACCCAAACGTCCAGGTCCTAGTGTGGGTACCCAAGCCATGCTCCCAGCCGTGGGTACTAACATGCACAGTGCTATATATAGTGACCATGAATATTCATGCCGTGTGCTAAGGGGTTTTAATAAGATGGAGCAGATGAAAGATGTAATCCACCCTGGAATATTATCTGGGCAGCAGCGTGTAATCTTGAAGGGAGGGTAAGTGAGGATGTGTTATGCTGTGATATCTTCTGTAGGGTTTTTCTTTTCTGTAAGCCAAATAGATGTGTAGAATAACAAGTTATCAGCATATAACTGAAAAATCTTAAATGTACAAGACTCCTGTCAAAAGATGCTAAGCCTGAAATACGGGATTATGTGCTAACCAGTAAAATACACCTATATCCTGGAAGGAGCATCCTGAAACATCTGGTTATTTGCCCTGGAGTACCAGTAAGAACAGGGGAACAGAGCTCCTGTCTTTCCTTGCTATGGGTCTGTTCCCTGTCTCCAAACATCTCTTTTCAGATTATAAAAGCACTGTGGTAGGTGCTGGGAGAGAGGAAAAGTCTAAATCTGCTTTTAGTCATCAGAAATTTGGAAGTGCTAACTCAGGCTCTAACATCATTCCCCTGCATGGCTTTGAACAAATAACTTTCTCTCTTCCAGTTGAAAAGGGAGCTCCCTCCCCTCCATGGCATGTGATACAGGTTTATGAACTGGCCTTCATGGGGTGCCAAAGCACATGAAGAGTTATTGCCAGGAAGATCACAGCATTTCTCCTCACATTTCTCAAAATAGGACAAAAAGTCTAAGATGTGTCCAGACACTGACCATCCATAATTGTCATTCATGAATTCAGTAGATCTGGGAAACCAAACACTGTGATCACAGCTCCAGCTCTTGGGTTCAGGTAATCAAGGAGGAAACACAGAATTCATTTAAAGCAAACATCTCCAACCTTCAGAGGTGGTGAAGGAAACCTGAAATTGCATGTTCTGAGCAGGGAACAGTACAGTCCAGAGCCCAGCCTCCCTCACTCCTCATCTGGGTGGTCAGTTGGTGAAGGGACAGCTTGCTTCTGCTAAGTGCTGAGCTCACTTATGCTGCCCTTCAATATTTTATTGGCACCCAGCAGAAGTCTTTGGCCACAGCTATGGTCTAAATAATTACAGAAGGGAAGAGGGACCAGCATGAACATTCCAATATAACAAATACAACTCCACAGTGAGTGTTAGCTGCTCTTCCCCAGCATCCTCTCCATGTTTGAAGGAACATAACAGTAGGAAGAGACCAAGTCCAGCTCTCAACCCTCTGTCCTAGAGCATGGCTTTATTGGTAATTAAAAACTACATCTCAGCTTAATTTTCTTCCCACACTTGGCTGTACTCTATCTTACCCCCATCTCAAAAAGACATGTCAGTCCTTTCATATCCTCACTGAAGTTCACAGAGATTTGCCAGCATTAATCAGAGACGATTACCACTGCATCTTTAGGCGGGGATATCAGACCTGAGCTGAGGGTGACTCACAGCAAAATCACTTCCCCCTGTGAGGTTCTTCCAAACATCCCTTTTGCCCTGAGACCTCAGTGCCTTTGGTCATTCCGCACTTGGGAAACTGTCTAGGCATGGAGCAAGCCCCAGCTACTACCTAGTCCATGTATTTCAGATCCCTGTCTTTTCATCTCACTTCATGAAACTGAGAATAAGGTTACTGAGAATAAGGTAAGCTGTTTCTGGGCAGGCAGTTTCACTTTTTTTTTTTAGATGAGCTTTTTCCTATGAATTGGAATTTCATATGAATTTGATATTTGATTTGATATTCATAAAATATGAATGAATTTTAGGGTGAAACAGTACTGTTTTGGTGAGCATCTCATGTAGTGCAGATAGAGCTGATGGACCACAGATCCATTCCCAGCAGTCAGTGTGGATGAACCCTGGAGCAACCCAACCACACTCACCACTTCTGACTTGGACATCTCCAGGATTCCCATCTTCTTGATGAGAAAAATGAGCCACCCCTCCCTTGCAGCTCTTAGCCTAGATGCCACTGCTTCTCTCTTTTTCCCCTTCCCCTCCCAGCAGTCCACCAGCCAGGATAGATTTATGTCATTTAGTGATAATTTGAAGGTGCTGCCTGTAGCTTTGCCTTCGGGGTACAAATACACTGGGCTTCTATTCTGGGTTTGCGCTGAGAAGGAAGCAATTGACTGAAAATAAACCATGTCTCAGCAAATATATGGCAGTCATTAAGGGATAATATAATTCAAAAAGTTTTATAGCCTCTCCAGGCGACCACAGCTGGGGTGAACCTTGTCTCATCAGTGCTGACTGAATAGAGTATGACTGATTTAAACAAAGCATTTCTCTGCAAAATAGATACGGCTCTGGCTGCAGGGGGGCTGCCCAGTCATAATGTTGGTCACTGACTGCCAGGTTGCAGCAAAAGCAGCATGGTGAACACTCTGAGATGCCAGGGCCTGGCCACGTGGTGGGTCATGGCCCAGAGTTGTCTACATCCTGCTGAGAGCAGAAAGGCCACAAGTCTCAATACTAACGGAAGACAGGAAAATGAGGCAAAAGCACATGTGTCTCCTGCACACTCACTCAGGACAATTTGGCTGGCATTTTCCTTTTTGAGAAAATTTGTTTTCATCTTCTTAAACATCCATCTCGAAAGATGGACAATAGCCTCCTTACTGGTAGGAATTACCACTGTGCTATGAAGAAGACAGAGGCACAAAAAGCAGGCTTGTCTGACAGGGCAAGCCTTTCCATCACAGCAAATCACTGTGGTACATAACACACTGAAACACTGTTTTGGTCCCCACTGTTCCTTTGCATAAAAGTCTTTGAACTAGAGTTAGTAATTATGGAAGCCACGCTGCAGACAGCTCCTCAGCCACAGATATGTTTATCAGCAGAGCATCAACCTGCCTGGCTTCCCAGAGGTGGAGATGGCATGGGGTCATGCTTGCGTCAGCTCATCAGCCCTGCAGAGCTGGGATGATCTCTTGCTTTTGTCTCTGTGAAGCAGACAGCATCAGTGGATTTCCCATTACTGATTTAGATAGCTGCCCAGATTCAGCAGGGACAACATGCCAGGCTCTAAAGGCGTTGCGAAGATGGAGGAGTATTTCCTGCCAATTTTAGGAGGTTGAAAACAAGGGGGCTTTTAAGTTTAATGAGAAAACAGACCTAGGTAGGTTAAAATACATGTTGTCATGAAAACACAAGGGTTTGCTTTCCTCTCACCTTCTCTGAACTTTGGCTGAGTGCTGCTGGCAGACGAGTGACTTAGAAACTCTCACTGACCACTGCAAATCCTCTTTGACATCTACCCTCACATGGTAGGAACAGGGATGCTCAGGCAGTAGGGCAGTCTTTTTGATGTGCCCTGAGGTAAACCAGTAAATCTCAGCCTCCCTGGACACCTTAGCAATTTCTGAAATCTCTCTTTTTATGTCTTACTGCTAATCCTATGGGGCTATAAGATCCAGTGCTCTAACCATCAGATATGTGGGTTGCTAAGTTTGGGGCAAATTGCATGGAGAGCTTGAGAGGTAATCACTGGTTAGCCTCTACACTGGGTTCTGTGTTTTCTCTTGCTGAAGGAGAATAGGAATGTTTTTAAGCAAAGGAACAATTTTTGATGCAAATTAAATGCATATGGACCATACAAAATGGAAGGCAGGTTGGAAAAGAGAAGATGATTTCTTGGTCACAGAGCCTGGAAGTTTTGGAGAGGTTTTCAGCTGGAATACCGAGGACAAGCCCCTCCCCTTGAAGACAGAGCATGTCATGCTTATGAAAACTTATAGTCCACAAAGTTGAAGAAAATAGAAGGTAAGAGGACATGAGTTAGGAGGCCCCTTCCAGCCCTGCATACAAAAGCAGTTTCAAAGGACTGCCATACCTTACAATTACCACCAGGCTGGGGACAGTTCCTGAGCTTTGCCCAGCAATAACACTCATCTCTACAAGAAATTTGGACCATTCTACATGCAATGTGTATTACTTCACTCTAATTGCGTCACAGACAAGCATAGACTTGGTCAGGAACCAAACACAGTTTGTCTCACTGCTAGCTTCCAGTAGCCAGTTTTAAGAAGCATCATAGCAACATCACAGCATTAAGTAGGGACTGTGCCTCCCAGCCATCACTTCACTTTTTTTCTGGAAAAGCTGAGTAGACAGCTAGTTTCCTTACTGCTAGGTTTGGGACGAGGACTCTGCCCCCATCAGGGTTGGAGAACAAAAATTGGCCCTGGGATGGGAGCACAGCATCCCAGCAGACAGCCCCAAAGCCATGATGTGAAGGCAGCAGGATTTTTCATCACAGAGAGGTAGCCAGCTGAGCTCTGAACACAGCAAAGCAGATTTTGGTTTCACTCTCTGTTTCCAGGAGATGAAAGGTAACTTGGAGAGCAATTTGGTGGCTTGGTGTTTACATGTGGGTCTGAACAGCTGCAGGGCAGGGCAACCTGCGACAGCAGGCAGAGAAGAAGAGCCACATAATGGCTCAGCAGGCACCTACAGCTGCCTTCTTTATTTCCCACATTCAGGCTCAAGCATAATCCCAAATCAACATCAAATTTCTCCGAAATCAAGCAGAAATCCCCATGGGGGCTTTCTGCCGTCCCTGCCTCAGAGCAACAGTAAAACAGAGAGATGCAGTGAGGTTTTGTGAGGAGAGACACCTTTAGGCTTCATCAGCTTTGCTGTAAGTCAGCTGGGTGAGAAGTCAGCTGGATCATTTTTACTTCTACTTCCACTGCTGCTGAGCATCACTCATGTGTAGGAGCTGGAGTGCAGGTCTCAATTAGATAAACTTAAATAGGGACATTTCCGTATCAAGAATTTGGCTCTAAGACTGAAGATTCTTCTCTTGTAATTAGAGGCACCATTGTTTTCACAGCAAAGGCACATCTTCATTCATGAGGGCTCCCATTATGCTTTCTGCAAGGTGGAAATGTCCCACACTGGGCATTGCCAAAATCTCCTCAGTGGTTCAAAAATGTGTTACTGCTTCCTTTCCTGGCATCATAATGCCCTGTGCAGAAAGGGTCTGGGGGACGTTCAGAAAGACACACTTCCTATGTGACCAGAGAACGATGCTCTCTGACTGCCTGGTACTGTTATATTTGTGTTGTACCACATGGCTCCAGATATCTTGCAACGCATATCAGAAACCACCTGTAAAAAAAAAAAAAAAAAAAAAAAAAAAGGACACAAAAGAAGGGAGTACTGAAGTACTGAGAGTCAAACAAAGGTAGAGTTTATGGGAAAGTGTGGTGGGGGGAGGGGACAGGTACAAGGAATAGGAAGTCAGACTTTGAGCAAGTCCAGTCATGTTCCAGGGACCTGCTCTACCTGCCCTCCGTGTGACCGCAGCCCTGCCTGCCAACTGCAGGAGGAACGCAGCATGGCAAGAAGGGATCTCCTGGTTGGGATGTTCCTGTAGAGCCGATGTACCTGGCAGTGAGCATATCAGTTGGCCACAGCCTTACTGAAGGCATGTGTTGTGTGTCAAGTGGCTCCAGAGAGGAAACAAATGTTTATGGGTGATGTTGCCTACCAAGCTTAGGAAACTGGCTGTGGGATGGTGACAGAAGATAGTTCAGTCATCTCTGATCTACAGGTACATCTGGTTGCTGAAAGAGACCAGGCATATTCACAAGTAATCACAGCTTATTCTCCATTCCCCTCTTTATAGAAAGGAACAACGCCAATACCCGTAGCATCCGCCTTTCTCCAGTCCTGCAGAGCACAAGAGCTCAGTGACAAGACCCAACACTCAACAAAAAGCAAGCACTTAGGCTTCTCTATTTCAGAGCAGAAGCAGCAGACTCCAAAGGCAACTGCAAGCTGAGTTTAAGCATTCTGTGTTTCATTAGAATCACCAAGGTTGGAAAAGACCTCTAATATCATCCACCGTCCACCTATCACCAATATCTCCCACTGAACCATGTCCCTCAGTACAACATCTAAATGTTTCTTGAACACCTCCACCAACATAGCCATCCCAGGAAGGAAAGTCACTATGAGCTCTACGGTAGAAAAGGCATTTCTTGGAAGGAGCCTGGTGGGACAGTGACCTCCAGGGAAGGACAAGCACCCTGTACTCCCCACTGTCCTCTTTTCCCAGTTACTGCTCCTGAATCAAAGTCCCAAGGTACACCCAGCCGGGCAGTCCTCATCCCGACAACTCAAGTCAGCTGTGCAAGATAGGCAGCTCCTTTTGCCCTAAATACAGATCCTGCTTGATGCCCTCGCCCCATGCTGTCCCATCTAGCTGCCCTCTGCTGCAGTAGGCCTGCAAGGCAGAACCTATGGATTTATATGTGTTGTTCACCACCACTGCTCCCTGGCTTCTTCCTCACAGCCTGCTTGCAGGGAGCTGTAAGAAGAGTTTCTAGCCCACAGTCAGTTAATCACCCACAATTAGCATAAACCCAATGCAACAGCGGGGGAATAAATGAAAGCTGGGAAAGCCCCCTCTTCCCAGCAGTGGGATGAAGCAATTTACAGAGGGCCCGGAGGTGCGGGAAAGAAGAGCCTTTCATGAGGTTGCAGGTCCATGTGAAATGCTGGGCGAGGGCAGTCCAGGGCAGCACTCTCTCATCCCCAGCTGGGTTAGCCGCCGCAAAAGACACTGTGGTTGTTTCTGTTTCTGCAGAAGCCCAGAAGGTCTCCTCCTGCCATCCTGTACTCAGCCAGCGCCCCAGGAGCTGGCACAAGGAGCGGCACTAGTGGGAAACACGTTCCTCACAAGAGGAAGGCATTCTGCCAGTATGTTGGGGGGAATTCTAGCAGAAAGAAAGCAGGAGATTACTCCTCTGTTCAGCTCTCAGATCCTCTCCTTCCATCTGCGGCCTTGTGGGGAAAGAAGGGCCTAGAGGTGAAGAATACCTATGAAAACAAATAGGCATAGCTGGGGCTTCTGTCTGGACCTCACCTTGCTGCCCCAGGGTTGGCTGACAGAGGAAGTTTCTCTCTGTTAGCATTCAAAAGGCAGCATCTGGCTTCACGGGTGGTGTGCAAACTTACTCATTTTCCTGGTGGCCAGGTGTCAAGGGCTTTACAGCCTTGTGCGCCTCATAGTGCGACAGGAATGCACCAGAAAAGGAAGAAAATAAATTTTTGCTGGTTATGAACATGCATGTATAAATTGACGGGAAAAATGATATTGGGCACATGTGTTGTGCCAGCTCTTCCTTCTGTCTACAGCCCCATTATCTGAACAGATCCTGTCTCCAATTTGTCTCAGCAGGTGAACACAGAAATGAGGGAAAGGAGCATGGAAATGGTACGGCTGAGCAGCAGGGGGGTGGCGATGGAAGAGGCAGTTCCTGGGCACGTTTGTTGTGCATTTCGAACAGATTAATTCTGGCTTTAGGGAAAGGTAGAAAAACCTCCCCCTTTCCCAAAATACCAGGGCAAGAAGGAAAGGAGGGTTTGTTGACAGGGTGTAATTCTACAGCGTGAGCAGGGATAGTTTCTAAATATGAAAGAGAACCAGTTCAAACTGGTTTAACAGAAACTTTGTGCACCAAAAACCCCTAGTAAGGGCATTAGAACAGCAGCTGTGCATAGAACCATAGAATGGTTTGGGTTGGAAGGGACCTCAAACATCATCAAGGTCCAACTCCCCTGCTGCAGGCAGGGCATCAACCTCCAGATCTGGTACTAGAGCAGGCTGCCCGGGGCCCCATCCAACCTGGTCTTGAACACTTCCAGGCGTCCACAGCAGCAGCTCCAGCTACACAGCCACATGGTCCTGCTACAACCCCGACGCTTCCAGGTGTCTGCCCTTATGCAAAGGTCACAAATTCTCCCCCCACCCCCTAATACAGACTTGCAGCTGCTTCCAAGACAGAGAAAAAGAGTATAGGGTGAGTGCTCTAAGGTATGGCTGCCAACTTCTGACAAACCCAAGGGGAAGAAGACCCAGCGTGTGGAAGACCCAAAAGAAGCTTGGAGACCTGCAGTTATTTTTCTGCTCTCTGGAGGCTGTCCCAACTCTCTGCTGCCTCCTAGCTGGCTATGATGCTTGGAAGCTGATTGGGGCATGGTAACATGGATCATAATGGATGGGGAGGAAGGGAACAAGATCCCACAGCTTGAGGGACTCATTGATGGTCATGCCTCTCACACTGAAGTGTCCAGTGTCAGCAGCGCAAGATGTCCCCACTGGTTTGACATTTCAGTATCCAAGGCAGCACTGGTGGGACATCAGGAAATTGCTGCTCCTCCTTGAGGACACCTAAGGGGGGCTGGAAAACCACTTCGGGAACCTGCTCTGGCTGAACAACACCCAAATGAATAAAAAACAGCAATGCAACTGGCAGACTACAGGGGAGGCACAGGGAGCAGAGCTTGGACCTGGGTGCAGCTGGAGAAGGAATGAATGGCTCCCACCATGCCTACATGAGAGGGACACTGTGTAAAGGAGAGTTTCTGGCTGGGGAAGTCCTGGCAGCTCAAATTCTTGGGCCAGTACAATCAGCGCTTTACTAGAGAACAGCTGCAAATATTTTTTTATAATCTTGAAGTACGTAGCATGTGGGTCAGGTGTGTCAGAGGAGAACAAAGACACAATATACCCATCTATGCTGAGATATGTGGAAATTTCCCCTCTTCTTGCTAGAGTGTCTGGCTGGCTCCACCAGAGCCCTGAGTCTTTGCAGCTGAAGTCACCTGCTAGCTGCCATCTCCTACAGCCTCTCATGCAGGCAGGCTCTGGCAATGTGGTATACGCAGTAATTAACCACTGGACCTGGCTTTTGCCAGAAATCGTGGAGAGCTGTTACAGGAACCAGTGGCAATTTTCAAAACTCCTGATGCAGCTTCAGATGAGGACATTTTGGAGTGGTGGTCATTGATGAAGGGCTATAGTAACACTGCAACACCTCAAGTGGCACCTTGCTTTGGAAACAGATGTCTCCCTCTGACACTGGTCAGCCAAGCTACCTTGCAAAACAGCACCTCCTAACCTTTTTACAGTCCCTGTTGCAGAACAGAGTGTATCAGCTATAATTTCTCTTAAATAAATGTTATCATTGCTGGCTCTATTTCCCAGCAACTGTAAATTATTACAGTAACACACAGTTCTGTGCTTGAAGACCAATTGAGAGTATTTCCAATTTCTATCTCCATTTCATCAAGGAAAATAAGAGTGCCTGAAAAGGTTCATAGCCCATTTCCCACACAGATACTGCTTTAGCAAGCAGTGTTTGCTTCCTAAATTCTGGAATAGCCATGGCACTTCAAATCTGCATCTGATCTAATTCTAGAAGAATGTCTTCAAACAGGACAAGCGTTGCATACAGAGGCTCTGACTGACGCCACTGCCTTGCACAGACAGCCCCAGATCAGTTTGTGTACCCCCTTATTTAATGATTGCTGGGGGTTCATTTACTCATTCAAACCCCAGGAGGCTGTTACCCAAATGTAGAAGGAAAGAAAAGGGCAGAGCAATGGGGCTTTGAAGCTGCAGAGCTTTTCCTCAGTTGGGAGCCATGTTTAAGAGCTTAGGGCATATATTTGTAGAGCAAGTCTTGTTGTTCCCAGTGCTTCTAGTAAGGGGGAGAATGACCTTCAGGATTTCTTTTTACATTCCGCAGAGCAGGAAGACAGGCCCACTCCTCTTTCTGCCTGGGCTGGGAGCTCTCTTGATAACCTGAACAAACTGTTTGACCTCAAAGCCAAAATGAGATCTTCTTCAAGCAATAAATTAGCACGGGGAGCTGAAGCAACTTATCAGAAAGTAGCACATCACCATGGCCTCTACGTGGGAGACAATATTCTGATCTGCCAGGCAGGACCATCCCCTGTGGTGCCGGGGCAGCTGCTGTGTTTACAGAGCCATTGTGCCATAGGGGAGCCGGAGACACCCGATATTTAACTGTCAGCTAATGCTTCCTGCCTCCAGTCCCACAGCCACACAGGGCTCCCAGGGCCCGTTGGGATCAAGTCACCCAGAAGCTCAGGCAGTCAGTCCCAGGTCCTGGGACCCTCTGGGCAGCAGCACAGCAAAGCAGTTGCCATGGGGTGATATGGCTCTGCCCCGAAAAGATCAAGGCAGCACATAGCTGCTTGTCTCTGGCTGCAGGCAGGGGAGAGCCGGAGTTGCACGCTGTCAGGCAGAAGCAGGCAGACAGGGCTCTGCTCGTAGCGGGGTGTGCAGGCAGGGCAGGGTGACCCCACACGGTGCAACTTGGGCTTGCAAGGCTCGGGTGTGCAGCTCAGCAGTAACAGAGGCTCTGAGCTTCCCTGTGCTGTGCTGTAATGACTTCCTGATGCCCCTCCTGCCCTCCATCGCAGCTTAAAATACAATGATGTGCCTTAAGTGAATGAATGTAATAACAGCCTTCTCTCTTAGGGTATGTCAAGAGAGGCAGCCTTGGCTTCCAATGTCCACCATGAGTTGCCCACTCCACGCCAGGACTGGTGACTCCATCAGCAGGCCAGAGTGTCTCCTGGGTGACCCTTCAGAGTGCACACAGGGGCAATGTGGGTGCCAGCAGCTGGACAGGACAGAGGTGTGTGTGTGGGTGAAGGGAGTGATGTTGGCAGAGAGGTGATAATGATAGCAAAGCACAGAGGCAGCTAAGAAAACCTTCCTGTGAAGGGAAGCAGTGCTGGGACACCCTATGCTGCCTGTTTCAGTGAAATTTAATGGACATCCATCACCATTATCTTGTGCCTGAGCCATCGCCAGCCCAGAGATGCAGCTCGAGCAGGTTCTGTTTGAAGTGCAGTGTCTGCTCTTGGTTTCAGACCAGAACCAGTCTGACCAGCTGGAGCCCAGTTTCAGGTTACACCCTGCCTCATCCCTCTGAATTAGTGGGCAGTGATCTCACTCTCAGCACTTCCAAGGAAGGACTGCTCTCTCTGGTTAACCCTAGCTGCTGCATTCACCTGTTCGTGGTGTGCCTCCCTCCCCCAAAACCGCAAGACCTGGCTGCAGCAACACCTGCAGATGAAAGGGTGGGAGATAGCAGGCATGGGAACGGCACCTTCCCCTCCGCGGGTCATTGCTTCTCAGACACCACTCCCAAGTCAGATAAGACAAACAATTCCCTTTTATTGCAACTTGTATTATCAGAGAGGGTGCACAAAAAGTAAATCAAGATGGTAAGTTTATTGCATAGGCTGGAAGAAAAACAGAGCCATGGAAGAAATGATACAAGATAGACCATGAAAAGCCATGGAGGAATCAAACAAGTCCCCCTGCAACAGGGAGAGGCATGCAGCTGGATTGCCACCAGGCTGTGGGCAGCCATTTTCTCCCAGCCTTGAAAGGGTCCAAGAATTTAAACTAAAATCTGTACATAAATTTGTGCTTTCTTAAACACACACACGCACACACACACCCTGATTTTCTCTCTTTTCACAGCAGTTTTCCAGGAGCAGCAGGCACAGGGGGTTCAGGGACTCGTACCAATCCCACGCCAGACAGAGTGTACCAGGATCTACAGAAACATCAGCTTCTGTTCACAGCAGAAACCCTCAGCATCCAGAGACACGAGGCTGATGCTGGAGATGCAGCCATGTGAAGCTGGTGGCACCCTGCTTCATCAGTCATGGGAAAAACACGGCACCTCGGTGCGGTGGAGCTGTTACACGTTGCCACAGGGCCAGGGATGAGCTCTGGGCCCCCCCGGCGTGGGTTCATCTTGCACCAAGAGGGACAGGTCAGCAGGAAGGACATCTGGGGACATTCGCTGGCCATGCTCCTGATGCCAGGGACTCAGGTGAGAGAGAGGCTGTGTGCTCAGTGGAGAGGGCATTAACACTGAAGCAGCAGCACAAGCTTCCTGGAAGAAGCATCAGCTACCAGCTCTGCTCACTGGCACAGCCAGAACCGCACAGATGGCATCAGTGCCTCCAGGAAACCCTCTGGTTCCTTCAAGCATCCCTTCACTGTGCTTCTCCCCAGCAACCTCTCCTTCCCTTCCTCCCTCAAGCATGTTTCCCACACTGCAAGCAGTGCTTTCCCCAAGGTTTCCTTGGGAGCAGAGATTTCCCACGGGCAGCACTAGCTGGCACCACAGCAGCAATGGGGAGCTGGATCCTTCTGCCCTCCCCTCAGCATCAGCAGAAAAAGTTAGGGCATTCCCTTTCATTTCATGTGAGAATAAATAGGTATTTCGTCATGCGTTCAGGGTCAGACTGAACACTGGAAAAGCAATCAGGGCAACTCACAAAGTGGAGGGCACATACTGTATATAGGTGGCTGCAACATGGCAGCCAGGCAGAAAAACTCTAGGTGTGCTTTTCTGTTAAAAAGCAAAGCCTAGTGATTAAAATAGATTATTTGTTTTTCCTTCTGTCTTGAGAACAGAAACTACTGGAGAGTGTCGCAGGGCTCTCAGAACAGGTCCAGCTGGTTATCAGAAGCACGCAGCCCGCACAGGGCTCACCACGACCAGGGAGGACAGCTGGAAGGCAAGGCAACTTGGCAAAGGTTTGGGAGAAAGGGTAGAAAATCTGAAGTCAAATGGCAGGAAGCAGTACTGCAAACAAAAAATTGCTGGCCATGGTGAGCTTGTACCATTCACCATTATGAATGCTACACAGATTCAATCTCAGGGTCCTTCAGTAAGCAGAGCTGAGCTGTGCTCCAGATTTGAGCAGGAAGAAAGATGTCATTCAAAGTTTCACTGGATTGTTTGAGGTTAGGTAGGGATAGACCTCAGAGAGCATCAGAATGCTCCCAGGTCCTGAGTCCAGAGCAGCCATTTAGCCACGACAATCACAACCGCATTACTGCCAAATCATGGCTAGATCTTGGCCTCAGGCTACCAATGTCTTCTAAGAAAGAGTCCTCCAGGCAGAGGCCCCCATCTAAAAGCAAAACTCCAGAAGTTCTTGGGAATGTCCCAGTGCGTGGCTGGGAGAGAGACAGGAGCAGGTCAGACTGGTTTGGTGGCACCGTTATAAAACAGATGCTCGGTGTCCTCTGTGGTGGACAGGGTAGAGTTGGTAGCAGTGGTTGGCTGGCGGCGGCGGCTGCTCTTCCTTCTGTTCTTCAGGAAGAAGTAGCCTATGATGGCCAGAACCACCATGATGCAGATCCCAAGGAGCACAGCAATCACCACTTCAAAGGCACCTGCAGGGGACACATGAATGTGAACAAGTTAGGAGGTCTGCTCCACAAGCTCTGCAGCAGCACATTAGGAACAAGCACAAAAGCTGCTGGAGAAGCTGTGCTGGCAAAGAGGAGAAGGGGTGGGCTGACAGCAGGGTGGGCATTGCAAAACTAAGTGAAAAAGACAACTACATGGAAAAGGGTCTGGCAAGAGTATTGCTGTTCTCCCAGATCACAGCTTCCATCATTTCTTGGATGCACCACGCCCTCTAAAGGCTATTTGGTGACTTTGGCAGAGTTGGCCATTTGGCACACCTTTAAATGTCAAACTCTTCTCCGGTGCTGGATTTTCTTCATATACCAATGTAGAGGCCACAAAGGAGGTCACAGGGAGCACTCCTGGCCAGGAGAATGCCATGGGAGTGAGCTGCGATGGTGAATGTGTTGAGTTTGTGGGGAAAGAACTTGTAGCAGTGTTGTGAGCATACAGCTCTGAGGGTTGATAGGGTAATCAGACTTCACCCCAATCTAGCATCCCAACATTATTCACATACTCACTTGGGCATTCTTTTTGCAGAATTTAGTGGTCCTTTTTGTAAATGTGGCCCTGAGGAGGAATTTTCTGTGACATTTTTTGATGTTGAACACTGCAGCATTCATGCAGGTTGATGGAAAAGAAATGAGGAGCCTCTGCAATGATCTACAGAGTCAGAGACAAAGCAGGAATTGGACCAAGGGGCATGGTCCACTGAAAAATCTCTCTAGTCCCTGCTAGAGTCCTACAAATACTGCATTGCTCCCTTAATCTCAGAAGGGGCACGGGGAATAGGTAAAAAGGTTAATATTTCCAAGGAAGCGCAAAATATTTTTCAGGCCAGTGGAAGCAACAAATAAGCTCTGTATGAGGAACTGTTACTCACTTAACATATCACTGTGAGGTTCAAATGTTTCCCATCTCCGACCAATGGCATCTCTTTCTGAATTGGGAGTAAGAAGAAGAGTTTTACGAAAAAAGGAACAAGGGCTGAGAGGTTTCTGAGGAGCATATTTCCAGTACTGTGAAATGACTGGATCCATGCAGTGTCAGAATTCCTCCTATTTAGGCAGTTGGCCTCCACAGCAAAGCCTGCAGAGCACTACAGTGTGAAATTTTTCCCTCTTGATTGTTTAGAACTTCTCCCTAACATGGAGAATTTTCTTCATTTTTCTCCTCCCACTAGTGGAGAACTGGAGCCAAGCTAGAAAATTATATTCTTTGGAGAGGCCATACCATAACTCTAGCTAGTTTTGTCATGCTACTCTGTACCTTTCTGAATATTAGCATCCACTGAATTTTTCCAGCTCTGACAAATGACAGGCTGTACTGCAGACATGCTGTAGACATGCATTGTTCCCCATAAGCAGTCAATACATTGTAGAACATTGTGCATGGCCACGATTTGAGAACAGAGCTGCTTTGTCTAAAGGCTCCAAGTCACTGCCTCTTTGTCACCACAGAACTTAATCTGGAAGGATTTTCCAAGTCTGATCTGTATTCCAGCCCTCACTATTCCTGCTTACTTGTGACGCCTGAACATGATTTCATGCACTCTTCCTCTTCTTTAAAGTTGTTCATGTTGCCATCACAGCCCCCGTAGGTGAAGCGGTCGCATTTCTCAGAGAAGGGATTATAGTACCAGCGAGGGATGCTCTCTGTGCACTGTCCAGTGTCAGGCAAGTCCACACAGTGAGCTGGCAAAGCAAAGGAGAGATGCTCTAGCCCAAGCAGCGTCTTACCAGAGCGCCAACCTCTGCTCATGATAGAAGAGCACAAGCACTGTAGCAAAGGACAGCCACGGTGAGACCCATAGCACTTGGGTGTCCACCGCCCAACTGGCAGCTGCTCAAGTTGGCAAGGCCAAGGTGAGCTGCCACTACCCAACACCGGGCTGAAGGAAAAGGCAAGAGCTGGCCAAAGTGCTCCTGATAGTATGTACCTTGCTTACGTGTGACATTGATTTTCTGCAGTCTATTGAACTCACGAGCATCTGCAAAAGAAATATTTTATATTACTCTTAGACAGGGCATTCCTGCACATTTATTTGCTACAACAAGCCAGGGAAAAGGAGATACACCCTGAGCTTCTTAGGTAGTTCAAAGCTATGAGAGGAACATGGGAAAATACAGTGAAGTAACTAGAAATGATTCCCAACTTGAGTTCAACTTTCTTAGATTTTTTCACCAAGAAAAAAAGGGGAAGATGCTCTCACTTCAGGTTTCAAGAAGAATGAAAAGTACTAGCCTAGGAAATAAGTGAGGGCAAAATAAGAAGCCTGAGAAGGTAACAAAATACCCACAGATAGGGAGGAGATTATGTGAATTTTGTGAGGAGAATGAGAGAGGGAGATTACAGACTTCGGCAGCTCACCACTGTGCATTTACATTAGCATAATGTGAGATGTTAAAAGGATTTTGATGCTGAACCAGTTGGGAGAAATCATAGTTTAATTTCCCATCTCCATAAACTAGGAGAGAAAGTATGATCATCCAGAAATAAAACATTGGCAGGGGAGGGGAAGGCAGGCTCTGAAGTCTTACAGGCAGGGACAGGGAAGACAGTAGAAGGAAGTATCCCAGAGTGGAGATCAGCTGTAGCAGTCAGAGATATGGGAGATGGCAGAACCTGAAAATACGACAATAGTGCAATCTCACGCAGGGTCAGGAGAATACAGAGCAACAAAAAGCAGAGTCAAGCATTGAGCACTGCACTCATCCCTGTGCAGATATTAAGTTTTCTAAGCCAGAATGTGAAGAACTTACATTGTTCACAATACACCTCGTCTGATCCATCAGCACAGTCTGGAGTTTCATCACACTCCAGATAGGCATCAATGCAGCAGCCATCCTTGCATCTGAACGAGGAGGCCTGACAATTCCCATTGCATACTGTGTCAGAAACAGTTCAGATAGTTCATTAAAATTTGTTCATTTTCCCTGCCACACAGATGTGTTATGAAGGACTTAAAAAATGGTGAAAGGGCTGGCAAAGGTCTCTCTTCTGTGACACTCAACTCAAAAAAGAAGAAAATCGTTTCTTGCTTATAAACCAAGCAGTGTTCGGGGAACAGCCATGCTTCCTCTCAAAACAGAAGTCCACAGAAGCTGGAGGCAAGGCATGGTAATGCCCCAGTCACCATGGGGACACAGTAACAAAAGAACCAGATACAGCGAAAGTACTCAATACCCTCTTTGGCTCAGTGTTTACTGGGAAGGAGTGCCCACTGGACTCCCAGGTCCCTGGCTTAAGGGCAGAGTCTGGGCAGTGAAGCCGCAGAAGGGGAAGATCACTTAGAATTTTGTGAGCAATACCAAAAATGGGGGAAGCAGGGAACTCAGTGCCATGCAGCGAGGGCTGGGCAGGCAGGAGAAGGCTTCCAGCTCTGCTCATAAAGCGCAAAGGCAAATGCAAAGACAAAGCAGAGAGTTAAACATCCCACACCTGAAATAGAACAACTTCGCACAAGAACAGCATCTGGACACCAGGAAGTGATAAAGGAGTTGTGCAGAATAGCCCTGAAAGTCAAGGTGGACGTAGTAAATGTGAATCAGCAGAGAGCTCTTGTGGCAAGGATGTCCAACTGCACAGCAGGCTGGGAGAGCTGGCAGAGACAACTGGCCGTCCTCCTCTGCCCCTGAGGTGGTCCCAGCTGATCAGTGCTCTGCCCAAGTCTGAGCTCTCCAGTGCACAGCAGACACCAGCATGCTAGAGTGAAGCAGCAAAGATGCAGCAAGAGACTGGAGCACATGACCTAGTGTGAAGTTTTGGAAAAGACAGACTCTTTTTGGAGATTCACAGTAAAAGGGTGAGCAGCAACAGACACATGATCCAATAAGGGAAACTGATTCGAATAGAAGGAAAAACAAATATGAGGGCTGCCCAGAGAGAACATAAAATCTCCTTCCTCAGGGATACCCAAAAGTGGCTTGAACAGAGCCCTAAGCAACCTGACATAACTTAAAGCTGTCCCTGCTCTGAGTAGTGGGTTGCACCCCAGGCATAATTTCCAACCTGAATTATCCTATGACATGAAAGTGAAAGGCTTGGCAAAGAAATTAGTCCCTGGCACCTCACTTTCCACACTGAGTGCTAATCAAAAAGCTACAGGAATGGATATGAAACACTAAGCCTGAGCTTACAGCAGGATTACATAGAGGAGCAGGAGGCTTACCTGGCATTTGTCGCCCGCTGACAGAGCCTGAAGAGACAAGGGGAAAAATAAAGTTAATTTATTAAAGCACCACACTGCTTTGTCAGCTTAGAATCAGCTTTATATTGCATCATGTTTCACCTAAGAAATGTGTCTTTTCTGGAACAAAGCCCTGTAGTGGTGAGGAGTAGAAATACAGAATTTAGGTTAAGGATGCTGGATGAAAATTTGTGAGGGTCTGTGCAGCCAGGGACATACCAGGGACACCTGGCACTGAAGACATTGTGCAAGAATGAGCCAGTTCTTGCTGATGCCCATCCCGGTTGGTTACACCAGCATGTGGCCAGTGGTGAAGACTGATGCTAAAGGAAGCTGATCTGGAATCAACTAGGGGAACAGAGATCCAGGAGCTGGGCACTGTGGGACCCTCATCAGCCTCATCTCAACTCTCCAGACTATACCTGCCAACCACAAAGATGCAGTACTTGCCCACAGGGACATCCGGATCCTATGAAAAAGAAGGGGCTGATTTTTGAAGCAGACTCACCTTTAACATTCCTGCAGGCAAGTTTACACTCCTCCTCCCGTAAGTAGTTATTCTTGTTAGGTTTGCAGCCACCAAAAATGAACTCCTGACACTGCTGAAGAGTTGGGTCATAAAACCAACGTGGAAAAGAGCCCCGACACCAACCAACCTTCTTTGGAGTCAAGCAATGCTCTACCAAGAAAGTTAAAATAAGAGGGTCTGGTTAGCATGTTTCACCTTCACATACAGAAAATAAAATCTTCCAAAGGAAAGTTTGTCAACAGTGTGGATGTTTGTCTGAAAAAAAAAAATACAAATTTTTTGTAATTTTTTTTTGCAGTGGCATGGGGAAGGCAAATAGGGAATCACATAATGCGTTTTCTTACATGAGAGGACAGAGTACAAAATCAAATTAGAAGATGCCATATTCATAAAAGCAAACAGCGAAGAGTTCAGCTGTGAAACTCCTAGCTTCAGGATGCTGCTGCTATGTGAAGATTCATCCATGGATATTTAATACAAAGACACCCTATTTGCTTAAAAAGGCTGCAAATTCCTTGGTGGCTAGCCAAGTACAGCAAGGATTTACTGACAGCATGTCATGTTCTTGCTATTATTTAGTGTCAAACTCTGGACACTGTTGGATGCAGTGCATTAAATTTCTGACAGAGTGATTTGATATGGACGTTCTTTTAGTTTTATGGTACTTGAGGCACAAGAAGAAATTCTCTGCTTGACAGCTAGGCTAGCATTTGTCCAAGAATTCATTGCCCCAGTGCACTTATAATGCTGAGTACTTTGATCATTAAACAAGGCCATTATAGTAAAACATATAGATAACACTGGGGCCATTCTGAACATCACATAGATGGCTTCACCTGTCCTGTGGCTTAAGGGAATTAGGCCCTTCACAATAAAACCATGGAGTCAACAAATCCTTTTGGGTTCTTCTCTTTTGCTCTCAGATGTACCCCCATGATCCAGCTACTCTGGGATTATCCAGTAGAGGAGGCAATGGCATGCAGAGAAGTTCAGATTATTGCAGGCCACCTCTTCTACATGAGGATGAGAAAACCCTAAAATAGACAGCTACAAATGCAGAGACCTTTCACTGTTTGTCAGGTGCAGGCTTTTATTGTGAGAAGTTGACATGCAAGCCCACTCTGCTGCCTGTGCTCTTTTTCCATCTGCCCCCTTAGAAAAGGGCTGGCAAAGCTCCCCAGCTTGGGCACACTAACTAGATGTCTGTGGGCTCACCTTCAGTCTGTTCAGAATTCAGCACTATGATGGTGATGTTAGTGAAGTCTTGCTGCTGGGCAGTGTCAGTGACAGTAAGCTGGAAGACGTAAGTGCCCACCTGTAGGTTGGAGATTTCTGCCTGGTCTTTTTCAAGCTTCTGAGAATGCAAAATAAAAGAAGAAAAGGCATACGTAATGAGAGGATGAATGAAGCCCATATTTCTGCTGTATAAGGAAAAAACAAGTTTGGCTGGAAATCCCCAAGCAGAATTCTGGCTTTAAAAATGCCTCAGTGCTTTGGCTTAAGGTTTTGGTTTTTGAGTTGTTTTTTTGTTTGTTTGTTTTGTTTTTTTTTTTCCATAAAAGTCGCTTTGGCTGGGCTAGGGGAAAGGAAGAAGGAGAGCAGCATCTCCAGATTTCCACAGTCTCCTACAGCTAGATATTGCTACTCTTCAAAGTCAGCCATCGGCTGGTAAACTAACTCTCCCAGAAGGTGCCACAAGAGCTCCATACAAGCTTCAAGGTTTTCTAGAGTATTTTGCAGAAGTTTTACAGCAATTGTTTGTTCTTCTAAAGCCACAAGTCCCATTGAACATCTACAAAGTAGTGTTCATGCCCCAGAGATGCTGGAGCTAGTCAGGAGCCTTGCTTCTGCTCCAGCTCAGCTAAATTTGGAGATTCCAAGAGAGAGCATACTGCAGGCAACACAGACCAAATTGCTTCCTTTGTGCAACTCCTTACCTTTATCTCCACAGAGGGGTCACCGAGGACCTGTTTCCATTCATACGTGACAATCCCATGGTCATCTGTGCTGTCTGTGCCTCTCAGCATCACTGGCTCTCCTGGCTGCACCCGCATGTCCATGCCAGCGCGGGCTACTGGAGGACGGTCATCTGTGGAGGAAGAGCAGAGCAAAGGACTGATAGGAGGCAGCGCTCCAGTCCTTATCCACGTTATGAAAAAAGGGGACTCTTCCAGGCTAAATCAATATGGATGCCATTCACTAAAAGGAGTACACTTTGATACAGCTGTGCTTCTTGCAGCCTGTGCAAGCAACAGGTGATCAGTACCGTTACTGTGGCCCTCAACCGTTTAGTAACTCCACAACTCACTCTGGCAGTGCCTTTTGAGCCACATCTGCCCACAGGAATCCCAGGAGGAGGCTTTCCCTATGGCTACTGTCTCAATGCTTTCAGCAGTGGGACCACAACCTCGCAAACAGCACAATCTCCACCCCACCATTTATGGAGATGACCTGATGTGGGTGGTGAAGAATGTGGAATGGACTCTCATCATTCCTACTGCTGGCTCTGTGCACTGCATTGTGCGCTTAACTGGAGCTGTGCAAGGGAGGGGTCTGAACGGACCGCACCTCATCTTCCGCCCCACTCTCTGACACAGGTCCCTTAGAAAAAGCACACAAATGCCATTCATGCCATTGTTACTTTTTGTCCCATTCCACAGATTAGCTTACCAGCCGCCCCCACAGTCCATTAAATTCTTCTACGAACAGTGAGTGTAAGAGATGAAAACTGATCTCTGCCAGTGCCAGCAAGATCAGACTGCACAGTGACACACAATGAGCCTGACTCATTGTTCCTTTTGGTCTGAACGCCTTCTGCTTGGCTCAGACCATAAAACCCCACCTGGTAGTTCCCATACCAGGACTCAATGGTTAGGTTTAACCCGAGCCTTTTGGAAAGGCATCCATTTTCATTTTCAATCTAGATGTGTCACTGCCATTTTTATACAACTGGAACTGGAGGATTACTGCCCAAAGCCTTTGGTTGGAAAACTATTCCCTCAGTTAATTACTGTCACTGTTTCAGACCTGGTCTTAATTTTCTGCTATATTTCTAGATTCATGTCCCACCTGTTGCCCCTTGCTAGAGCCTACTGAAGGGACCTGTTGTATAAAGCATATAGGCAAACAAAACTGACATTAAAAACAAGCCATTTGTTAGTTCTTTCACCTATTAATTAAGCAGGATAGGTTTTGCAATGTGTACTCCAGATGAGAGTGACCACATATCCATCCAGAATTTTCTATTTTCCAGTATCTTTTGATACTTTATAAAGATACCAAGCAAAATCAATCATCCCTTTGAGGACTGTTCCTGACTGCAGACCTGCAGCTCTCCTCCCTCATTGTCAGGCTGCCTTTTGCTATGTGAGAACTTAATCACCCTGTGCAACTGCAGGGCTTCTGATTAACTTTATTACACCAGCTGCTCTCTACTGTCTGTCACCAGCATTATCTTTTAGTCCTCCTCATGTAGCACCACAGGATAAGGCTTTCAGCAGCAGCCACCAAAACAGGCAGAGGCCAGAAAAATAACATTTTCATCACAAGCAGAGGTGCCCACTCCAGTATCCTTTGGCCTCTGGGTGAGGCGTTGCTCCCTGCTGCCTCCTCCCAAAGGGCTGCCTGCTAAAGTGATAGAAACTGGCCTCAGTGAGGCACAAGGACGGCTGTAAGACACCAAACTGTGTTGGGCCAGCCTGGCCCTTTTGGCTTTGAGCAGGGCTGGCAGAACAAATAAATGGAGTTTTGTTTTATTTTCAAGAGATCTTGCCAAGGGTCATAGGAGCATTTGTAGCCAAAGGAACGACTGCAGCTGCAGTGCTCTCCAAACAAACTAGGAAATAACAGCCCCACAGCTATGTGATACACAGTACCATGAGCTCTGGAAATGGACGCTCCTGCTGTTCTGCTGGGCCAACAGATGCCAAAGGCCCAACAGAGAAATGCAATCCGTTCCCTGCTGCCTTCCTGCCAGGCTGAGCCCATCAGGTGGGGGCAGCCACAGGGGAAAGACCAGTTCTGCAGAGCCACAGGTAGGTCATTAACTTACAGCAACTCCAGATCATGCTTTTCCTTAACATTTTTAAGCACACACACTTTTAAAAAACAAAACAAACAAACAAAAAAAAAAAAGGAAAAAGAAAAGGAAAACACCAGGAAAACAAACAAAATGCTTTACTGCAGGTTGGTTCAGTTGCTTTGAGTTATGGAGTGCACAGTGAAGTAAAAGGTTGGTTCTGATTATGGGGTCAGCTACCTCTCCAGATCCCATCTTTGGTGAGCAACATTCCCCAAGCGTGCTCATCCCCAGAAAGCCAGAGGGTTTGCTTGTGTGCAGGGACTGCCAAGGAGGACGTTTCCCTAGAAATGAAGGACTTCATTTTCAGAGGGCTCTACTTTCTCTCCTTTGAACGTGAGAAAGTTCACCAACATTGGCGTGTTTTCATCCCTGACTGTATAAAGCCTTTGGTGGGCGTTCTCCACCTGAGTTTTATAGACAAGTGCTCAATGAGCTGGGGTCAATACCAACAAACTGCTCTGGGAAGGGAGGTTCTCCATTCAGCTCCTTTTGCTCGGAAAGGATGTCTGAAAAATGAAAGCTGCCTTTGTTCTAATGCTCTTTGGACTCTGGAAAGTTTCTGTAGAAGTCTGTAATTAATGGGGATATTACAGCTTTATGATGCTGTTGCATGTCATGCTCTTTTCTGTGGGCATCAGCTGCTGGAGTCATGTCATCGAGTGACAAATTCAGCTTCCAATCAAAATACATAGGAAAAGGATTTATCTTTTTTTTTTACTGATCTTGCAGAAAAACTTGACAGAGTAAATCCAAAATGCTCACAACTAAAATCTTCCACATTTGAGTGGCTCATAGGGTATTCAGGCCACAGTTTCTGTTTTTTGCTTTTTAAAAAATTTTCATGTCACTTCAAGGCTTATGCAGTGAATGGTTTATTTGGCTTCAGCTCTACCTTACAGTGAGTAAACCTGCACCAAAGTTGATGGGAAACAGAAATTTAAAGGACACTGAAATCTTATGAGAGCTGTAAAAGCAAGCACAGGGGTGGGAGGGGACCCCAGCAGTGGCCTTGCTGTCAGAAAAGGAACACGCTGGTAAAATCCAGCAGAAGGCAAAGCTGCCAGTGTGAGGATTTCTATTTTGGTGCTCAATTCCAACTACCGCCCTTGAGACATAAATTCACAGAAAACCAGATTTTCTCCATTCCAGCACTCACAGAGATGACACCACACCACGGGTACTTGAGACTGTAAAGTGATACCTCAATACAGCAGAATGTGCTGAGATTGCCTCTGCTTGTTTATCGTCACTCTCAGAGGCCACACCGTGCACCAGCATGGCTCGCTGTGGCCCCCACAAACCAAAAGGGCAGACACCCGCACTAGGAAGATTTTCCACAACTCACGCAGCTCTCAACACTCGCTGACACGAAGCTTTGCAGGAGGAGAACCCAGCAGCTCAGCTGAGCCCCTCAGCAGGCCCTCAGGCAGGAGCACAGCTGGGGCAGCAAAACCCTCCCTGCTGCCCACGCGTCTCCCACCCAGATCGGGCATTTGGAGCGTGTCACCCAGCGTTTCACAACCCCCACAAAGAGTTCAGTTCAAGAAACGGACAAAGGTTCAGGGAGGTTATTTTCCAGCCTCACACCCAGAACTGGTTTGCCCAGACCAGAATAAGCTCACGGTGGTTACCTCAACACCGGCCTCCATGATTACCAGCAAAGTGCAGGTGAGCCTGCCCCTCCCCAGTGAGCCAGGCAGAAAACTCGCAGCAAAGTTCAGACTGGGGAGTGAGCTTCTTAGTTATGGCAGCAAGAGCATTTGCTGTTGCCAATACTTGGAGGTTTTTTTCTGAAGCTGTAACACCTCAGCAGGACAGCAGTGACACACACCAAGGCTGCCCCGACCCTGTGCCATTTCCATATGCAATGCTTCCTCCATATCCCTCTCCTAGCTTTTAGCTCCTTCCATCAAGAAACACTCCACAATTAAATTTGTCTTTCAGCAGTCCCCAGCTGTGCTTTCTTTCAAGTGTTATCTATCTCCACTTGAAAAGTCATAAGCCTCTGAATCCGACAGGTCTATTGTAGCAGTACTGTGAGTCCTGCAACATGTGGCCATTCTCTTTAATATCACCCACTGGGGCGCTAAGCCACATGAACACATATTTCACTATTGGCTAGAAAAGCATGCTTTTGATCCTCATTTTTGCAGAGCCCATCTGGAGATTGCCACTGAACACACCCTCGGGGCTCTGAGGGCACTTGACAGCATATAAAGGAGGGCATCATACAGTTCCCCACCACTCTTCCGCGCCCAGCCCTGGGGACAATGACAGCCCAGGTCCAGAGCAGCCACAGAGCTTTGCAAATTCAGAGAGAAGCAGCACAACAGTGAGCAGACATCTCTGTCTGCAGCACAAAATTAGGTCCAAGAGGAGAGCATAGGGGGAAAGTCCAGTGTGCTGAAAACATCTTCTTTACCCCCAGTTTCACCCTGCCTCTTCAAGTATCCACAACAGGTCCGGAAGCAAAACCCACATCCAACTTCCTTTTTGCTGCCAGGTGGGCACACAGAGCACTTCTGCCATGTTCTCCATTTCCACTGTGGTCCTTCGCTCCACCATTGCTACCTCACACCCAACCATGGGAGCTGGCCATGCACATCTGTGGGCAGCCTGGGGAGGGGGCTGCAGCCTGCTGGTCTGCAGAGGTGAAGGGATCTCGTTGCTCAACAGCACATCATATTTTCAATCTAACCTTGTGAAACCAGGATGCACTGAGGATGATGCATTACCTTTTCCTCCTACAGAAAAACATGTGGGAGTTCAGGCAGCTGCCAGCATGCCACCTGTGCTCCTAGAGATGTGGCTTTCAGTGCATCACTAGCTGCAGCCCTGTGGAAAGGCTTTTGAGCATGGACCAAAGGCATGGGAATGACTGCTACAACAAGAAGCTGAGATTCACCAGAAAGCCCTAAAATGCAGTGGGAAGCAACTAGGGGAAAGAGAAGACAGGAGAGCCACTTCTGCTCTGCCAAAAGTTGTTGGCCTTGCGGGCTGGCACATCCAGCAGAAGATCCAAGACTATGCAGCTCACATGATCAAGTGTCATGCACTCAGCTGCTCCCCTGGGCACCTGCACTGTGCCCCAGGGGTGGGCTGGGGGGCTGAGGAAAGTCTCCTGGAAGCTCTGCCCATTCCACCACAGGCAAAGTTAAAGCTGCCAAAGACCAAGTCGCACCAGAGGCTTGTTAGGCTTCCTCCAGAACAAGGGAGGAAGGAAGCAACAGGAGGAATTGGTTTTAGCGTTTCTGAACACAGCATTTTAAGGAGATCACAGAGCATGTGGCTGGTGGCCAGGTACAGATTAGCTTGTTTTTCACCTGGATTTCTAGGCCAGGTGCAAACTTTCTGAGCAGGTAAGCAGAGGCTGAGAGAGATAAACAGACCCAGAGTGGAACTGTTACAATCAAAACACAGCCAGCAAAACCAAGCAGCCTCAACAAGCCCCATAGAGGGGCCTCACAAGACTGGGGCTGTGGAAAAGGAAAGGTATGCAGGTTGTGCCGTGTCTCCAGCCCCCAAGCAATTAGGAGCTTAATGCAGCTTTTTAAATACAGGGATTTCAATTTTAGAGGATTTCACTTTCCAGCCTTACAGGGCTGGGGAGGAGGAACAAGGAGGGAGAAAGAAGAAAAACAATATATTTTTCTCTGCCTTGTCAAGGATCAAAAATACAGCCTGCATTTGGTAAACACGCTCCACCCGTTTCAAATAGGTTACAGAATGGCTCCTGCTCTATTTACTAATAAGTAAACTGTGGAAGAGATCATGAATTGATGAAATGCAGCAGTGCAAATAATAACTGGTAGAAATGAGGCCCCAAGCCCTCAGTGCTTGCCTATCCCCAGCTTGCGCTTATCCTTTATGTACTCCTTACCACTAGATCCATGTTTCTGCATTGCCTGGTGGTAGGTATCGTAGACGTCCCTCTTCAAGAAGTTGAGAAAGCCGACCTTCCTGGCGAACCTGCAGACGAATGTCTGCTCGTAGAGGCAGTTGAGGAGAAAGCAGCCCTGGATGTGGTCTTCTCCTAAGGCCGGGTCCTGCTCCACAAGGGCCAGGTTACAAGCAGGGTCCTTACAGCAAGCCCTCATGCAGTCCCTGCTCCGATGGACCATGGGGGATGATAAGAAGGTGGCTCCATTCTGAACGGAGGCATCTGTGTCCAGCACCAAACCCGGTATCCCTGCTGTAAAGTCCTCCAGGCACGTTTCTCCAAAGGGCTTTGTCTCCTGCTCTTCACTGAAGACCACCCCTGCTACCAGCACCAGGCAGACCCAGAGTCCGGTCTGTGGACCTGGTCTTCCTCTGTCCATCTCGGCAACCCGATCCTCCCCACCTTCTGACCCTAGTTCTTTCCTAAAGGGAGAGAAAAAACAGATCAAGCTAAGAGGGATGGTATCCAGGTACCTGCCAACGTGGGGTAAGCGGGGACCTGGAGCATGTCCAAGGCCCCATTTGGCCCAGGTGGCCAATGTGTCCCCCCACCCTGCAAACTCCACCCCCAAACCCACATTCTCAGCCCCCACCTGTGTGGCCTTAGATGGGACCGATGCCAGGAGTGGGGCGTCCCCCTGGTCCCCTACACCTTCACCCCTCAGGTGTGCCCTTGGCAGCGTCCAGTGCAGACAAAGGCACAGAAGGGGCAGGAAGTGAAAACCAACTCCCAGAGAGAGGGGAAAAAAAAATCAAGTCACTCCCCTCCACGCTCGTTGCGTAAGAGGAAGGGGAGGAGAGCGGGCTGATACCATCTCCAGCTCAGCTGGCAAGGGAGTGAAGGCTCACAGGGAGCACCAGTGCAACCCTGTGTGTTTGAGAACCGTACACTCACTTGCACAGGTGCAAGGCCACCCAGCACCTTGCCATGCTTCAGCCAGCCAAAAGCCCAGACCTGCTGTGCAGAAAGCCCATGTCCTCTGTTGGTAGCTCTCACAGCCCAGCATCACTGGGGGAAGGCACGGAGCCCAAGTTTTGCTGACCCAAATGAGTCAATCCCCAGCTTGGTCTCACAGCCTGCACTCGTTGCCAGAGGTTTCCTGCTCAAAATCATTAGTTTCAATCTTTGGGGGCACAGTACTCCTCTTGTATAGTTCAGTCACAGACAGGAATGCAAAGGCTGCTTGCCCTAACTCGGTCACATTCCCTACCTTCCTGCTTCTGTAGAGTGGAGATCAAATTCCCTTATTCCTCAGCTACATTGGTGCCACCCCCTTCCTCTGCAAACAGTCCCAAAGCTCCTGGGTAAACTCTTCTTATCTGTCACTGGGCTTAGCTGTGCAGGGAGTGCTTGTAATTTGCCAGGACATTATTTTTAATGAAATATTGCATCACTTCAAAGGCAGCAGCAAATGCAAGACGGTATAGATGGCAAACACTGGAACAGAGATGGTGAGCTATGGCTGTGCCTTGAACAGCATCTGGCTTTGAGTTTTGGGGAACTTGCTCACATCTAGAGTCTTCAGTTCCTGCTGCCTGCTTCTGCCTGCAGCCCCTGTGATGCTGGGGAAATTAAACAACGCCAGGATTGTGTCCTTTTGTTCTGCACCGCCTGAGGCACTCAGCCCCCCTCCCTTTTTTCAGCGTGTATGGAATGAGTAAGCCCCTTCATAAAGTGATTCAGCCTAAACTGATCTAGCCTGAAGGGGAGTGGGGTTTAATCTCCTTTGCTCCCATTAGAAGGCTGTACCAGTCTCCCATTGCAGGCTTTTCGGTGCTCACCCTAAAGGTTTTCAATGTTACTTTACGTTCTTTTTTTTTTTTTTGCATTGCTGTCCTTTAATTTCAAAAGCTTATTTCTTATTTTCTTCACTAAAATCATATCCTAACTCAGCCTTCATTATGCTAGTGCAAATTTGCCACAAGCTTTTAATCGCTTCTTTGATGGCATAGCCTCCATTTCACCTCAGTTATCTGTTGGATTTTTGTTGTTGTTGTTGTTGGTTTTTTTTTTTTTCTGTGCATTTTCCAAACGCAGGGCCTTGTTGTTGTAAAGTTATTAGGTCTGTTGCAAAATTACATATCATAAGCTAAAGAATGGATCACCAGGGATCTCTCTCTCTCTGCTGGAAACCCATTGCTAAATACATCTTAGGATCATATGGGTATTGCTGACTGAATCACAGAATCATACAATGATTCCAGGGATTGGAAAGGACCTCAAAATTTCATCTAGTCCAATCCCCCTGTTGGAGCAGGAACAACTAGATTAGGTCACACAGGAAGAGACACCTTATGAACAGTACATCTTTTATGAATTGTTCTCTCTGCTATTTTCAGCTGAGCACCTCCAGCTAAAATTCTTTTGACAATTTCCTAAAAATGTGACTTTACTTTTAATATTCTTTATATCATTAAAACATGAACCACTTCTGTTTGGCAGATGAATATGGCCTGTTCATTAGACTTTTAAGCATCACAGGCTTGATCCTTCACTGTAGGAGTGATGTATTCCACTTCAGTGCCAGCAGCATTACTGAATATACTTGTTGTGGGTTTTTTTTGGTTGGTTTTCTTTTTTCTTTTTTCTTTTTTTTTTTTTTCTGGAGAGTTTCAGTAATGACTGTTTTAAGTGAGGTCAGCCCCAGGACCAAGGACTTCTGCTGGAAATCCCTCTCCATTGCAGCATCATTCCTTCCAACTCAGGACCTGCTCCCAGCCCAGAACTCCCATCTCAGGCCTCTTCTGCCAAATGAATTATTCTCCACGATTCCAGCTGAGCTGTGTGTTGCTCATCTTAGCGTGAAGAGAAAGCAGGCTGTGTGATTTTATGGCTTGGGAGTGTTTTAAAAGGGGTCCTGAAACAGTGAGTCATGGTTACTGTTTGTCTTTCATGGGCCGAGAAGTGCCTGCTCTTAGTCCTGCAATAATAACTATTCAGCGGGGGGGTTAAACTACACAGTGGCTTAATATTTGACCAGGATCATTGCAGCTCTTTGACATACACAGCTTGCAGCAAACCACACAGGAGCCTGCGTCACCAGCCTTGATGTCACCACTGATGGGACCCCAGCACCTCTGGGCGCCTGGCTGCTGTGAGGCATAGATCCAGGCAGGCAGACAAACAAGGAGGACTTGCTGGACTTTGCCCAGCCAAGTGGCACCACGGCTTGCAGTGGCTTCCCGACAGCACGCAGGCTGCTGCAGATGGCTCCACTCTGCTTGGCTTTATCTGGGAACCGCTCCGTGTGTACCTAGTGCTGGAGAGACAGGTTTGCTTGCTTGCTTGTTTTGTCATATTTGCCTCAGGTTAAACCTCCTGGTGTGGTTTACGGGCGAGACCCTGATACAAGTGACGGCACAAAGATGCGGCAAGGGAAGGAGACAGGGAGGGATCTCACAGGCCGTGACTAACAACCCGTCCTGCGGAATGCAACCAGAGAAAGGATGACAGGCTGCTGAGTCCTCAGCAGAGCCTTTCCCACCGCTTCAAGGGCAGCTGTGGGGAGGGCACCACAAAGAGATTATGTTGTTTTTTTGGGGAAGTTTCTGTCTGCGTCCTATGTAGCACTCTGGCTCTTATTTTACTGTTGCTAGTCACCGTAAGGTGTTAAGGGCAGGAGCGCTCGGAAAGGAAGGTGAAATTGTGCTGAAACTAGCTACACCAGAAAGCATCTGCATTCTTGCCATGTCTGTGCTAGGCTTTACAGGGAGATAGGTATGCAAATGATTCCTTTTGTGAAACAAAGAACCTCCCGTGGGCAGGAAGTAGAAGTTTAACATCTCCCGTGTAAGTCCCCAGAGGCATCCTCAGCTGTTCTTGTTGGGCTGTGCGGTTCTCTAGGGCTCCTCCTCCTCCTTCCCCTCTTTCAGCAGCCACAGCCCCTGGATAGCCGCGGACAGGCTATCTGCCAGTGCCTCTGGAGATCGCTGTCCCTCACGTCTGGTGATGGAGATTTCCGAGCAAGTCCCTAGCACCCTTCGAGGGGGTTGTGTCACGACTCACTTCTTGGTGCGAGAACTATACGGAGAGCCTGAAATGCTGTAAGCAGGTTGGGAAGCAAGGAGAATTCCCTTCATCTTTCAGTCACTGCTTCTCTTCCTCCAACTCTACTATTCAAGAGCTTGCACAAAAACACCAATCACACTTTAAGCGCTGTGGGTCTCGTTCTGTAGGGGAACAGCAAAGCAATATGAGAGGTAGAGCAACGAAACAAACGGGTAGATTTTTCAGAGATCCCAATATAATTCATTTGGAATCAAACTGTCGGCTTCACCTAAGCACTGAGGAGTGGGGGTCATTCCCGTGCCTGCCCATGCCCGCAAGAGGATGCAGCATGTCCTTACCTTGTGGTGTCAACCTCATGTTGGTACAGTCACCTCTGCTGCCTTTCCTGGCTTAATTTGTGTTAACTACCATGTTTGTAACCACAGGGAAAGTGATTATTTTCTAAAGCAGGTGAAGAGTGGCTGCTGGATGACTGGAAGGAAAAATGTCCTCTCTGGGCTGGGACTCGAGGGAAAGAGGCCAATCTGCTTCTCCAGAAAGAGGAGCTGGGGCCCTGCTGAATTACTGATGGTGTGTAACAGCCATCGGCTTGCAGAGAAGGAGAAGCACCATCTTCAGTCACTGTGTCCATAGCTGAGGATGGAGGTCATCAGCTCTGAGAGGAATGTAACCAGAGCTCTCATGCCCTGGTGTCACGGCTGTTTGGCACAGCAGTACAAGCACTCAGCTCTCCCTGACCCAGACCCTGGGCCTTCACAGAAGCCTTCCTCTGTAGAATTGAATCCCATTCTGCTCCTTTTGGAGGCAAAACTTCCCTCTTAGGGCAGGCGTGCAGGAAGTGGCTGTGCACCCATGGAGATGCGGCCTTCCTGCAAAGGACCTGCTCTGGCCTTCTCTATATGGGACACCTGGTGCTGTGCACTGGAACTGGCACCATGCCTTCATGGGGTGTTTTCACACATAGTCATTGAGCTTCTTCCTCTTATTTAATGATTGATTCAATTAGCTTATTGCTGGAGGAGCCCTACTTTATCTGTAAACATTTATTTCTGTATCTCCAGCTTCTCGTAACAAAGAATTCATGACTAAGCACATATAATCCAGAGTGGCATAACAAACATCCTGCAAGGCTGCTTGCTTTGGCTTGCAGCTATCCTGAAAGGCCTCTGGCATTCCCCTGTGGCTGACCCAGGTGGCACCAGGGCACCATGCTTATTGCTTTGTTGATGAAGTGCAAGCAACACGGTGAGATTGCCTGTGGCCTTCTCACATGCCTTATCTCAGCCTTAGTTTGCACTTGAGTGAGGTTACAAGTGACAGCGGCCCCAGCTGATTGCAGAGCAGGCATTAGGGCCAGGTGTTCCCCTCTTCTCCACATCCATCTCATGCTTCATAAATATGGCTCAGTCTATTTAGAGTTGGGGAGGAGTAGTAGGGTTGTTGTACAGGACTGGGAGAAGGGGGACAACTTTCTGCTGGAACCTTCAACTGCTGTAGATTTTGGGTTGACCATTTTCCCTGGTCTTAGTGCCATTTCCTCAGAAAAATCTGTCAGCATTTGGGGCACTAGGAATAAGGGGAAAAAGTCAGTCTTTGAACACCAGAGTAGAGCATTTCTGTATGTAGACAACTGATGCCTGTCAAAACATGTTCTTTGGTTCATATTTACGGTGTGGTCAGCCAGCCTATTAACCTCTGAAAAGTCAATAGTTGTAAACATGTAAGAAAGAGGGGTTTTGGAATGTTTTTAACTGTTAACAATCTCTCTTCAGGGAGTATGATCCCAGCCTCTCATGTTATGGATTTTTTCTGGGTGATTTTGGTGTAAATAAGACAGCTTCCAGAGTAAAACTAAAGAGAGAATACAGTCAAGTAGTGAGGAAAAATGAAGAAAGCTTAGTAAATTAATTACCTCACAGCTCCTGAATATAAGCTTTTGGCTGTCTGAAAAGCAGGGAACAAGGATACCATTTTTAGGTGTACTTTATCCTTCCCTGTAATGGTGCTGATGCATGCTTCAGAATCAGAATTTTGTGAAATTTTCTGTAAGAAAATCTTTGGGTTTTGTTCAAACTTAGGGAAAAAGAAGGGCTGGAGTGCTCCATTTTCCTATTGGCTCATGTAGGACTTGCTGTTGGCCAATTGCCACTGTCCCTCTGGGCACAATTACCTGGTTGTGACAAGGGGACCATCCCCCAGAGGATGCCAGTACTGGCCTATCTTCCTTTCCCACACAGCCCATGGGGCTGGAACCACTGATGTGCTTTACGACAGAAGATCTCAGATCAGGTTCAGCCGTTTGATGGGGCAGCGCCTGCAGGTCACGGGAGGGTTCTGGGGACAGGTGGATAAAGGGGTGTGACACAGCATCTGGGGAAACTGGTACCACATAAACAGGTCCAGTCTGATTTCTGCCCCTCTGTACTGCACTGTCCCCTAACATAAGACAGGGCAATAATGTTGCAGACCTTTAACCCTCTTCTAGTAAGAAAGAGATTGTAAACCAAACAATGGTAATAAGCACTCTAGCAGTTTACAGTGCTTCAGCAGATGGGCCTGTTTACCATCTATAACTACCTTTTTATGAGAAGGAGATAATGCTTTATCCATTAACCTGCAGTACTTTGTCACACTACATATAGCTTTTTTTTTTAAATAAGAACACAGATAATTTGTTTTATTGCTGAAGTGCCTTGCTCAGATGACCTCAAATTCAGGTCATCAGGTTTTCTAGACAGAAGTTTTACAGAAAGCTAGAAGAAATGTACAGACTGCAGAAGAGGTTAAATTGGGAGTGCTTATTCTGAGTTTGGCTGGTAACACCACTGACCTAGCATTCCCGTCCTTCTAGAAGGGCGCTCATTGGATTTGCACACACACGTCAGTCACATCTGTAGGAAAAGTAATTCAAAACCTTCTCTTCCCCACCTCCTGCTGCTTCTTGGAGCTGACGTACGTTAAATATTAACAACCTTTGTTCATCGGTTCCCTGCTTCACTTGGCTTATTTTAACAGCAGATGTTATTACACCAAGCCATCTCCCTTCTCTTCCTGCTCATCAACAGCATCCACTGTGAAACCCAAGAGCCTGCTCTGGTAACCCTGCCTACAGCACCTGCCACTACTTCCTGGCATCGCCAATGCTGCCTGCCTTTGACATCCACAAGTGGCTTGTGCTGTGAGCCAGGAGCTGCGGGGAGACACTGGTTACAAGACGGAGGAGAGCAGCCAGGGACAAAGAGGAGGAAGTGGTGAGGATGGCCAGCAACTCCAGTGCATTGCCCCGGGTGACTTTTCAGACTCCAGAGAAACCTGGGGAAGAATCATCACACAGGAAACTGGGCAAGCTAACCATAAAGTACAACCGCAAAGACCTACAGCGTTGGCTAGACCTGGAGGAGTGGATCAATGCCCGGCTGCAGGAGCTGTATCAGTACCCGGTGAGTAGCTGGGGGAAGACAGCTCCTCACTTGTTGAGGGAATGAGATGAGAGGCTGTATGCAGGGATAGAGGTGTGCTTACTTAGCTTACTGGAAATAAATCCTTGCTATCAGTTTTGTTGCTAGCAGTACCTGAGCTAGCTGGGTTTGAGGTACTCAGTGCATCCTTCAACCCTCTGGCCACAGCTTTGTGACTTTACCCTGAGGCACTGAGGATAAAGCTGTATCTGCAGCTGCAGATGCTGGACATGCTACTGGCAGCAGGGGAAGAAAAACAAAACATGTGCTCAAATTACACAACTCCCCAGAGCAGCCTTCCTGGCCTGCATTTTCATTACCACCAGCAACGGTCCAGTCCTACATCATTCTTATGCACCTAAGAGTTGTCAAACCAGGAGACTTGGGAGCAACTAGGGCCAGTGCCTGAATGGTGTAGGATAAGTGATGTTTCTGGAAGCACTTCTCAATGTGGGAACGGGCCTGAGATGAATATACATTTCGACAGACCAGTGTATATGATGAGCCCCTTTGGAGCAGGTTAGACCTTGGCATTCCTTGGAAATTTAGGTATGTAGCCATTTTGGGCTGGACCTGTCTAGCAACATGCTCCTTCCAGCCTTCTTGTCAGAAATGTCTGCTTTTATCACTGAGGTTTATATAGCTTTAAAAGGACTAGAGCCATTTCCTCTATTTCATCCTGTCACTCAATATGGTGCTAACTCTGCTTTTATTTAATTCGGTTTTACTGGAATCTCTCCATTTAACACCATTGTAAAGTTAAATGCAAATACCTCAAGGCTGCTATGAGGGAACCTGCAGATTTCATCTATCCAAGTCCCCCTTTGCGGTGGTTCTAGCCACCACAAAATACCACTGTGCTCTGAGAAGAAACAAATCTCATTTCCATCTTAAAATATGTATACATTTATTTTGTCTTTATTTATGAAACCAACAAAAAGAGAGAATTTGGAGTCTTACTGATGCTCACAACTTGAAGGACTAAACAAAAGGGGCACGGTAGTTCTGAAGAGATGAGCAAGGAGTGTGGCTGCTGCTTTGAGCAACAGGACCTTTGGGTAATGACTGTAGTTTTAAAGTATTAGTTCAGAGAGGGTTTTTTTGAGATAGATACGAGGCATTTCATGGTATCACCAGTAACATAACGCAAGATGTGACTGTGTACTATTCTCACTTGTCTAAATCTACAGATATGCATCTGTAGAGCTGTCAGAAGAACAACTCAGGCTACTTTATTACTTCTGTTTTTATGTGAGTTGACTAACTGGGAGTTGTTCGTTGTTACCAGAGTAGCTCCACAGAGGAGATATATATTTTTTTCCCAGTAGGCACAAGTGGGAAATGCAGCCATGCCCACATGGGAACTGATTGCAAATAGATGCTAGCCTTTGCTAGCACCACTCCAGCACAGTGGTTTTAGCAACTTCCTGGTGTACCAGGTCAAACTAAGACATTCCTGACAAGAACTACATCATGCAATGCTGATCCAAATCAGAGATTGTTAATAGTATACAATAGAAGTTTACATAGTACCTTTTCAAATAAACAATAAATGACTTGTAAGCACCCAGAAGTCCAGCAGGTCCTCCTGCCCTGCTCCATGCACTGCAGCAAGACAATTTAGTTAGCCCTGCTAGCTTGGGCTTCTTTGGATCCATTGATTTCCATTACATCAGCTCCCCATCACTTCCCCTTTGCTCCACCTGCCCTTTGCAGTGCAGTTTGTCTTCCAGAAACCCACGTGACAGCTAGAGTAAATGACTGCAGGGTCAGCTGCCAGCAAGATTAAATCCAACATCATCTCCTGATACAAATAATCTGATTGCTATGCTGTTTACTGCCATGAAGCTTTTCACAACAAAACTAAGATTTGGGAGACAATTTGGTTTTTCAAGACCTTTCCCTGCACTTGGGAGCAGAAACACAGTCTCTGCTTAGACCAGATCAACACCTGTTATCTAAATAGTCATGTGAAAACTACTACTTTTATGAAGAAATGCTGTATAGGTCACAGTACAGTATGTGTAACTGTTATATTCTTAGTTATCAAGTCAGGTGTGTAACAAAGCTGAACTCCTATTGTTTTTCTGCTTCCTCTCTGGCATGGTGTCAGAGACTGATGGGAAACAGTTTCCTTTTTTTCCCATAAATACTGTCTTTATTGTTTAAGGTTTTACGTGCATCTCTATTAGGTGCTGTGCTTACTCTACTGAGTACTGTGGTAAAATATCATTAGCGTCGTGTTGTTAGAGGTTCTTTTTGCAACTACATTGGAAAATGCAGCCTGCCTTACGGTCTTGTAGGGGTATGTGGAGCTAAAATGTGCCTATGGCCAAGTTTACAAGTGGTCCCAAATAACATTCACTTGTACTGAGACTGTAACTCCTACCTCCAAAGCTTGTGGGTCTCTCTTACATTAAAACTATATTCTATCCCCCCATTCCTATTTGAGAAAGCTGACAAATAGTAAGTTACACCTTTCAAAAGCATAGCTGTTTGCTTCTTCACTACTGCAAAAATCTATAGTATAAATACCAACTATGTGAATGTATGTAGTCATAAAGCTTAAAATCTCTTCGTATTTGTAGTACCTCTGTAAGATTAAACCTAATGGACTTCTGTTTGATGAGCAGTTTGCATGCACTCTTTACAGAATTAGGTTGTCCCAAGCTGGATTACACTGCATTGCAGTTAGCAATTGACATTGGATATTCTTAAAAAGGTGTTCCCATCACAGACCGTGATCCCTGAGCAGGGATCAAGTGTTGAGGAGGGAGTGGATGATGAATCAAGATGTGTGGCTGTAGCAGACACCACAGAGGTAAGATACCTCTTGGTAAGAACCTCCTTATTTTGAGATGATTTGTGTCTTGAGGTCAGCTTTGCAGCATGGTTCTCTTGTAATTAGTTCCTTTTCAGATGCTCAGTTCTTCAAAGATGGTCTCTAGAGTTCTTAAAAGTTTGAGGGTTATGAACTATGTTGGTTTTTATTTTCTTTTTAGCTAAGAGAGAAAACAGATGCTGAAGTTACTGGACCAGTAATTGACCTTGAAGATCTCCTGGAAGTCCCTAATGAAGAACAGAAATTAAAACTACAGGTCAGACAGAGGAACTTGGTAACTTCAAGATAGGAAATGCTGGTGTAATACAGTACAGCAATGGTGTTTGGGTTGCAGAAAATGTACATACTATAATGTATGCTGCTTCCCTGTGTCTTGTAGCCAGTCAAGAATAGTAAGATTATATATCCTTTTTGCAGCTGGAGGGAAGGGTCAACTTATGAAATATTAAAATAAGGTCTCTTTGGCTTTCAGGAAATCCTCCATGAGTGCTCCAGCCCAACAGAGGTGAGTCAAGCACCACTGACACACTTATATTATGCTGTGCTTTGAGAGCATGTTTGCTTATATAGACAGTTGTTGAGCAGTGACCCCTTATGTCAGTTTCACACACACTTTTTCCCCCCGTGAACTTTACATGTCTCGATTTTGAGTTAGGGAGTTAAGGAAACATCACTAACTGTCACAGTATTCAAATGAACAGGGCCCAGTATTCTGCTGCACGGCACACACATCAGACAGCAGTTGCCTTCCCCGCACTCTGCAGTGTGTAGAAGAGTCCCCCATCCCTGATTCAGTCACATGCACTGCATGTGAACATTATGCTCACATGTTTTTCATCAATCTAAATGCCTTATCCAGCCTTTCAATTTAGCTGTACAGTGACAAACAAACAGCAAGTGAGAAAGATGCCATTACAGTGCTGTCTTTACAGTGCTGTTACTTGCCCTGGAGAGGGCAAAGTTTGTACTAATCACAGAGAGTCTGAGAATCATTAAGGTTGGAAGAGACCTCTAAGATCATCTAGTCCAACCACTGATCCATTATAGCACTAATAATTACAAATAAACAAATCAAGAGCTAGGAAATAAAAAAAGAATTTGCAGTGTGAGAAATTCCTGGTTTCTGTGAACCAAGAGTGTTTATCTTTAGTATAACATTAAATAAAATAATTTAATATTGTTTACACTCTTTTAATTACTGGAGTGGAAGGCATAAGCTGAACATCAAGAAGTCAAAATAGTTGCTTAGATTTCTGTTTGGAATAACCAGATGACCCAGTTTGGTCCGTAGCGCTTGGCTGTGTCAGCAATTGGTTTTATCTCCATTAACTGCTCAACTACCTGGCCTGCCAGTCCTCAACCCCTACACCAGGTTATCATTAGTCTTATGCGTGTCCTGCTCCACCCCCCTTCTCTGCCAGCCACTTCCGTGTAGAGCTGGCATTGATCCAGCGAGATTTGCAACCCCCTACGTGACGCTTTACAGGTTCAGCAAGGAAGCAACAAGAGGGACAACATGCTTTGCCCTACATTGGGAGGGCAGCAGAAGTGGGCAGGAGGTTATGGTGGCAACAGGAAGCAGGGGAACCTGAGACAACAGCATCTTGAGGTCATCTCAAGGTGGAACAAGCAGACATTGGGAAGAAGGCAGGCTAGCTGCTGCAGAAAAAAAGCAAACATGGCTGCTCCAGAGGGAGCCAGGGAAGGAAAGAAAGAAGGGCTTTTAAACCCCGTTCAGCCATCAAAAGTTATCATTTCCTAAGCTAGAAGATACTTTTGCTTAATGTATGTCAAAATCCTGGTTTCTGCTCAGCCTGAAGAGAAACGTGAATAATGTAAAAGGCATAGTACTCTTTGGGCCAGTGAGAAACAGAATTAACATCCTTCTTCCTACAATTCTTACTGTAGGACTTTATTACGGAATTGCTCAGTCGACTGAAAGGTCTCCGGAGAATCACCAATCCTCAGAAGAGGTTACCTCACCCATAAGGGACATCCAGCTTTGGTCACAAGGAAAAATGCATCTTTCCCATAAAAAAAAAAAAAAAAACAGATCAGCAAGATCACTTCAAAATGCATTTAGGATTTACTGTTATTAAGAAACCTCACTGAGTTTGTGAAATTTGTACCAGTGGCTTGAAGTCTCCTCTCCTTCCAGAGCTACGTGCACAGCAGGAGGCCGAGCTGTATGTTTTCCTGATTCTCAAAGGGCATTTTAACCTGGAGAATGAGACAAGATGTCCTTCCTTTATTTTTTTCTGGGAATTCCCAAGCTGGCTTGGGAGCATCGAATACAATTCTCAGAAGCACATAAAAACTTCCTTCTTTCCATCCATTGCAAGGAAAACAAGGAACTGGATATCACTCCTTCATCAACATGGAAAGTTGGTTACTGTGAAGCTGCACCCTGTTTCAAGTCTGGCTGGGACCCAACTGTGATCGTTTGCCTGTTACTGCCATACCTGTCTCTACAGCATTGCTCATACTTTATAGATCTTATTAAGCCTTTGTTAGCCATGAAGGTTCAACAGAAAATATACAGTAGGATCAAAGGAAAACATCCAAGTGCATCTGGTCAGTACTTACGGGGAAGCTGACAAAATGGCTGCTAAGGCTAGCAGAAGAAAGATGTTTTTCCTCTTTGCAGAATTTAGAACTTGATGATTTAGAAGCATCTTCTACAGGAGTGAGGCCTGGGAATGATTTTTCTCACCATTTAAAAAGACATTCTAAAATACTTATTTTGTATATTAAAACAGAAAATCAGCCATGTGCTGCCTCAAATCGCTCTCTTTTTATACACTATAGAAAACTGAACTGAAAACATACCTGCTCCTAAGCAGCAAGCCTTTCACAGACAGATAGGTCTCACAAATTAGAAATAAAGTAGGATGCAGCCTTGCTGCACAAACTCTTCAGGCTATAACTAATGTGTGGCTGGAAAAATACAGAGGAAACTACATCCAGGCTCTCAGCAAGTGGGTAACTTGACCCGTGTTGCAGGGAACTAAGACATCAAATGGAGGATGACTACTTAAGCACAGCAGTCTCTCACACTATGTCCCTATGCTCTCATGCCTGCCATCCAAACACAAGAGATAAGTTGGTGAGTTGCATCTGAAAGGACTTCTGTGTACCACCATGTACCCAAGGGCAAACACCTTGTTTGGCTTGATATGAGGCCAACAGGACATGCTTGCCCTCCTGAAGTCTCCAATTTGTAAGAAAAACAACAAAAATATACAGTCCAGGTTTGCACCTGCTGTAAGTCTGGCACTGCTCATAGATTCACACCTGCTGACAGTGATGAATCACAGTGCTCAAGAAAGGAAAGCAGCATAGTGCCAAAGAGCTCTGAGCACCATTAACATCACAGACTAGATTCAAACAGAACTTCAGGTGGAGGACCCTGGTGGACAGGCCCCTGAGCTGTGTCCTACACTATAGCTGTTATCTGCTGCAGTGTAAGTTCACAGATGTCCAGATTAATTACATATTCCATAAAGCAGCTTTTATTCTTCTGAGCTGTGACAGCACAAAGACCTGTAGGGCCATTTCTCCAACACAGGAGACAGATTTTTCTCCACGCAGGGAGTTAATTCTGTACCCACTCAATTTGGAGTGATGAAAAGAATGAAAAATTTTTTGCTGTACTTTCAAGGTGGGGAACCCAGGGAAAAAAAAAGCTTTTGGAACTCTGCTTGAGAGAAGTTGTCTTTGTGTGTTCTCTTCCAACAGCAGAAAAATGAGTAAGCTGTAGCCCCTGTGATATGCAGTTTTTCCGCTATATCAAAACATTAATACCGTAGAAGAGTGCACTTCAGGCAAGCACAAAGATATAACAGTACAAAGCAAGATGATGTGGCCACTGTTAGCTGATTTCTCATCTCTGGCGCAAAAGAAAACGTAAGGCAGAACAACTTTTGGATTAGTTCTTGAAAGGAAGAAGTCAAACTTGATTTTATTTACTTCATGGCTGCTCTCAGCTGAGCATTTTGTTTACGAACAGCTTCCAGTCAACTCTGCTGTTTCTCAGTACCATCACACTACTAGCATAAGGCTTCAATATTTGGTTTGCAGATAGCATTGTAAGAATGTTTCTTAAAGATAACTTTTGCCTCTTGATTATACCAAGATAACTCAGAACATGTGAAATTTCATGTGTTTTTCTAATTAAAATTTCATGAAGGTGCATGAAATAACCTTCAAATCATTTTCCATTTATTATGAGCTACATTCTCCTTAAAAATATTCAGACGGCTATATTTGGACACACTTGTTACAGCAGTTAAGGCAAAGCACGTCTGAATGAACCATGGCAGTGGCAAATTAATGCAGTTTATCTGAGGCCTCTCTTTGTGAACCAATCTGATTTCAAATTCATTTGTTAGTATTAGTTTGAATTCTTGTTGGGGAGGAAGCTACTTTTGATATTTCACATACAAAACATTTTGAGAGGAAAAGAAAATCATCTTATATCCTTATGGCACACAACAAAGAAGGAAACAAACAGATTCCTTCTTGTAGATCCCAAACTCTCTTTACTTCTTGAATGGCTATCACTGAGGTTGATCCTCCCAGTGAAGAATTGATGGCTTACCAGTACCTTTACTGGCTTACTAGCACTTTTTCAAAGCCAAGGTCAAAGTGTGTACAACACAGCTAAGTGCGCACTGGCCAGCTAGAGGTCACACAGTACTCTTTCTAAATGACAGATTGTTAATTGTGCTTCTGCAGACAGCTGATTGAGATCACTCTCCTCATCCTTTTGCATGGAGGCATAAGCTACAGTGGGGATAGCTTTACAAGGGGAAAGTGGTTGGCCAGCCACTAAAATGGCCAATTACATGCAGAAAGCTCAGCAGCCACAAAAATGCCCATTAGTGACTGGGCAGTGAAAAGGTCTGTACGTGTGAATGACTGAAGAGTCTTCCATGACTAAGCTCTATTTCAGGTATTGGACTGGTTGCATTTCTGGATTCCTTGGGATGAATCCACAGAAGCCAATTCAGGAAACTAAATAAGCTGCTTCAGGCTGTTACCTGTTGCTTTACTGTTGATGAATACAGAGCAGGGCTCACTGGACTCATACTACCTAACTGCACAAGGAGCTCAAAGTTGTGTTGTGATGGATGAAACATTTAAACTGCTTCAAGTAAATCACCAGCTCATAATAGGTAAAAAGGAGGAAAAAAAACAAGAATTAATTTGACTATTATCTGCTTGGAAATAACCTTGGGAAGGCTGAAACCCAAAGGAGTGGATCAGTCTTAGAGAGAAGAGGGCTGTTTACATCTTCTGTACATGCAAAACACAATGGATTTAATCCGAGACAGCATTTTCCATGGGCTGTCTGGCTGTCAGACTAACTATTCTGGTCAAATAACAATGACATGAAGCCAGTACGGCCAGAAAAATAAAGTCTTAAAAATGAAGAGTTCAAACTCCTCAGATCAGTAACTATCTACTTAGGTCTTGTGTAACACAGGATTCATTGTGAGCTCTTGCATCAGAACAATTCAGTAGTTTTCCCTCCTGTCTGTTCTAATGTTAAGGCACTTGTGAAGGATGTCTTTCCTCTAACAGACTGTGCTTCACTGGACTGGGTTTCACCATCCTTTCCTAACAATGAGTTTAGCCAGCACTGTCAGATACACTAGCAATTTCTCGCTGTGTCAACCAGAAATATTACCACACCATGTCGTCTGATACAGATTACTACTGAAACTCCTGATCCAGTCCAGCGCGTTAGCACAAATCCACCTTTGGATGCAGTTTAAGGTATTTGCTGTGCTCTGGCTGGCTGACTGGAGGTGGTTGAAGTGCAGGCAAACACTGTTTTGTCAGCTCACCTACAGAGGCAGTGACCTTCAACACAGGGAAAGAGCAGACAGCTGGGAGTGGCAGTGTCAAACCAGACAGGCAAGATCAATTGGAAACCTCTCTATCAAGAGCAAATCTTAAAGTTTTTCTGTTTGGACACTCCTGGAATTTGTCAACCTTAGACAGCTGTCTGAAGTCACACTCCAGTCCTGGAAGAGCTCACCCTGAGGGGATATTAGAGCTGATTTCAGAAAAGTTTAATCATGTATTTCAAATGATTCTGGGTGTTATAGCCACTGGCACATGTTGCACGCATCTGGACTATCTCTAGGTGGTATACAAGCATAGCAAACCGAGATTCTCTCATAGCTGGTTAAGAAATCACCACACATCCAGCATTTTTATCCTACCAGGGGAACAAATAATAAACAGTCAATTCTCACCTTCATAGTAACACGCACATCTTCCAGATTAACATGCTGCTCCCATAGACTACATACAACTTATGCAGAGACACTGCTGGTCACAACACAGTGCATCTGTAGCAAATTATCTTTAAGTATTCTTCATTTCAAATATATAAGCAACACTGCTTATCAAGGCAGAGTAGCCATCACTGGAGCATGACACCCCTGCACCAGCCCAGCAACACTACAAAAGTGTTTTTTCAGGATTTCACGATCCTTCATATTTTCCTGATCCACCTGGCAGTACAACTGAGATACCATTACAGGAGGATGACAGTTTATAAAAGGGCTATTATCAGGCACTTCCAAAAGAGATTTCAACCGCAGTCTGCTGTAAATAGTTTTATTACATTTTGAAACTTCTCATCTCACACGTGACCATGACATAGACAATTTCTTAGTGCAGAGTGCTCAGCTGACTTGTGAACCAGTATGTAAGCTGTTAGCAAAAGCAGGAGACTACTTAACAACCAGCCAACACTGCCTTAAGCATACATCTTCACTGTTATTCACTATGTCTTACTGTCTATATTTATAGACTCAGAGCCACCACCTCACATCAAATCCTCATTTATCTCACGCATGGGTGGCAAGCCCAGCATTTCTCTGGTTGTGTTTCCGAGGACCAAGACACATGCCCTCCAAGCCCCTTTTAGCTAACAGCACATCCTTTTACTGTCCAAAACATCACCCATTTTGGCTGCAAATCTACTTGGACAGCCGGAGACGAGGGAGTGGGCCAGATGGGAAGAATCCATCTCCTTTTCTGCCAATGAAGACTGACTGTGATCACCACTACTTGCAAGAAAGACGATACCAAGAGACGTGGTGGTCCTTCATGTCAAACTCATCATGGCCTTCCCTGAGAAGCAAACACAAACTGCAGTCAAGACTAAATATGCAGGCAGGAAACTCACCCTTAGCCACTGCCCAAGAGCAATCTCTAGAAGAAACCTATCCCAAAGGCTGATTGATAAGACTACACCAGCAAATATGCGGACTGGTTACTCAAGGGATTTGTTTGTAACAAAAACTTGTGATGCACTTTATGAAAAGCTCTGTTTATCCTTGCCTGATGAAATGGGGAAATGACAGCAGACCTCTATCCCCCCAACTCCCTGAGAGCTTCATGTAACCAGAGACTCATTTTCAGCACCGTGTCTGTGATTTGCAGGCATGTTAGCAACTCCAGTGACAACAGCTAAAACTGTAGTGTGCTCCATTTGACTGAAAAATAACCGCTGTGGCTGAAGTACAGTATATTGGCAGCTGTCACAGTCTTGCCAAGAAGCAGTCAGTGTTAAGACAGAAGCTTACATCTCCAGCACAGAAATTGTATACCTAACATTTTTAATACAGTTTAAGGCTTCACGGTCTCAAGCTAAGAAAAGCCTCAGGAAATTATACTATCTGATCTCCCTTCTTGAGAGAATCCAGTCCAGATTATCCATCAGTGTCATTAAAAAAAAAAAGACCCACCAACCATAGGAGGTACTGAACAATGGTCTCCCTTATCCCACACACATCAACTGTTCCAGATAACAGTTGAAACAAAGCGCCCAAACATGCACTAAAGCAGTACAGACAGAATGTTTCTGTCCAGGACCAGTTTAGTCCCTGAAGCCTGGGGTAACTACTGGTAATGAAAAGTATTTCCATTAAATACTACCATTCAGCTCAGACCCAAGTTCCTCAAATCTTTCCACCTACTTTCTGTTCTTCTGCCCAAGAGGAAGAACAAACAAAAGCAGCTAAGCTTACCTATGGCCTGTCCCTCGGATGACAGGAGCTGGAAGACTTACCAAAAACAGCGCTGGCAGTAGAGGTCCCCACCACAACCATGGCATCGCAAAGTGGCATCTTCATTGCAAATGCAGCACCAGGGTAACTCATGTTCATCACTATCATCTGCCTCAGCAAGAGCTATGGCAGTTGGAGTCTGCCTCTAATTCACAAAGAAAACAAAGACGCAATTCAAACCACAGCAGCTACTATACAGAACTTCCATTGTAAAGCAGCTGAATGTCAAATAGTTCAAGGGTATTCAGACATTGCAAGAAAGCCAAAGGACAGGCTCCATATGCATGTATGTAGGTGGTTAAATAAATACCCAAGATACTCACTACTAGCATTTGCCCATGAATCTGTATTGCTTAGAAGGTAAGCACCCTCATTCAGGATCTATAGCAATATGAATCAGCGTTGCCTGTCTTGTGCTAAAGGCTGAAGCCCAGATCTTCCAGCAGGCACCACAGCAATGCCAAATAACAGACTATTCCTGCTGCAAAGGCAAATGATCAATCAGCTTTCCTGAAAGGAGTTACGTGTGGAGGGAAAGCAACAGGAAGGTCCAAAAAACAAGAGGTTTCAATTTTCTCTATGTTAGAAAAAGAAAACCGAGGGACAAAGAAAACAGTTTACCAGGAGGCCACTAGCACTTATTTGTACCTGAGGTTGGGCTGAAAAGATATGCTGGAATTATAGTGTTAAGTTTTATTCATAAGGCCTCCATTGTCTCTTGCTTTGCAGAGCCCTTGGAGAACTGAACAACTTATGCACTGCCTGACCACTGGCATAGGCAGCACCCTAACACAATTGCAATAAGATGGCTTTTAGATCAGTTGTACCTGCTTTAGAAAGGGGGGTAGGACTCAATTGCTTGAAGTCCCTTCCAACCCCTGCAATTCCGTGATCCCAAAAGTGCAAGGTGGCATATCTATGAGATGGCTGTTTTCAATAATGCTTAGAATTAAATAATTTATTGCACCAGGGACAGGCCTGTCAGGTGTCTGTGACTCACATGTCCACTTAATTCTCATAACATACATTAGAGAAGGTGTATACATTTCCATAATAGGCTGGTATCCATTCTGAATGTAGAGTATCTTGTTACCAATACCTTCCCCTGACGTCTTCAGAGGACTCAGCCAACTGATTACTATCAGATTCTGTTCTGCACATGCTGAAAGCAATGGCAAATCTCCCACTTAGCCTGGTTCAGGCTCTAGTACTAGACCGTGGCTTTCTTGATCTAATTTTATTGGCAAGTTAAAAATTCTGTACTCTTCACCTTGCTAGGTCAATTCTGACTGACTTTTCTAGATTTAGAGGACACTTTCTCACTCAGCAGAAAACCAGCCTGAAAGGATTACAGACAGCAATTCTTTTTAAAAGTAAAAGATAACTCACAGCTGTGCTCAGGATTTGTCAGCCTTGCAGATACCACTAATTCTCAGCTTGTCTGCTCTGGAGAAGCTGGGTAGTTTTTTCCCCTCCCAGAACTGACCATAGGATACATCAAACCTTTCTTGCAGAGCTGTGCTTTCCTTGGACCCCACAGTATATCATTCCAAGAGATCGTGACCAGCTCACTTACCCCTTGCTTTGTTTTTTTATGCAGGTTCTGTTGTGAGAATCCTTGCTGAGTGGTCTGATCAGGAAGAATATTGAATCCACTCGCTTCATCCAGGGCTGCTTCCTCTGTAAGCTGACGACAATGAAGAAGCAAGAAACCACTTGTTTTGAATACATTTGGGAGCCTCATTCTAGACAAACCTTCCTCCATTCTCCTTGCCCCCTCCGTGCAGTAACTGGAGATGACTGGTCTGAACACATCTATGCAGTGTTATTTGGACAAACGTGAGTTTGTTCTGTCTGCACTCTGAACACTACGTGTGCATTGTGAACAGTCAGTGCAACAGCAGAGGCCAGACCTCAGCTAATGCACTATGCTTTACAACACATCTATCAGCAGATGCTCTTCCTGTAGCTGAACGGCTGCACAGGAGCTAGTATTGGAAAAGCACTAGGAGAAGGAAGGAATGAGACTGCCCAGGAACAGAAGCACATCATTTGCATGCTCACTAGGTAACAAAAACACTGGGAATGACTGAAAGGAAAGTAAGGAAAGTAAGCAAGGCCACAGCTGCCACTTCTGACCTGTTTCAGCACTCTCTGAATGGCTTCCTCCTCATCCAATTCCTCGTCGCTGTCAGGGAACTTGCAAGTTTCCAGTGTAACTGCAGGAATAAGAGACAAGAGACTGTGACCCATATCTGCCTCATACTTTGTGGTCACTTATGTTCCAGAGACAATCCTTTGCAGCTGGTTTAGGCACTCTGGCAGAGACATATCCCTTTAGAGGGGGACAGTTTAAAAAGCACGTTACCATGTTTTTGAAGTTGGAAAAGGAAGATAGAAAGAGAGCTTTGCTTTGACAACATCTCAGAGTACGCTAGAATTATCTCAAAGAAGAGGGAAAGATAAAAGCCTGTACTTACAGTTCCAGCCTTAGTCTTAGCTAAAATCTTTCATGCTGATTTCACTATGAACCAGCCTCTACAACTTTACAGTTAATAAAATCCCAGCCTGCTTCTTGCAGAACAGAGAAATTAAATAGGTAAAGGCCTCTCAGAAAAGAAACTATTCTGACACAGGAAACTAGTCTCGCTCTTGGGACTGTATTCTTCTCTGATACCCACCTTTCTCTGGGTCTTGGCCTCTGAGTACTGCCAATCTCTTAGCAATCTGTAAGATTTTTTCCTGCCTAGTGTTTTCTTCTCGCAGCTCTGCAGCAGCCTCTGCCAAAAGTTTATTCTTCTCTTCCTCTAGTTGTCTTGGGTCCAGATTTGCATGGGCATCATAATCTTCGCTTTCCCGACTCAGGTCATTCAAGTTCCAGCCACTAACAGCTGAAAACAGAAACACAGAACATGCTGGTGACTCAGCTGCAGTATTTCTTGGGTACAGCCAACACCACTGAAGCAATAGCATGTGAGCACCTTGATGCTTTCCATTAATTAATGAGAGAAGGCATGTCACAACAGGATCTGCACTTTATGTGAAGAGAAGAAGGCGAGTCAATCTGCATTTTGCAGGAAGATTACAGAGAAAACACTGCAGCTGGGAAGACAACAGTATCCCAGATTTCTGATGCTTTCCAACAGACATAAGGGAGACATAAGGACACGGTGGACTCCTAGATCACTTGTAAGGTAGGCAGGGCAGCACATATTCCTTTCTCACTATAGCATACACATTAACAGACAGAAACAGATCTTTGGAAGCCAAAATAGATACCTTGAGGCTGGACTCCTGGACTGTCATGCTCATCAATGGAAACTTCCTCAGCTAGCTGAGTTAACAGGTCATCTGTTTGCTGTGACAGACTTCTGGTATCAGGAGGTTGGTGTACCTAAGAAACGAGGAGGGCATGGGAGAAAGCAAATGTGAGGAAGGTGGCACACTCAAACTGAAGAAAAAAAAAAAGTGAGTAACTATATAATACTCTGAGGAAACAGTATGAAAAGATGCATCTACTGATTTGGGAGACTCAGCTTATAGGTATCTGATGTAAGACCTTCAAGGTTTCATTCTTGGTCTTCTTGAATGCAGACAACACTAATGCAATTACTAAACAAGGCAAGTGGGGCTGAACGTACAGCAGTAGATGCTGCTGAATCCCAAACCCAGCTCTGTCACTGCCTCTAATATAAACAAAGTACCATTCTCTACAGTGAAGCCCACAGTATGAGCTGCATGTGCATCACTGCTGAAAAAGAAGCATGAGGAAACAATTTCTCAGTGACAAGACCGTTGCCATGGTCAGCAATAATGTAAACAGGAAAAGGAGATTTCTGAAGGGAGACAGCTGAACAAAAAACACTGAAGGACAAAGAAAGGCTAACATGCTGTGCCAGCTTAGAATACAGAGCTGGTGAAACAGGTGGGAGAGCTTACTGGTCTGGGAGTCTGGGAAGGGGGATCCCTCCCCTGCAGGACAGCCAACCGGTCCTCCATTTCCTGCGCGGATGGAACAGGCCCATGGTAATCCTCCTTCAGTGCAGCCAACCTAGCTTCAATCTCAGCCTGTGAAGGGATGGACTCTGCAATTCAGAATAATCCAAGGAAGGGATTACTGAAAACAAATGGCTCCAAGTTGGTTTCATTTTGTTGTTGTTTTTGTTTTTCCAGAATCATACTCCGAACACCTGAGCAAAAACCTCCCTAAGTCTTTAATTCAAAGGAAGAATCATACTGCAGTAATTAGGAGATTACTCTGCCACCCTTTTCTCCCAAATGACTGCCTCCTCCTGAGTTCATTTTTCCAGTTCTAAGACCAATGTTAGTGTAACCTCATATGGAAATCAGCTGACTACAGAGACTAGGGACAGACAGAGAAGCACTCCTTTAGGGAGTACAGCCCGTTGCATCCTTTAACATATCCCTAGGCATCAGACTGAAATCTCTCCTGCATAATCAGGTAACCACTTTGCAGTGCCTTTCCCTCTTAGAGACCGTATATAAGATTTTTTTTTTAAGTTTATTTTCCAATAGGCCCCAAGGCTGTCCCAGAATCTGAGACCTGTGGACTGGGGCAGGAGTCTGGTTTTGTTCTTTGAGAGACAAGATTCAGAATATAATCCCGCAGAGACTGGTACTGCTGTGGATCAACACAATGACATACAGGAAAACTTCTGCAAAATGGTTTGGCCAAAAGATGCCCCCCTTTAAGTGTGCAGCTACTGTGCCCAACACAGACTTTTACCGCCAAACAATGAAAAATGAGGAAGTGATTTCATAGGTAAGGTACTGCCCCAGGATTGTGAAGCCATTCCAAGAGAAATCCCAAGGGAAAGATTAATCTAAAACCACTGCAGAACCCAGCCACTATGGCAGTTCTGATCACATCACTGCCTTCAGTTCTCTAAGAAGGCAGATACTGAATGCCCGGTACTTCCCTTTCCCTCTCATAGTTTTTCAAGTAACAGCATCCCCTCCCCAAAACTCACTGGGCTTCCTTTCCTCCCTGAGCTTCTCCAGTCTCTCCGCAATAGCTCTGTCCTCTTTGGAGAGCCCTCGGTATCTGGAGCCATCTTGACTGAGTGGTTTTGCATCTGCCTTCTGTTGTCCTTTCAGCTGTTTTTGCTTAGCCTCAAATGCTGCTACACGCCTGTGACAAGGATGGAAAAAGACAACTGAAAGCAAAGGCTTAAAATCTTGACATATGAAAACATCCTCTATGAACACAAGCTATTTGAACAACATCAGCATAGAGAAGAATTCTCTCATTCCTGTACCAGGCTCTCCCATACCGGTACAATGAGGTACTGCCATGAATAAGGAAAACCATAATTCCCAGGGTGCAGCAGGCGTGGCACAATTTCTGAGGAGACAAGGAACGTTTCACCACCAGGCTTGTTTCCAAGCTAACCACAATCAGTCATAGATTAACACAGACAGGCTGCTGTTCATAAGTGTATTCAAAATTAGAGTGTCTCCTTCTACCCTCCAAAACAACAACCAAAGAAAACCCACAAAGCAAAAGCCCATACTTAATCTAATTCTGAACAAACAAACATCCACATCACAACCTCCTTCTTTTGCTGGTCTCTATGAAAACAGAGGGGAAAGAGCTGAAGGTCTGAAAGGTTACCCTACAGCGGAAACAGGTGGCTGATCAGCAAGCGTAACTCACTTTTTGTAGTTTTCTGGTGGTGACCATTTTGCTGAACTGCTTTGAGACTCTTGTCTGAAACATAAAAATATTGTTATCTCTGAACTCAAGACTCCACCAATGCTTCAAACATCGAATCCCTCAACCCAAGAGGAATCAGAATACATGTGTATTGATCACCTGGTACAGGCCTTTCATAACTCCATTAATATAGAGTGATCAGCTTATGAAAGTGACTAAGATGATACAGCTGCTTTGGACAGGAGGTGACTTCAGTTCTAGTCCTACGTTCTTGTTGTTTTGCTTTTAGACAAACTTTGTTTAATATGGACACCAGGAGGAGCTGAAATGCCCTTGGCCTCCCAGAGCCTGCACGCCCCAGTTCAGCAAGCAGAGAGCGCAGTTAGGTAGGATTCCCAAGGTAATTAACTTCCATACAGTACAGCTCCCTGAAAGGAGCAACAAACACAGAATTATATAATGCACAAGCTCAATAAAACATTATGGAAATAATTATGTAATCACCAGTATCATGACGACATCTTCTAGGACACTTGAACATCAACAGTAAATCTTGTGTAACTGTTTTCTACCTCCCTGCATTTGTGTCAAGCTGCTAAACTACACTTACATAAGGTAGTTAGCATACTTTATTCATTCTTAGAAGGCACAGATACAAACACCTTGCACTGTGCTAAGGACAGGCAAAGGCAAACATGGGCTACGCCTTCATCGGATCGTTTTCAACTTCTAAGGCTTCCATTGTGGAAGATGATTGTGTGAAAAACACCAACTCACACAGCCTACAAAACCATAACCAACACATACTATCTACTTGCTACCCGGTCAGGGAAGAATTTCTCCTGCTCTAGCCCTACAGTTACTGATACTAAACAGACAAGGGAAAAAAAAAAAAGCAAAAAACAACTCAACAGCAAAAGTAACAGGGGAAAAGGCTGAATTTTTTTCTAGACGTCTCCGGAGCCGCAAAGGGAAAGAGGAAGCTTTCCCGCCCGCACTTACCCGGTGAGCTTCTCGTAGCACTGCTTGCACACCTTCTGCGGAGCGCTCCCGCAGCGGGGCACCGGGGCGCTGCAGCTCAGGCAGCCCGAGCAGAAGGCGCGCCCGCAGCTCCTGCAGCCGCACTGCGGGGACACGAAGCGGGCAGATCAGCTCCCGAGCGGCGGGGCGCGGCGCGGCCGGCATCGGGCTACAGCGACAGGACGCACCCGAGGCTGCGCGGCCCGGCACGCCCTGCGACACTCCCCGAGGCCCGGCCCCGCCGACCCCTCGGCCGGACTTGCCTCTCTCTTGAAGAGGCTGAACTTGCAGGCGCACCCGTAGCAGCGGCCCTCCATGACACCGCCATCCCACGCTCCACAGCGCCGCGTTCAGCCGGCAGGCCCGGCCCCGCCCCTCCGCTCCTGCGCGCGGCCCGACGGGAGCGGGTTAGGGGAGCTTCGTTTGAAACGCGGGAGGCAGTCGGGGTAATGGCGTGCCTTGCCGAGCTCAGCTGTGGCACAATAAGTCACACATTCTCCGGCCCGCACAGAACTGCCGATGCCACGTTCCACAACTTGTAGCACACCAGGTTGGGTGGCTTCTCCTTGGGGTTCAGTGTGACAGAAGCAGCAAACCATCACCAAATTGGATTTGGAACTTGAGTTTCAGTTTTTGTCCAGACGAGGAACCAGCTGTACTATCGGCATGCCAAAGTTACCCTTATTTTCTGTCTTAGTTTTGTTTTCTTGGTGTTGTAGTCCAAGTGAATGTTGTCTTGACCACAGTGCACAGTGCACAGGGAAATGCACTTTAAATTAACAACAAAAATAAACTTAAGACTAGTAGATTTTTTTGATTCATTTCTGTAGTGCTTTATTTCAGGCTGCTTTCGTCTCAACAGAAGTGATTGGCAAATCTCTGTTCTGGTTTTACAGATTAAGAAAGCCTGTTGCTCAAAGGCCCTGACTCACCTCCCAGATAGGAACCAGGACAGTCCCAGAGCAGGTAAGGTTGGGATACTTGGACACAAACACTCATCTTTTCCACATGCACAGGCTGATGGAAGTGGCTGTGTTTGAGCATAGATCTGTCATATAAAAACTGCTCGTGTTATAAGGTTTATACATGCACAGGAATACATGTGTATTCATTACCACTGTTACTCTGTTTTTTTAAGATTAAATTCTTACACGTTGGTTTTTTAAGCTGTATGTAGTATGTGATGAACTTTGAGTAAAACTTCTCAAAATCGGTGCTGATATTTGAATCCTAAACCTTTGACCACGATGTCCCTGGTGTCTATTGTCTGGTAAATATTAATTCATGTATCTCAGAAACTGAACGTTAATAGCAAGTCTCTACCTCATTATTACACATGGGCAGTGCGCATTGTGGGCTGATAATTGTCTGTTAGATGCACATCCTCTTCCACTATGCAGTTGAGCATACCTAAGCTAATAGCAAGTGTCTGAATTGTATAAATCCTCCATTTAAGATTCACAGCTAATGGTGGGTGAAAATGAATGGCAGTTAGTATGAGAAGAATGTTTTGTATGTTGCATTTCCCTGTTTGGTGGGCTGCAAATCTACAGCAAAATGACAAATTTAACTGACGTCTGCTGGCAGGAATTCAAAAAACAGTTGGAGAAACAGTGAAGCTTTTGATATCTGCAGAAGGGAGTGCCAGATAGTCTGGAGCGTTTGTGGAAGCTCCAGTAAACTTGTATGTTCATTAAGGAAAGCAGTTAACAAGAACTCCTAACATAACTGATGAAATGTGGAAATCTTAGACTTCAGACAGAAAAGCCCTTCCTATGAAAGAGGGAACTTATGTATAATGTGTTTCAGAAAATGCATTCCTGAATGCAGCCTACATCAGTACTGTTGAATTCGTACTTTCAAAACAAATGAGAGTGGAATTTTTATAGCCAGGCTGCCTGCCCTTAGGGCTTATGACTTGCCTGCAAGAAGGGCTTACTTACAAATAAAGCACCCTGGTCATGCCACATTCCCACATCTGAGATTCCTATTTAATAATGTATTCCTAGGGACTAGTTGCAAGACTAGAATTCCTATATGCAGAAAGTGTTTCGTGACCGTTTCATGAGTTGTTCATGCTTCTATTTTGAATTTGTGAATGTTAAAACACTGAACCTAGGAAGCCTGATAGTAGAGCCCCACATCAGGCCATGAAAAGAAAATCTGAAATGTACTTAAGTTACCATCAAAGCTGTTGGCATTGCATATTTAAACTAGGGACCCACTCAAGTTTGCACTGGGGATTATTACTTTAGTTCCTCCTTGAAAGTCAGACCCAGAGAGAATTAGCATTCTTACAGTTTGATGTTTAGGTTAAGATATCAGAATTGCCTTCTCCCCTCTTCCATGAACACACACAATCTGTATTCCAGGTTTGTATAGAGAATATAAATCCAGCAGGATATGAGCCATGCTGAAACTGGAAGACGTACATTTGTACATACATGCCATACAAAACATTACTGTCTCTGACGTTGGGTTCCTCTAGCTCTCATGTGCTCTTTGTGATCAACAGTTCATGAATGGGATCATACTTTCAAAAACTTTGGAGGGAAGATCATGGAGTTTGCATCCCAAATGAGACCCAAAGTACTTAGGGACCCTGAGCCACATTTGATGAGTTTTGCCTGCTGCAGCTCGTTAAAAACAGCACCAGTTTTTGGCAGGCTAGTGCGCCTTCTGGCTACTGTACAGGTGTAGCCCTCAGGTACTGCATCCAAATTACCTGCCACATTGAAAAAGGAGAATATACTGTATTCTACTGTATCAGCATTTCTCCACGCAGAAAACACAATAAGAAAAAAGCATTTTATTAGTAACATAAGAAGATAGTACCAAACAGGTACTGTCCCAGACTTATGCTACAGCTACCCAAGTGTCTCCTCCTTGCGTGATTTCCTCAATAGTTTGCATAGCCAGATCAGCTCATAAGAGCTACAAGTATTTGTTGTCTGTTTTACAGGCAGTTTCCTACCACAGTGCATCCAGGCTCTAGGCCATTATGCCCACAGGACATCAAATTTCTTCTGAGGGTAAAAATTATCCAGTGCTTAAAAAGCAAAATATTACAGATCTTTAAAAAAGAAAAAAGAGAAATCTGCATAATTCAAGATTTTCTTAGCTGCCTTCCTGGCACTGGGAAATCAAACTGGCATTCTCTATGTGCTTTTCTTCACAAAGATATAGTTGCTGCAAGAAAATGTATTACATTTTATCCTATTCCAGCTTGGCGGTGGCATTTAACTCTTGATATACCAAGTAAAAGTAAACTGTTACCTGTCCAGAGTAGTGATTTTATTTCCTCTTCTTCAGACTAATAAGAGGTAGGAGATACCGCTCTGAAGTAAAGATACTTCACACCTAATATGATATTCTCCAAAGTTATTGGCTCTATTTCTATTCAGAGGGCTTTCCATTATGTTTTCAGGCCTCATTTTGAGGAAAAAAACAAACCAAACCAACCAAACAAAAAATCCCGACACAGTAATATCCCAATGGAAGATTTCAATACTTGACTCAGGCCATGGCTTACTTGCAAAGTGGCAGCAATAGGTGCTTCCTTCCATTCCTTCTCTCTCACTGTTTGTTCCTGCCATTAAGTTTCTTCAGCCAAGTCTGTTCCCTGCTCTGTTTCTGCTTATGAAAGTAATACAGTTATTTGAGTTGAAATGCTGAACAGGAATGTTAACGTGCATCTTCAACGTGAAGTGGTCGTTTCCAGGCTAACCACTGTGGCTGTACCTACTGTATAAGCAAGCTTGGCCTCAAAGCATAAACAAATGTCTGAAGGTTTTTCTGTATGAATACTGGACTGCAAATTAGGGTTACATAGTATTGTCAGAACACAGGCTCCTGAATACAAGTTGCTCCATAGCCATATTCCAAATTTTTCATGGGTGGTTTCTACTGCTATGGGTAACTGAGAATCTGCTTACATAGTTTGTTTTTCCACTGTATCTCACCGTGCAACACCAGCAATGGGATTACTATAACAAAAGCTCAGAGCCTCAGAAGCAGTGGCTAGTTGGTCTCATACTTTCATTCTGCCTTTTCCAGTTCCCATCTGTGTAGTTACCTATGAAATGTATAGCTCAACTTGAATCCAGGCAACTCCCAAACTGTGTCACTGTGAAATTCAACCAGCACAAAATTTGCAGTGGAAGTGAAGTCTGCAACCTTCTTTGTCCCACAGTAAGGACCAGCTGCTGGTGATGTAGGTCGACTTCCATCATGTATGAGCAAATAGTCATAGATGCATCTGTCATTATCTTCCAGCTCAAAGAATAACATTTTAAGAGATATCTGAAGGAAACACAAGGAAAGTACAGTTTCTGAATTATATCCTTTTCTCTTAGCCTTTGTATTTAACGAATACTAATTGTTTAAAGGCCCTGTTTTCATTCTGTATTCGTCCCACATCCTGACCCTATATTGTAATATAAATCATTAGCAAATTGTTTGCTTAGTTCATAAGCATTCAGTCTGAAAGGAGAAGCAAGAGATAAGATCAATTTTGTACACTTTAAATTTCTTTCTTGAGAAATACAAAAACAACACCTGTGCAATATTTCAGTTTTCTAGTGGGAGCTCTTACCTAGGGATTATTATGAGCAAAGCCTGCAAAGTACAAGCTGAACTCATAAAAGTTTCACATACACATGTTAAGATTTTCCCTTGATGATCACCTCAAATACCAAGAGCCAGCATAAAATCTTAAACTGAATTTATGTGTTCAGATTTTCACTCTGAGAATGCCATTACAGCTGTTATTTTACAAAACAAAAAAAAATTGATTCCATTAGGGAACATTGCTGCAAAGTGAAAAAATCAGTTCTTTACCTTGTATCCTACTGGAGAGCTGATGACCCAGAAGCATGCCTGGTTTTTGGGGTATTTATTGGGGTAGTTTGGAGAGGTGATGACTCCACTGGAGTCTGTGAAAGTACCTCCACAATTCACTGAGTAGTAGAAAAAAAGAGAGAATGGCATATTAACAAATATTTTGACAGTAGAAAGAAGCTTGCTTATACTCTTCTGTATTCTTTCTTCAAGCCAGGAAAGGATGAAGAAAATATATCAGCAATAGATTTTCACTGCTTAGCATTTTTATCAGCAGCTGTACCAAAGGAACTGAAAACTTAGCTGCTAAAAAAACCTTTGGAGGACAGGGAATAGATGAATCTAAAGCTACATTTGCCCTATGTGTTGCCATGTTAACAAAGCATTCTAATGGAACTACCTTACAGCACTTTCAGAAAAGAATCAGGTTATTTGGGACTGCATTACTGAGCTAGATCTAATGTCATCTAGAAATGACTCCATCAAGCCTAATGCAGAAAAACGATACATTTTTAAGATGTCTTCAACTTATGTTTTTTAAAGTTTGCAACTTAAGCTGAAATAAGACAATAGCCACTTATTTGTTTGCTGCCTTCTAACTGAAAGCATGTTGCAGCACAACCGAATTGTCTCCAGCAGTCCACAGTGCATTTTGTATGCTTGTAAAACAGACACGTCCAAAGTGAATACAGTAAGCACCGAGTTTCATGCAGCATAGCGGAACTGTTTAATTCAGAAAGTGTAAGCTACCCAAGGTTATTCTCCCCTGTTGCATAAAATGCCCTAAAACCTTCAATAACGTATGAACCAAATCTTTGTTTTGCTTCTCCCTGGCATGATTTCTCTTGGCATTTTGCAGTCTTTTGTTCTTTGCTTGCACTGCTCATGTTAGTCACAGTCATTGCATTGTTCTTATTTACATAAATCCTTCTAAAGATGTGAAGATGCCCAGCAGAGGCTCTGAGAAGAATGCTAAGTTACTCAAAATTATTAGTGTGAGACCCATGCAGCCTTCTGTTTTGCCTACTGCTAACCTTCAGCACCGTCACTGCTCATCCTACTGTGTTAGCAATACCTACGGAGGTGCAAAGACTAACAGATAAACCTGCCCTGGATTACGCGTTCAGAAATGTTCAGTTCTTCCATACAAATACAACTAATCCTGTATTCCAAGCTCTTTTAAGGAGTGTTCATACCCCTGTTGTAGGAGGCTCTGAATCCTGTGGCTGTAACAGTCTCGTCACTTGCAAACTCTACCAGCAGTGTTGATCCTGAAGCGACGATGGAAGGCAGTGGCCCCTGCCCACAGTATTTGTCCAGCAAGACAGGAGAGTTCTTGCTGTTTCCACTGTAAACTTTTACATAGTCAGACGAACAGTCTGAAGAGGTTTGGAGATCAAAAGCCTCAAACTGCAGGAAAATCTTGAGAAACAAAAAACACATTGGATTTACTGCTATACACAGGGAAAGATTCAAATTACCTCACTGTTATGAAGCAAACTAGGAATTTCCATTCATTTTATTATCCATGTGTCATTGCAATTTTATTGCCTGTATAATAGGAGCATAGAATTTCACCTGCCATCGCTGCTACTGTGCCCAATAACTGACGTTTGGTTATTGCTTATCCTTAAAAAAACACATGATCTTAACTGGGTAAAGAAGTTACATAGTAACGTTTTATGGTATTAGCAGAAGCGTTATGAAAATCATTGAGACTTTCTTCTCATTCACTATATAACAGAATAAATGTCATCACAATAAAACAACGTAGTGTAGCCCTGCTGCTCTGGTTCAGACTTTCTATTGAAAATTACCTTATTCCGACGGATGCGGATCAACCACAGGCAGTTGCTGTTGTTTGGGTATGGGGATGGGTAATTGACGGAGGAGAACGAGCCTTTGGTTTTTGGCAGTACAGAGCTACAGCAATCTGAAGGGAAGAACCAAACAGTGCTGAAGAGAATAAAACCACACAAATCTTCCAGACAATTCTCTCCAACCATTATGATCAGTCAAGCTTGTAAAAAAATTATGTCTACAATTGTGTTGACATTCCTGGTGTAAAAATTATTCAAAACCATTAGCAAACTAAATTACTTATAAAGGTACTTTGCTGCTTCATCTACTAATTTTATTATTTTTAAACAGTAGGGCTTCACCCACTTATTTCAGTTTACTGAAAAAGATCTGGATCTCTCATTAACTTGCTTAACCTTGACCAATAGCAGTTCCATTGATAGTAGTACATAAATTCCCATCAGCAAATATATGTGCATTCTTAGGTGTATGCAAAATAAAGCTTAGAACAGATTCTATCAAAACAAAGAAAGAGATAGGCACAGGGGACAAACTAACACAGCACTGAAGTCTGTTTTATAACTGAAGGTTATAAAATTAGTGATTGGTATACAATGCTTGATCTCATGTATAGTAAGTACATCTTCGTCTCTCTCCCTGCTTTCACCAAGAGAACTGGACTTTTTGTCCTTCTTTATTTCTGATGGGGTCTATGTCAGATCTGTGTTTTGTTTTTCTTAAACCTCATCCTTCTTCCCAAATGGACAAATCTAGTTAGGTAATTACATAATAATCCTATTGGAATGTGATTCACTCCCAGCCTCGCTATCAAGAACACTTAAATGCTTTTGTAGTTATCTTTGAGATTATGACAGATGCAATTAAACTGAAAACGTCTTATTTGCAGTTCAACTGAAAAGTCATTGCTGAGAGGTGTTCCTCTATACCTACATACTCAAGTGAAGAAATGCTGATTCCTTTTGATTACTGATGACCATTTGACTTAAGCACTTACACAATTCAAAGTAGAATTTGGCTCTAAAACTGTAGTCATGTTTCTTACTTTTTTGGTGGAAACTAATTGAATAACATCTCTGAAAAGTCAAATACAATATAGATCAATTAGCCTATGCACTGGGAGTCAGCACAAAAACTGCACGTGGCAGAAGCAAGTCTGGTGTTTTACTTACATTCTTTTGTGCCTCTCAGCTGGAGAGTTCCTGCTTAGGAGGAATGTTAAGTATTTCTAGACATTCAGATACCACAGCAATGAGTAAGAAGTTGATGTGGGCAAGAAGGTAGATAACTGAACAAAAAGCCAAGGGAATTCCTCTCACAGATGTTCTATTAAGCCTAAGTGATACCCATACCAGCCCTGCAGTTATTTTTTAACTGAAAGAAATCAGAAACCCACTGGTGCTACTGCAGAATAAACTAAACTTTAATCATGGCTCTAGATTGTTCATATGCTTTCCAACCTTCAGAGCTTTCCTAAAATAAGGAATTCACAGAAGTACTACCATGATTCCTAGTGGATTTTGCTTATGTCAAAGGACAGGGAATAGGTCAGCATAACTCAATGATAGCATATTACTGAAAGCAAAGTGTCCTTCCCAAGAAGACTGCAGCTTGGCACAGGGACAGTTCTGTCCCACATACGTAGCAGCCCTCTTGTAAGGCTGGGGAGAGATGGGTGGTGGGCTGAGTTCCTCTGGGGATGTCTGACAGTGGTTACAATAAAAATTGAGCTGGCTATCTTACTGCACTTACTGCACTTGTAGAGCTTGTTGATTTTAGCCACATCCAAGTTACTCAGCCCTTCTCTCTGCCCAATGGGCACCAAAGGGTTAGGAACCGGTACAATAGTTGGTTTCCCAGGAGTGCTGGAAAAATCATACCTGTAGAAATGAGGAAGTCATATTTCTAAATCATTTCTATTAAATATGAACTTGATGATACTTGTGTGCCTCACAGTTTTTATTTCACTGTATTGTTTAGAAGTTGTTTCTTGCTAACAGAAGTAAAGGAGATGGTACATGATACAAGCTTGTACGTTATGAACTAAAACACAACTGTAATAGTCTTGGATAAATACTTTTCATGAGACAGCATACATCTTAATGATGTAAAAAAATCCATCTTTCTTCTCTCTGCACCCAAATAGTGTTGTTTAAAATTAACGTAGTAGTAACTGGTATCTGCCCAGCATGGACTTCCAAACTGTTTTAGCTCAGTGTCTCAGTCTTTGGAACACAGCCACTCAAAGGCTATAGTAAGAGAGGTGACTATAGTGACAGAAAACATTATCCTGTGATTCTTTTCTTCTATCGATATCAATTCTGTTTTCCAAGAATACTGCTGACAAAGCATACTCACTCTTATTACATCCATTAACTCGATTATAAGTGAACAGTAAAAAAAAAAAAAAAAAAAAAAAAAAGATAATTCCCTGCACAGAACAATTTCTTCTCCCTAGATCTGAGTGGATTCTATGAAAGCACACACTGGAAAACTCACGCGCCATAGTGCATCACAGAAGAGTAGTCATAGGGGAGGCCCAGATTTTTGGAGTTCACTTTTCCAAAGTTCCCTTGTTCTCCTGCAAGGCAGAAGAACAACCTTTCATTTAGAGCAGTATTACTGCTATCAGACACCACCTGCTGTTGACACTGTCATAATCCTAATAAAAGTAAATTAGTATACAGATCATGAAGTCCTTACACACTTGGATCTTCCAAAACAACCAAAACTTTCTGATGTCCATGGGAGCTTTTTTCCACTGAATCTAGTAGGTTTCAGAATATAAACTGAGGAAAACAAGAAAAAATTTCAACGTAATCTATGAATCTAATTCCATTCTTCAAGGAGATGTATTCATCTCTCCACCTTCATTTACGAATATATTTTAGTACATGATATTGGACATTAGAAGCATCTAGCTTATGTCCGAAGAGCTGTGTCATACCTTAACAGAGAATGCTGTCTGGCTACCTAGATCAACAAGTCAGAGATGTGTATGACCGACCCACCAAGCTGTCTTGCTGAGCCTTTCCACTGTGCAATGTAATACAGGGGTAATAAAACCTCAAGAGAAAGGTACTAGGTTTACCTGTTACTCACACCAAAGTTATCAACCATATTCTGGCTTTGCCTCTGATCAAATCCATCAGCAATGGCTACAGCCAAATATTATAACTTACCTTAAGTATGGGCACTCAGTAAAATCTGTTAGAAACAATCAGTCCAAATACAGCTACTGGTAATGCTTCCCTTGGAGTAGCTGCTGTGCACCTCCCCACTTTATCTTAGCCTTAGAAAACTCCTGTTAGAAAGTATCATGTTGATAAAGGAGTGGGGCCCACAGACAGGCTAGAATTCACATCTCCTAGCATTCGTTCTCTGAGGCACAGCTGGAGGGAATTTCATCCCGTTCTAATATGGATACACCTGTTTCTCTCTATTGCCGGGAGAGCTTGTGAATTGCATCCTGGTCCTCTTGTCCGTAAGAAGTGAGCAGGGTCAGAGCAGAGCTGAATGCAGTCAGCATTGCCTCAAGGCTAATGTCCTGACCACTGAGCACTCCTTCTTAGGTCAACATCTGTACCTCCGTTATTGTAACAAGGGTTTGTAAACAACAAACCATCTGGACAAGAGTTCAGCCCTGGAAACTTATCAGAAGATCATCCTGACTATCTGACTCTTGAGTTCACGCAACTTGGCTGGCAATCTTGCAATCAGAGCCAGTCTCTTCCCGTAATATCCATCTGTGTTGGTCCCAGAGAGGGCTAAGAAATACAAAGAGAAACTCCTGAACTACACAAAGTTTGTGGATAAACATTATTTTGGAACTTTTTGTAGCTCAAGAACTCCATGAAAGCTCAAACTGGTTCTCATTAGCACTGGCGGTCCCTGCTCAATTACATTTTTATCTCAGTTCCTCTTATCTGCTATACTGACTTAAGAAAGTATTATCAGTAACTTAACGGCTTCTTTTGAGATGATGAGCAGAGAAGAGCACATTTCAAATGTGGTGAAACGTTTAAGTATGTGGCTACTGTTTGGCATGTAGATACTTAGTTGAACTCCTTCATTAAAGAAAGGAGTAGCAGTAGCCTGGCTGGACAAAGGGCCAGCAAACTATGCTGCCTTGTAATGTGCTGGGGAACTGAGAGCTGCACATACAGGAGAGCTAAGACCTGAACAGGCATGGGGACTTAACCCATTGTATCCACTGAAAAAAAAAAAAAAAGCAAAAACCAACAACAAATATCTGCCAGAATCTAAGTACAGTGACTCAGAAGGCTGAAAACGACGCTCTGACTACAGTTTTGTTCCCAAGAAGTTTGGGAAAAGCAAGCAGAGTTTCAAGTAGCTAAATGGACAGTAAACGATCAGGCTGCATACTGTCAAAACAAAGGATTTGGATAGCTTCCAAGGTAAATTGAGGGGGTAAAAACAAACCCCCAAACATCCATACTTACGAAGTCCTGGTAAAGGAAAAGCAGATTACGTGGGACAACTGGGAGTCTACGGAATGTCTTGAGGTCTATTTCTGTACCACTAAAGTCAGGAGGATCTCCACCATCAGCCCTGTTAGCCACATAATTTTGTTGTTTTTTTATAAACAGATGATGTACACTAACAGCCTTCATAAACACAGATAACTTTTCAGTTCATTTCCCCTGCACATCTTTGCCTTTTTTTTCCCCCCTTCCTCTTTTGTTGCATAGTCTAGTCTTCCTTCCATTTCCCCTCATCAGCTCTGAAGACAAAGAGCTCAGGAATGTCCTTTAAGAAATCCTGTTCATGAAACGTCGTGATCTAATTGGCTGATATATCTCTCTTTGCAGCATTTCATGACCCTTATGATCTTGGTATTGTGGGTAGAAGACAAGTCAGGGCTCAGCATGGCAATCTCAACAAGAATGTAGAACTACTTTTAGGTTGCATTTGCCAGAGAGTACCAAGCTCACACTGAACAAGAAATCCCACCACAGTGCACGCATCTCTGCAGCTATTCGGCCAGGTGTTGCTGGTGCTGCTGATGTGCACAGCTGTTCTCAGAAGAACATCTCAAGGCATTTGTTTTCTTTTAACACTGAGTGGGCTTACCTGCCGTAATGTGTTCCCACATAATTTTGACAAACTTGTCCCGATCGCTCCGTGCCTGTTCGTGGATGAAACCCAGTGCATGGTTCATTTCATGCTGAATCGCTCCTTTATCCATACAGCCATTTTTCACCAAGCCTACTGCTTGACGTCCTCCAATTTTTCCAAAGTAAGACCAGCAGCTAAGAAAAGCCAATTGAAACAAAAATGATTACGTTCAGCAAATACAAAGAAATATATATACTGAATATGCCACCATGGGCCTCCAGATATGCAGCCACCAAAGAGAACACACAGTCACTGGTGTGAGATATCCTGACTACTTGAAAGCTGCCAAAGAAATTGCAGAGGGAGAAATTGCTTTTGTAAAAGGGGTGTAGCAAACTTAGGTGAACAGTTCAAGTAGTTAAGCAAAGAACCTGAAAGAATTTTCTCAACAACTAAGGAATAAAATAATTTTGGATGATAACCCATTATCTTTAATGAAGTCCACTCATTTTTTCCTGTAGCCTGTTGAATGATATAAGTACCAGTATATCTAAAGAAAAATGAAAAATTGCACCTGCTTTCTAAATCTTGACTCCTAAGATAAAAGGGGAAATTACTTAAAACCAGACCAAAATAGAAAAGAAACTGAAAGACATTTTGTATGCTTCCAGACACAGGAGACAGGGAGCTTACCTCTGTCCGCGTTCAACATATACATAGTCTGTTTCTGTAGTGCGATTTACAAACTTGACACAGGTCAATGTGGAGACCTCTTGAAGAGCATCAGCAATCCAAGACCTTTCTGCCAATGCTAGGATGAGAAAGGGGCCAGAAGTCTAACTCGGTTAGCTATTCAAAAATAAGGTTCACCGATAGGATGCATTCCTCTAGATCTCTACAGCACTCTTTACCTTTTTATCCTACAAATGTAATGAAGAAAGGCACAGGGCCTTCAGAGATCAAGTTGATCAGATTTTGAAGGAATATGTAATAATTATAACTAGCTCATACGCACTCTGCAGGAGATGGCTGATGAAAAGCAAAAGACTGGCATTATTTTCTCCATTTAGGCAGAACATTAAAAAATTAAACAGTTTAAGATGCAAACAATTGGATTAAAACATCCCAAATGAACCACCTGACCCTAATTAAGTTTGGAAAAAGCAGCTTGTTTATCAGAGGTAACGAATGTCTGCCACACACCCCTTGAAACCATTTCAGACAGTCAGTGTTAGGAAGCTCAGACACTCAGTGTTTCTGTTCAAGTACCAAATATAGATTGGAGTGTTTATCTGCTTTTGAACATATTAGCCTATTTTGGCTTCCTCAATTATGAGTCATCTACAGTTACCTTTCATATCAATTTCCTCATCTTTAAACTTTGCAGAGAGCAAGGCAGAAAGAATAACCCTTACCTAACCACAAGACTTAGGTATGTTCTAGAAACACATGAACAGAGTAGCAATTAAGACTGGGCTCTCCTCAGCAAAACCAGTAGCACAAAGGTTTCCCTTTCTTGGGAGTAGGAATTGTCCAGCCTGACATCAGGAAGGCCTCCACAGGAGAGAGGTGGAGGACCCACAGAGCCCATAAGAAACCTTCTGGAACAAAATTTTCCAGACAAAGACATAGGCCCTGCAGCCTTTTCCACTATACAGATCCTTTATGACATATTTGAAAGAAAGTCAGTATTAAAAAAATTGCTTCTAGTGGTAATTATGACAAATACTTTCCTAACGTGGACAAATTACATATTTTTTTCTTCTGTACTTGCTAAATATCAAAGTGCGTAGTAGCTAGCAGAAATGGACTATCATTTGCAATTAAAATTAACTGGTATTTTTTTATATAACAAGCACTGCTTGAGTAACCACATTTTAGTGTTTATGCCTAGAATGTTTGGAGTCTTAGCCAAAGTGCCGTAGGGCCAAGAGATTAGCAGAAGAGACATGTTGATAAGTTCTCATTAAGACTCAGAGTCCATCTGATGCACGGCACAATACCATAAAACAGAAGAACAGGGACTAAAGGAACAATGCTAGCTTTACAGTGTCCGTTTGTATACACTTACAGAAATCAGAGGAGATGTTAACTGGAACTTTGACTAGCCCATCCTGTGACTTGGGCCATAAACAGCTCTCGCAGTTAATTGCACTGCGTTGTCCTCTTCTCAGGAGAATATCTCCTTCATGCACAGCTATTTTACTGTCTGGCAGATGAAGAAAATGAACATTCAAGGCACTGAGACATCAAAGAGAAGTGCAAAAGAAAGATGAGAGGCATACACTAACCAAAATTTTGTACCTTTGGAAATTTTTTCCACTGAAGTTTATTTCCCAATAACATGACAAAAGATAAGTGAATTCAGTTTAAGTGAGTCTAGTTTACATAGACTGGTCAGGCTTATCTTTCCTTGCCATATATTTATCACAAACTGTAGCTACTGGTTATTATGTCAAAAATGTACAATAGTTTTGGATACAAGAGAGGGAAGTGACTTACATCACAGGGAAGAAATCAAAGTCAAACGTATACTCATTTTTGAGGGCATATGTGGAAAAGAACATTTAAAATAACAATTACTCAGTAGTTCTTCTCAATTTCTTTATTGTGACAGCATAAATAATCAAATCATAATCAAACTGAATGTGACTTTAAAATACATCTGAATGTTGTGAATTATTTTCCACAGACATAGCAAACATTTTCAAGAAGAAAAATGTAAGAAATATGGAGAATGAAGTATAGAGAAGCAACCCCCCACCAAGAATTGCAGTTATTTATAGAGTAGTTGCAGTCAAACTCACCTAAGTCATTGTTTCTTGTAGCTATCTGAAAAAAAAAAAAGTACATTTTTACATACATATATCTAAATAGCAGAAAAATTATATTATGTAGAATCACAGCATTTTATAAATAATTTTAAAATAGTCAGAGCAACAGAGCAACACAGCAATGGCAATATGAAGTCTCAGCATCAAGGAGCAGCAACACACCTGGACAGGTTTACTTAGAACAAAGCTATAGAGAAATGCAAATTGAGTTGCCAAAAGAAAGCACTTCATCTTCAAGTGTCTGAGATGATCTTCTCTGCTCTGCAGCTCAGTTCTCAAAGCCGTGGCTAGCTTACTTGGGACAAGCTTGATGGGAAATCTGCCTTTCACAAGTGCAACAGAATTAGATAACGAGTAGTAGTTTCACAAAATAAACAAGCTGCAGGATCTCAAGAGAATTGTCAGACTCTTATTTCTTATTTATCTTCAGAGAAAACAGAGGAAGTGGAGCAATAGGAAAGAAAATCCAGCAACCTTGAAGTGACTCATCTTTGAGAACCCATGAACTGCTGCAAATTCCCTCACTGCTGACCTAGGGACAGGATATCTGGTAGTAGTCTGTTTACAGCAAAACTGAATGTCAAGGAACTCTTTGATCCATCCGTACTGACTACCTGTCCTAGAAACAGCTTTGCACGCTGGCAGGAGCCACCCTGCTCTGCAGAGCCCAGCTCTCAGCCAGATATTGCTGGCCCAGAGCAATGGAAAAGTGTTGGAGACAGAAGTTGATTGTTGTGTCATTGTTCTCCCCTCTCCCCCCATTACCCTATTATGCAATATCGCATCATCACTGGTGGTGATTGTGTCTTTTATAAAACCATGAGCTCCCTGAGTTTTGGCTTCCCGTCTCTGGGATGCAGTTCCTCATTTGATGTCCATTAATAGAAACAAGCCTGAAGAGATGCACAGCACTGAATCCTAGAAAACCTACACTGTAAGAGCAAGCTGTGCAATGGAGATGTTTGCACCGAGGCCATGTGACAACAATCACAGGCCTGCTCCAAGTTTCAGCCTCTGTGCAAATATCCAGTGCTAGAGAAAAGCCTAAGGATTTGCTGCATTAGATCTTCAGGAAGCAAACAAGAAAAATGTATGAATTTTGTTTCTGCAGACAATTTCAAGAAATCTACAGGGTTCACAGCAAGAATGGGTGGAGAGAACCTTCTAAGTATTTCACTATAAAGGTTTTAACTGATATTAAAGTTTTGCTCTGAATGTTTTCATTTTACCACACTGATTTTTAGCTCCTAAACTTTCTAATGTATTGTACATTTCTGTGACATCCAGAATTCATTTAGTTAGTTTTCTTGTAGATTATACTCCCATAACGTGTATAAAGGACTCTTTTTGCCCTTGGCTGATTATAGGATGAAATTCAGAAGTCCTCATTAGTTAGTTATGCTGCTAACCACAGGCCCTCCTGTGCAGTTCTGAGCATCCTCAGTGTCTACTGAGGAATCAGGTACAAAAGAGGCAAGGGGAATCACAGGAGCACACTGCTACACATCACAAAATGATCAAGGAGAGAGCAAAAGTTTTTAGACAATAAAAGCAAGAGAAAAAAAACAACAACTGTGCAGAGCCTGGAGCTGGGTCACTCTGGGTGACAGTCTGGAGGGCTAGAAAGGAGCTTTGAAGTTCTGCCATGCAGTTTTGCATACCCATTCCAGGCAAGGCTGTAATACCTTATTGGCTCCAGTTGCAGACTACAGACAGGAGTAACTCCTGAGTCAGGAGACTTACTGCTGCTTAATTCATTTTCCTGGCTGTCAGAAAGAACAGGGTATTTTTCAAGTTTCATATCACCTGCTAATTTCACACATTGTCAGCAGTTATTTTGTAAATGCAAAAAACTTTCAGTACTGCTTGCTTACATAATCTAACTTCATGCTTGCTTTGATATCCTAGTAGAATCTTCAGGTCTTGGACTCATTATCTCTCCAAACAATTTGCATACACACCTGTAATTTGTGCTCTTTCTCCTGTGTGCCCTTCCTCTTACACCATCTTTTGACTTTTGTCCTTAGCCATACCGTCCTTGAGCTACCAGATGTTTTATCATTGCTGGTTTTAATAATATATGTTTATCACATTCTTAGTGATGCTTATTTAGTTTCAATTTCATCCCACAGCAAAGAGTGAGCAACGAACCAGATGGGACAGACTGGTCTCTATCTTCCCTGCTCCTGAAAATCTGATCAGAAAACCAATCTGATCTAAAACCACAAACATCATCCTGATACTTTATTTTATTCAGAAGTTGTTCTGATACATAACAAAAGTACTGATGTAATGCTGCTCTCTAGTGGTTTGCCATTTAAGTAAGTGGGACATTTTTCAGGAAAAGACCAGGAGAAACTTCTCATCACAGCTCAATCTATTCACTCCTTTTTCTCCTGCTTGCACAGCATAAAGCAGTAGCTGCTTCCTGCAGAAAACACTTGAAAGCATGACTGCCTTACCTGTCTCACAATGTGTATTGACAAGCAATCATCAGTTTTGGCCCTGACTACCTTAAAACTTTGCTCTAGGATCTGCAGCTTTTGACTTTGCCACTCACCCTCTCCAGATTCACACACCGATTCAATCATCAGGTTTCTGACACGCTCTGGCAGTCCACTAGGAAAGCAAACCATTTACTTACACCACTTTCTCTATTTATTTTTTAATTATTTTTAAATCCTTCATTTTTTAAATAAACCATAGACTTCATATGATAGATTTCAAATTCTTTTCTGACTGCAGCTAAACTCCACCTTAACATCATGAGCTCCACATTTCAGCTTATTTGTATGGTTCCCTCACAGGTCGTGAATGCAAACCAAAACAACTTGGCCAGGAGAGAAAAGCAGAAGGGCTGACCCACAGGCTCAGGGCCAATGGTGGAAACCATGGGTGGAGGCCCCAGGTGAGACTGCTTGAAAGCAATTAAAGTCCATTGGAGCCATCCGGCTCTGATAGTTATGTGTTGCAACAGTCTTCCAAGTTTCGTGCAGCTCTAGCGTGGTCTGCTCAGGGAACACAGCTGCAGGCTGGATAACCACCTCCTTGGGGTCACCTGCTGGATCATCATCCAATTCTTCTGTGTCCTCTCAGACAATTATATTTTAGAATGGCTGTGAAAGCTGTGTTGACTCAGCCTTGACATATGGCATTTATCCCTGAGTCTACTGCTTCTATTTTTACTATATATTCCTTCTAACCATGGGTGCAAAAGAAGCACAATCACTCATCCTGGATCCTTTCGATGTTCGATTGCACTTTCCCACAGCTCAGGCACAGCAGTGATTTAAGCAGCAGTTACCCTCATTTGGCAGCTGAGAGGTTTCATACGTGATCTGCCTTGGAACTCCTGCACGAGCATCATCTGCTCCTGGCAAGTCATTACTCTTCATTGCACTGATTTGTGCTAAAACCCTTTCTTCCAAGTACAGATATTTTTTTTATGAGGCATTCTTCCTGAATCTGAGATTTCTTCACATTCAACCTCTGTAAGGAATGAGTTGGTCAGTAACTTTCCTGCCCTGCTCTGTAGTCAGGGTCAACTACAGGAATGCACAGCTTTTGTGCAGTAACCTTATCTTCCCTGAGGGTCTGTTTTATGTTTTGATTACCTATTGACATACTGCCATTAAAAATATATATACATATATTGCAGTTATTACAATTTTATGTGTTTTGTATGTTTTCACTTGTCAGAATATATTTCAGCAGTTCAGATATAACTTCTACTCTCTTTATTTCTACTGTTTCCCATGTGTAAGTGTCCTTATTGCCTTTTAGTGTATAGCATACACACATTTTATTTCTACCTCTGATACATAATTTTCATGCCATTTCTAAGCTTTTCTCCCTTTAGCTGCTTGTTTTATCTAACTTCTTGGCTTTTTGTGAGTTTTTCTTTTTAACATCTCATTTTACTGCTGTGCATTTTTCACTGCTTTCTGTGCAATGAGAAGCATGAAACAACTGCATCTCTGGAGAGGCTTTTGGAGAAAGAAACATGAACCCTTGCTAAGAAATAAAACTAATTCCATACATTATTAGTGTAGCAGAAATGCTAAATCACGGCTTGAACCAGTGAGTGATGGGAAGGCAGGGAGCTCAGCTATGTGCAATTCACCTGAGTGACTGGAAAGGTTGGAGCCAGGATCCACTCCTTCCCAGACCTCATTTAAGGTTTGGCAGGGGAGGCAATGGGAGATTGCTGGAATCCCTGTGTATCTGAGGTCTTCTGAAGGTAAGCATGTTTTTTTTAATTTTTTTCTTTCTTTCTTTTTTTTTTTTTTTTTTCAGTGCCTCTGGCTGGTGTATTTGAGCAAATACTTGCTGCTGCTCAGGGCCTTGCTACTCTCTTGTCATTGCTGCATTTTCCATTGTGTTACACGTGAGAAACTGCTTTCAGGTGAAATTTCTTAATAAGTAAGCATGAAGCAGTTGAGTTTTCTTTCCTAAATCAATCTGGGTGAAGCTTCAAAAATGGAAGAGGGTGTTTGTAGGGAAGCTATGCAGCTTGGAAGTACACAATAATAGGTTAGAAATGACAAAGGTGCTCAAACAGGTAATAATGTTCACTGTCTTCTTAGCGTGTCCTATGCAAAGTATTTTGAAAATATATTGAAACGCTCTTCTGAAAAATGGGATGTCTAGCTACTTTTTGTGAGTGCAGAAATTCAGATGCTGACTTGTGTAGAAGCTCCAGGGTTGCTCACCAATGGAATATAAACTGTGTAGAAGCCAAGAGTTCTCTATTCCCCTCACTATGGAGGTTGCTATGCTTTCCTTGCAAGTGGTATTTGATAAGGGAACAGAGCATCTGGTCTTCATATGTTCTCTTACAAGGGCTTATGAGGCAGTTGGGTACTATTAACGCTCTAGACAAGGAACCAAGCATATAATTAAAGTCAGGTGGTCAAAGCTGACTCTAAAAAGAAGAACCTTCATCCAGATTTAGGATTTGAAACAGATGTTCCAGTTCTCAGAAGCGTTTATTACCTGTGACTCCCAGAAAGCCTGAGCATTCAGTTTTGAAAACTTAATCTGGAAGGAGGTGACTAATGCTTAACACGTAGAATGTTTTTAGTGTTTCTGTGGCTCATTTCTATGCATTACTGAAGAAGTGCTTTGCATCAAATCCTGAGCGCAGTAGGTAGCAGTTACTGTGGTCCTGGACAGCATATAGTTTATAGTGGGAATTGGACATTTTGTAAGGCTTTCCCTGGGAGAAAGGATTATCTTAACATCATAAATAATTATTGCTTTAGTGTTGAGGACTTTCAATGGCAAAATATAGTATGTACAGTGATGTCTATTAGCACAAAACAAGCACAGTGAATGTATGATGTTGTAAGTGTGTATTATTTGAAAACCTAGAAGGAACCTTCAAGACTACTGAGTCTGGTTACTGCTGGCCTGTGTGCTAGCATCATATTAGAAGAATGGGACAGATGGAGGCAGCATTCTTGAAGTGGTGATTTTCTTTACAAAAGCACAGAAGAGACTTTTAGGACAATGTTATATGAACTCCCTCTATTGTTTTCTGATGTCTTCAGTGTCTTGAGACCCGATGTTGTGCATGATGAAGATGTGTTAGGAGGCCTTCTGTGGAAAATACATATGTGAGGTGTTAATTTAGGATTTCATTCAAAATGTGAGGCTTACAGTCGGAAAGCATTTAAAACACCAAGCTGTTAATGTTAGCAAGCTGTAACTTACAGGGGAGAAGGCAATATATTCAGTAATCAAGAGTTTCTTCTATCTTTCTCAATTGAAAAATGCTTTTCTACAGGTATCTTGAAAGTTTGTTTGCTTTTGAAAGTTGATGGTCTTGCGTAGTACTTGTACAGAAGACATGAATGTTACCCTGATGTACCATAATATACACACAATCCTTTGCTGTGAGTCAGGGATGAAATGAGATTGCTGTCATAGTGAGGATTATGTAGCATATCATCCCCTGGGAAGCATTATCACCTATGTTGTCTGCAACTTCAGTTATTTCCTCCTTAAAGCTGTAAATACTACAGAATTTGCAGGCACTGCATCCTGCATTAGAAGAGATGCTATAGAGAAGGTCTGTCAGAGCATAAGAACATTCTCCTGGTAAACTGGTTAACTGCTTTCCTATTCTTTTCCATCTCCGTTCCTAGCAGGGGGATAATGACCTCCCTTTGCCCTGAAATGCTTGGCTTAAAGCCCACTACTCCTTGTAATTATTTCTTTTTTATGTCTTGTGTTCAAACTCATTATGCAGGAGTCCTTGTTCTCCCTGAAGTGAGACCAGCACCTGGAGAATGAAAGTCCTCTAGACTTAGTTTATAAACCAAAGAGAGGAGCTGGCCTTAAACTCAGAGAGGGAGTTTGTCACTTGTGGCAGCTAGCAACATCTGTGTTGATATCAGCTGCAAAAGCCACTTGTAGATTGCATGTTGCACAGAATAAGAGCATATCTATTCCTGTTGATTGTTTGGTACTAGTCATTCTGGAATGCAACTGGTTGATTTGAAGTGTTCACCACCCCTTGGGACTAGATATCATATCAGACACTGAAATTTCTGCTACCCTGAAATAATAGACAGCTTTAACATAGACCTGTCTCTGTGGAAGATGTGTTTTAGGGAAAAAAAAATAAAATTGCCTAATGATTGGACTCTTCCATCTATATTAATGTGTAGCATCAGCGGCTCTCAGTAGAAACTTGTTTTGAGCAGAAATTGTTGAATGTAGATAGTATTTAAAGCTACACAAAGTGTGCTTGTGAGAAAAGTAAAGTACCTCTGTCAGTTATTGTATCAACACAGTGACATTGACATTCCTCTTCTTGCTGTAGATTGCCAGGCAGTTAGTCTCTGCCAGTTTCAGGAGGCAGTTCAACAACATTGTCAGTTGCTATTCCAGAGTATGTTGGAACATTAATATTGGCCTGATCCAGAGCAGTAGATATTCTGTAGATTGACTGTCAAGCTGGAAAGAAGGTCATGGGAGAAGTGGTAAGAGGGCACTGTCAGGACACTGGGATGTGTCTAAAAGTGTGGGCAGACAGTTTTGAAATAGCGGTTCACAACCCTAGGTAGATCTGTAGAGCTTCAAAGAGGTTCCTTGGTTCCCATCAGGAAATCAAACCATAGCTATCAAACATCTAATCTCTAGAACAACATTAATAAGGTACTGATCAAAGAGTAGAGTAGCTGAGTTGGTATACTGGCACGTACCTCTCGTTAGGATAAATACTTCCGTAGCTCTTTCCTGTTGCGCCATTCAAAAAGCGTACAGGTCAAAATGTTTTACTGTGGGATAGCCCCAGCAAGTCTAAAGCATTTCTACAAATATCTTGAGAGAAGAATCCACTGAGAGCACTGCTAACACTAAACATATTCCAGGATACTGTCTCTTCTTTTGATAGCAGGTATGTTAGGACATCAGCTACTTCTGCAACAAAATTTGCCTCAAGCCATGTGGCTGCACTTAATCAGGATGCACACTTGGCTGTAGCAGTAGATACCTCTGCAGGTAGGGCTCCCTAATTCATCCTTTCAGAACTGGGCTGAAAATAAAGACACAGTCATTGGATCCCAGGGTGCAGATCCTTAATGCAGAGGAAGCCAGAGAGCTGGTTACAGAGACAGCAAATCTCTACCAATAGCATGTAGAGCTACATCCCAAGTTCATCTGCTGCAGTGCCATGTAGTGTTATTTCCCTCTGGTTCCCACTACTTAACAGCAAATTTAAGTAGAGACACTAGTTAATTACTTACAAATACCTAGGACTGTTTAGTTGTGCACAGGCATCTGTTGACAGAAATGAGAATCAGAGGAGGGCATGAGACTCAGCATTAAAGGGGTGGAAATCTAAGCCATGAAAGGACTCTGGGGAGAGCCTGATCAGTGTCAGTGTGTCCCCCTTCCTAACTGCTGAAAAGGTGTGTGTGTGTGTTGGGAAGGTTGGGCAGTAACTCCTGTTCAAGCTATGCTGGATGGAGTGTGGGAATTAAGTTGAGAGAGGGTGGTCTTTTGGAGATCTCCAGAAGCTCCTGATAGAAGTGCAGGGTGGTATGAGAGATTGAAAAGACTGGATATTTCATATCTTATCTTACTTATCCTTAACCTACCACTAGCTGGGCTGAAGAGACTCTGCTCTAGCAACTGGGAAAGAAATTACTTTTACCTTTTTTCTCCTCTGTCTCAAGGAACAAACTGCTTACCTGTTCTCCCCTGCAAGTGAGGGACAAATTAACTTAAAGCAATGAGTGCAGGAGTGGAAAGATGAGAGAAAGAAGAAAGCATTTCATGGTGAGAATGTAAGAAGGGAAAATACCATGTACTCCAAAAGTAGCTTGGAATCTCAACAAAACATTAACCAAGCCAGTATTTAATTAAGGCTTAATACTGTAAGAAACAGCTTATGCTGAAATAAGTCTCACTATCTCAGTTCAACAATATCTCCTCTGATATTGTTCTTTCTGTGTTTTGAGCTTGGAGGCTGCTAGCTGACTTCTCCCCATTATTAATGATGAGAAGAAAGTTTAGTGTAACGAAGGGAAATTGCAACATGTGTGATAAGTTCATTACAGGATTTTGGCCAGAAGCATAGGTTAAAGAAAAACTACAGCTTTGCAAGCATTATGCATGGATATGTCATGTTCCTGTAAAACAATTGCATTGCTAGTGTATGCTGAAAGAATTCTTTAAAATTAGAAGTTCAAAAATACTCTGAAGATATGGAGATAGCCACGTGGATTCTATTGTTTATGATATGGATTAAATATTATCTGTAGCCTTGTTCTGGCATCCTGAGAACAAATTACCAGTGATTCCAAATGTCAGCAGAATCTAGCAGCTGAGCTTTGCTGCTTGTACCGTTCAAAGTGTTTGGCACAGGTTCAGAGTAGAAATGCATCTGAACACTTCTGAAATCTGGGAAGCCCATATGTGAATCCAGTTATGTATCCTGGCATTTTGGCAGGAGGAGTTTTCTATTACAAGACTCTGAAGCATACAAAAAAATATTGCTTTCAAGCTCTATAACTAAGGGCATGTGGAACGTAACAGCTTTGTTTAAGTAAACTCAAAAGTTCAAGCCCACTTATTTTCATTTCTTTTTTCTCATTCAAATTATCAAAAATGGTTTTCAGTGCCAAATACGTGGCTTTTCATGAAATGCAAGTTCCAGTTTCTTTAAAGGCATTGAGTCTGTAGATTTTTTTCAATCATCTCATCTGAGTTTTAATTTTGAAACCATTTAAAAGTGCATGCTTTCACAATTTATTTGGCATGAAGTGCTTTCAAATCCTTAGTTCTTCTTACCATACGTTTAGTTTTGCATCATTATATGATTGAACTGATTACTTTTATTAAATTTTAAAATTGAACTAAAATAGTTTCTTCACTCTCACAGAAAGCAAACTCTGATTAAAGAAGTGAAAATATGTGAACTTCAGACAAAACACAATACTTGACCACTTTGAAAATTAAACACACAGGAATATCTGAGATTTTATATATACATATATATATATATGTGTATATATATATACACCTTAAACTGAAGTGAAGTCTAGCCCATGAAAACTAGAAGAGATTTTACATGACTTCAGCAATGAAAGGATCTTATTCCTTGAATGCTTCTACAACATTAGATAATGAATGTGAGATGCTAGCGTTATAGCTGTGTTTCTATAATGAATATTTTTGCCTTTTTTTTTTTTTTTTTAATCCTTCCAATTGTAGCATTTTCTACCAAACATATATTCTGTTTTCATGGATGTATGTGATATATGGTGTATGGGAGGAGGGAAATGGGCTCTGAGAATCCTTAGCTGCCAATAGCGTGCCCTTTCTCATAAAACTCATTTTGTAAAAATCTCTCTATAAAGTGCCATCATCTGCCAGAAATGCCTTGTCCATATGATACAAGCATTGTGAAATTCTACATACTGTAGTGTAACTGGAAAACCTCCTTTGGTGTTCTGAGGACAACCAGAGGATGGTCATAGTTCAGTGTCTCTTCAGTATATTTATTTACTTGTCTGTGGCAGTGCCTTTCACAAACTGTTACATGACATTAAACACCTACCCTCATTTAATACTTATTTAAAAACCAACAACAACAACACAAACGTACCAGGAAACAAAAAACCAAAAATGTCAGAGTAAGCCAGTCTGCTGTGTGGGGTTCAGGATTTCACAGAACCACGCAAAAAACCATTTGCATGCTGTTAAATGGGCAGACTGATAAGTACAGCTCTAGAAGGTAATTAGCACTATCTCTTCATCCAGAAGGATCTTTACTAAAGACGGCTAAAATTGATTTTTACATAAGAACTTTCCAAGTAAGAGAAAAAACATAACAGACTAAAGCAAAAGTGCCATTTGTAATCCAAAGCAGCAATGTGTCCTGAGTTCCTGTCATCTATCTATTTGATAGCTAGACAATTTCAGCTTGGAAAGAAGGCTAATAGGTTTTTCTTTTTATTACTGCCATTTTTCAGTGTTGTATAAATAACACCTTTATAGTCTTGCTTAGGGCTTTTCTGTAAGAGCAATACATTCATATATAACGTGCCCAAGCCTCTTACTAATGTAACAACACAGAATGAAGGGAGGAAATGGAGAATTAAAAACACTAGGGAAGCCAAGGTCAACAACAAGTAGTTTTCCACCACGTTTAATTCTTCAGAAAAGAAAATCTACTATTCCAGTAATTAATAGTAACAATTTAAAAGAAATAGTTAAGTGACAAATCTGCCAATGGCTTTATTTTGCTCTCCCATCAATAGAGAAGGGATGCTTACACAGACCTGAACCCAAGGTGAAAGACCACGAAACAGGACCCACAAGTTCTGAATGTTTACCTCAGGTGTTTTCTACTACACTGTACAGCCAATACCTTCTAAACTTTCTTCACAGTGGAGTTACTAAACTGTCTCTGCATGCATGAGTGTGTGAGATGTGACTGCAAGCAAAAAGTTTAGAGCAACAGTGAGCCCTGAAAGTGAAAAAATGACAGATCTCTCCAGCTGTCCAATATCTGTAAAGAAAATACCTTTGAGGTTAAAAGCATTTTGTTTATTTTATTTACAGATAAACTCGTTATCTGTAAATTGGAAAATATGTTACTGTTTTAATTGACAGCTCTCTGCCCCTGCTCTTTATTTCTCCTTTCAGTTCACATAGTGAAAACAGCAATTTAAACCTGGCTTCCCCTTGTCAACTTTTTATGTTCTTTGTAAGAGTTAAAAGGTGCAGCTATATCAGGGATATCTTCAGGGCTGTATGTTCTCCATTTTCCTTGTAATGACAGAGCATCAGTCTTCAGTCATGAGTACAGTAGTGCACAAAATTATTTCTAATTGAGGCATTTTATTAAGCAGATCTACTCTCCGGCAGAGATGCTAAAAGTCACAGGGAGGAAAACATTTCCTTATTCTTAGATTCCAGATGTTGCTTTTTGCATTTATTTGTGCAGCAGTACTGTTCTAAGCATCCATTTTTAAGTCTGCTTTAAACATGCAGAGTATAATGACTGAAAAAAACAAGACTTACAAATTATTAACGAAATAGGTAATAATTTGTAAGAAAAAAGAAGTTAGAACAAACTTTATGAATGAAATTATTTCTAAGCACTTCCTATTGTTACCATCCTCTAAAAAGGCATTCAAAAATGTGCTGGCCATTTGGTTATGGTTGATTCTACCACCCTTTTTTTTTTTTTCTTTTTCTTTTAATACCTTGCCTTTCTTAGAAGGCTTCTCTCCCTTCCAGAGGGAAGCATGGCTTATCTTTATTTCATACAACACGGAACCTTTATTTTGCTTTCTTGCTCATTCACATTGCAACTAATGCTGAAATTCAATGGGAAATGCCGAGATCCTCACAGAGAATTCCTCTCTGTGTATGTGAGCATTTGGCATTCCACACTGTTCAGCCTGAGTGCCAGAGGCTTCTCTTAGGAATAGGCAGGTAGAGACCTATGGATCTCTGAACACTCCTTGTAACAGATCATAGTTTCCAGTGACACAGCTGAATCACAAGATTATTTAGGTTTTCCTTGTTACACCATTAGGATTTATTGATGTTTTCAAACAAACAGTGGCAAGTATTTAAAAGATGTAAGTTTCAGAGTTAGGGTGTTACCAGTCTCTTACATCATGAACTAAGTGATGCTTCCTGCTCTGTTATTAATATTTTGTATTGGATGCTTCATACAGATTCTGATGTATGGTATTGTTCAGGTAACTGACTGCTGCAGGTATGCAACTTCCCTTTACACCTTCATAACTCTGAACTTAAATTCTCAGAGGGAATTTTATGCGTACTTTGCTGGAGTCCAACTACCTGATGCAGCAAGTACCTCCCTACTTTCTGGGGGTGTGGTAAGGGTCATGGGAAGAGACTTAAATGCTGCTGTGATGAGAGATATATATATATATACATATAAACAAATTCAGGGTAGCTATTTCAATACATGAGTCTTTCAGTGAGGTAAAGCATGAGCAAGGGTTACTGCTTACATTTCTGCAAAGTCGTGGATTTGCTTGCTGTGTGTTCTTGGGATGGTTAGTAAGTCTAATGGCCAATTTATTTTATCATTGCTTGGAAGGATTTTTTTTTTATCTGGAACAGGAGGTCTGGAGGAGTTGTACTAATCAGCAGCTACACTGCCTGGAAATAATTTCCTTTCTACTAGAATCCTTTAGCATATGAACCAACCACTCTTTTAATGCTTGTATACCTAAATGCTTTACAGTGATCGTTATTTATTTCTGTATGTTAAGATCCATCTAAGGGAAAGCACTATTACTGTAAGGCTGAGACCTGGAATCTCAGTCATTGTTCAGATGTTTATTGCTGAGCCATGTCTGGTCATAAGCATAGACAAAAAGTGCTGAAATCTCATCTCCTAAAGTTAGCACATGTGACGTGCTATATCTGAAAGGTGTGTCTTCTAGTCTACACAGCAAAAATTATGCCCAAGTATCACTCTCTACCTCACGCACTCACCCCTATGCAAAGAATGGTAACTTTATGAAAGTGCTTTTAATTTTCTTGTTAAAAGTCATTTGGGGTTTGGTACTGTGACCAAATCTGGAGGTCAAAATATTTTGCCACTGGTTTTGACAACTTAAAAATATTTATTACACATGTTTATAACATGCTTTATTAACTCAGTGTTTCAGGTCCTCAGCCTTCACTGAAAACTCTGGACAGGTAAATCTCCTTGTCTTCTCTGTCCTTCAGGAAGACAGTTTCTATACTATAAAGACATAAACTCTACTGCTTGCAAATAATAAAAAAATAACTGTAGGCATATCTACAGTAACTTTTTCTCATGTTTTTTGAGGTGACACTTATGATCAGTGAGTGCCACTTGTCATGCTTTGCTTCATGTACCAGAGCAGGCTTGGCTTGTGTGAAATGGATTAAATCCAGCTGGATGACACAAACCTGGAAAAGCCTATTTCAGGTGCACAGTTGTTACAGCCATTAATGGGTATTTAGGCTAAAGTATTAGAGCTTGTTCAAAGCAATCACTCCTGAAAGGACGTTGACATGGTGTCCTCGGCACCAGTGGTTTTACTGAACACATTCATACCTAGTGAGCTGTACTATCTGCTAATGCTTCATGATATAGGTCATGTAACTTTTTGTTAGGGAATATTTTTAGTAGTTCTGAAATAGTTTCAGGATTTCTTGTTCCTAACATAAAGTAAGCAATTTATTTCCTTTTTTTCCCCCTGAGATTTGTATATCTTCTAGAATGTTCTGATTTTTCAATTGGAATGTTCTGTGAATGTTTTGGAGACATCACAAACAAGACAATCTCATTTTAACTTCTTTAAAACATTGCACATATTTAATTTTAGGGCTTCTTGAGAAACCATATTATGTTCATCTGAAATTGTAAATGCTAAATGTACAGGGCTACCTTACTTTGAATCTAGAATTCATTATTTTACCTTGATGAAAGAAAAGATAGTTTCCTCTTTAACCCTTTAAAATGTATGCAATATTTTACAGGCTATAATTTGCTTGTTAAATTCAATGCAAGTATGAGAAACTTCATGATCTGACTACAACATAGATTGCTATTAATATGCTATTAAAATGATGCAATCTAATTCTATTAATAGCAATGTCAGTTTTTTTTTACATAAATTGTAGTGGATGGTGTGTAGAGGAGGGTATTTTAGTTATGTAATTATTGTTAGGTGCGGGAGATTGTTTAATACCAACAAGTGTGGTTATGTATGTGCACACACTGTGTGTCTGAGTGCATGTCTGCAGAAATCAGTGCAGTCTGAAGCCTTCCCTGAATTCACTGTCTTTTATTGCTCTTTGAGAAGGTTCACATGCTTGAGTGGGGTATGTGCATGCGTGTGAGGGAGGGAAAAAACTACAAATTCTGCTGTGAGAAAGGGTTAAAGGGTATTTCTCTGAGAAGTGGTCCATTTAAGGACTTAAGGAAGGGAGAAGCAAAGCAAAGGGGCCTCTGGAGATCTCTGCCCACGTGGGACAAGGAAATTGCTTTGTTCAGTGTCACCCATAAGTCTCCAATTTAATTGAAAAATAAAAACTAATCTTAAGGCACCCCTTTATTACGACCAAGACACAAGGCTGGTTTGCCCTTCCAACTCTACAGCACTAGATGAAGTGCTGCTGCACGCCCCAGACCACCCCGCGGTGGACAGCTTCCCCTGCGGCCGTAAAGGCTCGCAGCGCAGCACTCTGCCTGCAGCGCATCCCTGCAGCCGGCCGCTCGACCCCGCTAAGATGGCGGCCCCTGACCCCCGCGCTTCCTCTTCCGGCCGAGGTTGCCATGGCGCTGCCCCCCCTCGGCCCACCCTCAGCCGCCGCCGTGTGTGTTTACATCGGGCGGGAGGAGCCGGAGCGCTGGGGGAGACGAGGACGCAGCCGGCTGCGACGGCCGCCCGCCCTCCATCCCCTGCGGGCGGTGCGCGGGGAGACGCGGCATGAAGGTAAGGTGAGGCGGGGGGCGGCGGGCACCGACCCGGGCGGGCCGGCCGGCACCGCGGCGCGGGGTTCTGCGATCTCCTTGCGGCTCAGGGCTTCGCCTGCGGTTCTCCTCTCTCGGGCCCTTCCGAGGGCGTGCGGGAAGGCAGCCCTCCTGGTTGGCTTGCCGTGCAGTCCCTGGTAGGGATGAGGTCTATCGTCTCGTTTTGAACTTGGTGTCCTGGTGGAGGTGGATGCTGGGATCGGGTTATTAAAGTTGTAATGCAATAGCTCTCGCTGGAAAGGTTGTCTTTGCTGTTGTGCTTGCTCGAGGAATCAGGCAGAGGATTACATCGCAGCAAGGACTTACGGTTGTGCCAAGGTGTTTCCTTCTACTGATCTCTTTTGTTTGCAAGTATATATCCTTATGAACTGCTCCCCTCCATCCATCTCTCTGAAGTATGAGGCACATCAGATGCTCCCTGTCTCCTCAGTTTGTCTAGCAGTGAAAATTTTATCCATCCTCTGCATCGTAAGCTCATGGAGGCAGAAACTGTATGTACCTATGGCCTGCACCTGTCATGATGGGGAATCCTGACTCAGGCCTTTCTGCGAGCCTCCGAGCCAACTGTGAGATGAAAGTTGCCCAGTTTATGAACACTTTGAGTCCTGGGCCATGAAAATTCTGGTCACTCAAGTTAAGTATCATCTGCACATGCATGAGGGGCTCCAGCTCTGAGTGTCTGTGCAGCTCTCACGGGTAGAAAAAGAGAGGCAGCTTCCAAGCATGTGGAAAGAAGTATATATGAGTCACAAAATTGCAAGGAAAGAACCTCGAGAGATTGAGTCCAGCCCTTTTGCTGAAGCAAGTTCAATAGTTTCTATAGGTAGACACCCAGAGGGGTCTTGAATAGTTCTGTAGAAGATGCCACAACCTCTCTTGGCAGCCTTTTTCAGTGCTCCATCACCCTTACTGTAAAGAAGTTATTCCTGCTATGCAGTGTTAGTTTTTTATTTTGCTTAACAGCTGAGGGTGTTGATTTTTTCTTCTGTTTGATTGCTTGCTCTTATAGAATGGGATAACAAAAATATGTATGAGGAAGGTATTTGTAAACAGCCTTATGGCCTTGGGTAAGCTGTTGGCTTGCACTGCATAACAGAAATCTCGGCGTGTTGGCTGAGTACTACATCCAGCTTGAGGCCAAAATAGAGAAAAGCTGCCTTTCAGCTTCTGTTTTATTGCATGCGGGGTAAACTGCTGATTATTCTTGTTAAGCCCCCCCCTTATTTCTGCTGAATTCCTCTTTTGCCTTGACCAGGGTGGGAAAGCTCATGGCTGTTTTGAATGGCCTAACAGAAAATAGGGCAGTGTGTGAGTGGAGTTGTGTTGTGGTTGGAAGAAATTCATGTGTGTTCTGACTTCTTTTTTTCCCCCTTTTATCAACTGCGAGCATTTCAGTCCAAGAAACTCCATAGTTTTCAAGTAACTTACTTCAGTATGTATTTCTTTCCTTCTGCTATAGTTTTTGCCTGAGTTTCCTCAGTGTAAGATGCATAATTTAAAGTCTTAAGATATGGGTTGTGTGTGGTGGAAATAATTATGTTTTTAATAAACAGCTGTAATGCATCAAAAAAGTTTGTGCCTGGTTTTTTTAGCTCATAAAATGGGGAAGAAATTGGAGAGGAAGAGAGTTCTGTGTGGTGTGAGAATTGGATCTGAACCTTTTTCATGGACCTGCTCACAAATAACTCAGTCTGATTTTAAAACAAATCAATTTAAAGTTTTTTAAATTGTTGATCAGTGCAGGAAAAACAACATTTAAGAATCAAGCTTTTTGAGAAGTTAGCTTTCCTATTTCTTCCCTAATTGCTGCTATGCCTTGGGAAGTATATCTGAAGTTGTGTGCCTCTTATCAGCATTTGTTTTGAGCCTTTTTTGTTGTTGCTGATTAGCAGGTTGCTGAGAATGCAGGGCTGTCAGAGTAAAACAAGCTGATGCTGGCTTGTGTAAGGATGATCTGTCTGTTTGGAAGAGTGGAAAGCAGCTGAGGAGAAGTGGTAGCATCAGGGGAGTGATCCTTCCATGATCTGTAACTAGTGTCTGATGGTTGCTGGGGAAACTAAAGTTTGTGCTTTATTTTTAAGTCAATCAAATAAAATAAGCGTTCTATTAAAAAGGTACAGGGAAAGCAACATGGCAAATTAGTTGTTTAAAGCTTGAAGTGCTGAAGCAGGAGAGGATTCAGGATCATGTCAGTGTTTGCTTTGCTTCTGTTCCCGTCTCCTTCAGGCACTGGTGATGCTTAGAGATGGAGTCTATGGAGCCTTCCAGGCAGCACAAAATATAAAATTGGTTGAAACCTCCATTTCCTAAGCCATAAGATAGGAATGAGATGCAGTTAGCTTGAGGGTGGACCAGTGCTATACATTGGAGTACGTATGCAATGTGTGAAGAATATCAGAATCACAGAATTGTAGGTGTTGGAAGGGACCTCCAGAGATCACTGAATCCAAGCCCTTTCCAGAGCACAGGCTGCATAGGTATGTGTCCAGACAAGTCTTCAATATGTCCATGGAAAGAGACTCCACGACCTCCCTGGGCAGCCTGTACCAGCGTTGTGTCACCCTTACTGTAAGTAAGTAAAGTTCTTTTGCGTATTGTTGCAGAACTTTCTATGTGCCATTTTATGGCTGTTTCCTCTTGTCCTGTCCCCACAGACCACTGAAAGAAGGTTGGCCATATCCCTTTGTCTCCCGCACTTAAGATATTTATAAACATTAATAAGATCCGCTTTCAATCTTCTTTTCTCAAGGCTGAAATATGAAATATTTTCTGGCTGAAATATGCCAAGAGAAAAAGCTTTTCTTCGAGGGCAGAAGATTATGATGGCAGGAAAATGCACCAGGCTGCATTAGGAGCCTGGGTACCAAGCCTCTTAGGATAAGAGGGCTGTTCCATTTACTGGGGAAGTGGATAACAGTGGGGAAAGCACCTAGCCTTCACTCATCACGTTCTCAGATCTTGTTGGAATTGAAGAATGGGTTTGCTTCCTGGCCAGCCACCTCTTTACACCTCATTTTGAACAGGTCGATGAATTAGGACATTAGAGTCACCCCTGGTGGCTGCCTGATGCAGCAGCTGCTGCAGTGACTGCTTCTACCAATGCTGCTCCTGTCATTGCTCTAACTTAAATGCACTCAGGAATGAAAGGCATTGAGAGAATCTGGGGGTATTGAAATTCTTCTTTGGGAAAGCAGGCTCAAAGAGGTGATTTTGTTGAAGTAGCTGCTTACCTTTTCATTTAATTCAGATGATTGTGTAACGTATAGGGAGAGGTGGTGGTGCTTGTGTTCACATCTGAGTTACATACTTTGGAATGAGAGTGTGTTGTATGAAAATGTTTCAACTCTGAGAAACTTTTATAGCTGTATTTAAGAAAACAAACGTGATCTTACTGCCTGTAGTTGTTCTGTTTTTCTAACTGCTTTTGATACCTGCTGCTGGCAGGAGAATACTAGAGATCTAATATGAGGCAGGTGTTTTGAAGATGAAGTCCAATCAAAAGTTAAGAAAAACCAAAGTAAATATTTCTCTTGCTTGTAATTTCAAACAGCTTGGTTCCTGAAGGGTGTCATGGATTGTCCTGTCAAAACTTGACGTACGTGTAACTTTGTGTCTGTGATTCTGCCTAGCAGGGCTCGTGACAGCTGAAATGAAAAGCACTTTGGAAAGGAGCGGCTTATAAAAGCGAGAACAGACAAGATATTGCTTGCTGTGGAGTATGTTGTCTTTTTTTTTTTTCTTTTTTTTCCCCCAGCATGTAGTCCTAAATTTTTTATAGGAAATGGGAGGAAAGTGAATGTAACTGATAGAAAAAGTAAAAGGGACCACAGACTGAACAAATACTATAAATAGCTCTGACAAATATTTGCCTATGATGGAGCACCTCTGGTAAGTGCACAACCCTATGAACTTTGTAGTGGTTTTCCTTTCCCAGTGTTTTACCTGAATTTCAGAGGAACAGAAAGAGGATTCATGCCTTCAGTGTTCTGGGCAAGGTATGTGCTAGCAGAGGTGGAGCTCTTTAAGCAGTTCATTTTGTGACTGAAGTCATGAAAGTGGCTTATGCCTGTGTTAGCAGACTTTGTGATCTTACCACTTGTGCACTGCTGCTGAAGTTCTTTCTAGTGCAATTCCTGTGCCTCCTTTCTATGTAAATATCAAGGGAAAACCTGTGCACCTTGGAGATCCACAGAAACTGCAGGCAACTGTCAACAGAGTAAGTTTTTCGTATGAGTCAACAGGTGCAGTATCTGCAGTTGTTATGATCAAGTGTTTTCTCTGTCTGACAGCTGTTTTGTTGCTGGGTGAAGTAACTCAAGCTGTAATGCTGTATGCAGCAACTTGTGATCTTATTTATACTTGTTGCAGTTAATTTGGAAGCAAATGAGAGAGAGTTCTACGATGCCTGAAATAAAAGGACATTATTGCTGGCAGCGCTTCTGGCTTTGAGTTGATGCATGCTGGGTAGGTGTAAAATTGGAGAGCTTGGGGCTAGCGGATGTAATGCTTGCTCTGTATGTTAAGTAAATAATTTGAGATGTTATGCCTTTAGAACACAGTGACAATCAATGCATAGAACAACATGCAACACTCTGAGCTTAAAGAGCTGACATTCTCCTTTGTGTGAAAGCAAATAGACTTTACTACCTAGCCATCAACAGAAGCACCAGGATAGTGATATGCAGTAAGTGCAGCATATTAAAATCTCCTTGTTAATTTTTTTTTGTCTAAAAAATGAAATTTTAATTTTTGAAGAAATCAGTATCTGTTTCAGGCTGTTCCTTGGAAAGCTCTGACTATTGGGAGTGCTCATGTTTCTCAGGTTGGATACATGCTTATGTACTTTGTATCTTGAGTTTTGTCACAGAAACATTGCATTCTAGCTGTGAAAGCCCTTGGAAAAACTGTTTATTTCAGCTCATTAAAGGTAGAACAGTAGTTGTGCACTATTAGGGAAATGCATGCAGGTAATGTAATTCAAGTTGGCCATATGAAACCCCTGTTAAGGAACACTGCTTAGTGCAGATCTCTGTGAGCTTTTTAAAGTAGTGCATGCGAAAGCCTCCCCTTACAGAGGACAACAACAAGGAAAAAAGTGTTGTCTGTAGCGTGGTTAAGACAATACTAATGAACTTTGGTACAGACCTGAGCTATTAAGCAGAGGGCTTCTCATCTGTATTTCAGACAAATTTCTCATGCAGTCTCCAGCTTTCTTGAGTATAGAGATACTTGCATGTCTCATTAGGAAAACGGAAAATATTCCTCCTACAGTCTATGTTGTCCAGCTTCTTTAGTCAGTAACATTGCTGCTAATCATTAAATCTACCTGCCAAGAAGCAAGGTGGGGAAAATTTACTGCTTTTGCTATTTGAAAAAATTGTGGGTCATAAAATCTCATTAGCGCTTATTTTTGATGGTAGGAGTATTTTTTCCTCTTCCCCTATGACGTTACCTATATCAGAGAACGATCAGTTGCTGTTAGAGGTTAATTGATATTTTAATATATTGGTAATTATTTAATTGCTTTCAAATTGGTGTGCGGTGCTGTGGGATTATGCTTTGGTCCAGCATCATTCCGTATCTGTGCTCTGTTTCAGAGTCTGTCAGGTGTTGCTGTAGTGACTTTTCTGCATGTATTGGACTGTCCCCAGTTTTACTGATTGTTAATGTTTGAATTACACTGTGCAAAGACACTTTGCCTTCATGGAACTGATTTTTTCCAAGCGAGTGCAATTCTATGCCGTCAGTTTTTCAGCAAAAAAAAAAAGGCATTCTGGACGAGGAATACTCTTCCTTGTGGAGACAGCAGTTCAAACTGGAATTGATAGCAAATCATGGAGCCTTTTTCTGGGTAATTTTTGAGCTCTCATGCTGAGCAGTATATTATCTCTTGGCGATTACACTGTTGAACCAGCTCAAAGTGAGGAGTGCTCTTTGGGTCAGGTCAGTACGTGATCAGAAGTGAGGTGTTTTGGTTTTGTTTATTTTTAAAAAACGCTTTCTGTGCTAACACTAATTTAGTAACTAAACTCAGATGGAAAAGATTTTCAATCAAAATAGAACTCATTAAAATTGCTAGCTCAGAAGTGCAGAACTGTCAGAACTGTCGCTGACTGTATTGACTTTTTGTTGTGAGAGGGTAGGAAGTACAAAGCAGACTGTTTACTATCTTGCTGAATGGAGAATAGACTGTGGCATTGCTTTGTTGAGAACTTATTTATGCCAAGTAAATCCTAATTGGGTTTACTCACAGTGTGGAGTTGTTTTATTACTGTAGAAATAGGATTTGACTCTTCTACTGAGTACAATAGAACTTGGGCTTGATTTGGGGTTAGCTGCACAAAAACTGTCTCATTGCCCACTTCCTCTGCAGGCATGTTCTGCCCCATTGTTAAGACAAAATTAGATGTTGTTGAAATCACAGCCTTCCTAATGTGTTTGCCCAAGTGCAGAGAAGAACAAGTAATCTAAGCAACTTTTCCAGTACGTTCTCACAGTGTACTATGAACAAAGTGCTATAATTTTACACTACTGTCATCCTCAGCATTTCTATTTCTGTACTTTCCTTTGTTCTAGGGGATTTATAACTGCAACTCAAATTCCCCTTGGGCTGAAACCTAACACAGAAGCTCTCATTATGGGCTAACCTTGTTTTGCAGAATTAAAAGCAAAGCATCCATCAAGAGGCTCTCTTCAACCTACGGGAAAGTGAAAAAACTGTTTATGGTTGCAGATCAATTTTTCCTCTCCTCTGCAGGAGAAATGCAGCCAACTTTGGAAACCTCTGAGGTGTGGGTGTGCAGTTAAGTGCTGGCTGATTCACTGGAGCGTTCCTATGGCATTTAGAGAAATTTAAATGGAAGTCTTAATTCTACAATGTACTGAAAGTTTATTGCTGAAATAAAACCTGCAGATGCAACAAACACCTGCCTCCAGAAGGTGCAGCAACTGTGCTGCCAGCTTGTTTCTGCAGTTGAAGAGCAGCTCCCAGCACTGGCGTTTAGGCTGTAGTTGGTAGTGTTGGGTAGTTCTGTGCCTTAGCTGAAATTAAGTACTGGTAGGCAATTAGCTCCCTGGAAAAGAGACTTTGTGTTGAACTACCTACACCATGTCTATTTATTGAAAAAGCAAAGAGAGAAGTCTTGTCTCCTTAGGAACTCAGGCTTTTTGTCTTTCTATAGAAGTGGAAAGGACATTCCATCCTAAGCCACAAGTCACTTCCAAGTGTGAAAGATGGGATAACTTAATTTGATTAAATATGAAATGTCACAGGTAAGATCTCTGGAGCTTCATGACAGTGCTTGGATAGAGGAGAGACCCCAAATTAACACCAGTCTTAATGATGTCACTGTAGGAAAGCCGGACAAAATGTAGCTGTTGTTAGTAGGTCTGACAAGTCTTTTGTCATCAGCACGCATTGGGCCTAACCGTAACGTGTCCCATTTCCCTTCTGTTTGGAGGAAACAAACCTGGGATGAGAACTGGTGGGGGCTTGTTGTGCTTTTAGGAATGGGGAAAGTATGTGATGTGCTGGAAACCAATTATATTTAGTCTTGTGGGCATGAAATAAGTATTCTTTAAATGTAACAAATAAAAGGTCAATGCTTTCACTAAGGTACTTTGAAAATGCCATGTTAGATTCCTAAAGCTCTTTGCAAACTCTCCCTTGCTTAGGGATGAGTTCAACTGTTTCTTCCCACAGATCCACCCAATTTTGTGACACTCTAGAGGCACATCTGTCCTTCATAGTTATCAGCTGAGATACGTTTTGTGCTACTTTTAAAAACAAACAAACAAATAAAACCAAATAAAGTGGTGTTGGACCAGTGCTCAGAGTGGAGTAGTGAAGCCTTTACTTCTGTTAATTTTCTTCTGTTCAATTGCTTTATTGGAATGATGTCTATGTAGAGTACCAGATCTGAACAGCGGTACTGGGCAGGACAGAGGACATGTGATGATATAGGCTGACAGCTGTAGTTTTGTGTAGGATGAAGAAGGAGCTGTGACCTCATGGGCCTCTATGGAGGGGCTTTTCTAGAAGGAAGGCAGGTTTGAACAGGGAAAGAAGTGAAGCTCTAATCTTAAGGGCAGTGCAGGGACAAATTTGAAGATGAACATTGGAAAGGAGAAGCTGCTGTGAAGTGTTCAGGAACAAGAATAGAATCTAGGTCAGGAAATACATACTTTTTTTTTCACTTGAAATTGCATAGAGGAATTAGTAGCTGGAGATGGAGTTTGGCCAGGAGGCCAGATTAATTTTTGAAGGCTGGTCTAAGAACTGAAATGCAACACTGCTGGTGTAGCCGTGACTTTGGGCTTTAAACTCCTCCAGCTTCAGCTCCACAAAGGGGAAGTGATTCCTAATAGACTTCACTATAATGGAGAGAAGTATGAGAGTACCCATGCGTGTTGCCCAGTGGGATCTTTTTTTGCTTTGGTTTTATTTTTTTTAAAAATGGTTATTTTTTGACTTGTTAGAATACAGTGTTTAGAATTGTAAGGTATGTGCCTCTCTTTGGGAACAGCAGTGCAGCTGTTTTCTTACTAGTCATAAACTGGAGGGAACTTGAAATATTTGCCCCAATCTGCATGAAATTACAATAATAAAAAAAATCCAGTGAATTTTTACTTACATTATTTTCCCCCCTTGCTGTTGGCCTTGTTTTTTTTCTTGGTTATTCACTAGCCTAATCGTTGATCAGTGAACAGTGAGTGAACAGCCTTCAGTTTAAGATTATACATGATAACTAGTGGAGACTAGAAAAATAGAGTCCAAAAGGCCTGAATATGTGTGTGCAGAGGGGACTGGGATTTTTGGTTACTTCAAGATTCCTTGTAGGGACTTACTAGAAAGCTTAGCAATTCCCATGACTTACGTGTTTGGGTATTTACAATGACAGTCTTGTGTCACTGTTGACTTAGATGCAGTATGGGCCAATCATGGTTACCTAGTGTTGGGAGTGCTTCTGTTGTTTCTTCTTATTTCTTTATAAACTGAGAATTAGATGGTATAAGCTGTTTGTGTGGCTGACTGTGCTGAAATCATATATTGATACAGTTGTCAGTTTCAGTGTTACTGACATTACTCAGTACTTTGTGGAAAATACTGACCCTCGCTGAGTGGGAACCTTCCTTCTTCCTTTCTGTCACTGCAGCATTTGTAAAATAGATCGTCTTTAGATATACAGAAAATCCTGGCATAATGCTGAAGTGCTGCATTATACTCAAGTGTTGTGTCCCAGGGAAAAGTGTGAGGTGCTGATAAGTGATTACACTCCTTTTCATGGCACTTATTTAATTCAATACTGGCAGTCCTCTCGATCCATAAATACATAGCCTTCTGTGAAACACAATGTGAGACAGCAAAATGCAGTTCTTTTCAATTGTATGTTCCTAGGCTCTGTGCCATAACCTATTCCTATAATAGTACATGTTTAAATCAGTGCTTCTTCAGTGCCTCTAGTGAGGAATTGAACCACTTTCTCAATTTAAAAGACTATACAAGCCTATATAATGAAAAGAATATTGTGCAGTTAACAACCTACTGATGTTTCTGAACTGTTGATGCATCTTCCTGCTTCTTAAATGCTTCTGGAATAGAATAGTTCATTTGGAAGGGACGTACAGGGATCAAGTCCAACTGCTTGACCTCTTCAGGCTAGCCAAAAGGTAAAGCACGTTATTAAAGGCATTATCCAGTTGGAGGGAGCATCAGTGTAGAAGCAATGTCTGCGTGCATTACTTCTGCCATAGCTGGAGCTTGAGATGATTATTATAGAATTGCTGTACACTGCATGGCTGCTCATCTGTAAGCCATTAACTTATACAGTTGTATGTATCCCACTCCATTATTCATCCGTCAAGGATCCTTAGGAATGAAAAAAACAAACCTCACTGATGCCTCATTCTGGAAATAATCATTTAAAACACAAAGTGCAGACCAAGAATTTTATCTGTAATTTAGTTATAAATCTTGTTTTAAGAGAGTTTCCTAGGATTTTTGTTTGATTACCATGCTGCCAGAACTGTGGACATCTTGTACTAAAATTGATGACTGTATTACCAATCTTGCAGCAGACCTGGTGAGCTGAACTCAGTAGATGTAAGTAAAGAGGCAGTGGACGTATTAATCTAATATACAGAGCTGTTGTGAAGAGTTTATATCTCGTGAATGACATCTGTCAATTTTTGAGGCCTAGATATTGCTTCTAGGTATGGAAACTAGAACTTAACATCTCATCTACTATTAACTGTTTCACATTTTAATTACTTAGCAAAGTTCAGTACTGGCACTCTGCACACTTAGTGCTTTCAGTGATTAAAGTGATATACTGAAGTCTGATAAACACAGATGTTTGAGACTGCTTCTCCTAAACCTCCCTACTTAGGGCAATTAGTGGCAAGATACGAATGTGATAAAGTATCACTGAATAATTTTGCTTATACCATAGAAAGCATTTCCAACCTTTTTTAGGAAGTAAGAGATTTCAGGGTTTCTTGTAGGCAACTTCTTTATTTTTTGTTGTTATTTTTAATATTGAATCTTGAAATATAGAAAGTAAATTAGTTTTTCTTCAGTGTTTATTGGAACAATTATCAAAAATACAAAAAAAAGTGTTCTGAAAACAGCTCAAATTACTGTGATTTCTTAATAAAAATAGATTCACTTTAAATATTATTTCCCTCTCTCTGTTAGATGTTAAAAACATTCTATAAAATAGTAATCTTGGATCATGAACTTTTCTTCTGTGGGATCGCAGTAGCAAGTGTTAAAGTTCTGAATTGGAAGTGGGTGTTATCAAACAGCATCTCAGCCACAGACTTTGTGGATCTGTTCTGGGCTCTGTTTTCTCCCAGCTGAATCATAGAATCGCAAGGTTGGAAACGACCTGCAAGATCATCTAATCCAACCGTCCTCTCATCACCACTGCTACCACAAGCCTCTAGCCCATATCTCGTAGCTTCTCATCCAGATGCTTCTTGAACACTTCCAGGGACGGTGACTCCACCCTTCCCTGGGCAGCCATTCCAGTGCCTGAACACTTGCTGAGAGAAAAAGTTTTTCCTTACATCTAATCTAAACCTCCACTGGTACAACTTGTGGCCATTTCCTCGGGTCCTGTTTGTTGCCTGGGAGAAGAGGCCAAACCCCTCCTCATCACAACCTCCCTTCAGGAAGTTGTAGAGAGCAATAAGGTCTCCTCTGAGCCTCCTCTTCTCCAGACTAAACAATCCCAGCTCCCTCAGCTGCTCTTCATAAGACTTGTGCTCCACACCCCTCACCAGTTTTGTTGCCCTTCTCTGGACACGTTCCAGGGCCTCAATGTCTTTCTTGTAGTGAGGGGCCCAAAACTGGACACGGTACTTGAGGTGCGTTCTCACCAGAGCTGAGTACAAGGGGATGATCGCCTCCCTGCTCCTGCTGGCTACACTATTTCTATTGCAGGCCAGGATGCCATTGGCCCTCTTGGCCACCTGGGCACACTGTCGACTCATGTTCAGCCAAGTGTCAACCAACACCCCCAGGTCCCTTTCCTCTTCACAGTCATCCAGCCACTCAGCCCCAAGCCTGTAGCACTGCATGGGGTTATTGTGGTCAAAGTGCAGGACCCGACACTTGGCCTTGTTGAACCTCAGCCCAACGATCCAGCTTATCTACATCCCTCTGAAGGGCCTCCCTACTCTCAGGCTGATTGATGCTGCTTCCCAGCTTGGTGTCATCTGCAGACCTACCGAGGGTACGCTCAATCCTTTCATCTAGGTCACCAATAAAGATATTAAAGATGGGTCCCAGTACTGACCCCTGGGGGGCACCACTTGTAACAGGTCTCCAGCTGGACTTAACTCCATTAAGCACCTGTTGGGCATGGCCCTCTAACCAGTTTCTTACCCAAAGAAGAGTATACCTGTCCAGGCCATAGGCAGCCATTTTCCCTAGAAGAATACTGTGAGAGACTGTGTTAAAAGCTTTACTGAAGTCTAGGTAGACCACATCAACAGCCTTTTCCTCATCTACCAGTCTGGTCACCCAGTCATAGAAGGAGATGAGGTTGGTCAAATACAACCTGCCTTTCATGAAACCTGTGCTGGCTGGCCTGATCCCCTGGATGCCACGCACGTGTCATGTGATCTCACCCGAGGTGATTTGCTCCATAATTTCCCCTGGTACCAAGGTCAGGCTGACAGGCCTATAGTTCCCCAGATCCTTCTTATGGCCCGTCTTGTAGATGGAAGTCAGATCGGCAAGCCTACAATCCTCTGGGACCTTTCCAGATGATCAGGAGTGCTCATAGATGGCGGAGAGCAGCTTGGCAATCGCCTCTGGCAGCTCCCTCAGCACACTAGGATGAAGCCCCGTCCAGTCCCATGGACTTGTGACAGTCCAGGTAGAGGAGCAGCTCTCTAACCGTCTCCACCTGAATCACCGGGGGTATATTCTGAATAGCATCCCAGACTTCCAAATCAGGGTGTAAAGTGCCTCAAGGATAAATGATCTGCCTATTAAAGGCAGATGTAAAGAAGGTGTTGAGGACCTCAGTCTTCTCCTTATCCTCAGTGGTCATATTCCCTGCTGCATCAAGTGAAGGATGGAATCCACCACTCAGGGCTAAAGCTGGCCATCAAACTAAAATAAAATGTCAGGATTAGCATTGCCAATCTTAACCACTGTACTGGAGAGCCGTGGGTTTGGTTAATGCTAGCTAGGTTGTGCTTAAGGAGGAAAACAAAACGTAGTGTTTCTAATAGCATTTGGCATCCTTGTACTGATGGAAATGGCAGCGGATATAAACCAAAGGGGCTTCACTGTCATTGACTGTTATCAAGATAAATGATTGAGCGGGTTTGTCTAATGGTAGCAAAGTGAGACTACTGACTCTTCTGTAGTAATTAATCTGTAGTTAATGTCTGCTTTTTTCTTTAGTCCTGGGCACTCAGCATGTCTCATCAGGCTGCATACAATTAGTATGGCCTTAAGCTTTGTCTCGTGTGCAGGGTTCTGTAACCGGATTGGTTTGCTTTCTTTTCTCAAGTAATTTTGATCTGGCAAACTGGAAAGCACAGGTGGGGGGGTTAGGAGACCTTGTAGTCTGGAACTCTTACAGTTATGGTTCAGAATGTTTGCAGTGAAATGTTGGTGCCTTTTGTCCTACACGTCTACATTTTTAATAAGAAAATACATCTTGTTTTAGTGCACTAACATAGTTGTCTTTTCCTTTCTCCCTCTGTAGCATTAATGGATAGAAATGTATTGGAATATGCTGCGTGTGGCTGACACAGAAATGTGCTGAAGTGTATACTCTATTCAATTTCCTGCTCCTGTCTGGAATTTTCTTTACACTTTCTTGAAAAATAGATCATATTAGTCAGGTGAAGTGGTGAGATAAATCTTGTTGTCCGTAACTGATTCTTCAGTTTGAGTTTTTGGATCAGATTATTTTAGTCCAATTACTGCTTTCTTATCTATATCCTTTATGGTAAATGTACTTTTTTTCCTCCTTTCCATGATAACTACCATAAGGAATGATGTGGTGTTTTAACCTGTACATTGTAGTGATTTTATCACTTTAATCAAAGCTGGGTGCTGTTGATATCAGATGTTTTTTAAATGCAGAGGAAATCCTCTTTCAAGCCTTAGGTAAAGCTTGCGCAGTCGTGGGTGGCTGAAGTCAAGGTTACAACAGTGGCACTGTTAGTAGGCTTGTATGCTTGTGGACTTGTACTTGTGTATGTTGATATACATTTATGTTTCCAAAGAGCCCCAAAGCTTTGTTTCTAATGGGAACTATGTTTCTGATTTCACTTTGACTGTGTTAGCATTTGAAAAGAAATCCTTAACTATCCCTACTGTTTACTCTGCATTTACTTAAAAGAGGAATGGGAATGGGAAGACAGGACCTTGTTTATTTTTTCTTTGATACTTTGAAGTTGAAAAGGCAACAGTGTTTTCATAGCTCCGCAGTGAATTCAGCGACTTTAAGTGCAACCGAATGCTCTCAAAGTTGACGAATCTGATAAATGAGCTCATGTCCATACGCAAGCAATGTTGGAGGCTCTTTCCAAGATCCTGAAGGCTGGAAAGAAGAATTGCAGGACTTTGGCGAGCAATCTGGTGGTTTTCTAATAGATATTTGTGTTGCATGTGTAGATACAAGTGTGACTGATAGGGGAAGACTGTGTAGTCAATAGACCTGGTTGGGTTAGGAGACAGTAAGCAAGTTTGCTTTGTCTTTCTGTGAAAAATGAGGTGTTGGAACCATTTGTATAACTCATGTTTATCTACTGCATTCAGCAGGGCACCAATGTCTTGGTGAGATGTACATGAATCCTTTTAAATTAAAGATCATATTTCTTTTCTTGAAACTTTCAACCGATGGTGAATCCATGGCTACCCTTGGGAAAGGAGGATTTGAAATGATGATTCCATCATATGCATTATAAACGAAGGGTGACAATTTCTAAAGTATCAGTTTGGTTTAGTTCGCTCAGACCCTCATACTTTTTTAGTTGCTGGTTCTGTTAGTTTGAGAAGTCTTTTATTTATTTATTTATTTATTTATTTATTTATTTATTTATTTATTTATTTGCCCCTCCTCTAAGTAATCAGACCGCAGACAAATCTACCAGCAGTGCTCTTTGTGAGCTGAAGGGAGCCCCTCGTGTCCTTACCGTCTGGCATATTATCTAATCCAGTAATTAGTTTTGTGCTTCCTTTCCCAATGTTCTCCAACTTACCTCCTCTTGTTCTGTTCTGCAGGGACCTAGCATAGAAACACAGATGGTGGAAGATGAAACTGAGACGACAAGTGAAGATCTGCCCCCTCATCTGCGGGAAGAACCTCCCGAAGGTACTGTAATGGCATTCAGTACAAATTCTTTGCATTAAACTGGGGAAGTGATCAGGTCAAGGAAGTTTTTTTTTTTTTTCCTTCATGATTTGACTTGAGGGCCTATCTTTGCCTCTTATCTGTGAGAGATAAGGCTTTGCTGAGAGCTGAGCCGACCACTCCTCACCTACTCTGGCCAGTCCCGAAACCTACTTTTGCATTTGAAGAGGGCCGCACCCACTGCAGTGCTGATAATGTTCTGTGTTCTCTTTAACAACGTGGCTTTTGATTAAAATTGTCCTACCTGGTCATCCTGCATGTAGGGTTAGGAATAAAAAGCCTCCTGTATTGTTTGTGATATCTTGAGCAATTGTTAGAAAAGACTTTCAAAGTGGTCAGCTGTGCAGCTTCCTGCTATTGATACTGGCCCTAGCAGAGCATTGTTAAAGACAAGCATTTTGATTTTGTTTCTTTCTGCCATCTCTCTTGGAAACCAGTTTAGCCATCTGAGGAGGAGGCTGTCAGTCAGTAGGAGGCTCAGAAATGCCAATTTTAATTAAAAATCTCATTTGCAACGACATGCTCTGGATATATGCAGGGAATGGATTTTTTCAAATGTATAAGTGTAGCTGATATATATATATATATATATAATATATGTATGCGTATATATGTAACAAAATAGGTGTTATTTTATTTTGAATAGAAGCTTGTAACATTGCAGCAAATGATGTTTTGAGCTTTGTTTCCAGTTCAGTGACTTTTGGAACACAACTGCTCATAACCATTCTGGACAGCTTAAAGAACCCAGCATGTGCTGAGGTTCTTAGTAGCAGCTTACTGTTTAAATATCATGACATGTCCATGGGAATCATAAATGTGTTTTATATTTTTCTTTAAGAGAAGAATCTATTCTTGATATAGCATTTATACTGACAGCCATTGTTAAAGAGCTTATGAGCCAAATAGTATTATGTGTCTGCTGCTCTATCCCTTCTTGTTGAGTATTCGTTGCAGTTTTGACATTAAGTTCTAATTTGTTGCTCTGCCATTTCATGTACTGTCTGGCAATTATGATATAGAGAGGTAAGTGAAATGCAGCTCTCTGCAACTTCTATGGAGCTGGAAGGAGCTGCTTGTGGGAAAATGGTCATATGCTCTGTGTACATATATATGGTTATAATTCTGATTTTGGTCTTTCTAAGTAATGCATATAATGCACTAGCGACAGTGCATAGTTGAAGTTAGAATTCTGGTCAGCAGCCTGGGCTGATGATTCCATGAGCTTGGAGATCAAATTCCGAAATGTAAAACATAGATCATCTTGACTCATCGGTTCAGAATCAGGAGTAGATTTAGATTCTTGGACTATGCCTTTGAATTGTGTAATCAGAAAGTTTTTTTAAATGTGACTGTGTTTTGCAAAGCTAAGTTTATGTCATTGAGAGTTCTTGCTTCTGCCTGCAGTTCTGCTTGTTTGAATACTGATTAGAAGTGTCAGTATTAATATTCCATGTGTGACTTGTTGGGTGGCCTGGGAAATGTGTGTCCCGGCCATGCTTGCTTTGCTAGTGTGAGGGAGAGAACTGTAATATTGGAATTGGCTTGGCTAGGCAGTGGTGCAGTAAATGCTGCGAGTTCTCTTGAAGTCTGAGATGGGAACTGTTTTGACTGACAGCGATACCAAGACTAACAAAATGAGAAGGATACTGAGAGCACAACAGGAATAGAGATGCCTTGGGAGAAATTGCTCCTGAAAAATGGCCATCAGGACTGTGCTGAAATGACAGCTGGAATTGATGGGACCGAATAGCAGGAATGTTGCTCAGAAGCTGCTACCTACCAGCAGGGACCAACCGGAATTACCAGAGATCATACAGTTGCAGGAGTGATTGCAGATATCCCATGACAGAAGCAGATCTCTGTTTTTGGTATGAAATACCGTAAAATACTATCTTTTCTGTTGTTGCTCTTTGCTGCTTTCTGGTTTCTTCTAATAGCGTTTTCCTAATAAAATCAAATGCCTTGCAACGGGTGTGCCACGTTGCTGTGCCTGGTGTCTGTGAGTCAGGCACTGTGCCTCTTGGTAATGAGCACGTCAGGGATGGAGGGCACTCCAGAGCCTGTGTCCTCCAGCACGATTTGAGAAGATTGCATCAGTCGCTGGCTGCCAGCTGGTGCTGCGTGGATGCCCTCCTGAAAGGGGGGAGTTAGGAACAGTGTGCTTTAGGAATACTGCAGCGAAACGACAGGTTTCTCTTACAGATCCACTTGTGACCTAAATCCATTCAATCTATTCTGAGTTAACTGTTTAATATTGTCGGAATAACCCAGTAAAGATTTCAGATGCAGAAGGCCCCTTGAGGGTGGCAGTGTGCACCGCGGCCTTTCATGGCGGAGCGCGGACGTTGTGCGGCGGGAACCGGGCCGGCAGAGCCGCGTCAGAGCGGTACGGCGCCGAGCGGCCGCGGGGGGGCGCTGCAGCACTTCCCGAGCGCCGGGCGTTGGGACGGCCGCGGGGCTCCGGCGGTGGAACCCCGCGCTCGTGCGTCTGCCCGCGTCCGAGCGAACGGGACGGAGGGTTTAAAGCTGATAACTTCCTCCCGAAAGCTGCTTTGAGCGTGGCTTTCCGCATCTGCCACAAAGCTTTTGATCCCCTAGTGTGATATTTTTACTTAATTTTACGATTCCTTTGTCCAACTTGTGTTTGCCTTTATTCCTTCTGTGCACGCACACACCTTTCCTTTCTCCTTAGCCTTGATAGCATGCCCTTTGTGTGTTAGAAGGCAGGTGTCGGGAGCTGCAGCTATTCAAGCATTGAAGGGCAGCCATCTCCAGAGAGGAGCAGGTCTGTTTTAAGTAGCGTGAAGCACCTTTGTCTCTGCAAGAGGTGGCACGCTGATCTGTTGCAGTGTGTTTGAGTACTGATCTGCTTTCAAGTAGATTGTCACCTCAAATGTCTGCTTTTAAAGGGCAGTATGGTCACTTTATTTTGTTGCCCGGGTACTGCAGCTCCTGGCTGTATCTGTTGTTTCTTTTTCTGCTGTTTCAGAGCTCTGTTGCTGACCATTTAATACAGCATACTGTTAATTGCTACCACCACCTTGCTTTTCTGTCCCTTTCCCATAAATTACCCAAGAAAGGTCATGGCAATAAAATCTTCTGATGATTAGAGCTTCTGTAATGTGATCCATTATGAGTAGCTAGCATTTCTGGTTAGATGAGCAGATCTCTTCTGTTTGATGACTTAGTGACCCTGACCGTTCTCCTACTTCTTTAACCCGTTGCCGGGTTGAGGGAGATGATCCTTCCCTTTTATTCAGACTTGGTGAAGCCACACCTGGAGTACTGTGCCTGGTTCTGGGCTCCCCAGTGCATGAGACGTGGACACACTGGAGAGAGTCCAGTGAAAGACCACAGGATGGAGCCAGCCTCTTTTCAGTGGCACCTGGTGCCAGCACAAACAGGAGCACACAAGGGTTTGTCTGAACACCGGGATGCACTTCTGTGCTGTACGGGTAACAGAACACTAGCATAGGCTGCCCAGAGAGGCTGTGAGATCTTTTCCTTGAAGGTCTTCAGAAGCTGCCTGGATGTGGTCCTGAGCACCTTGCTCTTGATTTTCTCTCTTGAGGAGGGGTTGGACCTGGTGGTCCCAGAGGCTGCTGCCAACCTAAGCTGTTCCTCAATTCTGTGGTCTTACCCTTGTGTAAAAGTCTTCCTGAAGTCTCTGTGTACATGCTCTGTTTGTTACCCTAATTCTTAAGGGAGAAGTGGCTTAACTTTGTCAGACTGCAACTGTTACGCATTCCAGGAATGAGCCCTTAGCACATTCTGGGGTATGGCTGTTCCTTCTGACCCTGCACTGCTAATTAGCATCCGGTGTGCTAAGCCTTAGCACAAGGTTATGCGGTCTGGTTGAAAAGCTGTGTTGCTGCTTAATGGCAGGAAGCCCCTCTTGGGAGCTTGCAGACCAGTTTGTTCTTTTACAGTCTTTATGCATTAAGCATTAAAATTTTATTGGCCAACATGCTATGATCGGTCTGTCAGTGAGCATGAGTCGTCTGAGCAGTCTGTGCTATCCCTTCTGCAGTCTTCAGGCCTAGTAGAGATGTTCATTCTTTGCTGCTGACAGATCGAACCTTGTGGAATAAAACTTTATTAAAAGCAGTGGGTCTTTGCAGCTCTGCAGTATACAACAAACCTTGGGGAATTTACTTTCCGAATAACTGTAGTGTTCCTAATTGAAATTTTTACATTTGCTGTGAGTAAAGAGCGTGCATGGATAGTTCCTTAAATCAAATGATTTGCACCAATTTGAAATGCAGCATCTTGTGTGAGCCCTATAATCTGTCTCCATGGAGGCATATAGCCTTTTTTTGCTGTTCTATATCTTCTGCAAGATAGAATTATATTGTGTACTTCTGTGGGAAGCTTTAGGACTACTTACCCACAGTTTGGGAATCTCTCATTCAAGGAATTGGGGGATTTAGTGGATCACTTGTTTGGGATTGCCTTTGAGTGCAAGTGTGTTGTATTTTACCTGGATGTATTATTTGTGCAGATCTAGTTCCAAAAGTAAAGTTGCATTTTAATTCGGGTACCGCTGTGCAGTTGATATTTCTGAAACTAACCTGAGTTTTATCTTCATACTGGACTGATGTTGACAAGAAGATGCCAGCTGAAGCATGTTATCTGAGATGTGACTTTCAGTTTGCATCCACGTTGTTGAATGAGTGTATTCCTATAAGCAGTTTGGTTTTGTCATGAATGTGTGGCGTTTTTCCCGGTAGTTAAAGTGTTGTTGACAGAGATACATCTCTATCAGTGATGAAGTTTTGTTGTCAGGCTGAATCTTTGCAAGTAAGCGCCACACCAAGTCGTAAATGCTGCAGACCTGAGCTGTGTCATGTTTTCTATCTTTTTGTTGCAAGTAGTGTTTCGTGTGTCAGTTTCCAAACTGACTATAGCTAAATGAGTGCAAAGGAATCGGGCTGGGAAACGGTGGAGTCATAGCCACTAAGTTTCCAGTCAGTCTTAAGCTCTGTGCTGAAAAATGTTATTTTTTCTGGTATGAAGGAATTTCATTAAAGTTGCCTGTGGCTCTTAGTGTAATCCACTACGTACATACATATGTATGTGCTTACACAGTCTACCAGGCTAATATCATCAAGAATTTCTCTGTCGGTATGCTATTTGCTAAGCCCTACTCTGATTTCCCAAGTCAAATCGCTCTTGTCGACGTGCTGTCCAGCAGTGCAAGCCTTCCACAGAGGAGCTCTTTAAGTGACCTGCTTTTCTTGTCTGATGGCCAGTTGGCAACACTCTCAGCCTGGATTTGCCTCTACTCCTGTGGTCACACAGCTAAAGCGAATGGCTGGGAACTGGGACAACGGTGATCTATTCCAAGCTCTGCTGTTGACGTATTCTATGGTAGTAGCCAAATGGTTCAGGTCTTCCTTGAACCACATTATTCTTTGTGTATGGAACAGAATTGACTATTCTTATAAATAGAAATGGTTGAAAAACCAAACTGTAACTTTTTAAGCTTTTGGAGGTAGAAGATACTTGAAAAGTAATACCGAAAAATAGGATCGCAATGTATAAATAATATAAAACTTGTCAGGCTTTTTTTGAGTCCACAAAAAGGTGATTGAACATGCCAGGTAACTTCAAATAGAAAGACAGGTTTCTTAAAGAGCAGAGAAAGAAATTAGCAGTGAGGCTGTCTGTTCTTTGTAGCTGGGACTTTATGTACCTGGCATGTCTTCTCATCTGTAAAAACATTTCCTGAGCTGCTTCTGTGAATGGCCTGAGGCTGGAGAGCAACGTTTCAGTATCATCTGTCTCTTCTTAAGGCACAGATTCAATGCAGCCATACTCTTCTGCTGGCCAAAAAAGTTCTTCTTTCTGCAAAAACAAATGACCTGGAGTGTCAGCTCAGTCTTGCACTCAAAGAGTCTACCTTAGTGTTTCTGATAGAATTGTAAAGCACTTTGACATCTACCCAAATTGTAATACCGGGTTTCTGTTTAATTTATTACTATCATCACTTTAGTGAAAGCTGAGATGCTTCCTCGTTTGAATTCTCCAGTGGTTATGTAGGCTTCCTCATGCTTTATTTAATTTTTCTCTCTGAGGGAAATCAGTAGCCTGAAATTGGAAGAAAGTACTGACCCAGCGTGTACCCCATTTCCCCCCTCTTTCACCCGCAGCCCTGCTGTATTATTGCTGGCGTGTACCTGCTGCTGACAGTGTGCATCTTCCGTTCAGCAGCTATATTATGTGGTCTCCTAGAAACAGCATGAAAGCTATTTAAATTGTTTTTATTCCACTTCTCCCTCTGCCCTATTCTTTCCTCTTCACTATCTTTATATGATATAATGAGATGTTGCTTTGACAGCTCAGCATCCCTTTTCTCTAGCCTCCTCCATGCCCTGCAAATCATTCTGTCACTAAGTGTTGTATGTGTGCACAGCATATGCTGTTAATGGCAGCATAAATAGCCTCCAAGTGCCTGGCGGATTCCAGAAGAAAGGTTCTTGTAACTTAAGTGTGGGAAACCTCTTATCAGTGGATCTTGTTAATACAGTAACGTTGGGAAGCGAGTCAATAACCATCTGTTTTTCCCTGAGGGTGTTTGCACGTAGGATAGGGGCAACGATAGTTTTACCACTTGCCTTGGCACAGTAACTGCAAGTAATGTGCATCACCCAAATGTAAAGACATCTCTCGGTGAAGGGCCAATGGGAAGCTTCTGCCAGAAGATAAATCTATATCAATTACTAGAGAATGTATTTTATCCTAGTAATAGGCTTTTGAACTGCAAGAGTGTCAGAATTCTGTTTTGTGAGTGAAAGTGGCAAACCTTATTGCCCTGCTGAAGCAGCAGATGTTTCTCACCATTTATGTAATAATTACAGACAGAGGAAGTCACAAATGCAGGAGAATATATATTTCTACAACACATTACTCATTTTGATGTAGATCTCAGCCAGTTGTTTTTAATCAAATATTTTGGACCTGTAGCTATTGGTCAAGTTCTAAAGCTGAAAAAAGAAAGTGGTTTATTTTTATTTTTATTTCTAATGGACTGAAAAAAAATGTGGCAGGTGAATCTCACTTACTTACAGCTACAGACTGAGGTACTAAATAAGAACGCACAGTGCCATAAATCCAGGTCAGAAACGAAATTGAGTCGGTATATCAGTGTGTTAACAATGATGGTATCTTGAACTGCTAAACTATCAGTGTTATAGCAGGCGATTAAATCATAAGGCTGGTACATGAGGCTGTTAATTCTGCCTCAAAATGGAGTGAAATGCCCACTTAACATTTCATAAGCATCTGTACTCTCAGCCTGGCTGCCTGTCTTGATTTCGGCTGTTTGCAAACAAGTTGAAGCACTGCTCTACCTGCCAGTGTGACTGCATGGTTGGCTGGACTGTCTCCAGGACTGGCTGCTCTGGATCACAAAGCCACCCTTATCCTGAAAGGGAAGGTTTCTTTTCAAAGCTGTTCATGAACTTAAGGATGAACTGTAAAACTGAGGGCTTTACGTCCTTGCCCTCTCAGGTAGTACTCTTTCAATAAATAACATTCTTCCTCCACTACTTAAGCATCAGATAGAGCTCTAGAGTAATTTTTATTGGGAGCATTCTTACGCTAGTGTGTGTGTGTGTGTGTGTCTTAATTGTAATTTTCTGATCACAGTGAAGACAAAGGCACTTACTTTACTAATGTGGAGGATTCTCAAGCAGTTGTACTACTTTCCCATCTCACGGGAGACCTGTTCTCTTTCTATCCAGCTACATGTTGCCTAGTTGAGAAGAGTTTAGCTAAGACTGTATTACGTCTACTTCTTTCTGTCTTACTATGCCCTCCCTGTACAACTAACACACTGATGGTTTTCAGTTTTAGCTCGAGGTATGTAACATTCAGCAGGATATTCCTGCTGCAAAACTTTTAGGTGACTTTGTAATTTTGGGTTCTGTTAGTTAAAGAAGACATCTTTTTTTCACAGGTCATCTCCAGAAGGAAATAACGTGCATTTTCTTCTCATAAAACATTAAATCAAGCTTGCAGGTAATGGCAAAAACTTGGTCTTGATGATTCCGTGACTTGTAAGAGGGTCTTAGGATCTGGGATTTTGAAAAGACTATCTTGGAAGCTTTGTGAAGTAGGGACAATAGATGAATAGACCAACTTACCTTCTAGCACAGAGACCTCACCTTTGGAATAAGTCTTTGGGGGCTTTCAAGAGGCAGGAAGAAGATGAAGAGACCAAAATGTGTAGCTGTATGTGCCATTTATCAAAATACCTATTCATCCCTGTATCAGTATCTAAGTAACTGATAATGTAGTTGAGTTCTGCTGCTTTCCCCATGCTGGAACTTACATTTTGTTGTAAAGGTGATAACCCTATGCAGAAGTTTGAACCCCAAGACTGTTTTTTGTACCCTATATAAACTGCTGATGTTTCTTTCTTTCCCCCTGCCCCAACGTCTCCAGAGATATGAGGAAGGGAAGGCTGCTACTCAAGACTTTATTGATTTTTCTTTATTAGCTTTTTTTTTCCCCCTTAAAAATTCCTCTATTTGTTAAGCATGAAACTGGAATAATTTTAGCTAGTTATGTGAAGCAATCATCTTTGGTTAAGTCAAATTTGTACATGCTCAGAACTGGAAAGTGATGGTATGTAGTATCCTGCACCTCTTATGGTCTCTCCAAAACCTAATGAACAAAATCCCAACATTTAATACAGTGTTAACACAACACTGTAAACTTAGGCCTCTGGGAAATGCAAATGGAGTCTGTAAGTTTACTTGAGTGTGGACTGTGTGTGTGTATGTGTATATATGTATGTGTGTGTATAACTTGAGAATAGTGTCACTGTTATTGCAGTGTTATGTTCGTAGCATTTGGGGGCTGTTTTTTTTTTTGCTTAAAATATTTGATGGATTTAATCAGTTAAGTGCTTCCAGTGTATGAATCTTGTATCCTTATGCTGAAAAGGAAAAGATGCACTTACCAAGGCTCGATATTGGCTAAAAATCTTGCTTATTTTATGGAAATAAATCTGTTTCCTGTGAAATCTAGCCGACATTTGAAGGTTGTGGTTACCTGAACCCAACTGCAGTCAAAATGGAGTTTGGTCCTTGGGTTAAGCAGCGTGCCCACAAAGGTAGTGCAGGAGATGTTCCTGCGAGCCCTGGTGATGCCTTGCCAGCACTGCCCCAAAGCAGCTGTGCAGCCAGAGAGAGAGCTTGCCTCTTTCTGCAGGAAGTGTGGGCATAACCACATGGAGTTAACTTCTCCACCACTCCCATTTCACGCAGATGGAAGGATGCACTGTCCAGCTGAGCAGAACCTGTAGCATATGTGTGAACTTGTATGGAGCCTGAGGGCAGGGCTTGGGGCTGGTAAGTGCTGCGAGGCTCTCCTGACATTCTCAGGCTTTAGGGAGAAAGAGATGCTAGCAAGGTATTGTTACAGATGCCTTGTGAGAGCATACAGGAGCGCACCACGTTTCTGGCAACTTGGATGTAGCCCAGTGATTTAGGCAGAGGGGAAAGTGCAGGGATCTTGGCACTCTGACGTCACTTCTCTCGGCTCAGATCCAGGTATCATTAATATGGCATGAGAGGTTGGTGTTTGATTAACTGAGAGGCTTGCTCTCGTTTTGTGTCACACGATGCAAGCTAACCACCTGGCATGCTGACATGTGCTATTAAAAAGAAGCACTTAAAGCTTAGTTGGGAAGGGAGGAGGAAGGTTGAGGAGCCTGCTCCCGTGTTCTCTGCTGGCTTGGCACCTGCAGCTTCCCAGTCAGTGCTGTATCCACAGTTCTGTGTTTTGAAGCACCTTCTTGAGCTGTCCTGCGCAGCGAAGCGTTCCTGACAAAACCTGTGAGCAGTAAATAGCAAATGAGTTGTTCTGCTCAAGCAGAGCTTTCTGCGGGAGCGGTGTCGGCGTCGCTGCTTTTCCTCCTGGAGGTCCCTGGCCAGCCTTGTGATGCTGGGACCCGGGGTGGGAGTGCTCCAGCGCTGGGATTTTCCACTCGGGGGATCTGTGGAAGCTCCGGCTGCTGTTGTTGCTGCAGGCAGCCCAGTAGAGGGCTGCCGAGCGCCGGGCCGGGCATCCCTCTGAGAGCCCCGGGTCTGCCTTGGGCTGCTGCTGAGCGGTAGGGTTCGAGCTGTGGGGTGGCTGAAGTTCAAAAGAAAACCTGGAGCATTAGTAACGCTTCTTTTCCCTCTAGTTCCCTTCTCTTCTTCTTATTTGAAGTTTTCTTGATGTTTCCTGTCATGATGGTGTCCTGGTGTGGAAACCATTCCAAATTTCCCCAACAGCAGTAGGATGTCTTTAAAAGGACATGCTATCTAAACCAGGAATTAGGTTTATGGGTGCTAAATATTGAAAGAAGTGAAAATTGTAGGTGTTGAGATCTTTGCTTTGCTTTCAGACTGGCCTTGAAGTGTAACGAGAAACCTCCTGCTGATTCAGTGGGTGCTTTGAATTCCACTTGAAGTGAGATGTGCCCTCTGAACTGTTTCCAGACAGCTGTGTAAAGCTTGTGAAAACACCCAGATTGCCTTGTCTGCTTATCACAGCTTCACATGTCCTGGTGCACGTGAGGTGGGTGGCCCTGGGGACCCTGGCTGGGCCAGTGGTTCCAGCGCAGCTCCTCACTGCCCTGCGGCTCTTCAGTTTTGTCACCTGCACAGCCCAATGCGTTTTTCCTTGCTTTGCCCACTGATTTATTCCTGAAGCGCTGTAGCCCTGTGACTGATGACTAGCTGTGATAATGTGTTAGGATTTTTGTGAAAGGGGAAGCCAACATAAAATGCTCTTTCTTTTCTGTTGAAACAGGTGCAAGAGGAAAATAAGTCTTTAAATGAGCCTGCTATTCCCAGGTCAAGATTTTAACCTTTTGTTTGGAATGCTGGTTGTTTTTTTTTTTTTTTTTTTTTTTGCCACAGAAGTGAATTGTATCCTTGTAGATCATGGAGTATGACGGGGGGAGAACAACAGCAGTGAGTGAGCTGCTGGCAGGTGAGGGGGATATGTTCGTACTGCTGTAGAGTTTCCAAATAGTTGGAGTCTCTGTCACACCAGCAACTCTTTTAAATGACCTGTTGAGATAACTTTCAACTTAAAAAGCATTTTCAGAGTAAAAGAACAGGTTTTTTTTTTTTACTTGACTTCTCCCTGCAGCATGGAAAAAAATAACCAAAACATTAGATGGTGATAAGAGGTTCTGTAAGGACAGTTTGGTATGGGGAAAAATGGACAGCTTTTCAGAATGATCTGTTTGGAGTCCATTAGTAGTCATTGGTTTGATTTGAGATCATGAGAAAGCTTTTAGTTCAGAGAAACTAACTGTCCTTGCCCTCAGTTTGTTCTGAACAAGCACTTGGTCTGAGATGGTGACCTGTGCTGAATTACATCTCTTCACCACACTGGAAACCAGATCTATGAGTAACGAGTTGACAGGAAAATGATCTTCAACCCAACTTGGAGTACCTAGGATATATTTGGGCAGTTACACCTGATGAAGAGGGGAAGGATGTTCTTCAAATTGCACTACAATTTTTATCTGCAGCTTCAGCTTCTGTTTCTAAAAATTATGGTCAGATTTCTCTTTTCGGGGTTGCAGCCCTGCAGGTGTAGGAATCAGTCTCCTGTTGGACATCTAGGACACTGACACTTTTTTAAAGTGTGAGGGAGAAATCTCACTCCTTTTTTTTTTCCATTTTTCTGTTTTTTTTTTTTCTCCATTTCCATTTGCAAACTTGGAGTGGATACTATTTGAATTTAAAGCTGTCTTTATCGTAATGTGGCAAGATACCCACTTAGAGAAGACAACATTAAAAAGTAAAGCAGGAAGGGTGGAAAGAGAAGTGCGTAAACTGACTCCGGTCAAGACTTTGACAAGAATGTAATAACCTTAAATGAGGTTTGTTCCCAGCAGACATTGAAGACATCCTGACCTTATTTAACTCTGATTTACTCATCATGGGAACAGATTTTGTATCACTTGTATTCTGTGACTGATGGGCAGGAGTAATTTCTCTCTCAGTACAGATGAGTACGCTGTGGTAGGTTCCATTTGCCACATTGACAGGAGCAGAATGCCACAGCCACAGAGATAGCTGAAGAAATATTTTCCTTCTCAGTCTTGCACTCTTAATGTGTGCATGATGCATGTGTAGCAGTAGGACAGAGAGAAGGTTACTGAGTTATATGAAACCTGAGTCATGAATTCCCTTTACAATCTGAAATCTCAAATCACAAGAAAAGGAGTAGCGTACAGCTACCCCTTTTTTCCTCTTTGATTTTTTCAATCAGTGAATAATTGTCCCTCCTTCCTCCCAATACCACTCTCATATGCTGTTTTTGTACATAACACAATTTTACACGTCTTCTGCTTGCAGAGATGCTCCTTCTATCTATAGCATTTCCAACTGTTATCATTCTCGTATGCCAAATTCTTTTCATATGACTATCTAATCACATGCACGTCCTTGAAAGTAGTAATAGCCAACCTTTTAGAAGGGGCAGTTGTATACAGCTTTTCATTCTTTTTCCAGAAAATTGCAGACAGGTCAGTTTCCACAAATACCTGTTCTTCTGTGGCTGACACTGGGGTCAGAGTTGGGGAGGTGCAGGAAGGGGAGAACAAGGCAATTGATCTGATGCCGAAGAAGAGAGCGTTAACATTGTTAATGCTACGTCTTGATTTATTTCGGGATCTGTAAACAGAATGAAATCGGATGTCTTTTCCAACCTGAGCAATTTGATCCTATTCAGTCAGAGGTTTAAAAAAACTAGAGTGCTGATGGTGGATAAGAAGAGGGAATCTGTTGTGAAAAGTTTCTTTAGTGGTTCCTTCTGAGATTCAGTAACAATCAATTCCCAGTGAATGGAAAGAATATTTAAATCGTGATGCATTCTGATGTGTTAACGTCTTTTCTCAGAACTAGTAGCTCACTTGAGGTTGTCTGTTTCTGTGTGTTATCTTTCCTTAACTGACTTCAAGCTTTTACTAAATGAAGCAATATTTCTTTCTAGATCTTGGTCTACTGGAGATTTTAAATGGTGTTTGCTATAGGTGCTCTGCAAAGTAATCCAAATGTGAAACCACACAGTCTGTGATACCTGTCTACTTTTTGAGATTCAGAAGCACAGCTGGGATGACATTCAAACTCAGAAGCATGCTGTGGGGCAGAAAGCTTTGGGTGTTGAAAGGTTTTTAAGAGGCATATGAAGCTGTGCAGGCAGTTGCTACTCTGCAGATATGTTTGGAGTTCTGTTGCTAGCTATTTCTGAGTTTGGAATTTGTTTTATAGTTCAGTTTCTTCATTCATGAGCCTTTAAAATGGGCATAATAAGGTCTTGTAAACCTGTTACACAAAACCTGTGGTATCTGCCAAAGTCTGCAGCTCTTTCTGGAAGGCTGGCAAAGAGAATGGTGGTGGTGCTTTATTCATTTCAGTTTCTTAAATCATACATTCATAATCATAGAATTGCTCAGGTTGGAAAAGACCTTCAAAATCATCAAGCAATGTTTTGTTTTTCTCTTTTCCAAGATAGCAAATGGTGATTTCATAGCATAACTCTCTTGGGGTGCAATATAACATTTGCAGAGTGCTGTATAGGACTTTGGGTGGAAGAATACAGCAAAACACAGTCCCATACTGCATTTCTTTGGCTGTGCAATCTCGCCTACCTCACCAGACTGTGGCCTAGATTGTTGCAGAGAAGACTGCAATGATCAGAACTTAATGAGAGACAGTGTAGGCAAACTACTTCAAGCTGTCCAAGGATTCGATCAAAACTTGTGTTGCCTTTCTCACATCTCATTTTTTCCTCTGCAAAATGACAGGTATTTTAAATGTAACTGGCAATCCCTTTGAAAAATACTCATTTTATTGCTGTATTTATCACACCAAATCAAAACTGATTTTTATGTTACTTCACTGGAATTCCTAAATCTCTAATGCTTCTTCTGAGACTGAATTCTGCCTGTCCACATCTCCTGTGCTGTTACTGAAACCAGAGAATTCTGGCATACTATGAACTTGATTGTGGGATTGACCATCATCTCAAAATTAATGGAGGTTCTGTAACCTGTGAGGTTTTTTGCACTCATATTTAAAAGGGCTTCCTTTTATTTGTATAAATATACCATTGCAGGATGTGAAAATTCCAGTGCTGAATTTTGCACTTGCCTATTCCATGATAAACAGTGTCTTGATATTTGACAGCTGCATGATAAAAGCTGTGGTATTTGCAGGAGAAGAATGAGGATGCTTGGCAGGGTGGGATGATTTAATTTCATCTCACCACTTGCTGCTACTGGCATTCTGATGTTTTTTTCCCCTTTATTTTTAGTGATTCTTTCCTTCTTTCACTTTGAAAAGTTAATCTTCCACTGCCTCTTTGCTTTCAAGATTGTTTGCTGCTGACCTTTAACAAGCCCTGTAAATGTTAAAGTAGGTCGCAGGGTTTATATAGTTTTTTAACAAATAAGGAATCCATAGAGCCATTCCGACATCATAAATGTTCCAACATCAGCAAAGCTTTTTTAATTCTGGAAAGCCCCAGAAGAATGGTTCTAACAGGACAAAAGGGATAGCCATTACAGAAACTTCCTTAGCTGAGGGCAGTTGCCTTTTTAATAGAGATTCCCTGTAATATCAGCTCTACTTCTCATTTCCCTCTTTCCACATAAGGCAATGGCTGATATGCTTCATGCACTACAAGAACAACTGTGACGCTGTGAATCATTTCCACCAGCTTTGTTTCTAGACCAGAACTGGTGATCTGGTTTGCTTTATTTTCTTTTCCCCCCATCCGTTTGCTTTCTCCTTCTATCTGTATGAAGCTTACGATACAGCTGAAATGTAGTGGAAGATGCTAAAGTAGTTCTCTTTTTTATTTTAATGCGTGGTACATTGGGGTATTTAATTTCAAGCCTGATATTAAATTTAATAAGTTCAATAATTCTGTAAAAAACTGTCTTTAATTAAACAGTTTCATGCTGCTATTCAAACACGACTTTCTATTCTCTCTCTGAAATGTGTCTGTGCTGCTGCTTAGCTTGTACATTAAAACCGTAATGGCCTGTGTGACAGTGTCCAACACGCTGTGACGTTCCCACTGCTTAAGATTCACTTCAGTATCAAGAGTGAAAATCTATTTGTAAATAACTGAGTGATTCTGATATTAACGAGACCTCAAGTGCTGTAGTGCTTTCAGCGGATGGTGGGTAATAAGCGCATTGTTAATGGAATGCTGATACCTCTGCTATGCTTTTCTTTCTCAGAGGGTTTAAATAATCTTTCCAAATCACTTTTGGAATTTTAATCCATACTAAGGCGTGGTGTTTTTTCTTGAGTTACCAGAGAGAGGCAAACCATACAATTTTTTTAAAGCATTGTTATATCAGATATCACAGTGTTTAGAATTTCTGCTGGCTCCTTCATGCTTGTAACAGCAAGGTACTAGTTTTCCCCCTGCCCCTATGTAGCACTGCTTAGATGTTCACGGGGGATACATTTCCTGAAGGCAAATAGGAAGGTGCATTTTTTTCTTTGAAGTGAATGTGATCAATTTGTTGTCTTTTTTTTTTTTTTTTTTTTGATAGCCAAAATATTTTGGGGATCATTTCTGTCAAAGTGGCTAAAAATCTAGCCTTATAAGAGCCGCTGGTCTGTTACTTATTGGCTTCTAACCTACATGCTGCTTTTAAGGAAATGTAAAACATGTTGGTTGCTCCAATAATAAAGCCTCCTATTTATTTCCATGGAAACTACAACAATTACGAAGAGCACAATAACAGTATTTGATAGAACAAATTCTCAGCTACAAAACACTATATTTCAACAGTCACCCCCAGTAGTTATGCATTTTCACCAGTAATGAATAAGAGCCTGTGCACCACACTTGAAAAGTCTGCATCATAGCAGGTAACCCACTGTTTCACAGCTGTTATGACAGTGTCATTGCTAGGAAAATATTTTCCACACAGTCCGTCTTTTTTTGGTCTGAACAGATGTAAGTCAGAAGGCCTTCAGCTTAGTCAGCATTGTTGTGTCGTGTTCACAGTTGATGGTTTGTCTGGGTTCCATGAAATCCAGAAGGATCACCCTTTCTCCCTTTCATATACCAGAAGATAGTGCATATCAATTCCTCTGTTGAGGGCTGCATCTTGAACTTTTATGGGAATTCACATGTTGTTGTGGTTCCAACTCACACTCTTGACAGCATGTCTGTTCACCAGTTATTATGTGATCCAGGAAACTGTCACCTTCAAGATCGTATTGGTTCCCTAGGACTTGACAAGCTTGCTAACATCCACTGTTTGGTCTCCACAAACGTTCAGCAAGCATTGATGAATGTCAGTAGGTGCAATTTTTCCCACACGGAGGAATTCAGTGACATAGCTTTGCTTCATACACACTTCCATGTCAGGCACTGTTTAGTCAAACTGCCCCTCTGCTGTTATCTGTTGCATGGCAACAAAATGTAATGGAATATTGATAGGAATGTTCAACCTCTACTGTTATACAGCCACCAACTGCCTCTGACATCATGGGCTGACATAACAAAATAGGAGGCTTTACTTTCACAGCAGCTCTCTTACATCTTACTGCGTAGTACCTGTATATATTGTAGGATTGCTGGAGAGCAAACTCAGTGAGTGAAGAATTCTTTCTTGTAGCTGAGCAGTAAAAATTTTTAACAGATGCAATATGTTGGGTCACATCTGTAGTTCTTGGGGTGTGTGTGTGTTAGTGTCACTGTGCAGACAAACTTGTGCCATTATTTTGTCCAGTACTGAGCAACCTCTCTGGATCTGATCCACCAACTCCTTATTTCATTGTCTCATTAGTCCCTAAATATATTTTAAAGTTAAAAAAAAAAAAAAAAAAGTATTAGAACTTCTATTGCACTGTTAGCCAAACAGGACCATTTAAATATCAGCCTTTGAAGTAACTGAAAAGGTTTCCCTGGGTGGGAGCTCTCTTGAGCTCTCTACAGTTATACCCATGCAGCTTTTCTGATCCTCTTCAAAAAACTCTCAGCATATCAATGTAATGATTTTCTTTTTACTTCTGAAAGACTACATGGATTCTTATGCTTTGGTGGCAATAAGTATACTTAATCACAAACCTATCTTCTTTTTCCTGTGAAAGGTGTGAAATTGCCCTGAGAGGAATTTACAACAGATCTTGGAAAGAGGAATTCCTACTTGAGTGATGTTGGTTTTTCTATGGAGCCCAAGAGATGTGAATGCTGTGGTCAAGTTTGTACATACAATTAGAAAGACAATGAATTGGAAGCCTTTCATAACTAAAATGCATGACTCCGGTATCTGACCTGAGTTGATCCCTGGGCTTTGGTCTGTGGTGGACTTCTGTGTATGCTGTTTCAATATCTGCAACTTTTGATTTAGCAAAGGTAACCAAGTGCATAGGGGGGAAAAAAAAGACAAATAAAAACAACAACCCACAAAAACAGATCAAACCTAGAAAATGAAACAAAGCCTGAATAAATAATTGTGTAGCTCCTGATGTTGTATTTTAATTGGACTGTTGTATAGTTTAGAGGATGGGCCACAAGGGAACAGCCAATTACTCTGTTTATCTGTCTAAAAGCCTTTTCATTATAGAATACTGATTAAGATTATATAGCTTCATATTGTTTCATGTTATTGATTTCCACCAAACCCAAGTCGATGGTCTCATTAATTGACAATTACCTTTTTTCCCCACGTTTCAGAAAATTGACACTAGCAACCTGAGGTGTTAAGTTTAATTTGAACGAGCTATCAGTGTGCCTGTTTAATCTTTAACAAGAGCCATTAGGTTCCCTCCTTTTAATTTTACTCAGGCCTTAAAGGCATCTCCATAGGGAGGCTGTGACCCTTTCAGCATAGAGGGAGCAAGGCAGGTCTGTAGGGAAACAATGAGTATCTGTGCTAGGGCTCTTTGTCAATCGATGCCAAAAGGAGGAAATCAATGTTTTACCCATTGCAGCTGCTGCAGTAATGTTTGTAGCCCTCAGCATGTACCAGTTTAGTATAGTTCAGTTGGAAGGGACCTTCAACAATGGAGTCCAATTGCCTGATTCTCTTCCGAGCTAACCAAAAGTTAAAACATGTTATGTGAGGATATTGTCCAAATGCCTCTTGAACGTTGATAGGCATGGGGCATCAACCACCTCTTAGGAAAGCCTGTTCCAGTGTCTGACTTTTTGGTCATTGGTAATTTTCCTAATGCCCTACCTGAACTTCCTGTGTATCCTGCTATCAGCTATCAGAACCAACGGAAGACTGGCCTTGAGATTGGCGGCCAGCTCTACCCATCCCCTATGGGCCTCAGCTGTATTTCGGGAGGGGCAAGAGGTGTGTACCACACTGGTTGGTGCTGTTGCTATTGGGGCTGTTCAGAAGTGCTGACCTTTGAGCATGTCCATGAGGGAGTGAGGCTGCTGCTCTGGGACAGGTTAATGCACGGTTAATGGCTGAAATGCATAACACACTGAAACACTGTGTTTTTCAGTCCTAGATCAGGACTGAACTGCGCAGACAAGTGCAGAAAATGATACTTGGGAGCAACAGCACTTCAGATACTGATGAGAGACTACCCTAGGTTAATTTCACTCTGCTTTGAGGGGAAAGCTAACAATGAAGTCCAATCAAAATCAGAAAAGTGATTATGTATAAACAGGATGAGAATTTGCATTATTTCCCTCTCTGTGAGCAGACTTAAGCTTACAAACAGAACACTTTTCAATCAATTAGGAGCAGCGCCTGAATGGCGTACCTGGTTCTCTTGTTCTCCTGTTATTATGCTGTTTTAGCAAACTGTAAATAGTGTTTCTAAAAGGCACTGAATTAATAACTGCACTGACTGAAGTTCTCTATTTATATTCAGAACGGATTACATTACAGTAATCTTACCTCTCCTCTCCTGATCTTTAAGTGGCTCCCAATAAAGAACAGGAGACATAGCCCTTATTTCTGGCATTAATATGGAAGTACAGAGTTATCAATCAAAACAAGAAAAAAGGCCATTTTTCCAGCTATGCAAGTGAGACAGTATGAAAAGTTAAAACAGTGGTGTCACTGTTAGTATAACGGTCACTCCAAGGTAACAATTCTGAGTTTTGTTGCATATTAGGAATAGAAAAAATAATATGGAGTCGACAAAAACTTCATTTTAAGATGTTTCTTCATTTCTAGTTTTTGTCAAGCATTTTACTTATCTAAAAAACTTACACACTACGTATTTTTGTTCCTTTAACTTGTTATACTGCATGGATCTTGCCGGAGTTGCTGGATAGCAGAATGAAATCTTCTACATTCCTTAAATTAAGTCATCACGGAAGTGGCAGTACAGGGCTGGAGGACATCAGCATGCTAGTGGTAGCACCATAACGTCATCTCTTCAGGAGCTTTCCCAAGTCTTTAACCACAGTGAGCATTCAAGTTCTCTTACGTCTTCAGGACAGAAAAACAACTAGGGCAATAACCCTCTGTGTTTAATCAGAGAAGACAAAAGCATCTGCTTGTGAGCAGCTCTACCTAGCCAAGCTAAGCCAAGTCAGTTGGACTTGCTTATGCAGGAGCATCAAATATTTCTCTCTGCACGCATACCAAAGGTGAAATGCCTTATTCCAAATGTGGAAAGCAATGAAAATATTTGTATTATTATTTTCAAAGACTTAAAAGGATCTTCACTCTATTTTTGAAACATAATTAGAGATGGTCTTCTAGGTCCTGTCCCAACTATTACACCTGTGTATTGTTCTGCAGAACTCATCTTTGTCTTCTAGCTGTAGTTCTTTTTCACCAGGTAACGTCAATGTCTTGAAATTAGAACGTTACCTTGATCGTATTCTTAAGAATTTTGTGTAACTTTGATTAGTCTTCAGACTGTCCTAGGTACTTTGCAGTCGTTTCCTAGAAGTTATTTGTTCCTAGATTATTGTATCAATGCTATTATTTTGTTTTGGTAACTGTAAGTGTATCACTGTAAATATGTTCTTTTTTTAATTCAGTCAATCTCTCTAAGAATTAAGGAGATTTATGGTTCACTTACAGACACTTCGATCTCTAATGAGTTGTAGTAGAGGAGATAGTAGCAGTCTTCTGTGAGGCACAGTTTGTTACAACATTTTTCCAACAATTATAATATTTATTATATTTATGAATTTAAATGCTCTTTTTAGCTTTTCTTTCAGGTTACGTAGTGGCTCCGTTTGAAGTCAGTATCGAAACTTCCATTGACTAGAAGAGCACCAGAATTTTACCCCGTTTTCTTTTCTCATCTTACAAAAGTGTTGCAGAATCACAGGGGTTAGAAGGGTCCTCTGGAGATCATCCAATTCAACCCCTCCCCTAAGTCAGGTTCCGTAAATTAAGTTGCACAGGAAAGCGTCCAGGCAGATTTTGAACATCTCCAGAGGAGGAGACTCAGCAAGCTGTCTGGGTAGTTTGTTCCAGAGCTCTGTCACCCTCAGAATAATGTTTTGTTTTGTTTTGTTTCTCATGGTCACATGGAACTTCCTGTGTTCCATTTGTTTGCCCAGTGCCCCATGTTCTGTGACTGGGCACCATTCAAAAGAGCTTGGCCCTATTCTCTCCTGTCCATTAGATAGTCATAAATGTTGATAAAATTCCCTATTAGTCTTCTCCAGGCTGAACAGACCCAGGTCTCTCAGCCTTGCCTCGTAAGAGAGATGCTCCAGGCCCTCTGCTGGATTCTTTCTAGGAGATACCTGTCCTAGAACTGGGGGAGCTCAGAACGGGACACAGTACTCCAGATGTGGCCTCCATTACTCTACTACTTGTCTTTTAGCATTGCATCAGGCAAAGGCATGTTTCTGAGGATACTGAACACGCATGCAATGACGTACTTGTGGACTTCCCACAGCCTCGTGTTTAATTTTTCTCTTGACCTGTTTTAGGACTGCATCTCCGTTACGTTTCATTTCATGATAGTTTACGGAAGGGGTGGCTTTTATTATTTGTTTATTTTTAGAGGTTAAGAATCTTTTTTTTTATCACATATCTTTTTTTTTTTTTTTGCTTTTTCTGGTGGGGTTGAAAGGATAAAAGGAACAATAAACTTCAGTTTCTGAGATTCTCACTGAAAGAATTTGAAGCTTGATAGGTCTGCTTTTTCTCTTCTTTAAGCCATTGACACATACTGAATTGATGTGAAGCCTCAGGCCTTCCATTGCTGAATTTGTCCAGAGCATGAAGAATCTCATTATTACAGAGTGCACTTGAAGCTTGAAGTATAGAGAGTGTGATGATTACATTGATGGTTAACTTCTGCACCCTATGAGTCAGTGTCATCAGCACACTTAATGTCTAAGTTTGTGCCAGCATTTGTGTTCATGTGCTTGAGTGATGGCGGATGATAGTGACTCATGCTTCGTTTAGTGATGTCCTATCGCTTTTTCTCTGGCTTCATTGGCCTTTCCTTGAATCTCAAAGAGCAATTACTGGGAAGGAATAAAATCTGTATTCCTGAATAGTGTTAAAGAATTCACAAGGACTCTAAACGTTGTTTTACCCAAGAGAAAAGGTTGTTTTTCTTTGGTTTTCCTGAAATATTGGTATCTGTCACATCTTCTGCTTTTATCAGAGTAGTTTAAGATCCTATATCACAGGTTTAGCCATGGGAGGTCTTAAGATAAGGTGGCTGTCCTCATTTGACCAGTAGCTGGTGATTGCTGTAGTTAAAAAATAAACCAAATGGAAGCTGCAGTGTTTAAGTATGTTGCACCAAAAGCGGTACTGTTTTCATCTATCTCAGGGAAAACAAAACCAGTGTTGTACTAGTAAAGATTTGGAGAGGTTTAAGATTATTATTATTTAGGTTTACCAAATTATTGCATTTATGAAACATTATTTAAATTCAGGACTCAAAAACACCCACCAGACAGAACACTTCTGTCAGAGACCTGGATCTCATTGTCCTACTTCCCATCTCTTCTCTGTTGTCTTTCCTGGCAGAAACAATGCAGGAAGGTGTGGTTGGTGGCATGGCCGTGGCAACATCAGCCAGTGTGTGAGATGCTGCCACGTTGTTTATTAGCAGTGATGCCAGAAATTCAGTAAAGAGCAGAGATGGTAAGCACATCTAATTTTTTGGACTTTGCTGTTGAAGTGGTACTGTTAAGTTCTTTAAAGCAGCCAGACCAGCGCCTGTTCTAAAGATGCTTCTTGCTGGAACATCGCATGGTTTGAAAGTAACAAAAAAAGTTAATCACCTTAATATGTGTCTCAGAAAAGAGGTATGAAGTAAGAGGCATCAACAACAGCTGACTACGGAAGACTGCAGAAAGAAATGTTATTCAGAAGTTTCAGGTCAGCTCTGAAGATCAGAAAACATTTACTGGTGCAGCCAATGAAACTTCTGTGAGTGATTTTTCTTTTACTCAAGTCAGGTGTGTGAAGAGGATGTCTTCTACAGTTTTTCATGTTTGTGTGAGTAACTGGAACTGTATTATTACTCATGGGATTGAGAATTGTAAATGCAATTATCTGCATGAAGAAGGAGCAAGACGCATTAGAAAATGCAGGATCAGTAGCAGATTTTCAAGGATGCTTAGAGATGTTGCCTGCAGGTTGTTTTTTCCTGCAGCTGAGACACCAAGACCAGAGCAACTTTGATTTAATGCATGTGCTGTAAGCAGCCTTGCCTATCTCAAAAGGCTTGCAGGGTGGTGACTGCAGCCCTTTAAAAATAGGGAAAGTGGTGGAAATGCTAGTTCTCAAGCAATTTTTTTTTTTCCCCTACGGAGACACTGGAGAGGAAAGCTTGGGCAACAGCTGCATACTGTAGCAGCCTAGGACTCATGCCCTTATGTAGAGAGCAGGAATGAAGTTGCTTGAGATGGTTACGTTTTATTCTGTTTACAGAACTGATGATATTTGTCAAGAGAAGAATTGAGTTGCATCCGTATTGCATGTTGTGCCATATGCTTTATGGGTTTGTGCTACTTCTAGGATCATGGCATATTTATCCCCAGCTTAAAAATCCTAACAAAGTATGTATGTGTGTTAGCTGATTTGTGCTCAGGGCGGTGGGCCATCAGACTGGTGCTGCTGGGGCCATGCAACACTTGGGAAACTGGTGGCCTCCTGACTGCTGGTAACTTGGGGGTGGTTCCTACAGCTACAGTGTGTGAGTCTGGAAGGACTTGGTTGCTCTCTCACGCTCTTTCTTGAAAAAACAGAAATAGATAGAAAAAGTGTAAGCTGATTATGCAATCTTAAGTTTGCAGCAGAATCTCTGCATTCGTGTTGCATGGAGGCTACTCTCCTGCACTGAGAGGTGAGGAACTCTGCTGACCATTGGGACTGTGTCTCAGTTGGATGCGCATAAATGGGCTCTTTTGAAGGCAGTATTTCTAATTGTGTATGTTACCTTTGAAACAGGATACACTCCTTGCCCTGACTTTATTCTATCCTTTTTGCCATCAATCTTTCTTCTAATTGAGTTGAAAAATTAAAAGCAATTAGAAAGTTTTATTAAAAGATTGAACATGAGATAAACTTGGTACCCATTAACAAAATCACCAGAAGAATGCTTCCTATAGGGAGGGAGAGGAGATGTGAAAAAAGAGCAGGGTTGGAGAGGGTTGGAGTTTCTTCCCTGAATTATCATGCACTGTGTAATGAAGCAGAAGCTTACACAGCCATGAACTAATTTGTTACAGCTCCTCACGAGATCTGTACTCCAGCTGGAGAGAGCTAGAGAGATGACAGGTTTATTTTGGAAAGGGAAGGAAGAAGCTTTCCTTAACTCATTTGAAGTTTTGGATTTTCTAATGCTATCTTTGTTCAAAAGCCATTTGGTGTAAATCAGTTTGTCTGACCTATAAATTGTTAGTGCTTATCTGTTTTTTTTTTTTTTTTTTTTTGTTTTTTTGTTTTAATGACATGAATGCATAAGAGGTGGTGACTAAATATTGACAGGTGATGCTGTTCACATACTGGTGCAATCCGTTACCAGCTTTAGCACCAGGATATTGTTTCAAATCCGTGTAAATGAGAAATATGTTTATCACAAGGATGCTGAGCTGTGCTTCCTTTTTGATTCCTTAATTTTTAATGTGTAATGATTCTGCTGAAAGCGCTGCTCATTTTTCTCAAGGCACTGCAATGTTCATTAGGAGCTGTAGTGTTGTATGGTGCAATGTGTTGCTGATGTATTAAATAATATATATTTGAAAACTGCATTTAAAATGATGTTTTGAAGGCGAGTTTCCTATGAACAAAACAAAGGAACGGTTACTTTTTCCTTATCTTACCTTGTTACCTCATAGATTGCAAGAAATGCAAGAACAGAAATGTTTGGAGAAAGTTGTTTTTCACCTGTGTTTCTCATGCGAGTTGTGTTTTTTAACAGAAGTTGTGGGGAGTTTTCCAGTAAATACTTTTATTAACAAATCTTAATTTATTTTGCAATAAGAAATCTGACCAAACATGCATAGACAAGAATTTTATCCTGTAGCTCAGAAATGTGATACCGTATTTCTGGTAAAATGGTATTATTCTTCTCTGTTTGTCTTTTTTTTTAGAGTTCCTTCCTTAGGATTATCAAGTCCTTGACTGAGACTTCAACACCAAAACAAGCATATGTGCTAGTGTGAATCACAAATGCTACCAGCTTTGTTTGCAAGTGGTCCCAGAGTGCAGCTCTGTCTCTTACAATCTGGCTTTTCTGGCATGGGGCTCATCTGCTTCCCCTTGATATGGAACGGGGACTTTTTTTCCAAAGCCCTTCATCACTCACCACTTTTTCTTCCCCTGCGTGAACAGCAGCAAACCCAGGGGCACAGAGCCAAAGTCTGTCATTTGTCCTTAGCATCCCAAGGACTATTTGAAGGAAAAAAAAAACACGAAAACCAACCCAAACCTTATGTGGAGGCAAAGGATATAACACCTGCTTGTCACTCACAAGTCACTCCACAGCTTTTACTAAGTCTTAAAATGCTGGCGGTTCTTGAGTGCAGAACTGGAACAATCCCAACCTCTTGGTATTTTTTTTGTATATGTAGAGACAAACAATGTCGTCTTGTTGTAATAAGTACTCAGGACATCTGTGCTTCCATTTTGAGTTTATCAGAATGAGCTTGTACATATTGGCAGCTGGAGTATATTTTCTTAAACAGTGTAACTCTAAACAGCACGCACTGGAAAAACTATACGTTTCTGTGATTTGAATCTGCTCATCTTGTTTGCCCTTTGCTTTTGTATGGGAAAGCATAATGAAGAAAATTCTGTTTATCCATGTTTATCGGGTGTATTTGCCTGTCTGGCTTTTAGCAACTATGTCTACTGAAGTGCAAGACAAATTATCAGTAACCGGTCATCTGGTTTCTAATTTGTCCTCTGCAGACTTCATTTACCTTCTTGTTTGCTGAAATCTACATAAAATCAGTAGAAGGAAAAAAACAAAGCAGTGAATAGAACACCGGTGATAAATGAGATACTAGTGTTGGCAAAGGCAGCGAGCACTGTGTTTGCAGCTGAATTCTCTGGCAGGCATTTAATGCATAGAGTGTGAGTAGAACAGTATCTCCAGAAAAAGTGGAATTTTGGGCCGTAACAAAAAAACCTTGTGCGTTCTTGTCTTTTCCCTCAAAAAGACAAGAACTCCTGGGTGTCGACAGGAGGATTCAGGATTGATAATTATGATATAAATGCAACTACCTTTTGTGAGATCTTTCTCTAGGGTGAGCATCCCTTCAATTTTATGAATTTGATCGTTCTGGAGGATGGTATAGAGGAGTAGCAGGAAAAGAAATTGTAGAGAAATCTAATCTCTACAAGGATTACCTTTTGACTTTTGTGGTCCTGGGTTAAGCGTGTGGACCTTGTACAAGAACATTCTGTATGCACTTCTGACTAAAAATACATACGTAAAAATGCATATACTCAGTGGTGGAAATAAAAAGCTTTGTTAGACTGAAGAAAAAAAATGATCTCATAAGAAAAGCAAATATATTGAATGTGCGCAGAAGTGAAGGATAATGACTGTTACATAGGCAAGAGGAAGTGATCTGTTCCATTGCATAAGACTATAATATATGTGACTGGCAAAAAGGAGAAGAGAAAACCTTTTCCTTCTTTCACACAATAGCAATCGAGAACAATGATTCTTTTGTATGATTAACTCTGAATATTGATGTCAGGTTCCAAAAATGAATCCACGTGGTTTCACGTTGGTAGATATTGCCCCCACTTGTGTTGTTGGCTAAATGAAATTTCCTCCATGAGGGCCTGTTTAATAGCTCCTTCGATCATTCTTTATAACACGAGGATTCAATCCCACAATGTCTGTTCAGAGTTAACGTACCATTTTGATTTCAGAACAGTAAAACAATAAGCTATTGCAACAAGTCAGGCATTGCTAGATCATGGATACGTACTGTGGGCATGGGAAAAGGCGCCTCTCCAGAGTAGAAAAGTAAAACTTCACTGTGTCTCAATTGTGCTGGTAAATAACTGAGGCAGGGAGTGTTTTAATGATGTTCTTCTGAAGATCATCCTAGGTTATTTTGTTCAGCATGCATCAAGCATAACTTAATTATATAACTTTCTATAAACAGTGCTTTGATTTCTATTCTTTCCACTAGCCTTCCTGGTGGTACTTGTAGAGCAACCCACTTAAAATCTAAATAGGCAGCTGTTAAACTGCTTATTTTAGGCAGTTTACTTAAATGTTAAATAAACGTTAAGCATTTCTAAAATATGCAAGAGCAACAGCTTAAGGTGTCTATTTGCTGTAAGCATATATTGCTGTGGTAGATAGTAGAGTGGGAAACATATCCTTTGCTAGCTGCTTCGGTCCTTTCCACTTTCCTGTCTTAAATTGCTGGTAAAGGTGGATTTGACATGGATTGTGAAGTAAGGTACAGGCACACAGTGGCTCCTCTTGGCTCTATAATGGAGGTTGCGACCTCTGAGAGTGATAACATTCCTACATCTATTTTCCTGGAGGCTTTTTTGGTACGTGCAGCATTGCCCTCATAAGTCACCTCATTTGTAGTGTGGTTTTGGGTCATGGAGTGCAAGGGTCACTTTCAGTAGCCTAACTACTGGTGGGTACTAACATTGCAAAACGTCCTCAAAGTAGCGCTCTGGAAGGAAGACGCCAGGTTGAAGGAGTGTTGTGTATTGAGAACTTTACGTTTCTTTGCTGTTTTGTTAACACATTTGGAAACCTAGATAGAAACTTGCTTTCAGATGGTGTTTTCTCTGGTGACGAGGCTTTTACTTTATGTTAGTTAAGCAGGCTTACTGACTGCCTGGCCTCAATAAACTGGCATATGTATGCACATGGTTTCAGAAAACACGTAGGATGTTAATCTTTGCATTCCTCAAAGCATTGCAAAGTAGTAACAGAGCTGTGTGTTATATTGCAGTTGGGCACCCTCCTGCTCCACAAGGTTTCTTTCAAAAATGCAAAACATGGCAAATTTACTACTTTATTTGTATAGTGTGTACAACCAGATTCTCTTGCTTCAGGTTCTGTTTGTTGCTCGTCTTCAGGCCACTGTCATGCTTAATTTCCACTACTCTGAATTATGACTTCACTAAAAAAATGATACAAGCTTTTTTAACTTCAAAATAACATGAAAATAAGCACAGAGTTGTGGGATTGTATTTAAAACCAACCACTGCAACTAACACATCCATGTAATAAACAGAGTGAGGGCTCTGCTCTTATATTTCAGTTTCTTCTGAATGCCATCACTTGGCAGTTTCTGTAATTATAAAATTTTCATAATTCGAATCTAACACCGTAGGACGTGGTATATTTAGCTGTTTGACTTCATATAGGCTGAAGTAGCATCCCTCTTCACTGTGCTCTGTTGCTTCTCCTCAGAAGTCTACAGGTAAAACGATCTCGCCCCACTGTGAGAGGAGGGACTTTGACTGTTTTCCTGCATAACAAGGCAAGTAAGCTCAAATCCTTACTTTGATGAAGAGTACTTTATCCTAGCTCATGCTGATTCAGCTGTGCAGGTACTCAATCTGTGCTCCCTGCTTTGCAGGCTGGCATTCTAATCTTTTTCTTTCTTTTTAATCTCAAATCCCAATCCAATTCTGAGAAATACTGAACGGTGTTTTTCATCGCATTTCTTGGTTAGTGTTCATGCTGGTGACTTAGGTATGCTATAGATCTCCCATTCACAAAGGGAGGTCATTTTGTGTGGTACACTATGGTCAGTGAGCTCAACTTCTAAACTGAAGGTCACCAAAGTTCACAGCACTTACTATTGTTCTCACCACAGCAAGGGCTGCGGGTGCGTTTAGTTCTTCATTCCAGGGACCATCTGTAATGCTAATGGAATGTCAGGAGTGTCTGAAGGATGCACCATGCGCCCTATCTTGCAGTTCGGCAGACCCAGTCTCCACTCTTTTTCCTCTGGGCTGCACTGCTAGATGACATGACATTACGTAGCTTCAGAAAGCAGTCTGCTTTGTTTTCGTGCTAATAGTGAAAACTGGGGCACTTCCTCAAAGTTTTTATCTGGAGAACTAGTATGCCTGTGGTATTAAAGCCATCCATTTGTAGGCAGCCATATAGCTGTGGGCTATGTTGTTATTATTTTTTTTTTTCTTGCTTCTAAGGCATTACCTGTATCTCCAGAAAAGTACAAGGGCTGCTCCAAAAGTAACGCCTCCTGTGCTTCATGCCCAGGGAGGTGATGAAGTCATCGTCCCTGGAAGTGTTCAAAAATGTGTAGATGTGGTACTAAGGGACATGGTTTATTGGGCAATACTGGTGGTAGGTTGACATTTGGACTGGATGCTCTTATAAGTCTTTCCCAACCTTAATGATTCTATTCTATGATTCTATTTTGTTACCAAGGCCCACAATGTCAGAGGCAGGTGCTGGAGGTATGACAGTAGAGGCTGAATGAATAAAATAGGATTCTTGATATGAGACAGCTGAAGACAGGATGATTGATCAGTAATGGAGGCTAGTTGTACTGTTCTCCATGTAGGTTGTCCTTTGTCAAGTTCTGTATATACCTATATGTATATATATATACTATACCAAGCCCTAAATGCCAGAAGGCAATGGCTGTAACCTGTGCTGGAAGGAGGGAATTACTTGTTTCACTTCCTTAATTTTCCCCTTCTTTACAGATTCTGATCTTTCTGGAAACCCAAAACTGTCTTTGAGGGACTCTATTCTTGGCTGGTGGCTGCAGCACAAAGTGGTGGTAGGGTCCTTTCACTGACTTACCTTCTCCAGCCATTGTTTGAGTCTGGAACTTAAGAGTTAAAGGTAGAAATGTCCTTAAAGTCACACTGTCCATCCCACAGTTGATGCTTGTGTCACAAAGCATCGGACCCTTGTGGCATTCATTAATGCTGCAGCATGAGATTGTCTGGACCGATTTGTTCATCCACCTATCATTGTCTTGGCTTGGAAAATGGTGTCGGATATGATTGTCGTCCTTGTGCTTTGTTCGCTGGTAGATTATTGTTGCTGGTTTCAGCCACCATTGAGTCAGACAAAGAAAATGGACTGTTTTCTCCCCTCCACAAATTCAATTACAGCTTTGGTTGTGGATATCAAATACATTCATGATACTTCATAGCATCAAAGAAAGAAAATAATCCAAAAATGTTTGTCATAGCCACAGGCTGCAATATTATACTGACTCATTTCTGCATGTGGTAAGGAGTTGGGGGGAGGGGAAAGGGGGGAGCAGGGACATGAAGCAGTGTGCAGATGCTATGTAAGTCTTCTAATGCAGAGAAATAGATGAGTGGTTTCTGTGAGGCTGGGTCTTTACTCATAGGAAACCTTGAATTTACAGGTTTGTTCAAAGTGATTTGATCTGTAGCGTTTCCTGTCACACAATGTGCTGTGTTCAGATACTGCGCTGCATCTGTTGTGAGAGATTTGGTAGATTTGGGGACTCGTGAATAGAGAGAAGTGGGGAAGCTGAGCTATTCATAACTCTTTCAGGATGGCCACCGGAACACAGCCACTTAATTTTAGGGATGGTGTTTATTCACTCAGTTTATCTGAGTGAAAAAACAATGCGCTCTGGCAATCTGCATATTAACCTTTGCTGAACTCTTCCATAGAGTGGTGTTGCTGCTGCTCTTGGTAGTGTTTCTGCCTGGGTCTTTATTGCCTTTGTTATATCGTACTTTCAAATGTCTTCTGTGTTCCTAGAGATAGGAAGCATGGCTGTCTATTTTGGTCAACTCGTAGAGGCTTTTTGAATGCTTCGTCAGGGAAAAAAAGGGAAAAGGAGAAAAGAAAGTGCCTGCCACCTAGCAGGAGAGGTTGCTTGTTCCCCTGTTGAGACTTTCCCTGTTTGTTGGCGTTGTATCACAAATGGATGTAGGAAGAATTCTGTGCTAAATTCTACCTTTGCCACACCTTTTTCATCTTTTGTTTCTGCAGTGTAGACCTTGTTAGAGCAAGCCACGGCTGAATTAACACTAATGCAGATATGCAGTGCCTCAGATGTTTTTGGTTCTATATTTAGGTACATAGGTTTTCTGTCCTTCCTACCTTTCTCCTATTAATTAGTGCTGTGTGCAAAAGCTGACTGTTGGTCTTCATTACTGAGTTGTAGCACTAAAGTAATATCATTATGCCATGAACCTACTTTGAAGCCCTTAATCAATTCACTCTTACTAGCTCATGCGAGGTGTATCGGAAAGGCTCAAGATGAGACAGCGGGTTTCTTCACTCGTTTGTATTAGTCTCTCCTTCTGAGCTGCTGAACCTTGAGCCCCAGCCATCAGAACACAATCATTTAAACCATGGCTTTTCAGTGAAAAAATTGGTGTGTATTGCATTGGGTACCTCATCTTTGCAAAGTAGATTGAATATGTTCGTTTGAATCACAAGCCTTATCAAATAGCAGATGGATATTTTCCTTCTTGAGCTAAATGTGTGTTTACGTGTACGTTGTATGTTCATGTATTCCTAATGTCAGAAATAAAACATGAGAGCTTCTTGCTCAAAGACAGGCTTGCTTTTCTTTCACTTCAGTTTTTAGTTGTCATACAATCTGACTATGCATCTGTGTACTGACTTGTATCACTAGGAGAAAATAAGAGTACCTTCCAAGGCCTTTATTTAAAATAATCTGTAAAGATGAAATTGAAAGAAGTCTTAATATTGATGCTATTTTTCGTAACCTACTTCTGAATCTCAGCTCATACTTGAACTGAGTCCCAGCTCTTCCGTGAGTGCAGCGAAGTTAGTGAGTGAGTTGACACTCGCTTCCAGTTCTTCAGAGCACGCATATTAGAAATACATCTCCTGAGCAGGGGGTTGCAAGCAAATCTGATGTCTGTGTTTATAAGTGGGATTGATCGCTCCGTCCAGAAGGGTGGAGCAGCAGATCTGTTACTTATTTTGACAAAATGGAAATGGGGAACATGTCAGTTTTTAGCATTTGCTGGGCATTATAACCAAGAGACATCATTTTGCACTGGTACTGTATGATGGAGTTGAGACCTCCATCCTTACATTCATGACACGTTCCCATCACGAGCACAGGCAGAATGGTGACAGCCGTGCTGATGTAGTTATGTAAAACAATGCAATTGATTAAGAATTTACCAGGACTAGAGAACTACTTTCTTTGTAGCTATAATGTTCTGTTGCCTCTCTCCTACATGTGTTCATGGGAAAGATGGCTATATTTTTATCTCATGGATAAGACTGATAACTTACTGTTGCTGGCATGGAGGATGAACTTCTCTGAGAAACTTGTAAAATCCTTTCTTCAGATAAAGTTATTGTGATTCCCTCTTGTGTCAAGTAACTCTAGTAACTCTATCTCTCAAGTACACACTGCCTTAGTGAGGGCATGCCCTTCAAAGCCAATCTTTCATCTCTTCGATCCAGCTTTAATTTTTGGCGTGTCAATCACTTCCATGGGTTGTGTCATTGTAACTGCAGGATTATACTGAATTATTCATTTATTAAACTTTTCTAAAGTAACATTTGGATGCAACTGGAATTAATACAGCTACAAAAACCTGTAGTAGATAGAGTTGCATATAGATAGGCTTGGAAGCTGTTGTATTTTGGCTAAAGCTGTTTAGAGCAGCAAGGTCTCTAGTGATACTAAGCAATGTGGGGACAGCAATATGGCTATTGGCTGCTGCTTATATAATTGTCTAGTTTTCCTCCCTTTGGCATCCTCTCTGAACTTACCAGCCTGCATGGAGATCTTAAGATTGTTACAAAGCAAGTGGTGAAAGTAGAAAGGTGGAGCTGTGTCAGAGATAAGGTAACAAGGTAGTAACTTTGTCTTATCAGCCAGAGCAGATTGGGAAGGAAGTTGCCTTGGCATTTGCATCTTAATTGTTTGCTTTTAATAAACTCTCGATTTACTGACTCATAAGGGTAGAGTTAAATTCATTCTCTCTCCTACTAATAAACTTCCCAGGGAGGATTCTCGAAGTGCTCTGCATGTAGTAAAGCTGTCACATCAGATGGAAAGAGGCTGAGGTGTGTGCAGCAGAGCAACACAGGACCTGGCTGTTGCAGCCTTTCACGACCCATGAACCCTCTCTTTCTCCTCAGTCTAAAGCCTACAAAACTGAAGGAGGAAGAGTCTTTAGGAGGAGAAAGTTACGGTCATTTCTGTGCATGCTTTGTTAAAGTATGTTTGTGAGCCTTCACTGAGTATTGATCCTCATGACTTTTTCAGCGGAGAAATGCAGTTAGTCCTGCTTCATGGGTGAGGAGACTGAATAAAAAAGAAGCTTATTGAGTTGTCCAAAACTACACAGCAAGACTGTGATGAAGACAAGGAATTCCTAATACTCTACCTGCTACTCTGACAATTTATTTTCACTGGCCACGGCAGCATTTATACAGCCTGAAACTTGTGTGCTTCTGGAACAGACCCAGCTGGATCACAGTCTATCCAATGCTATTGCAGGAACATATGTCTTCACTCACCCATCTCCTTAAATTAGAACAAATAAGGGGTGTAGCCCATTTCTGTTGATAGCCATGGTTATTTCCCAGAGCCCTGGCCTGATGGCTGGGCAGTGCTGCCGGTACCTGCTGAGTCCTGTTCAGGGCTCTGGCTCAGCATGGTGCTGAGAAAGCTTCTGTACAGGAATGGAAGTTTGAGGCAGCAGGCCTGGGGTGGTGGAGTAAACCATCACTTTGAAAGGAGCACAGTGCAGTCATGGTGGGATGTGTATTCTCAGGTTTATCATAGCTATTTTTAACTGTGCTTTCCTGCTGTTGCTCAGAATAAACAAGAACTCTGATTTACTGCTGAAAATAGGTTTTGTTTTGGAGATTGTTCTTGTGGAATGGGCTCTTTAATGTTGTTTTTTTTTTTCTGTTCCTGCAAGGACACAGGAGTAGCTCTTCTATCTAATGGAAAAGAGCTCTTTATTAGGTGGTAAATTAATGCAGGGTGTTTAAAGCTCTCAAGTGACTCTCTGGCTATGGTGAAGGTACTTTTTTCTCTTATGACTTCACTGCATGTGAGCTTTGTACTTTTTCTCTTAACTTCAGAAATAATGCTTGCAAGCAGAAGTGTTCTTCCCGTGTGTTGCTTTTGTATGAAAGTTAGATCTCTCATAGTTGCGGGTGCATCTCTAATGTAACCTACTCTTTCTTCTCTTTAGAGTCTTCCTAGAAGACTTTGTTTGAAGATGGCAGTTCTGCTCGCTGATACTACCATATAGCACTTTCAATTCAGCCTTTCCCTTGTAGAGTCCCCTGTGAGTGGCTTATCCCCTAGCTTAGACGTTTCAAGTACTTTCAAGCTGAAACGAAATGTATGAGTTCTCTGCCTAGAAGCAACTCCCACCCTAAAATTCCTTCAAAAGCAGGTTAGCTGCAGAGTGTAATGTAATCCTCCGCCTGCTTTCAGCACTTTCCAGCTGCAAGTGTTTAAATGCTTTTCAGACATTAATACTTCCAGTACTACTGTCAATGCCTTGATGTGAAGGATAAATAGATCGGTTTTGCACATCTGGAAAGAGAAACTAAGAGCAGAGTTACAGGCTTACAGAAGGTCATGATTGTAAAACTGTCACAATTTCAATCTGTTTTAAAAATTATATTCCTTCAAACAGCCGATGAATTGTCTTATTTTTGCTGCATCTTTCCGAGATAATCTTATTTCGACTTGAGACCTGCATGTGGTGATGGTAAAGCTGCTTTTTAATATGTATGTATGGCTCTTGACTAATCGAGCTGACCTCTTGACCAAGGCTTCTAAAAGCAGCTTTAATAAAATAGTAAATCAACTTTAGATTCATTAACAAGTGATTTAATTATGTAGCACTGTAGGTGAGAAATGCAGTGGTTTAGAGCTGCTCTGTCTTCTTTCAAGTACTTATTATAAAAATGGTTGCATACAGGGGATGTGCACTGCAGTCAGCCAAGATAAAGCCAAACGTTACCTTGCGTCTGTGCTAAGAAACATAGCACATTGAGGGTGGACTGTTTTGTTTAAACTTGACGTAATTATGTCAGTTTCTCTCAGAGAAGCAAGCCTTTGCTGTCAATACTTCTGTGCTTGCAGGGTATAGCAATATTGTTGGGATTTTAGTAACAGTTTAAAGAAGAAACTTACAGCCTATGTAAACTGGATGGATGAGATTCCTGCTTTAGTTTCTGTCCTTTCTTCCTTTTTCTGTATTCTGTTCTAGTTCTGGCAGATAGAAAAATCAAAAATAGGCTTCTGATTTGATCTTTGTATGTCAAGTGAGTTGTCTCTGTCTTCTCAGTGCATATGTCCTCAGGACACATCTTTAAGCTGCGATTTCCTCAGGCTGTTGTTCTTATTCACTTGCCTCTGGACACTGGTCAGCCTCTTCCTTGTTTGAATGCCCTTCCAAAAATGTCTTTCTGTAAGCAGTTGGTCATTGTACATCTGCTCAGTGACCCAGTCAAAAACCAGCAACTGCAAAGTCAGCTGTTTGGCATGGACATTTAGAGAACTGTGGGAGGCTGGGGTGCTCAGAAGCCTTGGCAGATGCTCGAGGGAATCATCTTGCATGTCTAACCTGAAATCTCTCACCTGGGACAAGGAGATGCATTACAGCAAGGAACGAACCATTTCTTAAGCAAATAAAAAAAAAGGAAATGGCAAATTTAGACTTCTGCAGAGTCTTTAACTCAAGCCCCCTGTGTCTGCCTGTTAAACAACTCTTTGCTACACAGCAAAGACCAAATGGCAGCATTTATATAGTTGTGTTTAATAATATAGAACTGAGTGCAGGTCTTTAGTTTCCTGCAGAGACAGCAGCTGAAACCTGTAAAGTCTACCCAAATGAATCAAAAATTTGAAGAATGACTTCCTTTATGAATTCCAGTAGGCTTCCGTTTGCTATTGCATGCTAATAGGAAGATGGAGGAGGAAAGTGATAGAGGCACAGCGTGTATGAAAATAGAGATTCCATTAACCTGAGGTCTTGTGGCTTCTGATGCCTGAGCATCACTTGGGATGCATCTGCTCCTGAGACCTCGTTACTTCAGGGTGCAACTTCATGTATACTGATTAAGGGATCCAAGGGTGATTTCCCAGGTCTCTTCCACAGGGCTGTTGTAACCAGACAATTGCAGTGACTTGAGTGATCATCTGAGGGCCTGACTACATCTCCTGCTTGTTGCTATGACTTAAACAGGGAGGAGATCTAAAGTAAAGAGGCTAAAGGAGACAGTGCATTAAGAGAGAGTAGTAGAAAAGATGAGGGACATGCAGAGAAAAAGAAAGAAAACAAAACAAATCCAAGAACAACTGTTTCAAGTCCAATACGTACTTGCAAAGGTAATTTTTTGACTTGATGGTGTTACTTTTCAATTTTTTTCTCTATTAATGAATAAATTAGGACTGCTTTCAAAGGGAAACAATCGCAATCTTTTCTCCCCTGGTCCGCAGCTCTGTTTCTGTTGTGGAATTAATCTGCTTTCATGTGGCAACCAGATCATTGCATATACTAGATGCAGCATTTCTTTTCAAAGCTGTTTCTGGAAGTGCTTACCCACAAGTGAGGGTGCTGCTCCATTGCTCTGGCTTGCCCATGGGAAGTGATGGTGAGCTTCAGGAGGTATGTAGGACCCATGGATTCTGCACTGCAACCAAACCTACTGTATTTGGTCAGTTTTTTAGGGCAAGTCAGTGGGCTGAAGACACGTGCTTTTTTTTTTTTTCTTCTGTAAAGATTACTGCTTTTCCTAAAGTCAAGAATAAGGGATTTTAGCTGAGAAGCCTTGTTTGGGTTTCTAGGAGTCTCTGACATGTACTGGGGCAGATGTGTGACTCAGTGATGAGTGTGCATGCATTTCAATGTACATTCCTTTTTAAAGCTCCCTTGACATACAGTCTCCTGTGATCTCAAATAGCTTCCTGTGCTCTCTGCAGGTGTAAGGCTGCAGCCACCTGAAAATGGATCCTTTAGAAGTTCTTTATATAGTTCTGCTTTACGGGATCATGTGCACGTGAATCCTACAGCAACATTTCCTGCAGTCATCTCACAGAGCAGGGGGCTATAGCAGTATCTAGCACAATAAGTGGTACTGGCTTTTGTGTCTTGTCTGCATTGTTAGAAATCAGCAATAGAAGTTAATGGGCATGTTTAAATGTTTTTTATAGGCTTCCAAGTTGTTCCTTACTTATATACTCTTTGCCCGTTTCTCTTACTGATAGCTATGATAAGAAGAGCTTTGTGAAACAGATGCTTCTGCCTCATACATCTTCCTTTACTCCTCCATAGTATGTGCTCACGTGAATGTTGTTTTTTTGTTTGTTTTTTGGAGTGGTTGGGACTGAAAGACTTCATGCTGTCTTTTGAGGAGAGTACTGGGAAAACTGAGTAGGAGGAGGGAAAACACGTTTATAATCAGTCGGTTGATAATATTAATTCCGACTTTTATGCAGAGAATTGCTCATTATTTTTTCAAATTAGCCCCAGAAGTAGGTAGTCATAAATTATGATCTGGAGGATTGGTTTGGCAGCCAGATTCAAGCTATTGCTCCTGAGCAGTCATACTGCAGAGAGGGGTAGCATCTGCATAGTCAAGCCAGGTGGATTTTTTTATCCAGGAAGTCCTCTAGAATTCTCCGTTAGATCTTCAGTATCAGATGACAAACTGCAATTCTGAACGTCTCAGCTTGTTGGTAACAAGCAAATCACTGAACCTAGAGGAAACCGCCGAGCACATGCTGACCTTTCATAGCCAGTAGGTGTTCTCGTGTGCTCTGCTGGTCTCAGTGGTTTGTCCCCACTGCATGGTCCTTGGCAGTCAAATGTGGGGTACCAGCCCTGCCAAGGGCAGCGCACGTGTTCTGAGCACAATGATGTGGAGCGCTCTGCATGTCAGCAGTCAGTCAATATCAAGTGTCACATTAGAGGTGGCAGCTGCTTGCCACAGCAAGCAGTGGGGAGCCACAGGGGGAACAGCAGTTAACCTGTGAGAGCCAGCGATGTGTTGGCAACATGAAAGATTTGGGGTGTCAGCCTGTAGGACGGATGTAGGGATTTGAGGCCAATTGACTTTGTCTGTTCTTTCTTTCCAGCCTTGTTTTGAAATGGATCAATCTGAATTTGTAGAAAAATGCAAAAAACAAAACTGCTTTTTGTCCCTGTATGAATATGGACAGTGCTGTACAAAGCCTCAGAACGTTTTTTATATCTTGTTTTCTAGGTTGGTTCTTTCCCATTGCTTTGTATGTCTCTATTGCATAGGATGTCTTTACAGTCAGTTATATTTTTAATCAGCTTCTATACTCATACAAGACGTGTTACCAACATTGGTAGTGCATTTCTATCAAAATTAAGTCTTATCTAGGCTCTCGCAGAATCTTTCTTTTAACTTTTCCAAGTTTCCAACTGAATGGAGGTGTCCAGTGACAATCTGATCTTTGCTTACATAATGCTTTCTTAATAATGAGTGTCAATAGAAAGCAAGAATGTGATTACATTGTCACTTTATAGGAAGATTATAAATAGAGTTTTAACAGATTCTATATCACTTGGAAGGCTCCTGCTGCTCACCAGTGGTGGTGATGCCTTGAAATGTTCATTAAAATGACTTGAAGTGTTGTTTAAGCCCAGTGTGTCTCACAGTCAGCTCAGTTGGCTGCTGTTTTCATTTCATTGTATCAATCAGACTTCAAGTCTCCACATTTTAATTTCTTTTGCAGAAGGAACAACTTTCTTGGCTCATTTGTACACCACAGTTGCATAAATTGCCTTCTCAGCTGTCAAAAATAGGTAATGGACTGCTTTGTGAAGAGTCTATACTCAAAGGAATCTGGAAAGCTATTTCAGAGTCCAAAATCTGGGTTGATTATGTACAAAACTTTGTTTTTAAGCTTTATCTGAAGTTTAAGTATTATAATTTAGCACCATCTAGCTATCTTTAGTAGCAAGTTGTAAAGGTTCAGCCATAGAACCTGCTGGTATATTAGATGCCGGATGCTGACAAGCACTGTCAAACACTGAGCATGTAGATGAGTTTGGCAGGATTTTAGGATTCTCATCAAGCGCACAGAAGTAGTTTCAATGGGTATCCACAGCTCAAGTGATTTTTTTTTTTCTACCCTCTTGAAAAAGGTGGAAGTCTAGGCTTTCACCTTGCAGATTAATTCTGCCTTTGAGAAGCAGCAAAAAGAATGCTGAAAGCAAGTGCCCTGGCCTGCCATAGCCATGAACTTCAGTAATTGTGGTGTTTGATACAGACACTTTGTTTTAACTCATCTGTTATATTCCAACTGTAAAACCATAAAATTGATCATTGATTTGGTAGTTTTACAACGTTGCAACCTTTTGAGCAGTTTTTGGAAGACACCTGGCTCTCCTAGCTTTCCCTAGAAGTTCACATGAATGAGTTTTCTTCTTGTTTCTTCATCGTGTGTCATCATGTACAAGTGCAGTACCTTGTTTGCATCAGGCAACCACATAACCTTCTATGTAAAATGATGAAAGGGCCTCTTGAGCTTAGTTAAATTAGAGGTCCTTGGAGCAAGCATCTCTTCCTGCACTTAGAAGTCTCTTAACTCCGTGCCCAAAAGGGCAGCAATATGCGTCAACAGTTTGGATCCTGGAGACAGCATGGAAATTAGCCACAACTTTCTTCTCCAGCTTCAGAAGTGGCCCTTTGATGAATGCAATCCATGGTTTAGATACTAAAAACTAAAATGTATGTTTTGTTTGCCTATACTCCCTCTTTGTCTCGTAGACGAATAATTCAGCTTTGACTAGCTGACTCATCCAGCTATCAAAATCCTGTTGTTTTTGTAGGTAATGCTTGCATCGAACACAGAGTATATTTTGTGATTCGAGGCTACTGTTCTTCTTGCTCTAAAGTATTCCAACTGTTTCAGTTTTGTGTCACCTTAAAAGAGGTGAGCTCTCTGGATGACTCCTCTGGGACAGCCAGTTCTAGCTCGGCTGCCCCTTGAGATGAGACTGCAGTGTGCTTGGCGACTGTAGGAGTTGGAATTTCTAATGGTTGTCAGGAGAAAATGGTCTTCACATTAGTACAATTTGGGGGTATTGGTGGTTAGCAAGCTGGACATGAACCAGCGATATGCCCTCACAGGCCAGAAAGCCAACCATATCCTGGGCTGTATCAACAGAAGTGTGATCAGCAGGCCAAGGGAGGTGATCCTGCCCCCTGCTCTGCGCTGGTGAGACCTCACCTGGAGTACTGCATCCTGATGTGGAGTCCTCAGAACAGGAGAGATGTGGACCGGTCGGATTGTGTTCAGAAAAGGGACACAAAAATGATCCAAGGGATGGGACACCTCCCCTACGAGGACAGGCTAAGAGAGCTGGGGCTGCTCAGCCTGGAGAAGAGAAGGCTCCAGGGAGAGTTCATTGCAACCCTTTGGTATCTAAAGGGGAGCTACAGAAAGAAGGGGACAGGCTCTTTAGCAAAGTCTTCTGAGATAGAACATGAGGAAATGGTTTTAAGCTAAAGGAGAGGTGACTTAGACTCAACATAAAGAAGAAGGTTTTTACAATGAGGGTAGTGAAGCACTGGAACAGGTTGCCCAGAGAGGTGGTTCACAGTGTTACTGAAATAGCCCTAGAATCACAGAATAGAATCATTAAGGTTGGAGAAGACCGCTAAGATCATCTAATCCATTCATTAACTCATCCCCACAGTGACCACTAACCACATCTCTCACCGCCGTATCTGCATGGTCGTTGAACTCCTCCAGGGACTGTGACTCCACCACCTCCCTGGACAGCCTGTTTCCATACCTCAGCACTCTGAGAAGAAATTTTTCCTTATACCCAACCTGAACCTCCCCTGCCCGCCCCTACAGTTCCAGTGGCTATATATATCCAAGCCTAAAGGTAACATCTGTGAGTGACGATAGTGATAGTGAATGGTAATTTGAAGGTTTGTTTGAGGAAAAATGCTTATTTATTTATTTATTTATTTATTTATTTATTTTAAAGAGGGGTGAGCAGGGAACAAAGTGCTTTACATAGCTGAAATATGTGCTGGTCTGAGACTGGGGTCTGTTGCATCTAAGGACATCTGGTTTCAGCCGGAGTTGTGACCAGGAAATGGTTTTAAGCTAAAGGAGAGAAGAAGGGAGCTGACAGTGGCAGCAGGCACAGGGTAGCTGCTAGGCACTCCCCATTGCTGCCATGCCCCTGAGGCCTGGCTCTCCCTTGGGCCACCCCGAGCTGGGCTTGCTGTGCAGCTGGAAGGCTCCATCAGCTTTGTGGTGGCACAATAAGCAGCTCACACCAATGGTGTTTTGTTGGGGTTATCCTGAGCTCTGTTTCTCTGGTAACAGCAGAAATGCAAACCCCAAGCTATGAGAAGAGATTCCATTTACACATGCTTCCACCCTCAAATTTTCACTTTGCCACGGTCATTTTTTAGTAGCGCGTTGAAGTGCAGCATCCAATATGAAATGCTTCTTTTTGCAACTGAAATGAGATTGGTGAGACTAGACTGGCTTTAATTGCTTTTGGTTCACAACGCACACTGTTGCTAGGTGCTACGTAGCTCAGCACTGCATCTGTCTGCCGAAACGAGTCCCAGGGGAGGAATAACAGGGTTGGGGAGCCTGCGAATTAGATGTGATGCAAATGTCAATAAAATGGGGGAGGAATGGGCTAGAATTGGCCTTCAGCAGCTTTGTCTGGTCCAGGAGTAAGAGTCTGGCGTGGGGGTAAATGTAATGCATAGGGTCACAACTGCAGTGGCTGTCTGGGCCGCAGGTCACGGCCGAGCTGTGCCACCAGAGCTCTGCCTGGAGGCGTTAGCAGCATCTGTCCTCTCTCTGCTCCACTTTGTTTAATGTAAGAGCTTGCTTTCCTGAGTGCTAAAATATGCCTGTATAAAAATATCCACTGTATACTGCGCATAAAGACTCACTGTAGATTTCTCAAGAGGAGAGGTGAGAAGGGCCTCCTCTTGCTGCATTTGTGTGGCAATGGCAAGTCAACTTTGTCAGTTCTCTGACGCCCTTGAAAGGGCGTGCTCTGAGACAGCAAAGAGCAAAGCACTTAGAGGAGAAAGTTAGGGAAAAGGGCGTCTATGAGATGAATACATTGCTGATAGCCCCATTGTATTCCTAATAATCCATCTCACCAGAAGAAAAACTTCAGTGCACAGCCTTGAATTTATTTTGCATCTATCATGTATTGTAGCCCTGCTGCTGTCTCTGATTCAGTTTTCTCCTACACTCCATCTCTCAGGTAAATTAAACAGTATTGAAACAGCTGTCTGTTGCCTCAGAGAGTATTGCTTCTATGCGAAAGACAGCAGTTTTCCATAGGATGGAAATTATATAGGCTCCTCTGGGGATAAATATTTGTAAGTCTGAATGTCAGCCAGCTGAGTGCAGCACCCATATTCTCACGTGCTTTTCAGCACTGGTGTCTGCTGTTATTGCTGAAAAGATGTGTCTAAGGGAGGCACCTAAAAATGAAAAGAGACAAAAAGATGTACTTCAGACAGTGTTCCTTTTGGAGTATTGCATGTGTTTGACCTGAAACTTTTGCAAACTACATATATTGGATCACTTTCATTCACTTACCACTATAGTTCTACCACAAAAAGGTATGCAAGGCTTTTAGCACTTAGGCATTGTGAACATCATGCTCCTTTTTTTGCTCAGAGTTTTTATCCTGTAGAAACTGCAAATACCCGTTTTATAAATATTTTTCCCTTCAGATGTGTCTGTACACAGATTTTAGTGGTTTGTTTGTGTAGAATCTGTGCCATCTTCTCAATTTTCTCCTTTCTCTTTTCTCATTCTCTCCTTTTCCTATGATACTTGAAGAAAAATTTATAATGCACTTAGCTGTGCTAGCCAATATTTTGATATCCTAAGATGGGTATTATTTTGTTCTGTGGATATTTGTTATAAATGCTGTGTATATGTAGACTATGTTAAAAGGATATGAAGTGATGCGCTTGAGCTAAAGAATGGTTCAAGAAGGCACCTTTGGCTGCTTCCCCTGTTCATCTGCATTATGATGGTGATGGGCTCACATATTCATGTTGTTTTCTATGGAACGTCCATCTTCTTCAGTGCATTTGCTTGTTTTCATTTTTGTGAGACTATGTTTTTAAGTGCTACAGACAGTGCAAGTCTCATTGTAAGGTCAGGAATATTTTTTTTACGGACAGCTCTGTAATGTTACAGCCATAGCAGTGTTGGCAAGCATGCATGAAGCTGCATTGTAGCAGGGACATAGGGAAGTGTTCTTATCCTGGTCAACAGAAATTGAAGCACAAAAGGATTTTCAATTCAGTTGTGTATGAGGTTCTGTGTTCCCCTGGGTCAGAGCCTTGGCCTGAGCAAGTGCCACGGCTGAGAAGGGCTCCATGGGGCTGGGGAGTCTGAGACTGTCACCTTTTTCCTGCCAAGATGAGCAAAACTGACATTTTCAAAAGCTTGTAATATAATAAAAACATGGGGCTTTGGATGTCGTAAGAGAATTCATGGCTGTCACTTGTTTTGTTTCCCTTTTGCTGATATCTTTAGAAGTTGATGAGTGGTGGCTGGCCTTTGATTGTGTCCTGATGCAAAGCCACCCTGGTGTTGACAGTCCTCAATAATTAATTGGTAGCAGACCAAACATTTCTGGATGACTCATTCTCGTGTTTATTTTCTAATTCCACCTGCCATCCGGAATATTTTCATTAAGCAGGTTACATCACAGAATCAACGGGATAAACAAATTACAGAAGTTTTCAGCATCTCCTCCATTAAGGTGGATGAGGAATTATTTTCCCTTAATAAGAGTCTACTTCTGCTACAGGACTGTAGAGAGAGACTGCCTTATTGACACTTCTGTGATTGTCTGTGAGTCTGTAAGAAAAAATAATGACCCAACAGAGGTCCTGGGAGAACATACATGAAAGTTTCATAAAATGGCTGTTCAGTGGCAGAATGTACAGAGGCAACAGTAAACCACTTCTGTGGGTTTTCCTTTCTTGTTTCCATTGACTGCTATAATGGATGTTGAGGCAGTTCCGGTGTAGTCCAAGGTTGTTGTTTTTTTTCTTTTAAAACAAGCCGATCTCTTCTGGTTATTCCATTTATATTTTTGATGGAACATAATAAATAGCAACCAGATTGTGGAAATCCATAATGCTTTGTTCAGTTATCATCAGGTTAAATAAATCTTTCTTTGAAGTCAAGGAAAAGCTTTGTCTTTCCATCCTGGATAAAATTGTTGGAAGCGGTTGCATTTAATTCTGTTGTGCTGGAGTACTTTTCTACCAAATAACTTCAATATTTCATATTATGCCTGGAATCAAAACAGAAAAACACCCTTTTTACTACATTCAGCTCCTCTTGTGCAACTTGCTCCAACCAGGATGGGTACTTATTTGATACAGGCAGAAAAATAATTTTGATTCTAAAAATTCTAAAGACATCTGAAACAAGGGAAGCATAGAAGAAGCTTGGGTGTCAGAGTGCTTTGCCCAAGAGTAAACGATATCACGTAAACAAATGGGACATGGACAATCCTCCTTTTTCATTCCGCAGAAGCCAGGAAACAATACAGTCGTCTGGGAGTCGTGTAGCTGTCTTTATGATGTGATCCATCAGGCTGAGACCTAAACGCATGGAGCCAATCTTGCACACATTTAACAAGAGAATTAGCTTATAAATCTACAGCTGTTGTATGCTGAAGCACAGGATGTGTGAGTTCACTTGCCAGGCTTTAGATTTTGAGCTGCTGTTTCGCATGAACTGGGAAATCAAGGTCTTATGCAAAACTAGGCAGATTGGCAAGAACAGACGTGAAACATATTGAGTTGGTGCAGTCCCATCTACGCTGCTGAAGGCTAGCGATAAGGGCTTGGGGTCAGATGGGTCGTTACCAGCATTAAATAGAGTGGGAGCCCTCATGCCCTGGGTAACCCCCACTGTTTGTAGGGTGCCCGGTCTCCTGGCGCAGAGCAGTGCTGCCTGAGCCGGGTGTCTGCAGCAGGGGTTTGGGCAACATGCAGCCTGTGGGTGTCCTTTGTGAGATGTACCTGTGCCAGCTCAGCGCTAAGGTGAATTTCTGGGAAGCTGCTACTTCTTTTCAGGTTTTTATACTTCATTAGAGCTGAAAGTTCCTCATACGCAGCATGTATAATCCCCTCTGAAAGAGAGGCACCGGCACCAAGGAACAGCCTCCAGCTGCAGATGGTAGCTTCTGTAGTTCCTGGTTTGATCCAGAAACATAACAAAGTTAATGCAAGATGGGAATTTTCAGAGTGATGCTCAGATGTTTTTTTTGTTGGAGTGGCAGGAGGAGGATATATCAATGTGAAAGCAGGGGGTGTAAAAGTTTCTTGATGGTATGATGAAAGAAAAGCTCAGCTATAACCTCTGCATGGCATGAATGAACAAAGTTCATGATCGGATTAACTGATTGTCTGGGACACTGAGCACTGTTTAAGTTAATAATGCTACCTGAATACTGGGCTTTATGAGAAAGTAAGCTGAAATTTAGTACTGTTCTTTGTTCACTGCTACGGTATGGCACAGCTCCTATCCTCAGTGCTCCAAGCAGGTTTCTTCTGTATTGGTGCTGGAATAATTCCACAGATGTCCCCACTTTGGCTGTATTCAGATTTTTCATGCTAATCTTAATCCTAGATACAAGAGGTAACAAAGACAGAGCTGAGTCCCTCTGATACGCAAGGCTGTCTCTACTGAATGTTTGTGAAGGCTTACCTATTTTATTTCTGAACATTTATCCAGGAGTAGGTGCTTGCACTCGTGCCTTAAAGAGCATGCCATATTCTTGTTCTTCTACAAGTTTTCATAGTTGCAAGACTCAGTTCTCTTCACAAATATTTTGAATGTATTGACAAGTTATTATCTTGGCATCTGATCTTTTACCTTCAAAACTGTGGGGTTTTTTGCCTTTATGCATCTTTTTCCGCTCTTTGTGTTGTTCGTGGCTACCTCTTTCCAGTTTCCTTTTACCTGAGTAAAGTGGGTACTCTGGGTAAGGTGTTGTTCAGACCACAGCATACTGAGCCAGAGAATGTACTAATGGAACAATTTCAGGAGCCTCTCCTGCTTGCAGCACTGATCCCTCCCTCTTGTCCCCCTTTCTGTGGACTAACATTTGAGTAGCTTGGTGAAGTTTGGATGCATTTTCTTAGTCTGGGTGTTCCGGTTTTAAGTGATGGTGCTAGCCAAAGCATCATTACCATTCAGATGGCTACTGCTAATGCTTTGCTCCTTTCATTGCCCAGACCATGCATGTTTTATAGACAGTGATTTTGTAACTAGAGCAACAGGAGCAGAAGAAATGGGCATATTTCCAGCCCATCATGATTTGAACACCAAAGTGAGGTTTGGGAATTTGTTCTCAAAACTCCTCTCTTTCCTTAAGTTTTGGACAAGTTGTATGTATTCCTTGTCTCAGCTGTTCCGCCATTAATAAGTAAATAAAAGAAGCAAAACAAAACTACCTAATCCCCACAAGACATTGCAGAGTTTTTTTGTGCCTTAATAAGTGTTTGTTAGTTGCAGCAAGCAACACTCCAATAAAGCAAGTAAATAAAGTGCTGGAAGAAGCCAGAGGAGGAATGATCCAGAAGTCTTCTTCAAAGATGTGCTGTGCAGCATAATGGCCCAATGGCCCACTAAAGCTAGGCCACCCCTACCATGTGTTTCATAAAAAATTGGTTGGAAACATCATTTTTAAGTGAAAGCTGGGAAGAAAGATAAATAGGAAGTTAAACTTCATTTCTGTGGCTGTTTCTTAGCTTAATTCTTCAGTGCTTCCTGTAAAAATGTTCCAATTTCAGTCATTGTTTTGGATATTCGGCTCTCATTTGGACAATAAAGGGAAATGGTCATCTGCCATCTGCTAACAGCAGTACCAGCTCTCCCTGCAGTGTACACAGATGCGACTGGAAGATCCCACTAAACAGCCAGATATTGCGTGTGTGAACTTGAAATAAAATTGGCGAGTGCCCGGGGAGTGTTACTTTCTGGGAGTCATGCCCATCACCAAGCTGATTGCATCCATGTGTTTCAGTGCTGTACAGCCATTAAAAGAAGTCTGAAGGATTGCTTTTGAATATCTTTAATAAGGGAGGATGTGATTTCAAAGGCACTTCTAAAACCATCTAGGTAAAAATAAGTGAAATATGCTAGATAATGAAAAGCCTTTGAACTCCAGCGATGCATCTAGAGTGGTAATGTTGAGTACTTGTTTTTATCTTATGAAATGTATAGTAGCACTTAAGTTGTTTAGCTTTAACACCTCCACGTAGCACAGGCAGTAAAAAATGGAGAGTTGACTTCACAGTAACTATTAGCAAGGGATTCTCGAGTCACACAGTATTATCACTGTTATTGCTTATTCTTGTGAATACACAGATAGGAGGGACCCCTGGATCATTGAGCGTGCTTCCCCATAACAGCAATAACCATGTGCTAGGCATTAAGCATAGAAGCATTCACAGAATATGAACCCCATGCATTTTAGGTGATTGTATGCTTCTTAACAACTTAGTAAGAGTCGGTAAGGTGTAATAAAAGGCCAGAAGCTGCAACTGTGGCATGCCATAAATCACAGTGGGAGGGTTTGAGGGCATCCCTAATATCTTAGTCATGTGCTTGTGCATAGATCTTGTTTGCATAACTAAAATTTGTGAGTTAATCTAAGAATTATACCACGGATATCCAACCTTTTGGCTTGCATGATCCTCATTGAGTGAAGAGAAATTGTCTTAGGTAGCATATAAAATATACAATATAGTTAAATAATTAATAAAACTTGGTTAAAAATATTTTCTATTAAAATTTTAAGAGATGGCAACAAAAACATTAAACTAGCAGGTTAGACACATGAATTAGAGTGTATACCTCATTATGGAGGATGGCAAGAAATCTTTGATTCAGATAGGGATGTGGGGCAGTGGCACAGTACAGATTTTCCTTCCGCTCCCAATTTTTGTGCATGATCTAATATGAAACATGAGTGGGGTGCATTGCTTTAACTTCTGTCCAGATAGTTGTACTAAACAGTAAAACATCCTACCCAAATTTCTGTCCATCTGTGGCCACTCTCAAGGCCTGTGAAAGAGAGGAGAATATAAAGAAAAGGAATATTTTCTAATCTGAATCCTTCAAATAGCTTAGGAAGATCTGAGTGTGATATTTGTAGAAAGGAGAAACTGCAAAATATGATCCAGTAATTTTTTCAAGACTTCTTGGGAGAGCCAATCACTTGTACTGGGTCCTTCATAAATCTGTCAGGATGTCTTCAAACAGCGTAGGTTTCTCACTTCCCCTTCTCCCCCTAAATGTACGAAAACCATTCTAGAGTTTCAATCCTGAGTCTTTGTTTTCTGAACTTCACTAGCTAGACTTAGATACAACCATTTTATAGCTGCTTGATCGGCAAGTGAATCACTGTCCTTTGTCTGAAGTAGTTGGTAGTTCTTCCTGGATGCTTGTCTTATCCGACTTCTTTGCATTGGAAAGAAGAAATTGTAATCTTACATAACTTCTTTTTTGAAGAGACTCCCTTGCTCTAGTCATTCTAATAACATTCTGTGCAACTTGTCCTGCTTAAGCTCTCCTTCCTTGAATGTAGATGACCAGAGTGATAATTCAGTACTTCAAACAAAACTACAGGTGTCTGGAAAAAATGCTCAGGAACAATCAGCTGAAGCACACAGAGCACGTGAGAGCTGGTGATGAGCAGCCAGCCGTGCCCCTGGGGTGCCTGTCTATGCTGCCTCTGTGGCGGGCCGGTCCGTGAGGACCTTGTCATGGTGCTCATGACCTCGACTTGTTCCATATGTGCTCAAAGCAGCGCCTCTTCTGATGGTAGGGAACAGCAGAGGTGGGAACAGTAAGCAGGATTTTATCTTACAACAGCTTTGCTTTCAAAACAAGGAGATTTGGAAAAGCAGTTGGCAGTGGTCCTCCCTCAGCCCCGGGTTTGATGAGATCATTTAGGTTAGAGTGGGTTCCTCCATCCTGCGCTCCTGCCATCCCTAAGCTCTTTCAGCCTGCTAATCTCTATCTCTCTCTGCAGCTGTTTGAGTAAGCCTTCCTAGCTGAATTCCCTCTATCTTTTTGCTGCTTTTGTACTGCACGTCTGTCCTGAAAACAGGGTAGCGTTTTACCTTCTGATCTCACACGCAGTCAGCGTGCAGTCCCTGCTGAGGAGAGGATGTGAGACGAGTGGGAGGCTTGCGATGACAGCAGATCAGGTCCTTGCACACCATAGAAAACACGGAGCAGGTTCTGCTTGGGCTCAGAGTGGGTGCTACCAAGGTCAAACGCACTGCTCATTTGCAAATCTGTCCTGAAGCATACACAGATGCCTACTGATCACCCATGTCAGATGGAGATGAAATGGAAACAAATCTGCTTCATAGTGCCTCAAGTTTAAAGTTAGCAGGTGTGTGATTTTCTTCATCCTGCTGTGAAATCCCATACTTCAGTGCTTGCGACAGAGTTACCAACATTGGCTGCCTTTTGAAATTTGTCTTTGTTTTCCTTTTGCCTTTGAACCTTTTCTGTTCTGATGTTTTTCACCTACTGGATGAGGCATTGACAAGCAAAAGTATTTTCTTCCTTTGCCTCAGAACAGTGACAGATAGGGCTCTGAAGCTGCACCACCATTGCTCAGTTATAATATGTTATTGCTTCTATTTCTTTCTTTCTCATTCTACCTACCTGAGGGTTAGGAATGCTGGGAGAGCATAAGACAAGATGCTACCAGAGGTGGGAAGCCTAGGGAAGTACGGCCGTTGTGGCTGGATAGAAATGGAAAGAAGAATGTGCAGAGCAGAGGCTGGTTGTGGGGAAGCTAGAGCAACAGCAGCAAAGCGAGGAGCCCAAACGCTGCAGTGCTGGCAGGTGAGGATTAAGTTGGAGCTTATCATTGCAGGCACAGTGGTTGTGTTGAAGTGGTTGCAGAACAGAGATGGGCTTAACCTTGGCACGAACCAAAGCATTTCCTTAAAGCGCACAGATCTCAAATCACTGTTTATTGCGCACAGTAAAATGTGTGTGCAATAAATCTCTACCAAGACAGAGAGCTAACATGTTAACCACCTTCTTCCTTTGGTGCTGCGGGTGTTTGCCATGATTTCCACAGAGCCATGGAGTGTGTGCTCTGCTTGCTGGTACCCTGGCACATGGTGAGGTCCCAGCCTGTGTGCAGCTGAGAGATGGGCAGTGTTGCAGTGCAGGCATTGCCCTTCATCTTCTGGTAAAATGAGTGAGGACCTCATAATTGCTGGGTCAGGTAGGAAAGGAGCTCTGCTAGCCAGGTGCTTCAGGCAGCACTGATGCCCTATTGGAGTTGATGCACCTTGGGTATACACTTGAGTGTAAGATACAAATTGGACTGCTTTGCTGGAGAAGAATTTAGCGTGGCCTTTCCAAGCTCGCTTTTCTTTAAAGCACCTGTTATTACTCAGAGAAGCGATAAAGGAAACAGAACATTTGCTTCTCGTGAATAAAATACTGTCTGCTGAACTATTGGGAAACCATTTTTACCCTTTTCACCAGTGGAAGGAAAAAAAAAAATTTAAATTTTCAGTTGAGCTCTTGGAAAGCCATTTTCGCCCTTTTCAGCACTGGAAAAAAAAAAGAAAAGAAAAAAGCAAACAATTTTCATTTTTGTGGGATTTATCGTTTTAATAACACCGCATTCCCCACTAGCACTGCTATTCTATTTTGTTTCCTCTAAGGATCATTTGGAAATTAAAACGTATCTCTGTGTTTTGTAAAATAAATCTGATAATGCTAAATGGAGCAGCTGTAGTTTTCAAAGGAGCTGTAGTTATGTTTATTGAAGTAGACACGAAGAATTTTTTTGAGCCTTTTTTCTTTCAGCACCCAGAATTCTCCATTTGAGTGATGAAGTTTGCTGGGCTGTGGGAGCTTGTGTGTGATTTGTCTGATGCTGCATTAGTAACATTTTGCTTGTGGTGAACTCACTTCAAATGTACGCAGTCCTAAAGTTAGTCCTTCATATCTGTATTTTCACATGTCTTGTGTGTAAACAGAGGAGCAACAACTGTTACTGTGTTGGGAACGGAGGGAGAATAGCTTTCAGTGACTCCTCAAGCATTTCAGAACCTGATGTTTGCTTATCCCTGGAATGTTTGCAGTGGCACTGAAAAAACTTTTCCAGAATTTGGGTATTTTATTAGTGGGAAACACTAAAGCAGTCTGTTTTCTAATCTCTGCTTGTATGACACGCACTTAAAAGATATAACACCTCTCACTCCTCCCTCTGGGGGAAAAAAGAAAAAGGTCAGTAAGAGTTGTGGTCTCCTGTGTGACTTGCGGCCAAAATCAGCAGGCCTGCTTTGCTGACTTGACGTGTTATAAGTTTACAAGTTAGTAAATGACAAAAGCAACATAACATGGGGTAGGGACCTACGTACAAAGAGAGTTTGCGGTGTCAGCTTTATTAGCATGTAATCCTCTGTTATATTGCTACACTGCATCTCTGCCCAAATTTTCACTGATTCTTCTTGCAAGGCAGTGCCTCTTGTGACTTTTATCAGATTAACTATTTTCATTATAACGGTGAAACATTTCTAGTGAGCATTGCAGGAGGAAGTTATATTTCCAGTGGATGGTCCCTTGAAAGCCACAGCCCCTTGTTGAATGTTTCCAGTTTTATTAGTCGATTAAAAGCAAGCTTTTGCAATGTACGGTCCTCTTTTAGTAAAGTTATTTTTCCCAAATGTAGCTCGTGGGGGTAGACAGAAGGCTTTGAGATGGAGGATTAGAGATTACATTGAGTGAGATCTCCAGGTATTCTGAGTGTGAGATGTAAAGCTCTTTCAAGGATAGAAAATAAATGCCTTCTCACAGGTTGGATGGGAACTAATTCCCTTTGTTGCTCGGGGTGGTAAACATTGATTTCCTCTTGGATTGAACAAGTTTAGACAGTGTGAAATTGTCTTTAAGGCAGGGAGCACCCACTGCATCGGCAGGGGCAGATTTTGCTGCGGTTACTGCAGGTTACTGCAACCCTCGTTCTGTGGTGAATCTAGCAGAGCATTTCTTCTAGTTTTTCTAAGTACATAAATTTGCAGAGATTAAGCTGGGAAGCAAAAGGTCTGTCTTGTGAAACGCTTTTGGAAGATGTTCTGCATGTGGCTGTTTTCCAGTTTTATTCTTAATTTTAAAATCAATACAAGTTTATGGTCTAAACCTCTCTTGCAAAAGATTAATTGATGGCCAGTTATTGAGAGCGAATTACAGCAGTGCTGTATTGGATTTTTAAGAGAGACAGATAGGTGTCCATCTAACATTATTACTGCCATTCTATTTTAGCAGATGTCTTCTCATTTGCTATCTGTCACCATGCTGAAAAAATAAATGGGCTTGTCCTTCTGATGAGCTAGATGCGTTCCTCAAAAGCTATGGTATGTTCTAGAATTTCCTTTTAAGTGTGATCCGAAGTCCCGAGTTTAACAGCTGTTGGTCTCCCAAGGTCCGTGTTTGGTTCTGCCATGGTCTCTAAATGTCTGCTTCACAAGGAAGTGCCTCAGGAAAGCACTGTCATTAGGTAATATACTTCATCTTCTGTAGAAGTGTCACCTTTTTCTCAATTTCTCTGAAGTCAGATAATATAAAAACAAGAGCTGGAGCAATGACAGATGCATAGATAATATTTGTTTGACATCTCCTTGATGAAGGCTGTCAAGAACACTTTGTTTCTATGGACGTAACCAAATGCCTCAATTCACTTGAGGTATGGAGAAGCCAAAGCCAAGCCTGTCCTCATCTTTCTCAAAGAACAGAGAAGTTAATATACGGTGAGCGCTGTTAGTACAAGTGCATTCATAAGCCTTGCTTTTGCGGGTTATAGAAATATTAAAGCGGTGGATTTTGGGGCAGCCTATCAAGTTTCCAACACCTGCATTTGTTAATAGCACACTCCTTTTAACTTACTATGTGTGAGGATACATCTGCTGGTATCTCTAGGTGCATTGTCAGATAAGGTTTGAGGCGGAGGTCCTCCGGTGAGGAGCTGCTAGATGGCTCCGTTTGTCTCTGCCAACACAAATTTCAAAAGCAGGTTTAATAGTAACCGGGTATTATTTTGGGAGCAGTTTGAGTGTCTGTTGTAGATACAGCTTGGGAAATAAAGCAGCAGATTCCTGTCATAGCATTTATATCTGGAAAAGAGAAAAGTTTGCAGAGGTTTATCAGCACGGTGGTCCCCAGTGTGAAGGACTGTATATTTGCAGAGTGCTGCAGGGGCCAGTCAGCCTGCAGTGGGGGAGGCTGTGGTCTGCCAACCACTTCAGTCCAAGGTTTGCAGAAAAGGATGTCAGGCTATATCCTAGAAGATGCATGAAGTAATCCCTCCCTCGTGCCTGAAGCTGGAGCGTGGCCTTTGGTCCTGGGCACGGCCCAAGGGGATGGGGAGCAGTGCTAGAAGGGGAGTGGGGAGCTAGAAGGCTGATCAGCCTGACAAGCTTGGTGCTTGAAGGGCTGAAAGATTCTTCTATGGACCAGATAACTTCTTAGGACCTCCTTGTAGCCTTGCTTTTTTCTTCATGTAACATGTATGGGTCTGCAGATCTGCTTCAGTTGCTTTTAAGGGCAGGATGTTTTGTAAATACCTTAAATATGTACAATAATACAAGTCATACTGCTGGTTCTGAATTTCTCACTGCAATCCTTGCAAGATTTGGAAGGAAAAATATGCGTAGAAAGAATAACAACTTTTAAAGGCAATCAAGACTGGGTAATTTTCCTCTGGAGAAGAGTGATTTGATAACTATGACTCGGGGTCACATCAAAAACTGCAAGCAGATTTGAGGGTAAAATTGTTTCATTGTCCCTCGTTCTTTCCATTTTATCAAACTGACAATAGTGGAGAGATGTTTTAATTTTTCATATTTCACTTTTTAATTTCATCTATTAAATGAATTTTTAAATAGAAACTTGCTGCTTGCATTTAAGGCCCTTCTACAATCTGAAAATCTTGGCACATTTAATATAAGTGGTAAATTGTAATGGAAGTTACCTGATCATCTCTTCCATATTGCTTTTTACTGCCAATCTCATTATTCAAAAACACATAGCATGTGCCCAGCTGGTGTAACTTAATTATGTTCAATTGTCTACCTTAATTATTAAAGACCAGTTTTTAGAGAGTTGACTTCTATGCCTCATCCAGCTCTGTTGCTGAGAACAGCTCTATGAAAAAACATGTTTTCAAGAAAGCACACATTAAAATTAGGCATTTGTTTTCTTTTCCTTCTACCCTTTCTTTCTAAATGTCTAATTTTATATTCCTTTTCTTTCTAAAGTTCAGTTAGATCACTAAGATACTATCTTGAAACAGACAAGAGCACCAAGACATATGGAACAGAAGCCAAAGGTATACTTTGTCTAAAATTAATGGGCAATCTGACAATGTAATGGCAGGGCAGTTTTTTTCTCCCGCTTCTTGACAGAGCCTCCACTGGGTGGTTCTCTTAATGCGGCACAGTGAGAGACAGGTTAGGAGTTTGTTGCTGGCATTGGCAGGTCACCTGTGACACAGCTCACCACGATAGTCAGCTTCATGTAATGGGATGGGGCTATGCAGGGATGGAATGGGATCTCTCATTTGATCCCAGAAATGTTTCTGAGCTTCTATGTTGAATGTTTATCTCTAGAACACGTGTGTCGTTTTGCAACAAGAAGTCCGTAGTGAAAGTGTTGAGAAATGTTTTAATTGCTTTGCTCGGGGCTTGGCTTTATTCCAGGAGGAAAGATAATTTCAGATGCTTTTCATCTCCACTGATTCATTTTTTCTATCCATTCATTAACCACAGCAAAAATGTTTGCCCTGCTTTGCTAGGTGTGTCCTCTTGGACTGCATCCTGTAGGCTGTGCTCCGAATAAATGGAGACGGAGCTTAACCATTTGTTCCAGCCCTCTAATTATAACCACAACAGTCAGAAAATTGATCCAAACTAAATTAAAAACCAAATTGCTGCTGCTGCTGCTCCCACTGTTTGGATTTCCTGAATATTAATTCAGCTGGTGATACTTCTGAAATCGGAGGATTGCTTGTTTTGAAGAAAGAGGGGAGGAGGACGTTTAGCCCGGCTGAGCTGTGACATTGGGAACCTCTCAGTCTGATCTGGGGGTTGGATTCGATGATCTCTTGAGGTCCCTTCCAACCCCTGCAATTCTGTGACTCCGTGATTTTTGACTATTGTTACTATTTTCTTTTCCTTTTCTTCCTCCTCCTCCCTTTTTTGAAAATCCATTTGTGAACCCCCATGGCAAAGTGCACACTAGCCCTGCTGGGGAGAAGACTTCAATAATTCAGAGCGCATTATGCCGGCAATTCAATCAAATACAAAGTTACCTACGTTTCAGCGACATTTAAAATTCCTAGTTATGTAGGAAGTTAATTTGAAGGAGCAGCTGAATGCCTCCTGGAAAACGTGGAGAGTTTCTCTTTAGTACCCATTCTGCTTGCTTGCTCTTATCGTATATTTTCTGCATTTCTCTAACCTTGTTCTTGATGACAAAAGACATTTGCATGAAAACAGGATCTTTGTTTCTTAAGTGTTCATCTGTTCCTGCTGTTTATTTCCCACCTAAAGCCATAATCCTCTGTTTGTAGCATCACAATTGGTTGCGGTGGAAATTATTATGTCGTCACAAACGGAGGATTATGACTTCAGGTGGGGGGATAAGCAGCAGGAACAGATGAACTCTTAAAAGCAAAAATGCTGTTTCATGTAAATGTCCCTGGTAATGAAGAAGAAAGGGAGGCAAAACATGACAGAGAAACAGAAAATTGGTATGAGCAGACTTGAGCCTGAACAGTAGGGCAGCAGATTTTCCTGGAGGCAGGAGCAGCTATTTTAAATTAGGGACATGTCCATGTAGAATTTATTCTCTCTCTCTCTTTTTTTTTTTCCCCTCAACAAAAAAAAACACAACAAAATACTGGTGTTGCTACTCGAATACACAAACGGCTGTTCAGTTTTGAGAGGAATTTTCATCTTTGTCTTTCTCCTTTGTGCATGCATTTGTCAAATAACTTTCAAACTTAAGGGGTTCCCCTTTCTGTGCCTGCTGATGCGGGTTTCCAGGCTGAACCCCACCATTTGCAGTAGAGCATCTGCACTGTGTAAAGCAGGACTACCGTGCTGGAAGCTCATCTAAACCACACTGCTGAACCAATCAGCCAAATGCTTTTCACGGACTGCTTCCATTTAAAACCACAAGCAGCAAGCTGACATTTCTCTTCAGCATCATAAGATGGAAAGCTCTGAAATACCCAGTAGCAATCTCAGCTTGTACCTTATTTTGGTTTTATCTGAGTTTTTTTTTTTTTTTTTTTTTTCCCCTCCATGTTGCAGCTGCTCTATTCTTTAGAAAAAAGACATTAAAAAAATTATTGGTGCAAACCAGAAGGTTCATGAGAACAGAAACTAAAATACAGAATAGAAACGAGCATGGGGAAAGATTAATAACAAAGCCTATTGTGTGCTTTCTGTGGTAACAGCCAATTTGACTTGCTTTCATTAAAATTCTCCTTGTTAGCTCGGGTGATGTGTTGGGGTGATGGGCTATTTGATGTCTAAGAAGTGGTGAAAAGTTAGCTGTCTAATGATGGACTAATTAGAAAGCCCATCCTAGCAGGATCCATGAAAATTGATTTGCACAGTGCCATTTTTGCTAATGAGAATCATGAATACATGTTTGCAGTCCCTTACTTACACCAGCTAATGAAGGAGAAGCAATCATTAAGAGCTCGGCTACAATCTATCCAGTTTCCTTTGCCTTTTAGGAATAGCCATACTTTTAAGAAACTCAGCTTAAAATCACACTTTTCACAGTGGAGCAAGCTCTACTCATCTCCCTCCTATAAAATAAATGTATTTTCTGATGTGTCTCTTCTCAAGTTATCCTTGCTGAGCAGGGAGCCGTGTTCTCTGCGCACGGTACAGAAAATTGTCGTTAGGGTGTGAGATGAGAAGAAACCATAAATACTTGGTTTGAGTAAATTAAAATTAATGAGATGATTTTTCCTACAAGGGCATAACATGTACATTCACAACTAGGTCAAACATCTTTAATATTTATGTGTCTAAGACAAACAATAAACCTGTTACTTTTAGTATCTCATTCTATGATTTTATTTATTTATCCAGTTGCTTTCAGATGCTTTTAATCTGCCCAGACGGTGTATGGCCAGCCAGGTCCATATGGCACAAAGGAGATTATCCACAAAATTAGAACTCTTTGCAAAAAAAGAGCTCCTGAATAAAGTGTTGTTGATGAGTGCAGTGTGGTTACCCTTAAGGAAATCCTCAGTTGTCCCTGGGACTCTGTCCTCCCGTCACCTCTCCAGCATCTTGAGGCCTTCTCAGGCCAAAAATGATCAGGTATTGCCTTGTTTTTTTGCTTTCACCTGCATATGTTCCTGTAAATTCTACTATAATTAAAGAAAACTGTAGGCTTATTCAATTATTCCGCAGGTTAGTTGTTTTAAGTGCATTTTGACTGATGTAACCAATAGCTATAGCTGTAGCGTTGCACTCTAGGAACTAGGAGTAGAGAAGTTTTAATACGTTTTTAGTGAAGTGAATATCCCATAGATGCTGTTGAGGAAATAGAAGCTAAAAGTGCAAGCGGATATGAAGCTGAGAGTTAAAGAGAGCCAACAAGGGGCTGATGAGATGTCTTTGTAGGGAGCAACGAGGGAGTCAGCCTGAAGCTCTGTAGTGAAAACCAGAAACAGGGAGAATGGGTAGCTTGAAGGTAGTGTTGCATGGACGGCTTAGAAGGAGGAGGCATAGCAGAGGAATCTGAGAGTGAGTTATCAGAAGAGAAGAATGGAAGAGGAAGGAATGAGAGCGTACCAGTTTCTTAGGTTTTCTTGTTAGCTGATGGGAAGATATTACTGAGAGAAGGACGGTAATTTGTTCTGGGATGGGAGATTATGTACAGACAGTATCACAAATTAATACAACATTGGTGCCAGTGGTTTAAATTTGAACAAGAAAAGTCCAAGTTATGTTAAGGTAACTAATGAAACTGAGTTGTCTCAGTATAACCGGGAAGAAAGATTCTTCCATCTTGCAACAAAGGAATTTGGGTGAAGCCAGCACTTCAGTTTTTTTCTGAAGTTGAGCCTGCCTGGTTTATCTCGCAGTAGAAGTGCGTGCATTTGCTGTCTTAGTTCAAGGAAGTTCCTTTTGCATTAGTTCCCTGAAGCAAAAACCTTATCTGTTTTTAGCAGTGAAAACAACTGTAAGTGCATTCATTTAATGACTTGCTTTTTCCCCTGAAAGAAGAAATTTTCTAATTTAAAAAATTACTTTTAACTCCTCCATTCTTGCTTTGTGATGTAGCATCTGTAAAACATAATGCATACATATATTTCATTTCCATATTTATATAACTTTGGTAGGTACAAGATTCTCAACTTTTTTTATTTTTTGCATTTATTCCTTTTTGTTTCTGTAATGGAAACTTCAGGAAAGATTAGGAAGAAATGTCAAACCCATATGCACTTTCTGCACTGGAGTGGGTTCTCCGCCTCCTTATAATGCATACCATTTAACATCTTAATCCTGAGACCATTATGTTAGCACATAAAAAGAAACAAAAACCTAACCCTTTTTTTAAACTAGCCTTTTTTGGATTTTTTTGTGTTCAGCAATTTAAAAAAAAAGAAAATGAGTTTGCAAAAGCAATTACATTGATACATAGCTCAAATAGAGATAATACAAAATGGCAATCAAGGAAGATTATCCAGAACAGCAAACTAGAGAAGATTTATTTGTAGGCCATAGTAGGACTTTCAGAACTAATAATTCTTTTGAAAAATAAATGATGAAAGATATGGGCATGCGGTAATGTGGTCCACTAGCATAGAGTAACATACAGTGTTGATGACTGATTATCATTTTGACAAAATACCGCTATACATGAGCTCAAACATTTGGGTTTAATTTACAGCTCGTGTCATACAGCTGTTAACTTATAATGAAAATACACTAGATTAATGACTTGTTGGCCTGCTTGGGACAGAAAAAGAATGTTGATGTGGGGAAATGGTTTCTATTGTCATTTACTCTTGTACAATTTTGATAAACATATTAGTTAACTATAATATACCATGTAAAGCAAACATAAAAGCACGTTGCCTGATAGGATTTTGCTAAGATGTTGTTAAAATTGGACATGTAGCTAAATATCTATTTACAGCTCTGAAGTCTCCGTAGAAAACACCCATGCGTACGTACAAGGAGCTGCTGTGTTGTAAAGGATTTGATAGTTGTTTAAAAATAGATGTAATTGGGGGTAGGGAGCCACTGGACAGTGAATTGTCTGTAATAATTATGGAATGATCTGTGGACAAACTTCTTAATCTCCCAGTGGTCGGGGCAGAGGCACAGGCTTCGTGGATGCACAAATATTTGGCTGCAACAAACCAAACCAAATTGATGAGGAAACACCTCATGATGTTGGAAACCTAGTCTACCTAGCCAGTGTATGTTGTATCCAGCTAGGTAAGAAATTGTCACCTCCATAGTTCTGTTCTCCCCTCAGTGCAGCCTTTGTGATGCTTTGTGCTCCCACCCCTAGACGTGTGCTACTCAGCTTTCTTCCCGTAACATGTCTTTTCCTTTTAATTCTTCCAGTGGAGCTGTGCCACCTTCTACGCAGGCTCATTTTCCCACTGTGGAGAGCCTCATTTCTCTTTTCTCCTTCAGCACAATTAATAGTGTTGAGGAACTCAAAGGTTAGGTGATCTGTGTCACTTCTCCTTACCTAAGCTGAAGATCTTGCAGTGGATGGCTAAAATACCAAAACTATCTAACTATTTGTATCACACTTTATTGGCCAACTGTTTTTCCTTTTATAAGGTGTCTGAATTTACCTTTTAAAATCTTAAAGTATTTTTATTGTCCTTGTCATCTTTTGCATGCTTGCTTTTACTGCAGCCAGAGGGCAATTGGAAAAACCAAGACCACAAGCCAGCTTTGGGTGCTTTAATGCCAGGAGCAATGCCATGCACAACAGATTATGAATCTTTTGTGTTTTGCAAAAGTTTTAATCTTTACAGTAGTGTTAAAATGCAGCCTTTCCCAACCATGGAAATCAAAGCCCTAGAAAACCAGTAAAGCAAGCATTTGTATTTAGATATTCTGTCCTAGATTCAGTCATTTATTTAGACTGGTCAAAGATTGGAAGTATCTCCATCATTTGCTGACCTGTAGCTCTGGGAAATGATTACAGAAAGCCCAGTGAATGTTTTCAGTGGAATGATTAGGAATCCTAACTGCCATGGAACAAAGGAAGTTTTTGTAATTATGGTGATGAATCATGTTAAAGTCAAGTTAAGTAGCAGTGATTATTAGAATAATTTTTGAGGAACTCATGGATAAAAAACTATTTTAATCACTGCACTTCATATTACACATTAAATATATTGAAACTTTCAGAGGTTTTTTTTTATATATATATATAAGGGATGCATATAAAGATAAATAAGTTATATTGAGTTACAGGCTCCATTACCTAGTCGTCAGTCATGTAAATTTGCTGTGCATTCTGCTTTTATCAGATAGACATTTGTTTATTCCTGGGGAATTGGAATGAGCTTGTAAGTCACACTGTATTGTAAGCCTCCCCACCTGCCCTCCCCAAGCAACCTGTCATGGTTAAACCTAAAATCAATCTGCTTTGCACTTTAGGATATTTCCACCTTGCCCCATGTGTCTTTTGACTGAGTGATGTCTGCTGTAAACCAGATGAGGTGTGGCAGAAAACTGCACAGGACTTTTTTGCTTGCCACGCTGAGGACCAGCTGGTTTATGTGCTCTGCATTCCCATAGCTGTGATTTCTCCAACCCCCTTTATCCTTTTCTCAGTTGGATGGTATCACTTAAAAAAAAAAAAATCCCCACAAAACTTGATAATAAGAAAGTAAAGAAGAGCATATGTAGCTTTATTCAAAACTTGAGACACAATAAAAATGTCTTGTTTGTAGTTTCTTTTGCTGACGTTTTTCAGTCCATGCTAAAAAGAAATGAAGGCACTTGCCTAGGGAAACGTTGGAGAAAATAGGGAAAAAATAATTTAGTCAGTAGAACTAAATTTTGGTTCATTTCTTTAGTTTCTCGGTCTATCCTAGAGCCTGAAGTCTGCTTGGTCATTATGATTAGGAGGAAGTGGCTGTAGGTCATAGAACTCCAATTTTTAAAAATGTATTTTTGTTAAGTCTTAACCTCTCATTGTCTCAAGAACTCTGGAAGTTTGGTATCCCAGAAGTTTCATGTATGAAAGTCAAAGAGCAGTGACAATAATATGATGATGATTGGATCCAGCGTGAATGTAATGCTTTGTAGCCTCACTTGCTTTGTCCAAATGGCTCAACAGCACAAGAGTTGGAATTTTGAAAACCACAGCTCAGATATGAGCCATCTGTTAACACCAAGCAATTAATTAACTTAGCACTGATTGTAGTTGGTTTCCCACAGTGAACGTGAATTGCGTATACAGGCTTTGTACGCATTGTCTCTGCAGCACAATAATTTAATTCTTAGTTAGGCATGCTTCCATTTAATTTCAGCATGGTCATTTTCATCCAAATCCTGTTGCATAGAGTAGCTCCTGAAGTAAAAAGTTAAGTTTTGAATGTCCTAGCTCTTCAGGAGAGACTGTGGCAGAATTTTCCTTCAGGAGTTCCAGGTACCTAAGTTCCAATACCCAAATTCCAGTAGGTATTGTATCCTTTGTTTACTCTCAGAATAAGCAAATATTTATTTTCTTGTAAACACTGGCTACTGCTGACATACTGTGTTAAGTATTCAGGTTATTTTCTTGTTTCTGAGACTTTGGTGAAAGAACTGATGCTCATACCTGTGTTTTTTCCAATTGTACTGGGCTTTATGAAGCCAGTTTTCAATGCTGCATATCATATGCCACACAGGAGAGGGTTGCTCTCTAAAGCTATAGAATACTGCTGGGCTGTGATGAATAGTGACAAAGCAAGAAACTGCTTTATCACTGTTGGGGGAAGAAGAGGAGCACAGAGTGTTACTGTACTTGCTGTGACAGGTAAACCTTTTAGATAGCACAGTTATGCTTTCCATTGTATTATACGTGCAAAGAAAGAAGTGGATGCATAGAGAGCAGTTTAAATAGGTTTTTGTATTTCATATGTGTTTCATATACTTAGAAACTGTTAGTAATTGGTTGTGTGCTTGGGGAACTGTATGTTTTGATTCTCAAAGCAATAGTTGTATTCAAACCAAGTCAATGCAATCCTCTCTCTTCTTCTCTCTCAATAAATTTTAAATATGAGGTTATTTTACCATACAGTTATCTATTATATGGGAAAAAGGGTGTAAGAGATATCTTCTTGTGTTATTTCACGCTTTCTTCTGTGCAAGTTGATCTCTTCTAGAGTAAGGCCACTTTCTGTTATTGGAAAAAAAGACTGAGTGACTGACCGACATCCATCCATTGATTAAAGTGCTGGTTCTTCTGACGCTACTGGCTGCTGGCAGGAGAAGCCAGAAGTGAGATGAAGTGAAGGACCAAGCTAGGAGAAATACCTCTCCTGACAGTAAAAATGTAGGCATAGTGTTCTCATTTTTAATGGATTTTTTTAATCTTAATTTCACTTTGTGAAGCTAGTCTTATGATATGGAGTAAGCTAAAGGGAGCAGGCAAGAAAGGTCAGGCAATAGACATTCATCTCTAAGCCTCTGCAAAAATACTTCATTTGTATTTATTATTTATTGACTAATTTATATTTGTGTAAGCAGGTAGAATGTGAATATTTTGCTTCACAAACTTGGAAATGTACACTGCAGTATTAGTTTCATCCATCTGCCATATTACACCACGGGCCAAGTGTGAGGCAATCAGGAACGTACCATGAAATGCCTTTATTAAACAGCTTTCATCCTAGGTGCAAGTTGGATTGTATTGAGTTGTATGGCGGTGTTACTCTGAGTGTGATGGTGTACATGGTGTATGAACTGCTGCTTTAAGTCTTCAGAGAATGGCAGGGTGAGGAAAGGACAGATGAATATTTGTCTTCCTCCGTTCTTCTCTGTCAAGTTCTTAGATGTATATTATTTGGATATTTGATGAGCTGACTTTGTTGCAGTGGTGCTGCAACTGTCTTGTAAGGACTGTCCTCCTTCAGGTCTCCCTCTCTTCAGGTCTGAAAGGTTATGAAAGAAACTAGGAAAAAATTGGAGACTTACCTGGGCTGCACCTCCAAATGTGTTTTTTTCATGAGTGAAAATGGAAGATCAATAAGGTGAGAGTTCAGAATATGATTGTCTACTGTTGTGGGATGAGTGTATGAGTCAGAGCAGCATGAGAAATGTTTTCTCTTGCCAGCAATAAAAGGTGGACAATTACTTGGGTGAAGAAGCAAAGAATGCTTAGTGGCAGATATTATGTTGCAGCATGGTAGCAGCCTGAAAGTATTGGAGTAGAAAAATCGGATGAGATGAAACACTGTGTAGGATTGCTTCCAGAGGAGGTAGATGGAGAACAGGGACAGGTATGAAGACAGCTGTCCAGCTTCTCCCTCTTCCTCAAAGGAACTTTACAACAGTACTTTTTGAGGGAGTAGGGTAAATACTAACAATTTGTTCTTGAGTGTTTTTTGAACATAAGTTATAATGTTAGACTCATGGTGAAATGAAGAAAATCGTGCCTGAACTTATGGCCATCAGAATTGACGTTAGGAAGAACACAACAGAAAGAAGTTTGCTGAAGCTCAGAGCATTCTAATAAGTTCAGAGATGAGGCTTTCTGGTTTTTATGAATATAAATAGCATTCAAAATTACTACTAAGTAGGCTTCAAAAAAGAAACTTCATGTTAGGAATATTAGTGACTGCTAGGAGAGGAGCAGGGAGTAAAATAGGAAACATCACTATAGTGCAGAATGAATTCACGGGGCATCGTCACCTCAATACTTTGTGTGGTTTGGGTTCCTTTGTTCTTTTTATCATCATTCCCCCTCCTCAGAAAAGAGATAGAAGGACTAGCAAAGATGTGGAGGAAAGTGGCAAGAATAATTCAAGGTCTACAGCAATTTCCATATTGAGGAACAGTTGTAGACTGACTGTGCATTGTGAAAAAGAAACTGCCTGGAGAAAATCAGGGATACAGGCTTATTAAAACATGAGTATCAAGAACAGGGGATGGTTGTTAACTAGCTCTCCTTGATGCAAGAACTGCAGGGATCGTTAAGGAAATTGTTAGCTGTTGGGCTCAAAACAAATGAAGTACAGTATCTTTGTTCAGAGCACCAGTGAACTGTTATTGTAGTGCCACGGGTTGTTTTGATGCAAATGTTTGCATGGATTTTATAAATGAAGAAAGAAATTTGTGGAAGAAAGATCCAAGAAGACCTATGGAGTACAAGGCTACTGGATATAGCAGAGTCCAAAGACCTTAGCTGGGAACAGCTAGGAACCTGGAGAGTATACAGATGGGTGTTGTTCGCTATGAGCCTGCCTTGTGCTTCGTGGTTGTGCTCAGGCAGTGTTACCCTCAGAGGCAAGTACTGGGCAAGGTATTTTTTTTAGTGTGATCCAGTTTTCAGTCCTTGTCATTTGAAAATAAAACAAAATAAAATAAAATGTGAGGTTCTGCTTTAGGACATAATTGATATTTTCTTTGGGCTAGGTAATTCCTTCTTGTGCCTTTTTGATTCTGCCTGTGAAATATCTGATAATGATGTTGGGAGCAGTCGTGCTGAATGATACCTGTTGTTCATTTCAGCCACTGGATTGGCTCTCACTGTGCCTTTGCATTCCAATAGGTTTCTTTTTTAATCATGACTACTTCCATAGCTGTGGTAGTTCAGTACAGTCGTAGGAGATGATAGAATTGTTAAAGGATACTGGGAATTTGAAATCACACAGGTGCTTACAGGCTATGGCAGTATGCTGATTAGGAATGCTTTATTGAGAGTGTTTAAATTCGTCTTCCTTTACTGACAGTCTTAATATAAAACTGAAGTGTAGAACTACAAAAATTATGGAGTGTTACTGCCTTACATAAGTACAGGATTCAGATCCTCACCCTGGTTTGCTCTCTTTAAACTGCTTGAGAAATAAATGAGCAACCAAAAATTCCCAAGTATGGGAACACTTCTGAAGGACATCCAGACACCATTATATTGTGGTTATAAAAGCAGCAGCAGTGTACATGCAGCAAGCAACAATATATATGGGCCCACTTGGAACTCCGACTGCTCTGGACATCCTACTCACAACCTAGCTTAAAGACCCTCCGGTGGCCGAAGCAGATGTGCTTGGATCTGTGTCCTGCAGACCTCCCTCTACAGCATTTCCATCAGTCCTGGCTGGTAGGTAGCATCTTGGAGAGCATTGTCTGCTTTCTCATTTGCATTTTTGCCAGATTTCTTCAAGTTATGGTGGAACAGGGTTATAATGGAGGGTACAGTGAAATAAGCAGCCTATTTGTCAAGTAATACAAGCATTGCAGGGTCTCTTTTTATTCAGCGTAAAACATTTTACAGAACTGTAGATAAGCAGATACCCAGCTAGAAGAAATTCCTCTGCCTTCTCTCCCTTCCTGCAATTATGTACATCCCCCTAACTAAGAGGATGGGGTAAGCACATCCTGCTGGAGCTGGCAGTGTGGAGTGGAGCATCAAAGCGCCTGTCATGGGCTGTTTTGCACACATGGATGCAAAAAGGCAGGTCAGTGGCAGGGCTGCAGAATCAGTGACATACTGAGCTGCAGAACAAATGGTGGTTGCTTCAAGGCTGTGGAAGGCAACACGTACAAATGTTACTTCATGATGTTGATGCGAATGCTGTCCTCTTCAAAGAATCCTTGGGATGCCCTGAGCCATGTGGTTGTCATGTAAGAACACATGGCCCTTTCTAACTTCTTTATTAGTGTTACATTGCAAATGTGGATAATATTTTGCTTGAGCTGCAAATGTCTCCTCCTTCCTCACTTTTTCATCTAAGTAGATTCTGTCTCTCTCACTGAGGGCATTTCAGGTAACATAGCTCTCCTTGCTTTTATGACTTTTCACCCCTCTATACAAGCGGCCACAATGAGACTTTTGTTCGGAGGTTTTCTCACTGTTAGAGTAACTGAGTATGAGTATTACTACTGTTAGTATGTTCAGATACAGAAGGGTAACTGACATAATTGAAAGAGAATTCATGCTTTCTGGAGCCACAGTTTTGGAGATAACATTTGATAAGATGGTATTCAACTCATCTTATGTCTGGAAAGGGTAAGGAGGAGTTGATTGTTTTCTCAAAGCTGGAACAACTTAGTTGAATCCTGATACATGCTGGGTACTCTGCTCACTGAAGAAACGGAGAATTTTTGCAAACAGAGAAGACGGGAGGTCATTGGCATGTAGGACAACCGGGAACCTGCTGCTACTGGAATGCAGATAGCGTTCCAAAGAAGGAGCAGTGCCGAGCAGTGTGGGTGGCCCAAGGCATGGATATTAAGGCGTTTGTTGGGTGAGGAGTGGGGGGCACTGGCAGCCTGGGCTTTGTTTGCCTTGGGTCAGTCTCACTGCTTTCTTAGTTTGAACACGGCTCAGGCTTGGCTCTAAATTTGCCTAGATTTAAAAACAGGTTGGGGTGATTTTTTTCATTTTAATATGGCTATTCTTTTCTGAAAGTGAACAAGCCAGCCATGGCTAATATCAAATTGCTAGTTCACTTGTTTGGGATTGTTCTTTTCAAGCTCAAAAAAAAAAAGTATGTTTGGAAACTGTTGTGAGCTGTCAGCTCAGATCGAGTATGGTCTGTAGCTCAGCGCAGCGTGCCGTGTCTACCGCAGACAAAAGAAGGAAGTATTGTTAATCTTGCTGCACCATTTTCTGTGCAACCTGAAGAGGACTGTTCGGAACAAGCCAGGTGTCAGCAGAACCCCAACCAGAACTCAGCCCAGCCTTCCCCAGCATTTGCGGCGCGTTAGAAGCCTGGCACAAAAGTCCTAGTCATCCATCCTTATTCCATCCTATTTACCACCATTTCCCCTCAACAGCAGCCCGGCAAAGTCCCATCCCACGCTGGTCCTGGCTGTGGACTTTTCAGTCAGCACCGATAATTAGACTTTGAGATAAGCCATCTGTTTGCCAGCCCCTGTGGTCCCTGGGTTTGGCACAGGGCTGTGCTGGCGGGTGACAGGCCTTGAAGCAGGAGGGGGCTGGCAGTGACACAGCAGCTGCTCACCGAGATACCGAACGCTCTGGCAATTGAACACCTACGTGCGGAGGGTTTTAAAATGTCACCGGCCAGCAGGAGAAAACAGTGCTCCCGAAAACAGCGTGCTCTGCTGCTCCGAAGCACTGGTGAGGAAAGGGAAGGGAGCAGCCTGCACTAATGAGGGGAAGGCAGGGTGGGAGGGCATGGAGAATGGGTTCAGTAATGAATCCATGATTTCAGTGTATTTCTGAGCATCTGGGAAGGGAAGGCAGGCCCAAGTTAATTCTGGCTGATTGTAGATGGAGGAGAGCAGGGTAAAACCTGCCTCTGAGATGATGTTTGTTCTTTGTGTTTGGCAGTCCCGTCCCTGACCCCTCCGTGCAGATCAGCGCTACCTGAAGCTCTGTTTGCGCTGAAGTGTCTCAAATTAGCATCTTCATACAGAGGTTTAAAAGTAAAATGCACATGTATTGAGCTTTATACTGAGGCTGGCAGACCTGTTGACCCCTGCTTCCAGTTTCCCCATTTATTTTTCCCCAGCCCCGTCATTTGAATAGAAATCTCTTATTGCAGACACCTGTCTGCTCTAACTCTGAGGTTGGAGTGCAAAAGCTTCATTATCGCTGGTATTATTTGTTATTATTAAAGCTCCTATCTAGTCCAGTTCCTATAGGTGAACAAAATCTGTTTAGCCTGTTTTTTTCCTTCTGTTTCCTGTTGTGCAGCGAGCATCTCGCATGAAAAGAGAGGGATAAATATTTGGTTTCTTACTTTCCAAAAGCAAGTGGAAGCTTAGCTCAAATCAGTCACCCTCCACCTAGCTGGATTAACAGCAGCACAGCTGCAGTGTTTGTTTATGAGCCAGGAATTTCTTACTCATAAGGGCAACCCCATGAATTCCAGCGCTGTGGGCTGGCTGGATTAAGGGGTGCCCCAGAAGTGTAATGGCCCCATTCTGGACCTAGGAAGAAATGGAAGTCTTTCTATTGGCGTAATGGACAGAAGCGTACGTCCTATAAAGGCTGATTTCATTTATTTTTCTATAGATGAAGTGAAATTGTCAACAATTGAGAAGGGAGGACAAGGTGTCCCTCTCTTCCTTAAAAAAGCAAAAAACAACGAACCCAGATGCAGAAGTGTTAGCAGCATTATGCCAGTGACCCAGGAGGCACTTCATATTAGCCGTGCTTAGCCATGCCGACGCGTGGATGCCGAAGCAGCTGCGACACTGCATGGGGCAGAGCGGCGTGAGCCGGCGCCAGTCCATCGACCTGCCTGCAGCTGGGCTCTGGCTCTCAGACAGCAGCTTGCCTTTGTGCTGCAAGAGATGAAGCTGCTGGGAGAGGAGAGGGACTCGGGAATGAGCTAAGGATAACAGGGCAGAGGGGAAAGAAAAAAAGAAAAAGGCTATCAATGGAAACCGTATCAGATTAGTGAACTTTAATTACATTTAATTTTAATCCTTAACATTTATCTAAAAGGTGATTGAGGGAAGGTTTATTAGGATTCTGCGTCCCTATAGCCCTTCTTTGAAAGAACACTGAACAAGATGATTGCTTGCGTGTCTAATTAGAAGTTTTTCCCCTCTTGATCACCGAAAGTCAAATTCATTTACTCTGCTTGAAACAAGGATTTAATTTGATATTTTTTTGTGCATCAAAAGATGTCTCTCAGACTTGATACAGAACCGCAGCCTGCTAATCAAGACGGAACCCATTACCAGCCCTGTTTTATGAATATTCACATCAGAGGGCAGCACCAACCTCATTAGGAAGGGTGTTGCAATCATTATTAAACGGTTGGAGTCCATTATGATTCAGAGTACTGTAATGATGACAGATACCCACTGAGGGCAGCTGAGAATACTGGAGCATAATGACCTCACATTTTTTTTCCATCAGCCTATGGCGCTTTTCAGGGCTTTCAGCTTATGCCATTTGTATTTTTTTCATCACGTGCGTGAATGTGGTCTTCACATCCCTGACTCTCTTGCGCAAGTGGTATGGAGAGAAACAGAAGAGCAATTAGAGAGCCTGGAGGTTATGTTTGGGTGATGTGATCAGTCAGTAATACTACTAATTCTTTTAGATCTTAGAACTCCATTAATGAGTTGTTTCTTGCCAGTTACAATGGAAACTTTTAACCAGGATCAAGCCTTTTCTATGCCTTCCTTGTAAAGTGAAAAGACTGCGCTGCTGTTAAACCTGAGTTTGATCATTCCAGCAGCACAGCTGCTGTAGTTAATGGACCAATGGCATTGTCAGCATAAGCCCTTTCTCCACTCTTTTTTTCCTCTCCTGCTCTGCAAATAAAATCCACTTGAGGTTAAATGTTACTACAGACAATTTGCTACCTCTGTCTTGCTTCCCTCAGATACCTGCTTTATTCAGGAACGGTGAAAGGTGAGCCTGAACTCTCCTGGCTTGGTTACATTTACATAAATTAATGTTGTGCAAATTAGCGTTGCTTTTTTTTTTTCATTTACAATAATCAAGAGAGTATAAGTACCTGTTAGTATACTTTCTGAGTTCAGAAAGGGAGGTTTCTGATCACAAGCTCCATGTAATGTTTAAGTTACTATACCTAACCAAAGGAATTCATGTGACTTGTAGTCTCCAGATGTCTACTGCTTTTTTTTGTGTGTGTGCATGTGTCCTCAAGATAATTTGCTGTCTCCTTTTAATGATCCTCCTCTATTCTCCTTCATCCTGGAGATCATCTGTCAACCCAGAAAAACATTCTCTTTGGAGTCTTTGCTCACCCGTGAAGGGTGCTGGAAACAGTGTAGAGGCTGCATGTGCCACCTCTATTTGTTCTGCAGGATGGGACTGGAACTGGGCTCTCTCTTGGAGCAGTGCAGTCTCAGTGCATCTACTTTAACATGTTTTTAATTGACATTTCTTGCTACAATGTTCTTTTTATAAACTTTCAAGAGACTGTTAATGCAACTGGTGAGGCTGGTTGTAAATTATTCTGTGATAATGATGCTATAAAAAGGAGGCATTGTGGGAAACTAACAGTAAATTTTAAGCAGGGCAGATACATGTCACCAAAGAGCATCTTTCTTTGGTCTTTTTTCAGCTTGGCTTCCACACTAACTTGTGTGGTATCTAGCTTGAGAGCTTTCACTTCTCCAGCTACTCCAGCTACCATCTTGAGAAATGTGGATATGTTCTAGTTACTTGAAGCAGAGGTGCTAGTAACACTGGAAAAGTAACATTGGTCTTAAAATAGAATACGCTGTTTCATCCAACTACAATATTAATTAAATCTAGGGAGGGAAGTCAAAATGCAGAGGGTCTTGTAATAAGCAGGGCAGAGTCCACCCTTGATTAATGATATTGCCAAGTAGATTAATTAAAAGATTAACTCGAATACCACCTAGAGAACTCTGTGGAGAAGAATGTCTAGCATTTCAACAAGAGAATCTGCATTAGACATCTTAAAGGTTGGGGCACATTGCCTTTACCGTGGTTTGGCAGAAATACCAAGCTGTGAAGCGGGCTGCCTCTGGCAGCAGAGAACACTTCCTAATTAGACTATTTGCACAACACTTGTTGGCAGGAGAACGTGTCTTATTTAGGATCTTTGGGGACATCCCTCAAGGAAACCTTTCCAAGATGAGTATTTAGACTAAGCCATCACCTATCTGTCACGTCCAGATTCACCTTGGTCTCCAGACTGTAAAACTGGTAGCATCTGCTGTTTATCCAGCAGTGCTCATGTTCATGTCCAGTGTCTCTGCCCTGAGGTTAACCTGGGCCTTGTGGGAGGCAGATTTTGGGCAAAGCTTCACTGGATGACAAAATGACTGTCACCACTTCCGGTGTAAAACTTTGTGTTTTGCTGACTGAAGCAAGGTCATCATCTCAGGTTGATGTATTCCTTCATTATACATAGCAGTATGCAACAAGTGGAAAAACTGCAGCCCAGACTTTTCCTTTCTCTTATGATTATAATATGCTTCTAAAACAAGAGAAAGAGGTTCATGACAACTTGGTTTGAGTAGCAGCCGTTTCTGTAGAGAGACTTTCCCTTGCGCTGGATTAAACTGCGTGTTTTCTTTTAAACAGCTTTATTTCAGATAAGTCTATCTTAATTGATCCCCTGAGAGCCTCTGAGAGGTTCCCTGCTGTACTGGCTCTTGCTTATTAATGCATCTTACTATTAATGAAGATATGTAAATACCAGGTTGTTTAATAAAGGACATCACCGTTATTGCACGCTAGGCCTGCCATTTCTGCAGATATTTGCTGATGTTAGCTAACAGCAGTGCCTGTTCCTTATCGTCTTTTTGCCATGTAAAGCTACTTGTGGTGCATTGCAAGGAGCTGTAGAACAGGCAACATGTCATCTCTGGTAGCGACATCGAGTGCACTAAGGGAAAGAGCTTGCAGTTTCATCTAGGTGTACATCTTCAGCAGACCCTTGAGATGCTAGCTTCCCACTTGCACTGATTTCTGATAGTATTTGAGTGCTTGACTCTTCCTCTATGTACTTCTGCTTTTGTGGCTTGTGGAACCTGAAGTTCTTAAGGAAATTTCATCCTTGTACCCCTCTAAAAGTTGAATTACTGACTCTTGCTGTCACTCAGAACACAGTTGCCATTTGTAGCAACTCATTTTGTTTGACCATTGATGGATTGATACCAACTCCTGGCTGGAAAGGTATGGAAAGGTAGAGGAAATGCCACTCCCTTCTGAGTTACAGTAATTGTCTACAAGACAAATGATGCAGATGTATTTCTTAGCAGGTTCAATTAAAGCACTGACATGCTAAGTACAAGAACTGAAACATTTTCATTAGTGTTCCTTCAGTGTCTTTTGCAATTGGTCCTTCTTGCAGATTGTCCAGTTTCCTCTGTTAGGCATCAGAGGATGATTAATATGCTGCCATTTAGAAAACCAGGGCTATTTATTGATGGTGGTCTTCCTATGCAGCGATAATGCTATTTTTAAGTTATAATGTGCATTATGCACATAAAACTGCTCTCATTTCACTGTACCTTTTTATTTATTATTTCCTAAAGAGAGCACAGTAGCCTAATTCCTCCTCTGACAGTTGATTTTAAGTTATTGGTGTTCCACTGATATCTAACCTGATGTTTTGAGGAGGATAAGACATCTGCTTCTCTTAAAAATTTTAGTAGAATCTATTCTGTGCTTATGAGGAATGAGTTGCTTTAAGTGTTCTAACATACAGCTTGGAGTTCAGCATTCAGCTCCTGATTTCAGCAGCTGTGGTTCAGCTCTTTTGAAACTCACAGCAGGAATTTTGTCCCTACTTAAATAGACCAAACTTACGTGCAGGAGTTTCCTAGGGACTTGGTTATTCCAGAAATTGTGGGGATGATGGGAACGCAGTTATGCCTGTTCCCTTCAGCTGGTCACAAGGAGTCTGAAGGCTGGTACCATTTGTTCCTGAAGCACTGAGAAAATCAATATACCGTGTTGCCCATCTCCCTCTTCCCCTATCAAATTTGAGATTTTACAAGCAAAAGGTGTTAAGAATGTAGACTCTAGAAATTCTTCTCTCTTTGTTTCTCTCTGTGAAGTGACCATACTATGGCTTGGCTGTAAACCTGGTAGAGTAGAACCAAGCAGTTTTGTGGTATTCACTTATGTTTATGAGCTCTTCAAGTAATACACCAATGGCAAATGCGTGTCGAACAGCTATTGGCTGATTTGGTGTCACTTCAGATTGAAACATAGTTGTTTTTACACGTGCAACTTCAATCTTACTGTGGGAAAAATGTGTTTCTGACATGTTCTTTTTGATAAACCCCTCAGTGCTCATTGTCTTGGGGGATAGGACACATTCCCCACGTATAATTAGCCTGTCTCATTTCAGTCTTCACAAGAAAACAAAATGAGTACTTTTCCATCGTATTGAAGTTATCCTCTTGCTTCCAACCCACACTCCAATTTCATGTCAGTTTCCTCTGTGAAGCTGAAGGTCTGTTCTCAAAGAATAGAAAGGAAGTGCGTAATGAATCCATAATAGACATTTTATGTCTTATGTCTAAATGCAGTTGGATGTATTGTCTTATTATTTGTGCATATATGTGTAACGGTGTATAGCAGCCTCCCCTCTCCTGCCAGCAGTGTCTGTTCCTTTCCCAGAGCAAGGATCTCTAATGCATAGTGCAGAGGAAACTTCAGCCAACTGGAACAGAAAGGATATTCCTACCTGTGAAAAGGGAGAATGGCACACATTTTTGTCCATTGTGTTCCATGTGTCTTCACACACACATATTTCACATACATACGTGGGTCAATTTCCTTTGGACCTACAGTTACCTAAGTGTTCTCAGTTCAGAAAGCTGCATCCAGTTACTTATTTTTGCTCACATTGTCAGACTAAGCTTTAAATTCTTGGGCGTCTTCACTGAAAGGTAAATACTCCTGAGAAATATCAAGAGGACAACTTAGAGTACAAAAGGAGTGAATATAGTGGTCCATCGGTCCCTGAGGACAGTCATTGTTTGTTTTCAGAACTTGTACTATCACTAGGATTGCATAAGTAGGAAGTTAATAAAATTTATCATGGAAGTATTCCTTGTTAAGAAGCGATTCTGCTTTCTCCGATGAAGGCTGGTTTGGTGCTTGCAGTGTGATTCCTTGAAGAGCTTTTACCTGATTTTTTGCATGACCTCTCCAAGAAAAAGTTTCTGGCTCTGAAGAAAACAGGAGAGACATACTTTTGATTTGCTGGCTTTATAGTTTAGAGGGCCCTATGATGGACTTTGGTGTTATGTATGGAGTCTTCTATCACTATCTATCACTTCTATCTATCCATTTTCAAAAAGCAATGTAAAGAGAAGCCTAAGAATGCTGTTCTTCCTCAAAAGTCAGGCAATATCAGTATTTGTGCTGCATGTACAATCTAGTTTCTTTTTCTTTAAGCGAACATATATGTGCAAACTGTATTCTAGTTACCTGGTCACGTAGTGCTTCTCAGACATGTGCATTTTGGTATAAACCTTAGATCCCTTGCACGGTACATTTTATACTCCTTTAATCTTCTCTATTTCTTCTCATTTCACTATTGTTATGGTTTCAAGTCTTTATAGATTTTTTTTTTTGTCTGTGACTCCGATCTTGTAATTGAATTCATTATATGCAGAAATGGTGACATGGAGAGAGTAGTAATAAAGTGAATGTGGTTCTTCAGAGGTACAAGTATTAGCTCAAGTGGTTACAACTGTGTAGGGTTGGGGCTGCAGGCCAAGGGCACCAGTTGCTCACTTCTGTTTCAAATAGTAGCTTTGCCTACTTTAGGTAATTTCCAGAATTGTAAGAGGCACTAAAAGGCAGTTTTATTGGAAAAAAAACAATGTTGCCAGAATACACACATTTGTTTCTAATCCTGGAAGGTGCCAGAATATCTGGGATTTTAATAAAACCCAATTTTTATTTTTTTTTTTTGTAGCTGTTTAACGTTTAAGAACTATTTTAGTGACGTTACAGGTTGTAAAATATAGTTACAATTTCCGTTTGCTTCCAAGGCATGCACAGTTGGACTGGGAGTATTAAGGTGACCTGGTTTTATAGGCCATATGGAAAATAGTACCAATAAAATACCTCAGAACTCTTTAAAATAGCCTAGAATAGAGCAGCGTGGTGGATGGCATAAAGAATTTATTTCTCTCTGTTTGAGATGACCAGTGCAAGTTGTCTGCCACCTATTTAAGTCTTTTTCATCACGTCACGCTACCTTGTTGCTTGGTTCCAATTCTTTGGAAATTCCTGGCTTGTATGAGTGCTCAGGATGTGAAATCTGCCATGTGATTTGTTTAACACGTGCGTGGGCTGGAGGAGGAGAGGTGGCTGGGAGCTGGGACCAGGCTGCCAGGATCCCATGGGCTGTGCTCACTGGGAGAGGAAAATCCTTGTGATGTCTCGTCCTGCTTGGATACCTACCTGTAGGGATTGTCTCATGGGTCATTCAGTCTAGTTACACAGAAGCAGTGTTTGAGTTGAGATAATGCAGATGGCGGCGATGTGACAAGAGAACAGCCGTCTGATTTTACTGGCATTTGACTGGCTCATACCAGAATTGTTACAACTTCTCAATCCCCCCAGTGAAAGTGAAGCCCTGATGATGAGTTCATACATTTCCTTTGTGGCCGGGATCTCTGTATTACTCTTTAGCATAAGTAAATGCATGCAGGTGAGAGGCTAGGGCCCTTCTGTTAGCAAAGCTCCAACAGTTGGGTTTGCATCTGACAACTCAGACCCTACACCAAATCCCAGTCATGCTGGGATTTCAGATCAGGATGAGAGCCTGCAGGGGAAAGGTCTCTGGGTTTCTTTGTGAGCAGTTCAGCTGTCAGAGCACAGTGGAGTGGAGGTGCACAAGCAGAAGCATTCTGAAAAGCATTCTGTAGGGCTACTGAAGATACATCTATTTTTGTTCTGTTTTTAACCCAAATGTTGTGTGGATGCTTCAGCCATATAGGGGTGATGAATCCAAGGGAACCACTTACCAGTCAGATCACTTACCTCAGGGGCAGAGGGCTCGTGTGACAAACGGGTGTTCCCTGGGCATGGTAGCCTGAAAGGAAAAGAGAGAGAGTGGCAGTGTTTCCTGCAAAAATGGACTCCTGGAATTTTAGTTTGTTGTAATGGATCAGCTTAGTAAACATGGCCGTTCACACATTAACTAAAGCAAGTGGATATGAAGGGTGACAAACTGGATTAAAATGCAGAATTTGTTTGAAGTGATAACCTTGTTGGTACGCATAGCCTAGCATTTCAGGCAGATAGCAGTGGGAGCCTGGCTGTCACTCAGAAGGAGAATTTGCATAGGGAGAGAAAGACTGGCGGCTGCCTTGGGATTTTTTTTTTTAAACATAGCAGCAGGATGTGTGTCTACCAAATGCCTGTCTGTTTCTAGAGGAGAAACCGGGTGAGCCACGGTAAAGAGCACTGGAGAGGTGGCTGGGAGAGATTGACTATCAGGTAGTGCTGGGTTTTATGACATTTAGCTGTAGCAGAAAACAGATCACAGACCAGAGAGGAAACAGCCTAATGAGAGTATTCAGAGGGGTTGAAATAAAGTTAATATTGTCTAGGCGATGACATAAAAGACGACTTTGTGTCTAGAATGGTAATGAGGATGCTCCCACCTTTTTTTGCTCCCGGCAGACTGAAACAAGCAGGCAGAGAAATATAGAGGAAAGGGAAGTGTCAGTGCTGGCCTGAAGAGAAGGCTGGAGGAATCATAAAGTGCTGGCAGAGAGAGCTACCAGCAAGTGCTGGGAACACTCCTAGCCTGCGCCTTGCTCTGTGTTACTTTGTGTGTCTTAAAAAAGAAAAACTGGGAAGGTTCTGATGGCATCATCCGTGGTCTGGCTGATGGTTTGCCCCAGCCCACAGGACCATTTCCAGCACTGTCACAGGGGATCTCACAGCCCCATGCTGCAATGCTGTAACAGTCTGCAGGCTCTCCAGCCTGGGTCCCAGTGATAAAGCCTGGTAGCTTGACCTAGAAATTCAAGGAAAATGGGCTGAAGAAGAAGGAGAATTAATGGATTAACTCTGTGGAGACAGTGAGATTGGGCTCTGCTTCGTTCTGCTGCTGCTGCTTCTACAAAGAGAGGGTTTTCTGTAAGCATCTGCTTCAACCTGTGTCAATGCATCTCTGCTAGCTGGTGACCCAGAAGAGCAAAGCATTTTCCTCTGTAAGAAAGGAGAGTACAGGCCCTTTTTCTTCCTTTGACAAACACTTTCAAGAATAAAATTCCATCTTGTTTAGAATAATGAAATGCAGAAATTGAGAGGTTAGGAAGACAGAGGTAAACAGCAGAGGAAAAATGCTTTCTGATTAGCCTTATGAAGAACACACATGGAAAAAAAAATTGTTGCACATGGTAGGGACTACAAGGAGAGATGCCTGTACACAACAGAGAAAAATAAGCAGAGGGAGCAATTCAATCACCAGATCTTTCAGATGTCTTTTAAAAATAAACTGTACAGTTGCTACTCACATTTTGAAAGTACTTGAGACTTGTGGCTTTTATATATTGTGTGGGATGGTCAGTAGTAGTCTAATCTCCATGTTGTTATGGGGGGTTTGGAGAAAAAAAGCAGTATTTGTTTACTGCATTGAAGGTGGCAAAGGTCTGTGAATTTCCTCCAGGTGAGCCTGTTTCATATTAAGAAGATGCTGACCACTGATATTTGACATCTGTAACCAATACAGAAAGCACACAGTGCTCTGGGGGAGCTTAGATTTGGAAGGGAGCCTTGAAGGGTTTGCCTGATAAATTATTCTGCTGTCTTGCTTGACTCTGTGACTGAACAGAGGAAAGATAGTATTTTCACTGCTAAATGAAAAATGCAGGGACAATAAGTTGACTGTCTCTCTGTCTGCCTGTGCAGCAGCTTTCTGCACTATCCATCTTGCAGAACAGTGTGCTTGTTTGTGACCTAAGAGATAAACCCTGAGTCACAGACTGTACCCTCCTCCTGTCCGGCTGTAAAATGATCATTAAAAGAGATCTGACCTTTCTTTTTCTTTCTTATGTAGTTTCTGGTGTGATCTAGCCAGCACTAAAGGAATAGCCATGGAGTTGTAAGTTTCCCTAAATAATTCTCATTCAGATCCATGGCATGCAGTTATTCTTAATCTGTCATTTTTTTCTTTTATTTTGAATTTGAAAACTTTAATTTGATTCTCTTGTAGTTTTTTAAACGCAGAAAAAGTACATTTTTCTTAAAATCTTTTGTGAACCTTTGTGGAATTTCAGTCTTTTCAAGTCAAAGGGCAGCTCAGGTACCTGTTCTTTCTTTGCATTTAAGCAGTGTTTGAGGTGTAGATCTGCCATTTATCAGAGAAGTGTGATGTCGCACCCCAGCTCCTTTGGCCCTGCAGGTAATACTGATTATCCAGTCATTCAGATTTTCTTACAGTCTTGTCTCGCTTCTGAAGCACTTCAGTGACAGCGTCCAGGACGATCATCTGCTAATGATTTCTCTTCTGAAGGAGGGACTCGTGCTATCATCCTGGAGTGAGTGTCTCTACTTTTGTTAGTGATCAATTCATAAATCTGTGGCCTGTTTCTGATGGTGTTCCTCTCATTTGAATCTCTCTCATGGTCACTCCTTACTAGGCAGTGTATTTAGCTTTTTAGACCACTTGTTCTAGATGATAACATAGCTGAACCTCACGTGCATCTCTCCAAATAGAATGTTTCTGCTGTTACCCCTGTATCATTAGCCCTTGCCCCTTCTCTTCGTACTGGATTGAAACTCCATTATCAAGCACAAAAAGCCACATGTTCAGAGTGGTGGAGGTTTTAGCCTGACACACATACAGAGCTAATCTTCAGTACTTTGTATAATTTCTCACCTGTGCATTGGCAGATTTTCTAAATCGTGACATAGCTGAAGTTTTTCTTGTGCTAAGAATATAAAAACTCATAATATTAGAGTGCAGACATGGGAAAATTAAATAGGCTCATAATCTTGTCCCATGTCATAATACCCAGTGTCTGTTTTAAATACTTTGAGATAGGCTTATGACTGAAAAATAATTTTGCACTTCAGTTGGTAGATGATGCAGTCCTCTTGATCCTGATACGAATGAAGGCTCAAGGCAAAAGGTAGCACTTTTTTTAACAACAATTAAAAATGTACGTATGCCTACAAGTATTGAAGTTAGACACTGGAGGCTTTCGGCTGTGGTCTGTGGAGAAGACACTGTGAGAGGAGAGAAGATTCAGGAATGTCAGATGCCATCCAGATATTGCCATAATAATGAGTTGATACAACTATGAATGTATGTGTGCGTGTACACAAATAATTTAATACAATAATGCATATATATATACAATATAGTATATTATTTATGTATTATATTAAAATAATGTATTTTTTTTTTGTTTTTTGTTCCTAATGATCACACACAAATTGCTTTTTTACTTATACTTGAGATGGGACTCTCTTCTCATATTCTCTCACATAACTCTGGGACCTTAGGCCTGATGCATACTGCTAATATTATACAGTCTGTATCAAAATCCAAACAATTGGTAATATTATAGTTAGTAGATTAATTTGCTTCAGACTATAAACATAATCGATTTGCAAGACCTATGGTGACTTTCAAATAATCTCTTGTTCTTGTTTTTGAAGGATGTGCATGAAAATGAACTGAGAGCAAACAGCATGTAGAATGGCACAGGAGGGAGTTTTTCATTACTGTTGTATTTATCATTTAGCACAACTCTGAGCTCTGTCAGACTTAAATGGCAAAGTCATTGTTAATTTCAAAGTTCAAAGTGTTCTTTAATCTTTCCCTCAATCATAAATAACATGGTTTTCAGTGCCCAATTCCCGGGCTCTTGCCAGTATTCTCAGGTTGTCCTTGATAGGTGGGAAAATCCGTCTCGCTAAAGGAGCTGTGATTCAAGAGGTCAGAGCATTGTCTGTCTCTGGAAACAAGGCCCATAAAATACTGCTTAACAAAGGAGTCTATTTGCAGTGTGGAGCCTCAACATATATCTGGTAAGTGCCTGGATGTCAGACCTGAAGAAAGAGATGAAAATAAAGAAAATAAATACCCTGCACTACTGAACACTTGCCAGTACATGGAGAAGAAGAAAGAAATCCACAAAGGGAGCTGTTTCTTCTTTTATTAAGGAGTTTTCTTAACAAGGATAATTTCTTTCTTTTTCATGTATCCAGTGTGTTTTCATTTTCAGCTGAATAGAAAGGAACATTTTATGACAGGCTCTCGTATTCATTTACAGCTTCCATACTAATAAGGTGCACAGTTCCTAGAAGCAGTTTTCAGCATGGCTCTTGCAGGTCTGTTAGTAGATTAAATGGTCAAGGTGGATTTATGAAAGGATTTAGTATGGTTGGAGCTTGGGAGAGATTTTGAGTTCAACTAAAGATAGTTATTCCCAGAAGATAGAAAGGTTTGTCAAAAAATGAAGAACATTTTCCATTCTAAGCCACCCATTCTGATCCTTCAAGATCTAATAGTAGTGAGGAGAAAGATACTTATGACTTTTTAAATTGCCTTGGTGAAAATTCAGTAATTCCATCTAGGAATTAGGTGTTGAGCTCCAACTCCACATAGAACAGAAGACTACTTTTATATGTATATAATATGAAGCTTTTGCTGGAACCCAGCCTGAATTGTATTCAGATTAGCAAACTGGAAATGAAAATATCCACTGCTAATATGCTGAGCTGGCCAGCCCCTGTGTTACACTGATTAACAGAGTGCAGTCATATGGACCAAGTCCATGTCAAACTTGAATGAATACTCACGTAAGAAGTTTTTACCCCTTCTTAGAAGCCATTGAAATCTCATGATGCCTGTCTTTTAACCAGTACTGTTATTCATTTGCAAGTATATAGTATCTTTCTCCTCGCATCAAGACCCTCCTGAAGCAATTCTGATTATTTTCTCTTTGACGTTGTCTGTATTAGACGTGTTTTCTGTATGGAGAGCTCAGGACTGAAACTCAGTTGGCTTTTTACAGGGTTGGTGTACGTTACTATCTAAGCTATTTTGAAAATGCATTTTTAATGAACTTTATTTGTTGCTAATATACAATACTAAGTGGCGAAGGTAGCTTCTCAGCCATACCGCATTCTCCCTAACTTTTATGGGCACAGGGCAGACAATACTAACTACTGTCATTATGCTACTCTGGTTGATGCCAGGTCTTCAGCAGCACTGCTTCATTCCTGCACGTTGCCATTCAAAGCAAGAGAACCTAACACACCTATTCTGGACTGCTCACACAGTGTCAGTTGCAGAAGATCACTGGTTTAATGGAAGAGCTGTTTAAGCCATTTGTCTTTTCATCATGTCAGTAGCTGCAGAACTCTCTTGAATCCCAGCTCACTTACCCCTTTGGGATTGCCAGACGGCCTGGGACAGCACAGGTTAAAGCAGTAGGAATCAAGGGGAAGAAAGCAAGCAGACAGATTCTAGCAAGGGACTGTAGAAGACAATGGGAGCAAGACGATGTCTTCCACAAGGAGCTGCTAAATAAGGCAGTTTTTTATTGAGTGGCTGACAATTGAAGTCTGTGGAGTTGTGCGGAGTTCAGGTTGGGCTTAGAGAAGTTAGACTGGTTTGCTGGTTTTAGGTTGTCTATGTGTTAAGGCCTATTTTTTCCCCCTTATTCCTGAGATTCCAGAGCAGATCACAAAGTAAATTCCCACGATAGTTATTTCATATAGATTGGTGTGAAAGAAGAGCGGGAAGAAAAATTCCCTCCTGATCACCCAGTGGTCAGTTTAGGCCTGGCAGCCTAAAATTAGTTTCTCCTCTCATTTATGCATATGTAGCTGGCTTCTATGTTAATTAATAGATTCTGAAGGGAAGGCTGAGCAGTAAGCCTCTGGAGGTTCCTCCCAACCGAAGCAATTTCCTGGTTCTGTGCTCAGGCACTGCGGGTTCCCAGCCCCACTGTAGCCACTCCTTGCAACAGACAGCTTGGTTTGCTCTTGTGCTATCTGAAGCGACCAGCTGTAGTCATTAGAAATGTTGTCTTTATAGAATAAATCACAAGGTCTTTTGTTTCCTAGCATGAAGGGCAGTGGCCATTTCCAAAACGATATCTATTCGTCTTTCATGCTTAAGTTCTCCTTTGCCTGAGACTTCATATGCTTTAGGATGATTATTGCTGGTTTTGGAAGTTATAATATTTCTTCAGGCCAACAATAGCTTTGTTCTTGCATAAATGTTGTGGTGTTTTCTGCTTGTTTGAAAGAAAATTTCTGAAACTCTTAGGCTTCCATATTATGATGAAATATAATTGTTCTCAAAGCACAGATTATAACGTGGAAAAGATGCCAATTCCTATGAATGCTTTTAGTTGCAAGTAAATTCATACTGATGCATGTAATCTTGTTCTGATGTAAATAAGGTTGCTGTTCTATCAGTAGATGCCGCAGTATCTTGTCACAAACTAGGGAGATGATTTACTTGATGCAAAGCGGAGCAGGTTTTATTTGTTGTTGTTGCTGGGTTCTGAGCTTTTGCATTTTGCTTTGTGGTTGTGTTTGTTTTAAGTAAGCACATCATACAGACTGCAAACTGGGTGTACAATGTTTTCTTATTAAGGACAGCTCTACTGCCGTCTGTTCGCAGCTTTTATGGTAAACACACTGACAACTGTGAAGCAGATTCTCTGCTTTCAGGAAGGGAAGCTCAACTGTGGGCTGTATGAAAGCCATGCTGGTTAGGTCTACCATGCAGGTATGTCATCATACATGCAATTATGTGTGTGTGTAGCTATTTGTCACCAGAACCATTCTCGTGTGAGAAAGGATTTGCTGCTGCACCTGCTTTCAGAAGTAACTCAAAGAATTTCTGCGTTCCCTGCTGAAGCACCTCAAAAACTTCTCTTAATGTTTTGGCTGTGGTTTGACTCCAGCATGACAGTGAGGCATGCAGCTTTGCCTCCGAGAGAAGTTGCTTCTGCCCCAGCCACACATTCCCTTGCTTCTCTTTGCTGTCAGTGCAGACAGCTGTGCAGCTTTGCAGTGAATCAGTCCAGGAGCTGATTGTGAGTTTCCTGGTCGGCCTCAGTCTCTCACTCCCAGCCTCAGTGGGATGAGAGGAGGCCAGAACAGGATTTCTCCCAGCAGTAGTGCCAGCTTCTGCCAGCTCTGAATGCTCGTGGGACTGAGCCCAAAGCCCTGCGTGTTCTGAGGCAGGAAGCATCAGTCTTTCCCAGAAATTGTTTTGCAGACAGTATAGACTTGATGTGAGGTGCGCTGGAAAAGCAAACCTGTCCAAATCCAAGGAACCCATTTCCCCTTGTTAATACCCTGGCTGGCTGAAGTGTGTGTTTGACCTTTTCATTCATCCTTTGCATTTGCCTTAGATGCGTATGTGCCTGCTCTAGCTGCAAGCGATTACAAACTTAGTCAGTTTCAGGCTCCTCAGTTGCGCTCTAAATCACGTCATCCACAGCATGACACAGCTCTAATTCACTGCGTGGGTGAAAAGTACCAAGCATCTTGTTTAGGGAGTTAGGAGTCTGTGGGCTGACCAGTTGGCTGGCAGGTGCACAGCTGGGAGGGACTGCTGAGGAGTCACACAAAGTAGTAGTTTGTTTAAAGAGTAAGGATTATGTTCAAGAGGATAAAGCACACAGAAAATAACAGAGAGAGAACCCTTTCCCCTTAACTTGTGAAGATTTTGGATTGCAGCTGGAAGTAAGTGATAAGGGACATAGTAGAGCTGGAAATGACCAGTGACCATCTTACATCATTTCAAGTGTGTTTTGTCCACGTGGGACATGAAACAGCTTTCTGGTTTGCAAAGGCCAGCAAATAGATGATTAATGAATGTAAGGAAGCTCTAAGTCTTTCCAAAAACATACTTTATGTGTTTATTAAATAAAGTCCCTGTGAATGACATATGATTCAAATGTCCTTGTATTTCATGCTAACAAAGCTAATTGATACAGCTGCTCACTGCATAGAAATGCTTTTTTCCCCCTTTCGTGGCTTCATCTTAGTCTATACTAGATAGAAAGCAGATCCTTCTTAGAAACTGGCAGTGACCTTCAGGGCCAGTAAATAAGGGAAGCAGAAATAAAATCATTACCTCGTCCTCTGTCCTTTTTCTGCAAAAAATCAAGATGTCCTCTAAAGCATCCAGTGAATATGGCAGGGAGCATTTGCTCATTCAGTGCTCTGGAACTGAGGAAAATCTTAAAGCCAGATGAAGTTCATTCCACTTGAGCTGTCAATACAGTCATGCAAATGGTCACCAAAATTAGTGAGCATAACAGAAGTAGATAGGAACCACAGATGGCCACCAGTCCCTTGACAGCAGCTCTTTATGCTGTCAGGTGAGGAAAACTGGACTGGGATTTCGCTGCCACCAGGGTAAACTGAAGCAAATATTTTGAGAAGTGGCCCTGATGGACTGCAGGGCTATTGCTGACCTGACTCGATTCTTCATTGCTGGGAATGGTTTTGAAAACTTTTCTTGTTTTCAAGTGAGATAAGTTAACTAGCAATGAGACTGCATCAAGGCTTTTCTTTTATGATTACTTGAACAGAATGTATTTCTTAATTAATTGAATTACAAATGTAATTAATTTTATTGAATAACTTCAATTGGAATGAATACAGTCGTGTGGAGAAAATACCTTGAAGTAATGGACCTGAATTTTTTTGAGGATTTGGAGTCAAAGTAGTATTTAGTTTCAGTGTACAGAACAAAAACAGTTCAATTAATTCTGCTTTTTAGGCTGTATCTTTAAAATTCTTAACAGCTGGTAAAAGAGAACAATATTTTACAAGTTTTCTCTGCTTTAGCTGAGTTTGGGAAGGTGATTATTGCTGCATTGGCAAGTGAGTAGCTTGTCCCAGTGCTTTTAAAAATATGCATATTATTATTTGCCTGACATTTTCAATCCTCTTCCCTGTTTCTTGCTATGTAACAACGCATATGCATTTTCTCTATCATCTGGGCATCCTCTCCCTCTCCTTTGCTTACTGATTCCTTGCTCTTCTCTTAAGTGTGCTTATTATTTTCCTATGCTGACTGGAATCAGTAAGTGTGCACGTCACTGCTTGGAAGACTTGACTAGCACCTTACTGTATAGTCGATGACTATTCCTCACAGAAGAATTGTGTGCTGATTTTTGGAGAGGGTCTCCTCATCATCATCAGAGTGAAGGAATCTGCTCTGTAGCATGCCAGCACAGCTCCTTGCTTTGCTTTACATTAACTCAGTAGCTTTATCTCCTCTGTTGATTTGCATACTGACATGCTACAAAACGCTTTTCCTGTCTCTAATTTTTGTTTCTTCTCCTATCTGGGTGTGTTGGGATACAGAAGAGATTCACAAGGTGTAGTAGGGTTATGTTAGTGCTTGGATGCTGTAATTACCTACATAAAACTGGGCTGCTCTTTGAACTGAACCACTGCGCTCAAATGTTGCTTTTTTGCTATGCTAAAAAACTAGAAAGCTGGGTATCTGGGTCTGCTTTTCTTTTTTTTCTCCAATTTTCTTTTTTACTCCATACTACAGCAGGTAGGATTGCCTGTTTGCTTACTTTTTTCCTCAGAGGAAAGAGGTGCTAGGCCCTATGCTGCATTAAAGCAATCCTGATTTTCAGTTTTCTTTCACTTTGCAGAACAGTAACTGAAGAATTTGTAGTGTACTGAGAATCAGCAGGGCTATTCTCTTCCCCTAGTAAATGCACCCTTCCCCAAATGAAAGGAGAACAAGATGGAGGAAAGGGGAAGCCACAGACCCTTGCAGCAATAAAATGATGCAGTTCATCTTGGTTTTAAAAAAACTGTTTTTAAAAAGAAAAGATCTGAGGATAGTGCAGGTTTTGGAGATTTTAGTCTGATAGTCCCTAGAATAGATGACTCTTTGCTTGTATTTCTTGATAGTGTGCTTCTGATCTACTCCAGTGAGAAAGGAAGAAGCTGGGACTTTAGATTGAGACAGTTAGGAAAAGTGTGATTGCAAATCCTCATGGGTTAGTTGGTTTGTTTGCTTTTCTCTCTGCATGAAAACAATAGCTATTTCTTATTGGTTTTTCAACCAAAGGAACTGTAAGAACTAGTATACATCTTATCTTGTATAAAATAAGCTAAAACTTTGTGTCTTCCTTCTTCTTTCTTTTTTTTTTTTTTTTGTACTTTTTTTCCATATGCCTCTGTTTTTTATCTTCCATTCTTGATTGTCTAGCAGTACTTCCAAAATGCAGCTTTCAGTGCACAATGCCTCTCCTAAAGAGGGAAGAGGGAAGAAGGAAGATTGAGGGTTTGCAAAAAGAAGCCCAAGTCTGGCAGAATCAGCGGCGATGCTCTGCCCTACTGTCTTCCTTCTCATTTCTTCTAACTCCCCATTGTATCTTCTTTCAAAAACTGCCTTTGAGTCATCCTCTGCAATGGTAATAAAAGCAGCAGTGAACACTCAGTGCTACCAGAAAGAAGAGTTGGTCTGCTGAGAGAAGTGCTGGCTGTTGGCCTCTTCCCTCTGTGCTGGGAAGTAGGCCATGCCCAATATCCTCCAGGGAAAGCCAGCGTGGTCTGTGGCCCATCCATTGAATGAAAGCGTCGCTACATCTGTTTGTTATACAGATAGAATTGCAACAGGAAATGTGACCTGAAGACAGAGGAGAAAGCTTTGTGCAGGGCTTCAGAGAGACCATGCTGCCTGGCAGGGCAGTTGGTCCTCCCTGCCAGCTCATTGCCTCGATGCCATGAGGTGCCTCCAGTTCCAGGTGCCTTACGTTGTGTCAGTGATGTCAGTCATCAGCTTCTTTGAGCAGACTGTAACAATCATTGGAAAAAGAACGAGAAAATGGAAAACGTTATTTGGAAGGAGGAGATAAGAGGTAAAGAAAAGGATCACAATTTAAAATCTTTAATGATTCAGTAGTAATGCAGCACTAAGTGATATATTTTTGTAGACAGACGAGACTTTCACCACGTACTGGAAATTATTTAACGCTTACTTTGCTGTCTTGAGGTTGACTAGAACTTACAAAAAGTCCCTAATGGAAGAGAAGTGATCTGACTCCTCACTGTGGTTGGTATTGTATGGTACTTTCTTTTCAGTCCCAGGGAAGCATCAGAAAGTTGCAAGAGACAAAAAAATTATATTCCATTTCATGGAACTTTGGCTAGTCTGAGATGATAGGAGCTCCTGCAGCTGGTTGCCTGAGGCAGTGGGAAGCCCAGTTTTCCTTCAGTACCGGTAAAGCATCTCCCTTTCTCCTTCCTTCTGCTAAGGATTGTAAGAAAAATCTCAGCTACAGTGAGGGGTGTTGCATTCAGAATTTTTTAAAATGGTACACTCTACCTGTTGGATTTGCAGAAAGCTTGGTTAAAGCTTGTGCATGTCAGGCTTTGTGTACCTGCACTGTGGGGCCTTGAGTGTGGATGATAGCCCTGAGGATTGTCCTCTTGGAGCAGAATGGTTGGAGCTGCTTTGGCTAATAACTGTGAGACTGTGAGTAGGAATGATTCTAGCACTGAGCACTACCCGAAGTCTGAGACTCAGAGCATGTGTTCTTGATAAGATCTATGAACTGCTTTTCTCCTGTGTTTATTTTTCTAGAGTGTCCGTGCAGCTGAGAGGAAAAACAGAGCACGAGTGCCAGGTATTAGTTCTGGAGGGCTTTGCTATGTGACAGAAACAGAGTGGTTTGGGTGGTGGCTCATCTGTTTCTCCTGCTGACTTGGAAGGGAGTGGATTCAGGGATGAATCTACTCAGTTGTTCTCTAAACATGTCAGCTTTCTCTCAGGTTCCCACTGTCAGGAAAATCTGTCAGGGAGAGCTAGCCACAGCAAAGAATCAAAATGGCAACGCCTAGAGCCTTGTTAATAACAAAAACAAATTGAATATATCAGAATTCCTTGAGTACTGCAATATGATTTTTATGCTAGATGTGTATAAAAGTAGAGGTTTAAGAAGAAGTAAGCTAATGAGTTAAGTTGTCTGGAAGTTTTGTTTTGTTTTGTTTTTACTCCACGTTTGCCTAAGATACTTCAGACCTGACCTAGGAAGAGAGAGTGAAGTAGCAAGATCCCACGTGTGTTCCTCTGTTGGTATTTTTGCTGGCACAGCTAATAGAGTAGTTGTGAACTGTTGCTGAGGTTTCATAAATTGGAAGTGAGAAACATATTATGATGAGATGAAGTTGTAATGCCCTGATACATATGGTCCTGCTGTGCATTACTTCCTCTGTTAGTATTCTGCCTGCATTGCATACAAGAACCTGTAATCTCCTGAAGTCAGTTCTGTTATCTTGGAGATTATGAGGCACAATGCAACTAGAAAAGGGGCGCAGGACTTCCAGTCAAAAGAATTAATTCATTTTCCAGCTCTGCTGCTGATTCTTCTTAAGCTTTGGCACATCACTTAATTTTCTTGGCTTAGTCTCTGTGTCTTTAAATGCCACCGGTCCTTAAAAACAACTTTGTAATTAAAATGTTTAGTGCTTCCTTACAGAGGACTAGAGGGCTAGAGTTGTATGAGAATGTACAGTTGTATGCTTTTGTACAACTACTACGCATCCATAGGAGAGCCCTTGCATTAGCAGAAACTAAATTTACGAATTGCTTTGAAAGTCACCCTTTCCTAGATATTTACCGAGTTCTGTTAGACTATACCTGTGTCAAGCATCTCCCTACTCCTGTTGCTTTAAAACCAGCATTCTGAATCTGATGTTCTCTTTTCCTTTAAGGGCACTACTCCCTGTGCTTTATGGGCTCTCTTCTCCACCTCAGGCTCCTGTCCCTCGCTCTGACCGTGCTGCTGATATTGCTGGCTGAAAGCTGCACAGCCCTCTCTCTGTCCCTTCTAACTCTTATTAAATGCAGTTTATCTCTCTGCTGTTAAGTAGTCTATTGATTCACTTTAGAGTTTATTAGATTATTACTGTCTGAGGTTTGATTTTTTAGCTTTTTTTCAGATGTGTGCATGTGCACGTATGAGAACAGATCAATGAGCAGGGACAATGCACAATTATTTACATGGCTACAGCCGCCACTCTAATGTAATATTGTCATTTAAATGCTTGCTGTGTATTCAGACAGTGAAGGTCTGTACTGCCTGCTCTGCAGTGCTGGAGCCCTAGGGTAATGTTTTTCATAGCTGTTTATTCCTAAATACTCTTGAAGGAAATACAAATACCACCAAAGCTCCATATGTGGTTTCAAGTACTGGGAGAAGGGGGGACAGAGGGGCCCGTACTGTTTCAAAATCAGCACTAAAACTTTAAATCTTGTCTGAGAAAAAAAAAAAAGAAAAAGCAGCTGAAAAGCATCGGGTCTGCTTGTGAGAAAAGAGTGATAAAACCAAGTAGAAAATTGATCTGCAAAGCCTGCAAGTTTATTTGTAAAATTCCCCTCCAGTAGAAGCTTAGACACTTGAGTAAAAATGTACGGCCAGTGCTGAGCTTAACCCCGTGCAACCTGGCAGATGTTGGAAGGACCTGCACTGCTATTCTGGCAGGTTTTCTCTGGCTAGGAAAGGTAAATCATTCTCAGCAGTGCCTTACAGTTGAACAAATGATTTGCATTTGTTAAATTTACAAGCACACAGCGTTGTTTTGTATTGTGATGGAGCTGTGCCACGCAGAGGTGCTGTATTTTCCCTGTGCTCGCACTAGCAGACTTCTTCCACTGGATTCCTTGTAGCTGGCTGGTGGGGACACTGGCAGGAATTTGGGGGTTTCAGGTGATGGTCAGCCAAAAGGGGTAGAAGCCATGTTCAAAGGGATGTTAAAATTCTGTCCCGGGGGCCTGGCTTTTGTTCTCACGAATATAGGAAGATCTCCATAGGCTTCTTAGCTCATCACCCTTCCACCCCTGGTAATCTATCCTCCATTAAAAAAGTCTTCATCTGGAGATCTTCAGCTCAGCCGAAAGGGCTCCACCCTTTGGTGGCCTCCATTTGTTGGCGTGTTTGACCAGCCAAACTCAAGACAAAGTCAGTGCTGATTGAACATTTACCACAGTGCTTTATACTTGTGGCTGCACTCTTGTATTGACAAAAATGTGGACCTATGCACATGTGTATTTACCCAAAGGAACAGAGTTCATATTTAGTGTTATGACGCAGAACAGTTGATGTGGGCTTATGGTTTATTTGTAGAATGAAGTCTTTCTCTTTGTCACTTGATTTTTTAACTGATTTGTTTCTTCACTGACCCATTCCTTTTTCATTTCAGCAGTTTTTTTCTTTCTGTGGCACAGCCATTGGTGTGCTCCAGTCAGAGCTCTTTACATCTATTCTTCTCCTAACTTAAGCTCCACTGTAAAGTTTGGATTAGTTCAACTGAGAGAAAGCAGCTGGTGCCACTGTGTACCAGATTTTCTCTACTGTCATATAGCATGCTCTGTTTTATGTTCAGATGGTTCTCATCTAGCATAGCCTTTGGTTTTCACTTTGTTGTCCTCTACCTGTGGATTTGTTTATATAAAACCAAGGGTAAATTGTTGATGTTATCCAAAATAGATTGTGTCGCCTGAGGTGTGCAGTTTTCATTTAGGATGTTAAGAATTAGAATTCTGTGCTCCGTGCTTCTTTCGGCTTTTCCCCTTTTCTGCACCTGCTTTGCTGGAACAGTTTCCATAGCAATAACCTCTTCAAGTTTTCCAGGAGTGTTATAGGAATGATTTTCTATCTCCTCCTCCTCAACAATTCAGGAAAATGGAGCTTATTACAGATACTTTTTGTCCTCTGCACCTCGATGGGAGCCTGGCAGGGGCACTCAGCAATCCCAGGTAAAGCTGTCTGCAGCGCACAACTGCTCTTCTGTGATGAGGAGCCCAGCTGGGCTGCCCACTGCTGCAATTTGCTTGACCTGATATAGGTTGTCTTTCCTCCTCTGCTGACTCGGCCAATGCCATTTTTACACCACTCCGACTTCGTAAGAAGAGTGAGCAGGACAAATGTAACAGAAAAGCATTCTGAAAATGATGAAAAACTCTTATATATCCTGAAGAATAAGGGGCAATAATTCAAGTTTCCATCACGTTTCTTTCCTTTGGCAGACATGTGAGATACTACACAATAGTTCAACTTGCAGCTCACTAGCATATGGGAAAATATAAATCCCTGGAGAAAGCAAGCATTAAGCAGCTGTCTGGAAACCCTCAGGAGTCTGACAAAAGAGGGAGGTGGATGTTAGCATGTGACAAATGGTGATTATTTTAAAAAGCAGGGCATCCAGGGGCAGCTACCATGTTGTGGTTTGAATGTGAGAGGTAGGAGGTGTCCATGAGGCAGATCCTTACTCTGTGATCTGCTAGGCCAGAGCTAAATGTGCTGGTCAACTTAGGTATCTGTGTTAGTAACACACAGTAGAAGTATCCTGAGGTTCAGCCAAGACTTGTATCAGTAGGACTATATATTAGGGTACTGCTAGTTTCTAAATCAACAAACAGGCTATTTGAAATCAGACAAGGATGTGAAGTCATATATCATTGCATACATGAAAAGAGCTCCCAAGCACAACTGGACTAACTTCACTGTAAAGTGTGTTTGTGTAACAAGGACATTGGAAAGAGCTGATTTTGTCTGAAGGACTGCTGAGATGAGAATCTGTATGGCTCGAGCTTAATGTTCACAATTGGAACTGAAATAGTAGGACATCACTTTATTTCTCATTCTCCTTCCAGATGTGTCACCAGATTTGCAATTTCTATGGGAAAAGCCTTTCCTTGGACACAGGAGATGAGCCCCATCCCAATGCTAAGATCGTTTGTGATCTCCATATGCCCTTATCCAAATTTTGCTAGCCCCCTCACTGTGTAGGCTTTCCATTTCACTATTAGTTTCAGCCTCAAAAAGACATTTTTGAGTGTTTTAGAATATCTGTGTTGTCATTTCTTAGTTATCAGAGCTTTTCTTCCTTCTGTTTTCCCCTCAACCTCAATTGTTTAGACTCTTTAATAATTCATATCCCTTTTGACTTCACATGCTTTCTTGTGCTGCCTGTGGTGCTCAGTCAGAAAAATGCTCTTTGCTGAGCTTGAAAAGATCAAATGAGAAATTAGTTAAAGCCAAGAAGGTGGAGAGCATGTTTCACCTGCTAATTGGAGTACGAAACCTACAGGTGTTAGGGCTCCTGCAGCAGCACGGCCAAGCTGCCCGTGCCATTTATTACTGGCTGATTTCTCCACTAATTATGGATCCTAGCTTTGCAGAAGTGAGTTGTTGCTGAAGAGACTATGAATTCAAATTTCCCTATTTCTTGTATTACACCTCAGCTGTAGCACTGTGCTACTGTCTTTTGCATGCAGTTGTATGCACAGACTACTAGAGCTGGGGCTGGAGAACTTCACTAGCCTTTCATCCCCTTTTTACAGTTTCTTTAAGCTTCTTTTACTTGAAATCCCATGTGATGCTCTCTCACAGGCTTTCAAAAAAAATAATATCATTTTGACAACCTAATCTTGCAAAAAGACAAAGTAAGAGTATTTCTTCAGGAAAGTGTCATAGCTGCATACATACAAGATCTGGTTTTTAATTATTGCTGCACCCTCTAGCTATAATAAAAGGCCTGTCAGTGTATTCATTCTGTCCCTATTCATATTCAGAGGGTTAGAAACTAGAGTTTTAGATTCATTCTGGATTGAGGTTAGGCAAGCAAGGTCTTTTCTTCAGCATAATGACTTTCAACTCAGTTTGGTGACTGATCAGTTCAACCATCTGAATTGAGTATGCGCAAAGAGAAGCGGGGTTGTGCTTTTGCATACATTCAATTTTCATATTTATAAATCAGAATCTGCCTTCATTTAAAAAATGAAGTGTCACTGCCTTCAGCTTATAAAGAGCAGCTGCCACCTCCATTAAAACTTTGAAATGTTCCCTCGAGAACTGTGAGAGCGCATCTGTCTGAGCCCAGCAGTGGTCTGAGCTTGTAAGTGGGAGCAAAGTGTCCCTTATTACTCAAGAGTTTAGACAATAGATCAAATATTTGAAGTATAAGCAGCTATCATTCTTGGATGAGCCCATCTACACGGGTAGTTGCAAAGTCCTACAAAGTTCTAGCTGAAAAGGATAGTCTTGCTGCTGCTGAACTTAGGTAGAGTACTGCTGGTGTCTTCTTCGGAAACAATACCAAGTCCTAAACGTGGGAAAAAATGTTGCCAACATGAGAAAGACCTCATGTAGATTTTGGATGCAGACTTATTCTTGCTGTCCCAAAGGATGCAGACTTTTTCTCACTGTCCCAGTGGCCCAACTACAGAAGTTGAAGTGATGTTTTAGAGTCCTGCAGGTCCGGATGTTTACTTTGCCTCTACTCTGGGTCTGTAGCACAAGGCTCTCCAAATCTTTTGAAGATCACACCTTTACCTGACGGTATGAAAGACTCTGAGGTATCTGGGGGTGCGTTTGCTCCAGAGCTGGGAGCTTTGCTTCAGAGCTGCAGTAGCACAGTGTGGGTAACGCGCAAGGTGGAGGAGCTCAGATACACTCTCTCAGTGACAGCCATGCTTCTGTCAGGACTTAGGCTTGTGTTTCAGCACTGGGGCGTAGGCACTGCCAGCAGGAGGGGGCAAGAGTGAACATCTCTTCCTAGGGCCGTGCTCAGCAGGGACTGTGCTGTCGCCAAAGCTTGTGCTCAGCTCTGTGCCACACTGTGCTGCAGCGCAGAGCTCTCATCCTATCCCACCGGGTTTTTGCTCCTGGTAGCCAGTTGTGCTCTGGTGAATCACCTGGGGAGGAACCCTTCGCTCTGTTCGTACAGATGTTGTTTGCTACGGCTGCGATGTGAGGATGTAACCACACTCTTGGAAGACAGTTGGAGACGTTGCATTTGCTGCTAAAGAAGAATACATCACAAGAGGTTTAATTGTGTAGTGAAATATCAATATGCTGCAGCTTCTGCAGCTGTGAAGTGGTGACTACAGCTTATAGATATTTAAAAATTAATTTTTAACTATGTCTTCCTCATCTATTAAGTGTTGCTGTTGCCTGTACTTCTTGTCTTGCAGGCCCAATCACAAACAACCACTAGTGCTTCAAGTTTGAGTTAAAAATCAAATTAGTTTTAAGGACTTTTTCTCCTGGACTGAGATCTACTCTGCCTTCATACTTTCTGTACATAAAGTTGTTCGTTTGTGTAATTTCATGGTGTCTCTCAGCTTTCTGGGTTTCACATCTAATTAATGAACTCCCTTGGCATCTATGTAGGTTGTTCAGCTCTGAGCTCATTATTGGCACCTTCCAAATGAGGATTGTAAAATGCTCTGGAGAAAGCGGTAGTGGCTGGATGGTTTTTTATTTTCTTTACTAGCAAGGTCACCTAGATTGTCTTCTTGCATCTTTTTCTTTCCTTTTTTGTGTTTGAAGCACTTTTCAGAGAGCAGCATGTAACAGGGGGCTGTGGTGAGTGTGGATGCTCTTTCTGCACGGGGCACTCGTAGGTGAGCTTGGGCCTTTCAGACCCCTGTTAGCCTTGTGAGGCTGGTGGCTTTGTACAGAGCAGTGGGGCTCACAGCAGTGCTGTTTGGTTAGATAAATAGGCTGTGAAACAAGCTTAAGCTCGGGCTGTGACATCAGTTATTTCACCTCGTGGATTGATGGGCGTTATCTGGAGCTCAGCAGCAGGGGTGAAGCAATGCTGGCACTGCCCTGGCTCCAGGCTCCTCGTGCGTCAGCATCCTCGAGGCTGAGGGAGGCCAGGGCGGGCTTGGAGGTGCTGGGCACGGGGAACGGTGGAATCACAAAGTGATACGTGTCAAACCTGCACAACTTCCAAGTTCAAGTGTCTGACTTCACTCGAATTCTCTCCCCTCGGGGGAGAAGAAAAAGCTTTAATTTATGAAGTGTCACAACACATTACAGCACATCACATCCCAGCACGCCGCTGCATGGAGCTGACATTTGTTTGCTTTAATTCCTCAAAATAGCTTTTATTTAGAGCAAATGTTCCCTGTTAATTCAAACAGTTCTCATTTTCCTGTGCTCTGTACTTGCTAGTTCCCATGGGGACAGTTGTTCCTGCAGCGCTTTGCCCTGTGTTGGTGAGCTGTCAGGCCTTGTCAGGGGTTTTAATTATTTTTCTTATTAGTAATGAAGAACTTCTTTGTTGCCTCCAAACCCAAATACTCACCAGATAGGACACAGTGATGCTTATACTGTTTAACATTAGTCCTCTGACATACCAAGCACTTGAGTTCTGCCAGTCCAGGGAGAGACAGGGTGAAGTGTCAGAGGAGCAAAGACCTCATCAGGACCGATGTCCTGTTGCTACAGGTTGTGTGCAGGCGCAGAGGAGGCACATGCCTAGTGGAGAACAACAGAAGATTGCAGCTTTTGTATTCAGCAGGAAACATGTTCAGACCTCAGAGTTTTTCTCTGCTTAGCAGAAGGATGGGGAACTGTTGTCTCCTGAGAATGGCAAGTACTGCACATCACTTGAAAGGCTAAAAAGAAAGAAGATGGGAAGCTCAGTCACCCATCTCCCAGCGTGCAGTATATCTTTTTCCTCCTGTGTGAGCAACTTCAATACAGGTACAATATTCTTAATCTCAAAAACAGGCAAACACTGCCTTTTAATAAATTCTAGAATGGCCAATTTAATACTTGTCACACCTGTCTTTACCCAGAGATTCAATGTGATACTTGCTTTCTAAAAGATGACCAAAAAATGGATGGTAGCTGTTTTGGATGTGCCTATTTTCTTTGGAGAAGGAGGTATCTTGTCTATTTGGAAATTAGTCACTGGACTGTTTGCACAACTGTATGTGGACTCTTGCTCTTCTCTAACAGCTTTGACAGTTTGAAAGTTCTTGGAGCAGGAATGATCTTCAGTCTCTTTTAATTTGGAACAAGCAGATAGATCAGATGTTTGTCAATGGTATTGTTCTTTGTTTCCTTAATCTTTTTTTCTTTTCACCCAGTCTCCTCTGTTGTCCTTCATTTTGCTGTATCTCCTGTGAGAAAAAAGCCAGAGCTGCCTGTGCTCTAAAAGGATTTCTGCCGCTCACTTCTCCAAGTGGTTCGATACATTAGCAAATCCCAGGTCTGTGTTGCATCAAGCCCTGTGTCACACTAGTTCTGCTGGAAATGCTGCTGTCAGAAAGTGTGACTACAAGCAAGGTGAGAAGAGCACTAAACAAGTAGTAGAAAGCACTAAAAGTCTTGATCGTTCCTACTCTGTGCATTCTTGGAAACATTTCTGCTGTTTCCTCTCTTGATACCTGGAACGATTAGCAAAAGCAGAATGGAACAATTTCAGAATGACCAGCAAGCTTGAAACAATTAAGCATAGTAAGTGAGGGTCTCCATGAAGACCTTGTGTCTCTAGTGCCATCTCACATTACTATCTGCTGGGCTTTGGGAATTGCAAATTGACGTTTCTGCAAACAACCCCTCATACAAACAAATCTGCCTCAACTTCTGAGTGTTTCGATATTCTCCTTGAGACTGAACAATGGCCTGGGCTGTTAGGGAAAGTGAAAGCTTGAGATCTCAGAATAACATCAGAACAGTTTTATTTTTAGAAACATATTCTCTTATGGTTGTAAAAGCTAAATGAGTGAAGGAGACTGTTTTGGAAGAGTGAGTGGGGGAATGGTGTGAAGCAGGAACGGATAAGTGAGTGAGCAAGTTGGTCTGTTGATATGGGAGTCTCAGAACAATCAAAAGCAGCACTGATGTAATTTAATAGCAGAGTGTGCCTCTTGCCGTCCTTTTCCTTGCCTAAAACCTGTTTTCTCATATTAAGTTGTAAAGTAACCTGCATACATTTAATTGTAGATTGTCATGCTTTGTTTTCTGTAGTGTCTCCAGATGTCTATGTAGGACTTGGCTCCTCTCCTGAAGTGGAAAACAAGTCTGCAAGGAAACTAAAATGTTATGGCCTGGGCTTCAAGCATTGGGAACAGCCCTTTCTGAAGAGAAATCAACAACAGCTACTGCTGCTCTAGACTTGTCGAAATATGCCCACTGTCTGTGGAACACTGAGTTCCATAAGATGCTTATTTACGCCATAGTGGTAGGCTGCCTTTAGGCTGGAGTTAAGGGATTGTTTATATAAAAGTACATATAAAATTTGTGTGTTTTTTTTTTCCCCGTAACAACACATTCTTCCTCCAGTCTGTTGACACTTGTATACAACTGATCTTGTCCAACCAAGTATTATCCTCTTTCTCTGGTCAGATACCCAAGTCCCTTCCTTCCCTTTTCCCCCATTTCTATTTGTCGCTCTTCTTTGTGTCCAAAAGTAGGTAAGTAATATCTTCAGTAGAAACCACAGTAGGCTGGTTTATTCCATGCTACTTTTGCTCCCTTTTCTGCTCACTGTGATGGGGTTTTGTTTTGCTTTGTTGTTTTTTTTTTTTGTTTTGGAACTGTTATTTATGAGAAAGCTTTCTGAAAAGTCTTGAAAATATTCATTTAGTACAAAAAAAACCCACTCAGTTAATGTAAACCAGCTTCTAGTTTGTATTTGAGGGACTCACTGTATTACCCATTGAGTCTCTCACACTCAAGAGCCATGGCAAAACTTCCACCAGTGCTGATTTTCTGTCTGCAAGGATTATGTGTGAAACTGATTTTGTCTTGTGCATCGTCTGAGATGTGTTTCTCTCAAGGGAATATGTGACACTTACACCCCATGCCTATCTTGCATTCCTTGTGTAATTTAAAGTGTTGGCTTTGACCTTTAAAGCCTGAAATAGGATGAATTGTGTGCAGTGAATTGTTGAGGTGCATCTGTTTGTTTCCCATCCTACTAACAGACAATTGCTTTAAGGAGGAATGGATTAACTTGGGGGATTTGATTCTGTGGTACCTGATGTGTATTCACTTGCCGATGTCTGAATTTGTAATCTTTTGAGATAAATGATGGATTTTCCTGTCGGTTGTGTTGAAGGCAAGGGAATGTTGGCTGTGGTGGGGGTACAGTGGAGGAAAGTCCCAAGCTTTGCACAGCATTGTGAGTCTGTGTGGCGTGTGGGGTATAAAGCATTATTGGTGTGTCCCATGATATTATAAAAGCATGAGATAGGTTAAATTGCACAAGCTTTGAAAGAAATATATAAAACTGGGGGATGAAGGGAGACAGCTGCAGAAACGGGTCAAACTGACACGCCACAGTGAAGAACCTGGTGCTTTACACAACCACCTGTCTCTCTCTTACTTTCTCTTTCTCTGGAAAGGTTCTGAGCCATATCCCCTCAGCTGCTGTGCTCAAGCTCATTTAGGTAGAGCCCAGAGCTTCTGTCACCTCTGACCTGTTCCAGGATATGTACTTCATTCTCATCCAGCTCTTGCTGTCTGTCATAAGAGATAATGTGAACTTTATGGGGAGCCTTCTCATTTAATGACACTTTTTTTGTATTGCCTGGTGCCTTAATCTATTGCTTTGCCTTCAGCCAAAAAAAAAGAGGTACTTGAATGAAAAGGAAGATGTGATAGCAGTCAAAGAAGAGGGTTTTTATGTATCATAATGTTAGCATTCTTTGGAGGGATGCTACTGTAGTTGGAGAAACTAATCTTTGCTTGCATAAGTAGACAGAAATGCTGGCAATTTACAGCATCCGCTTATACCCAGATGTCAACTCACATTTCCAAAAAGAATCATCAAGTCAGGAGATAAACAGCTGGTACAGGCAAAAGGAAAATAAGCTTGTGTTTAAAGAAAAAAAAAAAAAGTGTTAATTTTTATGAAGTGTAGTGTGCTGGCATCTAAACAAATGAAAGTTAACAGCCGAGAGCAGAGAAGTGAAAGGGCTGGGGTTTTGTACTTTTTTTCTCAACGTATGAGAATTAAAGTCTTGATTTCTCTTGTAATAGCTTTGTGGCATCCTTTTTTTTGATTTGGATTTCCATCTAGTAAAACTTAGTGTGCTGGTATCAAAAGGGAGAGCTAGCCGTAGTGCGTTTTGGACATCCCCACAAGCCTGTCTGCATGTGCTTTAAGCTGGCCCAGGGATCAGGGTATGGCTGCAGGGTATGTGCCTCTGATTTGAGATTTTGCCCCTGGAGCACAGATCTCCCAGCTGTGACCAAAGGATCCGATGGCCTGCAGACAAAGCAGGGCTCAGGGGCAAGCACTGGGTGCCACACACTGAGGCTTTTTCTTCCCAAGAAACAGTGCGTTTGCCAAAGCAGATGAGTATTGATCTCTGGATAATTATTAAACAGCTGTATGTAAAAACAAAGCATTCCTGTGGTCAAAAAGCGCAGAGTTGTAGCTGCAGGGAAAGTCAGGGCTGGGATTGTTGCTGAAAGAGCATCTAATAGAGCACGCTGACTGGCAGCATCCTTTGCAGGGAATGAGAAACAGCAGGGCTCCTGCTGGCCTGCAGACATCCGTCTGTATAGCGGGAGGTGGGTTTGCATGCTAGTTGGATTGATAACAGAGCAGAGTAAGCAAGCCTTAACGACAACAACAACCAAAACCCCCACCAAACCGTAAGTTCTTTACTCCTTGAAGGAAAATAAAGGGCAGAGTATTTACTGTCTTCCTCCCTCCCTCATGTTCATTCTTACTCCAGTCTTCTAGTGCTCACAGGGCCCAGCAGGATTTTATGTGGAAATCGTTGGGATTATCTCCCAATTTTTTCTCAGATAATTCAGTTGAGAGGTTATACAGAACTGAATGGTTTGGAGACTTGGGATCGCTGAGCTAGAGGCTTTAAGGTGCTCGCATGCTCCTATATGGACAGAACAGTTCGATATTTATTGGATGTGCTGCTAATTGGCTGAAAAATCCATCGTTCCTTCTTTTTCTGTCTTTTCTCAAGGTTGTTTTCTGGGCTGGCAAGGGCAGGAGGCATCTGGATATCACTGCTTTCACAGCCACTATGGGAACCTGTGATTTATGCTACGTGTTCCCACGTGACACTTCCCAAACTACCAGAGGCGTTGGCCATCCCTGTTCTGTCCTGGGGCACAGCAGGTTGTGTACCTGTGTATGTGATGATGCACGCAAAAAGGCAGACTGTGACTCAGAGAGTAGGCATGGGGGCCTGCTTTGTCCAAGTGGCACTGCTCATCCCCAGCTCTGAGCTCAATCCCACGTCCTTTCCAGTAACAGCACCCCACAGCCTTTCCCTCCAATGATGTTTGAAACAAATAAATTGTAATGAGACTAGCTGTCTTAGCTGTTACAGTATTTACAGGATAAATAGTTTCCACTTCATAGCCATCAATACCCCTGCCCTTTAAATCCATTAACTTTCTGACTGCTATACGCTACCTTGGTAATGGGCTGACACTGATTTAAGACTAGAAAAACACTTAGAGCCCTGCATTAGAGGAAGAGAATGCAAATTGTGACCACGCCATTTGGTCTGGGACTTCAGATTTCTGCAAGTGACAAGTTTCAAGCCATGAATTAGGCTGGGATGTGACAGTATAGAATCTTCTTCTGGTCTCAGCTGGAGAACTAGAAGGAAACTTGGAAATTAGCAATGTTGGCTTTGCTGAGCGTCTGTACTCTTACAGCCTCTAAACGTGGCTGGTGTGGGCTGCTCTGCAGCTTCAGCCAACACCTCAGTCTACCCTGGACCACCATGTTTGCAGATGCTGGTGGTGTTGGCTACCTGCGGCAGTGAAAGTCTTCCAGAAAGAGAAATACTTTATCAGAGCTGCCTTCAGTTCCTCTCCTGGACCTGTCATGGTAGCGTCAAATGGTTACTATTTTTAATCTTTTGTAGCTGATTGCTGACGCTTTCCTTGCTTCCACTCTGCTATGTTTTAAGGCAGAATGAAACGGACTTTACTTATTTATTGATGGCTGGAAGGGAATACCCTGCAGCCTCCCCCCTGCATTCCTGGTGTGACTGAGAGAGAAGAGGTGGGGAATCAGAATAGAAGATCTATCACATTCAGCCTGCAAGGCTATTATTTGAGCTGCCTCAGAAAATGTTGAAGTTTTTGCTGCGTGTTAAAGCATTGGTGCCTGGATTTTGTTAAAGATGACACAAGTGGAGAGGTTTTATTCGAATCCCACCCACATGATCTTCAGGGATTTATATACAACAGAAAATGAAGCTGCTTCTCATTTTTGCATATCACAAGCTGGCCTTCTTATCTTGTGATGCAAGGAGTGTACATTTTTCAGAGCCTGGGAGGGAAGAGCAAGGGGAGCAGAAGAAGAGAGGTTCATCCCTTTTATCTTCCCCAGTATGTTTTGTGTGTGTTAGTTAAAGCCTCTGCAGCCAGATACAGCTGGACACGGAGTGATTGAGGCTGTGCAAGGACAGTTCAGCTACACGCAGGCTGGTAATGGGATGCCATTTCTAACTCTCTTTGGCCTCTCTACAGCAAGAGAATTGAGTCGAGCAGTATCCGTGGGCAGTGATTTTGCAGATAGAAGCATATGACCCCGAGTAGCTAATACAAGAGCAGCTATTCCGACTTCATCCTGCATGAGCAATCAGCAGTGAACCCATGTTCTGAAAGGCACAAACCTCGTGTAATTTTGCTGCTCGTGTCTTTCCATGAACCTTTCTTCTCCTGCTCAAATTGTTTCAGTAATGTAGATGGGACAGACAGTGAGAATATGATTTCTGACATTGCATCCTGCAGTACGTGGTGAGGAACAGTCTGAGGGTCTTTGTTCTACTTGTTTCCTTGACATTATCACAGTACTGGGAGGTCACTGCTAGTCTCCATCAGAAATAAGCCTCCTAATTCCATTTTGAGGGCTAGTAGTAGAGAGCAAAGCTCAGGCAGGGACCTGGGAGACACCGCCTGGCACTTTCAAGATGTGCCAAAGGGAAAGATAGGTTGTTGAATAGTCAGCAGCCAAGTGTGCTTGGGCATGCTTTGGAGTGAGCAAGGGGGGTGGCTTTGCTCTGGGGCTGTTCGTGCACAACGCAGCCAAGCATCTGTCCCATTATTATTATCATTATCATTAGCTAATTTCTCCAATTTGGAAGAATTTCTCCTTGCCACTGGAAGAAGGGAAGCATTGTGACTTTCTCTGTGTGCGTACCTGCAGGTTACTTCATTTCCTTTGGATATGGTTAGACTTTTTGATGGTCATTAGCTGAGAAGCACTGAAGTCATTAAATGGCCATAGGTGCCCTCTGGAGCCACTTGCTGGGTGTTGATAAAGGAAAATGGCAGTGTACTGTAAAGTATAATCTAATCACCACATCTAATTACAGACAAGCATAAGCGGCTGAAGAATGCTTCTCTAAGAATATCATAATTGTCTTCATCCAGCATTTCCAACTTGGAAGCTGTGAGCAAATATCGACTAATCCTCCCCATGGCCCCTGAGGGTGGGAAGGTAAATCTATTACTGTTTATTAAGAACTTGTTTCAATTAGCTCTAACCGCTGTTGAAATAACTATGAATTGTTGAAAGAATTAACAGCACTTGCCTTGCAACAGTGTTGACCATCTTGGATGTCCAAGTGCTGAGCAGCATTTCTGATAAGAGGCTATCATTTGGCTGCAATTAATGCTTGGAAGCTTCAGATAAATGTCTGTTTCTTTTTATTTCCATTATTCTTTAGTGTCTTATTAAATGCTAAATATTCTTATTTGGTAAATATTTAACAAGCTCTCTAAGGCTTTGTAAAATGTATTGTTTTCAATAAACACACACAGCACTGTATTATTATTACTACTATTATTATAATTTGAGGGAATATTTTTCTGTGCAGTATAAAACTGTAAACAGTAATAGTAATGTCTTTTTTTTTTTTTTTCTTTCTTTCTTTCTTTCTTTCTTTTTGACAACATAGAACCACTGCAATTTTGTTCCTTTAATTGGTAACATTCTCTCCCAGAGAGAGGTTGGGGGGGAGGAGCAGGGATAGAAATTATGCATAAAATCATTAAACATTACTTAAGCTCACGCAAGGTGCAAAATGTTATTTTCACTGCTCCTGTTTTGGGGTTCTTGATGCTGGGGCTCATCGTTGCTTGTCTGGCTGATGGCCCCTACAAGCTCCCAAGGATGGTATTATGCTATGGATGCTCAAATCTTCCACTGCAGGAATACCATTTTGTATGAAAGGCTACTCTTGGAAACATGGTATTTTTAAGCTTTCCTCTCATCTTAGACCACAGCATTCATTTTTCTTCTTATAATGTGTGCATCTCAATGACAAGTCAAAGATGGGGAGTTGTTCTTCAATCTTTGATTTTATTTTTTTTTTTTCCAGTTGGCTTTTTTTGGCAATAGTTGAAGCTTTAGTCCAAATTTATATCTAGTATATCTGCCAAAAAAATTGAATATTCTGTGTTTGGAGGAGAAAATGGAACATTTTTATTAGTTGCATGAGAACGTTAGCTTAGCTTAAGTCTGTTCAGGCTTCTGAGGATTTATGCCCCGGGCAATCTCTTAAAAAATTGCCATAGGTTTTGAGCTTTTTAATGTACATTATCATGCATATTTATCATCTTTTTGGACCTGTCCCTTCTATGCAGAAACCTGCTGCAAAGCTGTGGTATACCATATTCTGTAGCATTCTCAGCGAACATTTCCTGTGTGATTTTGTTAAACTGCTAGATGTGACTCCATGCTGAAATAGCTTTCAGGTGCTTGCAGTGGGTGGCTGAGTATCTCCTGCCCTTTTTCTACTCGTGCGGAATGAAAAACTGCTGTTTGTTGCCTGTTGTTTGGCAAGCTCTTGGTGCCCGTATGCAGCTCATCCCATTAGTGTTAATGGGAGCTGCGTGCACAGAGCCATCCAATCAGCCAGGTTCTTCCTTCATCTGTACTACTGGGTGGTGAATGCCTTGCTGCGGTGCCGAGGGTTGCTTCTCACTGCCTGGAAATTCAGTCTGCTATGCCCTCGTGGCCTAAGCTGCACCTAAAACGTGTTCCTTCCTGTTGCGACAGCAGGGAGATGTGACGGTGTGTGACAGACAGAGTCCAGTGAACGGCATTGATCCAGAAGCAAATGCTGCATGCCGGAGGGCCCTTCCTGCCAATAGGCACTGCAGATCGCTGGGCTCAGGTAGGCACCGGGAGCTGCAGGCTGCCGTGGTCGTGAGCTCTGGGCAGCCTTGTCTGCAGCTCCTCGCCCTCCTGCCTCTGGCTGCAGCTGCACCTGGCTCAGTGCGGGGCTTTAATGAGAAACCATCAAAGGAGAAGGGCGAGCAAGCAGCTGCCTCCTCAGCAGCACTGGCTCTCCTGAACTCTTCTCACTTTCCTTTTTCTTGATCTTTTCTTTTTTTTTTTTAATTAAACAGAACAACCCAGCCTTCTATTGTATGCACAATTGTTAAGAATTGCCATTTCTTCTCCCAAGTCTCTCAAAATGCCAAAGCAATTTGGACGGGTAGAGGTGCTGCTGGAAGCCGCTTGGGAGCAGAGTCAGCACTTCTCACCTAATCGCTTCTCTTACAATTGTATTTCTCCTACCCGCTTCTTTCCGAAAAGCATGTTGTTGTTTTTTCCCCTTGGTACACTACGGTGTTTTCAAGTTTGGTCATTTTAGTACTTCACCTGGGTTTCCTGTCTGTGACGATCCCAGCCCTTAAGTGCAAATTCAAGTGATTGGACTTTTTGATGGCTTTTATTTTTTATTATTTTCTCTTTGGAGGCATTGATCAGACTCTAAGCTGAGGCTCTGGGCACATTGTGCGCTGCGTGCTCCCACTCTCTTGTCCTGATACATTCTTGTTGCTCCTGAGTAGCCATGGCGTAGCCTGTCCCTCTCTCAGAGCTGGCTGCAGCGATGCTGAAGCACGGGGGGCTGCTTGGTTGCCCCCTGCTGCCTGAGCACGGCTCCCACTGGAGCTGCTAACCTGCTGTATGTGTATGGGTTGGCTGAGGTCTGATTCTGGAGTTGTGCATTTTCTGCAGAGTAACTTCTGCTCTTGTTGTAGAACGTGATCTCGTAGGCATGTTCGCAAGCTGCTTTGATAATAAGGAGTGGGTGGGTGTTAACTGGGAAAGTGCTCTCACTCACCTTCTCTTACTCCGTGAGCCAATTAGGCAGCTTCCTGTCTGTTGTTGTTAACCATAGGTGGCAGCAGCTTTCTAATTCTGTTACTATGCGTGCAAGTTGCTCAGTTTCTCCAAAGCTGAGGTGATGCTTCCTTCAGACCTCAGCTCCTATCCCTATTTGCTTAGCTGAAGCTTTTTGAGCTGCAGTTTGCAGGCCCCTGGGGACTGCTGCTTTCCTTGGAGGGCTCTCTTAAAAGCAACCAAGAAAAACAACCAGTTGTTCACGGACTCAGACTTTCTTACACGATTTTGCACCCTCCCTAGAAAATGCCTTGAGGGATATCTAAATTGTAGAAGGCTGAAAAGGACTGAGTAATATACTGTAAAGCAAAACAAATCTGTGCGCTAGGAATCACCATTAAATCTGTCAGTACTAATGCTACAAATATGCACATTTTGAACAGCAGAGCACAAGCACCTCTTTTAACAGTGCTGTAATGCTTTGAGTTGTGGGGCTTGAGGCAAACATGATAGACGGTGATGGATGCTCTGCTGAAATAGAAGAAACAGGCATTTGCTCTTAGATCCCTTGAATTGAACCGAATTATTTTTCAGTCTTATTTGCTAGATCAATTTATTTGTACATTAATGGTTGGGCTTGATGGCCTTGGAGGTCTTTTGCAACCTAAATGATTCTATAATTCTCACAAACTTCATGCTTCTCCTCGTGCCTGATTTTTCTTACACGTGCTGCAGGCTGCTTCGCAGATGGGTGCTCAGGGTTCTCTGAGCAGCGGGGCAGAGATGGTTAAATAGAGACTGCAGCAGGACATCTCCAGGATCTCATACCTGAAGCTATGTGAAGACATCTTGAGAAAATTAAATATTTAGGCAGTGCCAGTTTAGCCAAAGAGAATAGCTTGTGTTAAAAAACTTTCATGGGAAGACTATCCTGTCTCCAGGAAGGAATTTCAAATAAAACTCATGAAATTCCCTTCCATGTTCAGTACTCTCACTCGAGATGTGAAAGATGGCTTCTTTCACTCCCTTGCTAGGTAGAAGTCCTGGCCAATGACTTGTTGGCACTCTTAGGTGGTGTCTATCTTGCTCAGTCTCTATTGGACCAAAGAGCTTAAAAAGCTTTGTGGTTTCATTCAGAGAGGGAGGAAGAAAACGTGTGAAATCCTGGAGTGGCATAGGATGGAAAAGCCATTGCCACTCACCTGTAGATACAGCATGTGTTGCCATCTGGACATGTGTTGATTTCTCCAGGCTTGCTTTCAGTATTCTGGCAGATGAGCATATGCTTGTTCTGCACAGTGCATAGGTGAATTTCCCCATAAGGACCTCAGTGTTAAATGCAGCTGCACAGTTTCCAGGAGGCAGAATAACTGCTTAAAGCCAGCTTAGCTATCTTCTCTGCACAGTAGCAGTGAGAGTACTTGAGATCTGAATCAAACCATTCTTGCACAGCTGCAAAGGTAATGCTTCCCATTCCGAGGGCTGGGTCTTTCCTTGCAACTCTGGTGATACTGTGCTGCCCCTTGACTTCTTGTGTTGCTCCTTTCACCACAGGTTTTACCCATGTTAACTTCATTCTCTAGTCCTTTTAACATCAAACCATTCGGTGGTAGAATTGTCTTTAGACTTTACGCTCTTCACCTTTTCACTGAGCAAGAAAAAGCAGCAGTGTGTCTAACCTCTGGTATGTCAAGCTGTTGTTTAATGTGATGCTCCATAGTTCTAGGGGCAGTGTCTCGTTTTGCAACCCAGGCTCAGGAAGTGGTGGTTATCAGTGAGCTCCAGTTCATAAGTTGGTATTTTTTACCTACTGATAGAAATCACAGAGTCTGAGCACTGCTGGTTTTGTTCACAGCTATTGTTCCCTCTTTCATGTGTGTGTTTGCCATATAGTGTCGAAAGGAGACTGTGGCGGGACAGCGGATGAATGCAACCATTAAATTTTGCTGGAAATGATGAAATGAAAGCGCATTTTATATTCATACCTGATGCATCATTCTCCCGCCTCTACCTTCCGGCCCATCGCATTCCAGTCTATTTCAGAGATTTAGATGCATTTAAGTCAGATCTCCCATTCCAGAGTATAATCTACATCCAATTATCAACCCCTAGGGATACATTAGATGTAACTATTATATCTTCTTCTGTCAATAAAATTATAATCGTGGAATGCACAAATGTCCTACTTTGGTTTCTAAAAGCATCATGGAAAAGAATGAGACAAAATGAAAGGGCTGTTATGCTGCATCTTACACATGCTTATATGCAGAAAATTGCCAGAATCTCCAGCTGAGGTATGTATCTCCTCTTTCTGTCTGCTGCTGACAAATACTCAGCTGTGAACAAGCAAGTGCCTGCATAAGATCTGACAAAATTAGATGCAGAGATGAATGAGGTTTCTCTTCCATTTGTCCGGTGCCATATCTAGTAGAATCACAAGGGCCCGAGCACTTGCGGAGCTTCACTCAGGCCTGTCTGCACAGAAACACTTGGTTAAGTGAAACCGAGTTAATGACAGAGCAGAATTTCAGATGTGTCAAAGCTCAGTAAGCCTCCTTCAGCACTCTCCTTGAGAAATAAATTGCTCTGAGTTCTCATTAGCTTGCTCATACGCCGTTTTACGTCTGACTGAAAACATCTGCACAGGGGTTCCATGTTCCTTAGTTAACACACCTTAAACTTACACCTGCAATTAATTTGGTTAACCATTCCTAAGTTTCCTCTAATTGCAGCTACACCCTAAGTGAACCAAGCCATATTTAATTAGCTCAGCACAGCCCAGAAAGCAGTAGTTAGTCACTCTTTATCAGATAAAGTCCCGTTTCCCTTTCAGCCAGGCGTGGTTAGTTACCTGTGCTCCTGAAACAATCTTCTCTGATAGCAAAGGAAGAATTTCATCTCCTAAAGAGAACTGCACAGTACTTGAGATTAAAAGAATAAAGGTTTGTTCTGTGTGCAGATAATTCTGTAATAATCTGTTATGGAGTGTTTTTGCACCTTGATTTAAACCTTCTGGTATCGACTGTTGTCTGAGACGGAGGAGAGGAGCGACCCCTCACTGGTTCAGGAACACAGACATTTGAGACCCTGAGTGAAGCTCTGGATGGCAGGGCTGCAGACAGGGCTAACGGTGTCTTTCTAAGCCAGTGCATCAAATGGAATTTCACTTTCAAATGTTTCCAACCCAAGTATTTCACCAGCCAAAAATACTTGTTCACAATACTGGTAGGTGGTAATTTCTGTCCTTGTTCTCAGTTTGTAAACTGGAGCTCTTATCTGAGTGCTAAGGGAAAGGAGAGAAGATGTCCTGAACTGAAGAAACACTAAAATTACAGTGATTTGGTTAAGGATTTGGTGGTCATCAGGAGTAAGGGGGAAAAATGGGCTAAGTGCAGGTGTTGTTTCTTTGTTTTGTTTTAAAAACCAAAGTTTTATTTCCATTTGGAAAATAATTAAGCTTTCTTGACAGGTATCAAGTTAGTAAACGGCTTGCCACAACCAAAAGGAGGTGATAACAGTTGTTCTGATCTGTATGATTAGGGACAAAGGTGGGATTTGTGCAGTAGCTTTGTATATAGGATGAATAGAAAAAATGGGATTCTAGGAGAGATCAGAAGCATAAATCAATTCAATGTTTTAAGAGTGTGGATTTTAATGAGTAGTCAGATCTTCTATTCAGTGCTCACATGGGAACATATTCACCAGAAATTTTGCTGAGCAATACCATGACAATTGGTACAGCTCAGAACTTTGATACTACCAACAAACCTGCAAGGACTGAAAATGCTAAATTTCATCTCCAACTGTTGCACTTAAAGGCAGGGATATGTTTGTTATCTACAAACCAGGTACAGGCAAGAACTGTACAGATAAGTTTTTAAAATAAGGAGGCTTCTGTCATTTTTTTTTCAAATTGCCCCATTGCTGTACACCACCACTGCATTGGGCTGGAGGACTTATCTCCACCAAAACCTGTGTGTTGGTCCTTCTAATTATCGCTGTTATGACCTCACAAGGGCTTGACACTGCTATCTCTAGAATCACCAGCTTTTCTCTAAGATGAAGATTAGTTTTCTGTGTGCTCACAACTTCCTTGTAGAAATAGCTTTCCGATGTCTGTATGCATGCACATGCATGCATGTCTGTGCACTGGTATATTATATAAAATAAAACTGCTTTGGGAGGATGCTCTTCTTTTCCTCTTTCTTTTACTCTTCTCCTTTCTCTGACTCCAATTTTCAGTGTCCTAAGGGCTGTTTCTTCTTGAATAGGTGACTGCAATGTAATTTCAGGAAGAAAACAAATGAGACTTGGAAGCAGCAGAACAGGTCCAGTTGTGGGAGGATGGGTAACAAAGGAAATGTGCTGGAAGAATACTCTCCTGCTTTCTGTCTTCGGAGGGCTATATAATTTATAACTGTTCTCTGCAAAGCGTCTGAGGCAGAGCCAGGTGGTGGGGAGTTGAATTAACCCCTGTGGCGTGTAGTTATCGGCAGAGGCCAGACCTGTGGATCGATACCTCTGTGCAGTGAGTCACCGTATCAACTGGGGAAAGTGAATCTGTAAGCTCCTTATTTCTCCATTCTTCTAATCGCGAGGCTGTGTCTGGCAGTGATGAAGATGGAGCAGACGCAAATGCCTGATGCTCGAAGCTCTTTGATTTCTGAGTTGATGGGGTGAAGCCAATGAACAGCCATGAGAGACTCAGAGCTGATAGCTAATTGCTTCTTTCCAAGTCTCCAGCACCCCCTTTCTCCTCTCCCTTCTCTCCTTCCCTACAAGTCTGGTTACACTCAGTAGCTGTGCAGCGTGTGCTTTGCTTGACCGCCAGATAATTTCCAGCATCACTAGTTAAGCCTGTTTTTTATCATTATTAATAATAAAGGATGTTTTAGTCTCACTTAAGTGGATTAGCCTTGCTCCTGCCTGCTTTTTGATTGTTTTTGCTGCTGGAGGCTTACTCTTCCAATGAGAGTACTCACAGATAGAGTATATTGCCAAGCTGGTTTGCCACTGAGGCATACCTAATAGAGGCCAGTGTAATTGCGTTTTCAGGGAGCAACTGCAGCACAGAACACGTCTCACTCCAAGAACAAGACTTTCATTGGAGCTACAGAACAGTCTCGGCTCAGCTGCCGAGTCAGCCGCCTCCACTCACGTGCCCTCAAAGCTTGTGGGAGCACCAATCTTCTGCATGCAGCCTTCTTAAGTCGTGCCTGTTGACAGCTCAGTCTTCATGCTTTCCTGAAGACATGTGTGCCTTCCAAATCTATTACACCCCCTCCACCTCCCTCTTAAAAAAAAAAAAATAAAAATTACATTCTTCTCTGTTAAGTTTTTCAAAACTCAGAGGTACCCATTAGTTGCCCATGTAGGGTGTGCTAACAAATCAAGTAACATGTTCTTTTCTAGCTGTACCCACTCTCTGGAAGATTGGAAGATTGGCATTTGTAGCCGTTGCCTAAGAAAAATAAACGTGATAAAACAACTGCACCAGGTTTCTTACAAAGCCAAATATAACATGTTCACGACTCTCCTTCCATCCCCACAAAATAAATGAATTATTTTTTACTTTTGAACAATAACAGGTGTTGCCAGCCTTAAAAATAATCATCCCCCAGGTGGGATTTAAAGCAGTAAAAAGATTAGCAAGCCCTTAAGTTGAAGGTGGCGGCTATGAGTGGGCACCTGGGGTGATTGGCTGCAGTGATTAATGAAGACTGAACTCTGGGTTGCTCCTCAGGTTAACAACTGAGCTTCTAGCTACTGTTCTAAATCTTCTGTCCCTTAGCTTATATTTTGACTTCTAACCTCGCTTTCTAGTTCAATACTTGTCCCTGTTCTACATCCAGTTGCAGACATTTATCCTAACCACTGGGCATGACTGTTCTTGCCCTGGTCTCTTAAAACTTCCCCTGAACTGGGTTTAAGCTTTCAGGGTTTTCTTCTGCTTTATTCTCAACTCATTGCCATCCCCTGCCAAGTGTGGAGAGTAAATACATATGTGCAATTTTCTGTGTTGTCGTTCCTGCCATAACTGGAGACATTCCTGCATAACAATGCGGAGTTATTTATCTCTGTGTGCCGACCATGTTGTCCAAGTTGTTTGTCCCCATCTGTCTTCTCCCTAGCTTCTTGCATGTGGTCAGTTCTACATCCCTGAGCTCCCTCCTTCTGGGTTCATATACAAAGGCACACTTTAATACGTACTGAATTCAGGTCAAATCAAAAGTAGCTCTCAGGCTGAAACAAGAATGCCTAGAGAGGGATTTGTACTGCTTAATTGATGAAAGTGTTAGGTTAGATAAGGCCTTTAATAGGCAAGAACATGCTGTTTTTAGCTACTTTGATTGGAAAATGTCTGTTATGAGCTTGAACAGAAATAAACAGTTTTGATTCTTATCACTGTTTCTTCAGGGATAGTTTGCTTATAGTCCCAAGGCATTGGGCGAGGCTGATGTGCAAGACTCGGGGTGAGTCTGTGGGTCTTTGAGCTCCGATGACAACACCATGCTTCATCGCAGCCATAACAGAAAAGTGACTGTGGTTACAGGAATTGTCAGCCTCAGGCAGAAGGCTAATGCTGCAGCAGGGCTGCAACAAGGATGTTTTTCTTGGCTCACCAGCACCCGAGGAGGGACAGTAAACAAGCCATTGCGTGGAAGCCAGTGGACAAACAGGTAGACAGTAGGTAATGTTGTCTGGATCCTGCAGATGGGAAGCTGGTGGCTTTACTTCTGACTAGGCATTCATGCTTTATGCGTTGGCACAAATATCCTTGCAGAGAAGGAGGGACTCAGATTGTAAAGGGGTTGATACGAAAATACCAGGGAGTGGAGTCAGGTGCAGGAAAGGGGGGAAGAAGGATCACCGTTCCCTTTGTTCATCCCAGAATGATTTGTGTTTGGAAGACTGTCAAGATAATTGTGAATGTGTTTTCCACAGACTGACTCTAACTGGCTAGGTGAGGTCACTGTGCTTTTGAAATATTTGAGGTAGTGGTTTTAAACAAGTGCCTACCTCAACACGAACAGGAATAAAGTGATCTTGTATAGTCTTGGTCATACAGTGACCACTTTGTTCTGTCTTCAGTGCTCACAGTGAAATGATTTGGCTTGCTAAAGTGGAGACTTTGCATCCTTTCATGGAGATCTACCCCCATCTGAAGTCTGCCTGACTGTGCGTTGCAGACGCTCTATGCTTCTGTTCTCCCAGAACTGAATTTATATTTTCAGTTCTCATAGTGGAAGTATTGAAGCTGGGGTGAAAACGTAGCTGGAATTGAAGAAATGTTTTGGTTTAACCCTGGGAGTGCCAGCATGCAGTCCTATGCAAATGTCTGCAGGAAAGGGAAACTCTCTGCATCCCAACTGATGCAGAAGGAGCCAACAGCTGAGAAGTTTGCTGAAACCAGATGCCTTGTGGTAACAGTGCCATGGTTACAGTTGCAGGCTGAAAGAAGTTTTAATTGGGGTGTACTTCTTTCCTTATGAAAGAAAGGTAGCTAGCCAGGGACAGATTACACATAGATTCCGCTTGGGAACTTGTGTTCTCAAGAGTTTCTCTGTAATTGTTGTTTGTTTTGTTTGTTGTTTTTTTTTCTTAATAAATGTTTAATATGAAGTTGCTGAGTTTGGGCTAAGGCTGAATTATGTTTTTCTTGGCAGTCATAGTCTTTGTTATTGACCAGAGGATTTAAAAAGTTGCATTGCCCACAGCTGTGAGGATGCCTCAGGAGTGCATCTGGAGTAAATAGGCCACAGACTTTATATCTTTCATGCTGGACTTGAGATTATCTTCTGTTTGTGCGCATTGTGCATAAGCTGAAGTGCTGGAGGGTTGGAAACCTACAAGATGGAATGGGTCAATTGTATGAATTGGCAAACAGAAGATTTCCTCCTTCACGTGCTGTATTTCTCTCTTAAACGTTCCACTTTCACAAAGAAAGATGAAAGGTAGATGAAGAATTTCTTAGAGGCTTGCTGTTCTCATCCAAATCTCCATCCAGAGCACTTCAAATTAGTAAATAAGGCAGAAGTTTCAAGTGCAAACCTTATCCTGTGAAACAGAATTACCCTATGCATGTATCTAATGCAAGCCAGCAAAAGCAAAGAAATGGAGAGCTGAGTCCTTGTTGGGTGGTTAAATAATCTTCCAGCAGCTGCTCAGAGCCCTCTGCCATCACTGTGCTTATGGCAGCATCTCTGGGGGTTGTAGTGGAGGTGAGGCATGGTTGTGAATCCAGCTGCTTCAAACCATGTTTGGCTTTTATTTTTTTCCTTTGTAACGTGAGCAAAAAGGGCAAAAAGCCATCTTGTACCATCTCTTTCATGCGAAAAAGAACTGCCTGAATATTTCAAAGGCTTGCTCTCGCGTTCTCCTTTTTCCTGTCTTTCCCTGCATGCTTCGTACTTGATTTGCAGATAGACGAGGTCAGTTGGGCACATGGCTTCCCCCCATGAAATGCAGGTGCCTTTCTGTCGTACAGAGGCGATCGGCTTTGGGCCAGGGAACAGCTGTGGGTCCAGCTCTGCACTCCCTTTTCTGTTTGTCAGCAAGCTCTGAGGAAGGTATTAGTCACACTTGTACCAGAAATACATCTGCATTTTCCCATGGGGTCTTGCCCTGAATCACCAGACCAGTTCCACCTTGTCTTAGAGCTGCTGCAGAAGGACACCGCCGTGCTTCAGAGCATGGCACAGCCTTGCTGCCTGCATGGGAGCCACGTTTCCCACTGCTGAGGTATAGCTGCCTCTCAAGAGGAACATAGCAGCTGTTTTATGACAACACTATTCGACAAAACTGCTTTTGCTAATGGTGAAGGGTTGCAGTACAGCATAGCATTAGTATTTCTTTCCAAACATGAAACGTAAGTGCAGCCTATATATCTCTTGGGTGCTGATCAGAGAATAACTCACATGGACTAACTTTCTGCACTGAGAACACTGGCAATAGGCTATGAAATAAAGGCAGTTTTGGGGTTGTGGAGCTCAAAGTAATGTATTTCATAGCAGGATGTTGTGTTTCGTAGCGTCTCTGTGAGCTGTACAGCATTGCGTGGTCCAAATTGAGGAGATATTGTGAGCCACACATGTCCACACGTACACGTGTGCTTTGTACATCCTGCACTCTTCTGTCTATACTGTGGGACCCCCACAGCACACTCAGAGAAAGCCTGAGTGCTGACCAATAGCCTGCCTCTGCCAGTGGCTTTTGAAGCAATTCATTAATAAGCTTCTTCAGCCCTTGTGGTTCTGAGTATCTGGAGTTTGAGATGACATACCTGCTGGTGTAGTGCTTTGTTAGCAGCTTGCACCAGGCATCTTGCTGAAGAACCGCCGTTCTCCTCTCCCCATCCTGTCAAAGTCACTTGTGTGTCAACCATGTGGTACTGTTATCTTACCAATCATCCTGGAGTAATTTGAATTACTTTCACAGGAGCATCATTCCTTCTACAGAAGAGAAGAATGATTATTATTCCATTATAGATGGAAAAAAATGCTGCTTCCTTCCTTGTGGTGCCAAGTAGCAGCAAGACAGTTAATCAGGTTGTGTTTTCTTACCCTTCCACCTCAGAGAGCAGCCATCTGGTCACTGAGCTGTGTAAAAAGACAAGGTGAGCACCAAGGATTGAATTTGCATGCAGCTTAGCTATTGCACTGGTAACAGAGCCTAGATGGGTGTTGTGTGCTGGATGTCCCAAAATCTCACATTTTCATGTAGCTGATCCAGTAATTTGTGAAATGCCCGTAACTCCTGAGTCAGTGAGCTTTACAGGGTAATAGTGCTCTGTATCACGGGAGAATAGCTCACAAAAAGATGAGAGCATTCTCTCAGAGAAAACATTGGTAAAGGAGCATGTGCAGTATATTATCACGCTCGGTAGGAACACAGATTTTCTGGAAATTTGAGCTAAGTAGGGCTAGAAGTCACTTGTGTTAAGTCATCCAAGCAGGGTTCTGCCACCTGGTTGGGGATATACTGACCAGCTGAGCCGTGTGGACTTTAATAGAAAAGGCTTGATTTTGATTAGAGGTGGCTCTTTTTGCCATCTTTGAGGTCGGCAGAGGTTGAGAAGAAAAAATGTATAAAATGGAGGGACTTGGAACAATAGATTGAGTTAAACATAACGTAGATAGGGAGCATGCTGTGTGTAGAAATGGAGAGTCCTAAGTTACAGACGGCGGTCCCTCTGTTGCTGGAGCTGGGCTTCCCTTGTAGATAATCAGTTTACACTGGCAGAGAGCCTAAAGCCTAACTGGGAGCTGAACGAGGCAGGGAAGCTGGTATGCATCGTGCTGTCTGCAGGTATGGGGGTGTTATGATGTAGGCTAGTGGGATCCTAGGTGCTCCTTCTCCCTTGACACTGCCTCTGAACTGAACTGATTACCCTCCATGTGGATTTCAGGGCATTCCTATGTAACCGTAACCAAAGGTTTTATCTGTCAGCCACCTGCATTATCCTGCTCTGTGAGCACCCCCAGTGACCACCACAGCTGGACCATGCTCTGCAAAAAAGCTTTGCAGGCAGCACATGGAGGAGATGGCATCCTCTGCAAGCGTCATCATCACTTTTGTTTCTTCTTATGCCAGTAGTCACTGCAGCACAGCAACAAGAAAGGTCTCAGGAGAAGCATGAGTTCTTAGAGAAGTTTTTGGTGGAATGATACGGGTTTGACTTAGCTGGTGTCCAAATGACTCTTCCCACTTTCCTTTCTTTGCCTCATCATATGAGAGAGCCGTGCTTGAAGTTAATCCAGGGGCTCAGGGCTTTTTCCCCCTGACAAACTCCCAAGGAAAAGTTCTCCAGAGATATTACTGGCTGTCACTTGGTAGGAACTGTAACAGTTGGTGATGGTAATAGCTGCAGTTTGAAACTAGCAGGGAAATGCAGGTCTGGCATATGGACATCTAAAAGCTATGGAGTGATGGAGCTGAGGAAGAAGAGATGTTCACTAGTTTTTGAGTTTAGCATCAAGCTGTCTTGGAATTTGGCTGCAGTAAGCAGTTAGTGCTTCAACAGAGAAATTTCCAGCTAATCTTTTTTCCTGAATTTGCCGGGCAGACGGCACTGAGTCAGCTCAGCCCGGTCCCCACTGTGCAGTGGCTGCAGCCAGTCTCACTCCATCACTTTTAATGAAACCGAGTCTCTGTGGTTTTCACTAATTTACTCATACGCAAGAGAAATGAGGAAGTATTTTCCTGTCTCTCTCTGATAATGAATGAGATATGAAAGAGCTTCATGGCCAGTAAGCACCCTGGAGGGACTTGAGTTTGTCAAAATGTACAAGGCGTCTTCATCAAAGTAACAAAATGATTTTTTTTCCCCTTACTCCATGAAGTGAAAATTCACATGACAACAGCCAGAAACGTGCCTGGTTTTGCTTAGACAATAGAATTGACTTTGAAAAACCGAGCATGTGGCAAAAGTAATAACATCTTTTGCATCAGTATTTTTTCGGAGGTGTATCATGCAATAATAAAGGGTTGCTGGAGGCAGACTTTAATGTGGGGCTTTTGCCGTAGTCTGGCTTGGTGTCTGCACTGCAAAACCCCCGCTTGCACAGTATATTTGTTGCACTCAGAGCACAGCATGGGCAATAAACATGCTTCCTTCAAGGGATATGTCAAGTTTTGTTTACCAAGAATTCCCATTTCTGTTTGCAGCCCTCCTCAAATGTACTTTGTGTACATCAGAAGGACAGAGATAAGAGTTTACAGAAGATTAAACAGGCACAAACACATTAAGAGAGACAGTAAGGGATGCAAATTGTTAAACAAAAATATTGAAGTCCACTTCAGATGTCTTCGGGGCTTTTCAGTACCCAAGCGTAATGAAATTAACCAACTATTGCAGCTTAGCTCATGTGATTAGCATCGCTATCAGAAGCAATCAATAGGAAATCCAGACGGTATGGTTTTAGGGTACAAATTGTAGGCAAGTGGAGAACAGCTCCTCGGGAACATTATCAGCTGTGCAATTTTGACGAGGTAACTTTGTGCAGTGAGTTGGTGCAGTGCTCCTTAGTGCACTCTTATACTTGAACCATTTCTAAAATGCAATCCCCTTTGAAAGGAAGAGTAAACAATTTACTTTTCCCTGCAGTTTCATGTATAGAAACAGACAATACTTGTAGAAAGTACAGACCTTGAAAACTGAGCTGAACACTTGTTAGTCCAAGGATGGAATTATCTGGCCAAGAGAGAATTTTATCTATGTGCCTCCCATTGAAATCTGAAGGACTACAGATATTTTTTACAATTTCATTTGAATATTCAGCAGAGACAAATACTCACCGAATGAACCTTTTAACCAGCATTGCATATTAATTGTTTAAAATACTATGTCTGTAGCGTGTAATTTGAGTGTCATTCAGTAGTCCCCTTTCTTATACTTACTGCTTCATTCTGATTTCAGCATTTCCTGAGGTTTTAAGCAATTGTAACGTATTGATTACCAAAGACTTCACAGCTCCTCATCCCCTTAGGGAGCCTACCTGTGTTGGGCTGTGATGGCAGTGGGGAGTTATCTTGGCACCATTGTCTTTGTATTCCGGATGCATGTTACATCCTGACTGGATGTGATATTATTTGAGATGTGTCCAGCTTTTATGATTTTTTTTTTTCCCCACTTGTATTGAGTAGATATTGGAGCCTGGAGGCTCCAATAAAATCAGCAGGCAGTTGGGGTAGGTGCTTTGCACAGTCATGGCAAGGTATGGTGTCTGGTCCAAAGAGCTTGTCTGTGTCCTAAAATGAAACCTATCAAGTGAATGTAAGAAGGAAGCAGAGGAGAAAAATCAGGCTAATCATGACAGAAATGCCTCAATATGCAGGTTGCCTTCCTGCTCCATGGAGACTTGAGAGTGGCCTTTCACTATCTAGAGGGGGGCTATAAGAAAGAAGGGGACAGACTCTTTAGCAGGGTCTGTTGTGAAAGAACAAGGGGAAATGGTTTCAAAGTGAAAGATGGGAGGTTTAGTTTGAATAATAAGGAAGAAGTTTTGTACAATAAGGGTAGTGAGGCACTGGCACAGGTTGCCCAGAGAGGTGATGAAAGCCATCCTTGGAGACATTCACGGTCAGGCTGGATGAGGCTCTGAGCACCTGATCTAGTGTAGGTGTCAGTGTTCATTGCAGGGGAGTTGGACTAGATGGCCTTTAAAGGTCTCTCCCAGCTCAAATGATTCTATGAGTCTATGTTTTGCCAGTTCAGAATCCCTTCTTAGGTGACTGAACTGTTAGTGAGATTCAGTTCTGCTAGCAAATAGAGGAATAGTTCTCTCCAGTGCTGCCTTCTGGATGTGTAGCAATTAGTGTCACAGCAGTTAGTGTGGCTTGTCCCTCTGGAATGGAGTGTGCAGCACACACTCTTCTGAGGAGAGCTGAATAACACAAAGGAAGTTGGATTACTCCTACAATAAACGATCTTTCCTATTGACCTCGCTTCCTCTTAAAATGCAGCCCTGGGCGAATGGCTCCATTGAGCCCTTATGTGCTGGCTTCTGGTGTGCCAAAACAACCCCTGCATTTGGTCTCTACAAGGAATGGCTGAACAACAACAGAATTTATTGGAACAAACCCTGTCATCTTAGAAGGGTTCCTACTGCTGCTGGGAGTCCTCTCCTCAGCATGCCTACCAGCTTCTTGGCTCATCTCTTTGCTCTGCACCGCGGTGTGAAGTGCTTTCAGTGCTCAGGAGCTGAGTTAGAAAGTTAGCTGTGACGTTAGAAGATTTGTGGATGGTGGTAGTTGGCTGTAAGGAAAGGCAGGGGATGGCACCTTCTCCTATAGGAACTGATGCTTGTGGGTGGAGTTCTACCCATGTTGGCAGGCTGACTGCCTGGACATCTGTGCCCTATGAGCACACATCGTCAGACTGAACACGCTCGCAGCTGTTGACCTTTAAGAAGCGATCTCTGAGGTGATATTTCCCTCACAACAAGATCTTGAGCAATAGACCTGTCACCTGTGATACCAGTTGCAAAGCGGTGTTAGTATGATATTGAATTTCAGGCTTTCTCGTGCTCTACGCATCATCTCTAATTCATCACTTCTTGTGAGGAAAAGCTTAGCACAGTTCCTATGCCGAGCAAAGCTAAGTTCTGTGTTAATCAGGAGCATGAAATATATCTCACCTATGGAGAGCAAAGTTCCTCCGGATAAATATTCAAATCATTAAGAATGCATTGCATGGAGCAAAAGCTCCAACCACAGTTTCCACGTTGTGGGTCCTTTACCAGCAGGAAGATTTTTTTCTGAAAATCTATTTAAAATTAACAAAAAGAATCATTAAGCAGAATAAGACTTTTAAAAATGCACTTTCAAGCTGGGAAACCACCTCATTTAGTATAATGAGTGAGCAGATCCTTGCGCCCCGAAGAAAAGCAAATTGAAGCAAAATGGCTCCGGCACTGACTTGCATAATGATGGATTTGGGCACGTGTCCTGGCAAGTAACGATCCCATCTTTCCCACGGGGCTTCAGAAAATAGAGACAGAATGCTCTGGCCAGGATGCTGTTTCCATCAGGAAAAAGAAAAGGGCTGGTAGCACTCCGAATACAGAATGAAAGTCAAGGCAGAACCAAGTTGGAGAAGTTTAAGTTTGCAAGCACTGGAGGAGAGAGTACTGATAATGCTCGCAGAAGAAGAGTGGGAGGGCAAGAAAAGGGGAAGGGATCAAGGCACAGCAAATCTCGGAGGAGGGGTGACTTGTGGCACTGGAGAGGATCTTCCATAGAGCAGCTGGTTAACTGGGTTAAGAATGAGCAGTCGCTGGTAGGAAAATTAATTCTCATGCAATCTCTTGTCAGTGCTGAAAGCTTATTTCCATCGTGTTTTGAGAGAAGAGGAACTGACTCACAAAAAATGTAGTGGCACAGCACTGACAGCAGCTGTGCACCTGTATCAGCCCCACGTTTTCATGTCGTCTCTGCACAGTGATGGGTTTCTTTCTGTGGCAGAAAGAGTAGACCACTTTCATCCTTCTTAGCCTTCCTGCTGAAATGTCAGCTAGGAACTAGAATGTTGAATGGCTGCACAAGATAGAGAGTTATAAGATGTGGATGCCATCTCTTGGGAAATGGACTGGACTCCTCTGCTATTTCAAGCAATCTGCTGGACAGCTGTGAAATGTGAAAGGGGCAGTGAGTCTCAGCTGATGTATGCTGGGATTTACCTCTGCCACTCCCAAAACTCTTTGGAGATCACATTCCATTTATAGATTCTAACTGCTGCGTAGTCTGTTCTGGCCAAGTACCAAGTACATCTAGTGGCAAAATCTCTTGTCCGCTTTGCTTAGTCCAAAGGACTGAAGATCCTTAATTAATGATATGCTTTGTGAGGAAGGCAGTGGGGTCATGTTCTCCAGAACACTGTTCAGTTGTCCCAAATGAAGCGTTTGTCATGCTGTAGGCATTTTAAATTTAGTTACTAGCCTTTAGAATAGCATCAGCAAAAGTCCAATTGTCCTCATCTGTTCTAGCAGGGAACTCAGGAAAAATGTGGGAGTGGTGTAGCAACTGCTTACGTGCCCATCAGACTTTGTGGTCCCGGTGGAAAAAGGCTGTGCACTGTCTGTTCTGCATGCAGCCTGCTTGCTGCTTGATCCTTCATCCATTCTCTTTTATCTATCATTGCGCATGGGAAGCAGGGAGACTTATTTGTTCCTCTGTCTGTGGCTTCTGTCATTTTTTCATTATTGCACACTGTCAAAACGTTGCCTCCCCACACCTCCTTTTCGCCTGGCTCCCTTTGGAATTCATGCGGAAAGATGAAAGTAAAGCCATCTTTCTTGGCTACTGGAAAGGCAGAAGGTTCATTCTGATATGCATGGCCTGTGGGGAGACAGAGACTGCACTGGGGATGAAGAGGAGAATATTTGAATGGAGAGGAGCCATCTGTTTCTCTGGTAAGGGCATAGCCTACCCTCTCGTGGGCTCTGAGATGTTTATGTGCTGAAAGAGCACCTATAGTCCTGTCTTCTTGAGCAACTGCTCTGCCACTTGAATGCATGGTCCAGTTCAGCCCGGTATTAAAAGGCAGTACATCAACTTCTCTTGATAGCAATGCACCGATCAATGTTTCATCCTCCTGTGAATCTCCACTGACCACAGGACTGTCCTGCACCCCAGCTAAAGCCTTTCATGCAGATGCCAACACATGTGACTCTGTCTGTGTATGCGCTGTATGCAAAGTTTAGAACCACCTCTTTCTTTATAGACTCTTGTTTCCAAAGTGGAGACTCCTGCAGAGTTTTGGTGCTGGGGAGGGATGTGTGCCCACGGCTCCAGTGCAAAGGCATTGCCAGAACTCTCACATTGCTATTCTGGATTCCTGCTGCCATGCAAACCACCATCCTAAATTTGACTTGATCCTGAGGTCTTCTCAGACGTGTTGTGGTTGCCAGAGGTATTGGGTCTCTTTTCAGAACGGCTGAGCTGTTGAAGCCTCATGCAGTGGCTGGGATTCAGTGCATACAGTTCAGCTCCAACACATCTCTGCAGTTTCAGCTGGATTCTCTCATCTTTTCTTCCTCTCTTAAATTTTTTGTATAACATTGTTATGTCTGTTCCCTCACATACCTGATTCCAGTGGAATTTAAGGTTTAGAAATTGCTGTTTGTTTTTTTGTTGTTTTGGTGTTTGCTTGTTTGTTTTTTGTTTTTTGTTTTTTGTTTTTTTTTCCTATGTACTGACTGAATTCAGTGCTGTTCAAATTCTGTCACTGGTCTTCAGGAAACTGTTATATTTGTTTTGTTTTGACAGTAAGTTCTTAGTTATTCTAGTGCGGCTAGTGTAAGTCACAGAAATTGCTGGCATCCCTGAGATTTCCTGCAGCCTTCGGAAGAGCAAAACAACCTCTCTACACCATCCTGCTCTGAGTGTCCAACAGCCCAGTGGCCGTGCAGATGGCATGGCATGTCCCTGGGTGATGGCCGCTGGCATGGGGACGGTGGGGAGGAGCGGGCTGTGCATGCACTAACTGAAGGAAATCGGTGACAGCAAGAAAAAGGAGCCTATCTGAGCTTGAGAGTGAACCATTCTGAAACAGGAGTCTTTCCTGTTTCCTTGGCACATATAGAACGTCAGTTATTCTGCATTCACAGTCCTCACTTCCAGTGGAAGGAGCCAGATATTCTGCCTAATACGTTTGCTATTTGAGGAATCAAAGGTTTATCACTGTCCTTGAAAAGTGGAATTAATGCAGTTGCTTCTATAGTGCCAATTAAATCCTCTGTTTAATTCCGGGAGCCAGCTGGAGATGTTTGTGACTGAGATGTACTCGTCTTAATGGCTCTCCCTTAGCTGCTGCTGGTGTTTTCCCTCTCCGATGTTTTATATTCCAAACCAGTTGCTTCTGAGGACACTAGCAGGTCCCACTTTAATAGTCCACATTTACGGCCTTCTCATTCTACCTTTTGTGATCTCAGACCAAGAACTCCGTGCATTCACATACGTGTATATCATGAAGCATGGGGCAGTCACATCCTTACATATGGAAAGGAACCATTAAAAGCTGGTTTCAAACTCCCCAGCAGAAGGCTTTTCTGGTTGACGATTCCTCCTGGCAAATTGTACTTTGTGTATAGAGGTAACGGGAATAAGGTTTGCTAGTCTAAGGCTTCTAGATGTTTCCTGGTGCTTTATGAAAAGCTTGATGTTACATACAAGGCTTCTCTGCAGTTCCTGAGCAGCTGTCCAAGCCACAGCACCTGGGAGCTTTTAACACCGCGTATTTGTGGGTTTCATAGTCTTAGAATCATTTCAAAACTTTGCAATCACCAAGTGACGATTTAGCAGATTTAGTGAGTTTTTTGTTCCTTAAGTTAGCTTCTGTTTAAAACTTAGTGAAGATGTTCTGAGCATAGCTTTGCAGACTTAGCTGGTGGTTATTGTATTCAGAAATGTTGTTACAATGACAGCTCATTCCTCGCATTAATTCAGCTGGCTGCTTCTCTTCTTGCAGAGCTCCAAGGTGATCTGTGTCTGAGAGGCAGAAGCCTGATCAGCCCAGTTTTCCAAAGAACTCACCCAAGATTTTCTGAGCAGAACCAAATGCCCTTTCTTTCGGACTTTTCATAGGGATAGAAGAAACGAATAAAGGGAGAGCTAGCCTCGATATGTTCTCTGGCAGCAAGTTAAATCATAGTAGCCTGCTCTGTCAACACAACATGGAGCAAAGAGAAGTCAGCGCTTTCTTCATGTTCAGGCTTCACTTTGGACTTGCCTCAGTGGAGCACTTGTCAGCCGGCCACGCCAGCTTGTCATGGTGTCTGTTGTGTTCCTTTGACCATTCCGTCCCCCTTGCATGAATGACAACTATTTAATTAGGTTATTATAGAAAGATGGACCTGGCTGCAGGTCTCTGCTAGGAACATCACCACCAATGCTCAGGATGAATAGCTACATTGCTTTATTTCCCCAAATCTCAAAGTACAAGAATTTGCTTCTCTGTTGAGATTTTTATTTTTTGAGGAAGCAAACAATCTTTTCCTTTTTTTTTTCCCTTTTCTTTTGTTTTCCTTTTATTCTTTTTTTTTTTTTTTTTTTTTTTTTTTTTTTTGCCTCAGGGAGATCTGGTATTAAAATATTCAGCTGTCTCATTTCTCAACGTGCAATTTGTCAGGAAGTGGGTTTCCATTAAGTTCTTTATAATTAGCATACTTGGACTTTGATAGACATTTTTCCTTTCTGCAACAATATTTTTTTTTCTTAGCTCATTATCTACATGCAAGATCAGTCAGCTAAATTCCTGTCTATCAGACGTCTCTATCGGTTCATTTTTAACCAGTTTGAGGCCTGTAAGTATTGTAATAAGTTACTGTGCTTGATCTCAGATTTTAAATGGATCTTAGGTGAAACAAGTTGGGAAAACTCTGCCTAGAACATGCTGCAGGTTTTCTCCTTTCATGCTGCCTGTTTTTTGAAGTTATACTTTTCCCTATTTTCTATGGTAAAAAAGGAGCAGCAGGTCAGGCCTGGATGTCACTGGATGTGCTACTGGTCAGCACTGGGGTGGTGTTTACAGAGCCCAGTCATTTAAAACAGGGAATTTAGTGTTTGGAAGGGGCTGGCAGGACTTCAGGAGCATCTCTGTGTATGTTATTAGTTCTAGCTGGGTATATTGAGCTTGTTACTATTGCAGGCTCTGGATTCAACTAATTTTTGATTATTCGTCACAATGTGTTTTTTGACTAAACTGAGTTTTCCATTGCTATTGCAGCTGCTTTCTCAAAAGAGCTGGTTATAAATGCACAGCGTTTGTGGTTTTTTTTTTCCTAAGCATGCTGCTTAAGAAGCTCTTGGACATGGCTGCATTAACATAAAAATCTCTTCATGCTTAGTTACTCATCCACTGGCCTTTTCTCCCGTGGGTGGCTGTTGCAAAAGAACTTTTCAAAGTGCAAACACTGATGCAAGTTCCCAAGTAGTTCTGTCCAGCAGCTTGTCAAAATGTCAGAGAAGAAGACAACTGCGGCAAAAATCCAAGTCCTTCCCTCAAATGACATCCATGGAAATGCGCAGTACGCTTTGCCCCAGGGTAGTGCACAACTGAACGATATATTAAAAATGAGGTGGGGTAGCTAATCCCACTAAGCTGTGGGCTAGAGAGAGCTTTCTGCCAGGAGCAGGGTACAAGTTGGTCACAGCTGGCTGCAGCAGGCCATCCAGTCACATTAACTTCAAAGGGGGTCTCAGCAGTTCTAGGTTCTCCCAGGCATACTAATACCATTCAGGAGCAGGGAGAGGAGGAAAAGATGCTCAGAGGGTAGATCGGGTTGCCCATTGGACAGTTAGTGAAAGGAGATTAAGGGGAAAGTAAGAATTGTCATGGTTCTGAGTAAATATATTCCTCAGTGAAGGAGCAAAGAGACTTTGGGGCACTTTCACGGTAAGGCTGGGAATAAGAGCAGCAAATGTCATAAAAGCTCTTCTGAAATTCATTTTCTAATCAGTCCTTTCCATGCACTTGGTATAAGGTGCTGTGTTGCTCCCACCTTGAATCCAAGGCAGACAGAACAGTGGGTGGATGGATTGAAAGCCAGGCTCAGCGTGGCCTGCTTTACATCCCTTCGATCTGGAGTGCAGATGGAAGGATGAGCCAGCTCTTTGGACTTTCCTGCCCCCAAGCAGCAAGGCTGCTGATGGGCCTCAGGTCCTCTATTTGCAACTGATTTGAATCTTGTGCACTTCAAAGGTACTGCCTGTGAAAGATAATCCCTTGCTATGCATCAGCCCGTGGCTTCTAGCAGCCTGACTTTTAAAGAGATAGAGCAAACTTTGAAAATTATATCAGTGGATTTGGATTCCTGTCCCTCTTTCCCATAGTCAAACCTTGCTTGGACCACTGCTTGGCTAGTGAAATGTGTGCTGAGATAAACAAATCATAAGAAAATCGACCTGGAAGTTGCACATAAGCTAGAAACCAGAGTCACACTGTAACCTGACCATAATTGCAGGACCTCCCTTTCCTTTTGGAGCCCTCATCCTTCTGTATGGGGTACTTGGAGAAACGGCAAGGAGAAGAACTCTCTCAGACATAGGGCTTTGATTTTGGGTGGTGCTTTGTGGAGCCAGGATTTGGACTCAGTGATCCTTGTGGGTTCCTTTCAACTGTGAATATTCTAGGATTCTCAGATAAGGACGAGCTGCTTTCACTAGTGAGGTGGCTGCAGGCCACTGCATGCAGGGCAATGGGTGCAGGCAACTTGCAAATGTGCTGCAGAGAGAGAGCGGCTCCCAGCTGCTGGCTCATCAGTCAGCGCTTCCTTCTCTCCTTCAGAAGGGGACCCTGTCCTGGTTTCTAAGCTGCTGCAAGCCGAGTGGCTGCTTTTAATAGAGTGTGCACAGAAGATGGTTCTAGGCAATTGAATTAGGGTTGCGTTATTAGTCCATCTGTGCAATATGCTCTGTTTATTGACAATCTGGTTAGAGTGGCTGGAGCTTGTTAAAGGTAAAGTGTTTCCTACTGTTGAATTCTGGGAGGTGTCCACCTGTTCAGAGGAAGCAGTGCAGGAAGAAGGGCTCTCTTTAAGCTGGAAAGGTGCTCACGGCAAGCTGCTTATATTTGCCCTGTGTTCTGACTTTATGTAAGGGAGTGGGTGCAGAAGTTTCAGAAGCCAGCAGGGTTTTGCTTTGCAGTCTGTGGTGACATGCATGCTTCCACTGCACCTGCATGCAGCAGGAGCTCACCAGTGGGATGTGGGATTGTGCGCAGGGTGCCAGAGAGAGTTCTGTTCTGCTCACCTAGGAGATTTCATCTGCAGCAACCAGAAGCCAAAGTCAATCTCTGAACGTCAGTCTGTCTGCAAGATATCTCTGTGAATGAAATGTGTGTACATCACAGAGGAGATCTGGGTGCTGCTTTGTTTGTTCTGATGGCTGTGGCTTGACCTTTTGCAGCAGGTTTTACACGCGTGCTGTAGATGTCAAGCTCTTGGCTATAACAGCAGCCTTGCTGTGGGATTTGAGATAGAAAGCTTATCTCTGAGGATGATCATTAAGAGAATAGAGACAAATACGATTTCTCATGCCACAAGTACATTGCTTTTTGAAGACAGCAGGTGTATACTGTTGCCTGGGGAATAGAAGAGTGACCAGAATCATAACTCTTCACCAAAACCATGATGCGCGTTTAGACTTATGGTTTCCCCAGAATTCCTTGTTTCAGAGCTTGGCTGTCAGTGTGCTCCTGTCCTCCTCACCAGCACCAAATGTTTTTTCTTATATACTAGGGCTATCCATAGTGGTCTAATCATACAGCCTGCAGATAGTCTTGATTTGTCATTTTCAGTATTGGGTCCCATGAAATGAAATCAGTTGTTGCACGTTATGAGCTAACACAGGGTATCTTTTGTTTCTCTCTCTGTTTATAGGTTTATAGTGAAATCACTGATCTGAAAGAAGCAGCAAGGATGACTAAAGAGGGTGTTGGGCTGGTTGAAAAGCTAAATATGTGTAACTTGACTAGAAGGCAATTTATAAGGCATACAGTCATTGTATTTAGAGTTTAAAAGTAACAGGAAGAGGGAGAGTTGTTTAGGAGGCACTAGCAGGAATTCAGTTTAAGCAAAAGATCAAGTTCAGATATTTTTGTGACAAAAAGATAAAATCTTCACCTGGAATAAGAAGAGCCTCTATTCCTTTCTTTGCACCATACAAAAGGTAGTATCAATGCATGGAACAACAACTGCATAACATAAGAGGTATGTTTAACCTTAATAAGGTTCAGTATTGTTACTGAAGTTGAACTTGAATTGCAAAGCAACTTTACTTTCTAGAAGTCCAAGTGGGGTTTCAAGGTGCAGAGGTAAGGTATTGGAACTCTAGGTGAAGTCTCGCAAGCACTGAGTAAAGAGGCAGGATCACCTCCCTTGTCCTGCTGACCACACTTCTTTTCATGCAGCCCAGGATATGGTTGGCTTTCTGGGATGCAAGAATGCATTGCTGGCTAGAAAGCCCAGGGTAAGGGTGGTGAGGCACTGGAATGGGTTTCCCAGAGAAATGGTGGATGCCCTGTCCCCAGAGATGTTCAAGGCCAGGTTGGATAGGACGCTGAGCACCCTGATCTAGCTGTAGGTGTCCCTGTTCATTGCAGAGGAGTTGGACTAGATGGCCTTTACAGGTCCCTTCCAACTCAAAATGATTCTTGATTCTAAGTCCAAGCTCCAGAGATTAACTATTACTTGAGCACTCCAGGGTTTCTTATTGTGGCTGATTATTTTCAAATGATCAGGAGATAGATCACAAATTCTTACTGAAACTCCGTCCACAACTTGAAAAAGTCAAAATATTAAGCAATATAGTTTGTACTGGCATGAAAGCTGGCAGGAACCTGGGAACATTTATCTTCAGTTACCTGACAGTGGCCTGAAGCAATGTGATATAAAAAGAGGAGAACAGGAAGGGTGCATAAAAACTTGCTATTCTTCAGACCATATGCGTTACCATAGTGTGCCAGTCCTGCCTGGGAGCTCTCTTCACTGAGAGCTGCGAGACTGCAGAAGTCAGTCCATATGAAAATGAGCAACACGGAGCAACACGGTCTAGAGACAGCCTGCATTTCTAGAGATCAAACCTTGAAAAGCAAAGGATCACATAAAATGTCTGCATCATGTATTCATTCACTTCATCTGGAAGAAGGAAAAGTTTAATAACTGAAAGCTAGACTGGGGAATCCAATCCACCCAGTTACTACAGGGAGAGAAGATTTTGGAATATCAATGCGCTTTGAAATCGGTGTCCTCATAGACCCTGGTGTATTTGTGATAATTTGCAAGTAACCTGACAGTGCATGAAATAATTGTCTTTGTAGATACAAAACAACGTTGACATCCACTTTGAAATTTAAATGAAAGAAACACAGTAGAGTACTTTCAGAAGCATAACCTTGGTGCATTGACTTATTTTTTCTTTATAATAGGTTAATTACTTGAACAGGTATTAGTTAAAGAGCTTCTATTTTGTTATAAAACAGAAACACCCATGGAAGGCCCTGTGTTCTCGAACAGTCACTGTATATTGCTTCCCATTCTGTATACAAACATGACCTGAAACAAACTGAATTAATCATCCGGGAGTAAATAATTGTTATTCAGGAAATGCTTTGTTTGTCCTGTCCTGTTGCCACTCTGAAGTGCAAGCCACAAAGCAAATAGCAATAAAAAAGCAGTCTCATTTGATTATTTGCCGTGTGTGGTGCACACAACAAATGCACACACAGTAGATTTGATAGCTGCTCAGAAAGCTCCGCTGGTGTCCAGTGTCTTTAATGCAATTTCTTAGCAATAAATAGTTGGATTTGAGCAGAGGCTTTCACTGAATAATTTTGTGCTTTTCAATGTCTGTGGTTTGCTATTGTACGGCATCTGCAGATGAGCAGGGAGTTATTCAATATTAATAGGTTTATTTTATCAGGTAAAGTGTTTATTAAAGAGAGCTCCCTAGCATATGATAAAATCTTTATTCGAAGCTATGAAGTAGCGATAGAATTTGATGATCCTTCTAATGCATTTGGTACAAAACCATTTCACATTTCCAACAAAGACTATTGCTGCCCTAATTACAAACTGTTACACTCTAAATAGTAGAATTTAATCTTGTCTAGTCGCAGTATCAGTATTTGCTTTATCAGTCTTGTCAGGTGGCATTTATTGGGGGGGCACTCAATTTCATGCCATTTTAAGCAATTTCACTAGCAAAGCACATAGTTTCACAATGTGTTTAAATGGAAAATGGAAATTCTCACTGAAAACTTGTTAAAATCTCATTTGCGTTAGCATATAGTCCTCTGTGGGACATGAGGCTGTGTAATACTGCAGGCCTTTCTGTAGCAGCGCCCTTCAGCAGTCTCCTCAGCATCGCTTTGTGTGAGAGCCTCGGGTTTAGTTTTACATTCAGTACCTGAATTCCTGCATTCAATAAGGGAAGTAAATTCCCACTATAAAATGTGCCAAACTGAGAATGTCAGGGCAAACTGCTCTGCCAGGTGAGCTCTAGCTGTTAGCCAAAGCTACAGAGCAATGTGCTACCCTGTAGGTAGCTTCAAATCTGTTATTCTCCCCAAATCCAACACAAGAGCTCTGCTGTTGACACGGGCTTTGGTGGAGGGGGGTCTGGAGGCGCTGCTCCCCACAGCAGTGCTTGGGTGAGGATGCACACGCAATCCAAGTGCTGCCTGGGGGAAACATTCTCAAACCCTGACAGCAGTACGTGTGCAATGAAATAAACGGGCTCCTTGGCTATAAAACGTGGGGAGCTCCCACCAGAGGAGTGTGCTCAGGTAGGAGGCTGAGGAGGGCAGAGATACTCTTCTCACACGATCCCAAGTTACAGGTAATGTGCACGTTCCCTTTTGTTCTTCAAGCCACTGCTGCCACTGTGGCAGGCATGCTGCATTGCTGGGGTGTCCATCATGCAGATGTGGGTATCGCCCGTCAGCCTCCGAAGGATATTTGTTTACCCAAATTTCTTTCTTTCTCTTCCTTTTTCTTTCTCCTGCATAGCATGAGGGAATAAATCGGTAATAAGTGAGAAAATATGGCTTAGGTTTATAGTTTTATTCCCTCAATGCTTGATTTCTAAAGAACATAGGTTTATTTTAAAGCAGTCTCCAAGCCACAATCTGGCTATAATTCATGCTGCTTTTTCTTACCAGGACACAGGGAGCCCTCGGTCTTGACAGAGATGAGTCTTCTGGAGATAGAGACTATATCCTTGTTGCTCTTAAGTGTGCTGAGGACGGTTTGTCATAGAATCATAAAATGGCTTAGGTTGGAGGGGACCAGTTCTAATCCCTCACTATGGACAGGGTTGCCAATGTCTAGATCAGGCTGCCTGATACTATAGGCAGTGGGAATCGGAATTCCAGGCCAATCACACTTGGCCTCAAGTAGGTTTTTTGGACAGTTTTTTTTTTCAGAAGTTCTTAACAGAAGGGTAATATTGAGAATCAGGCTGTTTCTCTTTAGTGCCTTCCTGGGAAATAAAATATTTTGAAAATCTGGCTCATGTTGGTGCCTGATGAGCAGGCAGAATGTACTTCAGAAGTTGCTGCTCAGGCATTTCATTTCATGTTTTGCTGTAGAAATCACTGGGATCAGGAGAGGCAGGAATGCAGCTGGCAATTTGTGTTAGCCAGTCTTTTTAGCTTCTGGACTTTGATGAAAGCAGTATCTCAGTTTGGTAATACTACCAGCTAAGCCTGGTTTCATTACTGCTTGCACAGAGTTTTGTGTAAAAGAGATCAGAAAAAAAAAGCTGGAATCATAACTAAGAACAGCAAAAGGAAGTCACAGCAGGAAATGGGCATGTTGTGTCCCATCATGTGCCAGTGCGTCTTAGTCCTCAATTGTTGTAAAATTCATATTCTATTTCTGTTTATCCATCCTTTCTTCAAGGCTGCTAGCTCAGAATAGCTTTGCTTGTGATATCCTCATCTGTCCCAGCTGCCTGCTATTTTGGAGCAGAAGTTGCCATATGCAGCAGACTTCCATACTGCATAACCTCTTAGAATGGGCAGATATCCACCAAAGGCTATGTGGGCAACATTGGAATTTATTGCATGAGTGACCTCACTCAGTTCTCCAGGGGTTGAAGGTCAGTGCACTAATTTATGGTATCAATCTACCTTCAGCAATTGGTACTGTTTCAAAATACCTTTTGTGTTTCAGGAAGTGTCTTGAGTTCAATACATTTAAATCACTTTTATATGATTTCAAGTTCCATAAGGTAAATTTGTTGCCAATATAAAATGTCTTCAAGTACTTCAGTAAGAAGGGTTTGTTTGAGCTGGTGTTCATTATGGGAAGATTAATGGGGCCACTGATCCCATTAATTTGCTGTTGACCCTTAACTTCATATAATAGGTCAGGCATCCCTACTTTTAGCTTCAGGGCAAGTTTACTCAGTGAACAAAATTTCATCTTGTTGTATAACATCTTTCTTCAGATAAGTTCCGTTCATCTTTAGCATCTGGTTTCAATAGGGGTATTGCTTTATATCCAGTCCTACATCTGTGTAACTTGAGCTATAGAGGCAGGTTACACAACTTAGGTACAATCCCATGGCACATCCTGGTTTCTCCCCAGTACAGTAATGTAACCGTGTAACCGCGAAGAGATCTGTGTTTGTGGACTCATATACGATAGCATTCTGTCTTGGATCACAGCTTTTCTAGTTCATATGTGCACCTAGACACACGCACAATATGTTTTGCAGATTGGTTGAAAATGCACCAGCTTGCTTCCATTGTAGACTGACTGGAGGAGAGCTACCATTTCTCTAACATGGTGCGACAGTGCCAAAACTCAAGCACACATAGAGGTGTATCTTCAGCCTCTGGTGAAAATTGGTTAAGCTCAATTTCTTGCAGACAATTATCATCTTGTTAAGCTGCGGTGGCAGAATTGGGAATATAAACTGCAGAACTGAGGTCGTCTGGTCGAGCACGGCTGCTCAGAGCATGTTTGTCCATGTCTGGTTGTGGTATTCCCAGCCTAGAGTGTGATGACTGGTGGAGAGGGAGGCAGCATTTGGAGGGGAGGAGGAAGCAAGAAAGGGAATAGATATGCTTTTTTTTTCTTCTGAGTGAGTTTGTCTTTAATCTTCAGACAAATCACGCCCTTCTTTGATGATTTGTTCATCCTGGAGAACTCACGGGTGATGAGCCTGGATTTGGGTCAGGCTGCTCAGGGTGGGACTCTGAGCTCCCACCTCTTCATCTTCTCTGAAGGCACAGAAGATTCCCCATGCCGTACTGCCCAAGGCTAAGTGCAGTCCTACAAAAAAAGTGAGTGACAGTCGAGGTGCAGCTTACCAGCTCACAGTGTACTGTCTTGGTTTTGTAAACAGAAGCAAGAGGTATCTGCATTTGCCTTTTACCTGACTTTCAATCTGTGCACTGTACCAGCACGGTGTGTCCCCTCAATGCTCTTTGTGTCTTCATGCCCCAAAGGCAGGTGATGCTGTGACAGCACACCCCATCTCGTGCTGCCTGCAGTACTCACTGGTTCACTCAGCGCTGCTGGCCCATCATGCACAGTGCCTTCTGTTCTGACTCCCTTCTTGTCAGGCTGGAACACTGCTGCTATGTGGGAAACATTGCCATCCTGTTTCATCCCTGGCTGTTTGGGATGGTCTTTTGCCATACTGTTTGCTCTTCCAAAAGCCCAACATTTCTTTTAAACATTTTGGGTTTTTTTGTTTGTTTGTTTGTTTTTGTTTTTGTTGTTGTTGTTGTTGTTGATGTTGTTTTTTAAGTAAATGATTTCTATCATCTCTTGAGTTCAAGGTTTTCAGTGAGCCTTTTCTACTCAGGGATGATATTTATGTACAAGAGTGCAGTAAAAATGTGAGAAAGCTGTACCTTGCTAAAGCATATTGATTGGAACTTAAAAGGCTTTTTCTAAGGCTCTGTTTTAGTCTCTGCATGCCTTTTATTTCTTAAGTTCCACAGAACAGTTTCCTCTGATGCCCTCTGCTTTCGGGAACTTCTGTAATCTAACTGGTTTCCACCATCCTCTTGTGTCTTTTATCCCCTGTCTCATAATTTAAAGGGATTTTGTCGGCCACTTTAAGGACATTGCTTTAACTAGAATGTACCTTACTTTTAAAGCCATTTAAAAATCTTTTAAAGCCTAGTATTTCTTATGCTGGCTCTTATGAGAGCGCTAGAACCAAAAATAATCTTGCTGAAGCCCATATCTTTCCTGAAACTCTCGGAAGCACTTCAGTGTTTCCGTATTGCAGGTAGGTTCCTCTCTGAGCACTGGCATGGCTTTTGCTCTTGGGCTGCACCTCTGGACCTCTCTCCTGCCTGCTCCCCACTGTGCTGCCACGTCCCAATCTCTTTTTAGCCTCTGAGCAAAAGGAGGAGATGCTCCTGCTGGGGGCTCATTCCTCGCACTGCCCGTGTTGCTTCTGCCTCTTACCTGGAATCATAACCCCTAGAGTGAGTGCCCATATAGGGCCACATTTTCCAAGCATCTTTGTTCTCAATTTAGGATCTTGTGTTCCTATGTAATGGCTTGAAAGAACTCATCTTTTCCAGAAGCTGTGCTTTTACTAATGCTGCTTAACTACAGATTAATAATGATCTCCTAGTCACCATGCTTCCTATTAAATATTGATGTTGTGGTAGCACATAAAGGCCGCGGTCGGGGTCTAATTGTGCTGATTTATTCAGACCGGTTCTGAGACCTTTGCTACCGCTGGCTCTGCAGCCAGCAGCCCTCCTTGTCCTTCCCTGTCATTTCCTCGCTCAGGTCAGCAATGAAACCCATCCCCGATTCCCTGATGTGGAAGCCGAGCGGCCGAGAAGAGCGCTGTGCTGACAGCTCTGCGCGGCTCTTCTCTCTTTGTCCCGCTTTTCATTTATTCTTGGACTTTTCAAAAAGAAGGGGACAGGGCAGGCTGTCTTCTGAAATCCCTGGCAAGTGTTTGCCCTCGTCAGTGTATCTTTTATATTTCTGTTGTAGAAGTATCCAGGCAGCTCAGGTGAGCGACTCACTTCTTCCCCCATGCACACCATGCAAATCCGCTTCTCCACTCAAACTACAGAGCTCAGCTGCTGCCGATGCCTTATACATGTTGAAGAATCTTAATATCTTTCCCATTTAAAAAAAAATTAATCTACTTTAATCCTGCCAGCACTGTAAGGTTCAAAGATGTTTTACATTATGTACAGGTAGGATTATGGCTTATTCGTTAATAGATGGGAAAGGGGGATTTTTTCGTTATATCCCTGGTAGCTTTTTCTGTGCTGAAATCCTAGTTTATGCTTTTTTCTCTGCTCAGCCTGACTGCAGAAGGTGAAGATACAGAATATGAAAAGTAAATGCCACAAGTCTTGTTGAAAGCAGCAAACTAGCATCACTCTCTCTGTGACAGAGATGCAGTGTTCTGAATTAAGCTGTGCAAGGGCATCTGCCCGTACACCCTCTACTTTCCTTTTAGACACTGTATTAGCATCTTAAGTTTTCATAGTTTTTTTGTGGCTGCTCTGATCTGGAACAAAGAGAATTTCAGATCCACAGCAAGACACAAGCTTATCAATAAATAAGGAAATCCTGAAGCAGGAAGAGGATAAACTCGTGGGTCCGGTTGTCAACGCAAATCTGTCATGTCTTAGGCAGCACATCACTCTAAGGCAAAGCAGAAGGAACTCTCAGCTTGAAGTGCCCCCAAACCCTTCTTACAGAGCTAGGGACACTGCAAGATGCGTTCGCCTGGTCTCCCTGGATGATTGAGAATGGAGCTTTGTTGACAGGCCATAGACCAGTTGTTTATTTTAAGAAAGTGGGACAGAATACATTGGTATGTTACAAAGCAAAGTCATCTAGCTGAAGTAACAAAGGCAATTCTGAAATATGACAGTTGTTTTTAACTTTCCTTTTTTCCCTCTTTTTTGTCTCCATCATAGCTAGAAGTTTTTATGAGCAGTGTCCTGAAGGTTGCAATCTTTTGTTTGTGCCCTTACATCTTGTAAGCAGTAGGCAGCCCAAAAGACAAGCAAGCTTTGAAGTAGCAGGTCCTTGTAGGTCCAGCAAGTTCTTTTGCACAAACGCGTGATCTGTTGCATATGAAAGAGACCTGTAGGGCTAAAAATTGTCTCCTAGTTACAGTTCGGTAAGTCTTGTTTGTAAAATATAATTGCAAAGATTTGAGATGGGACCAGGTCCGCGGAGAGTTCTAACAATGCAAGGGGATTCTGTCTGGGTTCTAAAAAGGATTTTTATTGTTGGTATAAGGAGAAGAGGAGCAGAATCTGGATGCTTCAGAATTTGTAAAAGCATTAATAGGAAGGCTGTGCAAAACTGAATATCTCTCCAATGTTTCCACAATCAGTGTGGTGAAGGGGAAATTATTATCACAGGAAAAGAGTAAGCAGTACAGAAATAAACCTTTTAGCAATCTGGGAAAACGTTTGGTGTGGTTCAATGCCTGCTGATTAATAAACAAGGAAGATACAGAGAAAGAAATCTAAGAGGAAAAAAAAAAGGCAAAACCCAGCAAGCATACAATAAATTAATTCAGAAAGTTGTGTGGTCATGCAGAGTCAGATGCCTGAGATGAGGATTCCCCATCTAGAATGAGGATTTAACGGCATCTCTGATGTAACCAGAAACTCAGTTTGAAATGGGGGATGCACGGTCGAGGCTGTCCCAGTGATCCTGAGCTGTGCTTTCTGCAGCACCCGACACTCACAAAGGCAGTCTGTGTGACACAAAGGCAACTGCAGGAGGCGGAGGTTGGGTCTGGCTGGAGCAGGGCTACTTGTGGCTTGTGTGCTGGATGTCTCTAGGTAGCTCTGCTTAGGGCCGTGGGTGATCCACATGGTGTAATACTCAGTTCCTGTGTCCTGCTTGTAGCCTCACTCTGCTGGGGTACCCCACAAAGTCTCTGTTGACAGCAGTGCCAGCCCAACATTTGAGTTTACAAAGAGGAGTAACAGGCACAGAGGCCAGTTACCTAAGCTGCAGCCACAAGTATGAAAGATGGGGATTTTAGACTCTCAGTGGTAACTGGAGGAACATTCTTTTCCTTTCTAAAGAATTCCCATCGGTCAGATATGAGATAAGCTTCTGTTCTGACCACTATCAGGTTCATGCCCTCAAGTACCTTGCTCCTAAGGATTTTGGTGCCAGCTTTGTGAAGTTAAACAGTTCTGCTTTGTGACTGTGAACAAGCATATTGTTCATCAAAAGAACCAGTTGAAAATGCACAGGGTGCTTTTCCTGCCAGTGGGTTTTTTCCTTGTTGTCCATCCCCCGTGCAGCTCCAGTGGGGCTGCAAGGAGTGAGGCACCACTTAGTAGCTGCAGAGTTTGGACTGTTACTGCGCACCATTCTGCCTATATGTAGAATCTTAGAATCATAGAATGGCTTAGGTTGGAAGGAACCTTAAAGCCCACCCATTCCAACCCCCCCCTCAGTGGGCAGGGCTGCCACTCACCTCATGAGGCTGCTCAGGGTCCCATCCTACCTGGCCTTGAGCACCTCCAGGGATGGGGCATCCGCAGCTTCTTTGGGTAGCCTGTGCCAGTGCCTCACTGAGTAAAGAATTACCTCTAAGTATCTAAATCTCCCCTCTTTTAGTTTAGAACTATTCTCCTTTTTCCTGTCATTATCAGATCATGTAAAAAGTCAATCTTCTTCCTGCTTGTAAGCTCCTGTCAATACTGGAAGGCCACAGAGAAGTCTTCCTGGAGCCTTCTCTTCTCCAAGCTAAACAAGCCCAGCTCCCTCAGCCATTCTCCATAGGAAGGGTGCTCCAGCCCTTTGATCATTTTCATGGCCCTCTTCTGGACCCTCTCCAACAGCTCCCCATCCTTCCCTGTGCTGGAGGCCCCAGGCTTGGATTCAGTGCTCCAGATGGAGTCTCACAATGGCAGAGTAGAGGGGGACAGTCATCTCCCGCTCCCTGCTGGCCACCCCTCTGCCAGCCCAGGATACAGTTGGCCTTCTGGTCTGCAAGCATGTACTGCTGGCTCATGTCCAGCTTTTTGTCCATCAGGACCCCCAAGTCCTTCTCGGCAAGTCTGCTCTCAATGAACTCTTCTTCCAGCCTGTACACATATCTGGGATTGCCACGGCCCAAGTGCATGACCTCATTAGGTTCTCACTTTTTGATCCTGTCCAGGTCCCTTTGAATGGCATCCCTTCCTTCTCTTGTGTCAACAGCAGCACTCAGCTTGGTGTCACCAGCAAACTTGCCATTTCAAATAATGAACCTGTCTAGGGAGAAATGGGTCGCAAGCTGGAGCCCCAAACAATGGGGCATGGAGGCCGGGCTCCCTACCCCTTTCCTTACCAGGAGAGCAAGAAGAGCTGCTCCCCACGCCCTCAGCATACAGTATCTGCTGTCAGCCTGAGTGTGATTTAGTGCTCATGAGAAAATGGGAGACGTGATCTCGTTTCATTTAGAACCTGGAAATGGTCCCTGGGGGCCCGCAGAGGAGCCCAGCTGCTCCTTGCCACATCTTCCCCACCCCACTGCTGTAATTCCCGCTGCCAGATCCCCAAATCCAGTGCCAGCTCAGCTTTATGGAGCATTAAGTGACTGAATTAAATCCTCAGCATTCTCTCGGCATCAGCCAGGCTGAGCGAAGGATTTCACGGGCTGGGGTGCTCTGCGAGACCGTAATTTATAACATTATGCAAAAGCTGCTCCTCTGAGTTTTATTTTGGCTTGCTGCAATTTCTTTTTATTAAGGCCCCAATAGTATTTGTTGTTTTTCTGTTTGCTTTGATGTGGGAGTTTTAGATTAAATCTAAATAAATAAATGAGGTTTAAAATTAAATTAGGTTTTATTTGCATGAGTTGGGGAGTGAAGTGCATCTTTCTTCCACCAAATAAAACCTAACAGACCCATTACCCATCCCAGAGCCCTCACTTGCTCCTGAGAAAAAAATGACATTTCCCTCAGCGTCGAAAATACTTAAAAGTCCCAAGAATAGATTTATAGGAATATTTTAACCTTTTCTTTGATCCTTGAAATGTCATTGTTCTGTAGGCTACATTGCAAAACGTGACCTTTTATAGGAACCGTGGGATGGATTTGATCTTTGGAAGACGTTTTAGAGATAATGCACTACAGGGTGCAAGGAGCGTCCGCTCCTGAAAAGGAGCTGAAAATGCTTTTGTCTGTGGATATTTGTGTTTGTGGTGTATCTTAAGGACAAAAGATTGTGTACAGCGGGACTTGTGCTCTGGGGACAGCAGCACAGAAAATAATAAGAGAACATGGTATCTTCCCCGATTTTAATGTGCAACAGTTTTGATTTTGTTACATTCATAAGAAAAATGTAAGAAGCAGAGATTTTTCACATGGGAGCTGCTTGTACATGAACGTTTGAAATGTAACGGGTTTGGTGGTTTTTGTGTTGTTGTAAGCACATGATTTCCCAGCACCTTGGCTGGGAAATCATAAAGCTGAGCAGTTCAGAAAGGAAAATGCTGACCCTTTACTTCAGATTTGCGTTTGCTGCGGTGCTGTCCTCTTCCTATGCAGCCTCGCTCCTGAGTTGTTATTTTCTCACCAAACAGTCACCATTCCACCACACGTGGATCCCAGAGGACAGGTTGGTGTAGAATGCCTGACCCGCTGCGATTCTGAGTGCAGAACACTGGGGAAACAAAGCAGCTGCAGGTCTGCAGGTTCCTACCACAAGCACTAGCTCAGTGCTGGCTGGTGGATGCTCCAGGCCAAAGCTTTCTGAAAGATGCCACAGCTCTTCTCACCATAGTGATAAGGCGAGGATGGTGCTCGCCCAGATGAGGTCCCAGGTGGCAAGGACTCTGCTCTTCAGGGACTGGCAGCCATGGCGTGGCATGGAGTTGGGAAGCCATGGAAGTATGAACAGACACTGGGCCTGAAAGGTTTGTATACATACCTAATGTGCTGGAAAAAAAATTAGTGTCTGGGAGTCACTGGCCTTTTTCAGTGTGACATGACTATCGGGAAGTGATGGCTGGTGACATTTTGAATGTAGGAAGTGAGGTGAGCAAAATCAAGATACCTCCACAGCAAGTTGCAGCAGGAAATGCTGTACACATTGTACCTTAAGTAAAAATACAGCAAGTAAGATCGAATCACCTCGCTGTGCTCAAATCAGTGAGCTGTTACTCTGATGCTCTGACAGGCAGGGCTCAAACAGACTCTGCACGGGACACAGTCCCGCTTCCTTAGATCATCTTTTGTCACATCTATGTATTGTGTTTGGTCTCTGCGTGCTGCCAGAGACAAACTGGAAATCAGAAGTGTGGAAAGATGTTCTGTGAACTTTCCGCTGCATGGCTGATAATAACAGTGAAATGCTCGAGTATGACTTAGCCCTAAAATGCTTTGAACAGCTGAGAAGAACTTCCAGGTGAGCATGGATGTTTCACTTATGTTGCTGCAAAAAGACAACTGTGTAAACCCTGTGTAGTCAAGAGAGTTATCAGCAATGCCGATGCGATTTGGTTGCATCTTGCAACTTTTTAGATGTCAAAAGATTATTATAGGATACATATAATACATGCTGTATGACTTGCACAATGCTGTAAGATTTAAAAGAGGATTTTGTTATCCTGGGAAGAAAAAATGTGTGATAATCCAAGTAAGTGTTAGATCATAAGAAATTATTGCATCGAAAAATTCTCTGACAGCCAAAGATGTAGTTGTCCCCAAATGCATTTAGGGTTTTTTCTGTTACCTTCCTCCTTTATGTCACTAGATTCAGCCTGCGGAGTATTTACCTCTATTAAAGAGTGGCTAAAGAGTAGGAAAGGGAATATCAGATGCCTTTGACATCATCATCCATCCTTGCCCTGAGAGAAAATAAGTTCACTTCTGGGCATTTAGTGAGATGCTGCTTTTAAGTCTCAATTTTAATACATGGAACACTGTATTGCTTTGGGAATTCAGCCCCCCTGCCCCAAAGCCTAGGAAGCAATTCTCCAAAATAGTACTCAGTGACGAAGTGTTACTGGATGCGTCCTCTGCACCTTAACGTGAGAGGAAGCATTGGAAGGAATCCAGAGCAGAAATTCAGAATTAAGCTTCAAGTAGATAGTCACGCACTTTTTATTTTCCTCATTCCCCCAAGAGACTGAGAGCCATCCCACAACACTCCCAAGATTAAGGGCAGGCAGTGGAAGTCTCCAGCAGAGTTCTTCTGGAAATACTGCACCTGGTTTTCTTCTCGGTTGTGTAATCCCAGTAATTGCCTTTGTTCTGTAAGACAGTGAAATTGATCTATCCTCTCCTTAAATCTCTTAGAGCCAGTGCCCTCAGGGCGATGGGAGAAGCTGGCCATGCCAGCCTGCAGCCCATGTGAAGCACCCGCAGCGGTGACCAGACTCACTGTGGGAGAAAGGCCTTTCTGAGGCTTTTAAGTGTTGGTATCTGTTCCCCACTCCACTGCTAGAGGAGCTTTGGAGTCATTTTTTTCCAGTCTATGTCTCTGGCTTCTAGCAATCTGCAGCTTAAACATTTCCCGAGCCAAAGACTCCATCTGAAGCATCATGTTTAATAGTCACTGATAGACCTGTTCTCCGTGAATTTATCTAATCACTTTTGGAGCCATTTATGCTTTTGACCTCCACAGAAATCCATGGCAGTTTAATTCCACAATTCAAGTATGTGTTGTCTGAAAAATCGTTTCTCACATTTGTTTTAAACCTGCTGCTTGCTCATTTTATTGGCTGCCTCCTGGTTCCGGTGTTATAAAAAATAATGATTAATCATTCCCTATTCAAATTCTGTATGCCATTCATGGCTTTATAGCTTTTCATCATGTTCATCCTCAGTCATATCTTTTCCAAGCTGGAGAGATCTAAACTATTTTTTTCTCATCTGGAATCGGTTTTATACCTCACAACCAACAGCACTGCAACATTTCTCACCCTTTTCATTATTTTCTCTGGTTCTATTACATCCTTTTCAAGGTGGGAAAAGCATAATTATGCATAGTATTTTAGATGTACACTCTCCGTTGATTTAGATAGTGGCGTATTTAGGACTTCTTAATTTCTTCTTCATAGCTACATCCCTGGTTTAATTCCACAGCAGAAGAATGCAGAGGGAAGTAATTGGAAAGCTGTGGTCTACCACAACCCAGTGGAGTCAGAAGAAGCAGTGTTCCCTAGAACTGCAGATCTGTAGCTCAGATCATGATTTATCATTTTCTTTGGTACGGTCTCCATCCATCGCCCTTCATTTCACATTCTAATGCTCTCATTTCTTCAGTGTCATGAATTGTTCATCTAGAAAACTTCCTAATGGAAGGTGTCAGAAATGTAGGTGGATTTTGCTTTTCTGTTACTTAGAGAAATTAACTCCTGGATGCCTTTCTGAGCTGTTTGATTTCACTTAGGATGTTGTGCTTTCAAAGAGTTATTGCTTAATAATACCAAGTTGCTCTAGGGTAGAAGGCCAAGTGCTACGATTTACTTTGTTGTGTGGATGTAGTGCAACTCCCACCCCTTCAGTAAAATCCACTTTCCTCCCTTTTTAAGAGGTACTGAGTAGGGCATGTGAGAAAAAAATAAATTCCTGAGTTATTTTGTGCCATGAGCCACATTGCACGAGTGTGCATTCTAATTCAAGAGTAAATTTGTCATTCCCATTGGCATTTGGAGGATTTCAGAGCACTCGAGCTTTGCCAGCCCTCCTACTCACAAAAGGTAATATTTAAGTTGAAAGTTGAAGGAACATGAGTTTGGAATTCTCTATTGAATGACTAAGTTCAGAATGTGTTGTCTTCATATTGCCAATTGCACCCACATCTAAAACCTTTTCTTTCATCCTCCTCTTCCTCCCACACCCCAAACTCCTTGTCCTACTCAACGATAATCAGCTGTACCACGTTTCTCTACTTGGGAGAACATGACCTTGCAGAATATCTTCTGAAGCAGATGTTCTAGGGAACCTGCTGCAGAAGCATGGCAGGAGAGATCGGAGGAGGAGAGGTGGCAGTGTCAGGAGCAGCTCTAGGGCTGTGCAGCTGCTGTTGTCTAAGAAAACAACAGCTAACAGAAGGATGAGCTAAGAAAAGAGAAAGCAAAGCTTCCCAGAAGAGTAAAGGCGTGATGCTGTGTTATTATGATCAAGTCCAATCCTGGCCCATCTCCCCTTCTACTAGAAACCACAAGGTTCTTTTTCTCTTCTCCGTGCTACCTGCCTTCCTCCTAGAAACAGATGGGAGCTCCGTTTTTCCATCCTTGTTCCCAAACCAGCCCTCTTCTCTTCACTGCATTCTCTCCTTGCTACCAGATGCACAGTCACAAGACAAATGACCCAGTCCTCCGCAGGGACACAGTTTGAAACCCACCATTCTGGCATGGTATTTACATGCAGAGGAATTTGGACTAGAATCTGTAGAACATGAGCGGGCTGCAGAAAGCATTCATCATTACTTCAAAGTAGACTGAGATTTTTGCAGCCAGCTTGTTGACAACTTGGAGGAGAAAAGAGGAAGAAGTAGATGTACCAAAGTGTGAGTTGAAAGTTGTGTCATCTAGTGCAAGGACAGGGTGCCTGTCATAGGATCATGCCAGCAGGCCAGCAGGTCTGCAGTATGCCTTTAGTCCCCAGTAGTGTAAGGTCACTTGCTGTGCTGGAAGGAAAGCTAGCTGACTGTGTAAGGAGGCCCCCTGAACATTTTGACACCTTGATTACCTGCTTATCCGATCCCTTTTCTCTCCTTCTGTGCCCTCATTTGTGTTGGACTTCTTTGAGCAGTACTTCTTCACAGTATTTGGAAAATGTTTCAACCCAAGGACTTGTACCTGCTGTAGTATAGTGTAATTGTGGGATGCATGCATTGGAAGATCACCACCACCTTCAACTTGCAAAGCCCAGCTGCAGAACTCCACATTTATTTCCTTTCCCTTCCCTTCCTCATGTTGACAGCAGTGTACAAGCATCCAACTCATGGCTGTCTGAAATTTCAGCCCTTATGAAACACAACAGACCATGGCAGCCAGAGATTTTTATTGTGCCCTAAGGTTGTTGCAAGCTGATCATCAGAATAGCATGATTCAGTTGTAGCCATCATGTTGTTTTTTCCCTGGTGTCACAAGCAATGGAAATGCAGGATTGATGTGTTCTGCGTTCTGATCGCAGGTGTTCTTATTTCTGGAGGATCTAGTCAGATGGTAGTGTCAAGGCCTTGCTTGTCTGCCTGCATCTGGCTCTTACTCAGATACTTGTCTCTACTGTGTCCTGTGCTGTTTCAGACCTTTCTAACCAGAACACGTATGGAACCTAATGCGGAAGTGCTGAGAAATCTGTAGTGATGTGTCAAATAAACACCTCCCACACAGTTACCAGACAGCTATGCTCTCTTACTAGACAGCTGTGCTCTGGCACTCATGCCACAGGATTTGTCTTGTCTCAGAATGACCTGTGCTTCGCCAGCCCCGAGACCCTAAGTGCGTAAGGAACTGCATCAGGAAGAAGAGGTGCCTGGCACGGCCATTGGTGAAGATTAAGTAGTTCTAAAGGCTTGATTCTTAGAACAGCTCGGGTTAGGTTTGTCAGATTGTCAATCTGTAGTATGATTCACTAGTGAGATGGTAACTCTGTGTCTGGCTCACGGACTAACAGTGCTTGCTTCTATCCTTACCGCGATGACAAACTATCTTCCTTTCCTGTCCCTACTTATAAAATGTGTCATACCTGTCAAACCATGGAATTAAACCTCCATTTCAAACCAGACAGGAGCTGCAAAAATCCACAGTGACTCTTGAGGAAAAAAACTATGGGGACATTTTTCTTTCCCCTTCTAGATTTCACTTGTGTTATTTCTGTTTCCTTCTTTCCTGCTCCCTTCATCTTTTTAACTTCTGAGAGCAAGCCAAGACCTCTCTGAACACATTTTGACCCAGTGAGCACATTTCCTCTTAAGCTCTTCCAGTGGCCTCCACGCAGGTCTGCATTCCTGCCTTCAGACTTGCACTTACGCCGTAATTGCATGAATCTTCTGCTCCATTCCTGCCATGAATCAGCTTTAGTACTATTCATTATTCTGTGTGTCAGGAAATCAAATGGAAGTCACCCCTTTAGATCTTTCCTTTTTCTCTCTCAGTATGGAGATGATGAACAAATGAAGATCTCCACTCCAGAAAGCTTGTAAAAGTCCAGAAAAAGGGAGCTGCTGTCCAAGGCAATGCTCTGTGTGGTGCACTGGTGGAGAACTCCATTGACCTCACTCATTTGTTAGAGATGTGCTGGGCAAGATTTCCTCATGGTACCCACAAAGGCATGTCTTCACACAAGGACCTCATTGAACAAGGGCAGGTAGAGCAAAGGGACAGGATTTGACAGGAATAAACACTGGAAGAAGCTACAGGATTCTAATGGCACAGGCATCACTTATATGTTTCCAGTGCGTGGGCTTCTTGAGCTGGCTCCTGCTTACCAGGTCTTCTTTGTTTCTCTGAAGTCACGTGGCAGGAGACCTTTGTAGACCTTGTGAGCCATGTAACTGATGAGAGAGACAGAATTGTTTCCCTGGAATCCGCTGATTTCCAAATTTCTCTTTTGCATTTTGTATTCCTTGCTCTTTCTGCTACTCCTTTATGAAGAAATAACCTGATAAAATTTCCATTTCTTACTCGTCTGTACAAAATCCTCTATGAGTTGCTTCACGTTGCAGTGTATTTTTCATGCTACTCCCACTCCTTAATGCCCAATTTTTTGTGTTTAGGCTTGCATCATTCCTTTCCAAAGACATCCTGAGGACAAAATCTAATGGCAGGATTCTTCTAAAAGGTGGCTGTGAGCTTGGCAGGATCTCAGCTTATGGAGTAGAACAGTACATCAGTGTAACACAATGTCTGGGCAGTTCTTACAGGGAAGCAATTAAACTACGACAACAGTGACCTCTGAAATGCGTTGTCTTGGCGTACAGTAATTTTTTCCCTGTTAAAGGTTTATATTACTTCCTCAAGAACTGGTTTTGGAGGTTTTTCACACCACAGTCTGGATGTAATTGGGGCACGCTGCAGATTTATTCCTCCAAGAAGTCAAATAACCTGTATATTTCATTACTAAGCTGAGTGGGGCTTTTATTTTCTCAACTTATTTTTCTATCAAATATTAATTTCTCTGTTTTATGGTCCACAGAGGATTTGGACCATTTGGTGCTTGCAGCAAGTGGAGGCAGTCCGTGGATTTGCTTCTCCTTCAGCAACAGTGCTGCCAATGGATTAGTGGATTGAGCATGGATATCGGTGTTTCATTCATCCAACCAGGGCTATTTCCCCCCAGAATGAAAATGTATTATGAACCATCCCAGCAGATGGCTTAGAAGCTCTTAGTATTGCTCAGTCTGGAGTCTTGCAGCAGTTCCTTTATATGCTGTCTTTTCAAAGAGTTGGAGGCTTCTGGTGTGAGCAGTTGGTATTGAATCTTTTCCCAGTACATAAAGGGAGCTTATAAACAGGAGGGAGACTGACAGTTTACACAGTCCGATAGCAATAGGACAAGGGAGAGTACTTCTAAACTAAAAGAGGGGAGATTTAGATTAGATATTTGGAGGAAGTTCTTTACTCAGAGGGCGGTGAAGATCTGGCACAGCTGTCCAGAGAGCTGTGGGTGCCCCATCCCTAGAGGTGCGCAAGGCCAGGTTGGATGGGGCCCTGGGCAGCTGAGCTGGTGGGTGGCAATCCTGCCCATGGCAGGGGGTTGAGACAGGGAGTGCTTTAGTTCCCTTCCAACCCAAGCTATTCTGTGATTATAAGAACTTTAACTTGATAGACTGCCTCCTGCCATGGATCAATAGAGAGGGCAAGGCTCTGCACAGGAGGAAAGTATCCACTAGGACAGCAGTAAGGGGAAGTGTGGAAGGATAAGAAAATGCATGTCGTCAGTTTCTGCAGTGAAACCCTATCTCCTCTTTTTGGTGCATTTGCATTACAATATTTTATTTAATAATACTGTGACTTAATAGTTCTCGAATAATACACTGTAATGGAATATGATAATTTGCATGCAAGTTTAGAAACATTCATAGCATTTTAATTTTCTTGCTCTATGTTTCCCATTATTGCCTGTATGAATTAGACCTCTTACAGACATTTTCAGTAAATCTTTTGCACTAATAATTTTGCAAGTAACCTTATTATATGTGTTCTTCCCTGGAGATGAGGCAGCTAATGATGAACCTGATTTGACCATTTGTACATATGCCCGACGCTGAACTCCTTAGCTGTAATTTAGAGAATAAGGTAAATAAATAGGGAACTAAATTATCAGCAGTCTTGCATTAACCCTGTGTGCTGTCAAACTTCCTCTCTTTTCCCAGGGAAATAAAGCAGAACTGTGGCCTGTAAGGGGCGGTCCACTAAGACCAAAATTTAAAATGATGTTCTTCAATTGCCATTACTTCTCTACAAAGTAGAGTGTGGCAACATTTTTTATAACGTGGGTATGTTTGGGGGGAGGGATGTGAAATAATTGCTTAGCCTTTTCATAGAATCACAGAACCATTAAGGTTGGAAAAGGCCTCTAAGATCATCCGGTCACTGACCATGTCCCTCAGTGCCACTTCTCCACAGTTCTGGAGCACCTCCGTGGACGGTGACTCCACCACCTTCCTGGGCAGCCTGTTCCAATGCCTCACCATTCTGTCAGAGAAAAAGGTTTTCCTAATATCCAACCTGAACCTCCTCTGGTGCAACTTCAGGCCATTCCATCTCATTTAAGTTTGCTCATTTAAACCCAAACTTTCTAGTAATGTCCACTGAGGAAGTAGGAGTGGGAGAAAATACCACAGGAAACAAGCTCCTTGTATCCTATCTTTTATCTGAGACTCTAGCTCAGGCACTCATGGAGAAAATAAGAGAAACAGATGCAAGTCCCTCCTTCTGGATCAGAAGACTTTCCACCCCTTAGGAAAGCTCCTTTGCCAACAAGCCGGAGGATGTTTTGAGCCTGATGCTCTCAGGTGTGCTCCTAGCAGCCTAGTGAAGGTGCTGGTGGAAACCTGGAGCCTGCTGGTGACAACGCAGAGCAGGCAAGGAGTGTGCCGTAATTCCATGGCTTGCTCTGCTGCGTGGTTAAAAATATTTTGCACAGAAGAAAACACTAAAACAAATCCACTCCAAAATACAAAATTGCCTAAGTATATAGTACTCTACAAGCAATTTGAAGATAAGAATTTGGATCTTTAGGGCCATTAAACCTAGTTTTCTTCTATCGTCAGTGAACGCTCTCGCCTCTGAGCTATTGCATAAAAAAGAAATGCACCAGTGGTTTTGTGAATCCAACCATTCATTTTCAATTTTTTTTTTTTCCGTCTAACCAGCACTATAAAGGGCATGTTTTATTCTGGATAAACTAGGATGTTTCCTGTGGAGCACAGCAATGGCTTCTGGTTTCCTCCTGTCTGTGCTGAAGAATTTTAAATTGAATTTGATTTGAAGGAAATCTCTATCTCATTTTTTTTCTTTATTTTTTTTTCTTTGCAACAGCCATTTCAACACACAATGGGGGGCGTCATTATTTGTAATGATAATAATTATTTTGAAGCGTTTGATTGAATAGTTTGGGATCAGTTCTACTGCATGTCCTGGCCCAGTGTTTTAATCTCTGATGCCGTTACAGTTGGGAGGCTCTGGATTACTTTGAGTGGATCTGCAAAGTTAGTTAAAAAGAGCAAGCTCATTTATGCTACCCTAAATCTGCAACATTTCTGACGCACCAGGGTGTCGGTCTCTATTATAAAACCATTTGGGGAGCACAGAGTGAATTCACTGACAGCCACAGTCCTTGTCTGATCCAGCAAAGCACATCGGCACCTGCTTAATTTTCGGGAATATCCTGTGGACTTCTATGAAATTAGTCTCAGGGTTTTATGAAGCGTTTTTCAGGAGTGATGTAGAGCACAGAGTACAGGACAAAATCCAGTCCCTAATGAGCTTACCAAAAAACCCCGGCGGCATACTCAGCGTGTGCTTTTTAAATGTGTATAATTGGGTCAAATGAAAACTAATTCCCATTGGAGTCAGGCCATGCCCAAGGAACCCTTCCGGGATTATTCTTTGAAATCCTTCAGGCAGAAATACTTCCGTGCCAATTTTGACTTCAAAACATTTTGACTGTGAAGCTTGTTCAAGAACAGACTAACAAGAATTCCTCTTCTATGAGAATTTTTCCTGTTCTCCATCCCCTCCCCTAACATAATCCTCCTTCTTGCTTTCCTCGTTGCCTCTCAGCATACTAGAAGTTGTCAGAAGCGATTTGATCAAAGTTTGCAAGGAATGAGTACCTTTGAGCAGAGTTCCTGGCTGCGGAATTTGAATTTAAGAGGTTAATACTTTGAAGAATTGTTAGGTCGTGGAAATTGAGCTTTACAATGAAAAATCACCCTTAGACCTTACATCTCCCCCTATCAGAAAACCTCCTGCGTGTGGAGGTGGGCTGTACCTCTAGCAGTGCTGTGCTACTTTCTGATCTCAGCGCTCTGATTTCCCCAAGTTGCACTGAGTCTTCCCATTTCTGCTGAGCTGGCACGGGCTGCGATGCTCCTCACAGGGGATGGGGGAGCACTTTCTGCAGGACAATGTTAGCCCTTTATGGTACAAGTCCTTTAATGTGGAGCCTCTGCTGAGTGTATTCTGTGATCTCCTCTGGGATAGCTTTCATTCTTGACAGTGAAAACAGACTTAATCTGTCGGGAACAAAGAGGCACAATTTGGAAGGGAGGTCTCCTTTTGCGTTAGGACCGCTGTGCAGAACAGGTGGATTCCATCTCCTGCTGAACTCTTCTTTGCACTCCTGTAGGGATGCCTGCAGGCAGGCTGAGCTGCCATGTGCTGGCAGAGGAAGCAGCCCACTAGCAGCCCTTCCCCAGCTGCACCTCCTCGAGTGATAGAAAATCATTCCTTTCTCTCCTCCAGACTGACAACGTCCTGTGAAGGGTACTAAAATGATGACACTTTTTGAAATTTTAAATGGAGTACTGGAGGCTTCTACTTTCCCTTTGAGTCTTTTTTTTCAATCAGAAGGATATCTTAGTTCTTCTGTGAGAGCTCGAGATGGCAGGCAATGGATGGATGGGTCAGCATGCTGGAACACAGCCACCCCTCGGAGCTGGCTTTGCCGCAGGCTCTCAGCCCTGCAGTGCTGTGAGCTTGGAGAGGAGACTTTGCATGGCCAAGGGCAGTGCTGGCCTGCAGCATACAAGCCCACTGCTGGGGAGTAAAATCGATGGGAATTCACATCAGGCAGCAACCCCAATGGTTGGTAAATTTGTAGATGAGGCAAACTGCAGCTTAACCTAATGCGCACTGCTGCTCTGGGAGCCCCAGAGCTTAATAGAGTTGCTGCATTTAAACAAATTAACATAGTTGTGATAGTGAACGACTTTGATTTTACCTAAAGATGAACAAACTGGGAGTCTAATGAAGAGCTGCTGTTTCTCAGAAATCTCGCAGTGCTGCTTCCTTGAATGAGGTTGGGGGGGTTGCTTTGTTCAAACCTGCCTCCATTTGGACACAACTGAAAGGTCAACCCTCGCATCCTTTTTTTTTTTTTTATTACATTTTTTTCTTGTCACAGTGAATAAGTCTTATCCCAGACCACTAGTAACACCTAAGAATGATGTTTTTTCTGCTTGTTATCCAGCGCTGCTAAACCTGAAGTCAGCCCTTGGAGATCTGTATGTATCTGGTGCGGCATTTGCGGAGTTCATCAGAACAAACCAGAATTGACGACATCTTTAGGGAGAAAAAAAAGAAAAAAGGAAATCAATTGATCTTCGTGTCAGAGCTGATCAAATGTGTAAAGAAGGAAAGCATTGCCTGACAGTATCTGGAGCTGGCTGGCTTCTCATCAAAATACCTCTCGTGTCAAACTCCCGATAGTTTCTGTGATAAGAAAATAATTTACCACAGTTAAGAGAACATGGGGTATTGAGTACTAAGACTTTTACGTTGTCTTAGAAACCTCAGCCTTTTTGTCCTTATCAGGGCTGTTTGGGTTTGTTGGTTGTTTTTTTTTCCACTGGACAAACATTGATTTTTCTTGCTGCCAAACTCTGCATTTCTAATGGAGCTTGAAATTAACATGATTTTTTGTTGTTGTTCTTGTTTACCTCCTTGTTTGCACACCAAGAACCTAAGTGATGCTGGCACAGCTTTGGAAACGAGGTTTCCTCCGGTCTTAGTTGAACATAGCAGAGAAAGCACGAAGCATCTGTTTCTCCAGGCATCACACAAGTAATGGCTCCAACATGGTATCAAGGGCCAGTTTTATGTGTCTGTGACACTGATAGAAAGGCTTGGAAAAGCTTGCATTTGTTCAAGATATTTGGGATCCAGAGGATATTCTTTATCCTTCTCTGCTGGGATGATCTTTGTAGCGTGCTGCACATATAATCTTGAGGTAGCAGCCGCTGCAGTATCCTGTAATTCTGCAGTTGAGTTGTAGAACCTATTCCGTGTTTCGGAGGAAGCTTTTGTGAGGTCTGTAAATCAGTCAGAAATATCTTGATTCAGAAAAAATGGCAATTAAGCTGACAGAGCAGTGTTCCTAAAGCCTTCTTACAAGCCAGAATTTGCAGTCCCTCCTGACCTTATAAATTGTGATGCTGAATTGAGGTGCTCCCCTTGTACAAAGCCTCAGTTGCTGCAGTGATCCACTCCTGGCTGGAGTGCCTTGAAGCAGCTGGCTAACTCTGAACAGCTTCAGCTGGCTCTAAATGATACTGTGCACCTTGTAGAGTAATTAGGAAATCTAAATGTCTGAGTATTGTTTTGAAACTTTGCAGCTATCCTTTGGTCCCAGTGCCAGTTCCCCATAATCCTATCAAATATACTTGGAAGAATCCTTGTAGTCAGAGATAATGGTCTTATGATATATATGGCTGAATTTCCATGCTGTAAGCGTGAATGGATAATAATAGCAACAGATTTCTCCTTTCCTTTGATGTTCACAAAACAGGTTAAAAAAAAAAGAAAGACAATTTTAAAGCCCCATAATTAGAAATAACTGAAGATAAGATACTCCTGAGTCCTCGCACTCAGGACCTTTTGCTAATGCGGGTGAGTTGAGAGAGCTTTTCACCTCTCCACGACAAGAAAGCCTATGATTAAATCCCAACTCTGCTCTCTGCAATTTGGATACATATGAGCCTGGTCTCATTTTCTCAGCTGTCTGCCAAGAGTAAGATGTGGTCTTTGGCAGGAGTTCGTGCTCCTAAGCATTGAGAGCAGGAGATATCCACCACAGAACAATTCTGCATCGCGTCTGACTGGCAAAGTGGCCTGAATATTGGGTCAGCAATTTTTCCATCAAATTGCTATCAGTTATTGTTGGTACAGAATAAAGGTTGTTAATTAAGCAGAAAGGATTTGGGCAGTTCAGGGTCGAGACTTGAACAGCTCTTATTCAGTAAGAGGCTGCTATCAACATCCTTGTTAGCTATTATAGCTGGAAATTCTTTCAAAATTAATGTGTTAATGTACTGTTCTACTGTTATGAAAATGGCTGAGTGTGAATGTGACACTGTACATTTTGTATTTATTTTCACTCACTGACTTAAAACTGTAATCTGTTCATTTTCCAACATGAGCAGTGATTTTTCTTTCTATCAGAGGCACAAACTTTACCTGGAATCTGGAAAAACTCATCTATGGAGTGATGTGTGGAGCAGCCATAAGGCAGGGCTCACAGCTCACGTTCCAGAAGTGCAGAGCATCCTTGATGGTGTTGCACACCCAATTCCATCTTGTTCTCCTCTCTTGGCTCTGCAGAGCCGAGTGGAGTTGAAAATTCTTCCACATTGGTACTCAGTGGTTTATAAAGTGAGGAGGGACTGGGAGCAGAGATGATGAATAAAAAGGTTGCCACTTTGCAGCTCTGCCTTTTCTTGCTAATTCCAATCAGTTCGGTGTGCATAAGCCCCCAGGGATGAGGTTATTGTATGGAAAATAGCCAACAGATTTGTACTCTAGGACAGAGAATTTGAATGAAATCATTTGGAGATAAGTCATTGGTACTCCATCTACGAGATACAGGTGTTAATGAAGCAGCACTGTTGTCCTGTCAGGTTTATTGCAAGCCAGAAACTTTTCAAGGTGTTTTGCATCTCTTGGCTCTGATGCCGTGGGCCTTGACTCAGCAGGATTCAGCAGCATTCCTTGCCCTATGTTTTACTCCTATTTGTTTCTGCTCTTAAGATTAAAATGTCGTATGAGATTAAGAGCTCTACAGATGTCAGCAGCGTGAAAGGCTTCCCTTTCACTTTAGCAGGAATGGGGACTGAGGTGCTGCATTCCTGAGGGCATCTGATGGAGTTCTGCTAATAAAATCTGATTTCATGAGGTTTGCATCCTATTAAGACAAGAAGGGATCAGGCCTGTGAGCATGATAGCAAAGTGCAAACACAATGGAAAGTCTTGTATGAATATTAATAGGCCATGCAAAAATACAAGGCAAAAATGGTGATGTGGTGGTGGAAGCAAATGCTGCAAAGTGCAGCACAGAGACCTCCCTTTCTCCTGGCTCCTCACGCTCAGTGCCTGTGGCTGTCACATTCAAACACTGGTTTTAGAGACTGGGAAACAGAAGCAAAGGAAATTAGCCAACAAGTAGGCCAAGCTGAGGTTACATGTTCTGCTTCCAAAGGGTGCTCCCATGCACAGCTCTTCAGCACCTCCTGCCCACCATCCTGTGCCAGGGTGGGCCCTCCTGTTCCTGATGCAGCATGGAGGTTGGCAGGCCTCTGGGCTACTGGAATTCATGGCACGTCCTGGCCTTCCAGTTTGTTCATGTTTCACTTCTCACAATGCTCATCTCTCCACAGAGGGATCTGAAAATCCCCGAGACATTGATTATCTTTCTTTACACACATTTCTTTATCAATTGAATTATTTAGTAAAGAAGTACGTTCATATATTATTTATATAATTTGAAGTGTAATCTTACTCTTCTCCCCTTAACCACTTGTTTCAAGGAAATAACATTTCCTTTCATTCATCCCTGAACCTCTGAGCATTTCATTGCTTTTATTCTTGTGGGAGGGAACTGAATCATAGACTGCCATTCATAGAAAAATCAGTCGAGAACTAACATCCAGGCGCCAAGCCTGCTAGTCTAGTGCTAGCCACACTAACATGTCACCAGGCAGCAAGTGTGCCCGGAGAGCTGCCCTCCCATTTGTTAGCAAACTGCATGCAGTGGAGCTTTTCTAAAGTGAACCCTACCTAAAGCAATGCTTGTGATGGCTCGGTAATGGTTTGATGGCTTGGATTCATTTCACTGCTTTCTTCCATCATCCTTGCTATTACTTTTAGAATAATGGAATCATTAAGTTTGTAAAAGACCAGTAAGATCACCAAATCCAACCATCAGTCCATCCCCACCATGCCCACTAACCACGTCCCTCAATGCCACACGTTTCTTGAACACCTCCAGGATCAATGACTCCACCACTTTCCTGGGTGGCCTGTTCCATTAGTTGCTTTCTGCCTCAATTTTCCATCAGCTGACTGGAGCAGCAGCAGCTGCCCATTGCACAGCAGAGGTAAGAACGTCAGAGCACTGAAGAGCTCTGCTGCAGCAGTCCTGTAGAGTTGGGTAGAACAAGGTACCCAGCTCAGGAATGTGGCTTTACATTCAGGGTCTGAGGCAATGTTCCCAAGTAGAATGGTGCGCAGCCAGGACTGAAGCACCTACAGCCTGTTACAGAAGTGAGTAACTGACGTAATAAAACCGTCCTCCTCTTTATTTCTCTGCTCTTTGTTAGGCAAGTGAAAAACCAAGTCATGCTCCTCTGCTGGTCTCTGGCCCTCGGTGGGTGAGAGGGGATTTTTATGCTTGGTCTCTTCAGGGAGAAGCTGCTTGTTTGCATTGTATTTGTGGCATAATTACAAATGGTACAGATCATTTTTATTAGCCAAGCTGTCTGCATTAAAATGATAGATTCTTTCGTATTATTAAGAACATCCAAGGGAGTCTCTGCAGCAGCAGGAGAAAGATGATAATTTTTCGTTTAGCTTAAGAGCAGATGGTTACAGAAATATTCTATATAAATAAATTAAGAAGAAGCCACCCTGGCTAATAGTTAAGTAAACAGGTTTGGAAACAGCCAGCACAGGATCAGGCTTTTCTGTTCTCTTCCTCTCCTCTCCAAGCTCTGTTCTGCTCTGCAGTTTACAGCCCCATATGGATAGGGTGTTAATTAAACCAATTTGCTTTTGGCCCAAAGTCATCTAAACAACTTGAGTCCTGCTAAAGCAAACTCCCACTCCCAGGCAGTCTCATGAGTACTGGAGAATACTTACCTAGCCCAAGCATCTGGGCTGTAATCAATGTTATTGATAAGCATTTCCAAATGTCTTTTGTCACGGTAGCAAGGCTCTGAGAGATCTGAGGGAGGTATTACTTATACCCTTGGATTTTATAGCTGCTCTCTGCAGTCTCTGATGAGTGCTGTAGTCACAATGCCGTGCTTGCCCTCGAGAATTTCTGCTCAACAAAACAAGTAAAGTAGAAGTGGAGAAATGGGAGGTGATTAGAGGAGGGAAGTCAGATTCTGTAGCGCAAAGGCTGCAAAATCTCCGGCTGTGACAGCCGGAGAAGATGGTGGATCTTTTCTTGGCATCCAGCCTCAAAGGAGATGTTGGAAAGAGGGCCTTGGGAAAAGCTTGGGCCTCAGTGGTAGTCCATCTGCTGTGCCCATAGGTGCCACCAGGGCCATCTGCCTTTCCACACGCCCTTGGTGGCACATCACAATTAGTGGCTGGTATCACGGGAGACACAGATAGGTGGTACGTTGCTTCGTTGGTGCAGACTGGGTGGGACAGGCCTAGCTCTGACAGATGCTTCCCTCAGATGACTGGAGAGCTGTTTCTAGATCCTTACACAGATTTTCCACTGGGTGTGGATTGAACAAACAGGCAGTGTAAGAGCAGTTTGTGTATTACCATTACTGATAGCAATGCTTGGATATCATATGGCAAAAACTGACAACCAGTGACTGAAATGGAATAAATGCAACAATTTCTAACACTACAAAAATAGGTTACTGTATGCTTAATGATGACTGTTGTGGCATTCTGAAAAACCAAATGCAACCCCAGGTTGTATGATGCAGTCTGCCCCTTTAGGAGAAGGAGGTATACATGTGTCCTTGTCTGACACCTTAGTGAATTCTCTGCACATCCACCTGACTGGCATACAGTTACATTGAAAAGCTTTGGGGATGATGGGAGCAAGGGAGAGTCTATGCATGGGGACTAGAAGTGTGTGGCTTGTTTAATCTAGCAAAACAAAGGCTGAGCAGAGATATGAATGCTCTGTATAAGTGCATCAGAGGAGTAAACACCAGGGAGGGAGAAGAACAATTTAAACTAAAAGACAACATTGGCACAAGAAGAGATGGGGATAAACGGCCCATGAATAAATCCAGGCTGCAAATTAGGTTTCTAAGCAGAAGACTGTAAGATTGTAGATATCCAAGCAAGCGTACTAGGGCAAATAACCAAACTATTTTTAAGACGGAGTTTGGTTAGTTATACAAGAATCATGTGCTTACCTGTGGCATCTCCATTACATTACTTGTCGGTGGAGAACTGGATATGATTATCCTGTGCTTCTATATTTGCACATGGAGGAGGATGGGGCTGGGAAAAAAGCAGTCTCCACGTTGGTATATACCCAGTGAGAAAGATCATACATACAGCCTGTATGTTTGGCATACCGCTTGTTTCTTCACAATTAAAAAAGACCCTAAGGAAGTAACCAGCCCCTCAAAATGATGAACTTAAAGTAAAACTTACGGCTGCTTCTCAGCTGCAGTAGCATACTAACTTATGGGAGCAGGCTGTTTTCTCAAAGCAAGAAGTTTGGAAATGCTCTGATGCAGGTGTTAACAGCTGTAACGTCAGGTCTGAAATTGGTATGTGTGCACACTGAGAATTTTGCAGCTAACCTTAACTGCTTCTGATGTTTCACCACCCAAAGCCAGTGACAGGCCCGTTCTCCAGCAACATACATCTTCACCGCATCAGTGACTCTGGAAATTGAGAAGTGATCTGTGTGTGGTCTACCTCTCTCTTGTTTGATAGACTGATTTTTTTGTACCTTACTGTAGCATTTAAACTGAAGTCTGTGTATCTCAAAGCAGCAAACGACTTTAAAAGTAGTTTGCAGCGAAGAAAACGCCATTGTTCACTAGGAGAAGCCATGGATTACATTGACCAGAATAAAATATGTGTGGTTTTGATACATTCTGTACATTTCAGTAGATAACAGAAGTATGGATTGAGGTGATGTTTATGCCAAGGAAAGATCTTTGTCTACACAAACAACATTCGTATACTTCAGATTTTATATTTCAGCTGCTGCAGACTGATAATGCCTTACATTTCTTCTCTAAAACTTCTTGCTAACAAGCCCTTATGTGAGTGCTGTGGGCTGGGAATGGGGACTGAGCTGTGAGTTTGCAGCCTTTTGCTGGCCAGATTTGCAAAACTGAAGGATTTTTGCTTTGATTAACGGGATAATTAGAGCTGTATTGTAAGCATAAGCTTCACCGAGCTTTGCAAGTGCTCATTTCTTGCTGTGACCTCAGAGCTTTGCTGCCATCCTTAATGCTGAGCAGAGCGGACCTGGTGCTATTTAAAGACCTCCTGCACTCCTAGGCAGTCTCTCTTGCTGCCCTGTGTCCAGCTCCCCTCTGGCAGCGGTGCGATTTCATCGCTCCTGGGTTTTTTTTCCAGGTTGCTGTCAGTCAGCGTAAGAAATTCACACTGAGGTCATTGACGCAGTGAAGCCTTGTGAGCTGTGAGGGCCAGGGTCAGGAAGTCGTGAGCCTCTGTGTCACCGGGGACCCAGCCAAGGACACTGGCTGCATTACAATGGGGCTGCGTGGCTGTGCTCCCCCTCCCCGGCCTGATGCCATCCCTTATCTTTTTCCCTTGTTCCCTGTGCTCCTCCTTTCACACTGGAAAGCAGTCCCACCTGGTGAGTCTAACTTGCAATAAAGTCTTCACGGTGAAGCTGCTGACTTCAGAGAAAAACTGAACTCCTCATCAATCATTTTGCCTATGCAGTGTCTCTCAGTAGGCAAATATTCTACTGGCAGCATCTGCCGTTGCTCTTGAATCTTTTTGCTAAGGGCCCGTTTGCTAGCTCCCACCTATACTCTAAACTGGAGAGAATTCATTCTCACATCAGGCACCTATGTGATTCTGAGCTTTCAAGACTGAGTGAATTACACCGTTCTTAAACAACAAACTGATGGCTGTGCCCCTTGAGCAAGGAAGATGTGGGGCAGGAGGTGATGCGGCAGGCTCTGGCATTATCTAGGAGATCTCCTGGTAAGCCAGTAAGCCAGACAGGTGACACAACAACAGCTTGTTCAGCCTGGAAAAGTAGTAAATAAACAATGGTCCTGCACTGTAATTAAATTAAACGTGGCACTGAGGTCCTTACCATACACAAACCTGAAAGCTGGCAGCTTATGTTGAGACATTAAAATGGTGGACACCTTGTGAAGTTTGTCAGGATATGTGACATTACTGCTGTTTTGACATCTTGGAGAGAACGGGCTGTCTTACGGTGCTTTCTGTGAAATCAGATTCAGCCTTTCTAGCCAAATTTTAGTATTTCCAGACCTAACCACTGCTTTTCCATCTCCTGCTCTTTATGAATGGAAAGTTTGATGTTCCAACATCTGTCATCTCAGTAAAAGTCACTTCCCAGACAATCTGCATTTCCAAGGGATCCCCCCAGGTGAATGTGGAAGAGGCAGGTGGGGGACAGAGGCGAGCGGCCCGCAGTGCTGCATGGGGCTGTACAGCACTCGGTCCCTACCCTGGCAGCTGCACCCAGCAGGGCTGTGTAGCTGGTGCGCATCAGCTCTGTTTCGGTGTGCTGGCTCCTGAGAAGCTCTGGTATGTATAATCCACCCGTCATCAGGGCTTGCCGTAAGAATAAATTTGCAAGCAGACTGTTCTTGGCTCTGGCTGTAACAGTCTCTGAAAAGAGACCTTCTTTCTTCCTTTCCTCCACCTCCCTTTCAGAGACATGACCAGTGTTTTCCACAAATGGAGAAGTTTACAGTTCCCCACACATGGCGGTTCCTGCCAGAAATTTTGCCTTAGTTGCCACAGCAACAACTTAACGCATTTTTAAAGCCCCTGCCGCTGGCTGTGCCTCTGCCCTGTTTGTTCTTCCCGTGCGTTTCCCCAGCACCACACAGGGCTGCACAGGCAGTGACTGAGAGCTCTAATAACCCCCGTAATGGATCCAATTATGGCCGTTAGTACTTCTGTTGTGAATACATGAATAAGTAAATTTGTGCGTGAGGATGAAAGAGTGTGTTTTTAAGGCTGTCTGAGCCGTCCTGGGGAAGGTGGGCAGCTATCACCAAGCCCCAGTGGAGAACAGCAGCCAGGTGCTCTCAGTGCTCAGCTCCCCTCCATACCAGGCAGGCTCCCTGCAAGCTGTTCCATGGTGGCCCATTTTCAGAAGAAAATGTCATCCTATTCTCATGGCTCTGGGGGTTGTGGCTGAGAATGGACTGAGCAGGACAGAAAAAGCATAGCAAATTTTTGCCGCAAATGTTCCACTCTTTGAGTGTTCTTCTCTCAGTGCAGGATGACCTTCGCACCTTCCTCACATCCAAGAAAATCTGTTGCTTCCTCTAACTGTTGCTGGACCTTCCTTCCCTATGTACTGTTAGCACAGAAACATCTGTCTTCACCCTGCTGCTGGTGGCTGCCCCTGGTGGCACGTCTTGTGGTCCCACATCATCCTGCAGTTGGTCAGATGGGAAAGGTGCCCTCTCCTCAATGATTTCCATCCTCGTCTGTCTCTTCCTAGCTGATGCTGGAGTGATAGGAAAGTAAACATCTTTTGGGCTGCATACGGTAGAGTTAGGTGAGGAAGACCTGAGTGTCAGCTCAGGAGAAGAGAGAAATGATCATGTCAGTGAGTTGTCACCTTCAGCTCATAGAGAGCAAATATCAACACTAAGTAGGACAGAGAGCTGTAGGGAGGATGCAAGGTGGACAATGTGCTCGTTGTACCCAAGGTCACGAAAGGCACAAAAATTCCTAAGGATGTGGATTGTCAACCAGGCATTCTAACACTTGCGGTAGCCCATGTCTCCTACCTGTGTCATTGTCTGTGCCAGAGCTGCACTGCCTGGGTATATTTTTCTGTTGCTCTCATACTGAGTGTCCAGACTGATTGCCAAAGACTGTGGTGGTAATTCCCCACTCTCAGATTTACATGCTTTATGGAGTAAGAGCTGCTGAACATCCAGAACATTATGTCCTGTAGGGTACCTGGTGGCCCTTGTGAGCCTATGAGAGCCAGGCTGGTGGTCTTTCATTAGCACTCAGAGGACAAGAGCGAGCTGTGAAATGGAAGCAGTGTTAGCTTTCTCTGAATTGCAACTACTGTTTTCTGATGAGTTGTTGGAGGGCCGCTTTACAAATCAAGATACGAGGGATAGGCTGGCACAGGCTAACAATGTGACTGTTATTGGCCATAGATGTCCTCTTAAAACCTGAGATTCATTTCTACACACTGGGCTCTAGTTCTATATAGCCTTTCCTTTTGAGGTTTTATTTTTCTGCCCCACAGGGATTTGCAGTATTGGCTTGCTCTTGTTAACTGCGGGGAATCTGAAATACTAGGTTAGGAATTAGAGCTTGGAAAAGGTCCTTGAAGGCAGTTTCCAGGGAGTGAGCTTGTTTTATATATAGATCCGCACACGCTATCCAGGCCCCAGGAAAAATATGAAGTACTCAGCAAAATAAGTTCTTCTTTGCCATCTCCCAAACATCAGGAGAAGCTGAGAAGGAGTTAAACCAGGCATGTCCAACCCTCAGCCCAGTGGGCTGCATGCGACCCCACAACGCCTTCAACTTCTAACGTTATTATGTGATTCTTAGTGATATTTTTCATGAGCCGATTGTGGAGGGGAGGACTCAGGGCAGTGCTGACACCACCTCTCACATCCACCAGTGGCATTGAAACCCATGTGTATTGCACATCACATACGCTTGTGCCACATGGTGAGTAAAATGCAGTGATTGCTGATAACAGTGTCTCAACCCACCTACACGGGTGTGGGCCTGGGAAGACACGCGGTTTTGTTACTAAGCAGACATGTTTGTTTTCTTATTTAATTATTAAACTTGGGCTTGCGTTCCTTTGTAAAATAATTTAACAAGCTAACGAGTTATCACATTCATTAGTTTCACAAAAACAAGGTCAAATATCCCACTGGTCTATAGTTTTTGTTGCCTTTCTTTTTTTATGTTTTAATAATATATATATGTGAAAAAAAGAAGTTTTGTTACCTATGTACTTTCACTATATTATATGTTCTATATGCGGCCCAAGACAACTCCTCTTCACTCAGCGTGGCCCAGGCAAGCCAAAAGGTTGGACACCCGTGAGTTAAAGGAAGGCTCATCTTCTTGAGGAAGAAGCAGTGATTCTTTCCCCCCTTACCTGGCCTCACCTAGCTGTATTGCCAGAGAGCCCATTTCTGTTATGAATCATTAATCTGAATTTCTAATAGCAGTAAAAGACTCTGAACTTGGTCGACAGAGAAGTTAACAACCAGTCTGCTAGAGTCCTAACGGTTGATCACTTAGCCTTGGTTATTAACTGCAGGCAAGGACCAGTTTCTGGGAGATAATTGGGGTCATAAACAATAGCTGTATAATGGAGCCGCTGCCCTAGGAAGGGGACTAAACATATTCAGCTGCAGAAAAACTTACTGCTATTGGCTGACATCCAGGTGCTGCCATCAGCCAGCCAGAGTTCAGACAGCCAAGTTGTTGCTGGAGGGGAAGAGAGGCCTTTAGTGCTCAGCAGACAGCGTTGGTCTGTGCTCGGGATGGCCCCTAGCTGGAGAGATGCTTGCATGCGGCCACAGGAGGCTTGATAAAAACTCATTAAGCAGGAATCTGGAAGGTGCAGGTTAGAGGCCACATGGCTCTTCATCCCTTTCAGAAACAGGGCTCAGCATTTAGGAACGGTGTGTTCTGCACCCTGGGCTGGGGTTGTGGTGTCAGCGGCGTTTTCCAAGTCAAAGGTATGTGGGGGTTGAATTAGTCCCATAAGGTTGTTCTGGCTGAGCAGTGAACAGGGCTGCACACATCCCACTGCAGGAGCCGTTGCTTGAGCAGATGTGTGCTTATGCTCAGCAGGTAGGAGATGTGTTTGCAGGGTCTGCTCAGCCACTTGGGCTCTGCTGTGGAGTTATTGGAGAATTAAGATTTCTCTGCCTGGAATTTCTTAACACGGAGTTGTTTTGTTGCTAAGAGTCCAGAAAAGCACCATTAAGAGCTAAAAGGACACTTAAATAGAAAGGTGTTCCGTTTTGGGGTTTTTTTTTTTAACTTTCTAAAGTAAAATCCAGTTTCTGATTCCTGAACCCATTAAAATTCCCTGCTGAGGACACAGTGTACATGGGGTCCTCCAAGCCATGACAAGATGTTTTCTTTCCGTGGTGGGCCTGTTGGGACTAGATGATAACTTGATGGGATTTCTGATGAGACATCAGCCTCTGATGAGATTCATGTCACTCCAGTTGTTCCCTGTAGGCATCTGATTGGAAACAAAGGGAGGAAAACAGAGGTGCAAATGAGTTTCTGTAATGATGACTCTAGCCAAGGTGGAGAGTGGCACGTTGGGGTCTGGAGTTTCTGAAGGCTGAATCTTGAGCTGAGAAAGAGCATAGCATGGGACTGCGTGTGGACCACAAACAGAGCTGGACACCTTGATGTGAGACCTGGGATGGTAGCTGACTGGATCCTTGCAGCTCTGTACCAGGGTACTTGGAAGCATCCGTGAAGAGTCACTCATTTTTAAAGGAATCGACTGTCCTGTTTTATTGCTTCCCTTGTGTGCTGAACTGCAGAAAAAGAAAAAAAAAAAATCAAGGGGGTATTTGTAGAGAAAGAATAATATTGTACTTCATTTCCCAATAGCAAAATCATAACTACATTGCCATGTGGGGTTGCATTATAGAATCAAGACAGTATAAATGCAGTTTTAACAAGGAGACCTGAAACACTGCTATAGGCGTGCAGCTGAATTTTTCCATTGAGCCCCTTGCTCTGAGAGAAACAAGCCTTTATCTCGGCTTTGATTCAAACCAGGCTGGCACTGAAGAAGGGCAGTGATCCCAGAGGGGTCTGAGGTCCTCCAGACTGTCAGCTTTCCCTGGCACAGCATTATCCAAGCCAGACATAGGAGAGGTTTTCCAGCAGTTGGTAAAATGAATGAGAGCAGAAGTATTAGCGGTATTTCACCTACTGGTCTGAAGTACTGATCTCAAAGGAAGGCCTAGATATTTCAGCATCTCTGAGAGCATCAAAGAAAAATGCCACCTTATCTGTAGCCCATGCCACAGCACCAGGTAGAGTCCGTCAGTACCCACTGGGAAGCTGAGCACACTGAGCCCTGCTGTGCCTTACTGAAATCTGCAATGAGAAGTGTGAGAGCATGAATATGGAAGAAGACAAAGGGAGCTGCCACGCTCATGGCCTCACATTCCTGAGCAGCAGCTCGTTGTCTGTGCAGCACAAAGGAGATGTGATGTCTCCTTGGACAGTGTTAGTGCTACCATTAATTTATGCATTTGGGGCTGAGATTTTCAGGTGACAGGCTCGCTAGGAGCACAGCAGTGGGAGGGCTGGTTGTCATACTTAAATGTGACAGAGGTGAGAGGACATGCAAGAGGTCTGGACATGGTGCTGGGGTGTAGTTTTTGCACTGGAATAGATTAAATCATCTGACATGCAACTTGATCCTGTACTTCCCTGTTCTGCCAGCTCATCCGCTTGCTCCCAGAGGCAGCATACCTGCCCACTCACCAATGCAGCACTCTCCCCCTGACAGCTGAGCTGGGAAATAAGTTTTTGAGGCTCTGCCATTCAACACCTACCAGCAGAATAACATGCCTGTTGCTGGCATGCTAAAGCATGAGCAGCCAAACACATCTGAGCCTCCCTGGTGGACTCCCAGCTCCACTGTTTTGGTAGCAAACATCTTTTAGCTTAACTGTCTTGTTATCCTTTGGATGGACAGAAGGACTCATGGATAGCTACTGTGGTGAACGAGTCATTTCTCTGAGTCAGAAATGTTCACTCAGACCTTAGGTCAGTTAAATTTGTGTCTGATTTTTGAGCCTCACTCCATTTTTACTTCAGTTCCTCCATGTGCCTTTAGGGTGGAAAGTAGGCACAAAATTAAAATAAATGGGCAATTTCTGGATTTTTCTGGTGCCAGCCATTCTGCTGGAAAACATCAATGTCCGTTGCTCAGTTGCTCCAGGAGCAGCAAGAGAAAATGCCTGAACCTGGGTCACCTCTGTCAGCACAGCAGGACTTGTTCCTAGATTTTCTGGGACGAATTCTTGGATGTCTCATCTGTGTTTGAGTGGCAATCATGTGCTTCCTTAATGTAGGCAGATTAAGCCTTTAATAATAAGGGGTACAGTACATAAAATTCAGATGGCAGCTGATGGATGAGCAGAGCAGATTTCTGATGTCCGATCTTTCAGCTTAGAGCACCTTTCTGCCAGTTAGATGTGACTGTCTTTCCCTTCCGTGATTCTTCCCAAACTGCTGCTGGGACCATACTCAAGCACCTTTTGATAAATGGTGAAGTAGGCACGTTGTCATAGGAAGGAATTCTAGCCTCACAGGGCAGGAGAGGCTTAACCCAGTCTGCCTTTGTGTAAAATCCACCAGGTAGCACTAGAGCATGGAAAAAAAGTCGTTTCTTACATAAGCTTGGATTATGTTATTTACTCTCCATTGTTTGTAAGGGCCTCATAGAACCATGAAAATGACCTTTATTTCTCTACAGGTTTTGTCCTTTTTCATTTAACAAATATTGATTTTTTTTTCCGCCTGCGTCTTCATCAGAGCTGAATTAACAAGGCTGTTTAACAAGAGCGTGTGATTCATTTGGGGTCTTTTTGTGCCAGGTGCTATCACAAGCAGCTGAAAGCAGCTCAGCAAAGAATGTGCAATCACTGTTAGAGAGCTGTCAGAGTAGGCGTAGAGCCCTGACAAGAGCTGAGCTAACATGGGTCAAAGAGCAAGCTTTAAAAGATGGTCTCTTCAGCCTAGGTACAAATACAAGGCAAGGTTGTTTTTAAGGAAAGTGCCATTTTGTGTGAAAGCTCCCCTCCCCAAGCCATTAAAGCTTGAAGACAATGAAAAATCATCATTGCCACTGAATGATTCTATTTTCACCCACAGATGCCCAAATGAGATTAAGAACCCCTTGTGCTAGGCCATATTCACAGCAAGAGGTGATCCTGTCTTTATGATCCAAAATCACAGTGTCATGGTGAGACTCCAGCAGGGCCACGAGAAGCAGGAGCCACTGGCACGGCTTTCTGTGCTTCCTGCCAAGCAAGCCTTTTGACTGAATCAAGAGCTTGTAGGTGGAGCAGAGAGTGGAAATGGAAGGTAGACAGGGACATGAAGTTCAAACAAAGTGAGTCTGATGGCCACTTCTGATGCTTTTAACACAATAGAGGGGGAAAGCAAAGGTCATCTGATAGCTGTCCCTTGATGTTCATGCTTCCCATAACGTGTCATTCTGGTTTCTTGTGCAGGACCTGGAGGTTTGTGCAGGGGAAGTAAGCAGCTGCCACAGTCAGTTGGGCAAATTGAGATCTCATGCCCTTTGGGATCGTCTCTCTGCACAGTCAGTGGCCTTGAGACATCCTGTAGGCTTTTTAGTAACCCGTATAAGCAGTAGCAAAAGCCTGACCTTCTCTGTGTATTCTATAATGAGAAAAACAGACACTGTGTTGGAAGTGGAAATGCTGTGTCCGGATTCATTTGTCCTGTATGGGTAATGTCCATGTGGCTTTGCTCCTGGGCTCTCCTGTGGGCTCACCTTCCTTACAACATGAGCCCTGTGGTCAGAGATTATATTTGTTTCAGATGAGACTAGGGTCTCGTTAGGGCAGAAGTTGAACAAGCTGAAGAAAATGGAGTGTCCTCATCCTTAAGCATTTCTGATTTATGCCAGAGGACAACAACCTTTTGAGGACTTTGTCCCAGTGTGCACTTTTTTTCTCTCTCAGATTGGAGGTTAAGCATGCCAGTGGGAGCAGGGAGATTGTCTCTAAGAAGCTCCCTGAGACCAATCAATTAGTGCTCATTATTTCCCCTTTGCGGCGAGAGGACACGTACCTTCCCTAATGCTCTGGGCTCTGCAGAGGTGGGACTGGCTGCTGCCTCCTGGTGTTAGGCGGCATCCCCAGCTGAAAGATGACTATGGTAGTTCCTTACAGACCGTTGCAACTGCACTTGCAAAATTAGAGAGCAAGCTTACATTCCTCCTCCAGTTAATGTCTGTTCCTACAAAGTGAAAGGGAAAGAGAGGACATGACATTCATCTGCAGTTTGAGCCATTGAGCAGGTGTGGGGTGGGGGCTGGGGAGCATCCTTGGGCTGACCCAAGGCTTAATGCTTCACCACTGGGTTACTAGCTGCTCTGAGGCCAAGCTCCCCAAGTTCCCTTTTCAGTGGTGGTCTCGATAATACCACCACATCTTTACAAGTAGTTTTGGTGATGTGATGTTTTCCAACAAAAGGAATTCCCAACAGCAATTTCCCAACCAAGGCAAAGCACAGTACAGCACCTCACACTTCCAGAGTGAGAGTGCTTTTCCCCAGGCTCCGCTGAGGACAACAAGCCAGTCTGTATCACTGTTCATTTACCCTCTTGAACCCTCTCTTGCAATGCTGCAAGGAAGATGTTTCAGCAGTTAATAATGCTCCTGGGGCATGTGCAAGGAACAATTAAAGCTCATTGTGCCAGTGACGAGCCCTGGGGTGAACCAGGCTTTGGAGACAGCTGCCCCCATTTTGCTGCATGCAGCAGGATCTCACAAGCTGTCCTGTAGCAGAGAGAGGCAGATAAGTCTTGCTGATTGCAGACTCTGGCAATTAGCATTTAAAACTCAAGGGGTAAACTCAATGTGGCATTTCTAGGCTTTTTGCTGGTGGCAATCACCTTGGTTTGCAGTGGTCAGCGCTTGGGCAAGCGGGGCTGGGGGGGTACAGCTGCAGAGCCCATGGAGCCATTTCAACCAGCTGCAGCATGGGATGTGTGGCAGGAAGGAAACACAAGTGTGCAAGGTTTCTGCAGCGCTCCCTTTAATTCTTTGCCTTTGACACAGCCAGATCTAGGTCTTTGATCCTGAAGTGCTGGAAAGGGCAGGAACAGCAACTCCTTCATCACAGGCATTGATGCTTGGTACAGCTGTCTCCTGCAAGGGTCAGCTCAATCTTCTCTAGAGCCATGGAAGAAGGCAGAGCTGGCCCTTCTCTGGAGAAGGGCCCTCCTTGGAGGTGTGCAGCGAGCTTTGATTGATGCCCAGCCCTCGGAGCAATCGCTGCCTACTTTAGTGGCTCGTGCAGGAAAAGAAGCGTCTTTCCCAAGCTGAGATTCTGAGCTATACAGTCGGCAGCTCCACAGCTGGCTGGTGTGCCTGGGAGGGGGCAAGCTTTTCCCTCACCATTGTGACTTGTCTGTAGGCTGGAAACCTCTCCAGAGATAAATTGGATGTTGTCGCTGGCATTTCTACTGAGAATGTCAACAGGAATGTGTCAGCGCCAGTCATGATGATACAAACACAGTTTCCCATTTAAAGCACTGCACCAACTGTACCTAATTAACCTTCATGACAGCCCAGCAATACAAGGAAATAGGGATCATTAACTTCAGCATCACTTTATAGAAGGGGAAGAGAAGCAGCAGTGCCAACCCCATGCGTTTCAAATTGAGGTAGGCTCAGAAAATCGCAAGGTTAAAAATAACAATAATCCATTTGGGATTCTCAGAGCTTTAGGAGTGCACTTGAACCAAACTCCAGCTTTTTCTCCAAGAAACATCAGGACTGGAAAGTTCTCTCCCATGCACACTTTGGTATGACTCAACAACTAAGGCTTTTAGAAAATCACGCATTCTCAATTGCAGTGATGCAGAGGCCTTAAATGAGAGAATGATTTACTCAGAGTTGCTTAAAATTCAGTGGCGAAGCTGAGACTGGGCTGTGTGAGTCACTGACCCTCTACCCCTTGCTTGTTCCTTCAGACCAGACATTTCTCCAGGTAGAGGAACCTGTCTCAGCGCACCAGCTGCCATCACAGGGTCACTTAATGGCTGCCAGAGGCGTCATTCAGGCAGGAGCTGGGATCTCACCCCGTCTCACCTCTGTGGAGGGACAGATTGGAGCCAGGCACTGTTTGCATTTCGGTCTTTGAGCCAGCCCAGCTCCTTTGCCTTGGGCTCAGTTGGGACAAAAGCGTGCTATGGACGGAGAGCTATGCATGCTGCTTCCTCACCTTACCTTCCTGTTTAGGAGAGGCTGCTTATATGAGCCAGTAAGGAAGAACAACTGGTACTAATCCTCCTTAGAGTTCTCACCTGGCTCAGACCCCATGAGGAAGCGCTGCTCCGTATGGTACGCAGCAGTGGGACCCCAGCTCTGCACTGACAGCGCGGGGACGGGGAGGCTGTGGGCAGGAGGAGCATGCTGTGTGGGACACCGACCTCAGCGTGGAGAGTCAGTGTTTGTACAGCAGTGTGCTTCACTCTTCTCTTTTCCTCCTCCTTTTTCTGTTCTGAGCTGACGTGGGGCGAGGCGAAGCTGAAGGGACCCTCAAAAAGGGCAGGTCAATGATGGAAGAGAAAAGGGCTTGACAGATGGTGAAGAGCTTTTATGAGCAGCATGGGCTGCAGCCGGCTCCAGGGAACAGAGTTGTTCCCGTACTCTGGCTGTGTGTCTGTCTCTCTGATTATTTTGTGTATTTCATCTCTGCTGCCTGTCTCGCCCTTAATCTGGGCTCCTCTGTGCCAACAAAATGCTTAGCTCACTCCATTGTCTGAGAGGCTAATTTGCACTGTAAATCCGATGCTTATCTTACATGACAGCTTACTATGGGGTTTATTGCAGTCCTGAAGACAAACTAACCAGAGCTGGCTGGAGAGCTCTTGACACATCCTCTGGAGTATAGTACAAATACGACTTGTTTCAGCACACTGCCACGATAGGATGTGTCCCCTTGCATTTTGGGGTCATAAGGGATTTCTCTTTTTCTTTTCAAATATATTCAAATTTGAGGATTTTTTTTTCTGTTATTATTAATGTTTTTGGTGGTACAGCATCTTCTCTGTGTTGGAGCCCTGGGGGTGCTCCTGGAACAGCCTCTCACCCTCTTAGGGCCAGGTCCTTCGTCCCTCCTCCCTGCTGTCTGTGGAGTGTAAGGACCGTGAGAGTGGCTGCAGAGCAGGTGCAGGCAGCGTTCAAGCACTGATGCTCCAAGATGCTGCAGCTTTGTTGACTCTGCCTAGCTTAATCAGAAAGAACCTTTGTCCTTGTCTCTCTTCATTAGTATTTCCTGACACTTTCTCCAATATGTTGTAGCTCTTTGCTGGCAGAGTAGCATCCCCCCTCAATCTCATCTGCAGTTGCCTCCTCCCCTCTGGTCCCCGGGCTGTCCACCTGCAGGCAAGCACACAGCACCTAAGTGGTGTTCACAGTGGTGTCGGTCAGTGAGCTGGGCAGTGGTCCCAGAAGTAGGTGGAGAAGGCTAAAATCTCAAAGAAGTTCCAGGTAGCCTTGGACATAAGTTTACCCAGGGAGAGCCAGGGAGATTATTGCTGCATTGATACAGCACTTGGTTCTGCAGCTGAGCACGCTGCTTAATGCCCAGAGCTTCTGCATTGCAGTCCTCTGAGGGACACACAGGATCCTGCTTCCATGGCCAGCAGGAACACGGGGAACAGTAGTTCCGCTCTGCCCATAATGGCACACCCATCCTTCCGGGTGCTGTCCTGCCCTTGGGCTGAAGACAAAAAACAAAAGATGCTTTACTGGCTAAGCTGTATGCAATGGCTGGGCAGCTGGCAGCTGAGCTGGAGATGGAGCCAAAAGGTCTCAGCAGCAATGAGGGAAAGAAAAAAAGGACTTAAAAACTGCTGAGGAAAAGCCAGGCAACGTATTGTATACTCGGTAGAAAAGTAGCTGCTTAGGGTTATATCAGAAAGTCTGTACTGGCCCCTCTCAAGCTCTGTTTTGCTGTCTAGATGATCAGACTAGTGTGTAATCTAACAAGTCACCAGAGCTGGCAAACCCAGGATGCTCGCAGGCATTGTCCTGAACCTACCGGAGGGATGGCTGCTCCACAGCCCAGCCAGAGCTCAGGGAAATCTATGGCTCTGAGCAAAGACCCCCAGAACTGAAGTGTTTTTAGAACACAAAAATAACTGGGAAAGGATTATCATAGCACCTAGTTCAGGCTTGTGCCTAATCTAAATCTCTTCCCTGACTAAAGAAAAGAAATTTCCTAGCTTAAACCTCTATGTTAAGAACCTAGAAGTTAGCCATCAGAGTCTGAAGGCATCTGGAATTGTTTCCTCAGAGCCCAGAGCATCTCCTTCCCACGGAGGGCCTGCTGCAGTCTGGAAGTGCCTGCTGGGACTGCTGCTGGTGGTGCGCAGCAGCTCCATCCACTTGGCAAGGTCAGGCTGTCCCCTCGGCTGTCTGCATCCAGCACCCCAGGGCAGGCGGTGCTTCCAAGGATAAAATCTATGCCCTGCTGTTTGCTGTCTGGTTGGCTAGTTTAATAAATAAATAAATAAATAAATAATAAAGGGGAAAAAGGAAAAAAAAGAAAAAGGCTTGTTTTCCAGCAGTACTTAGAGATCCTACAGTGTTTGTGTCATGTGGAAGGTGGGAAGACAGTCTCTGCTCCAACAAATTCACGGTATTGCTGGGCAGAAGTACACTGAATAGCAGATGTGGTAGGGATGCAGGGTGAAATAAGATGCTAACAGTAAAAGGAAGGCGTTTGCTCAGATTGAGCAAGTCTGACATCTCCATCAAGAAGGGCAGCAGCGCGCTGAGGCCCCACACCTCAGTGAGATACTTGCTGGTATTCCAGCCTTCACAGGGCCTTTGCTTGCTAGCAAAGGAAATACACTGCCTGGAACAATGCTGGCTCCAACCTGCATGGAAATGAGAAGGGGTGGAGGCATCAAGAGGGGGAACCAGGTAAAAAAATTTCTGTTGCCTGGAATATTATTAACAACCAAAGAAAGAGGCTGGCAGTGAGCAGGTAAACATGGGGCTTTCTTCTCAAGGAGCTTCAGAGAAAGGGGGTGGGGAGGATTTGAGTGCTTGGAAGAAGAAACCAGGTGTGGATGTAGCAGGGGGGGCTAGGAGACCTCCTACTGCACTAGTGCTGTGCAGCCTCTTCACCTCTCTTCTGAGCAGGCAGTGGGTGAGGAGGGATGCTGCTGCTCCAGGGCTGCTGCCTTCCCAGCTGGTGCTTGCTTTTTTTCCTGTCACAATTGCTTTGTTGTATTTCTGCAATTATTAGTAACTCATCTCCTGTACAGAACTGGCAGTGAATCAGAAGGCAGAGACTCCAAAATATCTCGTCCCACGAAAAGAGCAGCTCCTCCTTTGCTTGGCTCAGCGCTGTCAGCTGAGGCAGCGGGAAGGGCTGTGCGGAGGCTGCCAGGAGGGCTGCCAGGCCCGGATCCCCCCACAGCAGCACGGCTCAAGCCCCTTCTCAGGAGCTGGCGAGCTGTGAGCACTACGTCTGCAGGGCTGTGGGCAGGTGCGATGGCAGCTTGGGTGGGCACAGCGTGCTGGCGTTCCTCCAGCTGGCACAGGTAGACAGCATGACAGAGCGTATCAACTTAAGCTTAACAGTCTTAACACTATTAAATACAGCGCTGAGCTCTCTGGAGGGCTTGTACAACCTGAGGTGACGTCCATGTCACTGTATCTTTACTGCAGTTTGCTGTGTGTGTGAGCTCAATTACATCTCCAGCAGATAGGTGTGTGTTGCACCTCAGTCCCTCATCTGACATGTGTGCAGGGCTGCCTCCAAACAGCTGCTTCTGAGGGCCTGCGGCCACGCCAGCGTGAGCCACTGCTGTCAGCAGCCTGTCCCATGCTGGCTGTGATTTACTGCTGTTAGTCAACACACAAAGGATGGGATTGCATCTCCCGTTAGTGCGATTTGCATTGAGTTGCATGCAGGAACGGGGCCATGGTGGGAGCGCTGCCTGGGGAGAAGACCCTCAGCCTGGCCCCTCTGACTGTCCCTCTTTTTCTCCCACAGATGCCAGCAAGGACCATCCGCAGCAGCAGGCGGGGGTGATCTGGAGAGTGACGGGCGGCCTGTTCAGCATCACCCGGGGAGCGGTGGGGGCCACGCTGGGAGGAGTCGCCTGGGTGGGCAGCAAGAGTCTAGAGCTCACCAAGACGGCTGTGACCAGCGTCCCTGCTGCCGGCGTTGGACTGGTGAAGGGCAGCGTCTCGGCCGTGACCGGCGGCGTTGGAGCTGTGGGCAGCGCAGTCGCTGGCAAAGTCCCTTTCACCACAAAGAAGAAGGACAAGGCTGACTAATCCCCATCGCAGCCCCTTTCCGAAAGGTCTACCTGCCCATACTCTCCCCCCCACACAGCACCTCTTTGAGTTGGAACCAGCCGCTTCAGGGAGGGTCAAGCACACGAGCAGACTCTGGCTGCAGCCTGCTCAGCACCGCCTGCTTGGCTCAGGGCTCCCAGAGCCTCTGTCTATGCCTTTCACTCCCATCACCTCTTGGGAACCATCTCTGCTCCGAGGACTTCAAAGGCACAGTTGTCTCTGTCTTGTGGTTTCCTTCCTCCCTTCTGCCTCTTGTAAGCACAGAGGGGTGGGAGAGGCTCCATCTGCCTGGAGCCAGGGACAAGGGAATGGGGTGAGTTATGCCTTGGGGTGTGGGTTGTGTAGTTGAATTCAACTTCATCAGGGAAGGCAGCCTTTGAAACAGCACTTCCCTCAGCCCTGGGAGGTGTGCTTGGGGAGTCTGTCTGGGGGAGAACGGTGGAAGAAAATCCCACTGACACAAAGGAGAGATACTGTGAAGAGGGGGAAACCTCCCTCCTGCCCTGCATCTCTTAGATTTTCTTTCAGGGCCCACCCAAAAGCTGCTCCCAATCACATGCTCCCTAGCTGAATTGCACCCTTCAGAGAAGGAACCCTCAATCTCAACAGAGCAGCTCCAGTTATGATGCCACACAAGAGTATCGTATGTCCCAGACCATCAACTTCTACATGGATTTCCTTGGTGGGAAGCAGGAGGATGAAATCTGCTGTATATTCTCACTGGGGGAGAGAGCTGCCAGTGGTATCTGCCAGGCATCTGTGATGTTACAGCACAGGTAGTGGATGCCCCACTGGTGAGAGAGGAGAGGTCCCCTTACCGTAGAGACACAAACCAGCTCTTGGATTTGACCCTTGAAGTCCTTGCAGTATCCCCATCTGCTAAAGGGGCACCCTGGCTGTAGGCCACACTCACTCCACAGATGTCACTGGTAACCACAAGCAAGTGTGTTCCCAAATGCCACCCAAGTTCTGCTCCAGGGAGGGAAGGGAGGCTGAGAGCCTCGCTCTCCTGTGGCTCAGCACCCCGGGAGCAGTGCCTGGCTGGGAGTGGGATGCACTGCTTTGGGGAACGTGTCCCTGAGGGGCTCCAGCCCGGCTCCTCTGAACCACCGTATTGCACTAAAAGCCCACCCAAACTCTCAGTGCCGCAGAAACCCAGACACCTGCATCCATCTGGGAGCGATAGCCATCCTCAATCTGGCCCGTGATGCTCGGGGGTCAGTGACATCGTGCACTCACACACATGCACGTGCACATGCTCACACTCCACAGTCCCCTGCGATTCTCGGGATGAGGAAAGCCGCAGGTTCCAACATTAACTCTGCCTTCCCTGGCTTTGGCAGGTTAGTAGCCTAGGTTGTTAGCTGTTGGATGCGTAGGCAAGTGAAGCAGTGTTTGTGTTGTGTTTTATAGATATGCATATGTGTTAGCGTGTGTGTACGTAGCAACCCACAGGCATGTTTTCAGCCAGGTGAGCAAAACTGTGCCACTGCCGTGGAGGAGTTCACATCATCATCTTTGGCACTTCTGGCATGTAGGTTTGTATAGGGTCCTTGTCACAATAATCACAGTTCTGAGGAAGATGTCCTCTATGTGGCCCAACAGCTTAGTTTACTGAAACCAAAGGAATGTGAACAATCTCCTTTCTCCTGTCTGTGCCGTTTGTTTATTTTCTGCCCTATCTTTGGACATCGAAGCCGACTTCCTTCGTTTTCATTTCCTGTGCAGGCTCATTGCATTTCCTGGCTGCCTAGGCCTCAAACATCAGGGAATATTTAAGTACAAGTCGTCCCCTCCCCATCCTGCCTGAATGTTCTTGGGCTTGTGAAGCCGTTTTGATTCTGACCTTTATTCAGTCCACATTTTGGGCCTGCCATAAGTCACTGTGTCCCTGTGCTCATCATGCACATGGTTCTCCCTGTGCCCCTGGCTGGGCAGCAGACCTGCCATTTGCGGTGGGAAGAGCTTCCTGATCTCCACTCTGTTTTACTTTGGATAGCATGAGAGTGGTTTAACCTACATCTTTGTTTCTAAAGAGGAAACGGCGTTCAGTATGAGTGCGCATTTCCTCTTCTTGTGTGCTTTGTTCTTGAGAAGGCCAAGTTAACCCAGATGTGTTGGTTCTGTCTCTGACGGCAGCAGCTTCACAGAAAGATCAGGTCTTGTGCGCCTGCACTTTGCTGGGATGCTTGTGGCAGTGAGCAAGGCCAGAAGAAACCTTTTCTGTTCTTCCTTTGTAGCGAATGCCCTGCTAAGCAGGAGGGCAGTTTGCACTGCATGGATCTCTGCTCACCGCTCTCCCTCAGCGTGTCTCATTTCTCATTCCATATCACAGACTGCTTCTGAATCCATCTCTAGCCCCAAAGCTAAAAGCTGCTTGTGCATAACTAGCTGTGCTGTCACCAGCCCTCTTGGAAAGACAGTTTCTTACCCACTGGGACTCTTCCTCACTACCTCTCCAAGGCTTTAGGCAGGTGAAGATGCTGTGAAAAAGCTTCACATAACTACCCACCTCTGGACAGATGATGGGGAGCTCATCGTGCTCTGGTGACCAGTATCCCACACAAGCCGATTCTTCTGGCAGAAGCATTAGGTCCTTCTCATGCTATTGTCTGCAGGCATGGAAAATTTGATAAAGGTACATTGAGAAAGGCTGTAGGGGACCTAAGGGTTTCCCATCTTTGCTCTTCTGTTCTTTGGTGACTCCCTGCAGTAAATGGAGTGAAGCTCCCCATTTGTCCCCGTTTGAGGGATGGTCTGGACAGGGGAGGAGAGATGTGAGGGGAAATCCCAGCTCAAACTGCTGTCCTTTGAGCCCAGCTAATGGAGAGCTCATGCACCATAAATAGCAAAAAAAGGGAAAACTAGCAGCTAGGGACAGAAGATTAAATCTACTCAAAAACCAGGGCCTCCTGCTGCTTAATGAGTGTTCAGGAATACATAAACACGCTGGGCTCAGAGGAAGGCCTGTGGAGGTATGGCTGCTGGTGTGCTAGGCCTGCTCACTTGATCCGAGTGACCCTGTCCTGAGCTGCTCTTCTGGGCAGTCTTTGTTCCAGAGCAGAAGGAAACAGCGTTGGTATCCATCACTGTAAGCACAAAGGTGCCTCCTGACAGCATCAGTGGCACGATGGTGAGGTCAGATTGAGATGGGAAAGCTGCTGGACGCTGCTTTTCTCCTCCCTTCTTACAGAGACTTCAGCCAGCCCAGAGCCTACTCAGGCCACTTCTCACACAGCCTCTTTGAAGAAGAGGCTAAGAACTACGTTTTGCTTCGACCTTGTACAAGGGGGACAGTGTGAAGATGGATAGGGGGGTGAAGGGAACTCATTCAAGGAAGATTTGAGTTCTGGTGTTAGGAGAGGAAGACGGGGGGGAGCAAGAAAGGGAGGAGCACAAAGGGAATTTGATTCTTAGGACAGGCTCTGAATCAGAGGATGAATGTAAGAGAGTTTGCCCTAGGGAAGAGTATGGAAGAATATGAGTTTTGGGGTGTGGTGTTTTTCTGCTCCTGGCTGGGGCTCTGCTTCCACAACAGTGACGATAATGAGGTTGTTTCCATTTGGCTGGATCAGTGTGCCCAATAGAGGGTCCAGGCTCCAGGTCAGCCCCTCTTCACTCCCAGATCTCCCCCAAGTATTTGCCAGGATCCCCCCACTGCAGGGCTGGGCCGCAATTCTACACACAGCTCAGTGCCCTACCACAGCTGGGCATTCCCCTGCCTCAGGGGCTTACCCTGGCTTGGAGGAGAACCCATGGGCACTTCCTTTCCTCCCTTTTCCCTTGCTCATCCTGTTAGCGTTTTTTTCCCTTCCTTCGCTTCTCATCTTGCCCTCGGTGCAGAGCTCTCCAAAGCTCCCCAAGAGACCTCCATTACACATCCACACTCACATTAGCTGGGAGGGCAGAGAGGGTGACTGCTCCTGTGGCTGCCCTGGCTGGGAGAGGAGTGCATGTCTTCCACCCCTTTCTGTCTGCTTGTGTTCATGTCTGGAAAATCTTAACCCACTTCTTTCCCTCTGGGTTCTCTTGTTGGCTCTTGTTCCTGTGGGTGGGTCATTCCCGTGTCCCCACTGCAAAGTCATCCTCGTGAAAATAACAGCACGAGCATAAATGTGGAGGTGGATGGAGAGAGCTACAGAGCTGCCAGGATGGACGTCGGGCCCATCTCTGCTCCTCCAGGAGCCAAGGAGCCCTTTGCTAACCTGGCACCGTCGCTGCAGCTGCACGGTCCCATGCATGGCACCAGGCTCCAGAGGACACTTTTGTTCTTTATCATTTCATTGTCTGTAATTGGTTTCCTACTGAATCTGTTTGCTCGGTTTGTTTTGCAGTGTGTTTCTGGGAATATTCTGCATCTCTGTATTTTAATTACAGTAAAATTTGAGGATAAAAATCTTTGTTGCACTGTTTCTTGTTTCCAGTGAGGGAAAACAAGCAGAGGAAGTGCAGTTGAGTGAAGATATTAGAGATTCCTTGGGAAATCACATATCTCCCCTAAGGGCTCAAAATGAGGCACCAAGCAGGGCTGAGGCTCAGTCCCTGCTTAAACTGGGACACGACTTTCAACTGTGATTCAAAAGCCATTTTGCTACAAGCAGGTTTCCTGATTGGAATGGCAAGAGTAGTTCTGAGAAGACTTTTAAACTCCATTTCTTCATTTGGTTTAAAGACCAGTGCAGAGAGGTATTTGGTGCCAGGGAAAAGCTAGCTGCCCTGAAAATGGAATCTCAGCAAAGATGGAAGAATTTGCCTCTACAGATGCTATTTCTTGATGCATGGCCACTTCTCCTGGCCAAGGAGAGAAACCTCCTTCTCTCTGCAGCAATCTGTTTTGACAGCCCAGTGGAGTTTTGCTTCCCACTGTACAGCTGAGAGGAGCTGGAGCAGCCAGACCCATGTGTTTGCTCACTAGCAGGCAGCGTGGGTGCTCTATGGGCATAGCCAGTCACCCTAGCCACTTCTCCCACTGCACAGGTACTTCCCATAGCAGAGCTGCCCCACGCTCCTGGGAACACACAGCCCTTGAGCAGGGATGATGGCAGCACAATGGAGGAGCCGCCACCAAGCTCTAGGAGTGCTGAGGGAGGAGGAAGTTGGCAGCCCTGCAGCCTGTGTCCCTTTTACTGGGATAAGGCTGGGAGCCAACAGCTCAGCATTTGTTAAGTGCTGACAAAAGGATTAATTTAGTAGCTAATAATAGGGCAATCAAGCCATTTATTTGGTTGATGCTTCACTGGCGGTGGAAAATGAAGGAGAAAGTGCCTGGGGTGGTGAAGCTCTCCCAGAGCTGCCCCCAGACCAGCCAGGGGCAGTGGATGGAGCAAGCATTCACTGCAGAGCATGCTGTGCCCCTTCTGCTCACAGAGTTAGAGTGGGTTATGTCACCATGCAGACAGCATAGGTGGTTGATGAGGGACATCAGATTGACCACCACTGCTCACCATTTCTCCTCCCCTGCCCAGCTCAAGCAGGTTTGCCAAATTAAGCCAATTTGCTACATGCCCCTAACAAGCTGACCTTGTGTTGCAGCTGCACCTGCTCCTCCAGAGATCTTTAAAGGGGGGAGAAGAGAAAGGAGTTTCCCTCCTCATTCCCCTGGGGGGTCTGGTTCTGCAGCCAGTCATTGGACTATGCCTGCAGGGTTGGGTTGTTGGGTGGATGGTGTCCCTGCTGGAAGTTGGTCAGCAGGCAAGGTTTGAACAGACAAGCATCTTGTATCAGGCTCTGAATGCTCTGCAGCCTTGCAACATCACTGCATCCCTGTCCCACTGCCCTGTTCAGCTCCCAGGATATGGGGTGCCTGGAGTGTGAGGTTCCTGCCTCTGCTACCAGCTACGAAAGGTGATCTCTGTATTTTCAGGAGAATCTTTTTGGTTGCTTGTTCTTCTTCTGCTGTTAAATGACCTGAACCTGGAGAACTTCTCTCTGTCCTCCAGGGTAGGACACGATAATACTCATGCCAACAGCATTGGATGTGGCATGGGGCACATAAGACCAACAGGAACACTGGGGGACAGGTTGAAGGGGCTGTGCTGGGGATGTGGGTCTCTGCTGCCAACCACACCAGCAAGCTATCGTGCCTGGAAGTAACCACAGGTTCTCACTTCTGGCTTCACTACTTGCATTGCTACAAGGTTCGGATGCTAACGTGCACTTGCCAAAGGAGGAGGCTTGCAGCTCTCTGCCATCCTTGTGGGGATGTGCTGGCCTCCAACCCGGCCTGACATCGCTGCACTGGGAGCCAGGTGGATCTGCAGACATCAGCCACTGCCTGTGGGCGCATCCACCCACTGTATTTACTGAGGTCTTTCAGTCGAAGTTCACCTCCAGGTCAGTTTTATTGCACTTTTATTTACAGAAAACACAGAAATAAAGCATTTGTGTTGGGCTTCTACCAAACCACCCAATCACTTTCTTCCCTTTTCTTTTTTTTTTTCCCCTGTTGTGGGATTTTGGCACAAAGAAGTATCACAGGTGCTACCAAACCACCATGTAGGAGCAGCTGACCGCCTGCTCAGTCTCATAACAGAACTCCAACAGACATATTGAACTGAGATCTGAGACAAGGAGGTTGCTCCGCGTTCAGCTTCCAGTCTGACCTGCTCATTGTGGGACAAGGGGGTTATTCTGGAGGGGACGATGCCATTCATAAATTATATTTATATTTACCTCTTACATTGTAAAAGTAAACAGTGCAAAAGTACAGTACCCCAGGTACCCTTCTGTTTGGAAAGCTTGAAGGTTGCTTTATACATTTTGTGTGTTTTGTAAACATTGTTACCCATCCACAGTTCTAGCTCTTGCTTGGAGAAACCCGATTCCTCGTGCGCCCAAAATGTGTTGAGAGGCAAGAATCACTTCCTCTGAACTCCATTGAGATTCCCGCTCAAGATTTAGTGCAAATTTTGGAGAGAAGAAGACGAGAAAGAGGGTCGGGGGGGAACCAAACAAAAGAAAACAAAATAAGGCAACAGTTCAAAACGGTCTGTATCAAAATCGGGGCCCGGCCTTAGGAAAAGGGCAGGAAGTCTCTTTCCTCTACCAGGCTGATGGAGAGGTTCTTCAGCTCCTCCTCGGAGCGGGCGGCCCGGTAGCCGAGCTGTGCCAGCACCTGCTGGCAGGCGCGCTGGGTGAACGCCACGATCTCGTAGGACAGACGGAAGCGCCACTTCTCCGCCGTCGCCGCCGAGTTGCGCACCGTCCCATACTTGTGCTTGGATGAGGAGCGGTCCCCTCGCGTGTTGTTCTGTATCCAGCGCTCGACGTTGCCGTCCATGGGGATGCCCAGGAAATCGTAGATCTCCTCGGTCTTTTTCATGGGGTTCCGGGCCAGGTCTTCGTACCGCACCAGCATGTACTTGCCCTTGAGCCACGGCGGCCGGTTGAGGCCGGTGGAAACGGAGTTCCAGAAGTCCTCGCACACTGTGGTGAGCTGGGTGACGTCCAGGTTGTAGGGCTTCCTGCCGGTGCCATCCCAGATCCTCCAGAGCCGGTAGGTGTCCCGGAAGGTCTCGCTGCGGGACGCCAGGATGCCCCGCGGGTCCCTCACCAGCTGGATCACCTTCAGGTTCAGCCGCGGGTCCTCCACCAGCGCCCTCAGGTCACTTACCTCGGGCACCCGCACGGTTTTGATGGCCACGTGCCCGTGCTCCCTGCAGGACTCGGTGGCCAGCGTCAGGTTGAGGGTGCCGCACTTCTTCACACAGTCCCCTTCTTCCAGGTGGAGATCGACGGCGCCCAGGGCCTCGCAGACTGGCGGCGAGCACAAGGCCTTGCTGGCTCCCCTGCGGAAGAGGCGGTCGGTGGTGTGATTGATGGGCTGGGGCTTGATGTAGTTCTCCAGGAAGTAGAGGTCGCAGTCATACAGGCTGCGCAGCAGGTCACGGCTGGCCCCCAGCATCACCCGCCGGTCTGTCGTGCTCTTGCTCTGTGTCAGCTTCGGGATCAGTGTGTACTGCACGTGGTAGAGGGGCTCGAATAAATAGAAGACGTCGAAATGCTGGTTAAAGAGCTGTCCCACGAACGAGGAGCCGCTGCGGGTGGTGGCGAGGATGAGGACATGCGTCTTCCTGGTGGAGAGGTTGTAGGCAAAAGTGGGGCTCTCATCACACAGCCGCTCGGCCGCGTCAGCATCCTGGCTCAGGCTGCAGTTCACGGTGATGGGGCAGCTGTGGAAGGATTTGGCGGTGAAGGTGCGGATTGCTGTGTACTGGATCGCAATGGATGCCAAGGCTAGTAGGAGGACAGCCTTCCAGGAACATTGCATGGCTGGTCACCTTCATGGGGCTTCTTCACAGGTTGTTTTGGTGTCTGCAACCCAACAGAGAAGGCACGGGGTGAGCAAGGACAAGAGAGAAGGACCGGAGCGTTCCTACCACCAGCAAACGCCCTCCCACAGTGCACGCGCATTGGGTCTAACCACATGGATCCCAGCCACGCACTGCAGAGCCTGCTTCAGAGGAGAGGACAACAGCAAGAGGCTGGCACAACTCCAGAGATGATTCCAGCCAGGACTTTCAGGGACATGGAATGTTCTTCAGAAAAAGTGTAGGCTTGGAGGCTCCACGAGGTTCTCCTAACCCTTTTGGAGCCGGCAAGCCAACACTTTTTCCAAGGCTTCTTTATTTATTTTTCCAGGTCTGCCTCTTCGAGAGAGGTCCGGGATGTGCCATCTTCTGAGTGGAAGCTGCCAAGCGGGACCTCTTTCCTGCTCTCTAGTGCTGACCAGCCACACTGCACCCTTCTCACAGAGCCCCAACTCCCGTACTGCGGGAGGACGGTTCGCACACGGTCGCCCGCCCTCCCAATCTCTGCTCCTATTCCTCGACGGGAGATGCGGGATTTCGGGACGGCGCGGTGCCGGGCGCGCCCCGATCCCGCAGCCGGCACCCTCTACCCCCCGATCCCATCATCGCTTGTTTCCATAGAAACCGCGCAGTGACTCAGGACTTTGGGACCAGCTGAAAACCGCAACCCAGAGCGATAGCCGCCCAGGGGGGCGAGGAGGGCGGGGAGCGGGGCGAGGTCGCCCGTGCGGCCCGGACGCGCTCCCAGCGGCGCGGAGGGGGACGCGGGACGAGAAGCTCTCCCGGCACCCGCGCTGCCGCAACACCCGGCGGGCAGCGCTGCGGCGGGCTCCGCAGGGAGCGGGTCCTCGTCGCGTTCCGGGCACGGGAACCGCGGGGTTCACGGCACGGCCGCTACGACGAGCGGCACTCCGGACGCGGCGCTCCTTCCCCGGGCAGCCCCTCGAACGCTGCTGCGGCCGCTGCGGCCGCGCTAACTCGGTCCGGACGCGAAGAGCCGCAGCGCTGCAGAACAACTAACTCTCGGCCGGGCACTCGCCGCCGGTCTCGGTGTCCTCCGACTTCTCCCCGCGACGGGACACGTTGCGGACGGGCTGCGGGGCGATATCCCACGCGATCCGGTCGGCTTAGTCGCGCCCGCGACTCTGCACACCTCCGCAGCCCACCCGCCTGGGGCAGAGGCACGAGCAGCGCGGCTCAGCGCCCGGCGGTGGGAGCGCGGCAGAGGGACCCCTGCGGGCGGCCGCGAGCGCTCCCTCCGAGGCTCGCTCCGCTCTCCACGTGCACCGCCGCTCCCACGGCAGCACCTCCCGAAGGACAGGGCTCGGGGCACCGCGCTCGGGTCCGCTCGCTCCTCCCACGACCCCCGTCTTCATCCCGGCCGCGTTTCCGAGGGACCGAGAGATCGTTCGCAGTACGCGCACCCCGCAGGTCGCTGCCTCCCTCGGAGCAGCACTGAAACCGCGGGGCTTGTCGCCGGGGGCTCTTTTCTTTCCCTCTCCTCCTGGCATTCAGCATTCGCCTTCCCAGTTAATTAATAGCTCCCGAGCCGGTCCCGGAGTTTCCTTATCGCAGCATCCACCTGCGCCTGTTTATCTCTCATCTGCTCAACTGCATCGCTCCTCCCGAGGATGCGGCCGCCCGGATCAGCCCACTCCGATGGCGCTCCCGCTGAACGCCCCGCTGCCGGCGAGCATCATCATCCCTGCGGAGCCCGGGGTCTCCTCTCCCCGAGCAGCGACCCTCGGTCCACGCAGCCTCCCCTTCCCGCAGCGCCGGAACCCGCGCAGCTCCGACCCCCCGAGCTCCGCCGCACCCCTTTCCCTCCGCCCGGCCGCGGGACGGCGGCGATCCCGCCGCCCTCTCCCGGCACGGCGAAGTTGGCGGCCGGCGAAGGGCCCCGGGCAGAGCCGCGCCGCGGGGCCGTTCCCGCCGCCCTTACCTGGCGCGGCGCCGCGGCCAGCTCCCCCCGCATCCCCGGCGGCCCCGCGCCGCGGCTGCCGGGCCGCGCACGCCGAGCCCCGCTGGCGGAGCTCCGCCGAGCCGAGCCGCGCCGCGCCGCGGGGGCCCAGCGCCGCGCACCGCCCTGCCCGCGCCCACTGCCGGCCGGGGCCGCCCCTCCACGCCCCTCGGTCGCGCTCGGTGGCGGGGAGAGGCGAGGGGAGAGGCGAGGGGAGGGCCGGGAGGGGGCTGCGCTCCTTCTCCCCTCCCTCCTCCCCTGCTTGCTTGCTGGCTCCCTCCCTTCCTCCTCCGGGCGGCCCGGCAGCGCAGCCCCGGTCTGTGCTGAGCTGCGAAGTCCCCCCTCAAGTTTTCCCCTTTTTTCTTTTTAATATTTTTACAGTTATTTTTTTTTCCCCAGGGGATGTGCCCCGGAGCTCTGCAGGCGCAGTCCAGCGGAGGGCCCTGGAGGCAGTCGATGGATGCGGGCGCGAGCTGCCCTTCCGTTTGCCAGCATGTGCTCGTTTTGCGGCGCACTCTGCTCCTCAGAAATGTATATACGTATACGTATCCTCCCGGGGGGTCGTGGTTCTGCACCAGGAGCCCACCACAGCCCGGGGAACGCTGCCACGAGCATCATAAAATCCTTAAGGCAGGAATCACCACGTCCAACCGCCAACCCACCACCACCATGCCTACTAACCACGGCCCTCAGTGCCACATGTACACGGTTCATAAACCCCTCTGGGGATAGAGACTACCCCACCTCCTAGGCAGCCCGCTCCAATAGTTATCCCCCTCCCTGCAGCGACAGCCCCCACGGCAGCTCCACGCCCTGTGCCAGCCCTCAGGTCCCACTCCTTCACGTGGTGCTCAGCCAGGCTGCCGGCACTCCATGCCCAAAGGCTCCCATTCCCGCAGTCACCTGCATCAGATTTCCATGGAGCCCTTGTGTTTTCTCCTCTTGCCTTGAGTTATGGTTCAAAAAATGTATCTTAACCACATAACTGCCTGGGAGGGTCTGCCATAAACCAACAGTGAAGTGGGGAGGAGAATGTGTCCGTGGCCATTCCCATTGCTCACATGCAGCCAGGGATGGGCACAGCCAGGATCTGAAGGCAGGGGGTGCTGCCGCTGGGTCCTCCCCATCCCCTCCATGCCTCCCATTGGGCAGCAGTGAACTGGATTTTGGATGGACCTTGTCCAATCGTTAGCAGTGGGCTTTTGCTGGGTGATTGGAAACCACCAGCACCGTGGTGTCTTGCTGGCAGCTCACCAGCAGGAACTGTCCCAAGACTTTCCCATGTAGATATATGAGCTTGGAAAGCCATACCTCGGTGCTGGCAGCAGAGTGCCTGCAGGTGGGTGACGTGGTACACCCGGCACAGCAGACACAGAGATGCACATTTAATATTGGCATGCACATAGAAACATGGCGATCCCATATAAACCAAGTATCAGGGCATTATACTACTTCTTTCAGTTTTTCCCCTAGATAACGTGTTTGTGATAAGGAGTCAGAGTTCTGTTTGATAACGGTTTGTTTGGTCCCTCCTCAGCCTGAGCAGTGCCAATCTCAGGCTGCAGCTCCCTTCCTTCCACCTGCTGCAGATTTAGGGCAGGACCCCAGCTGTGAGCCACTGAGCATTCTCACCCACCTGCCTCCTATCCAGCTCACCCTACCCTCCTCCCCAAAGTGCTTGCTGGGGCCCATGCAGCTCTGTGGGACTCCCACCCATCATCCTACCTCCGAGCTAATGGCTCCAGGTATGTGGAGGGGCCCTCAGGGTTGGCTGGGCAGGGAGGGTCGGTCAGTCTGTCTGTCTGTCTTGCTGCTGTGTGAGGGTGGGCCACCGGAGCATTGTCGGTTTATGTTGCAGGCGACGATGATAATTTTCTGCCTGCTGCCTGCACGCTCTTTAATTAACAGCTCGGAGGATGCGGGCGAAAGCGAGGTGTAATGAGCGCTCTGTTTGCATATCAAAAGGAGCATCATTAATATTGCTGCTCACAGGGGGCTCTCTGAAGGCAGCTGGCTCATGGGCAGACACCCGGCAGTGGCACCATGTGTCACTGTCCCCATGCTGGTGGTACTGGCAGCAGGCTGATGGCCCCTCGGAGCCTGGTGGCCCAACTCGTATGGGATCTGCCCCATCCTGGGGCAGCAGTGTTTTGGCACAAGGCTCAGTTGAAGGCCTTGGCCCCAGGCAGAGAGGAGCTCTCAAGGATTTCTAGCTCAGGATCCCAAATCCAGCAACATCCCCACCTGCTCTACGTTAGCTCTTCTCTAGGGTTGTCCTGCCTGGTTGGAGGTGTCCCTGGGTGATCCTGTGCCCAGGAGGCTGATGCAGTGGTGGCTGGGATGGAGCTGTCCTTCTGCCCTGCTGGGGGGCATCCAAGTGAACAGTCCCGCACAGATGGACACATCTCTGCAGGATGCTGTGCACTGATGCTGAGAACTTCTGTCTTATTGTTTCTAGGAAGTCCATGCAAACAAACTCCCTTGCCATCCCAAAGGATCTTCCTTCCTTCTCTACAGGCTTTGTGATGGTTGTTGTTTTTTGGTGTTGTCTGTTCCAGCAGCGCTGCTCCACACGCAGCCTTGTCTCAGGAAGGAAAGAGCTGTGCCGGCACACCGGAGCAGGAAGGCTATCAGGCGCACGCAGGCTGCCAGCTGCTTGGTTGCTGTTTGCAGAGCTGCTGCGATTTGCAGCGGGTGCTGCTTTGGCGTGCAGATGGCTGGAAGGTGGCCAGGAGCTGCCGCCACCTGCACAGAGGGGTCACGGTGAGATCCTGCTGAGATCTGCTTCCCAGGGGAATGTCCGGCGGTGCGTTGGTGCAGCAGGAGGAGGATGGGCCGTGGGCATCCTTCTGGCCACCTCTCACCGAGCCCTTGGTGCTGGGCCATCCTGTCTCTGCGAGCTGCTCGAGCTCCAGATGTGTGCAGGAGCTGCCCTATAAGAGAGGTTGTGCCCAGCCCTGGGTCCTTGCCAGGGAGATTTAATTGACTTTCCTTGGGGAGAAGCGTTTCCATCTAATTTGGCTCTTAATTAACCCTTGCACCCCAAAGAGGCTCCGCAGCCACTTGTAAATTAAATATGAAAAGCATTATTTATCCAGGACCAGCAGCCTAATGGCTGCGGATCTGACGTTTATGGCTGCTAATGATGATGGATGTGGAAGAGAGGAGCAGGGAGGGGAGCACAGGGGAAGAGTTCTTCTCTCTTAAAAGAGCACAGACAGCCTCACATGAGCTACTCGCTGGGGCACCAGTGGACTCCTCCCTACTCTGATGGGAAATTGCTATGATAGGAGCACGGGGAGTGGCAAAATACACTTGTGCTGTAGTAAGCTCCATCTCTACAGTTCTGAGCAAGGTGAGACACAGGGCTGGCATGGAGGAGAGGGAAGTGGTGTCTGCTCAATGAGATCAGGCAAATATCCTCCTGTATCCAGTGGGGGATGGAGCAGAAGCCTCCCACCCTTCTCACCCTGGGATGGGGCAGTCTCAGCCAGGTGCTGTGTGATGCTTGCATTGTGCTCCTGCTCGATAGCAGGGTGTCCCTGGAGTGGTGACAGCTGTCACCCTGCCAGAATACAGGGTAGAATATTGGTGGCCAGCCCCATGCACAAGGCGTCATCCCATCCCCATCACAGAATGTCACTTGTAATGGGGAAGCTCTGGCTTCTGTTGACATTTGTGTGTATGGCTAATCCAGCACAGAGTCTCATTGAGTTTCTGGTCTCAAACAGCTGTTTCCTGGGGGAGGGAAAAAAAAAAAAAAAAAAAAAAAAAGCCCATAGTTCAATCTCATAGTGTACAAAGTGACATTTTCCTTTCACGTCTCTGCATCTCATCACCTGGCCTCCTGCTCTTGTGTAGGTGCTGGGGGACACTGAGCTGTCCTTTCTGGTGCTGCTGTGGACCCCTTGCACAGACCCATTCTTAGGGCAGCCCATGCCCCTCTGCAGCTGTACTGAGAAAAACTTCTTATCAGAAAAAGTGGTGAGGCAGTGACACAGTCTGTCCTGGAAGGTGATGGAGTCACCGTCCCTGGAGGCATTCCAGAAACATGTAGCGTGGCACTGAGGGATGTGGTTAGTGGGCATGGTGGGGATGGGTCAGTGGCTAGACTAAATGGTCTTTTCCAACCTTAATGATTCTATGATGCAGGAGCCCTCCCAGGTCCACCAGACTCACACATTTCACACAGCAAAGCACATTTCTCTGCTTTTATTGGCACTAATGCAATTTGTCAGTGTGGTTCCCATCCATGCGGCATGTCAAGGGATTACCAGAGCTCCTCACTCTCTCCAGAGGTTATGAATCACCTAAACCAGGCTGTGCTCCCATCCCCTACCTGTGTTCCTCCATCTTAGCCACTAATGACCTACTCAGCAGTGGAAGCCAAGAGCAGATCCTGACTCACTGCAGCTGATCCCTTGCCATCCCAAAGACCAACCTGTTATCCTCCTGCTCTCAGCTCCTCACTGGCCACCCAAGCAAGAAGGTCCACGGTCTCCTGCTCCACAGCAGCTGCCAGAACTGCTTCATGTCAACGGAGCTCTAAACAAATACCCACCTCATTGTGCCTCATCCATTGCTGGGCTGCGGCATTCAAGGAAATCCAAGAGATTAGTGAGATGCGAGCTTCTTCTGAGATGCACGCACTGGGCCGTATTATGAGATGTTCTGGTTTTAATTATCCTTCCAATCAATTTGGTGCATACAGATGTGCAATTTACTGATCTGTAATTCCCCAAATTACCCCTGGAGGCTTCATCTTTATTGTCAGCGTAACATTTGCTTTGTTTGTTTTTGGGGGGAAGGGTTCCTTCTTGGTTTTCATTGTTACACCTCCAGCCATCTGCTCCGTGGCAGCCCTCTCGGGCTCATTTCTTTATTTCTCATTACCTGCTACTACGTCCTCTTCCAGGCATTGGATCCCCCATTGCGGCTCCCCCTGTGTGCCTCCTGCAGGGCTCCAGGCCCCATTCCTGTAGGGATGCATGGGATGGTTGGCCCTGCAGCGCTCCCCGGCAGCAGGCAGCGCTCCCACTGCAGCTCCCAGCAAAGGTATATGGCTTAATTAATTAGTGTTTGCGGAACGCAGCCAGGGCACTGTATGGGAGGTGTCAGGGAAGATGAACACATCATGATAAGTGCTCTCTTTATGGAGATCCATAATTACTCCTTCTGAGGGATAGAACCACTTCCAGCATTGCACTCCCACTGCTGGCTGATACCATTGCAGGATGAGATGCAGGGACATGAGGGGCATTGAAGCCAGCCCTGGTGCTGTGGGGGACCTGCTGTGGAGAGGGGATCAGACAGCCCCGCCACCCGGCCCCAATTATGCCTGTTGGGCTGCTGATAATCCCTATTTAATTCTCGTGCAGACAGTAATCCAGTCTCAGATGTGGCCCCGTGCTTCCCGACCCCTTAATCCCGTTGCAACAGGGCCTGTTTAATGGGGGAACTGGTGACATGGTGTAGGACGTCCTCTGGTTCTCTGCAGCTGCCTGTCTCTCTTTCCTCCCCATTCCTTCCTAGGGATGGGAAATTGGGCTTTGGTTCCTTTCTTGGCTCCTGGGCACCATTTGGCAGCAGGACTGCCTCCCGGGGAGCTGCACCAGGGCCCTGCAATAAAGAAGCATTCACTGGTGAACATGCCATGCTTCAGTGCCATGAGTCCTGCCCAGCCTCAGGGTCAAGGCTGCTGGGCTTGGGAGCGAGAATGCAGATGCTGAGCTCCCTGGCATCAGACAGCAGGGGAACAACCCGTTCTGTTCCTCTTCATGCTCCCATGGCCTGGCATTAAGGGCAGATTCATTCATTTGGGGCCCTTTGTACAGAGCTGAAGCCTCCTGTAGGCACGTGTAGTGCAGCCTGGGAGCGGCTGCGTCTGTTTGCACCATCCCAGCCCTGCAGCGCTCGGTCCTCTGCGTGTGGAAGGGCTTGGCTGAAATCCTCTTTTGAAGCTGAAGTCCTGCGGGCAGATGCTCTGTCGTGCTCTCTCCCTCCTGCATGCATATTCATCCAGAGAAAGTGCTGCTCCCCTAAGGTGAAATGCTGGATATTAATTTTCTGAAGTTCTCGATAAGCTATTGAAGATTAATTTTAGGGAAAGCCGGGGGATATGACGGATTGGAGCCTGAGCCTGCTTAAATATGCAATATTAAAAATTGATCGTTGTCTCTCCTTGTCATACACCCTGCCCCGGTGTCTGGGCAATCCCACCACCTGACAAAAGCTGGGGAAATGCTCGGTAAGCCCAGCGCCCAGCTGAGCATGTATTTTAATAATGAGTGTTGCCATTATTGTTTTTAAAATCACTTTTATTAGTTCCTGCTTTGGCTCTGCCACATGGGTTGGCAGCTGGGGCCATGAGCATCCTTCTGCAGCATCCCCCTGGCAATGGCTCTGAGCTGCTCCCACTGCACGATGCGGGAGCTCTGGGAGCAGAGAGCTGCGATGGGGCAACCTTCAAAATTACCCCACGCTGCTGGAGATGTCCAGGCAGTGATGAACTGTTGTGGGAAATTCAGAGGCTGCAGAGACATGTGCTGGCCCCAAGGAGCGGCAGAGCGGCTGCTTGAGCAGTGAGTGGGGGAGAGCAGCACACTTGAGCGAAGAGCTGTTATCTGCCAAAGGCCCAATCTTCCCTCATTTGCGCTCAGGCTGTAGTAGCACTTGTCCTAATAATTCATCCACACTTGTGGTTGCGGAGGGCTGGCAGTGAGGGACGCGTGGTTCTGCAGCTCCTGGGGCCGACCCCAGATCCATTGTGCTGGGCGACCACACCATCCTCAGCCCCCTCTGTGGCCACAGGGATGGGTGTGGGACACAGCAAGGGGAGCAGAGGGCCAGTAGCATGCCTGGCTTCAATCGATGACCCAGTGGATGACCCCCATGTGGTCCTTTGGACCCAAGATGTGGTTAGAAGCAAGTACTGAAGAAGAGAGATGGGCACAGGCAGTGTATCAGTACTACCCTAAGGAGTGGGGCTCAGAACACGGTGTTTTTACGGTTGCCCTGACAAGCACCCAGTGCTGTGCCCCTGCTGGGCACCAACCTCGTGTTCACAGGCCTGGGACTGAGCACGATACTGTCTTATCCCAGGGGAAGGCCAAGAGAAGGGAAGAAGGCAATGGGAAAAGGTGAGGAGAGTGGTTGGCTTCTTTCTGTGTTTTTTTTCTTTTCCTTCACCAAATGCAGTTTTATTTCTGTGTTAAAAATTTATGGAGCCCTTCATTTAATATTTATAAAGTAAGTGTCTTGGTGATAAATTGCTGAGGAGCACAACAGGCCAGCCGTGCTGTAGGTGGAGGAGGGATGGGCAGCGGTGGGCAGCTCCTTGTGTGCCCCTCACCCCGGGGCCAGAGGGCTGGAGAAGGTCCCATGATGGGGCACTGCTGCCTGTGGTGCCCACGTGGAAATGTGGCTGAGAACAGAGAGCCGGGGGTTGGGTCTCAAGATGACCCCAGCATCATTGAGAACTCTGCCAGGTCGATGCAATCGATCCTTCCATTGCTTTCTCCTCATCAGAGCAAGGAGAAAAACCTCTGAGCGTGGTCTTGTGCCGCTGTGACCCAGGGAGACAGGAGGATGGGGGCATGCAGGGCTGGCCATGAGCTCTGTCTCAGCCTTGTACACCCATTCCTGCATCTTCCTGTTGCAGACACAGCATGGCAGTGGGAGCACTGGTGCAGACAAACCATTCTGAGCTCTTCGTGCTGGAGCCACATGGTCTCAGCTGCACTAAGCAGGCTAAATGACCTCCCCAGGGCATTTTGGGATTGTTTGCTCCCTCGCTCCAGCTCCCTAACTGGTCCCAGGGTGGCAGGCAGGGTGCAGGCGAGATGGCCGAAGGCAATTCCAGCCCTCGGAAGGAAATAACTGGCGTATAACAGCGAAGGGAAACTGTGCAATTAGTGCAACAGGGCAATGTCAACAAGCTCTTAACGCCAGTTGTTATGGCAACACCAGGGAAACTGATATCGGGGCTGGAAAAACAGAGAGGCTGGGAAATAGCGGCGGCAGCGGGCAGCGTGGTGGGGGCTCAGCTCTGCCCATCCCACAGCCCCCGCATCGGGTGGGCAAGGGCTGGCGGCACCGTGAGTGGGGCAGAGAGGTGCCGACAGGCCTTTCCACCAGCAAGGTGATGGAAATCCTGTCCCAGCAGCAAGTTCTGCCATCATGGGCCTCTCTGGTCTTTATGGGCTCCAGGTGCTGCCGCAAACCGGTGAGAGCTGAATGCCTGTGTCTTCAAAGGGAAAGACATCCTAGTCCTTTTAGAAAGAGGCCAAGTGATGGGAGGATCAAAGCACTGTGGAGAATTGTGTTTTGCTTAAAATTGAGGTCTTATGGCAGCTTTTGAGTGAATCTTAAGGAAATGTAAAGGGATCTCTCAGAAAGCAGTGCTGCGAGCCTTGCAGCTGGTGCAATAAGGAGACCTCTGTGCATTGTTCATAGAGCATTGTTGCCCGTGTAATGATAGCTGAATGAGTTCAGGTCATGTAGGACACAGGGTTTGAATGCAAGGGGTGCGTCTATACATGATTCTGTGCTCACCTTTGCCCCCCCCACACCTCTTGCCATGAGAATGCACACAGTGGGTTTGCTGGGGCTGTTCGTAGAGCAGAAACTGTAACGTGTCTGTAAGGGAGCACAACTGAGATCACAGGGAGGAGGAAGCTCCCTTAAAGCCAACAAGTTACTGATGAGTGTGGGTCACCACCTTAAGCTCTCACCCATAAGTGCAATACGGAGTATGCACCGGTTTCAGGCTATAGCATCCCTCTGGAGAACCTCTAGCATCAGCTCTAGACAAAGGTGCCACAGGCTTCAGGGCTGTGACACGTGTGGGCAGGAGGGGGTCAGGAGCTCCCCAGCAGAGTCCCCAGTCCCTGACAGAGAAGGGAGGAAAACCATTTCCTGTGGAAGTGAATTCTTCCCCAGCAATCCCCACGCCTTGGCCATACCCAGCGCGCGCCACTGCTGTGCAGCATCCTTTGATTGCTGCAGGAAAGCCTTCCCCAACAGAGAATGTGTCTGATTTCTCTCACTCCGTGGCAGCAGCTTTGGAACTGTTGAGATCCCCAGAGACTGAGCAGCTTCAAACAGTCAGAGGAGAGGAGCCCCTGTCTCCTGAGACGCCTGAGTGCAGCACAATATCCGCTTTTTTGCGACGATGCTATCAAGATGTTTCTCTGTATTTCTTCCTTTGCAAATCAGGAGAATAGAGCTCCTTTCCTCCTGCTGTTGTCAGTGGCTGTTGGAGAAGGTGTTTTCATTTTGGCTCTTGAGTTGAAGAGTAGAGGAGGAGAAGGTGGGAGAGAGGCAGCAGGAGGGAAATAGCAGAGAGGAGGGTGCAGGAACATGGTGGCTTGCCCACAGAGGGAATAGCAGGAGGTGAGGAGGCTGTGGGATGCTGAGCACCCAGCCCTGGTACCAGCAGGTGGGGCGGGTGGAGCTGCCTGCCTCTGGGAGCCCTGATGTCTTGGCCCTTTGTGCAGCAGCCCTGTGGCACCCAGGCATGCCTGCTCCCAGACTTTGGGAGCTCACCTTCCCTGCGGAGGGTCCCAAGGGAGCAGAAGCCCCCATCACACACAGCAGTCCATTCTCACTAACCCGTAGCAGAGGGCTGGGCGAAACCTGGCAGTCATTAATTCTGTTGGAAGGATGAGCTAATGAGAGGCACCTTGTGAGCTTCCCTCCCAACTCCTGCTCGCTTGGTGCATATTAATCTTCCCCACCACGTGTGCCAGCAGCATCCCCAGCAGCTGAGCGCACTGCTGCGTGTTTGCTTTATGGGCCATTGTTCCCGTGTCCCAGACCTTTGCTTGACTCACTATAGTTCTTCCCACTGAATTTGTTCCAAACTGGATGATTTAGTGGCACGCAGAGACCTGGGATGGGATGGGAAGGCCATGCACAGTAATGGAGTCCCTGCTCACACTGCTGCAGGGAGCATGGAGGACAGGGTGCTTGCTGCAGGCACAGCTGATCCTGACTCCCCCTGGCACCTGGTGGCACGGTACGGGATCCCTCCTCCTGGTGAGGGGCTCTGGGGCAGGAGTTGGTTGGTTTGATGGCAGTTCTGCTGCGATAGCTCCACGCTAGCATGCAGAAATGTAATTAATTCTGTGCAGTGGCCAGGGAATAAAGGGGAGTTTGAGTGTGGAGGCTGTAAAACCCTCCTGGGTGAGCACATCCATCTCATCTTGAGCTTTGTAAGCAGTCCCAGTTGCATACCTCCTAAAATTACTCCCATGGAGCCACAAATTCCCGCACGCCGGCTGTAAGGCTGCTGACAAGAGGCTCGCTTTTCTTAGTTAGGCTGAGAAATAGCTTACAGCACCCTCAGGATGCATCGACCTCAGGCTGTAAAACACTGACCTGCAGCTTGGAGAGGAGAGGAATGGGGGGGCAAGGCAGCAAATCCCACATGGATGCACTGCACACCAAAGGTGTAGAGCAGCAGCTGCCCCATCCCCATCTGGCTCAGCACACAGTGGGATCCTCGTGCATGTAACCTACAGCATGGCTTTCCCTTTGTCTTCTTATCAACGTGATTGATGTCTCTTTACAGGAGTATTTTGGAGGGCTTGGTGCCAGGGAGGGCTGACCCCTGGGCACAGAAGGGAGTGCAGTTTGGTGCTGTCAGACTCCAGCCTCCTTTGGGGCTGAGTGTGGGAGGGCTCTGCTTTTCCTCGAGCTCAGATTTCTGCTGGTGCCCGAGCCCCAGAAACAGGATGTAACTAAATAATGCTGCTAGTTGAATGTGCTTTAGGGCTGTATTTCTCTTAGAAATTAACTCTTTTGATTCAAAACACCAACTCAAGGCATGGATTTACTGTAGGATATTAAAGCCATGTGCGTATCAATGCTCACACAATGCATGCTTGTTGCTCAGAAGCTAATGCTAGGCTAGCAGCTCAGGAGGCATCTGAGACCTGAAATGAAATACAAAATAGATTTTGGCAGCAGTAATGGGCTCTCTAAGTGCAGAGAAAATGCTGTCAGGGATGAGCTCGGTCAAATGTGAGAAGCTGCAAACGCAAAGCACAGAAAGGCTCATTGCTGCTCTCGTCCTAGCAGTGACATCTGAGAGACTGAGGTCTGTCGTTCTGAAAATCCTCCAGGATGCAGAACCAGACAGTGAGCCCAACTCATCCACTGCGCTGAACGCTGCCCTTAATGAACGGTGTGGCTTTTGGAGAGCAGTGCATGTGAGAGAGGCTTTTGTCCTGTATCTAGGACAGGTGAGGCAGGCCAGTGGAATGCAGCGCGGATCCTGAGTTTATACGTGTTTCCGTTAATCACCATCCAAATTAAAGCTTATCCAACTGATGAGTTTCTAAAAAAAAAAGAAAAAAGAAAAAAAAAGAAAAAAATAATTAATCAGCTAGTGAATAAATGCAGTATTAATCCTTCCAACGCTAAGTGAAAAAGAAGAATAATCAGAAGAAGCGGTAATTGCACCGTAGCTGGAAGGAGCAGGTTTACCTTTGGCAGAAGCAGGCAGAGCCGTGCTGGAGCTGCGGAGGACACCGGGGGGGGTGTTGGGGTTGCCTGGGGCAGGGGCACCCCAAGATCCCCCATCACAGCACAGTGATGGGCAGAGCTGTGCTGGGCTGCCAGCTGCCAGCGGCTGCGTGTTGCTAAGCAGGGGAAGTTCTAACGCCTTGATTAATGCCCTGACTCCGGGTGAGTAATTAGAATTAATGTGGGATATCAAATCAGGAAATCAGGCATTATTAGGAGGAATTAGTGATTTATTTTCATTTTACGCCTGGCTCACCCCAATTCCCCAACACAGACAGGGGATTTGGCAGGAGACAAAGCTCCTTACTTACAGCAGGGAGTGCTGATGGGAAGGGGCGAGGCAGAGAGCGTGATGCTGAGCCCCCTCCTGCGGGATTAATGGCCGAAACAGCGTGCCAGGTCTTCTGGAGGTCTATTTGCATCCCTGCAACAGGTGACACCAGCATGGGAGGGGAATGGTGCAAATCTGACCCATGTCAGCTGACCTGACAGTAGTAGCTTAGTTGGGAGGAGCAAGCCCAAGTGGAGGCGTGTGAGAAAAGTTAGGAGAAAAGTCCCAATGGGGAGAAGAGGGATGAACCTCAGGTGACAGTGCCCCAAGGAACAACCCCAAACGACAACTGGATCCATCTGCAAATTCATCTTCTCAGGCAGGGGTTTTTTGAACAGTTTTTTCCATTCTTCCCTTCTTCCCAAGTTTAAAATGTCATTGGTATGGTTCTTAGTACCTCCTATAGCATCTCCACGGTATGTTACACTGCCTTTGATGTATCTCACGTGCAGAGCACATCCCAGAGAGTGGGAGGGGGGAGAGCTGCAAGAGCAGTGCGCAATGTGCACAAAGGCTGTCTCTCAAGAAGTTATCTACACTGAGAAAGGTAAGCAACCTATTTCTAATTATTTTGAATATATAAACAGGATGGATATATATATGTATATGTATATATATATACATATTCTTTTTGCCCATCCATCAGATAAGAGAGAAAAGCAAGTAACATAGAGATCATAGACTCATTGAGTCGTTTGAGTTGGAAGGGACACTTAAAGGCCATCCTGTCCAACTCCCCTGCAATGAACAGGGACACCCACAGCTAGATCAGAGTGCTCAGAATCCCATCCAGCCTGACCCTGAGTGTCTCCAGGGATGGGGCACCCACCTCAGCTCTGAGCAACATGCTCCACTGCCTTACCATACTTAAAGGCAGAGCTGGGTGACATGGTCCTGCTGTGTCATATAAAAATGGGGTGTTGCTGGGCACTGTTGGCTGGGGATGAGGGTGGCGAGTGCTGGAGGCCTGGGGACATCCTAGCCTCTCCTAAGTCCCATTGGTTATGCAACCAGCATGTTCAAGGAGGCACAAGCAGAGCTGAGTGCTATAAGGCATTCTGCTGCAAAGCATCACAGGTTTGCAAGTAGATTCTCATCAGAATGGAGAGGTATTTGTTTAGTTAGCACCTTTGTAACACAGGCTTGGCTGGAAGAGGTATGCATGGCAGGTGGCTGAGCATGCATCTGGGCTCCAGGGACACAACCTTAGGAATCAGTTCACGGCATCTTCATTGCTCCTGCAGGAGTGGCCACAAAATGCTCTCTGATGTGGCACTGAGCAGCTCTCAGCTTTGGTAGGAGTTCTGGCTGCATAGCATGGAGCCCTGGAGATGAGTCTTGCACCAAACAGAGTGGCCACATCCTCCCAACCAGCTGTGGGTACTGCATTCCAGAGCTGCAGGGTAGGAGCAGCCGGGTCACCTTGCCCTAGGGCTGTGGGCAATGAGGCAAAGCACTGCCTGCGGGCTTGGTGGTTAGTGGAAAGGTTCTAAATAGGACACAGGCCTGTTGTTATCTTGCTTATACTCATCACTGAGGAGTTCAGCTGAGTGCTGAGCAGCTAAGAAGTTGGTAGGGTTCACATTGTACTCTCCCCAAGTACAAGCCCAAGTACAAGAGCAGGTCTCAGTGGTCTCACTCATATGTCTTGGGTTTATTTCCAAAGTGCAGTTCAGAGATAATGTCATCAGCACCCAAGTCATCTCATGGGCTTCAGTGGTGCACAAATTGGACATCTGGTCCAAGGTAGTGGCACTGGTGACAAGAAAGAGGCAGGGGCAGAGGGCTTTTTATGGACTCCCAGAAGACACAGAAAATCCCAAAGAATTTGGCAAAGCATGTGGCAAGTCAGATCTCGCTTCCTAACCGGGCCTTTCTGCGGGGAGCTAGGACCGGCAGCAGCTCTCCTGGGCCATAGGCAGCTCCGGCACCGGTACCTTCCACCCTGCAGACCGAGGCAGGCCCTGCTGCAGCAGATTGATGGGTGCCTGGTGAGAACATCCTGCTGATAGGCCGAGAACAAAACGCAAACAGGGAGAAATGACAGCTGCTCCTGCAGCTTTTCTATCATCGCTGCCGATAGCGGCACGGCGCCTGCAGCTCTGCGATTGATGCGTCCCCAGGGATGCCGGGAGCATGGATGCCACAATCAGGGAGGATAAAAGAATCGCTGCCGGGACCCAGAGGAGACTTCGGATCCTTATCAGGAACAAGAAGGACATCAATCTGGTGCCAGCATGAGGCTGACAGATGCAGTCCATGTGCTCTGCAGCAGCACGGGCATGGCACATGCTGCTGCCCTGTCCTTGTCCCCTCTCCGTCCCAGCCACCCAGTGCTGGGTAGCAGCTAGAAGAAAGGGCAAACAGGCAAGGATTTGTGTGAATTTTCCTGGTTGTGTGGTACTACTCCTGATGAGTGGTAGATAAATCACAAGGCTTATAATGCAGTCATGAGCTCTGATTTTTACAGCAGAAGAGGCGTTTTGTTTGCCTTGGTGCATACACGTACGTGCCCGAGCACATGCACCTCCACAGGGGAAACTATTCCAATTGAGTTAAGCATGGCAAGGCCTTGCTACAGCGTGAGGCCAGCACTAATGCCAGGTAAAGAGTGCTAATTAGTTTAGAAGCAAAGCCCAGCAGCAGTTTTCAACTTCGTCTCGAGGAAACTGCATTGTGACCATTTAAATCTCCACTGCTGCTGCCCTCTGGAGAGCACTGGCAATTTTTCTCTCTCCCTTGGAATAATGTTTGTCTCTATGACTTTGTCTTGCATCCATCCTTCATCTGATGGAGGGCTACTCCAGCACTTGAGCAGGAGAGGAGGTGCTTGGGATCCAGAGCACACAGCTCATCCATTTGTGGCCCAAACATGGTAGGGAAGAAAGTGAGGGAGATGGTAGCATGTCTCCTAACACTTTGGGGCCTCATTGAGGGTGGATTTCACAATTATCGTAGGATCATAGAAGGGATTAGGTTGGAAGGGACCTGAAAGATCATCCAGCCCCAACCCTGTGCTCTGGGCAGCTGCCACCCACCAACCTGGTCTTGAACACTTCTGGGGATGAGGCACCCACAGCTGTCTGTGCCAGTGCCTCACCCTCTCTCCTGTTAAGGCTGCTGTCTCCTTAGGATGTGGACTGCTCCCACTGGCAGGGAGGTGCCTATTAAGGATGTGAGCAGGGCAGCTGAAGGTGCCCTCTGTGCCTGCTCCCAGCTCCTGTTCACCAGCTGCAATTCCTGGCAGGAGATCTCCATCTGAAAGTGGGCCAAAAGCCATGGGCAGGTAATTGCTAAAGCAAGCAGGGATGCGTTAATTGAGACAACTACAGCCAGCAATGTGCTCCCAGTTAAGTCCTGGCTCTGCTGCAGCCGCTGGGCAAGCACTGTGCATCCCTGTGTCCCCTCTGTGCCATGCCTTGCTGTATGGGCACAGGGCAGTGTCACCTCCCACAGGGACATGGGGACACCCTGGTGCTAGGAGAGGACGGGCTGGGCTGGAGGCTCACCCTGCTGCACCCCGTGGCAAGGAGCAGGGAGGGGTGGGATGTGGCTGTTATGGCAACGGCAGCTCTGGAGATGAAGGGAAGGGGAAAGGCATGCTTTAACGCATGTTTCCATGGCAACAACCATCTTCAAAGACCAGGATAAAAGAATATATATTTTTTTAAATAGAGGAGGTTTCCATAGAAGGAGCGCCTCTGTGGATGTCTGGAAGGTGATCCAGGGGCCTGGGATCCCCCTGCAGGGGATGGGACTTGGCCTTGCAGGGCAGACAGTGGGCTGTGTAGTTCAGGGGCTGTAGGGTGCCGCCTTCCTCCCCTAAATACTTTGTCTCACTTCAGTTTATAGGAGAGAGAGGAAGTTCTTTTAATATAACATACCCGGCGTGAGATTAAGAAACAACGGTTCAAATGTTGGTCCAACCAGTTTATTATAAATCCTAATCAGGGAGACGGGGAAGGGAAGGAGGGCGATAGAAAAGAGAGGAAAGAAGCAAGAATCACGTAAAGTGGGGATAGTCACCACCAGGAGCCAGCAGCGGTCCCGTTGCAGGACGTTTTTAAGGTCCAAAGCAGAAGCAGCAGGGGGGGAGAACAGCAGCGGCGTGGCCGGCCTTGGGCAGCAAGCAGGTAGCAGGAAGAAGTCGCAGAGCCGATCCGGGAGGAAGCAGCAGGACTCAGGTAGCAGGCCCAGGAGAGTCCGTCAGCATGCAGGAATTTCATAGTGAGGAATCTGATGGCAGACACCTTTGTTCTTCTTCAGCATGCTGGTAGAGCGCAGAGCAAGTCCAGGAGGGAGGGAGGCAGGTCGTGAGGCTTCTCATGTCAGAAATCTCTTCTTCTTCATGAGGAATCTGTTGCCAGAAAACCTCTCCTCATGGTTGTTGATCCCTCTTTTATCCTCCTTTTTTTTTCCTGCCTACGAGACATCCCTGGGTGCTTGAGCAAGAGTCATGCGAGTACCCCCTGAGATGGCCATCTTCCTTGAGATAAGTCCACACAAAAGACCGCTCCATGGCCATTAAGCTGCGGCTTATCTCTCTCTCACTGCCCCTGGCCTTGTCAACGTCTGTGTCCCTCAGACAAAGGATTTCTCAACCCTTGCCCAGAACTTGCTCAGACTTGTCTATCTGTGTCCCCAGCAAGCTTTGAGACAATGATGTAAAAGAATAATCTCTTATACCACCCCGTGACTCAAAGGTTGCTTTAAAACGGGACACAGATTTTCCATGATGGTGAGAAAAAGATAGCAAGCATAAAGGTAAAGGAGGGAAGGGGGCAGGGAATCAAATGTTTCATACAATCATTACAAAACATTTTCCAGGCTTGGCCCTGATGTGCTTGACTTCCCCATCAGTAGAGGAGCTTACAAAGTACATAGATGATACAACACATTGTATAAAACATGGAACCATACAAGAAACAAACATAAGAGTTGCAACAGCACACAATATCAGCTTACCACAGACATCCTCTTTTCTCTGGGTCTGTGCTCAGTACACCACAGCCTGCAACCTGCGCACTGGAGAGCACACTTTTGGCCACAGCCACTGCCCTCATATTGCAGCATTGCAGCAGAGCTTGGCCTCTCACAGCATAATTGCTGGGAGATGAATTGGAAAGGACAATCGGAAAGGCAGAGTGCATTTAGGGACCTGGGTGAAGTGCATGCAGAACACTGCATGACCAAAGCAGCACAGGCTGGAGCACTGCAAGTGCTTGGGGGATGTGGCGGGTTTTTTCTCTAGATATGAGGCAGCAGGACAGAACAGTCCCATAGGTGCATCAGGGTGATGATGCTGGGTATTTCGGTTGATGCCTTCTCTGCGTCTCAGGCAGGGAGTGAGCTGAGGACAAGACTCAGAGCCTGCAGTGGGATGTTGGCAGGATGCAGCCTGCTCCATGCACCGCTCGCTTCCCACAGCCTGCAGTGTCAACAACCACAGCAAGATCACAGCCATTGCTTTGGTTCAGCAAGGGTGTTCAGCAGCAGCAGGACTGTCTTCTGTCCCTCGGCTTGTGCTGGGGCAGACTGCTGAGCAGTATGGGATCTTCGCCCACCTGCATCCACTGCCTCCAAAGCACCCCCAACTAATATTGGCAGCGTGGTCTCCATGCTAACCATTAACAGCCAAGGCCCCAAGTGTTCCCTGGCAAGCTTGACCTAAATTCGGCAACAAGGTTTGTTCTGCGGCTTGCGCTGCAGCGGATGGGAGAGTCTGCAGAGGCTGTGGGGAAAAACAAACCTTGAAAAGGGGAAGCCTGGATTGAATCAAATCTGGATCACATCACAGCTTTCTCTTCTACGTTTCTTTAATTGGAAGAATGAGCAGTTCAAAATTGGTTTATTGTTCCCAGCCCCATCTTTTTCAGTTTCTGACATAGCAGGGGTTGCTATCTCAATCAGCCGTGTTGGCTGTGTGGGGAAATTCTGGCTGCTGTGATTTCTGCAAGCTGGGAAAGGGCTAGGCAATATTTTATTGGGTTTCAGAGTTAAAGCTCATCGTCTTTGGAGGGTATACACTGGTCTGATTTGGGCTATTGCAGTGCAACTCAGTACGCAAAAAAAGTGGCTTCAGCAAGTTCCTGTCTTAGGGAACAAGAAAAGAGCCAGGGCTCAATGACAACAAGCTAAACAGGTCTGCATACATGTGCCTTTAACTACCCTAACCTCCAGAGGACTCGGCAATGATATGCTTAATCCTGGGTGTTTGGCCAGCTCTTAACTTTGTTAGGCAGCTCCCTGGAGGGAGAACAAAGCTGCTCACATATGCACAGGTCTGAGCCGCTGGCGGTGCTCCAGAAAACACTCCTCTCTGCTGCTGGAGAAGGATGCTCTGTGAGGCTGTGCTTGTGCTGATTCAGTCATGTCCCCAGGAGGGATTAATGCTCAGCAGAGCTGACCTGGCACAGGAAAGGAAAGGGAATTGCTGCTCTTTCATGGAGAGAGCCAGGGGGGCTGCTGGCTTTAGGTGTGGCAGGATGAAAGCTGAGAGCTTCTGGTGTGGCCCTACACTCTGGACAAGATGGGTGCTCTGGCAGCCTCCTGGGTTGGCATCACATGGCTCCGGTCTGAAAAGCTGACCTCATCCCAAATGCAGACAATGAAGGCAAAGCAAAGAGAAAGCAGAGTCACCCTTCAGTTTCCCTATCTGACCTAGCCATAAAAACTCAATTTGAAGGCAGCACTAGGGAAGTAAGATATCGTTTATCAGGAGCGACAGATCCAATCTATAAATTAGCATGCCCAGCTGGGAGTCAGGAGGCAGAGATATCTATCAATTCTCCCTGGCAGGTGGACACAGGCACACAAATTTGGTCAACTCCCAGAGCAGCACTGGTCTCCAGCAGGTCTGAGGACCCAGAAGTACTCTGAGGGCAGTGCCAGTGACAGGAACATGACAGAGAAGAGCCCCGCACACAGGCACTGCTCCTTGCCCTCTGCTCTTCTCCACTCCACTGTGACACAGTGGTAAGAGGCCCCCAAAAGAACAGGGTTGCTTCTCAATCCCAAGACATAGGATATTTTTAAATGCTCCATCAAAGCATTCAGTACACGATCAGTTGCAAAACTGCAGCGGTCCATCAGGGAAAAGCTGGCTATTTTAAGATTTACATCTATACAGCTCGCCTCCACCTTCTGAAAATAAAGGTTAAACCATAGAAATAATGTCTATAAGATCTACACAAACATAACCAAAGATGCACACAAATTGCTGCTTATTTCCCAGCCCCAGTGACTTTTGGTGATAATTGGCACAATTGTATGGAGAGAGCTTCCAGAAAGGGAACAGCACCAAAACAGTAGGGCATAGGAGATGCCACCAAGAAGACTGTTAGAGGTTCCCATAAATAAGATCCCACAAAGACAGCAGGTACCACCAGCCTTTATAGGGCTATAAAACACCCCCAGCTGCCACGAGGGCTGGAAGGGATGGGTGAGGAATCTCATTTTCCAGGATTTAAAGCAGGTGAGAGAGTTATCAATGTGTGTTTTTAATAGCAATTAAGGCTGCCATTCAGAAGCACTTAAGCTTTAGCTGGTGAAGGCTCCAACCGTGTGCCAGCACTGCCCTCTAGTGTTACTCGTGCCACTTGGTTCCGCCAGAGCCCAAAATGCAGCTCCTGACAGCGCTCGTTGCCACCTTATCGGCCGGGCTGCACGTTATCAGCTGAAAAGCTTCCTTATAAGTAGGTCACGTAACTGATGCGGGAAGGGGAGAGTTTTCGGGGGCAGTAACACCTGTCTTGTTGTAACGTAACGTACAGCAGGGTGTAAAGACTGTCTTGTGCGTATAGGGAAGTCAATTGCTGCTGCTATAGCATAATAAATTTACTCTATAAGGAAGCTAAATACATTTAACTTCTGAAAGCCTAAGTTAAGCAGTAACTGCGGCCTCCCGTAAGTGCCAGCTTGTGGAAACCTCAGTAAACAGTAACAGGAGCCAGAGGGTGAAATCTTGAAGTAGGCAGGCAGCTGGTAGGCATGGAAAACATGCGTTATTCAGAGGGAGATACCCCGCCATTAGAGTCCCACTGAATTTCCACACCCCTGGGCACAGTTTTAAATAAGGTGGATGTCTTATGTTTGGGAGCCTGGCCCACACAGCCACAATGGCCCCAGCTCTCGTGACCGATTTATTAGCACCTTCCTCTGCCATCTCAGAAGCACCTCTGCCCTGAAGTACGGGCAGGCAGGCAGAGCTCTGGCACAGTAACGCTGCCAGACAGCTTTCCACCCAGGCAAGCCGCTATTCAAAGCACTTGTCAAAAGCATTGCCATGCTGCAGATGAGCTCTGCCTGCGGAGATTGACCAGCTCAGCTATCACAGAACTGCGTGATTATTGGACAATAAATCACTTTTATTTTGGAAAACACTGTCAGCACTGGGGAGTTATACTGTCAGAGCTGAGATAGCTGTTCTGGTCAATTTTCCCATGCGGACGTGCCATACATGTACTATAAGTCTGGAGAATCATCTCCTGAGAGAAGCAATGAACACTTTATTGATTGGGATATTTCAAACTCACACGGGACAAAGCAATCTTCCCCGTGCTGAAGGAACAGACAGCATGTGACTGAGGGCTGGGTCTTCTTTTTTCCATTTCTAATTTCTGTGCTTAGTTTGGAGAAAATAGCTTGAGCAAAATGCAAAGGAAAAAAGATCTCTATCTGGCCCTAGCAGTGTCAAACTTGCTTCATCATTGGTAGGAAAGGTATCTTTTAAATTCAAGATATGTGCAGTACTGAAACCACGTGCATGTGTAAGAGAGCAGAGCTGCTGGGAGGGCAGTTAATACCACAGACCTTGCCTTGGAAATCACTAGGAATTGTGCTTTCTGTGGGTAGCAGCCCCAGGTCAGCCAACACGAGGTCCTCCAGCAGTGGCTGCTGAACTGAGGGGTCGGTACTGTACACTGAGCTCAGGGCTGCCTCCCATTGCCACATGCATTCCGTCACTGAATTCAGCAGATTGATTGTTCAGCAGCATGAATTTGCAACACGATGGAGGCTTTGGTATTGAACTGGCTCCTTTGTTACCAAGCCCTGTTTAGAGAAGGCGGGACACGTTGGCAGATGGGCACAGGCAAATGGGAGCTTTATGCCCGGTGCAATGACCCGGAGCTGTGGGACAGTCCCTTCAGCCTACACCCACCCCTCTGAAGCAGTGCGTTCCTGCATGCTTGCATTGCAGCAGTGGGTGCAGAGTTCAGCACCACCCACATGCAAGTCACGCAGCAGTGAACAGCACCGGCAGCGACATTTTTATGCTTAGATTTACACGTTGGCAAGGCAGGAAGAGCAATAAAGCAGCCAGAACTTCCCTGTGCTGCCTTTATGAGCTGTGTGCAGATGTCACCGCGCCTACTTCAGTCAGGTTGTACCAGGAAGGTTTTATTTACCTCCACACAATGAGAATTTTATGTCTGCAAGTAAGACAGGCACGGGAGGGATGCTGACAGGAGACAGCATGGCTGGTGTTATTCCTGGCATTGCTATCTGCAGCTCCTTAGTGCTCGGGGGCCTGCATCCCGCGCTGGGGAGAGGAGCTGCCTAAGAGGTGGGGAGGGGAATGGGTACATAAGGCCTTTATTTCCCATAGTAGAATATGTAGGCCAAGAAGCCTATAGGTGTTATGAGCTACGAAATAAGTAATTTGTGCCTGAATAATCCCCCAATAAAAGAGAAGAGCTGCCCTCGTGTGATGTGGCACCTCTTGAGCAGAACAGGCGGCAGGAAAGGCAAGCGGGAGGAAACAACCCCCAACAAAGCACCGGGAAGTCTATAAAAAGCGTGTGGAGCACAGAAACTGTCGTGCTGCGGTCTTAAAAAAAGCACGATCCGGCTGAGCACCGGCACAGGCTGCCCAGGGAGGCTGTCGCTCCGCTCCGCGGAGATGCCCGGCGCCGGCCGTCCCGTTCCGTCTGGCTGGAGGGGGTTGGACGGACGGACTCACGCCCGCCGCCACTCCCCCGCCGGGCGCTCCCGTGATGGCGGCGCGGCCTGCAGTCCGGGGAGGCGGCGAGCGGCGCCCGCGGGGCGTGAATAAAGCGCGGCGGGCGGGGCCGCGGCGCTCCGGGAAGCGCGGGGCCGGCGGCGGCAGCGGAGGCGGCGGTCGGAGCGGCGGGTGAGCAGGGCCGGCGGCGGCGGGAGGCGGCGCGGGGCCGGGCGGGCCGGGCTGACGGCCCGCGGCCGCCATGAGCAGATCGCAGCTGACGCGGACCGGGATCCTGCGGATGGCGCTGGGCGGTGCCGCCGACCCGCTGCTGCCGGCGGAGGATGGCGGGGGCCGGCGGACGCCTTTCTTGCTGCGGGCCCTGCGCATCGCCCTGGTGGTCAGCCTCTACTGGTTCGTCTCCATCACCATGGTGTTCCTCAACAAGTACCTGCTGGACAGCCCCTCGCTGCGCCTCGACGCCCCGCTCTTCGTCACCTTCTTCCAGTGCGCCGTGACGGCCGCCCTGTGCCTCGGTCTCAGCCTGGGGGCCGCCTGTGGGCCCTGTGCCGCGCTGCCCGCCCTGCGCCTCGACCCCAAGGTGTCCCGCAGCGTCCTGCCCCTCTCCATCGTCTTCATCGGCATGGTCACCTCCAACAACCTCTGCCTCAAGCACGTCGGCGTGGCCTTCTACAACGTGGGGCGCTCGCTCACCACTGTCTTCAACGTGCTGCTCTCCTATTTGCTCCTCAAGCAGACTACCTCCCTCTACGCCCTCCTGGCCTGTGGCATCATCATCGGTGAGTGGGAACAGGCCTGCACCTGCTCCATGTTTGCCCCGAAACCTCAGAGAGCCTGAGGAGATGCTCCTGAGGTCAGGCAGGTGGTCAGAGGGGAACCCAGTTAACGGGACCGCGGTGTCTCCTTCTGGGCTGCAGCACGTAGATGTACCACTGCGCCCAGTGGAGTTAACACCCACTGAAAGGTCCTTGGTTGCTCTATTGACACTTCAGTTCTTGTACCTGCAAGACAGCAGAATGCTAGGTTTCCACTTCCCTGCTGAGGGCTTCCTACCTGCTTTTTACAAGCGTTGCTTAGCTCTTGGTAGGCAGAGCACTGCTAAGTGAGCTGCATTGGCAGCTTCCTGAAGGTGGGTGGTGATCTTGTGGGATGGTCAGGCTTGGTAGTGTTTTTCTGGCTGAAGGCTCAGAGCTGGAAGCTGAATCCAAACTCTGAACCAAACAGAACCAGGCTTCTTGGAAAGTTATCCCCACATGTGCAACTGCTTCTGGATAAGATGAGGTAACTGGAGGGCTCTTTCCTTGCCCTGCCCTAGGCAGTCTGTCTCACGTGTCTGTAGCACATAGGTAACTTGTTAGGAAATTACTCTTCCTTCTCTCTTAAAAAGTAGATAGTCATTAGTACTTAAATGAAGCTTCATTGCCTTCGCTTAGTACCATTTCTTTTCTGCAAAGGCCACAGGAAAAACTACTTGTTTTCTCCCTGTTTTCAAGTGAATGTTAATAATTAACTTTGAAAACAATATCAGTATTTATCTAAACTGCCAGCACTGTTGGGACCATACAATACAGAATGCCAATTCTAATAGGATTAGTTAGTCAAATCAAGTGTAAAGCACCACCAGAAAATCTGGTTGTGTGGTAAGAACGTAGGGCAGGGCATTGACTGGCTTAGTGGGAATTGCTCGCAGTCTGCTGTTCCAAAGGCTCAGTAAAGCCAAAAGCTGCCTTCCATGTGGGGCCATTCAACGTCAGGGATGGTGAGATGTTGAATTCCATCTAGTTCCTGATGAACATGTGTTCATGCTGATGCTTAGACAAGCAGATGGATTTCAATAAGACAAAATAAGTTCCCCTCTCCAGAAGAGGTGAACAGGGGGCCACTCTGGCTGACCAGCTATTGGCTTTCCCCCCCACGTGATGCAAGCAGTTGGCTCCACCTGGTCTAACGTTCAGGTGTTCCCCAAGTCTGTGGTGCTTGCCAGCCCTTTCAGGTTACTTTAAAGCTCAATCTCCCAGCTCCTCCTTCTGCAATAGGTGCATTGCCTGTATGCCTGCCAGCACAGCCAGGCACCCTCTGTGCCCTGACACAGAGTTCTTCCTGTCTTCTTCCTATGTATTGAACTTGGGCTTAGCTTAAATCATGTGTAGGCTGCTTTGCAGGCAGCTTCCCACATGGCTCCCAATACGAAGCAGCCAATGCAAAGGCATTGCAGTACTCCATCAATAGGTGTTCTCCCTGTTTGTATTCTGTTGATAAGGTGGATAGGGAGAAGTCTCTCTCTGCCCTGGAGCCTCTATCTCCTATTTCAGAGATGGCTAAAGAGTGAGCATCAAAGTTTAATGCAGTGAAGATCTTTCTGCCTTACAATATCTTTTTGATCGAGTTCTTTAGTGTTACACCCATATGTAATACTTTCCATCTCTCCATGACCTATCTTTCTGTTATTGCTAACAATGCAGCAAATCCTGGGTGGGCTGTGAGACTTTTTTTCTAATTTTTTTTTAAACTTTTAGGATGGGAGGAATGTGTCACTATGTGTCCAGATTGCTGTCTTTTCAATTAAGATCATTTGGTCTCCTTCTGAAAGTGACCTATATACAAAGAATAGCTTTAGCTTTTGTTCTCAGCTTTTTGCAGTAATAGTTTCTGAGCTTTTGCTGCCATCTCAGTGTGGGAATCAGTCCTCTGAGACCAACGGATAGCACAATTAATTACCTGCACTCCTAAAATAAATCTTCCCAGGACAGTAATCATGACACCTTTGTGGGTTAACGTAATAGAAAGGGGAAGCCTTCAAGCCTGTCTCTGCTTGTGGCTGTGGTTTTCAAGTATAAGGTAGATGATGAATCGCTGACTGTATGTTTTGAGTCCTTTGGCAGTTCAGATGATGCCTGATTTCTTTGATTGCAGGTGGCTTCTGGCTGGGTGTTGACCAGGAAGGAGCAGAGGGCACTCTATCATGGACAGGTATAATCTTTGGGATCTTAGCAAGCCTGTGTGTCTCACTCAATGCCATCTACACCAAGAAAGTGCTGCCTGTGGTGGATGGTAGCATCTGGCACCTGACCTTCTACAACAACATGAATGCTTGTGTCCTGTTCCTCCCACTCATGATGATCACGGGCGAGTTCCACACCCTCTACCACTTTGACAAGCTGGGGAGCCCCAGCTTTTGGGGTATGATGACCCTGGGGGGAGTGTTTGGCTTCGCCATTGGGTATGTGACTGGACTGCAGATCAAGTTTACCAGCCCGCTCACCCACAACGTCTCCGGGACAGCCAAGGCCTGCGCCCAAACAGTTCTGGCCGTTGTCTACTTTGAGGAGACCAAGAGCTTATTGTGGTGGACCAGTAACTTGATGGTTCTGGGGGGTTCCTTTGCCTACACGTGGGTAAAAGGGCTGGAGATGAGAAAAGCACAAGAGGATCCTAATCTCAAAAGCAGTGAAAAAAATGAGACTGGTGTGTAGGAAGGTCCAGCCCGCACCTCTGTTTCTGCACCTAGGGAGTTAACTTTCAGTACTCCTTCCTGGGGAGAAGAGCAAGGAGAGGAAGAAAATTCACCTGCAGTGAATGGGGAGCTGTGCCAGGAATGAGAGCCAAAGACCTAACTGAATTATGTTTTATCCACAGGATTTTCCCATCTCAGAGGCAGGGTGAGAGCATGTGTTCTTGAGAATTATCAGGTTGGGGTTTTTTGTGGTCATTTTGTAAAATGGATATTGCTATTGACCTAGTCTGAGTAATTTCTGTCTCGGGGTGGGAGTTGGGGGGCATGGGCATATAGTGGACAAAGAATGGGGAGGGAGTTTTGTGTAGTTGGGAGTCTAGAATGAATTAAGGGACTGAAGTTACAAAATCCTGAACCTCCATGTGTGGGAGGACCAGGTAGCCAAGCTGTTGGGGATAGTTTCCTGTAAACTCTTCTGCTGCGCGTGCGCACAAACACACACACACAAAGCAAACGGCAATAGCAGTTCTTATTGCCTAGTTCAATGCCAAGGACTGGAAATTCCCTCCCTTCTGATTCTCTACAAGCTGGAGACACAACAGTGCCTCTCAATCCTCTTTCCCAGAGCCAGTATCTCATCCTGCAGAGGTCTATACTGCCTGTTTCTCATAAATGGTTTCTTACTTGGGGAATTACGTTCAGAAGCAGGGGTGAAACTTCTCATTCCCTCCATGTCTTTTCCTGAGAGGGAGAGCATGTCTCTGGAGTGACCGGCCTTATATCAGTCCTGTGAGACAGAATGATAGCACGGTGAGTTATCTGTGCTACTCTTGCAGAGGAGCAAGGGTGGAATCTGCCTTTCTCAGTAGTGAGGTAGAGAGTCGTTGCCCACTGTGCTTCCTTCGGAAGGATGTGCACCGCGCCATCTTTGGTGTTTGCGTTTCGGTTATCCCCTTATTTACTTCGGCGAACCCTTTGCTAAAAATAACAACTTTGGAATGTCGCATTTTGTAATCCCTAAATCCAGCCCAATAAAATCCGGGTCTATCTCTGCGTCCGTTCGTGTTGGGGTTGTGGGAGGGGCGGGCGAGGGGGCGGCTCTCACCCGGCGCGGCCGTAAGGGGGCGCCATAACACTGGGCCACTGCCTCCTCGCCCTGCCCCCCTCCGGGACCGCCCCATCGCAATCACGGCGGGGCGGTCCCGGGGCGGGTGAGGCGAGGCGAGGCGGCCGCCGTGGTTGCCCGTGATGGCGGCGGCCCCGTCCCCGCCGCGCGGCTTCTGCCGCTCCGTACACTGGTTCCGCCGCGGGCTGCGGCTCCACGATAACCCGGCGCTACAGGCGGCTCTGAGGGGCGCCGCCTCCCTCCGCTGCATTTACATCCTGGACCCGTGGTTCGCCGCCTCCTCGGCCGTGGGCATCAACCGCTGGCGGTGAGCGGGGGGCTGGGGTTGCAGGGAGATCCGCGCTGGCGGTGCGGGAGGCTGCCGGGAACTTTATGTAACATTATTAGACTTCCCTTAAGCCGGCTGCGCCTCCCCGCCTCCGTCTCTGGTTCGTGGGGGGGTGCGCTGGCCCCGCTGCGTGGTCAAGCCGTCCGCTTCTTCCCTCTGAACGTGGGCAAACGTTTGGGGTGAGTCACGGCTGTGCAGAAAGCGTGCGTACCCGGCAGGCAGTGCCATTACATAACGCTGCCGTGCGGAGTCTCGCTGCCCCAGCCTTTGGAAATCCCGAGGCAGGTAGGGGTTCACCTCTGCGAGGCTGCCCGGCGCGTGGGTGAGCACATCTCTGCCCTCGTGTCACCCAGCGGGTGCTGGACGGGGCGCCCACCTGGCTGGAAATCCTCCTAAGCGCTCCGCCGTGTCACGTGGCCACGCGTCAGGCTGGGGAAGCCGTGGCTGTCGCTGGCTGCTAGCCTGGCTGCGGCTGAGGGCTGCTGGGGGGCCGCTTCCCTGGCATTTCTAGAAGGACTGGAAGGCCGGCGATGTGCAGCAGTCACCGCAGCGCAGGTGTTCTAATCACAGAAATTGGTTCATCGTGTTACTGTTGTAGCACGAATTGCTCTGTCCATAGGGCAGGCTTTCAAGCGGCAGCAGCAGGCAGAAGTGCTGTTTGTGTTCTGCTGACATTGCTCGTCTAGGAGAGCCAGAGCAATGCTCCCAACAGAGCAGTTTCTTAGACAAAGCCACCTTCACTTGCAGGTGTGTACCTACTGCAAATGACAGGAGTTAGTGCCACTGGGCTGCTGGGTAGAAGTGTCTTAGCAAACTGCTTGTGTTTACTGCAGTCCTCTTGTTTCTCAAAACGAACCCTGACTTAGTGTTGCTATTTTTTTTCATTTACTTGTATTCTGAGGTCTGTTCTTCAAAGTGAATGTTTACTTTCTACCTAGCCTCCAGAAGTGTATCGTGTTGAAAATCCCTTATTACTTAATTGCATATCATATGTAAGCCATATAGGCTTGTAACCCATGTTTAATCTTCAGAACACCTTGGAAGGGTGCTATTCCTATTTAACAGATGGGAGGTAGACGGGGAGTAGGGGAGTAGTTACTTCTGGTTATCCAAACCTGCTTCTGGGACTTGTGTGCTTTGGTGCTTGGCCTTTGTTGTCCTAAACCCTCAGCCTTCTCTTTCAAGAAGTGCAAAGGGATCTCGTTCTACCACAGACCTTGCAATTCCCATTACTGCAATACAGCTGAGCAGAGAGCTGGCCTGTCCTGTTTGCAGGCAGCTGTAGGTTAGCCTTCCTCTTAACCGTAATTTTAAGAGAGCTGATGCAGATACCCGTGTCTTCCAGGTCACACTGCCCAGTGGGCACATAGGATTGGGGAGAGGCAGAGGTCGGCAGAAACAGTTATCAAGGGCTGTGAGTTTCCCAGCAGCGCCACGTGCTGTTGCAGAGATTAAAGTTTTAAATCCGGTGTCTTTCACAGGGGTAAAACAAACTGGGGTTAAGATGTATGCTAGTGGAGGCAAGAACTGTACAGATGAAGTTGTTTCGTAGCAAAATGGAGGATCAGTAAGCTGCAGCGTTAAGAATTTAAAGGCATAAATGCAAAAAGCACTTTAAATGCCTTTTGATACTTATGGGGTGGGAGGAGATAGTTGATTGTCTTGGCATGCTTTCATCTTTGCTTCTCTGTGGTGCAAGATGAACTGCAGTTCTGTTTGTTTGCAGCCGTTCTAAGTACAGATGGCTCTTGCCTTGGGAGGTCTTGGTGCTCAGTTTCTTGCTATTGGTGAGCTAGGAGTGTATGTTTCTCTGCTGTGAGTGTACATTGCTCTGCCGTATCCTTTCCTATTCTGAGCCAGAACTGTAAAACTTGCACAGTTCCTGCAGCAATCCTTGGCGTATTGTATTGATATCTTTCTACTTCAAATGCAAAATTCCCCCTGTTCAGAATCCAAGGAGGAGTATGAATTACATGATCTATGCTCTTTTCCACTCAGATGATACAATGTGGGGAAAGTAATTGGCGGGGGGTACTCACTGCTCTGAGAGAGCATGGAGCAGAAAAGAGGAAAGAAGGAAAAAATCCTGGAAAGTTTTTATCTGGCTGAGCAGAACTTGCATAAGAATGGTAGGGAGCTGGCTGGTGCAGCAGTCTCATAACTGTAGACAAATGAGGGATGAATAAGAAGTCTTGCTTTTTTGTTGTTGTTGTTTTGTTTTTTTTCCCCTCTAACTTTCAGTTTGATTGTTGGTGCAGATTTGTTGGAGTCCACACAGAGCTTTCTCACTTGTCTTTGGCTGTAGCCAGTCTGATGGTAACTGCTCTTTTTCCTTCTCTGCAGATTTTTGCTCCAGTCTCTGGAAGATCTGGACAACAGTTTAAGGAAACTCAACTCTCGGCTGTTTGTGGTGCGAGGACAGCCAACAGATGTCTTCCCAAGACTTTTTAAAGTAAGAGAATACGCTACTTTTCTTAAGTGCAGTGAGGAAAACTAATGTCCCATTGTTGGAGATCACTTGGCTTCTTGTTACCTTCAGTGCTATCCATTATGGCAAGCTTAGGAGCTGTACATACTCTTGTACTCAACTTACAAAAAATGAGTAGAGTGTAACCCACTGCTGAGTGCCTGTACTTCTCTTTCTGGATGGTGGCTTTTGACTTTGCTTTTGCACATCAGGTCTCACAGGTCTGCACTGCAGTCCTGCTGCCTTTGCTCAGTAGAACCATCATATCCATATGCCTTTAGAGACGATTGAAAAAAAAATAAGCATATTGATCTGTAGTTGAAATGCAAATAAGGCTTTGTGTTATCATTCAAAATTCAGAAGCTTTTATGTTAGCTGACCTTCCTTGTCTGCTTCCATTCAAGGCTGCAGTTAGACAGCTCCACAGCAAAACACAGCTTGGGTCCAAGCTCCTTGTTGATGTACTGTTTAGGATAATGGAATATGCACTAACCTCTGTGGTTAATGATGGGTTGGTGGGTATGTTTCTAAAGTGATACTTCAGTACTGCAGACTGTGAGACAGGTAAGGTTGGCAAGAGGATCTCCTGGAATATAAAGGTTCCTCAAGCGTTAGAAGTGTATGACTCATTCTTCTCTGTCACGTCCTAACATTGTGTTTGCCATCGTTTTTGAAGCTTTCTGACAGCATTTTTGCTAGAATGACAAAGCTACAGGAAAACAGGGTTCACCGTGGTCTTATAAGCTGTGTTTGTCATGTAGATTGTACTTTATGTGTGGTTTACAGAAGTAGTGCCCCCAAAGCTTGCTGTAGCTCAGCTGCAGAAAAGGAAAGGTAAACTTGAGTCAGTACCCTCCTGCCATATGCTATTCTGATGTATATCTATGTAAGGAAGGCAGTCCTGGGGAGGGAAGTAGTGTATGCAGATCAGAAAGTGCATCAGTGTTTATTTTGGCTTCTTCAGGTTAACACGTGACAGAACCTATGTGCTACTTTCAGCCTTTTTAGAGTCTGGGTTATTTTTATCTTTTGATCTGCAAATAAGTTTGAACTATTAGTAGCCCATACCCTCTTTATTTTAGTTCAAGGATTGGCTACTCACAAGATAAGTGAAACTGTGTGGGAGAAATATACCCACTCTGATCAAAGAAACAAGAAGTAGCTGATAGAGTCTGAGGTTTGGAGGTATGGTTGTGGGATCAGCCGGGCCTAGGTGTTGGTACAATCTCTTCTGACTGGGCCAGTGATTCAGTGGGTATCTTACATGTGCTCTAACAGAGTTGAAAATAATGTTGGTGGGTTTTCTTGTTTTTTGGTTTTTTTTTTTCATGCTACTACAAGGTAAATGTGTGGCATTCATGGGAATTCGGGCCTCTCCAGAGCTGATAAACTGAGCGGCAAATACTGGACAAATGAATGGCAGCAGCTCGTGCTTTGGTCTCAGCTGTTGTGGGGAGTTGGCACATGTGGTAATGCAGCACTTACGTCCAATTAATTTCTGCTCTTGCTGCTGGGAGCTGAGTTGTGTTGTTGGTAACTGTTGCTGCAGTGGCAGTGTGCATGGGTACAGTGAGGCAGGCAGATGAAGTGTACATGTTAGCTCTGCATTGACCTTTGTAGTAGTATGGGACTTCTGTCTCCTGCTGTGGTACATACATATTGTAGTTCTCTATTCTTCCTAATTTTGATTTTAGGATTCGATCTCAGAGTTCAGAAAGGAAGGGAAGCTTGTATGGTTGTTTTTTGCTTCTAAATTCCTATCCCAGTCTTGGGTCTTTGTTTTTAAATGATCGTTAGTGAACTAATAAGATCTGCTCCTTGTGCTCTGTTTGTGTTTCTGATGCCCCTTAGGTCTGGTTCTGAGGTGGAAGAGACCATCCTGTGCTTACAGAGGTGACTCACTGTCTCACTTGGAGACTGGTTCACGTCTTGCTTGTGTGCAGGTTTTTTTAAGTGTCTCTATAGATTTCTGGCTGTGTTTGACTGGAGTGTTTGCTAAACAAATCTGTGGGCTGCTGCTCTGTTTGATGGATGCCTCTGGAGGGTCACTGTGGAAACCATTAAGCAGCTTCTCATAGGATTCATTTTCTGAGGAAAACTAGGCCATAGTCTTTGAGAGGAAACTGTGCACTGCCAAAGCCTGGAAGAGGCAGAGTGCTATTTCATAAGGCCTGTTCTGTGTAGTTTGTAAGAAATCTGTTGCAGGTGTGAAACACAAAGTGGATTTATGGATCTGCTAGGCTAAATAGAAATCCTACCTTTGGAGAGTTAATAGTTTAAATCTGAATTGTAGTATCATAATTACTTTTTGGAGCAGAGAGGTCTGCTAACTTTTCCCAATACCACATTTCTTGCTTTTGGCTTGGGCAGTGGTCTTCTATTATGCAATGGCTTTACAGGGAGACGTGGGAAAAGAATTTAGTGTATTGTCTTTAGTTGATAGTAGTCTGCATGTAATCCTTGCTCAAAAGTTCGTATTTTTGCATTGAAAGACTTCTCTGAAATCCTCTTTTTGCAAATACTGGAATGGGATGGATGGCAGGGCTTCTTTTGGATACAGCCAAACAAGGTGGTGTTAGACCAATCTGTAACCTAAGAACATAAATGGAGAAGAACTCCAGCCTCCTTTGGTGTGGTTTAAACCCAGCTTTTAAGAATTTGCACAGCATTTGCTAGAGCTGATAAGATTATTGGTTCTTCTGTTACTGGTTCTTCTGCCAGGCTTTTTTTTTTTTTTAATCCACAGGAGCCCTCCCTAAGTTCCCAGGACTTGACAGTGGCAATTACAATTTCTAGAATGTAGTAATAGTGCTGTTTAAAAAGGTTTTCTTTTTGATGTCTGCGTGTGTTATTTCTTACAGGAATGGGGAGTCACTCGTCTCACCTTTGAATATGACTCTGAACCTTTTGGCAAGGAGAGAGATGCAGCAATTATCAAACTGGCCAAGGAAGCTGGTGTGGAGGTGGTCGTTGAGAACTCCCACACGCTCTACGACCTGGACAGGTAAGGGCAAAGTGCTGCCTCAGCTGGGATTGCTGTGGCTGGGAAGACTTCGGTCTCCTCATTTACTTTGATTACTGTATGTTGATCTCTGTCATCCCTTGTGAGCCTGGAAGGTGTCAGCAGGATTACTCTGCGCACTCCAGCTTTTGATTAGAGTGCGTCAACATGCTGACAGTGACGTGAATGTATAGAAAGGTGTTGCCTCAGGCTAACTAATCTGTACTTTACTGTCACTTAAGTTGCTCGGCTGTGTCCTGTTGATTGATTTCCTTGGGCATGTCCTGTCTGCGTGGACTGCTTTTTTTCACTTCACTGTATTAAAGGTGTCTGAGCTATCGTCTCAAACAGAATAAAGCAAGGCTTTAACTGATGGATGTGCCAGGACAGCTGGAAGAAGTAGAACAAGGTAGATTGGGACAAACTTACCTTATTCTAAAATCTGGAGGCCTTATCTTTATTGTGCATTTGTTATGGCGAAGTCTTTCCTATATCTTGAGGTTGGTTTATTTATATGTAGGTAAGGTCTTCTTAAGACAATCTTTCAGCTAAGACTGTACAGTATGCATAACATGAACCATGTTTCAGTGCTATTCTTACAGATTGGTTTCTTATTTTTCCTTCAGATGACTTCTATCAGTAATGTTGAATGTAGTTTTCCTCCTTTAAATCTTTAATATGCATAACTTCCCGTGCAAAGGAGCATTGCAGTTTAGCGTGTGCTTGTGAAAGTGTTTACATGTGAGATAGGGGAATTCTGCATCTCTCTCATGAGGAGGAAATCCTCTCTACTTTTTTGCATTAGAAGACGCTATGAACACTTACTTTATCCTCACTTCTTCAGTGGCCCTCATACCCTTCCTTGTGTCTTTATCATTTCCAACTTGGAGAGTCTTAGCTTATTAACATTTTCATTGGAATCTGTTCTGTAGCTGTTCTGATTTTTTTTTTTTTTTTTGGTAGTCTTTGTATGTCTGTGTGTTTATGGAGGTGACAAGGAGTGGGAAGAACTGCAGCTGATATTCAGGGTGTAGAAGCAACATGCATTCATATAGTGCTATAATGTCCTTCTTCCAACAGTCTCCAGTGTTCTTGTTTGTCAGCTTTTCTGAGTGTCACTAAGCTGATGTTTGGGGGCTTCCTTCCTGAATGGCCTTAGACAGTTGAGAGGCCATTACTGTAAGTTTAAGATCACATAGCAATGTACATGGGGAGGGGGGGAAATGTGACTAATCCTGAATTTCATCTGATCTTTTCGTCATCTGCTCATAGGAAAATTTTTTGGTTGCCTTTCAGTTTCAGCTATCCAAGGTAACTTACTGCATCAGTTAACTTTGTCACTACACCCTTTGTCCTTTCTTTTTTTTTTTTTTTTTTTTTTCTCCTTTAACAGTCAACTTTTGAATTACGTTGAACAGCAGAAGTCTTAGTTCATCTCTGTGTAGGATTCCCTTTCTGTCCTGGATCTCAACAAGAATCTGCCATCTGCAGGAACTTTTTCATCTATCCCAATTTGTCCTTGGTTTCTTTAAAATCATTTTAGTGAGGATCTTATTGGATGGATTCTGCCTGGATTTTCAGAAGACATTAACCAGATATCCCTTGCTCCTGTCCTTAATGTGGTTAATAGATTTAGGGACACAACTTCCCATAACCAAGGCCAGTTTAACCCTCCAGCATATTGTACATAGCCATTTGTTCACTGGCCCTATTAGTGTTTTCTACTAATTTGCCCAGTAGATCAGGCTTTCTGTTCAGTAGTCCCTCTGCCCTGAAGTGCTTTTTAAATCTGAGTCATACTCACTTTTTTTCCTGTGTGTGGACAGTTTTAAGGCAAGTGGTACTTACTTGCAGCAGTGTGGCTACTTCTTGACATGCTTCAGAACTCCTGCCTACATGTTGGCTGGTCCTGCCAACTTTACTGTTCAACAGTAGCTTTGTTGTGTGCAATTGCCTGCTGTTCTCCCAGGCTGAGACATCTTCTGATGCATTTCCTTAAAGGCTCGGGGTGAGAACCTCCCTAAATACTTCCATACTGACTAGAGCTGCAAAAAGTTAAATGCAGTTCCTCTGCTGTGGTGTTACAGTTTATCTTCAATGCCTTGGCTGCCTCTTGGCCCTATAGATATCCTGGCATGTCTGTGAAGGCGTTTTTTTTTCTATGTATGGGTTGTATTCGTTTATTTATTTTGAAGTTTTCCCAAACTTTCATTTGGATTGGGAGGTGTACAGGGGATTGCTTTTGTGTGTGGCTTTTATGTTTAATGTAGTATTTTTTTTCCCCTAGTCTTCAGTTTCCTAAAGGATTTTTGCTTCAGGTTTATGTGCAATTATTGACTTTTTTAAAATTTTTCTTTTAACTGAATTTATTGAATAGTTTATTGAATTGTTTTTTCCCAGGCATGTCATCTTCAAATAATCTGTGTTGTTTGTCGTCATTTTACCTCTCAGCTTCTTTTTGCTTATCGTGCTTTCTTTTTTTAATTTCATTCTCAAAATGAAAGCCAGTGTTGTGTAATTGGTCCTGGGAGGATGCTAAATTGATGCATGCTGCTTAGAGCAGACATGGTAACTAACACTTTTAGCTATACCTTATACCTCAGCTATACCTTCTGCCTAAGACAACTCGTAAGTTGACTTTCCATCTTATGGATTCTTGATTAAGTATTCCTTGGAGCACTCATTGATAGCAGCTAAAAACCAGTTCTTTCCAGACCATGGGTTGTGACAACTGCCCTGTCTCTGCAGAGGTAGTCGAAGTCTCCAGTTACTCTGACATTTCCAGGTTCTTGGCATCTCTGGGATTTCTCAGTGGGTGGTACTGCAGTTCTGAGACTGTATTCCTCTTGGAAGTCTCTCTCAGGCAGGGCATATTGCCTTCCAGTCATGTTATCTAATCTTCTAACTCATGGAATATATTGTCCCTCTGCTTAGCCTACTCTTTTTCCTTGCATTGTTCATAACTGAGTGTGGTGTCCTTATCTTGCTTTAATCAGATTTCTGACAAAATTGTCAGGCCTGTGTTTGAACAACACTGACTGATTTTTCACTTCAGTGAATGGTTCCAGCCGTCATTCTCTTCTCCCCTGTAGTATGTTCTGAACATCACCACCAGAGTTCCTTTTTGACATCTACCAAGAGCCTGTTCTGTTAACATGTGAGTTTGACCACTTCTGCCCAGGCAGAAGGTCTCAGCGTGCTCCTCTCTGGTACCACCAGTGTAGCTCTTTGATTATCAGAGCCTCTTGCCCCTCCTCTTCCCCAGACAAAGTGAGGGCTGTGAAGAATCAGTATCAGTACTGGAAAAGAACCCTAAAAACCTGGAGACTCCCAGTCCAGATCAGCCGTGTTCAAACTGTAGGATTCAGACAGCATAGATAATCTCTTAGGTATCAGCTTAGCCTGCTCAAAGCTTTTCCTTGACCGTTATTCTGTCTGACAACTTCCAGCTGACGGGTTGCTTTGTCCCTTCTCTGGATTTGCCTTTTCTCTTCTCCTAGGGATGTAAATCCCCCTCAGCCTGCTTGTTGACAGTCAGTGTCGTGGTTTCTGTAATCTCAGGCAGGCCTGGATTGTGCTGGGAGGAGTGGTGTTGGCCAGAGAGGAGCACTGTGAACCTGTGGGTATGTAGCACACATCAGGAGTGGGTGTACCTCAAACACTACTGTCAGATGGAAGTAATTAAATTCCTTTCAATAGGAGTGCTGGCTAACTCAAAGGAACCAAGCTTACATACTGTAGTGGTTCTGCCATTGGTGATTACACTATACCAAATAAGTGCTTTGATTCCATCTTTGAAGTTTAATTCAAATTTCTGTATGACAGACGTTGGTGCCTGGGGGCAGATATTTTCTCCCTGCACTGACACTCAGCCTGTTATAATGTCACCACTCCATCTTTCACATTCTCATACATTTGCAGACGTTGAATTGTTCATCTGCTGTCCAGGGTCTGTTGTCTAGCACAGCAGTCAGTTATCTATCTTCTCTTTGAATCCAGAGAAATGCTGTTCATTTCATGTATGAGTAGCTCTACACAGGCTTAGATGGGTTCAATTGTGTAATCTGAAAGAGGTTATTGGTGAAATCCTGGAGATGGTCTTCTTGTTAATTTGTGACTTGGACTGCATAGGAGAAAGTCCTGTGAGATTATATGGCTTGGGTTATAAGGATGCTAGGAGGAGGGAATGGAATCTGCTTACAGGGCTTCCCATAAAAGCTGCGTGCAGTAGGCTGAACTGTGTGACCCACACGGTATGTATTGTATAATACCCAATATTGTACAAAACCTGGGATCTGGTACTTCTTTTCATGACGGTATTGTGCAAGATGCAGATTTTGTTGCATAATGGCACTGTCAGGTGCTGTAAAATGTGCAGTTTGTCCTAGTCCCTTCTCCTAATGATTTGTGCCCCAGATCCAGCAGCTGGCTGTTTGGGAAGCTGTGGCAGGGAACTATCGAGGTTGTCAGCCAGGGACATCAGCACCCACCTGCAAGTCACCGTGCTTTGCTCTAATAGCTGTCTGCTCACAGAACCTGTGCGTATCAGACTGAGCTGTGGCAGCTCTGTAGAAGAGGACTGGAAAAAAGGCAGTGCTAAAGCAGCAGCTTCCCAGTTCCCATCCCAAGCATCCCAGGGCAGTTATAGTGTGTCATGGTCACGTTTCTGCTCCCAGATGCTGGGCTTCTTTGGGAATCAGTAAACCTCCATAGAGCGCTCGCTTCACTGGAAGGGTGCTGTGGCCTGGGCGGCAGTGGGGAGCAGAGCCCGACATCCCGGTTCAACTCAGCTCAGCAAAGCAGAGCACACGTGAGGGCGGCTGAGGGCCGGGAAGGCCGGCATGTCGCTCCTCCTCGCCACACGTGCAGCTGCCAGGAAGGGCAGGGTAGGCACATGGCGGTGGCTGAAGCGCTGGGCTCCAAGCCCAGCCCCTTGCATAAGCTGTTGACTGTACGGGGTGGGGAAGGCAGCGCTGCTGGGCTCTGTGAGCTGTGGGGTTGGCTGCCTCTGCTTTATGTAATGCTGGCTTTCCTCTGCCGCCTGCCTTGCTGTTAACTCCTTCCTCTCTCTGGCCCAGGCCGATTCCCAAAGGCCTCCATGCAAGGCAAACTAAGTCTGCACGAACCTAGCAGACCTTGTGTGCTCAGCGAGCAGAGAGATGGGGAGCCATAGCTGCCTGTTTCATCTCACATATCCAGACAGAGGTGAAAAGCATGAGACAGATCTGCTCATGACTTCATGTTGTGGGCGAGCACGGTGCCTTCTCTAATCGCCAGGAATGAGAGGAATGACGCAAAGTGGGATTTGTCTCATCCGGAATGGGTGAAAGAGGGATCGCCGTCAGTCTGGGATTTGTTGTGGCAGACAGGGAGGAGGTAAGGTCAGAAATGGGCTAGGACATCGCGGGAAAACAGACACAGGTCTGGGATTTGTCGGCTTAGGGAGTATTCAGGCTGAGATTTCCTTTAGAAGTCTGGTGAAGAGCCCTGGGAACAGTAATGGTAAGCCTGATGCAGTGGAGCTGGGTTTGTTTTACCCATGGAGAATGATTACTGTGAGGTTTTTGTTCTGTGTTTTCATTTTAAATATCCCTTTGAGGGATGCATCAAGTGGAAGTTATATCTGTAAAGATTTCTGTATCCAAAGTAAAAGACTATCCTGAGCAGAGACAGCAGTTTGGCTGTCATTTCCTTGTCCTTCCTATGGCAGCCAGGCTGAATTATGTCACTTCGCTTATTTTGTTTCCAGAATAATAGAGCTGAATGGCAACAAGCCACCCCTCACCTACAAGCGCTTCCAGGCCATCATTAGCCGTATGGAGCTCCCAAAGAAGCCAGTGAGCAGCATAGTAAGCCAGCAGATGGAGACGTGTAAAGTGGACATCCAGGAGAACCACGACGACATGTATGGGGTCCCATCCTTGGAAGAGCTGGGTATGTATTGTGTGTGAAGTTGGGGTTAACTGCCAGTCAAAATGGACTCAACTGAAGCTGCTTCTGATGACTGGCACCTGCCCAGGACAGCTCCAATGTTGTCTTCAAGCCCCGCAGGCAGAGTAATGTTTTCAGCAGGTGCCGGGCTTTGTGAGAGGAGAGTGCTGCTGCTTTTGCATTTTGTTGATGCACAACATCCCCTTTAGCACTACTCTGAAATGTTCTGCGTCTGTCCTTACGTTTTCTGCTATTCTGAGCACATAACCACTGTATCAGTGTCTCATGTCCTTGCCAGCTGCTGTCCGACTGCTGTCTCCAACAGGTTGTATAACAGACCCAGAGAGGAAAACTAAGGGTGTACCGGGCACATGTCACTTCATTCACTTACTGTCAAGCACTGCCAACTTGAGAGCTTAGCAAGACAAAAGATGTTACCAAAACTTCTTTCGTGTATTATGCTATGGCTTTTGATCCTTGGAATGTTGGTGTTTGCCTCCTCTTAATGCTTATATTTTTCCCAGAGGAGGAGGATGAATAGAAAACTGAGGAATGTAAGGCTTACATCAAGGAAATGAATCTAAATGCAAGGGAAGGAAGGGTTCTTGAAGAATACTGTCTGCATATGTGTGTCTCTGGAGGCTCTGTGCTGGCTTCCAAGGAGTATCACCTTGTACCTTAAAACACAATTTCAGCAGCAATGGAAAAGGGGCTTCACATACAAAACTAAAGCCTAAAGGCTGCAGTCTTGGATAGATCCACTTTCTTTGTCTGGCCTAATGCAAGACCTTCAGCAACCTTACACTGCTTTGCTTGCTGCCATGGGAGGCTTCTCGCTCAGCCCAGAGCACTGCAGGGAAACTGCATTACTGCTTCTTTTGTGTTGGCTCTTCAGCACTAAAGCAGCAGATTTCAGCAGAACAGGAGCCTTGCCAGGAGCAAGACACTTTAGTGAGCTGCTGGTAGCAGAGGCAAAGTATATCGTAAGGTGAATCTGTGGAGCAGGTGTTTCTTTGAAGCTGCTCTGGCCCTTAGAGCACAGCCCTAGGAGTAATTGGTGTGTGACCAATGGGGAAAGTCCCCAGAGGACTGCCTGAAGCATTGCAGGAAGAGGTTCTTGCAATGTAACGTTGTGAACAGGCTCTTATTCTGCTCCAAGTAATTTGCTTGCTGTAGAAGGACTGGAGCAGCAAGTAAGCCATATTAAGCTACTGCAGTATTTAGTGTATCTTGACACTGCTCACACTTATTCCCATCTGTACTGTTCATATCACACAAAGCTCTTTCCCTCAGGCTTCCCTACTGATGGTCTTGCCCCTGCAGTTTGGCAAGGAGGGGAGACGGAAGCCCTGGCACGGCTGGATAAACACTTGGAAAGAAAGGTAATTCCCCCTCCTGTTTAAGCGATCACTCCTGCAGCCTTGGGCTCCAAGCAAAAAAAACTTGAACATTAGCCATTGCTTTCTTTTCCTGCTTATCTTAGCAATGGCCCTTACATTGGTCTATGTGGGACCATTTGATATTGTTGATATTATTGATATTATTCTGTCATCTTGGGTTGCGTAGAGAACAAGGAACTCCTGGGCTTCTTCAGACCCAAAGTAGTAAAACTCTATTAACTATACTACTGTTAGAAGCACATAAGATTCTATTCTTGTTTTTGATCCCTCCATTTCATTTAGAAGAATGCAAACTTGGAAACTCTTATCCAAGTTGCTCAGTCCCTGCTGTACGCTACACGCCAGCCCCTTTTGTCTTTATCTGAGGTATTTGCTCATAGATGATTACATCCCCTGCATTTTACAAAGTGGTATACCTTTAGCTCTCTGCTGAAATATCTCAATTTCTTCTGTCAAACTAGTGTTCTTCACTATACTGTGCATGAAGCAAACAGTTTTGAAGTCATGAAATTAGATTTAGGTGGAGAAATGTGACTCACTTTTAAACACTTTTTGTTTTTTTAATTCTGGTGACAGCTGTAGAGCTCAAAGTGTAAATTCTTGCCAAAGAGGGATTAAACTGTCAGCATTTGAACAGGTCTGAATTTCCCCAGATATTCTAGTTTAGTGTGCAAAATGAGATAGGCATACTTGGATGTAAACAATTGCATTAAGATGTGTTCCCAGGAAATCTCAGGGTTATTAGCTCCTGTATGCAAAGCAAGTTTAGTCATTTTCCTGACTAAAATGACTAGTTTAAAGCAAAGATTTTAGGTTTTTTGAATAGGGTGTGGGCATTGGAGTTGCCCACTTGAGACCTCTCCCAGCAGTAGCTGGAAGTGAATAGAAGAGACTGTGCTGCCAGGCCTGAGTGACCCTGCCACCCATACAGTGGCCTGCCCTAAGCAATCTGACAGATTTGGATTTGTTTTGGCTAATTTCTCCTGAATATGTTTAGGCATGGGTTGCAAATTACGAAAGACCAAGGATGAACGCCAATTCATTGCTGGCCAGCCCTACAGGACTCAGTCCCTACCTGCGTTTTGGCTGTTTGTCCTGCCGCTTATTTTACTATCGTCTCTGGGAGCTGTATAAGAAGGTAAGACAAGAAGTTCATGGGGAGGGCAGGCTGGTTCGGAGCATAGCTTGATGCCAGTTGCCATACACTGTGCGAGAACAGCTGCAAAAAGTGCTATTGCCTCACTTGTTTGTCTATTGGATAAAGCCTGTTGCTGGTATAAAAGAGATTTTTGGGTAAGGAAAAGGGATTTTTCTGTACCTAGTTGAGCAGGCCTCGAATTTATGGTACTCTGTTCTTCAGCCTGGACTCCTGTGTTGTGAGCCATGTGCATATAAGCTTTTTACTGTTAGTTTTGGGTGGTTGAAGTCACTTGTCAGTGCAGTGAGTGGGCTTAAAGCATGTTCTGACTTCATCACTTGGGGTTTCTGGAGAAGGATGATTCAGAATTGAGCATTATGGCAGTTGTCAGTAACGGTCTTGGGAAGAGGGTATGAAGGCATGGGTGACTTGCAGCTCAGCTGAGTGAAGCCAGTCCTCCTCTGCTCGTGAATACCGTTGCTTCCTCCTCTATAGGTGAAGCGGAACAGCACTCCTCCCCTTTCCCTGTATGGACAGCTTCTCTGGCGGGAGTTTTTCTACACAGCAGCCACAAACAACCCGAAGTTCGATCGCATGGAGGGGAACCCCATCTGCATCCAGATTCCCTGGGACAAGAACCCTGAAGCCTTGGCGAAATGGGCAGAGGGCAAGACAGGTTTTCCTTGGATCGATGCAATCATGACCCAACTGAGACAGGAAGGGTGGATCCACCATTTGGCCAGGCACGCCGTGGCCTGTTTCCTGACCAGGGGAGACCTCTGGATCAGCTGGGAGTCAGGAGTCAGGGTGAGTCTGACATTTCCAGAGGCTTGCAGGAGGCCATAAGGAAAACAGTCTCCCTGGCACTTGCTGCAAGGATGGGCACACAGGTATGGCTTTTGCTTGGCATGTAGAAGTTGCGTGGAAGAGAGGATTTGCTAGCAGGCTCCTGGCCTGCCAGAAGTCTGCTTTCTACTATAAGGGCTCAGAAAGTATTGAGTCTCCAGTTGCCGTAACAAAATGTTAGTGGAACTCACTGGTTAATATGGACTGGGGGGGTTGGGTGGGCTGCTTTTTTTTTTTTTTTTTTTTTTAAATATAAAAGTTCACTCAGTCCATCTGTTTCATTTAAAAGTTCAATGTCTCTTTATAACTGGACCTTTCTCCTTATTGCTTATTGTGTAATCCATCTCCGTGCCGGTCAGGGAACGCTCCATGACTGTGAAATCAGAGTCTAGATTCTCACAAGAAAAGAGGTAAAGACCATCCTTTGGGGACATCTGAAGGGACAAGCAGCTTGAACCTAGTGGGTGTACATACTACCCCATGAAAAAAGTGGAGGTAGACGCATCTTGTCAGAAGGCTGTCAAAGCAGAGCAAAGCTGAAAGAGCAAAGCTGTCAGGGTCAGACGTTAAAAGTGCTTCATCTGTGCATGAATGTGAGTGAGTTACTGCTGAAATCTATCTGTCTCTTGGAGTGGAAGCGAGCTCTGGGACCTTCAGGAGGGTTCATTCTTCTTGCTTTTGTGCTTGCTCTTCTGTGCAGCATCTGCCTGCTTCCCACAGCTGGTGCTTTGCATTTATTACACCTCTCCAGTTAGGATCAATACCCCAGGCTTGCTGTAACACCAGGTAGTGACTTAGTCTGTAGCTTCACTAGGGATTAGCCACCGTTTTATCAGTGTGAGCAGGCAGTGCCTCCCTACGTGAAGGTGTCAGGAAGCGAGATGTATTGACCAGCCACCTGGCTTCAGCCAGCAGTTCGCCTCTTTGCCGCTGCTCTGTTTCTGGAAGCTGTTCGGTGCCTACCATTGGAAACGATATCTTCGTTTCTCCTGGCACGAAGTCCTAACTGGGGAAGCTCTCACTCACTGTCTGTTCCTCCAATTGCTGCAGGTGTTTGATGAATTGTTGCTGGATGCAGATTTCAGTGTAAACGCAGGCAGCTGGATGTGGCTTTCGTGCAGCGCATTCTTCCAGCAGTTCTTCCACTGTTACTGCCCCGTGGGCTTTGGACGTCGCACAGACCCCAGTGGTGACTATGTGAAGTAAGTAATGTGACTTGAGCATCTTTCTTGCTTGATCTGTGAGCTTAAGTCAGCCAGTAGCTGACAGGTATCTGGGGTTTTCTGTGCATCCTGAATGGTGCATTGCTGTGCTTTAAGTGGCGTGTGCACCTTTTTACTTATTGCAGGAGGTATCTGCCCAAGCTAAAGGGCTTCCCCTCGAGATATATCTACGAACCGTGGAACGCACCAGAATCTGTACAGAAGGCAGCCAAGTGCATCATTGGAGTGGACTACCCCAAACCCATGGTGAACCATGCGGAGACCAGCCGGCTGAACATTGAACGCATGAAGCAGATCTACCAGCAGCTATCACGCTACAGGGGGCTCTGTAAGTACCAACAGTTGCAAAACATTGTGCCTCTAATATGACATAAAATGCTTGGAATTAGGGTCATTGTTTAAAGTACATAGTAATAGTCTCTTGCTTGTCCTTGCAAGAAGCAGCAGTCCCTACCAAAGCTGCTTAGTTTCCAGAGAGAGCTAATTGAGCTCTTGAACAAGAGTTGGGTTTTGTTTGAGAGCTGGTGATTGGTTCAGCACTGTCCATGTGGTACCCACAGTATATTCTTCACTTTGGGGAAAAAAAGTATGCAGAGCATCCTACATAAATACGCTGTTAAGTCACTGTGTCTGCCTGTAGCCGAGGAAGTTCAACTCAGAACCCATCCTCACTTGGCAATTCAGATGTGCTGGTGATCACTAAGATGTTTCTATGTGAAAGGTGAAAGTCTTCTCCCAGCCCAAGTATTTCTTGTTTCTATTATGATCTTCTTGCCTTCCTCTAGGTTTATTGGCATCAGTCCCTTCATGTGTGGAAGACCTCAGTGGGCCAGTTACAGACTCAGCTCCAGGGCAGGGCAGCAGCTCCAGTACAGGTGAGGTGGGAGTATTTGTGTATTTTGGACATAACTTTGTGTCTGCTTAAAGGCTGTGTGCAGAAGAGATTCCTTTTGTGATAAAAGGAAGAAGTAGCTAGGAAAACATAGATCACATTGACATTCCTTTAGGCTTTCTTCAGAAGTCTCCAGTGAGCCCTTCCTTCCTGAAAGGGCTGAAGAATGTTGAATCTCTTATTGTCTATATGGGTCCATACGCAGCCACAGTAATGCACATCACTGTAGAGCTAACTGGGTGTAATGAAGCTTTCCTTTGTCAGAGGACACTTTTGTTTGTTCTGGGGGACTTAATTGCTGTTTTTAAGAAAGAATTTTGGAAGTTTTAAAGAATACTAACAATATCCCTGTAAGTGTACATTGCATATCTCTTTTCTCTCAGCGCTCTGGCATACTAGGTTATGGTGCATATGTGAGAAGATCTAACGCCAGAGGAAATTCTGGCTTCAGTACTTCCTTTCACTACATAAAGAGGGCTTGTAGAAAAGATGGAGAGCAACTTTTTATGCAGGCAGATAGCAATAGGACAAGGGGGAATGGTTTTTAAACTAAAAGAGGGGAGATGTCTATTAGATGTTAAGGGGAAATTATTTATTCAGAAGGTGCTGAAACACTGGAGAAGCTGTGGGTGCCCCATCCCTTGATGCACTGAAGGCCAGGTTGGATGGGGTCCTGGACAGCCTGATCTGGTGGGTGGCAGCCCTGCCCACGAAAGAGGGTTGGGACTGGATGGTCTTTAAAGGTTCCTTCCAACCTAAGCCCTTCTATGAAATGTTGCAGTGACTGTTCTTTCTCTACAGCAATCAGACTGCCGCAGTCTGACCAGGCGTCTCCAAAACGCAAACTTGAGGGAGCAGAAGAGCTGTGCACTGAAGAACTCTACAAGCGAGCCAAAGTGACAGGTCTCCCCTCTCCAGAGATCCCTGGCAAGAGTTCGTGATTGTGAGTAGACCCTGGTGTGATCTGCCCTAAAACGTATTGTTCCAACAGCTAGCAAGGCTCAGTTTTATTTGCTACCTCTATTTTAATGAGCAAAATGGACTTGCCTGGTGAGAGAGGTGGTTCCTGACTCTAACTGCATAGCCCTGTAATTTGGCAGTGGTCTGCCTTCTAGTTGTTTTGCTTTTGCTCGACAAGCTGTTAACTCAGTAGTCCAGCAGAGAGCAGTACCCTATTTCCAGAACAAGCACAGAGCACAGGTATGTTTGGATTTGAGCTAGTGAGGTTTTTTCCCCTTCCAGAAGGGTTGCAGGCAGGTTTCCTCGTGTCGTGATGGCACAGGCTGGAGGAGGGGAAGCTCTTCTGCCTGAAATGCTCTATATCCCAGGAGAGAAAGATCTGATCATATCAGCTTTTCAGTATGAGGGGTACTCAAAGTAAACACTCTCTTCTACTTTCTTCTGCAGCCATCCACAAGCAGCTTGCAAGTGAAGAGTGAGGGTGCTGAAGAGGTGACCAGAGGAGCAGGGACCGCTGCCTGCACAGGACTGGAACTCGTGATCTGCAACAGAAAATCGGGGGCCTCATAAAATATGTAATTCCAATAGCTGCCACAAGGGGGCACCGTGTAACGTGTACGTGGGAATGTCGGGCTTTCTGATCTCCAAAGAGCCAAATATGTCTCTTCTCAGCCATGCCCTAAATCTGCCCACATCTAGGAGGGCTGGAGCTTTCTTTCTGCTTGTTCACTCTCAAGTGTTTCTGTCTTTTCTGACAATGGATCAATGCATGTGACTTGCTGCATTGATAGAGAGAGCAGCATCTGCACGTGGCAGCAATAGTGAATATCCTTTCTCATCGCTAGTACTAGGCAACAAGGTATGCTAACTTCAATTCTAATTGTAGTTGGAATTGAGAAGGAAGCTGCTGGAATATCCAAGGTACCCGTCCTAAAGAAAACAGGGAACTCCCTGTATTTGTTTTGTTAGGCTAGACTGGTTGGGATAAAAATGCTTCCTGAATAAATCCAGTGATGCACATGTCAGGTGAAAAAGAAATGAAGAATAATGTAGTATAGGACAAAGAGACACAAACTCTCCATACATTTGAACGGCACTTAAAACTTTCCCTGCAGAAGAGTCTCGCTGCTGCCAGGTAAGCCATAAGCTTCAGAGCAGCTTGCCATGGAGGGTAAGCACTGGAAGAAGGAGAAATTCTTTGGAGAATGAGACCGTGCTTTGATGTGATTAAAGCTCAAAAGCTTTCTGATCCACATCGTTTGGGAGCTGTACCTGGTGGGGAGAACAGCCTGGGGCTCAACGCTTTACCACATTTCCTTCCCTGAGTGAGAGCTCTCTCAAATGGAGCAATCAGTATGTAGTGAGTAGCCTGTGGAGTGCCTCATACTGATAGAAGATGGTAGCTCCTTGAAGTGAGTCTTCCTTGGGCTCAAGTCTGTTGTCAGTTCTACGTGGATGTTTGTTCTTTTTTGTATTGACATCTATGTTTTTTGAGTTTCTACACAATATTGTCCCTGTATCTCGTACTCTGCGCGCTGCTCCTAGTTCCCATTCACATTTATGCTGGTGCAGTATAGTCTAGCAGGACAACCATGTAGCTTCCCTGCCTCTTGATCATGCACTTCTTGGCCTGGTCCTGCTACAAGATGTCATTTCAGAGCAATGGTGGCAGAGTGCCTCTGCTTGCCTGCACACCTGAGAGGAAAATGGACGGTGATAGTGCAGAAGAGCCTCTGTTCTGGTGGTTTTCAAGAGAGATCACATCAAGTAGCAAATCCCATGCAGTGGGCTGCTTTGAGCATGTTCTCATTTGCTGTCCAAAACCTTTCATCCCCCACCCTGTCATAAATATTGTGGGGCTATATGTGAGCTTATGCACCTGGCAGCTTGGGGAGCTTAGTCATTGTGACCCACCCTGACTGAGATAATCAGAGTCCGTTTTGGAGCCCATAGCAATGGAGTGCAAGCAGAAATTGTATCTGGGGGACCTGAAGTGGTGGAGGAAGCGGAGTGGTGGAATAGCTGAGTAACCTTTCCTTATAAGTAATCTCCCTGAGACGTTGACCTGTTGGGCAGACTGTCCAAGTAAATGAGTCACTTTTACAGCCCTTTCTTCTAAGCTGCTGATCAGAGTCTCCCTAGTGGATAGCCCAGTAATCAGCAGGTTTTGTCTCCTTCACTCTGACCCAGACCTTGCTCCCACTGTGGGCAGGAAGGTATAAAGGAAAGGTGACCCTCCCTGCCCCGTCTTCTGCTGCAGAGGGAAGAAAGGGGAAAAACATGCACTTTGTATACTTAAACTACAGAAATAGCTAATTCTGTCGTTTGGAGAGTTGCGTGCTTAGGCAATGGTCTGTAAATATGACTTTTTTATATATATGTGTATATATAAATGTCTTTAACCTTCTTTATGCTGTCATCTAAATTATTTAATTTGTTAAGTGGCTTTTTTTTTTTTTTTTGCTGGGGACAAAGAGCCATGGGTAGGGAGTGCAAAATCTCCCAAGTGATTTCTTGGAAGGCTTTGTGGGTGAGATGGAAATCATGTTTGCAAGGTTTCTGTCAGCATTGATGATGTGGATGGTGGCAACTGGAAAAGCAGCAGTCCTGAGAACGGAACTGAGAGCAGCACAGAGATGCACAATGCCCGAGGTACTGGAAAAGTCATCAAGAATCCTGTGAAGTAGTTGGGGAGTCATCTGCTCCGTCATTCTTTTTTTTTGTAACCATCAAAATGATAAAGATGTGTAAAACTCAGTTTCCTGTAGTGTTTAGGTTTGGGCATATTCAGTTAAATTACCAGATGGTAGATTCAACACAGCTGCAGCTTCCTTACATAGATGTGTTTGTGGGTGCTGAGCTGCTGAGCTTGATCAAGTTAAAAAAAAATAAATTGCTCACTAATTCACAGATAAAGGAAAAACATCGGTAGCTATTAATGAAGATACCATCTTTGTTTCTGGAAAGAGCAAAGGGTTGCTGGAAGCTGTGATGACAAAGGAAGCATCATGAAATGCGTGCCAGGAAGGAGACTTCCATTTCTTGGGATAATGTCTCAGGGCTAGCTGGCTACATGGTCTGACTCAGTACAGGCATCCCAAACGGGATTCTTTTCTGTCATTGAAAAATTACTTTGGGGTACAATATTTTCTTAGTAACCAGCAAAACTTAGCAATTTGTTGGGAAAGCTGACAAGAAAAAGACAGATTTTGGAGATAGACTGTTTGTAAAGAGGTGCTGGAGACAAGAGGCCACATGCGGTCTGCCCTGATCCCTGACACAGATGGGTGCAGGTCTGCTGGGAGCCAGCAGGTCCCAGCAGCAGCAGCCAGAGGAGGAGTGCTGGGTGCTGGCAAGGAAGCAAGGCACACAGGGCAGCAGCAGCAGGTCACTAATAACCTTCCTCTTCCAGACCCTACCTACCATGATTGGTGTCTCCATGCCTGCCACTGGTGACCTGAGAGAGGTGTGGTCAAGGTGCTTACTATTGCTCAGCTTTTCTCTGTCCCCAGCAAGGGACTCATGGGCTTGGGAAGTACACTGCAATGCTTCAAGTGGCCAGAGTAACAAGCTCTGAAATGACAGCCTGTGCCTTAGAAGATAAGAGCAAACTTGGTGCAGCTGTCTCTGTGCAGAATGTGATAATGTAAATTAAACCTGAGGAGGTCAGTTTTGAGGTATTTGCTGCCACAATATCTGTTCTCCTGACAAAGGAATCTCAGTGACGTGATTGAAGATGGAAAGTGGTGAGCCGAGGATTTCTTCATGCCCTGAAGGTTGGGGAAATTCCCTTCTCCTGTGTCTCTTCTGTCTTCACAAAGGAGGAGCTAGAGTGGCTTCAGGAGCAGCTGGCTGAAAGGTTTGGATGCAGAAATTGTGCCTGGGTGTGAAGGGCTGGGAGCTGGAGCTGTGGCTAATGGGGCAGGGAGGAAACTGGAGCACAACTGTACCTAGGGGCAGAGGGAGCAGCTTGGGTTAGAGCAGCTGGTTCCATTGGGGCGAGGAGCAGAAAAACCCTTCCTCAGGCTTAATTTAAGGCTGAATTACTCTGAATTGAACCCAATGGTCAGACAGACAATTTGAAAGGGTGAGACAATGGATGTCTTGTGAGCAGAAACACTGGCTGCAGCAGATGTGTGTCTCTGATTTGCAGGATATATACATGCATACACGTTGCTGGGGAGCACAGAAGCTTTTATGCGGTGCCTGGGGAAATTCAAGATGTAACTCAATCAACTGTTTCTACCAAGCCCCTTAATAACAGCCCTCTGACAGCTGCAATGGCTGTGACACAAAATGAGCTGACCACTCTTCTCACGTTGGACAGGTTGTTGTGACTGTTGTCCAGGCATTACGTGTAATCCTTTGCTGCAATGTGAGAAGTTTTGCATTTCCCTGACAGCAGGAGAATGGTGATGTGTAGTACAGCCCTGATCCTTGACACAGATGGGTGCAGGTCTGCTGGGAGCCAGCAGGTCCCAGCAACAGCAGCCAGGGAAGCAGTGCTGGGTGCTGGCAGGTCACTAATAACCTTCCTCTTCCAGACCTTACCTATCGTGATTAGGGTCTCTATGCCACCACGGACTCAGCTGGAGAGAAGCTTCCATAGGTTTTGCATAGCAACCCAGGTCCTGCAGTGTGTTAGCAGGTGGATGCAGAGAGCAGTGGTACGGGCAAAAGGCTGAAGTAGATCTCCTAGCTAGGGATACCCGGCCCCCCGGGGTACCACGGTCACCTAGTGGGTGGGTGCTGGTGTCCACACTGGCTGAGAGTGACGTCAATACTGAGTCTGTCTGGCAGGAGGCTGAAGCTCCCATCTGAGAGCAGGACTGTGTGCCTGGAGGGCTCTGCTTGCTCTTCTCTGGCAGAGCAGCTGATGGCCCGGGTTTTGGCCAAGCAGCAATACCATCGCTTCAAAGGCAGTCAGCTCTGCAGTTTGAGACACACGGATAGACCCGCTGTCTCTAAGGCAGTGTCACCCACACCAACTGGTGTTGTGCACTGCTGTATGTGCCGCTACCCGCAAGGTCTCCTGAGATAGCCCACAGTGTGTGGTGAGAGGCCAGGCGGAGAGAACTGCTGGGAGAAAGCAGAAGAGGATAACGTTCACCCATGTAAGATGCTCTCTGGGCCACAGCTGGATGCATCTGCTTGGTCCAGCGAGGTGCAGGCCCGTGAGGGGTGTGAGAGTGCAGCAAGACCTGATCCGTGGGCTCCAGGCATTTCCCTGCTGCAGGTTGACGCCAAGGGTGGCTGGCACAGGAGGGAAGTCCTAGGAAGGCAGGGGTGACGGGGTGCTCTGTCCCTTGGGAGTGGCCCCGTGTGTCCCTCAACCTGGGCAGAAGCCCCCAGCACCCCAAGCCATGGGGGCTCTGGGGCACTGCCTCCAGCTGTGGGTATGGCTGGGTGCGTGTGTCGGGGGTGTCTAGCTGTGGTACACCTGCCCTGCAGCTTGGGGGACCGCGGGAGGAGCCCCCCCTGCAGCAGGTACGTCCCTCCTCAGCGGCCCCGCCAGCATCCCCTCCCTCCGTCCTCCATCCTCCCTCCCTGCTCCTTCCCCGCCGCCCGCCCTCCCTCCCTCCGCCTGCATGGAGAGAGCCACGGAATGGCGGAGCGAGAGAAAGGAGCCGCATCCCCGCCCGCCTCCTCCCCCTTCCTGGGGCTGCACCTCGCCTCGCCCCCCAATTTCAGGTACCGGTCGCTTCCCCCGGGACCCCTGCAGGGCTGCCCAGGCCTCAGCACCTCGGGGCTCCGCTCCTCATCCACCGCAGCCCCCTCCCCCCCCCCCCCAGCCCCGAGCTGCCACTGCGGGCCCCCACCTCCCGCAGCTCTGCATCCGCCCTGTACAGCCCTTTGACACCCCCAGACTCCTAACCCACCCCGCGTGTCCCTTCACACCCTCCCCCCCCCACACACATACACACCATATATCGCTGAACCCCACCTTATCCATCATCCCCCACAATACTGCTTCAGCACTCCCATACATTGCTTCATTCCCCCCCTCTTCCCATGTCGGCCCCAGATACCTACCCTCATTTCCCATTCAGCCTCCCACTTTCGGCCCCACACCCCCTTTGTCAACCCCCCCGTCCCCCCCAGTCTCCTCACCTGTCTCGCCACCTCTCCCCAGCACCAAGCTCCATCTCTTTCTCCACCCTCAGGAAAGCCTTTTTCTAGCCTTTTCCTTGAACCCCCCCTTTCCCCTCCCCGATGAAGGAAGCAGCAGCCCCAGGCGAGCAGGGCTGAGCGTGACAGGACCCATCCTCACCGCTACACCCAGCGATCTGGGATGCGGGGGGGCTGCCCCTGTGACGCCCGGTGCAGCCTCTCGCGGGGACTTCCGACGGCATGCGCCGGGCCAGGCACGGCCGGAGGTGTCGACCCGCAGAGCCGGGGGCGCTCGGGCCTGCTGGTGCCTCCTGCTAGCGGCTGTGGGATGGGAAGCGTTCGGCCGGTAAGGGAGAGCACGGTGGGCAAGGGAGCCTTGCTTGCCGCCTTGGGCAGACCAGGTGCTTCTGGGGCCGTAATATCTTCAGCCATTGCTCTCCGCTCAGCTCCAGCATACCGGGGTGCTGAGGTGGTGTTGCTCGTGTGAGTGTGGTCGGCGCTGGGTGGTTACGTGGTGACATGTTGAAGGTGGGAATGAGTGGAGGCTTCACACCTGGGGCTGCAGCTGGACGCCAGCTGTGTGTGATTCTCAGCCTGCCAGCCCTGCGGATCTATAGATTGGTGGCCGGATGCTGTCGAGCTGTGCCGGGTTCTGCCCATTTCCCTCTGCCCCAGGTCCCCTCACTGGGCGCTCCAACGGCCGCCTGTGATTGCTGCGCTGCCTGCCCGAGCCGCTGGGCGCTGCTGCAACATGGCTGGGAGGGCTGCACGCCCAGCAGCTGCGCGCTGCGTGGGGGACGGCTGCCGCCGGGCTAGGAAGGGGATGGGGCTGAGGGCGTCGGGCTGGCTCCGTGTGTAGCACCATCCCCAGGGATTCTGCTCACCCAGGGGCACTGCCTCGTGCAGGAGGCGACGTGGTGACTTGAATAGCAAGTGGATGTGGCGAGCAGGTGATGGCACTGAGGCCAGGGGGGGGCCTGCGGGGTCGGTGGCTTTGGTGTTGGCTGTTGGTGGGTAGTGAGGGGAGAGCTGCAGGCACAGGGGCTTTGGATGCAGCTGCCCACTGCTGCGATAGCGTTTTAGGAGCTAGAAACAAAAGGAATTGTCTCTCCCATCCTCCGCATCATCTTCCAAAAGCCTCATGCTCAGGGTTGTGCCTGGATGGGAAGGTGGCACAGCCAGGACTGCCCCGCTGCACCTGTGTCTGAGGAGCCTGTGTGAGAGCGATGGGCTGGGTGCTGAGGTGATGGCTGATCGTCCTGGCAGCAGTATGGTGAGTGATGAGGTGAAGGGCTGTGTGTTGAGGCAGTGATGGGCTGGGTATTGAGGTGATGTGCTGGATGTCGAGATGGGTGACCCTGATTTTTGTGATGGGATACCAAAGGTTGGTCTGGATCTGAGGGCCCTTGACAGCCGGGTATGCTAGGTCCCCTCTACACTGTGCTGCCCCGACCAAGTGCCAGCACTGAGCCCACCTGCAAGGAGCTTGGCCCCATCTCCTTGCCCTATTCTCCCATCTTTTGCTCACCCCAAAGCCCCTCCTGCTCCCCAGCTCGCCCACTGGCTCCCTCCCGCAACAGGCTGCTCACAGAAGATGCTGTGGGCGTGCGCAGCTCCTCCTACTCCTCCTGCCTGGGGCCTGCTGTACAGCAAGCTAGCTGAAGCTGGGAGGCAGACTGGAGAGCTGAGTGCCTCGAGGGCAGCAGCCAGGGGAGTGATACGGTAAATGCCCCCTCCCGGTGAGGGGAATGTAGTCTACGCTCCCGTTAGTACTCTCCTTGTGTTGCTACAGTTAGTCACGCTGCTCCTGCAGCCAGAGCTGCTCACACACTGGCCATGGTCAGATGGTAGACCAGGGTTGTCACGGGTGTTTGAGAGCAGATAGGATGCACCTTCAGGAGGATCTTTGTGAACACAGTTCCCTGTCAGTCCCGCTCAGGGTTTTGCGGGCTGAGATAGAGCTGATGAGAGTGAGAGCTGCTTTGCGTTGCTGGTGTTTTCAGCCTCTTTCAGGGGCAGGAGAGAAAGGCAGGGGTGTTCCTCATGGAGGGCAATGAAGGAGAGTCTTCATCGCCTCCCTTAGGAAGTCCTGGAGTGTCCCTGTTAGATGAGGAAAGGGCTGAGTAACACAGAGACGGAGATTTTTTTTTTTTTTTTTTAATTAACTCCATTGAGCCAGGAAAATTTGAACAGAGCAACTGCCCCTGAATTGGAGATGGAGTCCAGGGTGACACTGTCTGGGAGCTGAGAGGCACTGAATTCAGCACAGTGAGTAAAACTCACCAGCAGCACCTCTCCGAAGTGAGGACCGACTCTTTCCTCCACTTGGTGCAGCAAGGGCAGGAGAAGGAGTGGGCGGAAGGGGCACCAGCGCTGGGTAACCAGATGCCCGCTGCGGGTGTGGGGACCGGCTGCTGGAGCGCTCCCAGGAGCCGGGCTGGCTGGCAGGCGGAGGCAGTCAGCATCCCCAGCAGAGAGCAGGGATTTGGCATCAGCTCAGCTGGGGAGGTTATTTTTTATTTTTTTCCCTCTCCAGGACAGCTGATTCCATCTATTTTTAATGAGCTTGCCCAGGTTGCGCAGTGAGGAGACAGAGCAGCGCCAGCAGCCATAGACTGCGCTGGGGCAGCAGGCACCTGGCACTTGTCCTCTCCTCACTACGGACTGGGGACTGCCTCAGAGTGGGAGCGTGCCCCCCAGGGAAGGGTCCTCCTCAATGCAGCTGCCCCTGAGCATGGAGTCGAGCACGGAGGAGGAGAGCTGGCTGGAAGACCACTGGGAGAAATGGTAGGGGACCGGCAGGCCTGGGGTGAGGGCTGTCCCCGGGCTGCGTGGGAACGAGGGACGGCCCCTCGTTTGTCGGCACATCAAGCTGTGCCGCGAGGCAGCAGCAAACTCAGCACTGAGTGCAGCCCAAAATTTTCTGGCTGCTCAGGAGCTGCTCAGGGCACGGGAATGTGCGGGGTTTGTCAGCAGGGCATGAGGAGGGAGCTGCAGCATGCAGCGTGGGGATAAAAGGGCTGCGCGTGGGGGTCCTTCCTGCCCATGGGTGCAGGCGGGGATGGTGCTGGCTGCCCACACAGCATCTCCCCATATCCAAGGCAGGGGTGTGCTCTGTGCCGGGATCTGCAGTGGGCAGAGGTAATGAGTGGTTGGTAATGACACCGGTGACCCAAGTAACTGGAGAAGAAATCAATTTGTGCGTTGAAGGCTGTGCTGAGAGCCTCCTGCTCTGCGTCTCTGCAGGCAGCAGCAGTGGGGGATGAGGGACCCTCTTAGCATGGCCCCTCTGCATCTCTTAGGGACACCTCCATCCCTCGCAGCCTTTCAGGGGAGCTGCCGTGGCTGGCAGAGGACTCTTTGGCTGGGCTGTTGTGTTTTCCTCCCTGGAACAAGTATGAGGAGCATTGCAGTAGTATGATGTAGAAATGTTTTAATGCACAGGAGCCAGAAGCTCCCTGGAGATGCAAGTGAGCACGTGAGGAGCACGGCAGTCAGCACATTTGCAGCCGCTAAAAGGAAATCTCTGCAAACTTTCCAAAGGGACATGAAGAATGTGTGAGGCTGTAAGGGAGCCTTCAGGGGCTCATCGGGGTGCTGAGCAGCACCAATGGCTGCAGGGATGTTGCAGCCACTCCAGGGAGGGAATAATGGCACAGAGGGAACTCACTGCTCTCTGTACAGGGGAGCACCTTGCTGGGGCAACTCTTGAGCCCACTTGTGAGGATCCACTCTCTGCTTCTTCCACAGCCAGTGGGCAGGTGCATGCAAAGGCTGCAGATCTCAATGCAATCTTGTGTCCTGCAGCTGTACCTTGCCATCCCCTAGCTCTCCTCTCCAGAAGCATCCCTTTTCCTGTTCCTTTTTCCCTGTAAAGACCCAGAGAGCCTCTCCTGGGGATCTTGGTGCTGCTCCTTGCCTGCATCCTGCCCCCTATGTGCTGTGTGTGACAGTGGTCTCTGCTCCCCCCAGGCTCACCCACGACATCAGCCTCGAGGAGTTTGAGGATGAAGACCTCTCTGAGATCACCGATGAGTGTGGCATCAGCCTGCACTGCAAGGACAGCCTGGCCGCCCGGGTAAGTGCATGAGCTGGGGGCGTGGACAAGATGAGGTTATGTGTTGTGCTTGTGAGTTTTGTGCTGGGAGGTGTGGTGAGACCCATTCTTGGGGAGGCACTGGTGGGATTCTGCAGCCTCTCATATAGGATCTTTCTGGGGCAGGGAGAGGAGAACTCTATGATCTGCCATGTCTTTTAGGACAGGGGCTGCAACCCTTCCCTGGAATGAGGGTAAGAAAAATGTGCTGCGTTGCCCATTTACAACAGAATCCTTCTGTTGTGGGGTTTGTTGAGGAGTTTCTGTGTCTCTATACTGCGAAACAGAGCCCTTGCCATGGCAGGGGTGGTTGGGGCATTGGCACTGAGCCCTGTGCCTTGCCCAGCACGCACTACAGGGCACCCTGGGTCTGCTGGTTGCAGGGACACAGCGAGCTGATCCTAAACACAGGAGCCTATGCGCTCAGAAAACTGCTGCTAAAAATACATACAAATGGCTTACATGGGGTATGAAGGATTGCCCGAGGAGCAGAACTGGAAGCAGTGGCAGTGAGAGGGCTCTTCAGTCTGAAATATGGGTGGGGAGAGCCAGGTGCTCTCAGAGCTGGAGAGGATGAGTCTCGCGAGATGAGAGCTTGATGTAGGTGGCTGCAGGAAGTGGCCAGGCCCAGGGGAGGTTTTGGATGGATTTGGCTCCGTGTGCTGTGCAGAGCCTGGGACTAACCCCAGCATGGGATTGCTGACTGCATCCTATAAGGGCATAGCCTTTGCTAAGGGCAGGAGCTAACCCGAATATTCAGTGAGAGGTCCCTGAGGAAAGGGCAGACACTGTAATTCCCCTGCAAACAAGGCAGGGCTGGAGAAGGCAGCTGCTGGATATGGACAGGCAGGCAGAGAGGCCCAGCAGCAAAATACCCTCTCAGAAGGCAGTACCTCAACAGAGAATTTGGGGTGGGATTTTTTTTTTTTTTTTTTTTTTTTATCCTGGAAAAACAATGATGACTTCATCACAGGCTATTTTAGCAGATCTCCAGAAATAGTGGCTCCAACACCCAGCCTGCAAGGCGCGGCTGGCTCCTCCAAGGCGGGTGCAGCAAGGGAGGTTGTGAAGCACAAGTGCAAGGTCTTGGCTTTGGCTTTGGCCTCGTTCCGTTTGTCTTGAAGTGCAGGGTGCCTTACGTCTGATTGCTGCAAGGCAGGATAGTAGGCTGTCCATCGCTAGGGCTCGTCATGCTCTTTGTGTTCTGCGGAACTGTTTGATGTGCGAATGAAAAATGGAAAAAATAAAGTAAAATAACCTTTTTAGGAATGTCAAGAGAAGGGCCCAAGGAGAAAGAGCTGGGATATGTCTGTATTAAACCTTCACGTTCTGGGCCTGTGCTGGATGCACAAAAAGTCTTGAACCAGCCATAGGAAGAACAAATCCCTTTGGTTTTACATCAGAGCAAGGCTCCTGCAAGTGCCAAGCTTCCTCCCATCATGATCCCTGTCTCGGTGCAACCTGCACCAGCTGCAGCCGCCTGACCCGGAGGCTGATGGCAGCAGTGTGGTGGCTCGGTGCCAGCCACCTGGTTACTCTGGGATCCCACTGCATGGAGCAGAGACAGCAGCGCAGCGGCTGCTTGCTTAGGGTGCTTTTAAACAACCTCCTTTATCCCTGCATCTCCTTCCTAGCACCTTCAGAGTGCGAGGCCTTTCCTTTGGGGAGAAACAAGTGGCATCCATCCATGTCCAGGGTTGCAGCACCACCTGTTGTGCTGCAGCCCATAAAACTGTCTCAGCAGTGGTTGTAGTTTCCTTTTAGGAATGCTGAATGGAGCATCGTTCCTAGGGTGTACATTGCTCAAACTGTTTTGCTGTTCTGCGTCCTTCTGGGACTTTCCTCCTCTTAGTTTTCCCAGTGATTCGGGATCACACTAGCAGGCTGGGCTGGCTGGCAGCAGCTGCTTCGCAGACACCCACCTTAGCTAGGTATCACGGAGCCAGCCGGGATTTCCCCCTTTCCTTTTCCTAAGCCTCTGTTTCCTTGCTAAAGCGCTGCGGGGCTCACAGCGTCCCATAAGAGGCGCGTCGGTGGGGAGGGCTTGGAGGGGGAGCCGCGGGGAGCATCCCTGCGCCTTTAAAAGGCTGCGACCGGCAGCCCCGTCCTATCCCGCCCCGCCTGCTGACCGCGCCGCTGATCCCGGCAGGGCCGCGTGAGCCGGTCGGGCGGCGCGGCGCGGGCTGCGGGCGGCGGGGAGGGAGGCCGACTGCAGGCCGAGATGCTGCAGCTCGACCTCATCGACGCCGCCGGGGACGCGCCGGCCGAGGAGCAGACGGCGCCCGCGCCCCTGCAAAAGGAGCCGCCGCCCGCCAGCACCGACAGCTACCGGCCCAAGCGCCCCACCACGCTCAACCTCTTCCCGCAGGTGCCTCGCAGCCAGGTGAGCGCCGGCCCGGGGGGCTCTCCCGCCATCGGGGGCTTCTGCCGGGGACGGGTGCGTGGTCGGGGGCGTGAGGGATGCGGAGGGAGATGCGCTCGTTCCCTGCTGAGCCGAGCCCCCCGAGCGTGGGGAAGCTCAAAAGTGGGCTGCGGCCGCCCCGAGCCCGTGGAGCCAGAGTAAGGCGGCCGGGAGCGGGGAAGGGATCTTAGTGGGGACGGGGAGCTAATGAGGCGTGGCATCCTGAACGCGTGAATGAGCCATCCGTCCCAGCACCGCGTCCCAGATCAAGGGCTGGCAGCGCCGCGGCTGCAGCCTGGGACGGGCCGGTGACGCAGCCCTGTGTGCTCGGCGCTGGGACTGGGGTTCCGCTCCTAGGCAGGCGGCTACACCCGGTAAGGGGGCATCAGCGTCAGCGCCCAGTGCAAAATCGCAGCGACAATCACACTGCCCGAAAAGGTGGTCAGGAGAACGGGGGTTCATCTTGCTCACTCTCAGGGCTTGCAGGAGGTTTTGGATGGAGCCTTTTTCCAGATGCAGCAGTGGGGCTGTCCCCAGGAGGGTTACGCCAGAGTGCCGTGCATGCTGAGCCTCTGAGCTGGAATCCCTTTGCCCCATCTCTCCTGCAAACCTTGCAGACCTATGCAAGGTGTGCTGTGCGCAGGGCTATTTTTGCCTTCCTCCTGCCTTCAGCAGTGGCTTCTATTGCCAAGTAGGAGGATTTTCGTGGTGGTGACGTGCAGCTGAGGGGCTTGAAGCTAGAGGCAGGTGTCCCTGCGGGTGACAGATGGGGCGTAGTCGGAGCTGGGTGTCACCAGCCTGAAACCTGCAGCTGATGCCAGCTCTGCCTGAGGCTATGGGTGGGAGGAGGAGGAGGAGGGCACGGAGCCAGGACAATGGCTGCAGGACAGCTGGCACCGGGGACAAAGGCAGCAGGGATGGGGGGGGAGGGGGGACGCCTGCTGGAGCATAATGGACAAGGGGACAGCAGGCAGCTTTGTCCCACCCTGCGCAGGGACCCCGAGGAGCCGGTGGCACGTGGGAGCCACATCCAGCTGGGGGGACGGGGACAGCAAAGGCCCCCCCCGGGCAGCTGGTCCCAACCAGCGTCCAGACCTGCGGAGAGGTATTTTTGGGGTGTGTGGGTTGTGTAGATGGTGGGCTGGGGAGGGGGAGACGATGGTGCCCTTGTAGGGGATGGTGGAGACTGTGGGACCACACTGGGAGCCATGGGCATGGTCTATGCTGAGGACCTTGAGGGCAGGAGCTTTATCACACAGGGTCTGATAAGGCTGGCAGCAGGAACGCAAAGTCCCTGTGCTCCAGGATAGGATGGGGAATCCCAGAGATCTTAGTGGGCTTTAAGGCAGAGGATTGCTTCATGTTGACTGGGAGAGCAGGGCAGCTCCTGTGCTGCTTTTGATGGTTGCAGGAGAAAACCCCAAGAATCCCAAGCTTGGTGCTTGAGCAAAAACTAGCAGTGCAGAAAATGCGACTGCTGCAGAGAGACAAAGACCCATGCTGCCCTTAGAGCCATCTGCAAAGTCTGGGAGCAAAGCGTGCCCTGGCTGCACGTGAGGATGGTCACAGTGACCCTGAAGAAGCTCTTGAGTGGTCCTAGGCATTGCCCAGGGGCCGTGATGGCTCTGGCTGCTGCCCATCGCTGTGGGGCGGGCAGGGACAGGCGCCATGTGCTGTTTACTGCTGGGGTGACAAGGCGGCTTTGTTCTCCTCCTCAGGACACCCTGAACAACAATTCTCTGGGGAAAAAGCACAGTTGGCAAGAGCGGGTGTCCCGGTCATCGTCCCCTCTGAAGACGGGTGAGTTGTCCGAGAGCAGACCCTTGCACTCCTTTGTAGCTCCTAGGAGTCAATCCCTGTCCCAGGGCCTGAAGCAAGCCTTGGTTGGGAAATGTCCCCGGTGGGCACATGTCCAGCTTGAGTCTGGGGCGTCCCTATCAGTGGGAACACCAACACTGCTCTTTTCCCCACAGGTGAGCAGACCCCTCCCCATGACCACGTTTGCCTGAGTGATGAGGTCAATCACCAAAACAGCACAACCTCCACCAAAGACCGGGGCACATCCACAGAGAGCCCATGCCGGCGCACGGCAGCCACTCAGATGGCACCTGCCTGTGTTGCCTCATCCCGGCCCCCCGAGAAGCACCAGGCTGCCAGCCGACCCCCGCCCCACGGTGCCAGTGTGGTGGTGGTGACGTCGAGGGCCCCCGAGGCCCACCGGGACCGCATCCGCTACCAGACAGACGTGAGGCTGGAGGCCACTGAGGAGATCTATCTGACACCTGTGCAGAAGAACTCAGACCCGCTGGAGACCGAAAAGCCGTTCCTGTCACAGTCCAGTGAGAACCGCATGTCTATCAGTTCTGACATCGACACCTCCAGCTACTCAGCCCTGGCTGGGAAAACCAACCCCTCCATCAGTGAGGAGGATGAGGTGCTGGACTACATGTCCTCCCCTGACAAGACGAGCCTGCCCCGAGCCTCCTGTGGTGGTGGGAGCAGTGGCTACCGGCCAGGTCATGGCCTTCAGAGAGCATCCGTGAGCTCGGACACCAGCGCCCTCTCCTACGACTCGGTCAAGTACACGCTGGTGGTGGATGAGAACGTGCAGCTGGAGCTGGTCAGCCTCAAGCAGTGCTACTCGGGCTACAGTGATGAGAGTGACTCGGCTACTGTCTACGACAACTGTGTCTCCTCACCCTATGAGTCAGCCATCGGTGAGGAGTATGAGGAGGATGCGCTGAAGCGCGACTCGGTCTGCCTCTCTGAGGACTCCACCCCCGAGGCGGACATCCACTTCTCCAAGAAGTTTCTCAACGTCTTCATGAGTGGCCGGGCGCGCTCCTCCAGTGAGTGCTGGGCGGGGGGAGAATGTGGGCTGGGGGTTGTGTCCCAAGGCAGCCTTGCTTAGCCCTGGTACCAGCTTGCCCAGCCCAGGGTGCCCTGCAGGGCCTCCAATGAGATTGAGAAGCTTCAGCAGGCGTTGGTTCCACAGCCTGCGACCTCTTCCCTTGTGATTAGGGAGGGGTGGGCTGGAAAAGCTTTGTGAGCTTTAGACAGGGGTAGCTGGAGTTGTCAAGCTGTTGTTCTTTTTGTCTAGTGTGAGGTACAGCCAAGATGGCACAACCTGAGCTAAGGCCGTGAGGCGTGAGCTGAGGATCTTGTCCTTCCCTGTGTGTGGTGCTGACTCCTCAAAGCTGCAGCATGCCCCTCTACCTTCCTCCCCAGGTGCTGAGTCCTTTGGGTTGTTCTCTTGTATGATCAATGGTGAGGAGCAGGAACAGACCCACCGTGCTGTTTTCAGGTGAGTGCAGGGCACAAGCAGTGTCCTCTGGTTCTACCCAAACCATGTAGTTTCCAGCATGAGAAGCCTGTGAATTAAACCATAGTCCTTAGGCTGGTAGTAGGCCCAGCAGGAGCCAGGCACTGGCTGGGCAACATCTTCCCAAGGGTGAGAGACCTTTCAGGGCACCCAGGAGCACTGGGAGCCACGTGGGGGATGCCATAGGGGAAACCTTTTGAGCCTGAACCTACTCAGGTCTCTATTTAGCACATCAGATCTTAGCTCCTTCCACCTGCCCCCCAGCTGCGCCGGCTGCAGGCCTTGTGCTGCCCTTGCCCCAGAGGTGTATTGGTGAGTATGCCACCAGAGCTGCCAGCCAGCACAGTGCTAATGAATCCCTGCCTAGGTTTGTGCCTCGCCACGCGGACGAGCTGGAGCTGGAGGTGGATGACCCTTTGCTGGTGGAGGTGCAGGCAGAAGATTATTGGTACGAGGCCTACAACATGCGGACAGGGGATCGGGGCATTTTTCCTGCCTACTATGCTATCGAAGTCACCAAGGACCCAGACCATATAACAGGTACCAAGCCTCCGTAGTGCTTATGTCCCTGATCTCCTGCCCACGTCCTCACCACGGAACAGGAGGTGGAAGGAGGACGCTAGGCAAGGAATGACATGGCCGTGGGCAGCTCCAGCCAGTAGTGGTCAGAGCTTGCACCCATTGCTGGGAGGGGAACGGTGCAGGTTTGGGTACGTGGAGATGGCCAACAGAGGTGATCCTTGCCATGTGCTCTGTCTTCTAGCTCTGGCCAAGAGCAACGACTGGGTGGACCAGTTTCGGGTGAAGTTCCTCGGCTCGGTGCAGGTTCCCTATCACAAGGGCAATGATGTACTGTGCGCGGCCATGCAGAAGGTAGCGTCCCACTGCGGGCTGAGCCTGCCTGGGAGCAGGGAGGAGATGGGAAGGGGTGGGCCATCTTCGCATGCTGCTTTTGAGTTCCAGGGATTTACGTCTCTGTCTCCCTCCCCAGATTGCCACCACGCGCCGCCTCACTGTGCACTTTAACCCACCCTCCAGCTGTGTTTTGGAGATCAGCGTGCGTGGGGTCAAGATAGCTGTGAAAGCCGATGACTCCAAGGAGCACAGCAAGGTAGTGCCCTGTTCACCTCATCTCTTTTACTGTTGCTGCTCTGAGCTTGCTGGTGCCCCCATGCATGTTCACATAGAAATTAAGGGCCTCCATCCTATGTGCTCTTTGTTCCGCTAGAAACACCATCCAAAGGGTTGTAGGTCTTCCACTGGGGTCCCCGAAGCCTAGTGAGATCCCAGCATTGGGCTGTACATCAGACTGGTGCCCTCACAGATGCCAGGCGTGTTGCTGTGTTAGGATGCTGTGAGCTGAGCTGCACCCCTAATCTGTCAGCTGTTCCTAAACCTTTCTGCTACTATTTTGAGTGGTGTCCTCCGGATCTTCCCTGTAATCTCTTTAGCTGGGCATTGCAAGCTGCTGATTAGTGGTCTCCATAAGTAGCCTAACAGAGCACAGCAAGATGCTGGGCAGAGGCAAGTGAAGTCTTCCCAGCAAGCCTTTTGAAAACCTCCCCTGTGGGCAGGGTGCAGGAGCGTTGCTGTGGGTACTGTTGTGGAGAGCTGGGCTCAGCCTGAACACCTATTTCCAAAGCTGGAGTCCAGCTGTCCCACAGGACTGCTGAGGAAGAAAGCTTTGACTGTTCTTTTATTTGTCCCCCAGGTAAACAAGTGTAGCCATTTTTTCCAGCTGAAGAACATTTCCTTTTGTGGATACCATCCAAAGAACAACAAGTGAGTAGCAGGAAGTGTGGGGCAGTTATCAGTGCTTTAACACACGGAGGCATCACTGCTTTCTCGCTCCCAGCGTCGTCATCCCACAGCTTCATGTGAGGAGCAGCCTTTGGGTGGGAATCACATCTCTGATATGGGCCTGGGAAGTGCTCACTGCTGGGGTTTGAACCCCAAACCCCTTTGCCAAGAGTGGGATAGGTATTTGTTTCTGCCTGTCTGCCAGTCCAATCTCACTTGCTCTGTTCACTCTCAGATATTTTGGGTTCATCACCAAGCACCCTGCCGACCACAGATTTGCCTGCCACGTCTTTGTCTCGGAGGAATCCACAAAGCCTCTGGCGGAGTCTGTAGGGTAAGTCCTGGGGTGGGAGGAAGGTGCTCCCTCCTGAGGGACAGGGGGAACGAGAACCTGGCACAGGTTCTCTACAGTGAGAGGCTCAGGGATAGAGCCAGAGCTGACGCTGCTATAGGCAGCATATTCCTGACAGTGCTGGAACAAGTCCCAGTGCAAAGCTTTGCAGGCAGATGGCTGAAACCCAGGGGCTGTGTGGAAGCTCAGAGCTGAGATGGAGGCCTTGTTCCAGCAGCACCTCTGGGCACTAATGCATGAGGCTCCCAGAGCTGGATCAGGGTTCGACCTGACAACAGGATAGGGGGGCAAGGGCGAGAGGGGAAGCAAAATGGGCTCTGTAAATGCCATGGGGAGGGTACAGCTGAGCTTTGCTCCATGCTGTGTTGCAGGAGGGCTTTTCAGCAATTCTACAAGGAATATGTGGAGTACACGTGCCCCACGGAAGACATCTACCTGGAGTAGGGGCTGGCATAGGCACCTGCTGCACAGCCAGGGCTGCAGTCTTGCCCCTTCCGCGTCGTGCATGGACAAGAGCTGCTTTGAGATTGGAGGAGAAGTGGGCCCAGGGAACAGCTCCCAGGGCCCTGTGTTGCCTCTTTTCATGGCTCCCCTTCCTCAGGCTGGGAGGGTTGGGAGGGGGGAGGGCTGGACAAATCATGTTTATTGTACAAAATACTTAGTTTATTCTATTTGAGAAGTGCCCATTGGCTGCCCAGTCTGTGATTGCTGGAGGGGTTGGCATTCTCCAGCCTTTCCCTGATGCAGGCTGGGGTGAAAACATCTCCACTCTGTGACCGTGGCTCAGCTTCCCGTTACATCCCTCAGGGGTGACTTCTAATGCAGTGGCAGAGTCAGACTCTTGCAGGATGAAGATACAGAAGCTACAGCCAACAAGAACTGTATGATGGTTCCTGCCAGGGCAGAGACCATCACTTCTCTGCCTGGCCCTGGGGACAAGGCTGCTGGACAGGAAGGATAGAGCCCAGCATCTCCTCTTTGAGTGCCAGAGAAAGGATGAATGAGCTGAGACAGCTCACCCCTGCCTCTGCCCCCATCCCTCCTCTCTTGTATCCATGCCCTGGGGAGAGAAAGATTCCCTCCTACCTCTCTGCAGTGACCACACCATGGGGAAGGGAGCATTTCTCTGTCCTTGTCCCCCTCTATTCCCTCCAGCTGCAGGTGGCAGAGGCAGGACAGGGCTGAGCTTCCCCACTGCAGTGGTTCTCAGCCCTGTGCAGACTGGGGTGCCTGCCAGAAACGGAGCAGGGAAGGGCTAAAGCCTGCAGGGAGCCATGCACATCTCCAGGGAGGTACAAAAGCTCTCCTGCTCCCTGCCAGCGGTCTCCGTGCTTCAGCTGGATCTGCTGTGATGGCAACAACATTAAATATGATGGTTCATGGAGCAGGGCTGCAGTGCTGTTTGTGTTGGGTGGATTTGGGCCCTGCCTTGTTCCTTCCCTTTGGGGAGCCCAGAAGGAGCTGGAGTTTCTCAGGTTTGCAAACCTTGGAGGTCAGAGACTACCGTAAGATTGTGGTATAACTTAATTCTTGTTTTTCCATTTACAGTGCCAGGAGGAATCTGGCTATAGCTTCCCCGTATTTGCCATTAGTTGTTGAAGACAGCAATAATATCCCTTCTCAGCCTTCTCTTTTTCAGCTAAGAAACCCCAGCTCCTCCAGCTTCTCCTCCTATCCTGTAGTGTGGCTGGAGAGCCCTTGTTCCTGCACCCCATACCTACCTGAGCGCCCTGCTGTCCCTCACAGCTGGGCATCATAGTAGTACTCCAAGTCAAGTTTATCACGTTTGGTTTTGCCAGCCCTCTGCAGTCCTGCTGGCTGTTCCCGGGGTGCTATGGTCCTGAAGTGAGGCTGTTTTGGTTTAATGCCATAATCTGTGGGTAGACAGTGGGGTGAGAATTCGGGAGCTGTCTGTGTCATCACTGGAGAAATGAGTGCATGGGAGGGAGTTTAAGGGAAGAGCTGTACCATCCACCAAGCCAAAGTGCTGCTGCGGGAGTTCCAAGGGGGCAGAGAAGTCCTCGGGGACAAAATAGCTGCAGAGGAAAACCAGAGTGAGCCCAAAGCTCTCCAGAGCTTGCCCCCATCAGCACTATAAGCCCAAGCCTGGTCCAGGAGCACTGGTTACAGAAGAAGGAGCCTCCAGCCCCTGTGGCACCACTGCAGGTACCGGGGCAGGGAAGAGGTGAGGGAGTCATCACCTTTGGCGCAGGGGCAGAGGGAGCACAGCCCCTAGCAGCACAGTGAGCAGCAAAAGCCAGCACTGCATGCTGAGCTCTGGTACCCAGCACTGTCACATTCTGCAGTGAGGTCACAGAGGAACCACCTGGGTAGCCCAAGAACTTTTCCTCTCCTGTACTTAGAATCATAGAATGGTTTGGGTTGGAAGGGACCTTTAAGATCATGTAGTTCCACCACTCCCTCCAGTAGGCAGGGATGCCTCCCTCTAGACCAGGTTGCTCAAAGCCCCATCCAGCTTCCAGGGAGGGGGCATCCACAACCTCACAGGGCAACCTGTTCCACTGTCTCACCACCCTCACAGTAAAGAATTTTTTTGGCTCTCTTCTTTCTGGGCTTTATCTTCTTGCACTCCTTCCTTTTCAAATTCCTCAGTGAATGGAGCACAGTTCACTCAGCTCATGACTTTCATTTTGCTGTGTGGTGGTAACACAGATGCCATGCAGTGCCAAGCCCTGGGTCCCCTTACTGCTGTGGCCTAGTAAGTGGATGCACCTCCCCCAACCCCAGTTTGGCTGCTAAGGTAAGAGGGCTGTGACTCCTGTATCCTGGGAGGCCCTTGAGGATAGTTTAGGTAGGACTGCTGTCACCCACATGGCCAACTCACCATTGGTCAGAACCAAGTGGCATCACTGGCAGGTTTCTGGCTCTCAGAGTTGCACAGGGCTGCTGCTTTCAGGGCAGCCCAGTGCCAGGGGCTGTCTACACCCTGTTCTGGATGAGGGAGACTCCACAGCAGTCGACTGGCTACATTGATGTCTTACATTAGCAGAGGTGATAATGAATATGGTCATAGCTGTCCAAACCTCACCTTGACCTTTTATTAAATACTGCACAGCAGTATTTGCTCAATCCTTCAGTTCTCTTCTCTGCCCTTGGCCAAGCCCCTAAGCACCAGATGGTAGCTATCCTGCAATCCTGTTTAGTATGTATAGGGTACTAGCAAAGCAGCCTACAAACTGCAGCTCTCCCAGCCTCAAGATGAGCCCCAGGAAACTTGAGGCTGAATCAGGCAGGCACCTGGAGTTACAGACACAGCCATCAGCTAAGCAACATGCAGGGCTCTGCCCCATGTAGGCCAGAGCAAAATGCTTCTGAAGGACAATATAGAAATGGGACCAGCATATCCCAGGCTAAACAATTGCAAAAACTGCTCTTCCTGATAGAGACAGACCTGTTGCCAACCCAAATCAAAGACTCAAGGGGATCCCTTGTAAGTAAGGGAAAAGAGCTCCTTCAGCTCAGTTCTTTCCATTCAGTCAGTTTATTTGACAGACAAGCCCACTCCAAGCAGATCGGCCAGGCATGGCCAACACAAGCAGGCTGTAGGTCAGTCTCAACGCCACGAGGTGGGAGACTATGCTCTCCAAAAATCTCTACGCTGCCTGGCTTTAGTATAGCGCAGCCATACAAAAGGAGAAAAATCAAGTGCTTAAAAAAGGTTGTCCCGTCACCATCACTGCAGCCACAACAGTTCATAGAAAGAGGTGGCCAAGGTCTCTCCACACACGTAGTGTCCATCATTCACAGCCAGATCTGTTAAAAAACTATTTACACCCCCCTCCCCACCCTGCAGAACAGGAGCTTCTCATTGATGGTTTAACTGAAAATTAGATAAAATCAACATGCCTTCCCCCAGCCCTCCTTAGAAACAACCATCCCTGATCTTAGCAAATAAAAATCATCATCTTCTCATCAGCCCCAGTTATAGAAATAGATTTTCTGCCAGGCAGGCAAGTAATCCATCAGTGGCCCTGAAATGAGAGAACAGAGATATCTCACATTTAGAAAGGCAAAGATCGAAAGATATATGCAAATGGTGCCAGTACCCTCTCCTCATTATGATACCCAACAGTTCCAAACCTCCACTTTCAAAAGTGAGAAACCCATAAACAGAATAGTTATTTTTGCCAAGGTGGGAGGCAACTTTGGGATGTCGTGCCAGAGTTTAGAGCAGGACCAAGGAATGCGTGAAACATGGTCAGCACAGACATGATGTGGGCACCACTCTCTCAGTGCTGACACACCCTGGTTTTGGTGGGAAGGGACTCTGACAATGACCAAGGGAAAAACCTGCATGGAGTGAGTCAAGAGGACACAGAAAAGAGAGACAGCTCAGCAGTAATGGGCAGGTGCAAACACAAAAGCAAGTGCTGTATAGCAAAAATTGCTTATGCTGGCACAAGGTTTGATGCAGAGAGAAAGCCTGCATTTCAAAACCTCTCTGAAATCATTAACTGGAGAAGTGGCTCCTGAGTTAGCCAGCTTCGTGCCTTCCTCAAAGAAAGGACAATTCCACAGTCCAATCTAATTCCATATCACTGCCATGAACTACTCCAGAAACTGTTTCACATCATCAGGGAAAAAGGGTAGGTGAAAATCTGGCCCATAAAAAAGGGGATCTTTGTGTGAAGGACTAGGAGAAAACAGGCCTGATTTGGGCTTTTGGTTTATAATATGCTCTTAGCTGGGTTAATACCTCTTGACAGCTACCCCTCACATCTGTATTGCAAACTGGCAATCAAGGAAAAGGGTTCAAAAGCAATTTCTGCAAAGCAGGGCTCTGGTGCAGTTGCAGAAAGACAGCCCAAGGGAACAGGCGTAGGTGGCAGGGACAAACCTCTGCAGCCTGTGAGGGAATCTAGAAATCTACCACTGTGGTTGAGCACAGGTTGCAATCTTTCTCTGGTCCATCTTAAAGCAACTCCAGTACCAACACAAGGTACAGTGAAGGTAACCATCCCAAGGACATCCCAATTCCTTTTTCAGGTCAGAAGCTCCTCAACAAATATTCTGCTCAACTCCCATGATTTTTCTTCATCTACGAGAAACAAGGATGAAGCAATGGGTCCCACTTACGTGTGACAAAGCCAAGTCCAGGCACGTAATCAGCCAACAAACGCAGGAGGAAGAGGATCCTTGCCCTAGTAAGGGAAAGAGTATGAATGAGCCCAGTGGGATATCTCTCATCCCAGCTGTTGAACACGTTAACAGTGACAGCAGGAGTTAGGCAAGGGGCTTGTATTAACCTGGTCACAGGCACCCAGACCTCTTCAGATCTGTTCACCCAGTCCCCTGATGCTATTTCTGTTCAAAGGGAAATTCTCAGCAAAAGCCCAACAGAGCCCCTTACTCTGAGTATCGGTCATAGAAAGGAGATCTCAACAGGTAGTACAGCAGTAGGATAGTTCGTCTCCTCAACTCTGCTCGCTCTCTCCTGTTCAGGTCTTTCAGATCACTCAGCAAGCTCAAACTGGAAGGAGAGGAGCAGAAAGTGAACTTACAGCAACAGCAGCCAACAGGAAAACTAAAGTGAGTTTCTAAATGCTCTCTGTCCTCAGATCCCTACAGAGCAGTCTGCACAAGAACAGACAGTACTGTGTTGTGGAAAATACCCAAATATGTACATCTCCCAGTCAAAAACAAGGCTAGCCTCTGCACACATTTCTGGCAGTAGGGCCTGCCACCTGCCATGGACTGGGGAGCAGGGGAAAGTGTGATTTTTTTTTTTGTCAGCAACCACCCCCAAAGACTGACCTCGAGATATCCAGGACGGCTGAGAGGAGCCAGGGTTTCCATGATCTCTGTCCCCACACTCCCAAACTCAATACTAGGAACGCACAGTCAAGGAATAGAAAGAACCAAACAGACCTAACAAGAGGCACAGAGCCAGACAAGCAGCCTGCTAGGTACCAGCAAAGCTCTACAGAGCCCAAAAGAAAACACTCTTGGGCAGTGCTGGAGGGCTCCAGGGAAGGGACCGGAGGTCTCGTGCACATAGCTCAACTGGCCGACGCTGGCCATCAAGATGCAATGGAGGAGTTCCCAGGTCCCTGCACAAGCAAAGCAGCAGTAGGAAGAGGAGTATGGGGTGATCCTACACCACGGCTCAGCAGATGAGCCCATAGCACCCTCTGCTGGCACCTGGGGTACAGAGCCTGCTCTCACGTAGCCAGGGCAGGATACAGTGGAGCAGAGGACGGGTAACGTAGAGCGATTCTGCAATTGTTTCTTGGAGACCCAGAGGAGTAGGAGGCTGATTCATCTCCTCTGCTCTTCGGCTCTGTGTCTCCTCCCTCTGCTGGGGGGATCCCCAGTGCCTGGACTGCAGGGAAGGAGCTGAAACAAGCACATCAGGTCACTCACACAGCGAGTACCTCCCTACAGTCAGCTCATGTCTCTCTGCACTGTGGAGTAGGTGAGCTGGAAGAGAAGCACAAGCAGCAAGACTATGGCTGCACCTTCCTTGTTGCTGCCACTGAACAGCACCCTCAGTGCTTGCCTGAACAAGGGAGGCAACATGGAGAAGTATTCTTAAGATTCATGTTTCTCAAAGCACAACTACCACTGGTCTTGCACCTTGTGTGAGAATTCCCATTGCTTTAGTATTCCCCTGCCCATGGGGCCCAGTGACGGAAGGATACACCCCCATACAAGCTGATCAGGTTTTCTGCTCTTTACTGTCCACACCCAGGAACATACATCAAAGGCACAGAACAGAAGCAGCTCAGACAAAGACAGAAAACAGGCTCAGCTACTTACTATTTTGGAGAGATCTGACAACACGGCTGGAACGCCTACCAACATAGGTCTGATCTTTCCCTGAGGAGCTGCCTTCCACATCTGCAGGAGAAAACAGCCACAGGGATGAGGCTCCAATGGAATGTAACTCAACCTGGTCTCTGTAATGCCAGCAAGAAGACTGGACTGAGAGTTTGATCTAGTCCAAAGTGGACCATCCTGAAAGGGCTAACATTACAGAGCTCTTAGAGGGTGAAGAGATACATTTGCTTGGCATTGCCCAGAACCATCAGAGCAGTGGACTCACATCTTGATCCACAATTCAGACGGTATTTCCCAAACCAATGACAGCACTGAGAGCTCACCTTCAGAGTGGAGAGACTGCTGCTGCTCCCTGTTCAGCGGCACTATGGGAGGAGATGTTTGGATGCCAGCTTTATACCACAGCAGCAGCAGGAGGCGGAGGATGGCCCTGTGGGCAGACACACAGGAAGCCTTCAATACCCAGCTGTGGAGCTGGGTTGTGCTGTGCCCAAAAGGTGACATTCCCAGAAGAGGGAAACACTCAGGTCCGCTCAGGGAAGAGACGAGAGGCACCCTTCTGCAGCACAGTACCCCACACTGCAGGAGGCTCCAAACTCCCCCAGACTCAGGGACCGGCTGCTCAGTCTCGCTTGGGATTTTTCCTGGGGTAACGCCAAGACCCCTCCAGATGGCCCTTCCAAGCACATGCAGCCCCCTTCCCCACCGCCTGCGGCACTTACTTAGCCAACTGGATGAGGACAATGATGGTCCATCGGCCCATCTCCCCCCACACCCTGGCTGTCCCCATCTCTGCAAAGACCTCCACACATTCTAGCACGCTCAGCCAGGTCAGCAGCTTCTGCTGGGGCAGTGACTGCAAAACACAGGAAAGGGGACAGGATGGAGGTTCTGCTTGCAAGTTGAAAGGGAAAGATGCACAGCCTAGTCTGGTGGGATTCTCAGAGCTAAAGGAGTGATGGCCCTGGAAGTCAGAGCCTCAGAAACAAGAAGTGGTTCCTCTCCTATGGCCAGAGCCTATAGGCAGGCCCGTTTCCCTACTTCTGAGCAGGAGCAGACCTGGATATCACTGTACCATATGGAGCTGCAACTCCAGGAATGGGGAAAATATCACAGCTGAACGCCAGTTTGCTTGCTATCCTAAGTGAAGCAGCTAGCAGTCTCCTGGGTAGCAGCACAGTGCCTGAACTCCAAAAGCAGAACTTTCCTCCTCCTCTTTCTACAGCTGGGACACTTGATGACCCTCTTCCCCGGGCACAGCTGATGGGTACACTTGGAGCACAGGGTCCACTGCTGCTCTGAAGCGAATGCCTGCCAAGTACAAACTTATAGTATCAGTTTGGATCCCAGGCATGAAGCCCACAGCAGCCTGGACTCTTTCAGCAAGAGAACTTGCTGGTGCTGTTCACCGTGAAGTACAACCTGTATTACTTGAAAAGCACCCACAAAGAAGATATAACTGAAGTTCACCTCACCCCATGCTCAGCTTTTATCACCAAGGGAAGCGAGTCTTCTGCTCAGATGGCTGTCACATACCCCGTGTTCCAGCCAGGGCCGCCTGCGCGGACTGACACTGAGCCACTCACATCCAGGCCCAGCGGGCGGGCAGGCGCGCAGCAGAGGCCTGTCTGGGAAAAGAGAAGCCCTCCTTCTCCTTCCCCAAAGGGTCTAACTGAGGGCCGGGAGCCAGCCTGGGGCTCTCGCGAAAGAGGCGGCAGCCAGCTGCTTTCACCTTCGCTTTGCTCAACACCGCAGGCAAAGAAAGGCTCGGTCGGAGCTTCGGCGTTCCGCAGACAGCGGCGGTCGCCGAGCGGCTCGGTTCCCGGCGCAAGTCGGGGCCCGATCCCCGGAACCCGGAGAGCGCTCGGCTCTGGGCCGGCGGCCCCGCGTTCGGCAGCCGTTCGGCGGCGGCCGCGGGCCCTGCCCCCGCGCTTACCCCCGGCAGGCCTCGGGGCAGCTCCTTGCGTAGGATCCAGTCGTTGAGCAGCACCAGCAGGTTGGAAGCGGAGTACACTGCAGCGGGAACACGGCGCGGGGTTACGGGCGCGCCGCAGACGTCCGCGGGACCGGGCCCCCCGCCGCCCCGGGCCCTACGTACCGAGCTCCGACAGCTCGTGGGCGTCCGCGAAGCGACCTGCGAGGAGAGGAGAACGGCCGTGACGCGGCGCCGCCGGGCCACATGCGGCGCCGACGCGGAGCGAGGGCCGAGCCGCACCTGGCAGCAGGTAGGAGAGGCCGCGCACGGTGCCCTCCAGCTGGGCGGTGGCGGCCGGGTGCCGCCGCACGTACTCCTGGTAGCGCTGGCACAGCTGCCGCAGCCGCTGCACCGCGCCGCGGGACGGGGACGGGGCCGCCGCCGCCATGCTTCCGCACGGCCCCGCGCTTCCGGCCGCCGCCGCACCGCGCACGCGCGACCCGCCCCGCTCTGCGCGGCCGACGGGCGCCGGGGCGGGGGTTTAAAGGCACGGCGGCGGCGGCACGGCAGGTGCGGGGTGCGGCGTGCGGCGGCGGGCTGGGCGCTGCGGCTGGGAAGGGGCGCGCCGGGGGACGGAGGGGCGGGGGTCCGGCGGACAGTCGGCCGGCCTGCCGGAGGGATCTTACGGACGCGCTCCGGTCGCGGTCGGGCTCGGGAACTCAGGAAGGCGGTTTCCCTTTGGGGGCCGTCCCGGGGAGCGCCTCGGCTCGCCCGTCTTTGGGCACCTGTCGGGGGCTTGTTTCTGGAGGCGGCAGCAGCCCGTGCTTCTAAGGGTCGTAAATGCGGTGTCCGGCTGCTGTGGGGCGGATGAGCGCTGCCCGGGGGTCTGTACTGCACGGACAGTGCCCCGCAGCCTCGCGTTCCCTTTCTAATACGTGTGCCTGCCCTCGTGGAGCTGGGGGACGTGCTTAGGGCCAGCCTGCAGCCACGCGGTGCGGCTGTGAGGGGTACCCGTGGCTGTGGTCACGCTGTGGGCTTTGTAAGTGCCGACCCTGTGCTTCAGGTACGGGGTGCGTCTGGCTGCAGCCTGTTGCAGCACGGGGGACCGAAGTTCTCTTCCCTGCTGTGCTCCATCCCTGCCTGACCGGTCCTCCTTGGTCCCGTGCTGAATCTGCGTGGCCCAGTCCGTGTGACCCGCTGACCTCGGCCCGGCACACGGCGCTTCAGAGGGGGCACGGTGTGGGTAAGGAGGGCGTTTTATGGCCTCTTGCAGCCACCTCGGAGCAAACAGAGCCTCGCCGGGCTGCCCCTCCTTCCTCCTGTCCGGTTACCTCTGCACAATGGATGCAGTGTGTGCCTGCAGCCTCCACCGCGAGCGTTGCCGTTGCACGGGCAGGCGCTTTATCCTCTCTGATCTCTCTGCTTCTCCCCCCTTCCCCTGAGGGTTTGTTTTCCAGCAGGCTGAGTTCAAAAAGGGCACGAGATACTGCTGGCAAGCAGCCCGGCGCTAAGCAAACCGCTTCAGTCAGAATTGCATGGATTAGACCCAACTTTCAGCTCACATGCAGCGCTACCTGGGGCTGCTCTGAAATGCAGCAGTGGAGATGCTGGCATGAGTGTCAAGGTGGGGTGAAGTGGCACCCAGAGCCTGAGACTGGTCAGGGGACAGCTCGTCCACAGTCTCTGCATGCTGCTGATGACTCTGGGGGCATATCCGGTGCAGACTGCTCTCCTTCAAGGAGACAATCTGGCCCTTCCAGACAGCAACTTGAGAGCCAGCTGCTTGAGGAGTCGGCTGGAGGCACCTTGTCCACAGCCAGAGGTGAAGCCTGATGCACGGTGTCCTTGAGCCACTCTGAATGGTAGCACCAGATAGCGTAGCTCATCCTGAGTGAGAGGCTCTTTGGCAGAGGATTCACTCCCTGCCCCACCCCTGCTTGTCCTGTCTGCCTTTCTGTCTCCCTCCTGCAGTGAGCGAATTTGGAGGACGGTTGGAGTACCATCGTGGTGCCTTTTTATGGTAAATAAGCTGCAAGGGAGCACTCGCTGCAGGAGGAGCTGCTGAGAGCCCACGAGATTGGAAATGATTTAAATTGCTTTGGTTTATAACATCCCTTGCGGGGGCAGAAGGTGAAAGGACGGGTTAAGGAGTGGTTTCTGCCCTGACTACCAGGAAGGATCTCTGAACAGCCCCATTCTTGCATTTACTGTTGGTTGGAGTGACAGAGGTTGGTGCTTACTGGAAATCCTCTGACTGAGGCCAAGTGGTTCCTATGCTCCAATGACGAGGGATACAAGCTCAGCAGTAATGGCAGGAAAAGAAGCAAACCCAAAAAGCACATGCTTTGCCAGCTCATCAGTGGGAGCCATGCTGAAGTCCAGCTTGCTTGACTGCCAGCAGTTTGCTCTTGGCTCAGAGCTGCCAGACTGCACCTCTGGGTGCAGACTGCCCACTTCTGGGGCAGCTGACCTCAGGCAAAGCATTGCTGTGGGGCTGGGACAGCACTCCCCAGCACTGGAGCTGGGACACAGGATAAGGCAGAATAGATTTAATGTATTGATGCATGATTGTGCCTTGGGAGGTTGGTACCTGGAGCAAGTTGGTGTTCTTCCAAGCCATGTCTTCCTGCTGCACTCCCACCAGCAGGGAAGGAGCCTAGCAGTGTGAAGTTTGGGGCATGGATCCTTCTCACCCTGGTGTGGGGTGGCCCTTCTGGCCCAGTCTCCCCTGCATGCCCTTCCAGCCCCACTCAGCTCTCATGCTGTGATGTCTATTTGATTTGCTTTTGGGTGAGCTCATCAGCCCTCTGGGATGGCTGGCTCCTAGTGTCTTGTGGGGAATCATTTCCAGAGATTATTTTGGTCCCTGACACATGAGCCCTGACAAGAATGGAAGGCTTGATGCACTCATAGCATCTCTGTGGGGGCACCTTTCAGGAGAGCCTCCAATCCCTGCCCAAATGAGGAGGTGGGCAGGGAACTGCAGCAGACTCTGGGGGTGGCAATTGCTGCTTGCCCCCTGCTCCCTTACAGCCTTCTGGGGACCAAAGGGCTGCACCAGCAGAGATGGTGATGGTGTGGTCCCTGTGTTCCCAGAGTGTTAATGGTGGTCCACTGGAAAGAAAAACCCAAATCAGCCAGGCTGAAAGGGAGGTTAAGTGAGCCTTCTGACTTGGAGGCATTTTCTTGCTGTTCCCTATCATGGTGCTGCTGCCCTTCCCAGCTTAGCTGAGACTTGGCACCTCTTCTTGGCTTCCCAGGAGGAACAACATGCCTGGCAATGTGCGCACAGCCTTGCTGTGAGATCATGGCTGCCTCCTGCTTCCAGATGCCTCTTCCAGAAAGCCATTTAGAGCCCTGGGCTGCTGCTTGGATAACTCCCTGCTCTGATTCATCAGCAGTGTGCAGTCTCTCCCATTGTATCCCAAATCAGACAGTGCTAAAGGCTGAGAGGCAAGAGGCAGTATCTTTTAATAACCATGTGATGCAGCTGGAAAAAAACTTCAGGACTTGTAGTTCTCTGGTGGCCTGGGTTAATGGGATGTTTGAGGGGGGGAAACTGGGATGACTCCAGGAACTTCAGTGCTGCTACAGGGACATTCCTGGCTGAGCAATGGCCACTGTGGGCTCCACCTTATCCGTCTGGGATTGCCACACCTGTACGGGGACCTTGCTCTTGATGGTGGGGCTGGGAGGATCCAGCTTGTTTGGCAGACATGTGCCCAGTTCTCCCTGCTAGCAATCACCTCTGCTGAAGGTGCCTTTGGTTGCCCAGCTCGCAGCTGTTGGAACTGCATGGCTTTGTTCCCAGCAGCTTCTGCTACTTCTTCCAGGTGGGTGCCTGAGGCTTGGCTCTTAGCTGCTGATACTGTGTGAGACTTGCAGAGCAGAGGTAGTATGAGGATTTGTTGCTGTAGGAGGGTTTTGCTGAGCACCAGCGTTGTGTTTCTTCACCAGAGTTACTTGGTTTTACTGCTTAAGTACAGGCTGTTGTGAGATTTATAGTGCTACTGGCCCTTTTTCAGACTGATGTTGTGTACCTTGTTCCCTGTGTGCTGTGGTACGGGACCTTGCTGAGATTAGATGGGTGCTGTGGGAGCTGTGCACTGCACTCTCATTTATCTGTTGCTTTGTGAAGCAGAAAGCAGGTCAGATAAACCAGGAAGATGTGTTAGTAAGTTTTACCATGGCTTGAAGATGCTTGTCCATCTGCTGTGGCAGGTAAGGGGTGCATGTGCCCAACCCCATGAGAGCCAGAGGGGTGTGTGTGGGCTGCTCCGCTCCAACATACACCCCTTTAAGTGGCTCTCTCTGTCCCCTTTTCTGCCTTTATCTTGTCTCTGGGCTGTGTGCCTGTCTGTACTCCTTACCCACCTCCAAACTGCCCAGGGTATGTTTCAGTGCTCAGGTTACTGAACGTGATAGTTAATCTCACTACCGTACAAGCTCAACACTTACTGCTGCCCTCGTTTGAGAGGGAGCCAGGGGGCTTGTGTTCCTCTCCCAACTCCTGCTAAAGAGTTGGTGTGAGGACTTGCACATGCTGTAATGGAGCATGGTGACACTGCCAGCACTTCTGAGTATGGCCCTTGTGTGGGTGCGGCATGTGCTACGGGATGCAGAAGTGCTCTAGGAGTGGATCTAGGAACATGCAGCACATGGATCGTTTCCCAGGGGCTGGTTGGGTAGCCTCAAATAGCACTGAGCTGTGCTGGGTAGCAAGCTAGGGAAAAGGGGCAGAATGAAAGCGTGAGATGGTGCTGCTGCTGGTTTATAATGCTCCTGGCTGTGCAAGGGCCTGTTGCCATAGCTCTTCTGTCCAGTAACTCTTCATGTGACTTCTGGTTTTCAGGTGACAGCAAGGTGCAAAACCCTCAAGCAGAGCTGGAATGTGCTCTGTGCATCTCAAGATGGGAATCTCTGCTTAGAGGGTGGTTTTCACAGCTGTCACTGCACCCTGCCAGCTTCTTCGGCTATTGCCAGGTACACCTACAACATTGAAGCTTCCAAAGGTTGGTAATCTTGCTTGCTGAGTAGATGAGTTACATGTGCTTGCTTTCTCCTGTCTCGATAGTTCTGTGCTAAATGTGGTAAACTGGGCGCAATTGGGTGGCACTACAGGCTTCCTCCCTGTTTGAATATGTGGGTGTTGAGGATGTGTGGGGAGGTCCTGGTAACAGTGCTGGCACTTGTAAGCCTCTGCAGGGAAAGACCAGATTCCTGCATGAATCTGGAAAAAAGTGTGCTCCTGTCTCTATTGCTGTCTCAGTTTAACTTTCCTTGAGAATATGCATCAGGATCTTCTTCACCAAACACCAGAGTGGGCTATTGCTTGTTTCTTATGTGGTGGGCAGTCAGGGACTGGGGCTGAGGAGCTGGAAGAAGATCTCTGCACCAAGGGAAATGGATGACACTCTTCTGATGGCTGAGAGCTTGTGCTGATATTCTGCTCTAGTAGCTTCTTTTCCCTCTGCCCCTACCCCAAGTGTTTCTTTGGGGCACTGTTCTCAGTCGCTGCCTCTCCTCCATCCCTCATTAGTGCAGGGCTTGGCATGCCAGCGGGAGGGGGCCTCAGCATGTCTGCGCCTTGATCGGATTTGTCAAGGCTCCTTCCCTTTTCTTCCTGTTCATTGAGGGCTGAAACAAAGCAAACAGAAAAGAGGAATTCCAAAGAATAGGAGTGAGGGAAGAGAGGGACGTGGGACTGACAGGCTGCCCCTTTTCTCCTTTGTCTGGTGGGGCAGAACAGGAGGCAGAGCATTTCAGGAGGTGAGACCTTTCCTGTTCCCAGCCATGCCACCAGCTGCCTTGCCCACAGTGCTGGGAGCAGTTGTGAGCTGCAGCCCAAAGCTCTTCTGACCCTACTGCCTGCTGGTTTTCCTTCTGAGGCTGTCCCTGTTATGTGCTAAAGGGCCACCAGTAAGGAACGAGGCTTGGGCCTACTGCCTTCTCTCAGTGTAGGCATGGTCTAGATAGAGCCTGAAGGGAACAGTGTTCCCTAACAAAGCCCATGCTTTGTCATGGGCTGTGTTAGAAAGGTTTCCCTCTTTACCTGTGCCAAGAAAGTTTCTCTGCTAGGTAGCTCCTAATGAGCCCAGCACAGAGCTACGTGTGCTGTGTGAGTGCCAGGGCAGCAAGACATCGGGCCCTCCCAGCATGGAGCCAGATAAGTGCCTGAACAAGGAACTTCTGTGCAGCCGGGTCTGGGAAGTAGAGACAAATGTGGCTTGGCACTTGTAGGGCTTCCCAGGAGGCAGGGACTCAGAGGTGAGTCCTGGTCAGCCAGGCTGGTCTGCCTCAGGTGCAATTTCACTTTGTCTTAATGGCCCTCACTCCCGCCTCTGCCATCCGTAGGATACTGTACAGGTTTCCTCTTCCCCTTGCCCTCGCTCTCACTAGGGCTTGGCTCATGGGAAGCAGCAGGATGTGAAGCAGACTTGGTGTTCAAATCCTTGAGGTGAAATACATCCTCGTGAATGACCCCCACGTAGCGCATCTTGCATGAAAGCTGCAAGGAACAGCATTTTAGCCACAGCCTCCATTCCTTTTCCTCCTTCCTTCTTGTTCTTTCCCTTCTGGCAATCTCTGTGCTCTGTGGTTTAATTAGAGAGCAAAGTAAAATGCTTACACTCCAAAATGTACAGATTAGGAGGTTACTAATCCTTTTCCTCAATGGGTGCTCACATCCTATCCAATCAGTTATTGAGTTCCTTCCCCAAAGTGGAAACCCAGCCAAACTCAAGGCCTCTACCTCTCCTCCTGCTTGGAGCACGGGAGGAAGAAGGGGGAGAGAAGAAGCAGGAGGGAATTGAGCTGTGGGCTTCTGCAGTCCTCAGGGTGGGTTCATAGTCAGCACTAGCTGTTCTCACTTCTTGAGCCTTGGCTATTTTGGGTGTTCTGGGAGCACTGAAGCAGGAGCTGTGATTTCCCTGCTTGCTGTTTGTCCACCAAAGCAGTTCTGCCAGGATGTTTCACTGCTGACCACAGAAACCTTTTCTTAATTTATTTTTGAGTGCTATCTTCCTGTTCTGATAGGGAGGAAAGGTGGGGGGGAGAACCACTGACAACGCTTTCTGGCAGAAGAAGCAACTGCTTCCCTGTACACGTGTTCTTGTGTGTTTATACACTGAATGAATCAGTCTGAGTCTACTGCTTTCCTTCTGTGTATACACCTCTCTCCATGTTCCCCGTTGTCAATCCTGCACTCTCATTCCCAAATTTGACTCTGATGGTCACCTGGTGGGCTGAGGTCTGTCCCACTCCTGTTGTGGGCTGGGTGTTGAAGAGGTTCTGGTGGATTGCGGAAGACTTGAGCTTTTGACCTGAACCACTCATCTGCTGCTTGGTTGAGTTGAGGCATGTGTTTTCTTCCCAGCCTTTGTCCTTTGCTGTGAAAGTTCAGGACTTAGCAGTGCAAGGAAACCCTGGGGGTGGGAGCAGAGTTAGCAGCACGATAAGATGGGGAGGAGTACTGGGGAGGGTTAGCATAGAGTTTGGGTTTCAGGGGCATTTTTGTCTCCCCTTTCCTTCAGGAACCACCTTCTTTGGATTCTTCACTTCCCATCTTTTTGCCCCTATCAGTTGCTTCCTTGTGTCCAGTTTGCAAAATACTCCCATGTAGGTTTAGTTTGCAGCTGAGTTTGCTGACTCTCAGACCAACTAACAGCAGTACTTCTGCAGCGTCAGAGCTAATTTGCAGTGTGTGTCTGTAGCTCAGGTATCACTTCAGGGCTATAAAATGCCCAGGGTACTCTGACTGGATGGCAGTATTGCTGCTTGGGTTTTTAACAGCCTCCCTTAAGGCAGGGCAGAGCTTGCCCCGAGCCATCCTCATTTTCTATTTATAGTGCAGTTGTTACATTCTTATGTGGCAAGCTCTACTTTCAGCCCTCCTTGGGCACTGAGGGCATCAATGCCACGAATAGCCCTGAGTGAAGATGTGGGAGTGGCTTTTGGAGCACAGCTCCGGGTTTGGGCCAGTCCCTGGTGGAAGAGGCCAGCTGTGAGCAGCTCTGCCTTGTGACGAGTGTCAGCCTCTTCTGTGCTGTCGTCCCTTTTCAAAAGGGATGCAAAGGGTCTGCCCTTGCTTTCCTCTGACATGATTTCAAGTGCCTGGTGGAATGGATTTGGGCACTGCAGGACGTGTTCAGCCCCAGTGAGGGACCAGTGAGTGTACTGGCCAAGGTCTGGAGAGCAGCTTGTGCAAGAAACCCTGCCTTGTATTTGTCTTTCAGCCAGTGGTGTGACCTCTTGGTACTCTGAACTGCTGTCTGCTAGGACAAGAGGATGTCTCTTCTCTGCTGTACTTGGTCATCCCTTGTACAGGGCCCTGTGAGTGCTTGCTACTCTTAGGAGAGCTCAGTCTGAGGTCTGAGAGGAGCCTGCAGTGGAGAGAGCATCAGCACCCTCCTTAGTGCTGCTGCTTAAGCACAGCTCCTGCTTCTGTTGCTCTCAGCTTGTCTGGAGAGCAGAGCTGAGCAAATAATTCATTGCTTCAGTGCCCAAAATGAAAGGCTGAAAGAAAATGAGAGGAACCAAAACCCCAGTTTGAGAGACATTTTTATCTTTTAAATGTAACAGAGCTCAATTGCAAGCAAACCAATGCAAAGTGAGACTTTTTGCTTGGAAAGCAAAGCATTTTGTTCTTGTCCAAAACTTGTAGTGAAGTAGCAAATATTTCAGAGCTGTCTACAAATTTCAGTTCTCAGTCAATAACTATTTAGCCATAAACGCCCAGCTCTGCCGGCAGTGAGATACTCTAAGCACCTGGGGCCTGGCTCAGAGTTGCACCCCTGGCATCTACCCAGGGTTGGTGGGGAGAAGGGATGTTTTGCATGGAAGGACATCTGCCAGTCCCTACCTTGATGAATGGGGATACGTCGCACACTGCTAGCTGGAAGTTTGAGGCATTGCTATGCACAGTGACATTCTCATCCCTTTGCTTTGTGGGACGTGGTGACCACTGTATGCTCCAGCATGGGCACTGCTAGAAGATGGCTTGCTAAGACAGACTTAGATAGAAGCTGGAGCTCCTGACTGCTGACCCTGCTGTTGCTTCTTAGCTCTTACCCCAGGAACTGCTGCTGTTTGCTGCATGCCTGCAACCATTAGGAGAGCCAGAGGAATCAGGAAATGGCCTAGTGAGCAGATTTCAGCGTCCGGAGACAGGGACACAGTGAACCTCGTGCATTCAGAGCTGGCCATTTAGCTGCAGCACAGTCATCAGCAAAATGCAGATATTAGAAACCTGATCCCAGCAGAGGGATGGGAGTTGGAGATCAGCCCAAATGCTTTTCCTCTTCTGTTTCAAGGAGCATACAGGATCTTTATGTCCCCTGTTGTACTGCTGCACAGAATCCAGGTTTGGTTCCTCTCCTCCTAGCTGTATTGGCCAGGAGAGCACATGATGATGTGATGTAGGCCTCTGTGTCCTGCTGATTCCCTTGCTGCGCAGAGGGACAAAAGTAGCATGTGCAGAGGCATGCAACCCAGGTGTGGCTGAAGGCTGTTGCCAGCTGGGTCCTTCCAGCCTCTCCACAGGCTTAGGAGTGAGAGCATATTGCTGACTGGGCTGGGTCTGGATGGCCCTATCATGCCTTGCCTGAGGGTGGTGGTGAAATGCACCTGCATAGCCTGCAAACATTGTGGGACATCTGGCAAACCTAAGCTTCCTGCACACTGCTCGCATGCTATGCTGTGACTCCTGGCTCCCTGTGCTTGCCCCACAGATCATGTAGCAGAACCTGGTGCCCAGCTGTGGGTAGGAACTTGGCTGTGTGCTCAGCTAGAGCAGGCTATGTCTAGCAGAGCCTCATGATCTGTGTTCCTGCCAGCAGAAACTGTTCCCTGATGTGTTCCTGAGCCTCACATGTGGAGAGGTAAGCAGTGAGGCATGTACGTGTGTCAGACTCAGTCTGGACTTGTTGGTTTCCTCGTGCTCTAGGAGAGAAAAGGAAATATTCTGGTGATGAAACTCCTTGCTTTGGCCAAGCTGGGAGCTTCAGCTAACATCCTTTGGGGGCTGTTAGCTCCTGTTCCCTGAGCAGTGTGCTCTTCTGTCAGAAAAGAGTGGCTTTTTCTGTGTGACCTTTGTGGAATAAAATGCATAAGAATGAGGCACAACTGAGGCACAGCTGAAGCAAGGAGGTGCTCATCTTAGTCAGAGCTTTCTCCATAGCTTGGTGGTTGTGGAGGGATGGCAACAGCATGTTCTTGTTTTACAGCCCATATTCTGGTGTCTCACCCTGTGACTTGATCCCATCTCTGGAATATGGTGACTGCTTTGCCACAGGTTGTTCTTCCCAAGGAGATATGGAGGTGAAATTCTCACTTCAGTTTCTCTTATCATAAGACTGGGAGAAGGAGGGGTGCAGTGGTAATCCGGAGCATGGGGCTTTAATCCTGCTTTCCTGGCCAAATTCCTTTCCGCCTCTGTACATTCCTGCAGCTGCTCCGCTCTGAGCTGCCTGTGTGGTATCTGCCGGCTGGTGCAGCCCTTGTCGCTTGGAGGAGGCATCTTGGAGATGTGAAGGGAGATGACCTCTGATTAATTGCAGCTGGGTGCTGCAGAGCAGTGATCTGCTGAACAAGGAGCCTGCCTGTCCCCTCTTTTTTACTCAGATGAGCAAAATAAATTGTTCCCTGTTGCCTCTCCTTAGAGACTTTCTTAATCTCTGTCTCTTTGCTGGGACTGGCCCAGCAGTTTTGCTTGTGCTGGGGGAAGGTGAGCCTTCGGCTTTCACATGACCTGTGCTAGCGCTCCCTAAACATTAACTCCTCACCTGACGAGGAGCAGGGAGTCAGGGACAGCAAAGGCTGGCTGGACTGAGCCAGAACAAGGGCACTGTGGGGCATGGTGGGCAGGTGCTGCTGCTGACTCCTCAGAGGTCAGGCAGGCATGTGTGGCTTTCCTCTCCACCCTTCCTAGTGGTGGTGGCTGAGGTATCTTCCCAGGCCTGGCAAGTTGGCGACCTCTGACTCCTGGGGTGGGAGGCCCTGCTGGGCCTGGAGCCCCGTGTCACCCGGCTATGACCCTTGTGTCACTGCAGGAGGTGGAGTTGAGGTGACCCCTATTGCAGCAACAGACTGGCCTTGAGGGGACCTTGAGCCCCTTTGTCCTGTGTGTCCTCATCCCTTCTGGAGCTGCCCTGCTCCTGTGAGAGGCATGGGGGAGGGAGGAGGGCAACCTGCTGTGGCCAGCACTTTGCCTCGCATCCTTGTGCTGGTTTTGGAAATGGAGAACAGTGCTACTGGGAAACAGCTCATCTTACCGGGGGCAGTGCTCATCTGGTGCGAGCAGGGAGGCTGAGTGAGGGAGGCTGGGGACAAGTGCCGGGGCTGCAGGTGTGGGTAGAACTGTGTGGGGAAGGTGTGAACGCTGCATGCAGACCAGTGCATGGTCCACACCACGGGCAGGGCCCTCCACACAGCGTACACTCACATGATGCTATGGCCACTGCTTCCCAGCGTGGGACTCAGTTGGGAGCTGTTTTGTGCTTTGCTCTCTCCACTGTGTGGGGGAGGAGAGGCTGTGTAATTGCCTTCCTGCTTGCCACCCCCTCCCACAGCCCTAAAGTTCCTACGTGATGGATAGCATGGGGTGGTCAGGCCCCGGGGCTGAGATCCGCTGGGGAGTGAAGGGAGAGCTCCTGCGGAGGGTACCGCTGGCTCAGGGGAGTGGGGCCCATGGGGGTTTCCTCTTGCTGCTGGGGCCAGGCTGGGCAGGAAGGTGCTGTTAAGGTGCTATTTATTACCTGCCTGTTCTGTCGGGAGCTCTGCAAAGACAAGCATAAGCCGGAGCAGGAGGTGAATGCATCTCCTGGGGCAGTGATTTCTGCACTGGCTGGGTGGGGACCAGGCCTCCCCAACCCTGCTCCATCTTCATAAGGCAGGCCTGTGCCTGCTACTGTAGCTGATGGGGTGGAGGACAATTTATATTTCGTTTCCTTTGCTATGCAGACATTTGCATCCCACTCCCTCCATGCTGCCACCCTGCTGTGCCTGCTCCCTGTGTGGTGGGAGGCAGAGAGCAGGAGCTCCTCCATCCGCTCTGTCCCAAGGGAAGGAGCTGCCTTTCCCAGCCCTGGGGCCAAGCACAGGGGAGCTGCAGGTAGAGGCAGTCTCTGCATAGTTAGCATTCCCAGCCCTGCCTCCCTCTCCTGCTGCCACTTCTGTGGGGTGCTGCGCTCCCAGGCTGCTGGGGCTGGAGGCCTGCCATGGGTGGGCAGCTCTGTTTCCTTCCTGCACCTGCAGCCTGTCCACATAGCACCTGCAGCCTGAGTGCTTGCAATCTCTGCTCTCCGAGCCATCGGGATGGCAGCTGAGCAGCCCACACCCCACACTTTGTGCCTCCTTCCCATGTGGGCAGCACAGCTCAGAGCTGTTTTCCAGCTTCCCCCCACAGATGGCACAGTGCCCTGCACCTGCCCTGGGAGAAGAAAAATCAGTTGGTTATGGGGTACCGAACCCTAACGCTGTCCTTATCTTGGCTGAAGAAGGGTGTGTGGGGCCTGGGATCAGGGAGGGAGTTGCAGGACAGCAGGCGGGTTTCTCCTGCCTGACTTAGGGCAGCTCAGTGCCCCAGTGTGGGGGGCTCTTGAGCAGCAAGTGAATTCAATCTGGTTTTGTTTGTTCTTTCCTCCTCTGAAAGGGGGGCCAGGGCTGGGCGTGCGGGTGGGGGGAGATCGGGTTTGAGAGCGGGAGGAGCTGGGGGGGAAGTGTCAGATCTGAAAGGGAGGAGTAAAGGGAGGATTGGGAAAGGCAGAGCCAGGAGGGAGTGCGGCAGCAGGCTGAGAGCCACTTGGGAGGCACTGGCAGGAGAAGGGGAAGGCAGGTAAGGGAATTGCTGCCTGGGGCAGGCAAGGGGCCATGTGGGGAGGGAGGGGCTGGGGATGCTGCAGCGCACAGACTCCTTGGGGCCTCTCTGCCCTGGGCCTGCTGCTGTCCTAGCCCCATTGCGTTCCCCAAAACTGCTGTGCCAGCCATGTGCTTATGTGCAGAGAGCACCGTTCCTTACTGGGAAGGTCCCCAGCACTACAGGCAAGTGGGGCAGAGGCCATGGGACAAGTGGGAGCAGTGGGGGCTGTCCCTTCTTTGTTGGCATGGAGGTCTCTTTCCCATCGGTTGTTTTTTTGGGCAGCTCAGCGCCTGCTGGTCTCCTTCTGCTCTCCTGACTCCCCCTTTTGCGCAGTGAGCCCAGCACAAAGTTTGAGGGTCCCCTGGTGCACAGATGGGGTGGTGGAGATGGATCTGTAGGACAGGTCATGAGCTGGTGGCAGTGTGTGGAGCCCTAGGAAATGCTGAAGTTCCTCACCAAGGTCCTGCAGGGTGAAGGGACCTGTGCCCGCTGGGTGCCTCAGTTCCCACCATACCTGTGGGAGCGGTTCCTGCATTGGTACCGCATCCCCTCACCCAGGTGGTGTCCTCCCAGGCTGCCCGCCTCATCCAGAGGCCTTCTGGTATCTGCACATCAATAGGCTCTGGAGTGCATGGAGGGAGGGGAGTGGAAGAGGCCCTAATCCGGCCCATTCATCCGAGAGGCAGCGCGGGCTTTTGTGGCGCCTTCAGATGCTGGGCCAGGCAGGGGATGGGGGAGATTGGTGGTTTCTTGCTTTGTGAGACCTTTGTCTGCCCCATGCCACTGGCTCCTAAAGGAAGTCACAGGGCAGTGCTTTTTGAGGCTATCTTTCTGTCCCTGCGTTTGACCTGGGAAGTGACGCAGTTTCTCCACCTCTTTCTTCCTATGTAAAAAGGATTGCTTGTGTTCAGAGAGCAGGAGCCCTGCAGGTGCCTCCAGGTGCATGTGTGGGCATAGCGGTGCTTCCCCCATTGGGCTGGGACGTGGGGACAAAGCAGATAGTGTGGTGCCATGGAGCAGCATCTCAGAGTGGTGAGAGCAGCGTGCCCAAGTCCCCTCTGCTTCCCCCACCCTCTCCAGCCACCCCCAGGCTGTGTGTTCCTTTAAGCTGATGCTCCAGACTGCTTGGAATCTTTCTAGTGTGACACCAAACTTCACTAGGGCAGGTAGCTGCATTCAGCCTGAGGAGAAAGTGGAGGCATTTGACCTGCTGGGATCTTGGGAGGGGACAAGGGATGCCACTGGAGTTCCCCCATGTCCCTGCTGGCAGGAGGGCTGGGAAGGCAGCCAGTGGGCTGGGCTGGGGCTCCTCGCTTATCTCAGCATGGGCTGAGCTCCCTGGCAGCACAGCTTGCCCAGCCCAGCCATGTCCTTCAGGCTTTGCCTCAAGTGCAGTGGGGGAGGGCTCTGCTCTCCCTCCTAAGGGCAGGCACTGGGAAGCGTCCAGAACCAGGGATCTTACACCCAGAGGATGCTGAGGGCTGTTGGTGACCCTGCTCTCTGCTTCCCTGTCTTTCCAGGCTCTAGGATGCTGGGGCCAGCCAGACTAGGCCTGCCCACCTGATCCTTGGCACCCACTCCCGCCAGCCCATCATGTTGTGCTCCTGGCGTGTCAAGCTGAAGCTGCTGCTCGCTACCGTCACCCTTGCCGTCCTCCTCTCCTGGCTCTACCTCTTCGTGGGCAGCCTTGAATGTGAGTGGATCTTTCTCCCTCAGTTCCTCGGAAGATCCCCAGCACAGAGTGGGCTGGAGAGGCCAAGGCCATGGGAGGGCTGCAGTATGGCTGGGGTGTACTGGTCTTTAGAGCCCCAGGGGTTTTCCAGGGGATTGCTGGAGCAGAGCTGTGACGCTGGGCACGTGGGGTGTCCTAGGACCTCTCTGATCAGGTTGGGGCTCTGCCCCCATTCCCACGCAGTCTCTTCTGGCTTACCACTGCCCTCTTGCCATGCCCACGTGTCCCACCCCATGTCCCCTCCTATGTCCCCGCAGACGGCCGCTTTCTCCTGCTGCCGCCATGCCTGGGCGAGCAGCCGAGTCGGGATGTGGAGCGGGAGGCACTGGCCTCGCAGGTGCGCCGAGTGGAGGAGGAAAACCAGCAGCTCCGCATGCAGCTTGGCCAGGTGCAGGTGGAGGGCAGCAATGGCATCCCGCAGTGGGGGGCCTCTGCTGAGGATGGGCCCCCCCTTGGAGGTGAGAGGAACAACCGCACGGCCTGCCCCAAGCAGTGGATGGTGCACAAGTGTGAGGTGGGTGGCACAGCCAACAGGGCTGCTCAGAGGGAGCTGGGGCTCTGACTGTCCTTTGCAGGAAGAAGCCAGTCTCAAAAAAGCAATGTTTGTCTCTGGGCAGCTCCTGCACATTGCAATTGTGTGTGCTGGACACAACGCCAGCCGAGATGTGGTCACCCTGGTGAAATCCATCCTCTTCCACAGGTAACGGGGATGTGCTGTGCCAGAGGCCTGATGGTTTGGGGTTCCCAGATATGCTATAGGGAATGCAGTGCTGGAGGAGAGAGGCTCTAAGTTCTCTCTCTGCCTCCTGTGTCATTTCTGAGACTTAAAAGGACAGAGGGTAGTTGTATTCCCAAGGGTGTGATTTTTCTCTGTGTGCTTGATGTCTGTCCCCTGCCACGGTGGGAGAGATGGGGACCATGTCCGCTTCCTCCTGCTGTGGTGCTGAGTGCCGCTGCATTGCCCTTGGCAGGAAAAACCCCCTCCACTTTCACTTCATCACGGATTCAGTGGCCCACCAGATCCTCCAGACGCTCTTCCAGTCCTGGATGGTGCCTTCCATCCACGTCAGTTTCTACAACGCCGATGATTTGAAGGCAGGCACTCTCCCCACTCTGCATTCTCCTCGCTTTCTATCCCACCTGGGTGCTTGGAGGGTCCCAGGGGAGTGGCAGAGAGAGTGGGAGGGAGATTGTTAATGCTTTTTCCTGGTTCCACAACCCTGTTGTGCCCCTCTGCTGGCCTCCTGTGTATGAGAACATGGCTCTCCTGCCCAAGCAGGAAGGGCCCACCCGTGCCCAGCCCTGAGGCCATGTCACCTTGCAGCCAGAGGTGTCGTGGATCCCCAACAAGCACTACTCTGGCATCTACGGGCTGATGAAGCTGACTCTCACCAAGGCACTGCCCTCCAACCTCTCCAAGGTCATCGTCTTGGACACTGACATCACCTTCGCCACTGACATTGCTGAGCTCTGGGCTGTCTTCGGGAAGTTCTCTGGTGAGGACGGGGAGCCTTTGGGACCCACTGGAGATCTGACAGGGCCTGCTGCCACATCAGCATGGTGGTCCCCATCAGCTTCAGCAGTAATGTAGAGAGTTTGCTTGCACCTTCCAAACTTGTAGATGTGCGCCACATGTATGTCCCTCTCTTTCCTCAGAAAAGCAGGTGATTGGGCTAGTAGAGAACCAAAGTGACTGGTATTTGGGCAACCTCTGGAAGAACCACAAACCATGGCCAGCACTGGGACGTGGCTTCAACACGGGTGAGTGAGAGTTGTTAAAATGGCTCCTGCACTCTGACAGAAAACCCAGCTGGGGCAGTGTGAGTGGGGAGGCTGGGGAAGGCTGACGTGGGCATGTGGAGCTGCTACAGCATCCTGGAGATTGCGTGCAAAGAAGTGGCATGTCCCAGAGGCTGGAGGCATGCAGGCTGCCGTGCTCCACTGGTGGACCTAGCATCCTCTTTCCTGGCATCCAGGGGTGATCCTGCTCTTGCTGGACCGTCTGCGTCGCCTGGGCTGGGAGCAGATGTGGCGGCTGACAGCAGAGCGGGAGCTCATGAGCATGCTTTCCACCTCGTTGGCTGATCAGGTAAGGCCTCCAGGGTGGCCAGCCCTTCTGTGTTCCCAGAGCAGTGCTGTCATATGGGGGCCATACTGTCCCCTTTATCCTCCTCTGCACTTGTCATTCTCTCTCCTAGGACATCTTTAATGCAGTGATCAAGCAGAACCCCGCCCTGGTGTATCGGCTCCCGTGCTTCTGGAATGTGCAGCTCTCTGATCATACCCGCTCAGAGCTGTGCTACACTGAGGTCTCAGATCTCAAGGTGGGTAGATTTTTGTGGCATTTGAAGCAGAATCACAGATTCTCCTATGAGGAGCCCTGTACTCTTCCTACTAGATGCTTCTGCCATATAGGAGACAGGGTGAAGGACCCAGAGATCTTTGGCAGTCAACAATGGTGTTTTGGGGCTTTGGGGAGCATTGAGTGCTGCTGACTTCCCCTTTGCAGCATGATATACCATTGCTCCCAGGTAATCCACTGGAACTCGCCCAAGAAGCTGCGGGTGAAGAACAAGCATGTGGAGTTCTTCCGCAACCTCTACCTGACCTTCCTGGAGTATGATGGGAACCTGCTGCGCAGGGAGCTCTTTGGCTGTGCCAGTCTCCCCAGCCCGCCCAGCGACCAGGTGAGGCTGACTGCAGCTCTGTCCTGGCCCAGGCCACGGGACAGGCAAAGATGTCGGCAGCTCCCCGTGCTCCCCCCTGAGTCTCCCACCGTGCCTCACCTTTGCGGTGTTGCAGCTGCAGCAGGCACTCGAGGAGCTGGATGAGGATGATCCCTGCTATGATTTCCGCCGGCAGCACCTCACGCAGCACCGCGTCCACCTGTTCTTCCTGCAGTACGAGTTCCTGGCCCTTCCCAACCCCACTGATGTCACCCTCGTGGCCCAGCTCTCCATGGACAGGTACTTACCAGTGGGGTTGATGGGGGGGTTGGGTTCCCCCTCCACTGCCTCTGGGCTGACTTTACAACTCAGGAGCTACATGGGCTCTGTAACATGGGCTGCTCACCCTCACACCAGAGCACTGCAGAAGGAGCAGCAAGCAGCCTCTTTTGGGAGCAGTAATTCCCTCCGCTCTCTCCTGGGCTCGGATGGCTTGCAGTTTTCTGACAGCCCTTAGTTCTGGATCTGACCAGGTTCCCACAAGGCAGGGCTCCCACTCACACAGTGCTCTCTGCTCTGCAGGCTGCAGATGTTGGAGGCCATCTGCAAACACTGGGCTGGCCCCATCAGCCTGGCGCTGTACATGTCGGACGCGGAGGCCCAGCAGTTCCTGCGCTACGCCCAGGCCTCGGAGGTGCTGAGTGCCCGTCGCAATGTCGCCTATCACATCGTCTACAAGGAGGGGCAGTTCTACCCTATCAACCTCCTGCGCAACGTGGCCTTGACCAACACACAGACGCCGTATGTCTTTCTGACTGACATTGACTTCCTGCCGATGTATGGCCTCTACGATTACCTCAGGTAAGGAGTTTGCAGGACGTGCCCCAGACAGCCGTTTTTTATGTGTAGAAATGGGTTGTTTTCTGCTCAATCTTGTGATTCTGTCCTTGATTTTATCAGACAGCAGTGGATCAGGAAGGAGAAGTGGCTGTGAGGCCTCAAACTCCTGTATGGCAGCACTGTGTGGTGTCTGAACGCATTAATCCTTTTATGGAACTGTGGGTGGGCTGGTGGGGCTGATGAAGGGGAATTAGGAATGGGGCTGTAGCCACAGCTGATGGCCACAGAAGCCTCATGCTCTTTCTACCTTTGTAGGAACTCCATCCAGCAGCTGGAGTTGCCTCACAGGAAGGCAGCTCTCATTGTGCCGGCATTTGAGACACTGCACTACCGCCTGACCTTCCCCAAATCCAAAGCAGAACTGCTCTCCATGCTGGACATGGGCTCCCTCTACACCTTCAGGTAAGTCCTGGAGCTCCCTGCCACCCCAAAGACTGCCACACCCAGCAGAAGCCAGTCTGGTACCCTTGTGCCTTGGGGCCATAGAGCGGCCACTTTTCCTGGTGTCTCACTTCCATTTCTCCTCACAGGTACCACGTGTGGCCAAAAGGCCATGCCCCAACTGACTATGCCAAATGGCGAACAGCCACCGTACCGTACCGTGTGGCGTGGCAGCCAGACTTTGAGCCTTACGTTGTAGTGAGGCGAGACTGCCCAAAGTACGATCAGCGGTTCGTGGGCTTCGGCTGGAACAAGGTGTCCCACATCATGGAGCTGGATGCGCAGGTAGGTGCTGGGGCCACAGCCGGGCAGTGAGGTGTTGGTATCGGTGCTGATGGTGACAGTTGCCGCTCTGTCCCCAGGAGTACGAGCTGCTGGTACTGCCCAATGCCTTCATGATCCACATGCCCCACGCTCCCAGCTTCGACATCTCCAAGTTTCGCCTGAATGCTGGGTACCGGGGCTGTCTACAAACGCTGCGGGAGGAATTCCACCAGGATCTGTCGCGGAGATATGGGGCTGCTGCACTCAAATACCTCACTGCCGAGAGGAACCTCTGACACCTGGGGACAGTGGGTGCAGGGTGCTGGTAGCAGGTGGAGAAGGGAGGGTGCGGGGCCTCCTCCTGCCCCAGCTCACCTCTTAGCCTTGCCCAAGGGATCTGATTCACAATGGGATGTCTGTAGATAAGAGGGAGGATGCCAGCTGTGAGATCAGGCAGCGTCTGTGGGTTGAGTTGCTGCAGTGTGGCCCAGGGTTTGTTCAGATCAATCCTGCGTTAACAGGGGAGCTTCCACTGTGCCGGGGGACTGGTCTTCCCATCCCTAGTTCTAGCAGATATCAGTTCACAGCCTTTGTTAGCTCACCTCAGCCCAGGGCCTGGCCTCGAGAGGCTCTAGAGCTGCACTTTTCCCTGCTCTGCTCCTCTCTGCAGTCCCAGTTTGCAAACCTACGCACATCCCTGGAGCTTTGGCGAGTGGGAGATGGCTATGTGGACCATCCTCTTGCATCATTTGTGGAGCAAGGCCTCGGAAGAGGCCTCCTGATGCTCTAGGAGCCGAGGCTAGAGATCACTAGGAACTGTGGAGTCCTGGCTTAACCTTGGACTAAGGCTGGCTCCCCATCCACGTGGATGCAGAGTCTCTCCTGGGCTGGCCCAGCTCTAAGTGAAAGCAGTCTGGTGCTTGGTACAATCCTTCTGCCATTGTGGTGGGTGGGATAGCTTCACAGGGGGTCTGTGCTCCTGTGGAAGAATTAGTGGCAGGGACCCCAGTGCCTCCCTGACTCCTGGCAGTGCCAAGGCTGCCACCAACAATCAGGGATGGGATGGGACTGACCCCAGGGAGGCCGTAGCTGAGCACCATGGTCCCTGCAGTGGGAGCAGCATGGCTGGCTCTGCTCTGCAGCTGTACACACTGGAGCACAGAGGATGTGTTGCTTTCCTCATGCTATTTAAATTATTTATACTTTTCTCGTAAGAATTCAGTGGTTAGGGTGTCATGGTCCGGTGTTTTTTTGTTTTGTTTTGTTTTTTTAAGCCTTTCTTGCACCTGGATGATTTTGCTGCTGGCACTGGAGCAGCTCCAGGCCCGGGGCTGCTGCAACCTATGCTGTTCTCTTAGCATTATTCTGGTCTGCAAGAGCTAGAGCTGTGCAGGTGTGAAGATTTCCGTCCTTAGTGGGAACGGCCAGGAGGAGCCACACAAATCACATTGTCTGGGAAGGGCACAAGCGCCTCTTGCTTATTCTCTCTTTTTAATTTAATTTTTAAATTAAAGCTTTTTTATTCTTTTTCATATCCTTGTTAGAACTGTGTGGTTATTAATGCTTTCTGCAGTGAGCCTGCACAAGCACGAGGGAGCAGGCTCGTAGAAGTGATCTTGGTGTCACTGCTCAGTGGGTGAGCCCTGACATGGGCCAGTGGTAGATACTGCTGTGGGCTGGCAGCCTGCCACAGACCGTGGCTTCGTAGCATGGCTGTATGTTCCCAGCAGCACATGGCTGAGTCCTGGATAGGCACTGGGACCTAAACAAAGGGCTCTGGCTTCACGGTTCTGGTGGGAGCACAGCCTGGGGTAAGGACTTGGCTCCTGGGCCTGGAACAGGAAGCCCAGCCTCTGCAGGGGTAGATGGGGTGGCAGCAGGCTGGGAGCAAGTTGTTGGCTTTGGGAAAAGGCTGGAAGGCCATTGCTCGTCATTAGCGCAGCAAAAGGCATGACGGCATCAGGTTGTCCCCTAGCAGACAGCATTTGTTTAGTAATGCCAGAGCTTGCTGTTATCACCAGCCTGAGCAGCAACACAGATCAGATCCAGACAGCACCTTACCTGTCCTGCTCGGCCCGCTCTCTGCTGGGAGCCATGGGAAGGAGCAGCTGTGGCTTTCTGTGCCAGCCCTGTTGTTAGCTCTGCTGTGGGCCCTGCAGGGTTGGCACAGCCAGCCCTTAGCACAGCAAGTTTGGGTTCCCAGAACTAATGGGGGCTTTGATCTCCATGTACTGGAGCGCAGCAGCCGGAGGAACCCTATGTGGAGGGGCCGGGTTGGTTCTTCCCCAGCACAGCCACTGTGTGAGGAGGTGCAGGGCAGGGCTGGGGTGGACCTTGAGCCCCTCCTGGAGACACAGCTGAGGAGACGAGAGAGTTTGTTGTGCTTTATTTAGTAAAGTGTTAAAATAAATAAATACAAATCGATCAGGTGCTCTGTACCCCCGCCCCCCCGCCCCTTCCCAGTTTAATTTGCTAAAATCTAAACACATTTGTACCAAAACTGAAACCAGCAGGGACCTGAAGGCAACAAAGAGCCTGCAGGTCACTATCAGCATCAGGATTTAAAAAACAAAACAAAACAAAAAAAAAAAAACAAAAAAAAACAAAAAAAAAGAGATATTTAAAAATCACCATCCAGCTCCTGTGTGGGTGCTCTCATGTGCGGTGCTGTGAGAACATCGGGGCACTGCTCAGGGTGCTGCACAGGAGGTCTGCAGTAACAGGAGCCTGCCAGGGGGCTGCTCCCAGCCCTGGCGAGTGTGGTGGAAGCAGTGGCTGAAGGGCCACAGAGCAGAGCTGGGGTGGCCCAGCAGGGTTCCACACCTGGGGCAGTGCCCTGAAGCTGTGGCTGAGCTGGCAGCTCACGGTCCCTGGGCTGAGCCCGGGGCCTGTGTGGAGCAGAGCCCTCAGAGAAAGCCCTGGCTGCCATCATAGCAGTGACTTGGGCAGCGTGCCCAATGAAAGGAGGGCTGATGGGTGAGGCACTGCTCCCAGTTCCAGAGGCAGCCACTGCTTTGATACCAGTGGTAATTAAAGGAAAGAACTACGTGAGACTATGATTAGAAGTTGCACATCATCCTAGAACAAGCAGAAACACGCAGCCTGCTCCTGATACCGCCCCTATTCAGCACTGCCTGCTCTCAGCTACCTGCAGCCCAAGAGAAGCGGTGCTTGACATGGCCATCAGCTGTTGCACAGCAGGGAAAACAAGGCATGGAGGAATTCTTCCTTCTTGTAAGTAAATGCTCCCCTTCCTCTCTCTTGACGCGCCCTGGCTCATGGTGGCACAGCCTCTTCCTCCCAACACTGAGGGCCCAAACCTGAGGCTGTCTGCTGGGGTGAGACCTGCCAATGCGGTGTTTTGTTCCCCAGTGGCACCCAGAAGGGCTCTCCCAGAGCTTGGGCAACACCATTTCTATCCCAGTGACAGAAGGGAGAAGGCAGGCAACACAAGGGTTGGGTTCTGTGCGTCCTGGTGTAGGTTCAGGAATAAGATAAAAGCTGCAAACTGCCACAGTCCGATAGTTCATGCTGCTCCCTGCTGCTGGCTTTCCCTGCCATCTCTCTCTCAAGGCCAGAGCTTACCAAGCTTCTGAGCTGCCTAGGAGCTCCTGTCACCGAGCAAAGAGGTCCTTTAGTCCTTCTTCCTCCTTATGTGTAGGTTGGAACGAATTTCTAGGGTGTCTGACACATGCTTGGGTATGATGAACAGCACTAGAGCCCGCTGCCCTCCTGCCACCTGCCTGCAAGCAACTCTCCGGGCTCAGCCCTTGCAGTTACCTTACAGCTGGTAAGTCCACCACACTGCTGGACCGCCCCTCCACAGGGGTATCTAAGGAAACTGGGTGCAGAATGGCAGCAGAAGCAGAGCTGAGGTGGTGTGATGCCTGTTTCCTTCTCCATCTGCAGCCTAATAACTTCTCTCACTGCACTTTATCTTTTTAGAGTACAGATCAACCCACACCACAAACCAAGGTAGGACAAAGAGCTCTTTTGTTCCAGCCCTTCCACTGAACTCACGAGCCTTGTAGCTGTAGCTTTCACTCCTGGATCTTTCCTGCCTTCACCTTCCCTGTTTCTCATGTTTTCCCATGTCTTCTCCCTGCTCTCCCTCACCCCATGTACCCTTCCTCTCAGCTCCTCCTGCCTCCTCTCGTATTTCCCTCTGTCTCCAGACCCCTCTGTCTCTCTGATCCCTGCAGCACCCACCACTGGCACAGGGTGAGGAGAGGCCCAAGAGACCCCGTCCTCGTGTGGTGATCTCCAGGATAGCCATTGCCACAGCACGGAGGCCCTTGGCTGGGCTGTTCTCTGCGTGCCCCTCACGTAGCTGTGTCACGCTGGCAGGATGCTGGCAGACCCTCACACAGGTAAGGTCTTGGTCTTCTGAAACAAGGCCACCTCTTAAATCAACAGCCAGCAGATGTTGGGTTTTCATGGCTTTGTAATTACCAAGCTTACCAGCGCATGGTATAAATAATTCTCTTTATTGGCAAGTTTCAACTATGTGCTCAGCCTATACAAGACACAACGATGCAGAAAGTTCTTGTCCCAGATGAAAGATAAACATTGGGAAACGGGAGCTAAAGGTAAAAGATAATGAGAGTCATATTTTCAAGTATTACATTCCATTCTGTAGGTGTTACAAACAAGACTGAGGCTCAAAGAAGGATCTGAGTAAGACGGCAATAACCTGGAGACAAGACGTCTGCAGCTCTTGTGTTTTCCTGATCCCCCTGATTTTTAGGGCATTCCCTGGCCCAGGTCTGATCAATGAAAGCAAATGTTTAATAATGCGCTGCTATAAGGCTCGCTCGCACGCATTCAGAGGCCGGCACCTAGCTGGCTGCTTGCAAGGCTTCTTTGGAGACATTTTGCCTTCTGAACGATGGAAACTACAGAATCCATGTGGTGCTTAGGAATGGCCTTTGCTGAGGTAGTTTGTTGGCCAGGCAAGCCTCAGTGCCAAATGAATCAGCTGCACGACACAGTGGCGTTGTCTTTCTCCAGGTTCCTGACTCTTCAGCAGAGTTTCTACAAATGTGTCTGTCAGAAAACTCTCTGCAGTAACCCAGCAAGGCTGACCTTGCCCTGGATCTTCAGAATCCCAAAGGAGGACAAACTGGAGGTGAAGAAGGGTCAGAACTTCTGAAAAGACACAACAAAGTCTGCCCAAAGGGGCATGGTACACCAGGAAGTGTAACATCAGTATTTGAGTTGTTATCTGAGCAGCTGGCAGAGGGAAGCCCCCAGAGAAAGAGTGAATTAGGTTTGACATCTGAATATGATCTTCTAAAAACACATTTCATTAAAAAAACATATATTCGTCACCAGTGCTTCAGAAGCAAAGAGGGCAGGGGCCCTACTCAGCTGGGAAACAAAAGGAAAGACAAATTGCACTGCAAAGTCACAGGTATTTTCCACTGCATCCACATGAGAAGGAGATGTCAGAGTTTACTCCCTGTTTTGTGGGTTGCCACAGCATGGTGCAACCAAGAGGGAGACTTCAATGTTGACCATAGTGCTTTTTGGGGCTGCCTCTGCATCCGTCCAGGGAAGATGATGATTCTGAAGCCAAGGAGGCCAGAATTAAGGTCTATAGACCTAGACAGCTGGAATACAGATTTACTCTCTCAAGCCTGGTCTGTTGGGAGGGATAAAATACCAGATCATTTTTTCTGCCATCAAAACCACCACCGCTGCGCCCGTAAAATTCTCACCTCTTTAATTTCTAGGCATAGAAATAGCTCATATCCCCACTGACAGAAATTCACTTGTTCAAAGGACAAAATCCTTGTTCTGTTCATGCAAACTATTGGTTCCTCCTACTGCCATGGTGACTCTTGGCTAATGAAGAACCATCTGCACCACTCATCCCTGGAAGGATTGCCTTCATCGCATTTTGCACAGCGCTAAAAGTTCCGCTGGCCGTGAACAAAGATAAAGAGGATCCTAATGGTAGCACTAATTCTTCTGGCCAGATCACATGCTCGTTTTCAGGCTTTAACCACACCATACTTTTCCAGCTGTTCAAAGAACAGATTGCAAGGAGAAGGGAAAAACTGTTTCTGCAATTCTTATTCTATTTCTGAGCAGTTAAAGCAGCAGGATGACTTCTGAAAGCCCTTAGCACTAGGCTGAGTGCCAGGAACATCTCTGACAGGAGCTTTCTCTGTGGTCTCATCTTCTCCTCCTTTACGAGTGAGATTTAAAAGCCACTTATTTCCCACTAATGACAAGCGATGACATAAGAATTAGTTGTTACCTTTATGGCGGTTTGGAAATACAAAATGCCAGTCATTATGACAGCTTCTTGAAGAGAAGTTCTAATACCAACTCAGCCTGTCTCAAATGCTACATGAGAGGAAAAAAAACCCAAAAAACAAAACAAAAAAAAAACTCAAAAAACCAACACCCTACAAATCCAAAAAAAAAGCTCAAAGTTAAACTTGTCAGAAAGTTTGAATTTTGCCCTTCATTGGAAATTCTGAGAGCAGGTAGAAAACAGAACATTTCCCTCCGTATTTAGCAAACATCATTTCCCCTTCGACTTCATTGCTGCTAATTGGGCAGAAATTTACTCATGCCTATGTACCAACATCGTTGCCAGTGTCAGCACAGCCCTGGGAATGATCTTTGCCTGTTGACTGATATTGCTGCAGAGCCAGGAAGGAAAGTGCTCAAACAGGATCAGGGAGCAAAAACTACCAAGCAGCACTGAAAAGTCTAAGTTGAGGTCATTTCTCTGCCAGTCAATGATTAACTAAAGGTGTCCTTTGACAGTCTGAAACACAACGCTGTAAGAAAAGGAGAGAAAAGTCCGTACTTAGCTACTCAGTTTCTAAAGACAAGCAGATGCCTTGAAAAAGCAGTAACAGTTGTTTTAACATCTCCTGGCTGGGTAACTATACTCAGATTTAAATGCAGCTACCAGTGAATTTCATTCCCATCCCTTCCTGAACCAGCAAAGCAAACAGAAGGACTCTCAAGTCTTCCAGCAGCTCACTACATCCAAGGAGTGCAGTGCTCCCAGCAGAGCTCAGAAAATAACATCAGAAAGAAGAACATGAGAACATGAAGATACTGTCTCTTACTGGGAATGTACTTCATGGTTCAGAAGAAGGGGAGTTACCCAAGCAACCAACTAGAGAAGAACCTGGCCAGGCTGCTCGATGGTGATGACTTCAATTGGTAATTGGGTTGATGCAAGTAGGACATTTTTAGTTCGATCGGTTTGATCCTGCAGCTCTGCTAGGAAATATCCAAACCGTGAGTTGAGGTTATCACAGGTTTAGCTGGGACGTGCATGTAAGAGTCATTTTCCCAAGCTATGGACAAACATGAGAACTCAGGATATCAGTTCTGAGCTCAGTTCTGAAAATAGCACACAGTCCTAGGAGAAGTCCTTAAAGGTCAGGAGGGTGAGCAAAGGAAAGGGAAGACAGCAGCGCCAAGAATCCTGCAGAAATATGCTTGGCTGTGGCAGCAAGGAGACTCTTTCAGGCTGTGTAGTGTTTGGAGCATTTGCTACTTCTTGCTCAGAAATTCAGCCCTGAAATGCAAGGCTTTCTCTGTTCCAGAAGGTTCAGCAGCTGGGCAGGACTGCCCAATGCACACTCTGGAGGGCACCACAGCAGGGACCTGGCCTCGTGCTGCCTGGGGAGAAGCTCAGCTCTGCTCCCACTGGGAGCAACGGGAGTTTTGCCAGCAGTTCCAGTGGAACCAGAGTTTGCCCAAATATTTCCATGCAGCAGTGAAAGTGGGCAGCTCTGTGACATAGCCCTAAGTGACACGAGTCAGTACTCTATGCTGGGACAGACCCCACCACGACAGGAGCACGAGGAAAGCTTTGCTACTTACAGTGAAAAGGCTACGTGCAAGAGATGAACTTCTTAAATAAAGGATATAACAAAAGGTGACTTCAGCCCAACAAACGCTCTTTCATTCTCTTTCAAGCTCTAATCAGTCCATATCACAAAAGCATTAAAGCCTTAAGCAAGTACACTGCCAGTGCTTTTCTCTGGGTTACACACACATCAAGGAAGGGGGAAGATACAGTAACAGCAGAGACAAGCTAGGCAGATCCTCCAGGTGGGGTGAGATCCAGCGCTGTGGATGTGATTCTCTTTAGGGTTTAGCCAGTAGCATGTATGGTATAATCTAGGGAAACTGTCCCATTGGATCTTAAAACACAAACACAGCAGAATGTCATCATAAATAAGCAAAGTCTGTGTTAAAAAATTCTAAGTACACAGCATTTTCTCCAGTTCTGACACCTTTTTAATAGAAATCACTTGTTTAGGAAACAAATAGCACTTTTGTAATTTTTTTTTTTTACAATGTTTCTTACCTTGATCTTATTTTAAGTAACACTAGGAAGACCTCAATATCTTTTATTTTCCTTTTTAATTTAAAAAAGTTGTTTTTTTACCCCCAGATACAAAGATTTTGCCCTTGCATAAAAAAACAGTGCCCAAAACGATGACACAAGGACTCACAAAGACTCACTGTATCTCACTGACACTATTACTTCTAATCTATACCATGCAAGGTCCCATCTACCTCTTTAATTAGACTGTCAGCCTGAAAAACAGCTTTTCTATTCCTTATTTAGTTCTTGTTACCAAAAGAAGAGAAAAGAAGTGAAAGAAAAGGACATTTCTCTGTTCAGTTCACACATCTGGGTCATGTGCTACTTTGTTCAGGACAGTTTTGTTGTTTATAAATATAGAAAAGGGTTGGAATCTCATTTTCAAGTAATCGATGCACATTTTCTCTTGGGACACCTCCATCCAACACTCCAAGCTGACCCTGGATTCTGGCCCTCTATTCTCCCATTCCCAGCATAGGCTTTCTGGATGAGTGTGAAGATTTGAATCAGTTCTGCAAAGCATGTATTTCTCTGATGTGAAGAAGTACAATTTAACCCAAAGCTGTTGGGACAGTAGATCTTCAGCCTGTACATGTGCTGGTTACTCAGTGAAAAGTCCATCTCCTTTCCTTTTGTACATCTCCTGTCTAAACAATAGTAAATACTGCTTATTTGATAGACTTGTCCCTTCTGGGCACTGGGATTTGATAATTTATATTTCTGGTTTTTTTTTGGTTTAATAGTACTGAGAGTTTAGAAACAGGAAAAGCCCACAGGCTCTTTGGACTTGTTTTTGTTTTCCCCTAGCTAAACAAACTGTTCTGCAAATAAGGATTTGAAACCTGCTCTCCTCCCTTATCCCTGCTCCTCACCCCAAACAAAAATAAAACAAACCTATAGTGGCTGTGGAGGCTGCTGCAGGCACACACTGGTGTAAAATATAGAGAGAGTAAATATATTATTTCACTTGGCATGGTGCTGGCAAAGAACCCCCAGCTGGCACTATTCATGTATCATGATCCAAACTTTGCATGTACACACAGAATAAGAAGGATCAATTGGCAAACTCCGGTGCCGCCTGGCACAAGCATCTTCACGCTCTCTCTGGAACCAAAGAACTAAAGAATTCTGCACTTTCCAGAAGAAATCCGGTTTTGCTTTTCTAGAGTTTTGTTATTTTGCTTCTCCTCCTCGCCGCCACCTCCCTTGGCTCCTTCTGAACTTCACTGTGTTATTTAGTCTCATCGCCCTTGTTACAGTTCACCATGCAGCTCTGGGAAGGGGAGGGGGCTAAGGTGGAGGTGGCAGCATTAGTATTGTTAGTGGAGTCCATGCCATTGGAGATGGCTACTGAATTGACCTCAGAGTTTATGGGTTTTGAAAGGTCGATGCCTTGGATGAGGCGGATCAGCTGTTTTACCTTCTCCAAGGAGCTGTGCATCTCCTTCTGTTTTGCAAGGATGGTATTCTTCATTTCCATGCATTTCTGCAGCAAAACAGAAAAGCAATATTAAGTTCAAGCTTTATCCTTGTATGAATGGAAGAAGGCAAGAGAAGGAATTCAGCGTTTGCAGATCTAAATGTAAGCACTCAGAAAAGACTGCAGCTGTAACGTCGCCTATAATTTCAGACTAGAAGAAAAGAAGGCTCAGAGCTGCATTCATGGAATTCATATCTGCAAGCTGAGGAACGAAACCGCCTGTACATAGCTGCCCCCCAGAAAGGTCCTTTAACCCCAAGGTGCCTGGCAAACCAACACAGACGGTTCCATCCTTTTGGGTTCCTTTTGAAGGGAAGCTTCCAAGTATGTGTTCTTATTATTTTTCTGTTAGCACTGCATTGCTGAAATTTCTTTAGCTCGGATATGCATCCTATCACAGCTGACTGCATGTGTGCATGCCATTAATGGGATACAGTCCTTGCTTTTACATACACTTCTAACAGGAACATCATTTGCTCTTCTTACTAAATAAAGGGGCACTTGAAATGAAAAACTAGACCTTCTTCACTTGAAAATCTTATTTTGTGGCCACTTCATGCTCTTGGAAGCAGTAGTAACCCAGGTAGCTCATAAGATAAGAGTCAGAGTTAGAGCTTAAATGAATGTCCACAAATGACATTTCAAGAATGAAAAACTGCTCATACCTATATTTGAAACCCTCAGAAAGAAGGAGATGGTAGCTATTTTGCACCTGTAACTTTCAGGATCTTACACAGAGATGGCAACCTTCTTATATTTTTCAAGTGTTTTATTCACACTGATCTCCAGACACTCTTATTTTCAGCTTTACTGTTTTCACAGGCAGCTCTTGGCATCACAAGAACATTACAAAATTTGGATCTAATGTGGCTTTGATGGTTTGAATTAAAGTGTAAACAATGGCTTGATCATGGAAAAGACACCATTCTCCTTACCTACTATCAATCCTTGTTAAGGCTTGCTTCTGCCTCTGTGTATATGACTGAGAAACAGCGCCAGTGCTGCTCAGTTTATGTCCAGCTACTGCTAACCAGAAGATGACAGACTCCAGAACTGCCAGCCAGCACCTCTTACCACTTGCTCACAATTGTTTTAATCGTACCATCAGCATTTAGAGGTCTTTAAACATGGGATGTTTACTTTTCGTTTGAGAGGTAAAGACACACAGACCAGACAGTGCATCTACATTGGAAAAAAAACTCAAGTCTGTACTTACATTTTTCATTTTTCATTTTGTGATACTGACTTAGGCCGTGCTAAGTGAGGGTCTCAAACTTTGCACTGGCAACTCAAGAGCCCAATTTGCATATTAAGAGCAAATTAATATGTATGGCACAGTTACAGTCATAAATTTAGGAGAACACTACTGCTTCTGGTCAGAAGTATGACACTGTTCAATTAGTAATAGGGTAGCAGAGGCTTGCTGACTGTCTAGCCAGCATGTCAAGAATCCCAGAGACAGTTGTGAGAAAATGGTCATTTTTGTATTAGGAACGTCTGAAGAAAGCACCAAGTAACTCATACTACACACAGAGGCCCAATCATTCAAACTTAAGTGAGGCACTAGAGAATTAGAATTTATCTGCTGCCCACAGACAATATTGCTGTGGGTCATGTTTGTCACCTGCTGAAATTATAGGTCATTGCATGTCTACATTATATGGTCAGGAGGGATCATGTACAAGGGTCTCAAAGTGTATATCACTTGTATTTCATTCCTGATCCCAAAAGTCCAAAAAGAGCACATTCAATCGTCAGTAAAACCAGTGGAAGATAAGTCTAGTACATGGGCTCTGCAGTTTTCACTCTGCATTCTGATACCAGAACACAGGTGCAGATTTATCTGGGAGGGTGATACTCACCGTTATAGAATTGCTGAGCTGTTTGACCTTCTGCTCTAGTTGTTCTCTTTCCTGTTTTAAATCTGAACTCCATTTAAGTAGTTTCTGTTTTTCTTCTTCTTTTGCTGCAAAACAGAATATATAACCTCAAGAAATAGTATTTAAAGTCTTCCTGTTACCACTGTGGATATAAGCTCTAAACTGTTTCATTTAGAGAGTATTACTGAAGTAAATTCAATCACTTTTGCAATAAATCACAACCAAAATTTCACCTGCACACGCAAGTATCACAAAAAGCTTAAAAGTTTAGACTGCCATTATCACTTCACTAATGATTAAGTTCTTCCTCTTCGATTTCCTTTTGTAAAGGAAGTATCATGCTGTCCCACTCCCTCAGTAACATTTTCCAGTTTTAAAATGGAAAAAAAACCATTGCTCCCCATTTTCCTACCTGCTTTATACGCAATATATGAATGAACAATTGCTAAAGTTCCTGGCCATGGGATTGCTTCTTCTTTCTTTAACATCTGAAAGAAAAGTGTGTACAGATTTAGCTGGTAAACAATCTATCCTTAAGAAAAGGAAAAGAAGAAAGGGAAAAACAATGGATTTTCTCTGTGGCTATCATTAATCTGAGCCCTGTTAACATGAAGCTTTGCAGACTTGTTCTGAGATTTAACAGAGGGAATTATTCACAACTTATTGTAGCTCCCACAAAGGAGGCCTGTTTCTTACAAATGTCAGCATATTCTCAAATTCCCTCCATAGCCACAAATAAACTCAACTAATGAAACAGAACAACTTAAAAGAGGAATGAAAAGATAATGCATCTGAACTGAAACTTGCCAGGAGACATAAACATTATTGCACGGTTCGGACAAATTGCTGATCTCAGTTGTTCGGAGAGAAAACTTTTCATGTCACAGAGCAGCTTTCATACCACACATTTAAACAACACACTTCTGGGCTAATAACACATCAAACTGTCCTATATGCCCTTCATATCAGAATCGTCTTAATAGAATCATCAAGCCCTCTTTATATAAGGATAAGAACCATTTATGTATTTAAGAGCCTTCCTCACATATTCCTTCCTAAGGAGCTTTAATTTGAGAAGAAAAATGCACTGTGTCTTTTTAATAAGTGAAGCAGAGGGATGTCTCAGGAGATAGAGGACTTGGTCACTTTTCAGCGAAATAACTCAGACATTTCCCAGAATTCTGTGGGAATGTATGACAAAGAGGAAGGATATGTGATAGTTCACAAGAGCGGGAATAGAAAAGTGGTAATACTCCCTCCTCATTTGCAATTACTGACCAAGTCACTTGAATTTTGCATTCCTGTTCCTCTGAGCAGCACATAATATACCAGGTTGTATTCTTACCTTGCCATCTGGCCATGTGAGTGACTAAGCAATATGCTAAACCAGACAGAACACTAACAGCTTCAGGCTGCTGATTAACAGCAATTCTTTGCAACTTCTGAAGTACCACATAAGGGTTATGAATACCCTGGTTTACTTCTGTCTTGTCATTTCAATGCAATTATAAACAAAATATTAAAATATCATCTGTTCACTTCAGTTGTGTACTTTTACAGAGGCATCTGGAATAAAGAAGAACCAAGGTATTTGCCCGTCCTCATTATGCTGATGCTTGACAGTATTATTAGAGAGATCACTGAAGACAAAGACTCTGATGCCTGATTTATATAAGAAAAGAGAGGTTTATATTTTCTCAATCTATTGAGGCAAGCTTGTACAAACATTTTATATGTTTATCCAAAAGAACATACCAGTGACTTTTGAAGAAACGAGTTTAGATGAACAGGAACATTTCTATGGGTAAAAGAGAACTTTTCCCAAGAATCTGTGTGCTTTGGCCCAACAAAAGACTAAAAACACATAGGTAACAAATAAGGACCCCAAGTCCAGGAGGAAGTCATAGGTAATTAGATCAAATTTACACAACCCTTATTGCAGATGAGATAGATTGGTTCAGTGTCAGTCTGTCTTGGTATAAGAAAGCCAAGTGACATGGTTGTTTTCTTCAACTTGGAAAAATCTTTACAGTGCATTGTGTATAACTCTCTGTCTGTTAAACAATACCTGGTCTTGACATTTGGGACAGATCCACATGCCCTTGGGAATGGTTTTCAGAGGCGGATCCAGACAGTCCAGATGATAAACACGTGAACATGTGTCACACATCAGTAATTGTCCACTTTTTCTGCAAACACTGCAAAAATCCTCATGGATATCACCCTATAAAAATTGAGGGGAAGGGGTGAGGGTCAGAAAAAGAGAGGGAGAAGGCAAAAAGTGAATTTTGACCTTTGACATCTACATCCTTGTTAAATGCAAAGTTTAAAACACAACTATTTCTAAGGGGATTCCAAATGATCAAGCCCTTTGTAGGAGGTGAAACAGGAAAATCAGGCAGGATATCAGAAACACATCAGTCATCCCAAACAGTGCCCAAGGTAAGATATTATAGCAAACACTTATCACCATAGATTCTCTTAACACATAGTAACCCATGGCCTTTCTTATTTTAGATTCACCTCCCCCTTACCCTGCTTGTTTTTGCCTAAAATTATGAGCTACCCACTTTCTTAACCCTTCTCATTTCTGAACGTAAGCAGAACTCCAGTTTGGGAATGCTGATGAGGCGGTCTCTCGCCAGTAATTGTATGTAAGAAACCCCAGTGGAGTGACTTAAAAGAACACTGTCAAATATTTAGGTCACCTTTAAAAAATGAAAGTAGAAGGAAAAGGTGCTCTGCTTGTAAATGAAAAAGAACAAAATGAATTACACTCTGGAGACAATTCTTTTTACTTCACAGAGGCTACCTCGAGTTGCACCAAAAAAACTATGACTCAAAATTTTCTCATTTTCTATAGGCAGTGCTTATATTTCATCACTAACATAGGCTGTGAGAGCCAAGATGAAGGAATACCCAAGAGAGATTTTCTAGGAGTTTTCTTTTTCAGGAAGAGTTGAAAACATTACTAACATCTCTTGGCAAAATCTAGCCTGACTTACTACTGTATCATTATCAGAGATATTTCTTTCCTACAGGCATCAACTCCCCAGAATGAAAGGTCTAATTTTTGTCACTTTGTCTTCTCTCTCTCTCTCTCTCTCTCTCTCCTCCTGTTACTCCCATCTTATGCTTGGGTTGGTAGTTATGGTCGTGTTTGTTTTCACTTTTTGCTTTGGATAAAATTACAAAGAGGCATGGAAGAAAAACGGGTTAGCACCTATAGAATAGGAAAGGGACATCTGAACTCTCTTCCTTCTCACTTGTGGCCTGTTCTGACAACTTGACATATTCTAGGCCCTATCTGGAGTCTGAAATATGCACTTCTCACTGACTTTAGTCGAAAGCTTCACACACACAACATCCTCAAGACTGTAATCTTAGAACATGTGTGCTGAGTCTAACTGTGCACACACTCTCCCTCTGTATATAGGCATTATCAGTGCATGCAATGCTTCATTTTGAGCCATACAGTCTTTTCAAGCGTGTAAGTTCCATTATCTTGGAATGATACCGGACTTGGCCATGCACTTACACATTAAGTTGCCAGACAAGAAAAATGATGCTAACCTCTACTACGGATAAAATATTAAAGATACTAGAAGAATGAGACACAGGCAATCTGCTAAGGCTCCTACTTCCTGACTGTTGCTGATGAGGCCTTTCTTTGAAGGGAACGCTATGCTTCTCTTAATTCCCAAGGTTAGCACTGATGCCGTGCTAACCTTGTAAAAGATCAACCTTCTTTTTGTAAAAGATCAACCTTCAGTGAATTATCAGTGCCGTTTTTTGGTTCTGTAATTCCCAGGGATCACTGGCAGCTGGGTTATGGCATTATTTCATATTTGAACACCACAGAGCTCTTCGGTGTTCACAGAAGAATGAAATGAGTGACATTTCATCCCTCCTCTGAAGTGATCTGCGTAACCAGGCTGGGAAGAGCTTCTTTTCCTGCATTATGCATTCTGCAAACACAAGTAAGGAAAAGAAGGCAGGCAGCAGGTTCCAGAGAAGCTAAACCAAAATCCTCTGCAACCTAAGGAAAATTCTCACATTTTAGAAGAAAATTCTCATTCTAGAGAATTGTATGTGTTGTTAAGATGCCTTTGGCTGCCACTGATTACAAATGGCATTTGGTACCTGGCTTAGGTGCCTAACTGTTAAAAAACCCAAACTGATACATCTAATATCTCGCAGAAAGAGATCTACACAAGAGATGGATTTTGTTGCTTCTTCAAGAGGTGACATGAAGAAATTTAGGCCCAAAGCCTTCTAAATTCAGCAGAACATCATAAAACCAGAAGTGATACACTGGTCAGTGTGCAGTGTTTCTGAATGCATCACAATGGCAGCACACGTGCACAAAATCCATAATCCTATTTTGGTTCGTCAAAACAGTAATGCAAATTTCCTGGTATTTCCTCAAAATTAGTAACTGGACATTAAAAAAAATAATCCCAGCCAATGCTCAATTCCAAAGAAACAGCCCAGGTTTAAAAGACAGTTAATAATTTATGCATGAAGGGAGTTGGATTTTGATGCTGTGACATGCACCCCACTAATCTCAGCTTCTGGCCCTGCTCCCTGAAGGCTGTATGCAGCCAACTTATGTTAGAGCAGAGCTCACTGACGATGCTCTAACTTATGTTATAGGCAGAAGACACCGAAGAATAATTTCAAAACAGTCTGAATATAAAAGGTGATTTAAGGTCATTATTTGCTCTATTTCCTCTCTACCAAGATAACAGGAAAATGAAAGCCTTCTAAACAGCTAACAATTTCCTTTATTTTTATATAGTATCTAGAGCAATAAGGCCTGGCTGTTGGCAATACAACAGAACAATGCAATATCAAATCCACAGTATGTGTATATAGTTTATGTGTTTGAATGTGGACATGTATATGTACGTTTCACTAGAATAACATAGTAAAACTAAGTTTTCTGAAACAAGAATTGTGCAAGACCACATTAATAAAGATTATCATAATAGGTATGTGTGCTGTAAGTGAATTAAGTTATCACAAGCAATAATAATCTAGGCATTCCCAAACATTTATGAGGTTGACTTCACAGTCTGAATGTTCTCCAATGCTCTGCTCAACTGTAACATTTATTAATTTACTAATAAAAAGGCATTTTGTGACCACAGGCTTGAATCATTGCTAGAATAGAGATTTTTGGACAGAAAACAGTTTTGCATTATTCTTTCTGCTGAGTAATAGACTATCAAAGGCAATTGCTGTCTTCCAGGTGAATATGCTATTGTGTGAGTGAGAATCACCCATAACCAAGTGGTTCACAGCCAACTTTAAAACAGAAAAAAAAAAAAAAAAAAAAAAAAAAACAGGAAAAAAAAAAAAAGCTTTGTTCAGCCCTGCCTGTTATTATTTCCCTCCTTTTCCCAGGTTCTGTTCTCAGTTTCTACCCCTCCACCCTTATCTCCACTCCCATCTCAAGTTCCTGCTTCATCCTACTACATCCTCCCTTCAGAACTCATCTGTCATTGAAAGGATGACAATTCAGGAGAAAGGCAAGAAAGCCATTCTGGGCTGTGGTGATGAATGCTTGGTCAATTTTTACAGGTTGGCTAAAAACAAAGTTTTTTTCAGATACCAAACATCAAATTTCCATTCTAAACCCTATAGGAATTAGACTTTCCAAGTAAATGAGTGTAAAAAATGTTTTAAAGATTGGTAAAACCACAGTTTTCTTCTTTAATTGCCTGGGAAACTGCTGAATGGTTTTAACTGAGACTTTTAAAATAACTTTTTACTTGGGCATGCACATATCATGTTTTCACTCTATATGGTCACAAAAAGCTGGAGGAGTAACAACAGGAAGCATTTTTTATTCTACCTGGAATAAATACACCTTTCTATATTTTGACAAACACAGATTTGTAATTAATGAATACTGAAACAATCCATCAGCTAGGTCTGAATACTATCCAAACTGAGAAAATTCAGGGCATTCAGAACTAAATTAGAATGCTACAAGAATTCTCAATTCTTGATTTAGCCTGCTGTCACCACATTATACTGTTTTGAGAGCTCTTATACAGTAGGAAATGACCATACAGAAGTCAGAGATGGAAAAAATCTAACACATTATCCAATCCTTCTCATGGGGCCAATATAAAAAAAAATGCTCTCTCCAGCATGTTTACTTGTCAATTTTACTGCTTACTTTTAGAAGCCCCCAGAGATGGAGCTGGCACACCCTCCCTCTGTGGGGCTGTTTCACAGTCTCTTTCATCTGACTGTCAGGAAAGGGTTTTTATAGTTGAGTGCTATTCTGCTCTCAAAAGTAACTACATAGAAGTGCACCTTCTAATTTCACATACATATTCCCTGTGTATCAGAACTGCATCTATTTATTTCTATGACTCAAACACGCTTCCACTATTTCTATTTCTGTCGCCTCTACAGAACAAATACTGTTCAGAAGCAACAAGATGGCTTCTGTTGCCTCCTCTCCATGGCCAATAGAGTTTGTCCCTCACTCTATGCTCTTTAAGTGGTGAAACTGCACAGGTGAAAATAAAACCACCCAACTCAACTCTTCCTTAAAGTCCACTTCAAGTTGCTGGCTCTCAATTACACACAATATTACATTAAAAAGAAGCATACAAACAAACAAACCTAGATCTCTTATTCAGGTGAATAAATAAGCCAGTATCTTTTTATTTTCAAGCTGTTCCCAGTAATAGGAAGTTCCAAAAAGGCAAGCACTTTACTGGAAGTACACTACAACTCCTGACAAGTTTTGTACAATGAATTACTTCACTCATTGTACACTTCTGGACAAACCATTCATTACATCGTGTCAGACCTACACAGTAACTCAGATCAACTTTCTCTGCTATTTCTTTTCAGATGCTTATGCACAGCCTTTAAATTTTTTCTTAATGCTTTTGGCAAGAAACAGAAACAATGAAATAACTGGGTCATCCTCAGCTACTTAAAAAAAGGCTGTACTTTGAGGGGCAAATCTTAGTTTTTAACTTAAAAAAAAAAAAAAAAAGGATATTTCTTTTTTTATAAATTATGAAAAAATGAGCAGATTTCATTTGAGACAGATTTTGTGATCTGATCACATAGCAATGTATTCAGCTACCAGTGTAGTTGGACTGCCATAACCAGTGCAGTGAACACTGCTCCTGGCTGTCTTGGGTGATCCAAGCTGTTTTCCTTCTCTCATTACTGAAACATCACAACTTTTTGTTATTATGGTCTGTAAGTAATATTTTCCATTCTCCCCTCTCCCCTTTATCATGGATGACAGATTCAATTCAGTCAGACAAGATCTCAAACATGGTACAAAGGAAATGAGCTCATCTAGCATGCCTAGTGCCTCCCAGTGTTTCAATCCACTGCATGTTATAAATAAAATCCCTACAGGATAAGAACATAGGTGCAGGAGGAAAAAAGGAAGGGTGTTAAAAGGATACGAGATGGTTTCACTGCACTGAACCAGGACAAAGGATGAATGTGACTAAACAAACAAAATCTGCAATGATTGACCTTGTGATTGTTTCTGCATATCTTTCCAAAAGTAACCTCCCTCCCCAAGAATTACTTACGTCTGTGGAGCTGGGGCTAGGCAGGGACACAGGCTGAACAGCCGCGGGAAAAGTAAATGTGGTCTCTGTCTTTTCATTTTCAGGGGAGTCAGGATAACTGGACAGAGGGGACGTGGGCGTCAAAGCCCCAAACCCCAGCACCGTGTTGTACTTAGGTGGACGACCTACATATTAACAAAAGGGAACAAACAAACAAACAAACAAACAAAATCTTACATACCTTTGGCCAGTGGTCCTCATTGGCTAGCATGAAAAAGGAAATGATGTAGCACAGAGAGGAAGTTAATATAAAAGTTACAAGTGGAAGGACAGAAGCAAAGATTTAAACATTTTTTAAGAAATATTTAAGTAGAATTTTGCAAGGAAAGAATATTTGAAAGATGTATTTCAGAAGGAAATAGAAATAAGTTCTGTAAGAAGGTCAAAGAACTACGCCCCCAAAAGCAGTCTGGGGACTCCTAGTAACAAGGATACTCAGTTTTTAGGGAAAATTTCTTGGCACTAAAGCTAGATAGAAGCCACAATAACTACTATGAAATCCTTTCTACTGTTATCTCACACATTCCTATCTTTCTACTGCCAGCATAAATCTACACAAAGGTTAAGTCCCGTATCAGAGGCCAACACTCACCATTCCAACCCCCTCCTTTTCTTCTCATTTTTTTAAACCACTCATCCACAGATCAGCACTTTCTACTTTACTGGTGCATCTTTTAAATTAGGGTGCCTCAAGAAAAGTCCTGTTGTGTGACTCATAACCCCAGCACTACCAGTTGTAATCCATCGTTGGTCTTAAAATGTGATTCTCCTCAGATTCTGTGTTTTTTCTTAACCTTTCTCAGTCTAGTTTGTTTGACTATGCACAACTCCTAAATGCTCCTTCAGATTAGCACAATGTGTCTGTAACTATTTTCATAAAATTATGTATGCAAAGTAAGACAGTAAAAAACAATATGTAACCATCATTTCTGCCTCCCTTCTCTACAGTAATTTATGGATATGTAAACATAAAGGACTTAGGATCTAGGAATAATTCCCCAGATCTTATGTTTACAGATTGTCAGTCCATACCTATTAACATGCTAAACCTTGCATTTAAGGTCTGGATATGTTCCAGAACTAAGTATGTCCTTGGAAATGGATTTCTGATAGTGATGTCCATGGCTGAAATTTCTGACACGCTCAGCACCAATTAAAGCTCTCAAGGGCACATGCTTGCATAAGCTTTACGACTAATATACTGCTATTCTAAATCACAAAATAAATGTATACATCCAAATCTTCTATCAGTTAAAAATGCATGCTACTAATTTGGTGCTAATAGAAGGTGCAGGCTCACAACAGTGTGTGAGAAAAAAAAGACAGTAAGACAGCAGTAAGCATGCATAAACAGGCTAAGAGAATATCAAGCACAAAAGCATGCAATCCCTTTCATTGATGCAGTAATTGTTCACAATGACTTATAGAATAGAATTAAGAAATCATTACTAGAAGTAGGAATATTTATTTATCCACAGAGCAAATGCAAAACTCTATCTCTGTAAAATTCATACCATATATTAGAAAAAAAAATCTTTTTTTAATGGTGGATACTGACGTGCTTTATTCAAAACAGCACAAGGGTCAGCTCTGTCACATTGCCTTCTGGACTGACGAGGTTTGTCAAAGAAAGTACACATTAGGTGAATATTTGACATCACAGCAAAAAAAAATCATAATTGAACTGGTCAATTCTATACTTGACTGCACAAGTTCTTAAGAACTGCAGAAAATCATAAAATCAGGAAAAATTGTTATATACGTGTGGTTGATGCCTTGTATGAAAACCAGTATGAAGTTCTCTGCTATGTTGTGCTGACTTATTTCTTTCATCATAACATAAGTATTAAAATTTCAACTATTTTTACAGAAGAATTTGGACTGAAGAATGCTGCATACCTACACAAAAGATCATATTCCATTCCTGGACAAGTGGCACTCTGCACACAATAAAGTGCTCGGGATGAGCAAGATAGTCTTTCTCGAGACAAATTATTTCCAAGGAACCATCTCTGCTCCCACTGGGGAACAAGCTTTTCTCACACTAAGTTTCCTCTCCTACTCAGGGCACAGACACTTCTTCCACAACCACCTTCTTCTTGACAGTAGCAATACAATTTAGTTATTAAAAAGAGAATCTCGACAGCAGCTTTATACCTCTAAATGATGTTCAGACATCTCACCTTTCACTTTGCTCTATTTTTGTGGGGGAAGGTGAAACTGAAATGAAACACTGAGCTGCTTAATAAAACCTGCTATGCTAATCCCTGGAAGTCAAGATCTGTGTCTACCATGGAAATTTACTAGACAAATGAAGTACTGTAAAGTCCTTCTTTGTTTTGCCCTTCAAATGAACAAGGGGACTGCAAATGCAAGATGGAGGAAGAGGCACAGTGCAGGGAGACATGTCTAAGTATACCTCACCTCTTTTACGCGTTCCAGGATGCATTGTGCTGTTCAGGTACGTGACTGCACTCTTCTTGCGCTGCAGGGGAAAACACGACCATTTTAGCTGGTTAACATTTTTGGCAACAACTATATACAATAGCTGATGAACAGCAAGGTAGCACTACATGTGATTACCAGCTGTTCTGTTTTCTGGAGCACAGCTTCAGAGAAGTTTGCTTTTTTACATTACTTTTGACCTCTGGACTGCTTCAGTCCAATATGCAAGCTGACCTAATGGTTAAGACTAACACACACTGCCATTTAATTTCAGTTTTACATAGGAAAAGGCAGAAAAGGACATAAATATTATAAGAACACCCAAGTGTGCCTCCTGATTAAAAATCTCAGGGTCATATCATTGCAATGGCCATCTGAATTACAAACAATAGCTTCCCTGTCTTGTCAGAAGTAAGATAGCTTAATTGTCATGGTGGTATGGTGGCAATGTGGCAGAAAAGAAGCTCAGAATGAAAGGACCAGCTTCCCCCAGCAAGAGATCAATACCTCAGGCTCAAAAACAGCTCCGCTGTATACTGGATTTGCTGTTGTTCTTCTTTTCCTCTCTTGTCGCTTACTTTGGATTTCTTGAAAAACAAAGCATTCAGGTTAGAAAACAACAGGCCCCAGAAATTATGAGTTCCTAAGGATGCAGTTTGCACGTGAAGATTTCTACAGAACCATACATGCTCAACAAAGGAAACTTTATCATGCTTCTAATTTCTGCAGGTTTGGAACTAAGAGCTGATAAAAAATACAAGTATAGTGCTCAACTAATTCACAAAATGACCATCATCTTCTCTCTAAATAAGAGTACTTCAGGATTAAGACTTTTTATACTGGCAGTCAGTGTAATTGGGAGTTAAACTAGAAGCCTCTGATAACCTTGTCAGTACTTAAAAATAAACGCAGTACAGAAATACACAAGCTGTTGCAATGTTAGGCTGTTTTTCAATGTATAGGATTGAGAAAACAAATTATAATCTATTAATTCATTTCCTTTACAGATTAGAGTCCCATGAAATCATGAAAGAAATGAGAAATCCATATGTGGATTACTGTAAAATTATCCATGGCATAACTTTGCAGATACAGAGGCTGTTTAGAATGCAACAATATTGTCACAAATTTCTTTCCTACCATCAAAGCATACACTTTCTTTTCAAACACTGATTCTTCTGATCTCAGCTGCATAAGCAACTGCTTTCCTTCCATGTAATACGGAGAATAAAGGATGTGCAAGAAAGACCAGTTGGATCAAGAGTACAGACATCCCAAAAGCACTTTTGTGTAAGAAAATACTACACTGAATACAGAAATATGTTGGACTTGTAATTCCCATTCAGAATGACTATGAAACAAAGAGCTCAAGAACCAGCTTACGACATTATTTTTTTTACCTTCCAGATGGTCATGAGTAACTAGTCCTAGAGACACCATGAAGGCAAGTTTCTGTGAGAGGGAAGAAAGAGAAAAAATATAGAGATCATGACAATTCCAATTGTTAGGATACGGTACTTTATTTAGGCCCTTTAAAATCAGTTGGCAGGTAACTAAGCACCAAAAATGTTACTAATAATGCTTTGCTTCCATAACTCACTTTTCATTTATATATGTTAATTTGGGAACCTAGGCTGATACACAGGGAAATGTCAATTGCTTACGATCACCGAGTTGGCAGAGCCAGGAACAAGAAAGCAGTTTCTTTACTTCCAATACACTGAGATAACTATGTGATTGGTTCTTAGTAAATGCCAACACAGTTTGCTTGCCAGTAAAATATTACTGGCTACAGAACACCATCTTCATATTACTGCAGACTATAAGGAGCAAGTCTGTTATGCAGTTTGATTAGGGCTATGGCTTCCTCAAGGGATTCTAATTTTAATGCAAGAAGTGCACAGATATCTAAAAATCAGAATTTGTACTGAAAATAGCTAATGCTCACATTAGAAACAGTCAGCTTGAATCTATTTAAAAAAAATAAACACATTTAGTTGTAATCAGTTCCAGAGCTCAATGTGGCAAAAAGGCTCTAGGAAATAGTCATTTTGGTTTTTCCATCCCCCCAAGACTAACGGGACCTAAACTAGAATAAAATCTATGCAGAATGTGCACATACATGGCTCTTTCCATCCTGCTAATCAGAACAATAGTCTTTTATAAGAGAAAAAAAGACAGTTTTCCAACAGTCTAAAAGCTCAAAGGATTAGAAATCAATGCTGTTATCTAAGCTTCCTGGTTGAAGGAAGTATCAGCGAAATTACAAACTTTTAATTTAACAAAAGACCAGAATGAAATATGCAAATGAATTATATCTGTTTAGATTTCTCATTCTGTAGACCTAATAGGTCTTCAGTCATAGACTGATAGTTACTGCTGCCAAATAGGATACATAGAATATGAAAGTTTAGGAATTTTAAGGGAAGAGGGAGGAAAAAAAGTGTTTTCTGGAGGACAAGGAATTCCTTCCATCCAGAAAACTCTGGATGTGTTCTGATACCTGTGGATTTTCTTCTCGTTTTGGCTTCGGTGCAGCAGGTGGAGTAACTGTACGACTTTCTGTTTGCTTCTCTTCTGCTTCCACATGTGGTTTAATAGTCTGAAAAAAAAAAAAAGTTTCTCTCATTCTCTGATAAGGAGGACTATTTTATTTTGAGTAACAAAGCAAAACAAATACTTCAGCAGATACAAAGAAAAACAGCTTAAAGTTGGCAACGTATTAACAAAGAATTGGACTGAGAGGAATATTAAATACTGTTTTGCTTTAACAAAAGATGAAATAGCCTCACAACCATTCCATTAACCCAAGCAGCCATGCAAGCAGTAAAAGTCATCACAAGAGTTAACTCCATTACAGAAGTTGCTGTACTGTATGGGATGGAAAACTTCAGGTAAAACCATTCTGCATGGTTACATGCATTTTATACTTCTGGCTCTTCAATCTTCTTGAAGAATTATGAATGGCTCAAAAACTCTCTCTCTGACTCCTAAGACCTCGTATTTTTTCTGCACTTTTTTTTTTTCTTAAGTCGGATTCTTCTTCAGTGATACCACAAAACTCTTCATGTCAACCCCCAACCCATGGCATAGCTGTTGATACTACAAACTGAGGTAATCTCTACAAAGACACAAACTCTTCCTCTCTACCATATGGGGAAAATACACTGAAAAGTTAATATATTATTAAACCACTAACATTTTTCTGTATGTTTTTCAACAGTTCCTTGATTTTCCAGTAATTATTTGAAGAGCAAATGAATATTGCTGACATCAAAAGGAATAGGCATCAAAAGTACAGTATTGTAGAAGTACTACTTCAAATCAAATGAAAAGTGCACGCACTGCTGAATAACTTGTAGAACTGCCTTGAGGTACACAAGAACCTACTCAAGTGAATTCATAGGGAGAACAGAACGCAAGCATATCTTTCATGCACTAGACTATCTCAGTCTCTATAGGTGACTTCAAACGTGGAAGATAACTTCAAGGCACATTAGTCTACGAAAGATTTGTAAGTAAAATGTATAGTAATATATGCATAATTACATAAATACACATTGTATGTTATAGATAATGCATTATATATTATATAATGGTATAATATCACTAACCTGTAATAAATGAAAGAATTAAAAGTGAAATAGAAGATTGCTTCACTTCAACTGAACATTAAGGAAGCAGCAGCTGCAAACCATGCTAAAGTAAAAACTTTAAGAAAGTCTTTGGTGGAGGGAGATTTTAAAACTAATTATTTACAATGCTCTGTTTCTAATGGTCTCCCTTCTGCTCATTTAACCTAATTTAGTCATGGTAAACTGCCAGTCCTCTAAAGATGAGTGACTATTTTTTCTCCAATTATAAGACAACAAGACTACAGGAGCAAGGAAGAAATTGTTGGATTATATACTTCTATGGTTTTGCTTTTTTTTTTTGAACATGGATTTTGGTTTGTACATAGTCTCCAAGAAATTAGTACAGCCTTGGAATATAGCTTGCTTATAAACAACTGAAGCTGAACAGTAGAGAGAATAAAACTCTTAAAGTATGAAAAGAAGATGTTAAAGAAAAAAGGTTATTTCTACTCCCAGAGTCAGAAGTCATTTCATAATTTGTACTACTGTTGGAACATGAATATTACCAGCAATCAATGAAAGCTTCCCCATTTCTTATTCTCTCCAAAACTGGCACCATAAAGCAATACATCGAATATGCTTATTCAGTAGACACTTTCTTATCTGTACCTGTTTTTCAATGTTTGGTTTGCTGATCTGTACAGTCTGAGGTCCAGCAAGCCTGGTACCCGGTGCTGCTATCACGATGCTGGTGAGCTGTGCCATAGGGAAAGTTTTGGCTATGGTTGCTGTCTGCCCGTTAACTACACGAACTGGATGTATGGAGTTCTGAGAGTTGGGTAAAGAGGTGGGTGTGAACTTTGTTGTCAACATCACAGGCCTCTGAATAAGCTGAGGAGCTGCAAGCATTGGAGGAGGTGCTGGGGCAATAGGAATGTTATTTTGGGCAACTGGCTTAGGTCGAACCTATGGGGAAAAAAAAAGGAAGAGAGATATTCATATAGCAATACTGCGGAAAAAATTATTTACTAAGTCTTTCAATTCAGCCTGTATAATCCATGATTCCTTACAGAATGTAATTTTTAGCATAGAGTCACAAGTATGATACGAAAAAGAAAAAGCCACATTTTCGAATTTACTTTCATAAGATCCATCCATAAAACATTTGCATAAGCAGTCACAGTCCCTGAAATGGTATTTGGATTCACAGATATTTATATTACATGTATATTGCCAAGTGCCTTATATATGTCTAAATCAACATACTGCTTTTGTGAGCCAAAAACTAATGTAATATTTACAGGCACTGCTGAGACTTTCATGTCAGAAGTGTGTCTCAGGGCTTTATACTGAGTCTCCAACAATTTTTCAGAAAATCCTTGTTATCACTGTTATCATATTACTCTGTACACGTATAAATAGACATTTGCATATCCACTCTTGCTAAATAAATAGAATTTTCACAATAATACATTAATCTCTCACTGAAAATGCTGAAGGGTACAGCTAAAGGCAGTTAGTAATATTTTTCTTCCATGAGTCACAAAAATTGTTCAATACTCTACTACAAATACTTGTTTATTTCTTGCCCATTGTTTTTACTTACTACATGATTACAGTGTACAGAAACAGAATAAATTACTCTGAAAATAAAGCCTTTTCCACTATTTAATTTCTGTTGTCCTATCCACATTTAATACTCCACAATGGATTTCATCATTAAAAACAAGGTGATGTTCCAACAGATTTCACAGTCTCTAAGTTTTAAACAGAGACCAGCCTATATTTTCCTTTTTTTCTTTTGCACCACATTAAGGCTTCTAGTCAGTGCCAAGTATATGTTGCAAATGATATAGTTCCTCCAAAATCTTTTCTTTTAATGAAGAAAGAATCAGTGTCTTTTCCAACCTGTGAAAAAATTTGTTTTCTACAAGTTTTACTGCTCAGCTGTGAACAGAAATCACCCTCTGCTGCAATACAGAAATACTTGGGAACAACCTAGAGACATCTTGTTTTTCCTTCTTGCTCATGAGCAGCAAACAATAATTACAGCAATTTAAGGCCTTAGGTGATGCATTGATTTTTGCTGACACCAGTTCAGAGGGTTCATTCCTTTTGATGCAAATACATTCATAAATGATCACTATATGCTAATCTCATAATCACAGACACACAGGGCAGGAGGAAGCTCAGGATATTTCTAATCCAATCTCCTTCTCAGTGCAAGGCCAACGCTCAATGCAGACCAAGATTCTCAGGGCTTTGTCCAGACAGGGCTTGCTAACCCCCAAGGCTGGAGATTCCACCACGCCTCTGGGCAGCCTATTCCAGTCCTAAATGTTCCCACAGTGAGAAATTATTTCCTGACTGGATATTAGGAAAGCTTTTGTTACTGTGAAGGTGGTCAAGCACTGGAACAGGCTTTCTAGAGAGGTGGTTGTTGCCTCGTGCTTGTCAGTATTCTAAGAGGCATTTGGATAATGAACTGCTCAGGCAGCTGGACTGGATGATCTTTGAAGATTCCTTCCAACAGAATCATTCTGTTCTGTTCTATTGTACATCCAGTCTAAACCTTCCCATGAAGATGAATTGTCTCCTCCACCACGTCACCAATAAAGAACTGACAGGCACGATGCTCACAGAAAATTTCTCCTATTTACGCTATAATTAAGGTCCCTCTTTACTTGCTTGCTCTCTATACACTTACCTGTGGAAGAAAATTTGGACGAGGAGTGAGTCTGGGAGGAGGGATGAACTGCGGCACTTTTATGGGCTGGGGTGTAGCCTGAACCTGCTGTAAGAATGTAAGACATAGTTCAATCAGAGAAAAATAGCTCTGATGTTGTTCACCAAAATCAACACCCTGAACGTATTTTCAGACTTGATGTTCCTGGCTTTTCACTCCATAGTTTTTCATTGTAACAGCTTCTTCGTTACAAATGTACTGAAAAAGGAAGTATCCCTACTTTCCAGCGCCTGTATACCTTTGTTCACAAACAGAAGGTATCTCTCCTTTTAGTGCTTCTGTACTAACTACTGTGATCTGTGATCTAAAATCACTTCATCTGAAGAGAATGAAACTATGATTTGTTTTAATAGTTCATAAATGGCTTTATAACTGACAGAAAGTAGCTTCAGGCTTTGATGTCCAGCTATACTATCCTATTATATTCAATGGCATCCAGGAGAACAAAAGATTATCTCACACAAATGAGAAAATTTGGAAGTTAGAACTATTCTATTTCTAGAAATATTAATGACACTCTGAGGGTCTGTAAATGCACAGCCTAAAATTTGAAGGTAAGTCAATTGAAGCAATTAAGCTCTGATTTTAAGCAGTCTTAAGTACTTTCCTTTCTACCTGAAATCAATTGGAGTTGCCAAATAATTAATCTGATTAGTGATACTAACTACCCTAGTTGAGTACTCAGTGAGATTCTTTGAGATTAATGTCCATGTTAGTTTCCACCCTTCTCTACTTCTGTCCATACACATAAGATTGCGATTTACTTCAAAAAGGTATCATGCTGATTAATTAAAGCTTGGGAAAATATTCTGAGATTTTTTATGAAATGTGCTTCCAAAACCTAAATCACGTGTAAGTATAATAACACTATCACCTGCACAGCCTAAGTAGGTAATTCAGCAAAGAGATTAAGCAGAAGCATGAAAGTCAGATGAGGGGGGCAACAGATGACTCTGGAAAAGGGAATAGTAGAAAAGACTCCAAACGTTCTACCCTGATTACAGTGATGCCCTATCGGGAAGTAGAATTACTTTAATTTGCATTATTAAACTGTATTTTTAAATAAAGATAAATAAAGATTTGTATTCAGTGAAGTTCTAATCTTTAATTCAAAAGTGGAATTTCCCTATCATGATCCTATATAATTCCTAATTTCCAGTCCAAGAAGGTTATATAATCTAATTCTACAACATTTCTTCTTATATTTCCAGGTGTCTCATCAATTGTTCAGCAAGTTAACTACTCTGGAAAAGACTGTATGATATAATCCGAGCACTTTCCAAAATACATGATTAAAGAAACAGGATCTGCGTATGAAAAAATGGTGAGTGAAGACATGGTAGTGAGCAGAATTAAGTGGTGTGTCTAACATGAGAGACTTTATCACAGAAAGTGAACAAGAGAGATTGACTCAAAAAATGTAAAACAAAAACCCCAAATGATCAAACCACGAAATTCTGACAGCACCTTTACCAAACAAAAGAGTTGAAATTTTGCAGAACACAGCCCATATACTCCGTAGGGGCAAAACAATTGCTGCTTCCCCATGACTAACAGTTACTGCACAGAGTTGATGACAGCACCGATTTAATTCTATAGAGCCAAACAATAGTAACAACCCATGTAGAGAGTAAATATTTTTCTCTCGGTTTTGTAGTTTAGCAATGTCAACCTACGAAGTCTCATAACAAGTCCCTACTCTTCTCCTTTCTGGTACAAAAATGTGATTTTTTTTTTCCTATGGCCCTGTTGCAAACTACACCACACATATTTGCAGGGCAAACACATGAAACGCTTACCAAAGTGACTGTGTTTTTCGCCACTATTTGGACTGTCTCAGCTCCTGGCCCAGTGACCTTATTTGTTGTCTGGAGGTTGACCGGTGCATTCTGCGCATCAGTGCTGAGGACTGCTTTCTGGTTGTTGTTGATAGCAGTAACCATGGCAATGGTAGGTCTCTGACCCACAACGGAGGCAGGCATGGTCGCAGTTGCTGCTTTCAAGACGAGAGGTAGTGTCTTAGTGGTGATCATAGAAGCTGTAGTTACCGTTTTCTAGAGGAAACAGAAAAAACACTGTAAGAGACAGAGACACTTGGCATCAGACAGGATGTGGGCTGGTTTGTCAGAAACAATAGACAGTAGAAGAAAAGGCAGCACTAAGTCTACCTGCCTACTGTTCAGACATGCATATGATTTTACTCTTCTGAAAACTGAATAGCTAGAAAGAAATCTCATTTGGGGCTCCTGTTGGGAACATTTTCATCATTTGCAAAATTAGAGATTGATTCAAAAACAGTTTCTGAGAATACGACAACCAAGTGTTAGCAGAGGCATATACGTGTTTTGATCTTTTAGTTTCATTCTACTTGTAAATGTGTACTGTCAACATCAACCCTATATGCTGGAATTTTATGAAACAAACCAGCAAACTAGCTTCTCATCAATTAAAATACAAAATTCCAAATGGAAACTTTACTTACAGAGATCATAATTAGGGGAAGAGGGAAAAAAAACCTCATAAGCTTATTTTTTTCTTTAAGAACAAAAATGGATTTTGATTCTGGCTAGTCTAAATTTCAGTTTTAGACATACAGACAGTAATTTAGTCCTTCATGTTCTTTCCTAAGAATACCAGCAGGGCTATCCTGGAGTTGTGAGCTGGCTGTACGCCTGTCCAGCTGCAGGCAATTAATTTTAACTTCACTGGAACGGGGGAGTGGGGGTGGTTTTGGTGCACGCACATGATTCCAGATTGTTCTTAGCCTGTTTTAAAGAAAGTGGTTTTGAATCACTTAATGTCAGCATTTATCTGAAATGCACTGATACACTATGCTCCCAAATTAAGTGTATTCCGAAGTTAATCGTAATTCCTAATTTTGGTTTAAAATGTACCATCTTTTAAGATATTGAAGAAAACAGAAAATACCAATCTCATTCAAAAAGTAACAAGGCAGGAAAATCTCCGTATAAAGTCAGAACACAACGTGTGCAGAAAAATCATGATGAATGACACTCAACAGAATGGCAGAACGTATTCCTTCTCTCTTTGGTGTAAAAAATCCAGTGTATTAATGACCCTGCATTTTCAAAACAGTTACTGGCATCATTAAATGCTTTTAGAATGAAGCAAGAGCCATTCCCTCTTGACAATGGTGCTAGACTTTAGAACAGGAAAAAATGGAGAACCAGGGGTCAGGCAGCCTCTGTCATGTTCTGAACATGCCTCATTCAGATTTCGCCATTATGATGACATAAGAACTTTCTTTTCATTCTAATAAAGTAATATATTTCCAGTTGGTTCCTTCAGTATTTTCTCTGATACTATTTCCTTAAACTAAAATGTGTTTTGCCTTCACACCACCAATTTTTTACTGCTTAAACTATATCCCCTAATTGTTAATTACACTCAAATGTGAAAAAATCACTGTATAATGCCAAATCAAAGAATAATTCGTGCTACAATTTAATGAATTTATATAAAATCTAGTCATAATAGTTTTTTCCTTGTCTCAATGTGAACAATTCCCTTAACTTTCTGTTTTAGATATAAGAGCTTCTCATTGACCTCCACTGCACTGTCTCCAAAGCAAGAGGCTCCTTTCCCCTGAAGCAGTAATATTATTCAAGCTTTTCCAATAAGATGTAACACCGTATCATTTTCACAAGAATTACATTCATCTATACACATTTTAAAGAAAAGTGTAATCCATCATGTAATACAAGACTGAGACACTTTCAAGGGGTTCTGCTAAGTGTGAAAGTACTGAGAGCATAGTTTCAGACAGCAGATCACAGAGCTTGAATTTCTGCGTTACTTTGCAGAGCATTAATTGCTTCGGTTATTCTAAAAGGTTTTCAATGCTTGAATTCATACTGAAGTACCATTCATAGCAAGTTTGCTTTATTTCGCATAATAACATTGTAATAGTACGAGCTTTCAGCAGGCTTGCTGCTTTTTGAAAAAATACCCCTCTTACTGGATTATGTTAAGTATCTTACAATGTCACTATCAAAGCAGTATATATAACTTTATTCCTAAACTGAATTACTCTGAAAATAGCAATTGAAAGCATTCTCTTTACTGGAAAATGTGTTGTTACAAAAGTTGGCAGCAATAACCTTTAAACAGGGACAAAATACTTAACATTACTTGTTCCTTATATCTTTGCTGAAAGAGAAGGCACAGTTTTACTGAGGGGCAAGAGAACAGAGAATCTGTACATAGATTCCACAGAAGCAAGAGATGATATTTTAGAGTTATACCAACATAAACAATAACAGATCACTTAAGGGTACGAGCTGGCTTTTTTTATTCAAATGAGAGGGAGACCTGCCTTTCAGTTCCTAATTACTTTCTGACTGCAACCGCATCAAGGAGTCAGAAGGGTGTAGCAGTTTTGTGACTGTTTCACTAGAGGGCTCTTTAACTTTAAACAAAACCTGGGTTTTTGTAACCCAGAAGATGACCTGGAAGTTAATGCGTGAATGCAAAGTGTGGAACAAGGAGAAAAATGTAAGGCTGCTTTTGCAGTTGTGTTTCCTGACTGAAAAGCAAAGAGTGATTCACCATTTTACGACACATTAGTACACACTTCATAGTTCTGTCCTAGATTCAGTGTAGTTTGTGCTCAAGTCCATCGTTTTCTTAGATAAGTCTGCTTCATTTCGTCAATATTCTTTTTCAAGTACCTAAGCCTCACAAAGATATTTTTAGAAAATATTCAAAACAACTTGCTCGTTTAACGAGATAACTAAGATCCCAACCATTTCTTCCCCTTCTACTTTCTGGAAAAGAGGAGAACTATTACCAGTCAAAGTTATGGCTGCAATTCCCTGCAATATGCATAAAGCAAACGGTGAATTCTGCCATCTGCCTATCCAAATACATGTGAGCTGCTGAGATGGCAACAATAGGTAAAAAAAAAAGTCACACATCCTCTTACTATGAAATCTACCCCTGCCTTTCTAGCTGCTTTATTAGCAGACTTTTGAGAGTCTAAATATTTGAACAGTAGAGACTTGGAATTAGCTTGCAATTTCCTTCTCAGTAAAGCGGTCCACTTTCCCTGGTGAGTTCTGGGATTCTATCTCTAATCCTATACTGTAATGAAATTAATGTGCCTTCCCAATAAATACACTACTTTCTAAAATTTAAACTTTGCAATTACCATTGTATCCACTTAAATTAATGTATGCAGACTCGCGTAAGAATTATTACATATGAGTTATGTCTGTTTAGAAAGAGCCAGGCAGAAAGAAGAGGGAACTGTTTCCTTATATTTTGCTCACAAAGACTGTGAGTCTTTTAAAAATAAATGATATTAATCACACACTTCATACAGTACAAGCAGAGTCTTTACTGTTTCTTGAGATTTACTAGCTGTGGCTAATCACGCATGCACCTGTGGAAATGACAGATTAATTTGCTAAACTTTTATTTATTTCTAAGTAAGATGATGCGACCATCTTTCTTTTTTGTGACACTATGACTTTTAATCTCTAATAGGTGGAAAACAAAAACAAAACAAAACAGAAAAAAACAACAAACCAAACAACTGATACGTGCACATGCACAGAAAGAGAAATTAATATTGGTACACTAAAAGGCCAAAGTGAAAGTTTCTAATTTTCTGTCTGCACCTTTGATTTTTCTGCAGTGAACTTTACCTTCAGCAAGGAAAAGAACTGCTTTAGCAATTCTTACCTGTGATCCAATCACGTTTGGAGAGGGTGCAGTAGACTGCTGCTGCTGTTGATGGTGGTGTTGCTGTAGTTGTTGTAGTGGTTGTGGCTGTGGCGTCTGTAGTTTGTTTTCTGACTGTGCCAATGGCTGTATTTGAAACTTACTGTCTGGCTGTTCCTGCTTCACTATCAAATTCTTTCGAAGCTGTTCCACCACTCTTTTCTACCAGATAAACAGAAACATAAACAGATATGATGATGGTTACTTTGTTGCATATGTTAGAGGAGATAATATTAGCTAAAGCATTTAAGGTAAATAAAGGACTATACAAAAGTGCAGGAGGAGTTCTCTTTTTAGAATTTTAAAAATTGGTGTTAACTAATGGACTGAATTCCAGAATAGCTATGCTGTCCAACAAGATGACCTTACTGTCCTTGCGGAAACTCACCCCACTCCGGGCTATTCACAAACCACTGCAAGACCTCATTAGCATAAATTCACTTGAGACTTGTTGACATTCAGATTCCAAAGTCTCTGTCTCCTTCTGACACACACCTCCAGACACAGAAAATGACTGGCGAGAGAGCCACACTGTGTGCAAAGTGGGGAATAGGAAAGGCACTGATGTGTGGTCATTCAGTCCAATATTACTGCCAGTTGAAAGCAAATCAGATAAGGCTACCTACAGCAGGAAGGTAAGAGACAGACTTATTTCTCCAAGCTAAAATGCTTCCAGTGATATTATAGCTTTCATGAAAATTTGAAATTATTTCAAAGAGAAGTTTCTCCTCCTGGTAGCTACTGGTATCCTTAGACGATAAAAGATCTGACACCAGACCAGGTGACTTATGGGATAAGATACCATGTTGCTCAATGGGTAATAAGGGCTCGCATTTTATGTTCATGTGCTTTAGCAACAGCAAGGGGTGCATATACCACAAGACTTTTTTTTTGTGTGTGTGTGTGCACATGATAGGAAACAAGCATCTTTTCCCATACTCTAACCACCACCTATCTAGGGTAGCTTTGAAAAGATTCAGATGTGTACTCCAGAATTGTTACACTGCATGGCTGGATGTGGAGGAGTACATTAAAGAGTGAATTGACACGCCAGAGGCCAGCCTGAGGAAATTTGATCAAAAAGCCTGATGGTCAGACCAACTCAGCCAGAGCTTGGCACTAGCAGAAGGACCTGCCTGAAGCAGTTCCAGTTACGTGAAAAGAAAAAAACTTTCTGACAGTATCCAATCTTTGGATTTATTTATTTATTTATTTATTTATTTGAAGCATTTCTATTAGGGTGTAGTACAAAACAGAGAGAGAGAATGAAAAAAAAAAAAAATCCACGTACATACAACCAACTGAAACAATCTTTCTCTCTTTTATATATATATACTTTTTTTCCTTGCAGGATTATGGAACTCTGAAGTAGTGAAGTATCTGTTCTTCTTGTAGCTCCCATTCTCATACTTCACACCTTCCAAGTATGTTGCTTATGATAGCTTAAGGCTGCACCATGCCTAACACACTAACCTTGTACCTAGAAAACAGCAAAAGTTGCAGGGTTCCAAACACGCACTTTTTGAGAACCATAACTTTAAAAAGCAAGAGAGAACACGCCATCAACCAAAAATAAAAATAAAAAAAACCTGTTTCATAGGGTTGAAAAATGTGAATTCAAAGTGCTGATGTTTTTGCAAAAGACTGAATTCAGCAGCTACCAAGTGTACGTGAGGAAGACCACCCAGCTTATAAAACCTCCCCGGAGTTGTGGTGACGGTCCTGGCACGGATGCACACGGACTCTAAAGGCAACAGAAACATTGGCTCAATCTCACTGAAAACTCAGGGAGCTTGTAGTAGGCAGGAATGCAAAATAAATATTTTACACTGCACCTAGAAGAATGCTAAAAGATATCAAAACCTAAAAACTGGAAACTGTTCCCGCGTAGAACAAAGAGAAAATATTAAGGGTATATATAAGGGTATTTTTCAAATTCAGATGTTTTACATAGTTTTAAGTGGCCTGTGTCTATCTGCTCATTCAAACATGGAATAGCTGAACAATCATTTAAAATTGCTGTCTGAGAAGATCAACCATGTTAACCCGCAAACTGAAGTGCTGCATCAGCAAGCAGAAGAGCTGAAAAACATTTCCAAAGAGCAAACCAAGGGGGGAGGAGACGAGAAGGGAACAGAGCAGGAGATGAAATACGGCAACATGTCTATGTAATACATGCCAAAAACATACTGTACAGGAGACTGAAGCATTGCAGTACCAACTCAGGACAAGAGGCAATAGGACAATCTTGTCCCACCTTGCCAATAGGATAGAACAACGGCGCTGCTGGGGAGAGAGCTGCTGCGAGCCGCCTGGCAGCAGTGCATACTGCCATCCACATCCATTATGCAGATATTAAATTGGAAGAAACATCTAATGCTTTTAAGATTCAGAGCGGTACAAGTGAAGTTTGCAAAGAATGCCAATTGCTGACGCAGTTTATTAAGCTTCCTCTACCAACTGTCAGTAAAAATACCACAGTGGCACTATAGAAATCGTTATACTATTTGGAAGGCTGTGGGGATTACGTGCTTGCTAGCAGTATCAGGAGCGGCTCTGAACAACGTATTCTGAAATTACTTAGCTTAATTACCCAAACCAGCTCGGGCTGCCCCTACACAGGCACCAAGCCCAGGCCATACCTGCTTGCAGCACCTCGCTGCTGCATCCTCCCAGCACCACTGCCAGCTCGGGCCAGGATAACAAGAAAGTCTACTGTGTGGCTTCATACTACATTAAAGCAGCGTTTTAAAATGGTTCCTGTGAGTTATTGGGCTGTTCTTAATCAATCCTGGATGTGGTTTGTGCCCCAAAACTTGCAATCTGCATAGCTGAAATTTGCCAGTGTTGGTGTAAAGTCCTGGCCGCACATTTGGTAAAGCCAGGGAGATTGAGGTGACCTAGAAGTACCACAGAATTCTTAAGAAATATTCCCAATAATTGCCATTTCCCTCCCTCGATTTTTAATTGAAGAATATTTAAGCACTGCATTCTTATTGACAACTTCAGAGTTTTAAACTGAGAATAACTCCATTGTAAACACAAAAACATAACACAGCAGCCTTCTGAGTGTCAGAACTCATATTCCTAAGGTAGTTTCTTTTCCTGCAGTGCTACAAATGTGTGAAAAGCATTTGTCTTTCAAGTTTACTGAATTTTCCTCAAAGCCTCTGTTTACATCCAGAATGTGAAAGAAGTTAATAATCACATCCTTTCATCCGAGCTGTATCCTACCCAAAAAATAATTGCTTGTGCTCTGCAATGGTTATGGTCAGGCTGCTTACAAAATCTATTTGCCGAGCTGTGCCCTGTAAGCATACTGCATAATGTAATAGCTCTTGCCGTCTTGACATCTTCATCACTAACTTCATCAAGAACTCTTCATGCCACTGAGTTCACAGAGCCCTACACACCTTATATGACCCCTTCTAAAAAGTAATAAATGTAATCAATACTGTGACATTTAGTGATAGCACTTTCTCATGGCACTTTCATGCCACAGGCCAGATCAAACAGAGCATTAGATTATTTTGGTTTGATTAAGCAGAAAATCTGCCTCTGCATCTCACCGTGCCTCAGTGAGACAAGAAAAGATGTCTTCTCTGTGCTCTTATCAAAAACTTTCTTTTATAGCAATATTTTTCATGATAAAGTCCTTGATAAAACTTTAAGCACAACATTATTAGCCAAAAATTATTTCCACGAAATCATTCAATCAATCAATGAAAAAGTACTGTGAGTACAGCAAATTTTAAAATACTAGATCCCCCATTACATTTGGTGACACACTTTCTTTTTTATCCAAGCAACATTCCAAAAAAAACCCCGCACCTATCTAAAGAGGGTCTGTTATTAAACTTCAAAAATCTATAAAAGAGTTGAACATTAAAATCTCCTTAAAAAAGAGAAAGACGTAAAGTACCAAGCAGCCTGACAGTGCATACCTTCAGTATCACAAAACCAGAGCTGATGTGCTTTGAATTTACCAAGTGCCTGCCAGTGACCTGTTTTCCTGCTCCACCGACTCCAGTAGTAAACTATTAAGTGTACCCTGTTCTCTGCTCCCTGCAACGAGTAGGAAATGTTCTCGGGGATTTAGAAGTCGCCAGCTGCTGAGAATGAAATGGTAAGAGAGGATCGGGAGTGGGAAGGCTGGAGGGAATTTCCCTGCCCTGCAATCTCCTTTTCCTGCCTCCCTCCCTCGCACTGCCACTACCCAATGAGAAATGAAAGACCTCTGCTTCTATATAGAGTTTAAAGTTACTCTTTAAACTGCCAGGGGTGTGTGTTTTGAGAGTGGAATTTGGGAGTGGAAGGATTACTAGCAAGGAGAATAATCGTACACTCATCTGCTGATGCATCAGAAAGTTAAAGTAGGAGAATCCGATGATAGAAATCCATGATGCCGTATTTCACAACTGTGAGGAAAAAAATCCATTGTATAATAAAACTGGATGTTACTTCTATTGACAGATTGCGGAAAGGGCTACAGAAATATGTTCACATCTTTAATGGTCACCCTGTATTTGTACAGAACTTTGCATCTTTAGCTGTGCTTGACTCACATTTTTATGAACAAAAAAATCTAAATGAACTAAATTAGAAAAAAATTATTCCCCCTCAAGAAATATGATCAATCTTTCTACTTCTTAAAGTTATCCAAACTGCCATCTATACATGTTAGTTGAAACAGCCTCCCCTAGGAGAGTGGGGAAAGGGATCGCCTGTGCTCTGTATGGGCACACAGCCACCACCACCAGCAGTGGGACTGAGACTGCCGATGCCTTATTACTGGGCACAAGTATTGAAATGTGCATATTTCTTTCTACAGTTTACTAACCTAACTCATTTTTTCCAAGTGTTTTTTTGTTTGTTTGTTTCTTTCCTTCTTTCTTTGTGTGTTTGATTAAACACAGACAGCTTAACCCTACCTACCCAATGAATGGCTGCACCGCCAACACACCAGTAAGTGTCCCAAAGAGTATGTGCTCCACACAGCCCACGTAAAACATGTCTAAAAGCACTACAGAGACAGAAAGACGTATTCTGCATGTCTACATGCCTACCTATTTTGAATGTGAGATTTTTCCATTAGGACAGAAAAACACTTCTCAAAGTTGCTAGAAATAATTCAGAAATGGCTTATGCACATTCTGAAAATAATGTTAGTTCCTTCATTCCTAATGGGGGAGAATGCTTATCAACTTTTCTATTTTATTTAAATTATAGCTAGATTTATAAACGAAAATGACTGGAAATAGCTGCTGTGCCATTCTGTTTTATGCGAGTTCTTGATTGCTTTATTTTCAGTACTGTGTCTTTTACCATTTGCAGCAACACAAGATCAATTAATTTTTGGAAGGGAATGCTGTACCATGAAATGCCTTATGCATCACTGTCTTCTCATTTTAGAATCTCTCCTACTTGCCGCACAAAGTAGGCAACAGACTCTGAACTAGCAGGAACACTACATACGCTACGTTTTCCTTCAGTTTATACATTAACTAAATACAATACTTGCCCCAATACTTTTGTTAACTGAAAGAAACCTGAAAGAACAGCTACAATAATTAAACAGTAAAGCAATTAATGAATGGATAATTAAATATATGACAACAGGCAAAACAGAAAAAGAAAAACAGTTAAGTGGGGTAATTCTAATGTAATTAAGGAGAAATAGAATGCAAGGACGAGGCTTGACAAGGTTTTTTGTTTTGTTTTAGGTTTTTCTGCTTCTCAGAAATACTTCTGAGCACAAACACAAGCTGGTAAAAGGATGTGGGGATCATTTCCACATGAAATGGTCAGAGAAATGAAACAATTACACTGCTGACTACCACATTAGAGGTGCTAATTTTTATCTTATCTTGCCCATCTCCATATTGACTTCCCCAGTTCATGTATTTCAGGAAAAAAGATTCTCCTTGGGAAAAAAACAAAAACCTAAATTGTGAAGAAACGCAACAAAGGTTCTTTTGAACTTTGATGTAAAGTACGTTTCTATGTCTGACTGAACTTCTCTTCTAGAAGTCTGTAATTTGGACTCATAAACTGTCATGGACTAAAACTTGCTGTACGCAACCACAGCAGAAAAATTACCACAGGAAAACATGTGGGAATGATCTTCTTGGGCAAGTGGCTCACAGCTCTGCAGGGCAGCCAGCAGTTTCAACTAAGCACCTCTAACGGAGATACTGCTGCTTCTCTCCGCTAACCTCTGATTTATCTCATAATGTGACATCTTTTAACGTGAATTTGTCTGAATTAAGTAAACACTGCAGAGGACTATAAACCAGGGAACTTATTTCTTGCTTTACAAATTATCAGCCTCAATAAAACAATCTACTTTTTAATCTGCTACCTCCTAATATTTTTGAATAGCTCAAACAGAAAGGGTAACCACCGAATAATTTTACTGTGTGCTCCTGCACAGTAACGCAGTCCCTACAAGAAAAAATGAATCAGTTTGAGCAGGATTCTTGTGCATCCCACTGCTGTTCCCATGACTGCATCACACCTCCTCTCCTCCTCATGACAGGGAACACACACGGACCATGCACCATCAGAAGTACCAAGCAAAATGACTAACTTTAGATTAGAATAGAATGTAAACTTCTTTTCTATAAGAGGAAGATCTGTATGCTCAGACTATACTATAGGAGAACCTGTTGATTACCTTGATATTGTCAACAGCATCCAATATTTCATTTCCACAGTTTCTTTACAGAGATCATAAACTAACTGCAGAGCTTAGAAATTCAAAAAGAAGGAATAAATACAGAGAAACTTGATACAGAGATACAGAATGAAGTAGACGCTTGTATTAATCCTTTCCAGAACTAGAAAATATGGAAAATATTCCATGAAACTGAATGTTAACAATATAAAACATGTAGAAGTAGTTTTATTCAATTCATTTTGCATGCAGCATGATCAACCTGTTCCAAAGATCAGCTGGCTAAGGGATCCTCTAGGGATGAGAGGAAAAGTTAGTATTTCTTTGGGGATTTATCACAGCTGCTTACGCAGCAGTGAACAGGCTTTTTCCCTTTCAATGCTGTGAACCAAATACTGTTAAGCATGGATTCAGTTAAACCACATCACTACCAATATCGCACAGCAATTCACTATTGAGCAGTCTTTAATAGGCAGAATGAGCTACCAGAGCAAAAAGCTGTAGTTTCATCTCACTCAAGTGAGAAGTTTTTTTTCTGTTTTCTACATTTAAACAGCATGTCAAACAGAGGTGTTCTGCCCAGCCAAACATACCTGCTGTACTCTTCTCTTTAGTTAACCAAGCATGATCAAAAGGAAGAAAAATGCCTGCTTCACAGAAAAGACATGAAATTAAACTAGCACTGCAGACCCAAATCGCTGGTCTTTCATTGTATAAAGGTTTGTGGATCAGTCAACAGTGACTCTCCATGGAAAAAGAAAACACCATCAAAAAAAAGAAAAGAAAAGAAAAGAAAAGAAAAGAAAAGTAAAAGTAGAAGTAAAAGTTCTTGCTTAGTCATTCAATTTAAATGGAAAAGGGAGGGAGGACTTTGCCCCTGCGTTTATCTCAGCACAAATAATATCTCACTAAGTATGGCTAACAGTACTAAAAAACTGAAGATGTAGTTCTATCTCTTTTAAAAACATCCACAACTTCAGTTTCTATCTAAGGATGCAGAGCTACTGGTGAGAGTCCAAAGGAAAATCACAAATGCAGTTGAAGAGCCAACAAACAATGCTGTGCAACATGAGGATTCCTGTGGCTCAGCACATCCTGCTCGTGACATAGAAGGCTGAGCAGAGGCATCTGACTGGGTAGAGATACTTGTATACCAAGAAGACTTCTGAGGATGGGGGAGGGGGCTTTGAGTTTCTCTGAGAAATGTAGAATGATAATTCCATGACTGCAACCTGAAGGTAGACAAATTCAACCTTGAAATAAGATGCAAAGATGGGTCAATGCTGGAAGAGCCTTATATGAGATACAATGGTGTGCCATGGCTTGACATTTTTCAGGACAAAATTTTACAGCTTTCCAAAGGAAATGCTTAATTTAATACGTGTGTACGTATGCTTAATTTAGTACGTGTGTGGGAATCCTGAGAAGCCTTTGCTCATGTCCAGCCTTGACAGGCCACAGGGACAGCACAAGTGCCAGCATTGTTCTCAGCCTGGCAGTGGCCTCACTTCCCTGGCACTGAGACCCCACATAAACACAGTCTTCCCCTTTAGACCCCTTTAGAGTATGAATGTCTCTCCAGAGGCAATAACGACCAGATATACTCAGGGTTGATTTTTCACCTTCTTCTAAAATATAAGAAGCTGGTCACAAGCAGAGAAAAGAAGTTGAGCAACACAAACTAACCTTCCTTTGATGCCTTTCATTGTATGACTTGCTTACACATTCACGTTCTTATTGATTCCAGTCTTGGAATGGGAAAAAAAATTCCCAGGTCGGAACTGCTGGGATGTTATTTTTCCCCTCCACTGCAGTGTAGAATGCGGATTGCCTGCTAGGTTTAATTGGGCAAATTTCCCCACATCAACCTGCTGACATTGTGATGGCCTTCAGAATAACTGGCAACCCAATCTATCACCTGCTCTCTGGCCGTGGAACACAAAAAAAAACTTCGTCTCCTGATAACGAAATCCTAGTCTCGCTGAAGTCAGGAGATGTCACACAGGAGTGCTGAGGTAGAATATAATGGCTTCTAATCACAGGAAGTTAAAGTAGTTATCCCATTTGTCCCTTTTGGTTTTCATGTGTGGCATCTCTCCTCTACTTCCTTTTTAAGAAGGAAGTCTTTTTTAAAAAATCTGCCTGCTAGATGAAAGACAAAAAGTGTCTGACATGCACAGTTGTTTTTAGCAGATGTACATAATAGCTAACAACTAACAGGATCAAGCATAAGCATTTAAATACGTATATAATTTGGTATTAATCTAAAATTTTGGTCAGTTTCTGCAAATCTCAGTAGCTGTTCTGGCTGCTCCCAGAACTTTTTTCTATAAAAGTTTAATCCTACGGGATCTAAATGCCTTAGGAAGGTGCCATTACTCCACTGAGCAACATAACAGTACTGTGATGAGCATAAAGGAAGAAGTCACATGGAACACAAAGATCTTTCTGGCTTTGATGGACACCTCACAGGAAGATGCATTTGAGATATGATATATCAATATGGACAATAAACAGCAAGAAAGAAAGTACTAACAGAGACCACAGAAGGGAACATAAACATTTCTATCCATAAGTTCATACCACTTCTTCACAGTGTGCTTGCTTGTTTGACAGTTATACTGTCATCATTTTAGACTGTTAAACCTCTGCTCTAGGGTTTATAAAAGATCAGAGCACTTGTCACTCTCAGTGCAGGTAGAGGCAGATAGAGTGGTTGAGCAGTTCATTTTTCTTTATAATTACACTCCATTAACCTTCCACATGAGAGCTCCCCCGCGCTTTCATACCAGCAGCGCCAACTGGCTGTGTTTGATAAGGCTCAACAGAGTCTGCAAGACCAGCATGTGGAACAAAAGGAAGACTTCAGCACTGCAGACTTAGCAGAAGCTGGGCTGAAGCCCTGCTAGTGGCAAAAAAATATTCAGCTACATGATACGCAGGTGGACAGACACCAGCTTCACCCTACCTGCTTCCTACAACCACACTCCAGATCTCCGTAGGTGCATGAGCTAGTATTTGAATGCCAAATGCAAAGCCAGGGAATTATTCACTATAGGAAACTGAATATTTACCATGCTTTCACCTCACTGCAGAGATCTGCCAAGAGAAATGCATTTGGAGTATTAAAGCATGCAGGGCAATATAAAAGAAGTTGTCATTACATTATAATTAGATCATGTTGGAGTAAGCAAGCAGAGTACAGAGAAGGAAAATTACTTTTGAAATTTAATTTATTTTTTATATATTTCAGGTACCTAGGGTTGTTTGCTGTATGTTTTGAAGACCACACCAGTTAACAAAGAGCATTATATTCATCTATAACCTTCTTGATGGTGACCACATAAGTGATAGGCTCTTCTAAAAGAAGAGATTCTTCGATTAATAATGTATTCTATGAGAGTTTTAAACTCAGTGCCAGGAAAGCTATTTTCCATGTGCATTAAGGTAGATTAGCATTTGTGTATACTGAGCAACGGTCTCGGCACATGCTTACACAGATAAAAGGGAAACAAATTTGGAAGGAGGGATTGTAAACAATCTGGAACAGGATCCAAATTAGTTAAAAAATAAATGAAACCTTACAAAGTCTGCTCTTTCAAATGACATTCTATATTATCTACTGGAATTTTTAACTGTCTCAAATGTCTTCATAACATAAAATTGCACACAGAACTGGCCTGTTGAAGTGAGTGATTATGATATTCTTTTTGCTATTTAGGTCCATTATCCTTTCACAACCCGCTTCTGGTGTTTAACATATTGTGATACTGGCATCTGCATGCATCTCCATAAATAAATCTAACTTCTTTCCTACGGTACGTCTCCCAACCTTCAGCTAATATTTTGAAATGATGTGTCGTTTTCTGTGTCTTGGTAACTTTGAAGTGTCTGAAACAAAATCTGCTTATGTTGCAAACCAAACCAAGCTATTAATCCAGCACTGTCCTTGTTCAGAACAGTACAGGGATTTTATCTCAGAGTTCCCCATCAGTACAGATCCCCCATCAGTACAAAGGAAACAGAGGTGATATTTCTCTTAGGAAGTTTAACACTGCTTCTGAAAGCTCTTAACATAAATCCCACTTTTGTTTGCTTGTTTGTTTGAGATTTTGGACCTCCTTTCCCAAATTTTCTTTACCTAAAGACACCAATTCAATCCGTAATGAAACTTAACTTGTGCCACCTAAGCCCGTATAACACGTGACATTAAATCAGAATTAACATAGGTGACTGAGAACATCAGTCCAACACTGTCAAGTTGTTGTGTCTGCCTCAGGAAAGCAGAAGAGTCAGAGGACAGTTACTTCTCTTCAAGGCAGATTCGTTCAAAGCGGAAACCGAAGTACTTTTGTAATATTCATTTCTTGGATGAACAATGAAAGCTATGTCTCAGATGCATTTGGTATCAACTAAGAGGTGAGATGAATTTTGTCAGATGTAATTTCTCTACTAAAGATGATGTTCCCTCTCCAACTTAATAAATCTGAAACAATATAATTAGAACATTAAATAAAATTCTATAAAGCATCCATATCTCTTGTTTTTGAAAAAAATGATTCTACAGTGTCTCAGTGCTGTAATGCAACGCACTCAGATTCGAGCTGGGAATAACATTTGCCAGGGCAGTAGCACAGCATTTGAAGGAAGGCAGAATCAACAGTTGAGGCACCACACTTAGTTCCTACTCCCATAAAAAATAATTTTCAGTTTATGCACACAGGAATTGCACTTAATGCCTCTACAACCTGCTCTTTCATCTCTTCTGGTGTACATTTTGGAAGCACTGAGTATTGAGACAGTTCTTAGAACAAAGCACTGCAGAGGTGCTTCTGCTCCCTCGGCCTGTCAGCCGTCAGAGCTACCACCATTTGGAATATGCTCTTTGGACAAGTGGACCAACCTTACCTCCAAAGAGTGCAATATTGCAGCTCATGGGACCTCTTAATAATAAAAACAAACAAAACAACACAACTCTTGACCTGCAAAATGTGCCTCTTCAGAACTTTTCAGCAATATTTACTCTTTTCCCCAATGCCTTTTAGAAAATACTTCAGTAGGAAATACTTTGCTCTACAGTGGCTCATCATTCTCTTTTTACAGAAGATCTGACAAAAAGAATGGAAGTTTTGTTGTTTTGTTATGTCAGTGAAGGATATCTTCAGGGCTTTGAGGAGGGCAGATCATTTATGTGCACACACAGAAATATGCAGGCTGGGGCAGGACTCCTAGAACAGAATTACTGAGGTTTTTGGTACTGTTTATGTAATAATCTTTGGAAGACTTAAGGACTGTTGAGATCATAAATGTAAATGTGAGAAATCCTCATTAAACTTTGGGAAGAGAATCTCAATCCAAGAGGCTAAAACTCTGCAGATTGGCAGGGGTTGGAGTATTTTTGTTAACAGTTACTTTGTTCAAACTTTACAAAGAGCCCATGAGCGCTACAGATTTAAAATGAACACTAACTAAGCCTTTGATGAATTTGTCTAAAATTCCCCAAGGAGTTTTCTGTCAAAGAGTGGTAAGAAATAGCAAGTAAGCCCTCTTATAATTCTTCTTTATGTGATACAAATATATAATAACTATGTACTTAGGGAGAGACCAAGACTACTTCTTTGCCTCTGCAGGCCTGTATTACATTTAAAAGGCAAATTAACTTTTTTTTTCTTTTTTTTTTAAAGCTGATGGCAAGGATTAAACGAATACTATATGTATTTGCACATGATGAAGAGTAAGTGTATTTTGAGAGCCTATGCCTGATGTGATATTAATGCAGAGAACATGCAATGTATTGCTGGATGAAGACAGGCTGTACTACAAACCAGTCTGACCAGCTGAACCTGCACTCAGAGGTATCAGAGAGCTGTAGTGAAACAAAGAAATATTACTTGATCGGCCCTAACTCAGCGTTTCTGAATATGTTTGCCAGCAACAGCTCACAACACAGCCCCTCCAAAAGCAGCCTCAGCAAGTCTCCCCTGGGTATTTCCACAGACACCTCACACTGGGCTCTAGGAGCTGTAAAACACAGGGCAGGAGTTTTCCTCCCCATGGTTTTGCACTGATGGATTTTTTTCCCCTCTCTCTCTCTGTCTCTCTCTCTCTCCCTTTTTCTTTTTTTTATTTAAAAGAAACACATGTTGCACTGTTGAAAAAGGCTGAAAGATTACAGCAACCTAGCAACTAAAAGACAGGCTGTTGGGGTGAGCCATCTTGCTTTGTGTCCTCAGCACTGAGAGCTTCCCTCGTAATGGGGTGTCAGGCTTTGTTATTAACCCAGAGAACAAACCTGAAGCAACACTGGCTTTGGCATCAGAGCCTAATTAAAGTTTCATATGCATAACGTGTGCACCTCTTAAATAAAACTAAGTCCTCACAAGACCCACTTTCTCAGATAACCTTTGTAGCACGTGGGACAGAAGGGGAGCTTCAACATTAGACTGAAACCTAATGCCTCAGGTGAGGTGGGCTATGGGGTAGGGGGCCACTGAAGAGAAGAAGCTGAGCACACATTTTCCTTCACCTTACTTCTGAATATAGCAAACCAATGCTGAAATGCAGGGATGTTGTGGGGAAAAAAAGCCTCAGGGTTTTTCTGTTTTCTAACAAATGCTACAGGGCACATATTTGAGAAAATACAGCATCTTTACTTGCTCGTTTTGATAAAACTATCTTCAGCTGTATTTCATCTCGAGTTGGGGCAGGATGTGAGTAGAGGAAAGAAACTTCAAAAATATCTCTCTCTCACACCCCCACACTGTAGAACAGTAAATACATGCAAGGGCATGTGAGGAACTAACGTTACTCTAAAAAGAGAAACACCAAGAGCAAAGTCTGAGAAAAACATTAACCAATGGCAATAAGAATGTCAGTATTTGATAGGTGTTGGAGAAATACAAAAAAAAAGAGAAGACGTAAGATTGAAATGTGCAAACAGCATTACTTGACTTGGCACTGTGCTGGCAGTGGAGTAGAATTTTCACGATAACTGTTTGGAGGACCATATATACATACATTCATACAAAAAACACGTTTAATGCAAACCACATGTGCCAGCCTGCCCAGGAAGACAGTCCCACTGCCACTGATTGCTGGGAAGCTCAGATGCAAAAAATATAAAAACAAGCTCCAAAAAAATCAGGAAACACAGAACAGGGTAAGAAAAAACAGGTTGTCACAAGCACAACATAAAGCTGAGCTGAAAAGTGGCCTAGTCTAGCAAGCAGAAATGACTCTTTTTGCGCTGACAAGCAAAGCTTGCAGGGGAAGCGCTACACCTTGTCAGGTTGCCTTGAACAAAGGGCACCAAACCCCTTGTAAGGTCCCTTCTCCCTGCAGGCCTATGTCCTCTGGGATGTCTGAGGCAGCACAAGGAGTGCTGGGAATACTCATCCAGGATTTTTAGCAAGGTATCAGACAGAGCTACTCAATGAAAAAAGGAACTTCATATGTTCATACTTCATATACACGTATGCAAAAACTGATCAAGAAAATGTGCGATTTAACCCTGCAGACACTCTTAATTGTTTTTCCTGTTTTGTTTCCCTCCACAATTTGCTCATATGCTATGCAGGGCAAAAACCCAGTCTACAAAAATCTTCTGAAATATTTAGCACGTGATAGTGCTATGCAAATAGCAACAATAACTCAGTGGCCTTCTCCTGTTCTGTATATCTATTACGAGCTGCAGGATCACAGCATTTTGCCTCCACATCCCTTGTCTTCCTCTTGCAGTTCACCCGAGCTATGATGCAATGAGAGTTTTTGCTCTGAGCCTTTAACGCGTTCAGCGCAGGTTCTCACACCAAGCAGCTCCCTGAACTGCAGCATCCATCTTCAGCATGAGGCCACCAACTGACTTCCCCCATCAATTTATGGCGGCTCAGAAGCTTGCCCAGTGACCCGCATTGGTTGAGAAGCTGTATAAACAGTGGAGGCACGAAGGCAGCCGCTTTTAGGCCTGCAGCAGCACGCTCAGCATGAACAGCCTGTACGAAGGTTTCTCTCCCACACACAAAATCAAACTGTTCTGTGCCCCTTTGTGCTGACTGAGCCTATCTCTCAGATGACGAGCAAGTTGCTATTTACAAAACGCTTTCTCCAGGCCTTTTTGGGAACTCACAGCCATTGATAACTGGCTGGGCTGGTTGGCACTCAGAGGCCCTGCACCGCTTCTGAGCACACAGCTGGAGTACCCAGGGACGGGCACTGCACACTATCACTAAACCCATTCCATTCGTTCGGTTGGAATGATCGCTTGGCATTGCTGCTGTTCTGCAAGTGAAACTTCGAGCATGTTTGCCAGAATTATTTCACCATTTTTTCCTTTAAGAGGCCAGAGGATCAGTGAAGAGAAATGGCCAGCCCTGTACACGTGCTCCACAATTGGTTCTTTCAGCCACTTGCAGCACAAACAATTTGCAGCAACACGCTCCCCACCTCCCCATGAGTTAGCAGCCCAATCCAAGACAAACACATCAAGAAAAGAAAAGCTGGGGACAAGATTAACCATGCAAGCTTGCCTTTTTCATGACACTCACATTTTTTCTATTACCCTGTTGCCAGATATTCAAGAGAAAACAAGAGCGTACTCTAACAACTGCTCTGACAGACTGCGAGAGAACAAACCCAGTAAGAAATCTTTCTGTTTGGCTCTTCATAGGGCTCTCTTGCACTCAGAAAACATCACTTTGATGCCCTGTTTGCATGCCATTTCCAACAAGAAGGAGGAGGATGGAGGTCTCTGGTTTCTATGACTACCCAGATGGGCCACAATACAAGATATTTACCAGCGTTGGACTGCAGGGATGCCAGAGCAAATTAAGCTAGAGTTTACATTACTTCACAGAAACTAAAAAGAAAAAAGAAACCCAAACAAAACGGGAACGTCAAAGAAGGATGACATTTCCTCAGAGCATTCCAAAAGATTTCTGAAAGTAGATGATGAAGAAAGGAGAGATATTTCTCTACAAGAATAAAGAATAGCGTCAACACAAACAAACTGAAACCCTAATTTACATGAGTAAATGTTTTCATTAAAACTAGACTACTGGAAAATTACCATCAGACATCAGAAGCAAAAAATAGGTCCCCAAAATAACATGATTTTATTAATTTACTGAACTTATGAATGGGTACATTAGTCACCCCAGCATTTTGCAGGGCTTGTTTAGCTCCATGAGCTGCACTTTGTAACACAACTTGTTTTTCTGCTGCTTACCCCTGCTCTGGCCTTGTACTACATTTTGTCAAAGGCAAAATACCCTATATTCTAATAGAAGAAGTGAAGTTAGTAACAGCATATTCCACCATATTCCACTAGTACTAGCAGAACTGCAAAAGAATGTGATGTGTATTCTTTGTGACTTTCTTTGTCAGCTAGTAGAAAGATGGACTTTGCATGTTTCTCAAAGACAGCAGCTTCCCAAGTGCACACCCACTCAGTGCTCTGAAAAGGCAGATGACTGCAATGGGCAAGCAGGTCCAGCAGTGTGAATAAAATGCTTTCTGGAGAAAGAACCTGTAAAAGCTATTAGTAAGCTTTTTGGGTATGACATACATAAATGTGGCCTCCTGTAACAAACCAAGTTAAGAATTTCTTAAATATGTATTTCAAGGCTTGCTATTTTGAAAATGTGTGTATTTTAATCTTCTGACACAAGCTAGGTATTAGTCACTGTCTTTCCAAGTTTATTTATTTCTTTCAACCTAACCACAAGGCTGCTAATAGCCTTCATTAAATATGTGATATGTGCAAGGCTCATAGTAAGATGCCTCACCATGGACTTCTAGAGGCTTATGTTCTTTGGGGAGGGGAGAGGCAGACGAGGACAGAAAGGCTTAGCAGCTGTACCTAGTCAAAATAATCCAAAATTAGAGGGACTGTAACATCTCAAATTGGAACACGGAGCTTTAAAAGCTTTACTGAAAACTGCAGGCACTCGCTCTTCACAAACCGCTGCCCTTTTCAGCACCACTAACCAGAAACTTTCACACAGGGCTGGTCAGCCTGCTCTGAACCACAGATCACCCAGAACAGCCAGTGCTTTGTGGAGAGCAACCAGCTCTGTACCTGGGCACTGTGCCTCTATCTAGGCAACTGAGCCTCTCGCCATACCCAGCATAAGAGTCAGCATCTCTCATCAGCACCTTGGTGAGAGAATACCAGGCACTGAAGTGTCCAGAGCTCCTGCAGAATTTGAAGCAGAAGCACTGAGGTGGCTCAGTGCAGCTGAGGAGCAGAGGACCAAAATTATGTACCTGTAATAAAAATTAAAAGATTTGGCAACTCTGCTCAGCTAGTGGGAATTAACTGGAGGTAACTCATTAGCATGGAGGAGGATGGGTAAGGGGTATAGCTGGGCATAACTTCCTTTGAGCTTGAACTACACAGTGGAGACTGTGCAGTCACATCCTGCAACTGCTCCTTGTGTTTATGTGATAAGCACAAGGGATGGCACAATGAAAAAGAAACCTTCCAACATGCTAATGCCTCCTTGAACTGCAACAGTTTAATGGGAAGAACAGAATGAACTGGGAATAAAGGCAAGGAGGAGCTGAGCCTCACTGCAAGGGATGAGGCAGTACTTGGTGTCATGTGGTTAAAGCTACTATAGTTGTAATTTGGTGTAAGTACTAGGAGGATTGGGACAGACATCCAGGCCAGTGGGTTGCTCTCCCAGACTCCACTGCCAATTGCATACCCCAGACATTGCAAAGCACGAGCTTCCACTCTGCAGTGATACGATGTGGAAGCTGTGTTTGCAAATTGCATGGCACCCGCTATTCCACGAGGTCTTTCAGCTGTCAGTTGCAGGCAGCTACAACAATGGAACTGATTGCTGACCCCTGCAAGGAATTTGCTCTTAATAAAAATTGAAAAGAACATGGATAAACACAGAAGTTTTACAGAAATTCAGCAATAAGAATCTGTATTAATGTGGAGTTATAACTGCCTGGTGAAACTTCGTGCTCTTCTCTACTGCCAAATTTAGCGGTATTCAAGTATATGAAATGAAGAAAGTGCTTAGGGCATGCATCCCACGTGCAGTATTTTGTGCTCTTGGAATGATGCTCAGAATACCATCAACCCTAAATTCATGGGGTGGGGCTATTTTAGAGGTAGGAGGGAATGTACCTGCAGTCTTTCAATATCTGAGCTGAACAAAGCACAGGTATTTCCACAAAAGCCATTTACCTATGTTGTTATTCAACTCTTCCAATACTGTAATTTAAAAATAAATCATCGCTTGCCTCCATACAGTCAACAGAAACAGACAGATGGATAGCTGAATCAGTGATGCTTGGCACATGCCCCATCTTCACAAATCCCAGGCAGGTTTCAGACTACTTTTTTGCAAAGTCAGAATTAAAAACCCCTGGTTGACTGCCTAGACAGAACATCTCACCTTTCTCAGCCCTACAGACCCCTCTTTTTCTGCCCCGTTGGTTGGACATATATACCACTGCTGGACACCATAACTTCATTTGTCCATTGTTAAAACAGCAACTACGTTCATCTTCCACGCCGCTGCCAGCAGCAATCTGTTACAAATGCGTACCAGATGCTAACACAGGCGATACAAAGCAGCACCTCTCCCCTCCCTGACATTCGCTCCGCTCACAACCACCACCCACCTTTTCCACTCTTTTCAATTAAAACTCAGAGAGACTATTCTCAGCCTGGTTTTATCTTGGAAATTGCTGTTTCCGTTTCACATCTATAAAAGGCTTGCATTCCCGATTGGATGCCATTTCTTTGAATCAAAGATATCACCACTACTTACAAACTTGGCCACGCTGAAATGATTTGTGACAACTCTGCTTGGATATATATGCATCCCTCCTAGTTCGTCATTGACCATTGATACTTCCAGAGGGAAAAGCTTTCATGAAAGCAGGTAATCTCTCCTTTATTGTTAAAGACTGTAAGACTGAAAATCACCTACAAGGATCACTGTACTTGCAGCTTTTCTTGACTTCATGACTGCACCAAAATACAACAAAAATCAGCTGCACCAGAAACCAAAGAATCCTATCAGTCCTGAAAAGCGAGTCAGTTCTAGCTGTCCTGAAGATGCACAAACAATAAAGTAAATGGGAGGATCTCTGCTAAATTAACACCCAGTAAAAAACGCATCAAATACATCTGTTTGCTGACTAGGATGAAATTATGAAAAACAGATAACTTTCTCGCTGCTAACAGACTGCTTACAAAAGCAGAGAAAGCAAAAGCATTCACATTCGTAAAACCAAAAGTAGTTAAAAGCAAGTTTTCCCACATCCAAACATTTAAGTGGCTGCATCTGCAAAATGTCTTTTGGACTTGACACGTTTCAGAGGCCTCAAATCGATGCTCACTTATGTGAAGTTTCGGCAACGCGGAGCTAGCAAACCTTTCTGTTCAGACAGCTGAGTACCGCTGCCGGATTTGCTCAAAACCCAGCTGTAGTAGCAAACTGTCGCCTAGCTTCTCTGCTTCCGTGCTTCACCCCCAGCACCACTGCAGGCTGCCGTGCAAATCGAAGGCTTGGCAAGCGGCCGCCACCTAGCGGAGCCCGCCCGGGCCCCGCACAGCTCTGCTGCTGCTCTTCGTGGTTTTGCTCGCTTCTAACTCAACCCGTAAGGGTGATAAAGCAGATCGCACAAGGGCGTTTCTGAAAAAATCAGACACGAAACACGGTTCTAGTACAACAGAAAAAAGACCCGCCCATTCCATCCCTTCAGACAACGTGACAAATCCACATGTTTGATGTGAGGCCCTCAGAACTGGATGTGATTCCAGGAAATCCAAAGCACATTCAAACACTCCTTTAAAAACAGCCACGTTTTGGGGAAAAATACCCACCGATTGCTTTTGTTACTTCTCCCACTATCCCACTGACTCAGTCAAGGGAGAACCGTGCTGAGCACTGAGCTGAGGTCCTTGCTTCAAACCCTTGTAGCCCCCTGGCATTACAACTGAAAGTAATGCCTTTAACACGGTAGCCAACAGCAGAATCTTTTTTTCTTTTTTCTCCACATGTTCTTTCATAAATACCTGATTTAATTCATCCGAATACTTTCTTTCAAAAAGCATCACTGAAAAAAAATGTAGCATAAGCGATTAAGGACATACAGCAGAAGACAGGTGCTGGATATTGCAGTCCCTTCCCATGTGTTGTGATTGCGTCCCACACACCGTATGCTGTGCAGTGTGGAGGCTGACGTTGCCCCACGCTGTGCCCGCAGCTCTCTGGGAGCAGAAGGCCGAGGGCTGCTGGGTCAGCAGGAATTCCCACTGTACAGAACATGCGTTGATTTTTCTTAACTTCACTGCTCTGAGATGAATCTGTGGCCCCCAAACTTTACAAAAGAGCAGTTAAATGCATCCCCTTTCTTTGAGAAATGCTCCAGGACTTCTTTTTAAGTAGGTGTTCTGGCTGTTCACATTGATAAGCAAAAATCAGTCTTTACAGGCTGGAAGAGCTGAGCTACACTGAAATCAGAGATCACGAAGTTTAATAATCTTTTCAGTCTTTTTGCATTCACCAGTTTGGCTTTGAACACTTGAGGAGGAATCTGCTACTAAAACACCTCGATAAAATTAGAGTCACGTGAAGAGGAAATTTAAATAAGGAAAGTGCAAGGAGGAACTTAACTAAAAATAATACTGTAGTAATTAAAGAAAGATGTACCAGAGCACGTGGAATCAAACGGAAATGTAACAACTTTTCTGTCTCATCTTCAGTCAAGGACATCTCTCTGCTTAAAAGCACTTTTTTTTTTTTTTTTTTAACAAAGCACAGGGAATCAGAAAGAACAGTGCTTTAAAAATGGGAGAACCGGATGTCACACATAATGCTCTGCTAAATTGTTTTCCTGGGTACTGTCAGAAATCACTGATTGAGGAACCACGTTCCATCTTGTTTCAGGAAGCCATTGGTTTTGTTCCAGTGCATTACTGGCTGTCTGAGGTGTTATTAATAATTAAACTTTAAAAATTCTTCATTAGCGTTAACTTTATCTGAAATCTTCCTGACTAATAATTTTAAAGGAAATTAAACAGTAACAATCTGCTAATGACAACCATTACATACAAGAAAGCATTTAATTTGAAAAGGAAGTTACTTCTTGAAAATTCACTTCCCTCAATTCCTACTGAGTAGGAATGACACTACACAAGAAAGGTTTTCAGCTGTCACTTTTTACACCTACGAGCAGCTGAAAAGCAATGGCACTTTACCTACTCCATCTCCCTCTTTGTGCTTCTTTAGATTCCTCTACGCTAATAAAATACAAAGAATAGCAAATAACATCTTGCAGGTGAAACCACTGTATAGAAGCATCAGAAACCTAGCAGGTTGGCTATGTCTGACAGCTCCACAGCCCCCAAACGCCTCATCCTGGCCCAGTGACCACACTAGAACACCTCCATTCCTTATGCAGAGCTTAGCGAGAGCGAACGCAATGGAGATGTACATCACCTGGAGTAAAGGGACAGACCAATTATGCCTAAGAAAGCTCTTATGAAGAAGAATGCCTGAAATCCCATTTGTTTTGCAGGCTTAGGCATCTACCCACGTTACTGCAGCAGTGCTTGGCTGCACATGTCCTTGTAGTTGGAGTACTTGCCCAAAAAGTGACAGATGACATCCATTTCCCTTTTCAGCTGGAGATAATACAAAAGTACATCTCATTTTCCCAAGGCCTGGTTATATGCGAAGCTCGGCCAGAGACACTTGGTATCTCCCCATCTTAGTAGCAACACAGAAAAGAAGCCAAGCTGTACCAGAATGGAGTGAGAAAGCAAGAGGCAGCTGGAAGAGGAGGCAGTTCCCATGAGAGACAACTCTGGTCCCTGCACCAGCAGCTGCTTATTCCAACTTGGCTGATGCTGCCAGCAGATTTCCTACACACAAAACACTACCATACATGTTGCCTCCACTGCTTCTCACACAAAAGGCCACATTCTTCTTCCTGACATCATTTGGCCACCACCACATCTCCCCGGAGCGGCAGAGCCCACATGACACCCTAGGACACGCTGACACCCCCCTGCCAGGGAGCTGCACAGTGGGAGTTTGGCTTCATGGGAGGGCTGCATCCCGAGCCACTGCCGGCAGGAGACAGACATTAGCTACAGGTTCTGGCTGCTTCGTTAGAAGAACTGATTAAGTCAATATTATTCCTAGTTCTTGTTTGGATTCATTTATTAACTTCTGTATCAAATATTTCTGGCATGTTTGTTTTATTTTCCTCCTGAAACACTGTATACAAAGTAATGGGGAAAAAAAAAAAAGTGTACAGAGTGTACCGAGGAGAACTGGGTTCTTCTCTAACATCCCCCCCTCTAATAACTCCATAATTCTGCTCTACAGTACCCGTTCTCTGTGAACTACAGGCAGAGGATGATTTTGTAGTAGTATGTGCAGAATTTAAAGCTGTTCAGATATGTCTCAGCCTTTCTTCTTAAAACCATCTCCTACTCTCAGTTGCCTCAGAAAAACAATAGGGAGACTGTTGTTTGGGTATAACTATATCCTACTTCTACAAAACTTTTTTTCCCATTTTTTAAGAAGAGGAAAAAATCCTTCTAGACACTGTCACCCGAGGCAAGAGGGGGTAAATGGTGCATCATAGGCTTCAGTTGCAGCAGAGATGACTAGAGCTCCCCAAACAGTGGCAGTAAACATTTGCACATGAACGTAGATGCTCTGTATAACTTTCTGCAGACAACATGGAAGCAACACGGAAGGGTATCATCCACAGTGGCATGATATTGTACCTCTTTCCTTTTCTCCTTCTCAGATAACCTGCAGGAATCCAAGCCAGCTTCTCAAAGAGATGACAGATTCCAGTAATGGAGCTCAGCACAAGCCCCTGGCAGAAGTTACAAGACTTTTTGTGACATCAGCAAAACGAGCACATATCGTCTGTACCTGCAGCAATAGCTCACCTTCACTGTAAGAGAAGCTCCCTGTGCTACACAAGCACAGGAGAGTACAGTGTAGTTCCAAACCAGACTTTCAGAAGAAAGCAGAATTCCTATTTGAAAGTTTGCTCCTAGAGGGGGATAAAGATGTTTTGAAGGTCAGCAAGGGGTGTTGTGACAGTTCCTGAAGTTTCACCTGGGTACAACCACCCCATATATTAAAGTTCCAGTTCACAAAATACTTCACAAAGTAGCAAGCATGTCCTTAATGATTAAAAAATAATACATTTCCATGGAACGAAGACTATGAGATACACATTATACTGTCAGGGGGTATGTAATTTCTCATTTTAAATAGCTGGCTTTTCCTTTAACTTCCTGTTTATAATAAGAAAAGCTACTTTTCATGTTTTCTACAGTGCTGTAAAGCATTTCTAGTGTCAGCATTCTCATTTACCACGAGAAGCTCTTTCTGATGAGCTCAGGACTTCAGCTTAAAATCAAGTTACATCAAAATGAGCTCAACTGAATGCTAATTAGGGTACCATACACAAACAGGTGTGACAAAACCATGTTGTGACTAAAATGCAAAATTCTAATTCACATCAAGCCCCCACAAGTGTCTTCATTAAAGTCCATCCACTAAAAAAAAAAGAAGGCACACACACAAAAACCTGCCAAACATACTGAAATGATAGATTCGTTCACTACAAAAATCATGAGCTGTACAATTATCCTCTTGAAAATCAAACAACAAAATGCCAACTATCGGGTCAATTTAATTCACATATGGAGTTACACATCTGGATGCTGATGGCAAGGCTGTGCTCACACGCCGCTATTATACACTATTATGCTACTGATGACTTTAACCTTTCTGAAGGCTACTCTTTTCTTCAGCCTGCTGATTCAACTGCACCTTGAATAAAACACACGTGGTGCAGGGAAGGAGAGGAGGTAATCTAACGACCAACTGAATAGTAGCAAGAAACCACTACCTACAATGCTGCAGCAAAAGTGTGACGCTGTTGACCTTTGCTTCTAACACACTCCTCACTCCAGGTATTCACATAAGAAAGCGAACATCCACTAGTGACATTATAAACAAAACAGGGTGTACAGACACAAAGAAAACGACTAAACACATTGCTGATGCACTCTGTGATTCCAAACACAAAGATCTGTAGGCACCCCACGTTATCAAGTGCGTTAAAATATAAGGGTACATTTTATCTGTCAGTGCTCACAGGGAAATGAGCACTGTTTAAAACCCCCCAAATTATTTGTTAGTTACATTACCAAACAGGAAAATCTTCATTTAAACAGCCATGGTTTAATCTGCTTGTGAATTTTTACTTCTTTTTAACTTTTTAGAAAAAAAAATAATAAAAGCTGTTCTCACTGGCAGTGAATCTAAGAAACGATGTAAAAGAACAGTCTCTAAAAGTAAGTAGCTCCGATCAAAATAATTTTAAAGTAAAAATATACCTAAGCATCTAAGCATACAATCATTCAAATTATTCACATATAAATTACTATGTTAGAAAAAATCATTATTTCATTTTGCTCGATTTTATTCTTTTACTCTCTTAACAATAATTTGTGCTGAGATAAATACTGCACCAGAACATAGCTTACATATTTTAAGAAAAATCAGTACGTCTAATGAAGGAAAGATCAGTATATTTAATGTGCTGTGTATCTGAGGGGGAAGGGTGTCTACACATGATTTGCATTTGAAACAGACAAATTAAATAGAGAAGGGCCACCTGATAAGACAGAACTGAACTGTTTTTAGCGAATATGCCCTTCAATATTTTAGAATTAGTAGATGTTGTCCTTCCTCACCCACATTTTACTTACAGATTACGACAGAAAACAGTTTCTCTGTTGTTCTTCAGCTCTTTACAAAGTAATTATGCAACTGAATTAACTGAATAAGCATAAATGAAGAAATATGCTCCTTACCTGCAGAAGGGACTACAACTATCATAATTCAACTTAACACATACGCACTAATTCCAGCAGCATACTAAGTGATTTCTATGAGGTTGTTCATTTGAGCTCCTTTAAAATGTCAGAAACAACCTTGTGTTGCTTAACATTATTAAAATTAGAATTATTCAAATTGAAACAGGGCATGACATTGATTTGCAATAATTTTAAGTAGGCACTTTTAAAAAAAGAAGGAATTAAAATTAACAATATTTTTTTCATTTTTAAACTACCAACTACTCGTCGCTTGAATATTACGCCTATATTTACCTATAGGATGAACTATGGAAATACCTAATAAAACACAGTAACACTGCTAGCAATATTTGGGCCTTTATATAATGTTTACAAGCATAATTAATCTTCACAATAACCTTGCAATGTTGGTAGGGAGTAAAGTATTCATTATTCTTTAACTTCACATATGGGAAAACTGAAACAGAGAGACTAATTTAAAAAAAAATAAAAATCAAAAACCAAACAAGTGTAGATCTCCCAAATGCAAAGTCAGGTCCTAAGCAAAAAAAAAAAGACTAATTCTAAAGGCACTAAAATCAATAAAAGCAGATGGAGCTCTGTGCCTGTGAAAACCAGTTTTCCTCAGGATTATAACATTAGACATTTGACAGTCTGGGCTAGCATTCTAATTGTATTTTATTAAAAAAAAAAACTTGTAACATTATTTTCCACAGTTAATGAAACAAGCGTCCAGTTCTGCAGCAAGATTGGCCCATTCTTGTTTCTCAGTTTTCCTGCTGCAGCTTCTAGCACGTGATCTTCCCTTTTTGTAACAGCTTCCAATTAGGAGTGCCTGCCGGGGCTCCGGATACACCAATACTCTGAGGCCTTTATTCAGTACAAGGCAGGACGAAGAACAATACACTCAGTCAGTGCCACTTTTGTGGCATTTGGGCAGCCAGGTGTTAACCCAGGCACACTTTTGCTCTGACTGCAAGCTGATCAGGACAAAGGTGACGCCAAACATGCATAAATGAACACCTCCATGCATGCTTTATGACATACAGAAGGCTGCTGGTATCACGTATTCTGGTTATTCATGGCAGGAAGGAGGACTCTCTACGCTGTGTCATATCTGTTCAGGCTAGTTGACTTCTTAGCAGTACACTGTTGCTCTTACTTTGCCTTCAATTCTACTGAGGGCATGTTTTTTTATGTGTATTTTTTTTTTCCAATATAATTCTTAGCCTGTGAACAGAGTTTCTCTCAGCTGACACCTGACACATTTGACTTTTTGGAACAAAGCCTCACGATATTGCTTTGGGTCAGCACTTTTGCTGAGATGGACTACTTACCTCCCCCTCCCTCTCTTAAACAAAATGTTCGTGAAAATACTGACAAAAGAAGCACTTTACCATAGGTGCTAATTGCAGAGTGGTGAGAGGAAATCTATTTCAACATGCCTTTGGCGTGTGTGAGCACGTGCAAATGAAAAATAGTTGTATGCATCCAGAGCTTGTCTGGCCTTTGTTCCTAGGCTGGAAGAGATCCATTCCAGCGTCACAAAACCCAACCAGAAAGCTCCTGCAGTAGCAGAAAGAGGACACAGGGTGGTGATCAGTGAAGCACGAAGGAGGAGGCAGTGCAGGAAGCCTGACTGGAGGAGGCCGCAGAATGGGGGTGCTGGCTCACACAGCCGTGCCGGGGAGGCTCTAATGGAGCGCACTCCCTTTGAATCTCAGCCAAACACTTAAAAGCATTACCACAGCTGCCTGCACTGTACTACCTTGAGTCTTAGCAGGAGAAGAAAAAATCTGGATCTACACCCCTGGCTCAGCTAACAGGCTCTGCCACTTGCCCCGCTTAGGCCCAGGAGCTCCTGCAAACTGCCAGCACATCTCAGCAGGCTCACACACACACACACAAATGTGTGCAAATACAACCCACGGAGCGGCACGGTAACCAGGAACAAAGCAGGAAAACATCTGGGAGAAGGCACACCTGCAATTCTCGCCACTAATGTAATACTTCAGAGAAATGACATGGGTTGGAAGGCCTTACAAATAAAGCAGGGAAGCTAAAACCTCTGTGCTTACCAAAAAGCCTTTTACCAAATGGAAGAGACTCATAGACAGCATTAAAAAAAAAAAAACCACCTGAAAAAGCACATAGAATAGGAAGAAAAAAAAAGGGGGGGGGGAGAAATTACCCAATGTCATTAATGGTGTGATTTAAGATGTTATTAGCGGCAAACACGTATCCTTCAAAAGATGGAAATTCACCCCTAGCAAACCACTATCAGGAAGTATCAATTATGACAGGTGAAACGAAAGATGGAAATAAGGAGACATGAGAGGAAATCTGAACAGCAAACAGAGCTCTGACACCAGCACCGAGGCAGCCCTGAGACGCAGCAATGCAGGAAGCCACCCGGCTGCTGGAGGACAGGCGGACAAGGAAGGTCACTCAATCGCAGAGGAAACAAAAGGACTTTTTTGTAGCAGGCCTTCATCACAGAAGACGAACATACGCCTACAACTTTGCTTTTCATATAAAATGATATGATAACCAGAATGCCAAAGAGATAATGTTGGAATCAGATAAAATTACAGGATAAACAAACAGTCACTGGGAAAAATACATCAAATATCAGTAATTATGAAGAAATTTTAAATTGAAGTATTGTAGCAACTGACAGAAATAGATGTTTTATATTCGTCAGCAGATTAAACTGTTAGCATTGTAACTACCTTAAAGACACAAAAAGCAATCCTAGACAATAGGGCTGAACCAGCCTTACTTCACTACCAGGCACTTTGAATGCTTACCACAGACAACGCGGTCAGCAATGACAGGGCAAAACCAATCAATAAATGTACCTGAAAATAAAAATCCTGGATGTTTCTTTCAGAAGCTCAGATTTACACAAAGTGAAAAAATAATTTTTAAAAAGGCAAATCAAAGAAGATGTAGTACACAAACGATACGGCATTATATAAATTAATAGTGGGCCTAGGAGCCTGAATATGCATTTTCCCTAAGCCTGTCCCCAGAAACAACCAAGGTATTATTAATTCAGTAACAGGCAACACAAATAAATCAAAGGCTTAGAAAGATTTTCATGTGAGAGGAAAAAAAATAGGATTATATAATTGCTTCAGACAAAGGGAGTGAATAAATGCTAAAGAGACAAGAAAGTCCTTACTCCTTCTAAAAACCTAAGAAAAAAAAAGCATTACAAAAATAAGAAGTTAAAAAAAAAATCAGAGAAAAAATGAGTTTAGTTTAATAAATAACTTCTAGAACTCGCAACCATAAGACAGCATGGTGAAGAATTTATGTTCAGTTCCATTTAGGTAAGACATACTTATGTAAAGAAAAGACTTGCAGCAGAGTTCAAGCAGAGAACCCAGCCAGCTGGGCCCCAATGTCCATGAGTGTAACTTGGACTTTCAGCCAGAAATGTCCACAGATGGAACGAATGCCTGCCCTAATACTTTCACCTGTGACTTACTAATGGAATTGCCCTAATGGTTAAGAAGTTGAAATAAAGTTTAAGGTAATACCATAGCGTGCATTTAAATATCCATTAAAAAAGAAAGAAAAAAAAAAAATCACCACAAAAAGCAGGCTGGTAACTGTTGCAGATTTACCTACACAACATTTGTGTGATGCCGCATCTCACATGATATTATTACAAATGGCACTTAGTACATGCAAACAAACCCTACTACCTTACCATGTTTGATTCGTGTAAAAATTCTGTAGTGAACCGCTAAGTATAGTTTCCTGATACAAAAGTACTAAACAGTTCAAAACTACTCAAAAACCTGAAGATTTGATTTGGTCCATTTACTTATTTTCTTTTTTGTATGCGAAAGAACTTGCATTGCTTTAATTCAGAAATGCTCAGCGTCTGTGTACAAAGCATCACCGCTGGTATCTGATGTGTCACAGCCCAGCACAGAAATCCAGCTTCCAGCCTGCCCGATTATAAATAGGCTGCCAATCCGGGCAGCGGCAGCAGCTGCCTCTCATCACTCTGCCTTCCCGCTTTCCCCCTCCCTTCCTATTAGATTTCTAACATGATACGGTGATTTCCGCATGTTTGCTCCGCGCTCTGTAATAGGTGTGACAGGCACAAGCACAAATACGTTTGTTTTTAAGATTAGTCACAACGCACGCAATTCTGTATCAGCCTGTGATGTTTACCTGATTTGTACACATGTACAGGCTAACTGGCCTGCACACTTGTATGCCTGTTATAAATTAAACGGTTTGTCTTATAACTAATCTGTCTATAGAAAATCAGCTAAGCTGCCTGTCCTACCAGACTCTGGGATATCACACGTGCACCTGAGCACTGGAGCTTGCAGCGCCAGCAAGCAAGACACAGCCCAGCGCAGCCCATCCAGCTCACTGAGGTGCTTACTCATACACCAAGGTAATGAAAAGCGTGCCCAGAAGTCTGCCAGCTCATTTTTAGGCTACATACAGTCCTAAGCTCAAAATTACAACCAAAACCACCTTACTTCTCGTGTTATTCACAGAAGCGCCACAAAAATACTTCGTCATCTTTAATATTCTGAAATGATTATTATAAAGGATGACTCCCAGAGTATAATTCTTATTACTAAAATTATAGTAAGTGACCTCTGCTTTTGTATTTACAATGCTTCAAGTCTTGATGCTGGTCCTGCTTGAACACTTTTACTTTCTGTATTTTTTCTTGGAATGGAAAAACTACCTGATCAGATGAGCATTAGTTTCATCTCATCCTGTCAGCAGAACTGTGTGTTGAGATGCCATTACCCCAACAAGATCATTACAAGTTGTAGCGGCATTTTTAAGACAAATTATGCAAGTGAAAATGTTCTTGAAGGGCTGTTAAGGGGTACAGTACTCCAAGAAATTGGGAATGCATTCGTTGTTCTTCTACACTCTCACTGGCCATAAAGTTCCAAGTCCACTTGGTTTAGAGGCTATTTCCAGCAAAGGCACATCATCTCATTTCAATACACACATATTTTAGTACACAGTCTGTATTTGAGAATTTTCAGAGGGATCAATTAAAGATGACCTTTCCTGCTGCATGCTTCCTCTAAAATATCCGCACCTACAACGCACACACTGGTGCCCAGTGTCAAGTTCAAGAAAGCTGAAGCAGAGGCTCTCAGTAAAACACAGCAAGGTACAGAACACTGCCACTTATCACGGTTAATCTTAAGTCTTCCTTCTTTTAAAAGCAGTACAAGTCCAAACTGTTTGCTTCAGATTTTCCCAGACAGGATACTACATCTACAGCCAAAATAGTGTAGCCAAAAAAATTTAGAAGCCAAGATCTGGCTATCTGAACATGTGCTTTTAGCGCGGTGCTAGCAAAATCGTGCTGAGCTAAAACTCTCAGGAGATGCCTACATTTTCCTGAGTCCAGTGTCAGTATAAGTGCCACACACACATAAATACCAACCAACCAACCAAGTAAAATCAAAAAACAACAACAACAACAAAAAACAAAACAAAACAAAAAAAACCATCAGCTTTTCACTTATCTTTCTAGTTTTGTCAGTTTTGGCTTGTAATGATTCCCACTGCCCAGACATTTACTAATACAGCAACTGGTGAGTAACTTTTGCAAGAGCAGTTTAAGCCCTGAAGTTATCGCTGCTGAAACCCATAGGATAGCACCAACACACAAACACACTAGCTGCTTCCACATAGCTTGGGCTTCGGCAGATATCATCTTGCAAATCTGCCTAAGACCATTTTAGAAGTTATTGTTCTCCACTCAGAGTTATATGTTCTCCTCTGCAGAGGAAACCTGAGGCTGCTTTGCTCCAAGTTTTGTTACCATCAGCTTGTAAAACATTTGAAGCATTTGATTAGCTGAGGTGCAAAACACATACCCGCAGCTGCAGCATCTTAAATTATTCTAGATATTTTTGCAAAAGGGTATCTATGTAGGCACTTAAATGGAGTTGGTAATATGAGCAGTGTACAGTTTATAAATACAGCAACAGAAGTTACAGAAAGAGGAATAATAAACAGGAAAGGTTATGTTTTAAAAATACGGCCCAACTCGGCTCAATAAAGGCAGTGAAGAAGTGTTCTTTTAAATGAGACTTAAATAAGGACAAGGTAAGCACCATCACAGAAAAGTCCTGGGAGGTCAAACGCTGCGTAGATGGCAACATGGAAGATGACACGGAAGCAACTGCTCAAGAAGTGACAGATGGATGTGTGGGAACATTAAAGAAGTGGAGCGGGTGGGGGAGAGACAGGAAACTCAGTGAGGGAACATAAGTAAGGAAGGGCAGAATTATGTGGAACTCTGACAGTACCGAACGGAGCTCAAATCTGATGCAAATATGGATGGTGAACAGTAGGGGGAATACAAAAATAAGAGTGACAAATCAGCAAGCAGGAAGGATTATTTTAACAGCTACATGTTAGGAAGTGAAATAAGCCTCTATTCCTTCTGTCATAATAGACATGTCTAGAACAGAGCTGAAGAACCTGCAGCAGTTAAGGCATGGTACAGAACAAGGCTTGCCCATAGGGATACAAAAAAACCCCATGTCTTAGGATGCTAAGAATGCAAGCAGCAGATCTGTAACTGACCTAGATGACTACAACCAATGGAATGAACATACTAAAAAAATCTAAAAATTGCACACCTGAATAAAGCAGACTGCATTGTCGGTAGCAAAAAAGACAGAAAACAGAGAATCTGGGACAGAAAGATGGCAAGAGACGAAACTTTGGCCCCACTGAAATAAATAGCAAAGTGTACACCAGTTTCAGTGGTATCAAGATTTTACAAAAGGGGTGATTTTTCACCATTTAAAAACTGATGACATGGTACCTGACAAACATCTTGTGAAAGACTGCCTCATACCAGAAAATGGATCTGGAGATAATACGGAGAAGCAAAATAAAATGTCGCTTCTGAAGAGGGAGATTCGGGAGGTTATGGGAGGAGCTAAAAAAAATCTTCCACTTTCCATTAGGTGAGTATCTAACCTCAGACAACCTTCACCATTCACATCCTAATTTAAAGCACAGTTCTTAAGCCCTAATTAACCAGTTTTAACAATGTTTAGGAATGAGCAGAACTGCATTTATATCAATCTCACAAAAGACCAAAGAATTTTGCAAACAGTCTGCACTATATTCTGCTCCAAAAAAACTCTAGAGATTTGCTATAATTTCACATATCACACCACTCCGCCTGCTGCAATCTTTAAAAATTAGAAGTTAAAGAAGACAAATTTTACACAATGGTCCAAATGACTACAAAGTCTGTTCTCTGTTTGCAGAAGGTGAGTAGGCACTTTGAAGTCTGTACCTTCACCAAAGTCAGCCAATCCTAATTTTGGATATTTATTCCATGGCTCCTCATATATAATAAATGGACAAAACCAAGCTGACTACAAATAAAATGTACGTTACAGAGAACTAAGACCTACAGAAAACAAGAGTAGCAACTGTTCCCACAACTGAAAAAACCTCTATTGCAAGCAGTTTTGTTGGAGAGCAAGTCCTGTGTTTTCAACACACATAATCAAATCAATAAGGCTGATCAGAAGTATAAATTATTTCAAACAACTAGGATGTAATAAAGAAAATTACAGCAAGTTATGTTATTTTATAAATTATCTGGTTTAACTGCTCCTAGGGCTATTGTTAATGGTGTGTTTCAAGGACTTTCTCTATTTTTTCTATGAACTAAATCCCTGAGCTACTTTCGTGTTTCCAATTCACAATATTCTAATACAATTTCTCACCAACTGCAGCAGGTATTCAGTCTAAAGAGCACTTCAAGAATTTTCTGTGTTTCCTGACATCTTTCCAAATGCAGCTGAGTTTCACTTTCAAATAGGTGAAAATTGAGAGCGGGACCAATGAAACAGCTCAAGATTACCCCAGCTTCCTCTACGAGCCTGCATGTTTATGTTAACAAAAGAACCACACTACGCAGTTATTCATGCCTTACCCGTGAATCTTAATTCAAAACTATCTGTGACATTCTTTGGTGGATGCAGTGATTAGGAGAGTTGTGAGCCCTGCCATCTTCGTACCAGTCAGTGTCTTGGTGAGCCAGCTGTCCACACAGCTCGCTCTGTCCAGCCTGCCTAGGGCTGCAGCATCTTCCTGGGTACTCTCCTCTGCCCAGCTTCCATTCTGCTGGAATACTACTGCTTCATTTTCCCTGGCAACAGAGGTAAACTTGCTATTTAAAACATGAAGGGAGACCTGGGGCCCAATTATTCTTTTTCTTAGAGATAGCACATATTGATATTCAGAAAATACAAGAATTTTCTTTGAGAGGCTTGATTCTGTACCAGCTCAAGTGAACAGAAAAAAACATACATTTTAACTGATGAGAATCGAGTTGAAGGGTTTGAGTATGCTGCGCACTGTACTGAATAATTAGCAATATCCATGCATATACTCTTTCTAAGATTGATAGACACATTAGCTACAAACGACTACAACATGTAATATTCTGGCCACACAGATGTGACTTCCACTGCAAGTTTTGTAAACTCTAATAATTAACTGCTACTGAATGTATTGATGCAGAAGATACCTGATCAAAATTATGCATTTCAGCTTCATATCAGTACAATTCAAACAAACACTGAAAGACATTGTTGAATATTTGATCTAATTTTTTTACCTTCTGTCAATTTACATATCCTGCTTTAAAAAACAGGACAACATTTGCCTAGACAGTATTTTTCCTTTTTGGTCCTGCACTTCTCCTGAACTGAAATTAAGACAGCTGTTTTGAACAACAACCAGAAAAAAAGTGTCTGTCCTTTTGTAAAATGAGCAGAGCTCAGTTTGTGCAGTGGTTGTATGGAAAGCCGCCCTCAGAGCTGATTGGAAGCGAACGTTCAATAGCTACCAATGACACAAGGCCAGTACATGGAGCGTAGTAAAATGGTGCTTGTGGCAACTAGCCTTTTTTTCCCCCGTATGTATTGTGACACATGTATAATATACTTAGCTTGCCTGTCAGATACAGCACCATGTAAACAAGTCAGAGTTTTAATTAAGAAAAAATCTGATATCATTTTCCATGGCATTTTTATTGTGATGTCCACTAGTGGTCTGTAATGCACTAATATTTCCTGAATGAAAAACGTAAATTGATGTGCAAGTTACCGCTCCACGTGCAGCCCTTACATACCTATTATTCATCCTAATTTCATGCCACTCTTCTTCCTGATTCTGTCCTTCCAGAGCACAAAATGATGAGAATACCCTCTCACTACCAAATAATTAAAATCTATAATTAAATTCCCATAATCTTCTAACAGTTTTTGCTAAAAGCAAAGGAAAACAATCACTAAAGGGAAACAGAGAAATGAAAAATAAAGAACTACTGGAAAATATCATAATCTGTAGCTTTCTAAATTGTTGAAGCCCGTCCTGAAGAAGCTCAAAACTTTTAAAATAAGGTGAAGAAAACATTGGTGGGAAGATTACGTTCAGCAGATCTGACTCCATTTTCTTCCCTTCTGCACTTCATTTCCAGAGTCTGGAAGTTTGTTCCAGATTCACATATGGAATACTAAACACTGAGACCCTGTCCAAAATAGGCACTTACATTTGTAGGCTCTTCTATGCAGCCAGTTCTCCCACCTACACACATCTAGGTGGTGTCCAGCCACTGAACAGTCACCATAGCATAATACTACAACTATATTAAAGCAGACCTTGCCCTTGCTCACATATGACAACCAAAGTAGGTTATAGCACTATTATATCCCTATTGCTTACAAGGCAATTTAACACTTCAAAACACCACACAAACATTAACAAATTAATCTGTACGGTCTTTTATAAGGTATTTTACAGAAGGAAATTCTACAAAGTAGAAATTCTACATTCTGCAGCTCTACACCTTGGAACAATTTTTGCGCTTCCATTTCATGCACTGGGGAATAGAATCTTCATTTACGTGACTTCCAGCATAATTACTTCTGAATTAATTAAAGTGAATAAGAAAGCAGCAGAACAAGGTGAATGATGTCCATATCACAATACTTCACTTTTTCCCCATTTGCAGCCTTTCTCAATTGGGCTTTTACAGAAATCCAGCTCTTTAATGCCAGAAAGATTTTAGAATTTCCGAAGAGGCGTAATAATCTCTGTGGTTACACATTCTAACTCCTGGATACCTATCTCATCCCACTTTATTACCACTGGGAAATACAATGAGAATTTAAACTTCTTAAAACTTCACAGAGAGTATGAGTTCCAATGTAGATGGATCTCTGCAATGAAAACGCTGGTAGTCCTTTACCTCCCGCACTCTTCTTGAGTATGGGTAAGCCCTGTTACAGTCACTGATTTTATGACACTGATTTTATGACTCTGCAAGGGATGCAGTTCTTCAGATAAACCAGTCCCAGAGCTTCACATCTTAACAGTATCATATGGAATCCTCTCTCCAGGCTCTTCCTTCCTGACAGGCTTGCTGACAGAAGAGAACAAGGCCAGACCCACAGCAGTTCTCCACTTGCATGTAAAAGAGAGTGGAGATGTATAAAGCAAAAGGTTTCAGGTACTCTTGTTCCAGGCTGAAGTCTCTACTTAGTTCAAAAGGGGCCAGTCTGGTTCTGTATTTTAAAGCTTTTTATAAATCACTGTTACACCACTGAAATTCTGAAAACAAGTCCTCTGCTCTCTGTGTGAGGACTGTCCAAGTATCTGAGGTTCAGCTGAATACATCAACAGACAAACACTATCGTGTAATTCCCCGGTTTTGATGTAGCATTACATGCGCACAATGAAAACTGCCAAAAGACTCAGATTTAAGGAAAATGACCCACTTTCAAAAGCCAGCAGTTTTTGTTCCAGGTGGAATATGAATATTTATATTTAAAAATGATGACACCACAAGCAAACATTTCAGGCACGAGTACTGATGTGAACAATTCACTCAGGCACCCTGAAGTACAGTCCTCTATTAATTTTAGCAGTCTTCGAGATACAACTTGTAGATGGAGTGGCTATGCATGAGGAAAACAATGAAAAATTAATCTCCTCTTGAACCTTAAAATGTACGTTGAATGAATTATATCAGCCCATTCAATAATTTAATTTACGGCAAATTATGGGAACTGGGGAAGTTTGGGTTTGTGGTTAACAGTTTTAAATCTGCATCCATTCTTGCCTTACATTCATAAAGCTTTCTCACTGAGCGCTGTGTCTCAGGCTGGCACAGACTTATTGCAACAAGGCTGAAATTCACCTGAGATCAGGTGTTTAAAGATAGAGTGATCATATCAACTCTTAATACAGCTGTATTTTCAGAAAATAAACTGAGAAACATTACATCCAACCCCATCCAAATCCGCACCAAAAAACCATCCTATATCAAGTTATTTTATCTAGACCATGCCTTCCGTAAATTCAGAAGAAAACAGACTGCTAACTGGTCTTTAATCAGCCTTCTTTGAGCTGATCATCCTGTTGCAAGGAGCTTCACCTGAACTTAAAAATCTTAGTTTAATACTAAGGCACACTTGTTTGGGAAATATGTATTGTTAAGCTGCTACATCCTACAAAGTTTAGGCTTACAATTAGCTGAGAATTGATTCTAATTTTTTTTTTTGTGGGGAGAGGAGCAGGTGCCCTTCAGAAGCTGTCTTTCTTCTTTTCCTTAAATATGCTATTTAAGAGATGCCACTCCACAGCACTTGAACAAACATTAGTGCCTAATGAAAAAGCTTTTATTGCCTTGCTTGTATTTTCCCTTGGAAGACTGAAAAGAACAAAATATATCCGAAAGTTTCTCCACATATAGGATGGATTTAAAGAACACCGTCTTTAAAAGAAATCTTTGTGAAAGATTAGAAAAGGTACGGGGGTAATGTTTCTACGTAGATGCATGGGCAGCAGGGTGCATCTGTATCCATTCCAATGCGCGTTAGATCAGATTTCTTATATTTAATAGCAGTGTAGTTCTCCACATCATCTTGGTAGTTTGCAAACAAGAATGAATGTATCTCAATGACTTAATCACTTGAAACACTCTGAACCATGTTTAATTGATCAGGAATCCGGCACAGAGAAGCAAAAAGCTTTTGTAAGTTTATCCAGTGAATGGCAGGAGAGTAGGAATTAGAATTCAGAGCCGTTTCTAACTAGCAGACTATGACTTTTTTGCTTGCTCACTGAGCAGAACACGCTGCAAAAGTGTTTTGTGAACAGAGAATATGGTGAAATAGTAAGGGGAAACACAGGCAGTAAACATCTTTTGTTTTCCTGTTCTAACGCATTTCACAAGACTATCAAAGCTGCAGTTCCCTCTCTCTCGCTCTCTCCCTTGCTCTCAGCAGCACCCTCTCAGCTCTTTCCTCCTCCCAAGAAGCTGCAAATCACTCCGCGAGCATCTGGGCTGCTTTATGGCGAACAGTAGAGATCAGTGTATTGTAAGTGCCATTAAATTTTAAACCAGCCTTTGAGGACATCAGTTAAACAGAAAGCCCTCTATTTCCCCCTGTATATTTATCATTTAAACAGCTGCAGAAGTCAAATTTTTGCATACGAGCCTCCAAGTTCCAGAGGCTGCCTGCATTTCAGAGCACCCCGTGCCCTCTCTGCACAGCTGCTGGTGCCCTGATACACCACATCACAGCACCAGTGGAGACTTCCCAGCTCTTTGTGCCAAAACTCTTTTGAATCATCAGCTATATGAAATGTAAAAGAATTTGCAGATGTGCTAAAGCACGTAAATTGCAGGAAAATACTACTGCTTATCGTGTGTGGAGAATACAGATAGGCACTTGCCAGTTAAACACAATTCACATTTTAATCTGCATCCACAGTGAGTAACTTAGCAAGGAATTAAATAATGTGACATAAGATATATATATAGATAGATGCAATAGGACTCAGACTACACTTCTAAGTCCAAGGGACAACACATCCCAAGTCACAGGAGGATGGTGCTTCAGCCAAAGGCACACATAGAGGTGCCTACCAAAAAAAATGACCAGGCAAGCCCCTCTACTGACACGGCAGGAACCAAAGGGGAGGATTCTGGTGGGAGTCTGACACAATGCCAAACCTGCAGTTGGACATAAGGAGGACTTCCGTTTCCATGCCACCTTGGAGCTATGATAAAGTACCTCCCTATCTCACTGCATCTTTCTAGATGTGGCAGCCAGGTTCAGGACAGTGCACAAAGAGGGACACTGTTGACTAGATCCCAGCAGTCTCTCTTCTCAGACGTAATAAACTACAGTCAGGCTGCTGCTAGAATTTCAGGCCCTAGAATATGCTACTTTTGTGCTGTATACATCACAGAGTTTAAAACTCACCTATTCTGCTGGGTACATGAAGGACACTACAAAAAGTCATTAGAAAACTACCACGTTGCAGTGAGAGCAGTGTTACTCAGAAGTGGGCTGATTACAAGGATAAGTGTAAAAAGGTCCTGGCCATGCTGTAGCAAAGGTGAGCTTCAAGCCACACCAACTGCAGTGGAAAGTGTGGTGTATACATGTGTATAGTACTTATAGAGAAAGAATAGCCAGGTTAATTCTGCAATAAAAATACACACTAAAGCAACATTTTTATTTCTCTTTCATTAAATTTTAGAGCAGTCTTGCTGTTGTGAAGTTTAAGTCCCCAAAATTTGCATGTGGTCCAAAAACAACACAAGGTGCATCTGTGTGCTAAGAGCGCAAGTCCTTTAGCAGCTATTTGTATTATGTTACATGGCTGAGCAGGGATTTTGAAATGCTTCAGAGTCTGAGGAATCAGATTTCTAAGTTATCGGTGCTTAGAATCATAGAATAGAATCACTAAGGTTGGAAAAGCCCTCCCGGATCATCTAGTCCAACCATTTACCTACCACCAATATTTCCCCACTAAACCATGGCCTTCAATACCACATCATCTATTGTGTTTAGTTTGTCAAGGTAAACTTTCTCTCTTCAAGAGCAATCTAGTTGCTATGGGACAGTGGTAAGCTCTGCCTTCCTGTAGTTACCTGTTGCAGTCAAAATCTCCAGTTTGTGCAAGCTTTAGCCAGCATTCATCAAGACAGATTATGAAGCCACATGCTACTCCATTCTCTTTTTCTGTGCTTCTTGGAGGCTTTTTCTCCCTCTGCACATGCCTGCATAGGAGTGTGCGTTCTTCAGTCAATTCTCACACATCATTGAGCAGCAAGAGCAAACGTCCAGGCCCGCAGCAGGGGGGTTAATTAACTGCACAAGCGGCAGAGCCAGATCTAGAACTCTCTTTTACAATGGATACAGAGAATTCACAGAGCTAACATTTAAGAGAGAACACAGTAAATTTTGTACTGCTCACTCATTCATAAAACATTAATAAAAAAAAAATACATGTTTAGCAGCAGTTCAGGACTAGACTTGCTGAAGACAGACCACATCTCATGCACTGGCACACTCAGTTTAAGACTCTTTTTTAGACAGGAATAAGACCTTGCAGATGGACAAATGAAAACATTCATCTCCTTGTCATAGGATCTGCTCACATATCCTGTAGTTAACTGTGGTTGGATGCACAGGAGAACAGCACTGGTCTTTTCCTTTCACATTAAGGCAATACAGTAACAAAGACCGTTCGCATATAGCACCATTCCTCTTGCAGGTAATGCCAGCAGAGCTGCAGCAATGCTTACACACAAGTTTCAGAAAAACAACAGCACAGCGTTTAGGAAAATGTTTTGAAAACAATGGATGGAGTTTTCCAGCTCAGGAAAATAAATTGTCAAGTATATGAGTGAACATATTAAGACTGATGGCACATGCACCGAGTTCAGACAGGGATACTAAGTAATACAAATGGGAATACAACCGTTACTCTTTTATTCAAATAATGCAAGCCCAGACCATCAATCCCTTTTGGGAGAGCAGGATCACTCTGTATTCATGAAGTACATGTGCTTTGAGCTGGAGGTTGGACTGGATGACCCCGGAGGTCCCTTTGTACTTTAAGTTTTCCATTTACCATACTCCATCAAAACACCAATTATGGTATCAACCCTGAATGCACAAAAATAAAACTTGCATTATATGCTCTTGAGGGTACCCTAAGCCTGAACTTCTCAATCTTTTCTACTTTCCTATGTCATAATCTTATTTCTCATCATTGGGGCATAACTCACTTCTGAGAAGCATACTGTACTAGTTGGTTCAATTCCAGAGATCCAGACTATCTGCTCTATTAACAGTGCACTTCATGGGGGAAGTAATATAACAAATGTAAGCTAGGGTCAAAGGGTGTTCCCTGCTTCCTCCTGGTGAAGGCACGAGTGTTTCAGAGCTTCATTCTTCAGACTCCAAGGATCTTGGATGAAGACAGGAAGAGATTTGCCTTGGGATTTCTTTTTTCATTCCATTGGCTTTAGTAGCTCGGTGGGGGAGGGCGAAGGTTTTTGTTTGCTTTTAAGCTCTGTTGTGTTAGTCTTTGTCATTTACAATTCCTTTCTGGCTGACCTGGCTGCTGGTTTGTCTAGAAAGAACCTGACTGCATCAGCACACCAGTGAAAAATGGTGAGCACCATCTTAGTTTCACAGATGTCTTTCCGCCCAGACATGCTAACCCATCACCCTACTACCAATCAAAACAGTTGTGATAGCAAACTGGGGGGACAAAGAAAAAAAAAAAAAAAAAAAGATGCTGCCCTGCTTGGAAAAGGCAGAGAGAGTAAAAAATAATAAAAAATCCTCATACAAGTGCCTGCCACAATTGGTAATGTATATATAAGTAAATATTTATACATAATCTTTAAATATTTTTATGCTTTCTATATTTTTAATTTTTTTAATCCACACCTATAACCAACTAAATCTGAATTTCCATATTATTTTCATTTGATACTTTTTTTTTTAGCATTTTTCATAGCAACAAATATATCATTTATCACTTGATAATTCCTATGTACTTATCCAAAGTATAGATAACTTACAGTATTAGACTAAAGGCACCCTCTAGAGTTCCTGATTCTGAAAATAATGTCTTACTGTTAGTTTCTGTTAAAGTTTCAGCAACACTTTGAAACATGAGAACAAAATCACCAGTAATAGCTTGATTTTGTATACATTTCAAATCCAAAAACAAACAAAAACTCTTTTCAAATAAATGTAAGAACTACTATTTATTTTTGTTAAATTAACTCTACAGGACTTAAAAAGAAATTTGTCTATTTCCAATTCATTAAAAAAAAAAAAAATCCTTGAAAAAGGCAAAATCCCCAACACTTTTCTACCAAGCACCAAGTGCAGGACAAATTCTCTGCAACTATGCCTGTGCAAGACCACTACAAACAAACAAAAGCAGCTAAAGAAAATTTACATCTGTACTGTTTGAATTTAAGGTGTTTTTTTTTTTTTTTTTTTTTTTTAATAATTGGGCAATAATAATAAGAATACCCAGAGGGGACCATCATTCGGGTCAGATTTTCTGTTACCCATGATTGATTTAATTCTTAACTTGTGTTAGGTTTTCCTGAAAATAGCATCGGCCACGACAAAATTCAGAACTGTAACAGCAGTTTTCCATGTGCAACTGTTACAATCTCTATCATCAGTACTTAAACCCCCGGTCACCCCGGACTACTGTATCTACTTCACACACAGGGCTGCTGTGTGGATTAACTGCTCCCAAGGGAGAAGGAAGACAGACTTGGGTTTTCTTCCTTGCCGCTGCTCAGGTACATTTACCTCAGCTGCACCCTTACAAGAGAAGGCTCTGAAACCATAGATGGTTCAAAGCTGTGGCTGTGCAGCTCTTTTGCCACAAATAAATTCTGACAGCTGTCAAACAAAAGTTGTTCCACCCTTCCTTTACTTCAGCCCTTCCTTTCCACCACTTCCTGAACGCCAGAAGCAACGTTGATTCAGCTGCACATAAGCAGAGAGAGCAAACTGGATTGTGCTCAAAAAACAGCACATGTAAGTTAGTTTTCAGGCAGACAATTTGTTGATTCCACTTACAGTGAAGCAACAGGAACATTGGCTCTGGCACAAGAGCAGGGCAGAAATAAGCAAGAAGGCAGGTCGCTATATTCAGCAGCAGTTGTAATGTGATGCTTAATCAAAGCAGCCATATAATCACAACCCATGAAAGCACAAGGTAAGGCACTGTAGCTCAGTTTTGGCTATGAAACACAGCAAATTTGACGTCTTGGAAGCACAGCAAAGGTTCCAGAGAAAGACAAAATACAGCAGTGCAGCCCAACTTCCCCAGCTCATGTGCAGGGCCTCTGTAACTCCAGAGAACGATACCATGAGAGTCATTGTGAGCCCAACCACAGGATACTCCTAAGGAGATATTTCTTCAGTAACTTGCTTATGGTCTATCAAAGACTAGTAGGAAAAGACAAAGAAAATAGCTTCTAAAAGGCAGGTTCTGGGGAGAAGCAGTCTGAGCAGAGGTGAAGTGCAGGTAACAGGCACAGCACAGACAGGCTGCTCTCCTCACAGGCAAGTATGGAAGAAGTGGATGCTGGACAGTGAGCAAATCCATCTTGCTGTGAGCATCCCTTCAGGACTGGCTGCTAACAGCACCTCTCCTGGGTCCTCCTTACTTTCGGTTCAAGATGCACTCCTGTCTTTGGCCTGGTCGAAGTTAACTGCATTCACCTTTCAGCCTGACACAGCAGCAATTATCCCGTCTTAGTAGAGTTTTCATCAAGCGAGCATAAGATTATTATGGCACCCAACATTTCCATCTGGCCTTGGAATTTCTGCTGTTATTAGACACTGGTAGAGGAAAAAAATAACTACTACAGAAATTTGCATAACTAATTTCCAAAATATTAGTGGGGGATGGATGAGAACAGGGCTCTGTTTTCACAGATGGTCTGACTGCCCAACCAAGTCCAAGAAAGCACAGACATTACTCTATCCTGTGGGTTGTAGGAACAGCAGTAAGAAATAAAACATCAACAAAAACACCTCCATCCCTTGCATGCCTCAGCTTGGGGTTAAGTGCAAGTCCACAACCCATTTCTCCTGTCATGCAGAAACTGATGAGAGATTATGTCATCAATTAGTCAAACCTTATCTTTTCAAAGAATAGACTTCTGCTTGGGAGGTCTCAGAATATTTAATGTGCCATGAGACACATAACTGAACAGAGAGAAACCCCAAGTACCAGAAGTGGCAAAACAAACTTTTTGTCTCAGCATTTTCTAGTCTTAATCAGCATATTGCAACAGCAGATCATTAATATTTTAAAGGCAAATAAAGAATGTAATGAAATTTTGGAGACATCTGACCCACTAAGATATTTTTGAAAGCTAAGCTTCAGAATGACTATGTGTGTCAGTTAAATGGGTCTCATGCTAAATGAAGCCAAAAGGAAAGCCCACTATTTAACCATGTTCCTGAAAAGTTGCATATGCTTTTAAAGCTAGCAGAAGAGCCACCTTTTAAAGATGTAAACAAGCCTATGAGCTGAAGGAAGATTTTTATCATCATCAAGGCTTTGATTAATTGGTGATATGCACTCAAGCAACTTTTGAATAATGTAGGACTCACAGAACAATTTTGAGAAGTTCAAGTTTAATCCCATGCATCTGAGTAAGATTGATGTAAAACTTATTAGGAAATTATGGAATAAAAAGCATTTACATCACTGTTAATAAAGCAAAAGGATAAGCGAAGGCAAAAGCAATGTACCCTTTACCTTCTAAAAGTACTACACAGGTTACTAAATTCATACTGTACATTAATGCCAATGCTTTGATATCATGCCCAATTATCTTAGAACAGGTACAAGCTTAAATAATAACATTTTTAATAAAGGAATTATATTTTTAAAACAGCATTTATATTCAAAACTACAATAAAAATGGTGCAATATTTCAAGTTCTAAACTCTTTGGAAAAAAATGAAAGGACAGTAACTTTCTTACTATTCAAATATAAAAACCTTTGCATTCTACATGGAGTAGTATCACCACGCTGCAGTCCATCAGCTGTTACCACAGAAAAGCAAGCAGATACAATCCATTACCATCCCATGCAGTGCCACTCTTTTGCTCCTGCAGGGCCATCCTTGTAAACACTGTCTACTGCCCACGTTCTCACCAGAGAAAACAAGTTCCAGGGATATTGAAATTGACATTTATATCACCACAATGCATCTTCCTAGTGCAAAAGATGAAAGCAGTGCGTTTGGATTTATTATCAAAAAAAAAAAGCCTACACATTTTGTTTTTGTCTGGGTGATCCAGGAAAAACACATTGCAAACCATCAATCTGTACACTACACCCAGCTAGTACAGCCAAATATTTTTAGAAACAGCTATTTATTTCCCCCCTTTTAAGTGCTCCATTTTGTGACTGACATTACATCTAGCAATTCTTGGTGACATCAGGAAAACACTTTTGCCTGGCAGACCCTCCTGCCTTTCTGCTTGGGTGCCATCTTCACTTCTCACAGCACTCGGAGATGTTTGCATTCCAGGTGTCAATTTTGATGGGTTCATGAATTTTTTTTTTTTTTTTTTTTAAATCTGACATGATACACGTTGATAACAAATCCTGAAGAGACAACTTCAGATCATAACTAAACATCCTCTAAAAGATCCTTCCATTAACAGATCAAGATTCGATTTGTAGTATCTCTATTTCTCGTGAGAGATTTTTTTGGCTTAAAAATTAAGATCTTTGCAGAAACGTCATTCTTGACTACTGAAACAACATCAGACAAAAGATATGCAGCTACTTAAATACATTTAAAAGTAATTTGGGAGAAATTATCAAGTCTCTCACCAGTCTTCCTTAAAGAAGACCATTATGAACTCCAAATCTGTTTTGTAATAATTAAATCTAAGGGAATATTTAAAGGAAATTAACATACACATAGTCACAGTTAAAGACAAAATCTTTCAAATCATTTTTATCTGTATCTATAAACATAAATTAGTCTCATTTGCTTCTGATCTCAGCTCCATATCTGATCACAATGAATCTTCTCCAATGCGTACTGTACTGCGCACCAAAATCCCTTACATGGAAACTACTGAAGTTCTTTATGCAATGTTAAAAGCAGAACTGCAGCCAATGTTTGTGGACAGCTTCAATGCACTAGAGAATCTCAATGGCTCATTCCTGAAGTCTTGCTGTATGGAAGATGCCTCTATCAAACCAGCCTCCAGGTGCAGGATTCCTGCATCTTACAGAAGACAGTAAGCTGAGAAATTTGTTCTTTATTTGGCGGGTAGAACTGAATCTTAGCCAGGAAACCATTTTCATTAAAAGCTTCTTCTATTTTCAAGTTTCAGAGAACACTGTATCTTTAAGCCACACAATTTTAATTGCCCAGCAGATAGATGTTAGGAGCTTAGCATCCTGAGCTCCCCAAATTATTTACTCTGAGAACAGGACAGTTTCTGTCTCTTGAGATATAAGACGAAGCTTGATGAGATGGAGAATCTACAAATGCAGAGTTGTATGAGTTGATCACTAAGGCATTTGTCCATAAGCCCCGAGGTGTGCATGGAACTTCCAAGGCCAGAAAGCTGCTGACAACAGCCAGGCACATCCCCACCACCCTGGGCTGGCTGCAGCTCCCAAGCACAAAGCACCGCTCTGAAAAGCTGCCACACCAAAATGAAATGAAGTGATCTACAGACTGCATGGATCTGGAACAAGACTCTGCGGGCCCAAAGACTGCCAAGTACTCACATTTCCAAAAATCTAAAATAAAAGGACAGCCACTCGTTCTACAGGACATTAGGCAGCTCTAGAACTTAGTTCTGAAAAATTCACATCACATTTTTTTTCAAAGAAAAATAATGTCAGTTCTGCCCTCTACAACAAGTATGACACACTTCTCCTTCCCTCTTAGCAAATGCCATTACTAAGGGTTTTACTTACAAAGCAAACTAAAAGCTAGTTTGTTTTTTCTTGCAGTCCAGCCTCAACTGTTTTACATACCAGTGCCCACTAACATGGACACGCTGTCAACATTTCACCAATGCAAACTTAAGAAGAAAAATCGTAAGCATTTCACTGTTCCTAGCTCACCTCACCGAACTTAGAAGAGAATTTATAGGACAAAGAGATGCTCATCACAACTCAAGTGCTTTCTCCCTGATGGCTTTCAAATGCCTATCCTAAGGTATTTTTAATTTCTTGCTATTAAAAACATATAGAATGAGAGCTCTCTTCCATGGAATTGAACAGAAAAGCGGTAAAAGCAAAACAGGTAAAGAACTCACAGGCATTAACTGAAGTTTAATCTTCCTACATATTTTCTACAGCCAGTGGAGTGAGGGCAGGGCTCTCACAAAGGCAATGCAAAACAGGAAGAATTAGGTTCCCTTCTCTGAACTGGCTCCTGGAAAGTTCTCCCTGTCTCACAATTCGTCCCCTGGCAACAATACCTCTGGGCTCACATTCAGACTTTGTCAGCACCTCCTGACACAACTTAACTAAAATTCAAAATTAGTTCCACCAAAACATCCATCAGAATTCTACACCTGTCGCTATCTGAAATTTACCTGTTATATTACAATTAGGGGAAATCTGAGAAAGATGACGCACCTCGCACACCAACACTAGCTTTCACTGACGCACGCAGGAGGAGGAAACAAACAGTAAAATTCACACTGACTGGACTCATCTTTTAAGAAAATAAAATATCCTCATTGTTTCTACTGACAGAAAATAAGCACTGGTCCAGCATCCACCACAACAAACATCCAGTGTGCCTGTACACCAACTCCAAACCAACACTATGAAAGTTATGCAAGACATCACATTCACTTCAGAGCATTTTAAAAATAAGCATGAGACTTTAACTGGATGTTTCCACAATGTGCTATGAGATTGTAATACATAACTGGTATGCTGGAAAATACTGCCTAAGGCTAACTACCCTTGTCAGTTTTGTTTTGTCCATGGCATAATACCATTAAATAAGCTGACTTTTGCTAATAAAAATATTTTAGCCTGTAACCGCAGTATTTTCTATAACTTACCGTGCAACAATAAAAAAGCACACTTAAAGGAAGTGGCTTCTTTTCAAATCAACTACTCTGTGTAGCAATTGGACAGATCAATACAGTGGGAAAGGCATTACAACAAAGGTGCGATGAGAGGAGAATGGGCATGATAGAAAAGTGCTATAAGGGAAGAGAAGATTGCTCACCCATATCAGAAGATTCCAGGTTCACAGGGGAAAGCTTCTTCAAGGAGGGATCTCCAAGAAAAGAACCTTCCCCAGACATACTCAGCCCTTAAATGAGGTCTAAGAGAGGTGCAGCCAGACTCCACCCCTTTTGGTCACACAGCTGAATTGCTTTCACCTGTGCTCCCAGGACTGACTGGGCCCTTTCCCCAGGTGCTCAATCAGTGGTTCAGGCCACAACTCAGCAGTTAGCATACACTTGGGCAGCAGAGAACAAATAGCAAACAATTTTTTGCATCAATTCTAAACGTTTGACACGCTCTCTTATCCATTCCAAAATTCAGTCCAGATGGGGACCAAACAGCTTCAATAAAAGCTGAAAATATATTTGGTGTCTGAGAAGCAGCTCCCCAGATTAGACTCCCCTTCTCACACTAGTACACTTAGACTATGTCAAAATACCGTTTCTTCAGCCATGGGGTTGCTCTGCTAAGGCATGTAAAACAGAACATGGTAAGTCAAATCCACAGGTTCTAACAGCTGGTCTGCAAGTTATGCTGTCTATACAAAAGTAAATCTAATTATTTTCACAGATCAACACACTCAAGTGATTTATTGTACTCTTCAATGACTGAAGGCATCAGTATGAGAATTAAGAGAATGCAGTTAAGTTCCAGTTTGGTGGCTGACTGACACAGTTAACACTTTTCCTGTCTTGCATCTTTCTCCCACTCTAAACATCAGTCATGTTTAGGAAAGACATTTACAGTGTAATACAAAATGTGACTGCTGTTCATCCAGACGCACTCTACTACCTGCATTTGCACCACTTGTTGCCCCTATACAGTTGGCTATCTCTCTGGACAGGCTTGCACAGCAGATCCAAGATGCATCTTTAACTGATATCAAACATGTCCATAAAAAAAAAATATTTTGAGCCAAGGGTTTCCACAAGAGAGTTGCACCCTAGTGCAGTGAGATTTTGATTTTAGTTGGAAAGTCTACTTCAACAATATTATCTTCCAATTTCCTTTTCTAAATTGTGCATTTAGCTTAATAGAATGGGTTACTTTAACTGATCCCACTTACAAAAAAAAAAAAACACTTTAGATTTAATCCTTTTTCCTGAGCTCCCAATGAAGACACCTTAAAAGGTGTTATATAAAACATCCTAAATCCCAGTCAGCACAGTCTTTCTCCCATCCTTCTTTCAGGTATAAATGGGAACTACCCATGTGTGAGGTTGCTCAGCAAGGCAAAATATACAGGAGCAACTAAAAACCAGCTCTCACCATCAGTAGGGGATTTTCAACAAAATACTGTAGTTTAACTGTTTATTTTCTACCCAGAACGTTGCTTTCCAAACAGAGGCGGCTATTTTGGAGATACGAGCCAAGGCAAGCAAAGATGAAAAAGATGCATCCAACTAGCCTCAATTCAAGAAGTTCTGCAGCTGCATCCAAATCTGATTTAAATAATGTATGAATTCAAGAACTAAAAGTTGAGCCAGAAAATTATTGCTGAAGGACGGGTGGCAGAGGGAGGAAGTGTAGGTCTTGTTTTTTGTTGTTGTTGTTGTTGTTGTTTTTTGCTTTTTTTTTTTCTTCCCCTTGTTTAATGATATACTGAAGTGGTCATTTGTATTTCCTAAATTAAGTTACTGCAGTGCTTATATATGTATTAGATATGCAAAAATGAATTTCAGAAACTATCAGCAAGAAATCTAGATGGAATTATTTCAGGTGAATGGGAAATCCACATTCGGATGCTAGTATGGGTTTAATAAAGATCTAGCATTACAAGAGGCCCAACAAAGCTTAGCGGTATTTCAGTCATTGTATGAAAACAAGTACAACATCAATTCTGCAAAAGAGTTTGGGGCAAAAGATGCATCAGGGAGAGATGCATGCACTTTGCCTATCTAAAGTCATACGTACAACATTCACAGTTTGTTTCAGACAGTACCTCTTGAGAATATGAAGATGGTAACTTGATGAGAAATCATTATATTCACATTTCCACAATATTTGGATACAAATTAAATGTCAAAAATTAAAATAGCAAGTTCATACAGATCTCTCAAACATTCACTTTCTAAATGGGTGCTGCTCACCCTGATCAAAGGGTTCAGAAGGTTCCTATGACTCACAGAGGCTGTCAACTGGACATAAGGAAGAGCATCCTTTGACGAGAAAAACTGAGTGACTACTTCAAACAATCCAAGAAGATAGTTTGAATTTAAGAAATCTGCAAATACTAAACTCTGGGAAGGCACAAAATTGTTTTCATGTATTTTAAGACTGCTTTACAAACAGTTGACATAAATGGATGCTATAGTTACATGGAAATTAGAATATCGTTCATGCCATTTGCTTAAAAAAGGATAGGTGTTCAATAATATGTGTAGGTCAGATAAACAACTGGAACCAAAATTAAGCATCACCTGCCTCAAGTTATTAGTTACTACACATTCAGATAACGTATTTGCACAGTGCCTCCATTACTGACAGAATAATTGGCATTTTAATGTGCTCCTCATGGAGCTTGGGGAGATTAGGAACTCCAGGCAAAATTGACAGAAGTGAGCAACTTCATTGTTTATTTATTTCCATAGTTTACATACTAATACCTCAAAGCCGTCACTGGGTATACCTAATACATAAAGGCATATCTCACCCACTTTCTTACGAACAATGCAAATACATTTTTAAGCGTTCTTCCCTCCCTGCTAACTGTACTGCTTCCCTACTGCTCCCTCACGGCCTTACACTTACTTTCCACTCACCAAAGCACAGCATTTCACACTTACAGAATATGACTGAACATGTTTTGGGTACAATTTGCTGATAACGTGTTCAAAAAGGCTCCATGAAAATTCACCTTTACTATGGATAACAAGCACGCAAGGAGAGCGAGCTCACAGGAAGCATTTGTACACATTACCAATCTTTTTAGTTCTCTGTTATGGAATGTGGAATTAAATAGAGCAACATTAATCCCATTCCTAACCATTTTTAAAGAATAACTTTCCCCATCCAGTTTAAACCCCACGTTTACATTTATACAACCATATAAAACCAAAGGCTAGATTACAGTACCATTCCTAAAATCCCTCCAAAACCTCCTTTCCTTTCACTTGCTATTTAGTGGCAAGGTTAAAAGGAGTCTTACCCAGAACACACAGGATTTAAAATAATCTAAACTACTTCAATTTGCTCTAAGCTTTAAACACAAGCAGAAGTCAGTAGATTCATGCATGACATCTATAGTGAGAGAGAATCTTGTTTTCCAATGTGCATTTTACCTGGTGAGATTCTACAGTTTCAACTGTTCTCCTCAGTAAAGTATGTTAAACTTCACCCAGCACTCTGCTCCAAAAAGTATAAACGAGTATCCCTATGCTAAAAACTATTTTAAAATACTTTTCCACATCACTTCAATTTCAAAGAACTGCATATACTTACAAAGGTGTCTACGATTCTGTGATAATTTATTCTTTCCATGTCAGAGGAAATGCATTAGAATACAAGTCTGGTTTTCACAAGATTGTTTTCTTGAAGATTAAATTAACTGCACTGCAACTAACTATAACAAGACACTTTCAATTTATTTTCAAAAAGAGAGAAAAGGGAGTGCAGTTTCTTTAGCATATAGCAAAAAAGGTGATGGTGACAGGCATAAGGTCAAAAGATTCTACTCCTGTAAGCTTCCCTTCACACCAGACAGAACGTTGCTACAACTTTTCTTAGAAAGTATGATAAGCAGATGTACAAATTGCTCCATATTTGACACGATACTGTTAAAAAGAATTTGTTTCCTGCCCTCTTCTTCCTTTAAGTTTCGTCATTCAAATAAATCTGACCTTTTTCATGTCACTGGAAAAAAAAGTACTGTAATGATATGCATCAAGTGATGCCACATGTTAAAAATCTTATTTCTTAATTAATCTTATTTCTTAATTAACAAAATAAGAAAAGCAGCAGGAAAAAAGTGCTACTTAACAGGTGAATTGCGATGTAACCTTACATCAGTCCTGATCCACAACAATTTTTCACTGACGTCATGGATAGTAATTCCACTTCACATTCCCAAAAGGAAGGAAAAAAAAGTACATGTTACTAACTATCCTTCTGGAAAAATTCAAGAACACATTCTTTATGTTTTTGCTGTAAAGGATGTATTTAACACAAACAAAGGCTGAGTGGTACACAGGCAATCATAGGTAAACACCTACAAAACAATGCCAAGGAAAGGCACTATTCAAGAATACAAAAGGAAGAGCACTGAAGATTCTATTACTTCCTTACATGTGAAAATAACATTGTTTTTAAAAGCATAATAAGAAAAGAATTATACAGCAGTAGAACAAATTCAAATTTAAAACCCAAGTTTAGATTTGGGAATTAAAACTTTCGTAAGAAGTTACTCCTGACTTTGCTTTATTAAAAGAGATGGGGAAGGGTAGGTTAGAGCAGCAAGAAGGAAATCAGTTTTAAAAGCAATACAGTCTCAACTGTAACACTGAAGTTAATAGCTGAGGGGCAAGACTATTAAGCTGAATTCACCTTTCTGCCCCAAGATTAGGAAAGCCCAGCTTAGAATGCCATGTTAATAGCATGAAGAGACTAGAAGGAGAAAATAATTGTCTGTATCATTCATTTTTACTGCCCTCTAAATGCAAATCACGTTCAAGAAAGCTTTTTTCTTTTCGAAGTTTTTCTTCCATATGATAACACACAATCAGTAGACATTGCTCCATCATCTTCTAGATGAAATAAATCAAAGCACTTATTTTCACCATCTCCAAACTTTCAATAACCATACATGTACTTGCCATACCTTGTGCTGGAACAGTTTCAACCTGTATCAAGTAACAGATTTATTTAGGCTTAAGCCTATACACAACATAGCCTATTTGGTTTCTTTTCCCACTCTGCCAGAAATTTTCGATGTCACAAACTTCTGAACTCTCATCATTAATTCTCAGTAAGAAACGTAAGGCACTATGAAACACTGCAGTGACTGCACCAATGTCAGCACTACTCTCACAGTGCTTCAGAAATTGAGAGAAGTAACTGAAAGCCTTTAGCTCCACTACCACTGACTTGCTTCTTGCACTACAAGTCTTCATACAAGTTCATTACATGAAAGTGCAAAGCGAAAGGGTACGTTAAGTTGGCATAACATTTCACAAGCCAGAAATGTTTCAGTATTCCACGTGTATAACTTCACAGTCTCAGCTCCACTCCATAGCCTCAGAGGAGGGACACATCACACTGGCTGGAGCTTTAGTATTTCACATTTCATTAGAAGCTGATCAAACAGTGACAATTACACCTCCTGTAACTGTCCACAGTGCAAGTGTTAGGCTCTCAGAGTTTATTCATTGGATATTATACATCAAGAGTACTTGGCTCTAAACAACATTACAGATAACACACATTGTACTTTACCATCTTCCTCAAGAAATGCACTGGACGATAAAGAAATTATTTATTACACAAAACTGCACATCTCCCCATCCTATGAAAATTAAATTATTGAATCACATTCTCCCCATGTAACAACTGATAACAATTGTTTCTCCCAAAATAAGAAATGAAAAGGAGAACAGAAATAAAGGCTTTATTGCAGTCTCTATAGTGCTACTTTAACTCCGCATTGCCAAGCCACAGCTGTCTATACAACAGATTTCTACAATTAATAGGAAGTGAGCATTTCTCTCCATTAGGAAATAGTTGTGTTTGGTTGGTTGATTTTGTTTGTTTTTAGTGTTTTGGGTGGTTTTTTTCCCCCAGTCTCTTCCTAGAACTTATTTACCACTATGACTGCATTTTAGCATCCACGCTACTTTAATAACTCAGTTATCTGGGACACTGGCAGATCTGCAGACTAGCGGTAGATATAACAAAAAGTACCTAAATCTCAACAGTCAGAGAAGGTCACTGTTCTATGGACAGCCAAAACCACAAAAATGCAAAGACTGAGACCAAAGTGTGACTTCATATTTACTGTACTCTCTGAGTGGTGGAAGTAAAATCAGAAACTTGTTTTTCAGAATCTTTTGGAAACATAGCCCATGTTATTCTCCATGAGCAAATGTGCTTCAGCGCTCTGAGCTGTAACTTTCAGCTTTGTATGAAAGTATATATAGCTGTGGTTTTGGAGGTAAATAATTTAAAGCATTGAATATTTTAATATGTATTTTATAATGTAAGTTTAAAAGTTATAAATCAGTTTAAAAGTTCCAATAAGACGTGCATCTTACTTATCTTCCACTACGTCACTGCTGATGATGTGAACTGGTAGTCAGTTTAAGTTGCTTTGTGGTATCAAGGCAAGCTAATTTTGAAATTACCATGGGCCCCCAGAGCTTCCTAGAGAATTCTGAAGCTGCTTGCTGTGAGACATAGCCGTACGCAGAGGCTCATGCTGGTTTTAGAGAATAAATCATCTTCAAGAGAGGCATGCCATCACAAGAGCAAAACCTCAGTTTTTGTTGAATTAGAATTCTCATTAAAAAATCATTTTCTTTATTATGTTCTTTACTAGACTTATTGTTCCAGTACCAAAACATGCTATAATTTTTTAGTAAACAAAGTTTCTAGAGAAATGTTTATCATTATCTACTTCTTTCCTTAGGAAAGGCAGTTATTGCAAACTGAAAAACAGTGATTCTTAAAGCAGAACAGATAACAACAGATGTACATAAATATCTAGGTGGGACACTGACACAATTATATATATATATATATATATTTTTTTTTCCTATGCACACATTTTAAAATACCTCCTTTCTTCAAAACGTGTAAGCTATTGACCCCAGCAGCCAACCTAATTCAGTTCAGTTACTCACACAATAGTAATAAGAGTCAGGGACTGCTAAGTCAGTTTAATTTTGGGGGGATTTCTATATATGAATGCTCTTCTGTTGTTACAACACGAACGAGAACAAATTTCCAGATGTCTCAGTGTTATTTACTTTTCTTCTAGTTACCCACAAGATGCATCTTCCAGTTCTAAAGTGTTGCTATAAAGTATACAGTTGTAATTATTACTAATATAAAACCTGTAGAGAACTACTAAATGGCAAATATAAGACAATTGTGGTGCAATTTATCATGGTAAAAGCAAGCAACATAGCTCCAATTTGTCTATTAGGTATCTATAACCGACACACATTTACTTGGTCTCAACACGAGGAAATACTCCACAATACTCATTTATAAGTGCATAGTCTAGTCCAATGAAAACAGAATCTAAAGATTTGCCTAAAGCAGGATGTTTTGGTTTCGTCAAAGTTTCAAAATAAATATATAATAAATAACAAAATTATTTCATTTTCCCAGCTCCCTTAATAAAAAAAACATTATTTTCAATGCTAAAAAATTCATAGCTTCCACTGATTAAAATAATTGCTTCCTCAATGGACTTGTAATATTCATCTTGTCTTTCACTAAGAGGAATCAAATGCAATCCAAAGCACCTGTTTGCCCACACTTACTTTTTGTACTTCAATAACTTTAGCTGTTATCTCGAAAGCTGGGAGAAGATGCATCTTTAGAAAAGGTGTTAAAAATACATCTCCCTACCTGTTTCTCACTCAGAGCTGTGATTTTGGCTTGAAGTTCATGAAGCTGTTTCTTCAAATCAGCATTCTGATTAGAAAGAAAAAATATCTGTGAGAAAGATATTCCATTTGTTAACATAGAGTAGTAGCAGGAAGGCTTTTTTTTTTTTTTGCATAATATACTACAAATGCAGCACCTCTGGATGTACAGCCAATTAAATTCAAGAGGCTCAACAAAGCCTTGCTTAAGTTACTGAGTGCAAAAAACCATCAGAGGACTTTTGTAGCACTCAAAGAGAGACAGCTCAGTTTGGAACTCAGATTTCATTACAACATCCATTAGTGCTCACCACAATATAAAGCACATTTTCACATTCCATCAAGTTTACAAATTAAACAAGAAATGTTTGTCAATATATAACATGACAGTATCATTTGTAGGCAATAGTACATCACCTAAAGCATGCTCATCTGTGCTATTTATGCAAAGACATACATTTGATTACGTTGAACACCAGTAACCATATCTATTAAATCTTAACTGCCACACAGACCAAATGAAGGCTAACATACCTAAGTATTCATTTCCAAATGTTTTTATGCCTTAGACTATATTTAAGAGAATTACATCTGCCTTGGCACATCATTCATATCAGCACTTTGCTTACAATAGCACTTTAAGATTTGAAAGCAATAAACACCACTATAAAGATGCAGTAAGAACACAATTTTTACCAGGACTGTTTCTTTTCTACTAAAAATAATTTAAAAGAACCCAAACAATAACGCACTCAGTTTAAAGACTGTGAAGCTCTGAAGAAGTGTGACAAGGAAGCAAACCTCCCTGCAATTTTATTTTTTTTTTTACCCTAATTTATGTTGTATTCTCTTTACGCTGGATTATGCAGGCTTGTTGTACAACAACACTAAAACCTAAGACTAATACTGTTACAGGAACTTTATGCTCAAGAAAACTTCCCTGTTCTTACATTCATCTACAATTCTGAAATGCATTGAAGTCCCAACTCAGTTATTTGTAGATAGCTTTGTCTAATATAAAAACAGCTTCGGTGAAACAAGATATTGACTAATCATTCTCCCTTTCTCTACTTCATACATTTGTACCCCAGAATATTATTAAGAATTCTGAAACAGTGACCAAATTTACTCTTAATGATTCCATGAACAGCATGGCTGTTTGCAGCCCTGACATCTTTCTCACTAGACATGAACAGAAAGCCAACTACTCAGTTATTACTAGCAGACTTGTCAACAAAGGAGGAGCAGCAAAATTCTAGCAAGTAGATCTTCTAATACGATTTTGCTACAGGGATGGATCCTCTTACTAGCAAGCCTGAAATAACTCCCCATTTAGCAAACGAGTGCTCAATTACTGTGCAGGATAAACCAAGTCTCTTTACACAGCCACTGGGAAAGAGGAAGCTTTTGCTGTCTACACAAGGAGCCTCATTACCTAGGCTTTGGTAGCTCTGAAACATCACAAGACCAAGTGGTCACACTTCAGATATTACAGTGCTGAAGCTGGAATTAAGACAGGCAAACTGAATGCAGTCTTAAGCAATGTTCTTCATTTGGACAAAGTTTCTTAGAAGGAGGATCCTCTTTTGGCTTGTATAAAAATTCAGACAAGAAAAACACTATACCTAGAAATTGCAGATTTGGTGAAGAGACAATTCCAGAAAAAACAGAAACTTAATACTTGAGTTGCGTTATTGCCTGCAATGGTCCCATGATTTAAAATACTAAGAAAGAGACAAAAGGTTCCAAAAAGGGTTGGTGGATTTTTCTTTGTTGGCGTGTATTTTAAAAAGAACAATGCAGTTATTTCTTCAAAGATTAGTTCTTAATAGTTTTCTTCTAAAAATGGTGTTAACATGGAAGAACACGATGAAATACCTAAAATTCTCAAACTTCATGCACTGTTATTCTCTCTATTCTTAGAGATAAATAAAACAATACAAAATAGATAGTTACCTGTGGATCTTGCTTCATTTGGGCAACCAGTTTCTAGAAAGAAAGAGATGCAATGATAAAATGAAGACTTATGAAGGATCCCATTGAGCAGTTCAAAACCAACATTTTTGGAGAATCTTTCTAAGAAACACATCAAAATACTTATTTTATAGTTTTCAATTGCTAGATCTAATCCATAAGGAATCCAAAATAAATGATTTCTAAACCCATTCTTGTTAACATAGTACAATTATCACACAAAGTCACCACTTCTCCTCCAAAACAGTTCTTGAATAAGTGATGCCTTTGTAGGACAATTTAAGCCAGCTGAAGAAACTGATCTTACAGCCATGTCTTTTCTAGAACTGCAGCCGCCTTTGCTTGCAGTCAAAGGAAACACAAATCACAGAGAATCACTGCAAACACAAAAGCTGTTTGTGTACTCAGACATAGAACATTTCAAATACCAAGGGACCGCCTGTGTGTTGGCTTGGCTGGTACCACATGGAAGATCCATGTTCATTAGTATCTTTGCCACTTTTCTCCTTCAGTCAGAGAGATTGATATCATTACAGAAAAGATGCCCTCTGCATTAAGGGAAAGTGGATAGATGGTTACCATCCACTATTCTTTCTCCTTTGCTTCCTTCAAGCAGCTGCAGGAGGATGTTGTCTGTTGATAAGCAGGGAAGTTATCAGGCTGCCACTGAAGACATCTATAGCCCAGAATGAACAAGCAACGAACCACTCTCACCCCCACTCCCAATCCAAATCTCTTCCTTGGTTACAGCTACATTTCATCACATTACATTGCTGCTAGAAAGTAAAAATCTGTACTGCTTCTCCAGTACCAGGAGGAAGAGTGAGGAAGAGAAAGCAAACAAGAAAAATGTTTTTTTCCACCTGCATTAATATTACTCAGACAACTCAGATTTGGCCAATGAATTTTTTTTTTTGAAGTGTATTTCATTTCACAACCTGGATGTGGTACTAATCAGAAAAAGCATAACACACAAACCTGGGTTAGACCACTGGTCTTTCTGCTCTAATATCTTTTCCTAGCCAACAGCAAACATGGCCGTCAGTTGGAGTACTGCACAATCGTAGTGTTACCCCTCATCCTTCAGAAATTTATGGCTTGGATGTCTTCAGTGAAAGATGGGCTCAACAGCTAGTAACAAACTTTTCTTCCATTAATCTGCTCTAATTACTTTTTGAATTCAAGAAAACACTCCAAATTCTGGAACAATATGTTCAAAAGTTAAACTAGAATATTCTTATGTAAAAAGACCTCCTTCTTTTGAACCTGCTTCCTGTTAATGCATGCACGAAGGTAACTGAAATTATGGAAAGCCATTCTTGCTGTTTCTCTATCCATTTTCATACTACATCTATTCACACCTTTCATATTTCAGATTGAGAGTTTCCCCACGCCCTAACCATCCCACTGCTTTGCTCATTCTTAGCACTGTTCCCTGTATTTCTCTCGTTCTTCTCCATCACTTGTAAACAATGGGATTAGAACTGCATACAACATCCAAGTAGTCTGTATTGCAAGAACTGCCTGCTCAGTGCTAATAGCTAATTCAGCAATGTAAGACGGACGGCTTTTCCCAAGGTGCATCACTTTGGTATTTATCTACACTCAGTATTATTTTTTCATCATTCAGTGTTATGGGAAATTGAGGTGCTACACTAGCCTTGTGCTTATGTGCTTAACTCAGTTTTCCTCAGTGTGTTCCACATTAGAGCTTGACAAGCAAATCTGTTAGTTTTTACACATACAAAGTTACTGTACAGTCTCAATCAAGACATTACACTTAGTGGCTGTAAACTGTTTTTAACATATTTAAGGAACATGTAGTACTGATATCCCAATCACAAGAAAAACGTATATTAAAATGAAGGTATTTTAAAAACATACAAATCTTTTTGCTAAGAAATGAAAAGGGAAAGGATAGCTTAGTTTCTTTCTACTCATCAGCTCGAAAACCCATCCACAAAGCCCATCCCTTCTTGAGAATAGCTAAATACAGCTCCCCTAACACCTCTTGTGATCAGAGCTATGAAGAGCAGACTGTTTCAAAATAACCTTAATTAAGTCAACAAAGTAGCAGAATGAACTACTTAGAGTTGATGACTCTCTTCTCATGACAAGTAGCACAGCTGGTCACAGAAGGCATCTCAATATTAAGTTGTACTCTGATACAGCAAGTGACCTGGACAGACTTCGCTTAAAGATCAAAATGAAACTAAAAGTACCTTCTCCTAAAAAACTAAACACCTAATTTGGTAGATTGAGATGCTCTCTGTCAAATAGGGAGCATCAAAGCTTCAGAGTTCTGAAGGTGAACTGGAATAGGCAGGAAATAAGGAGCAATTCTACAAACAAAAATGCAGTCATACCGAGCATCACTTTCTACAGCTATGTAAGCAGTCATGACAAGTGACATCCTGCATCAGAGAGAAAAAGCTGGGAGGCTTTGTTCACACAGTGAAGAGCTGAGCTCCATCACAGACACCTGTCCACCATGTACAAGAGGAGGACAAAATGTGACTGCATTTCTCTTGGCAAGCTTTTAAAGCATCCTTGGAAAAAAATTAAGTAAGTAAAAGAAGACAAGCGAGACAATTGTGCAGAACTTCTGTAGTACTGCCAAAAGAAAGGATATATTGTATTTTGAAATTAAAGAATTGAAATGTATACAATACATTAAAACATTTTGAGATTTTTTTTTTTGTGCCAAAAGAGCTTACATTTCTGTTGATGGCCATTTGAGCAGCAGAGCAGCTCAAGTTCAACCTTATGAAGCACCCAACATGTTGCCGTAAGTGTTATTTCCCATTGTAAATGCTTACTCTTGTTTAATCTTACTAACTGGAATCTACAGTCTTTAAGAAGTAAACAATCTTCTGATATAACGGCTTGCAGTCTCACCCACTGAAAAAAAATTTAATTAAATCTGATTTAAGCACAGACCTCACTTTTCATGATGACTGGACACAGCAAAAGCAAGTGAGACCAAAATATCCTTTATGTCATTTAAAAAAAAAAAAAAAAGTCTTCAATTTTTTCTGACCTTCATTCCTTTTCTTCATCATTACTATGAACAGATGTGAAAGCTTATTAAAATTTTGTGGTTTTTTTTTTTGTTTGTTTGTATTTTGTTAGTTTAGGAATAAAGAGAAACAAAGATAACACACGAGAGGTAAATGCTGTTATACAAACACAAGGATGATTACCAGTCTGCTCACTATACAGCAGGCAACATTTGGAAAAAGTTACTTATTGGCCTTAACTATTTTAATGCCTGAATCAATGCCACGTGTAATTTCTGAATTCTATTACCTCCATAAAAGGCTGTTTGAAGTTTTGAAGGCAAAGGCCTTGGAGTTTGAGGAGAGCAAAATACTTGCCTCTAGTTCTAGAAGTTAACCTATTGTTTTTTTGAACATTATTCTCCTCAGCTGAAAGTTTTATCTTCATTAAAGCAGACATAACTTCATTTAACTAAATCATCCACCCACTCAAGTTCTTGCACCATGCTCATCATTGCAACAATTACTGAACAAGTCATCTGATGACTTGTCCAAACAAGTGTTCTAGGTAACTTGGAAATATTTTCCAAAATTTGTACAACCATAAGTTTATTTTATCCACTGTGTAACAGCTGTGAGTTTCAAGGCTCTGAAAGAAATACCTGAGAAGTACTTGGAGAACTGTCTTTAGAAAATGATAAATCTAATGTTACTAGATGGCAGCTACTCTGGGTTTATAGGTATAACAATTCTGCTTCAATAATTTTTAAATTATTTAATATGCTCATGCCTTCTTACATTTGCTTGAAAAGTTCCTTCAACATAATTTTCCATTCCCAACTTAATATTGAAATTGGCTTTAGAATATCAGAAAATCCTTCTAGACAGAAGTTACTGAACACAGTTTTCTGAATGTTTCTTTAATCACTGCTAAAATATATCCAAAAAAATCCCCACCCACAGCCTGATATGTAGCTTTTTTCTACATTTGCTAAAAACAACAGGTGGTGGGGTCAAAAAACAGAAACTATTAAATCCCAAATCAATTTCAAGCTTACAAAACAGAAACTATTTTACTATATTATTATATATTAATTTTATATATATATCAATTATAATATATATTAATATATACTTTATATATTACTATATTACTATTACAACCTATAGTTGTAATGGCATTACCTATTAATGCCATCAGTTGTAGTGCTATCACAGATACTGATGTTGCTATTACTTAAAAATAAAGCAAGAAAGAATACAAAATACCTGGTGAACCTGAATTTCCACTTTCAGAGCCTCCTGTAGAGTCTGCAGCTCCATTCTCTACCTTCTCCACTTTCTCTAGATATGTCTTTGCTGATTCCAGTGCCTTTAGTTCCTGGTTTCCTCTCCTTACCAGTGCTATAGAAAAAAAAAAAAAGAAAAAAAAAGGTTTTCCTTTAGTTAGTAAAAGACAGAAGTTAACTTGAAAAACAGGGGGGGAAAAAAAAAAAAAACAGAACAGGAATCTTGTGAACTACGTTAAACTACAGCTTTCTACCCTAAACAAATGGAATCTTCCAAACACAAGAAATTTAACTAAGAGCTACTTTCCTTGGTGTAGTTTAGCCAAATGCACTGCTTCTCACACACCCCAAAAGTTGACATCCTTGTCCTTTATCTCATTTTGCAGGCAACTATTTCCTTCCAGTATTTCATTGCAGTTGCATATTAAATTAGAAAACTACTAAGAATGTTTTAAAAAGTAAATAAAGATCTGCACAGACAAGAAAATATTCTTGAGACAATAAATTTGCAACCCAAATGACAATAAATTGTTAAACAGTATGTACAGCATTAACATACTTCCACCATACTTTAGAGCTGCGCAGATGGGAGGGTCTGTATGCTATTTGACACAACAACATAACATATTAATAAGGCAGTGTCTAAAGTTTGTGCTGAGTAGTCACCTTCTACTTTGAAGGAATAGAAGATATAAAACACAATATATTGAAAAACATTAAGTATTAAATCCTCTGCTGTTTCTAGATGAAATTCCAGTAAACATAAGTTTAGCATCTTCATTTGTACTTCAAAAAAAATGAATCCCCCAACCTGTGAGATGGAAGAACGCTATAATCGGTATTTCTAGAAGCCTTCAAAGCTGGACAAGAGATTTTTGTCCAGAAATACGTTTAAAGTATCAGATTCAGAAGCAGGATCAAGATCCCCATCTTTATCCAACATACTCAAAACGCAATAGAACTTGCATAAAATCTGGACTGAAAATACCTGTGTTGAGATTTATTTATATACATAAGCATAAAATGCATCAGAAAATATTACATAGCAATCTTTCCATCCAGACATCACACATGAAAGAACTGTTGGAGTGTTAAAGTAGTTCTACATTTTTATCTTTGGAAAACTGTTCACAATTAACACAGGTATTGTCAGCTCAGATCTTCATAATGGGACTTCAAACTGTCAAAAGTCTACTGACAACTCAGATTAGGCACTTAGACTATGAAAGGAGAGACATTCTTTAAATTAAGAATTTTCTTTTGATGTTGCCCATGCACACAGAATACCGAAGTGTTGGGAGAGTCCGAGTTCCTAAAAATAAAGTCGGAGGTTTTTTCCTGTTTGGTTGGTTTTTAAGCCAGCCTTGTTTCTCTTCGCAAACAGCACCACATTATTAAGGGAGAAGACTATCAAGGGTTTTACAAAAGCATTATATTCCAACTCATTCTTTTTCCACACCATTTGCTGGTACCTTAAATTTACTTATTTAAATAACAAAGGCCTGATCAGACTTTCTAGACAAGCTCAGAATGACCTTCTGCAAGGGTCTCTCCCACACATGGCCCAGAAGAGCTAGAACAGCTGCCTTTGCAGCACCGCTCTCCATAAAACTGTAATTTCTACCAAGGGATACATGCAAACTACATATAGTTCCCTGTTCTATTACCACAGACCTTAATGAGAAAACAGAATCCTGGATTAGTACCTCCAGTCACAGGCAAGAACTACAGTGTGCATTAAGTCCCCATCACTGCAGCTTCAAAAGAAACCATGCTTCAGAAAACCACGTGGGAGAGAGACTAATGAAAACTGGAGCCCACTGCTGAGGCAAAAAGTATTTCATAAGCCCTGGAAATTCCATTTTGAGGTAAAGATTCAGGCAGGCATGAACAAAGTCTCTCTCAGTATGTCTCCCATGCACGAGATAGCACTCATGATAAACAGTGAGTATCTCTCTACAGCTACATGCTAACTTTAAGGCGAAATGGAAAACAGAGGAAAAAGACATCTCAGAGAACATCAGAAATGTACGTTATTTTAGCACACACTTGTATAGCCCAGTACTACACGGTACTTCCTCCACAACACATAAAGCCTGAGCAACTACCATCAATTCATAAAAAATAACAACTTCATTTCATAGGCACCTTCAGCAGCTGGAGAGATTTCTCACAACTAATTTTTAAGAAGTGTGAACAAAAACCAGCGGTGCTTTGCAGAAGCAGGAGGCTGTTCAGCCTATCCATGTTTACACAGCTGAAGCCAGGAATAAGTGTAATTCACTGCAGTACTGAGGAACAATCAAAAACCAAAGCAGTGCCAGTAAAACATTCACTGTTGACTAGCTCCATCCCAATTTTTTTGTTACAATTTCAGATTTTTCTTTTATTTTAATGTTTAAAGGTAACAGATTTTAAGATTCCTTAGCCACAAAATTTTTTAAATGTATAGAAACTGGAAATGCTTGTCACACTACAAAAAAATTCTGTGCAATTCCAATAAATATGATTGAAGCCTCTAAGAAAAGGCAAGAAAAAGAACAAAACAGATACATGGCTTTTTTTTCTAATTAAAGTTTTTCTTGTTATTTAAAAAAAAAAAAAAAAAAAACTGTTGGCGCTCTGTCTATTTTCCAGAGAAGTTGTGGATGTCCCCTCTCCCCTCCCTGCAGGTGTTCAAGGCCAGGCTGGATGGGGCTTTGAGCAACCTGGTCCAGTGGGAGGTGTCCTTGCCCATAGCAGGGGGTTGGAACTACATGATCTCAAAGATCCCTTCCAACCCAAACCATTCTATGATTCCCCTCCTCCAGGGCTCTCATGACAGCCTCAGAGCAACTCATTTTGCAGTATCATTCACTTCCAGTTACGTTCTGCAGGCAAGGTTGCACTGAAGGACATATTAAGCATAGGAAACAACCTTCTCTCTTCAAAAACCAGGTGCTCCATATGGAAGGAGGAAAAACTAACAGTGCTCCATCAGCAAAGGCTGCACAGAAAGGAATGGTCTTCTGCCATCACCATCTCTGCCAGCTGCTGCAGACATCACCAGCAGCACCACTATCCTCCTTCGTAAAAAAGGCCCAGGATTGGCAATTACTGGAACTGTGTTAAATCACAGACAAGATACCACATATCTGGCATAGCATCCAAGCTGAGGCACGCATCACCATCACTTCAAAGATGAGGAAACAGGCAAAGGGTAATGAAGAATTTATTAGGAGGTTCTAAAGCATCCTGAGCACCCAAACCATTACAGGTGAGAGGGACTGTGGAGAACACTTTAAATAAGATATAAGATGATCATTTTTAAAATTTGGTCAAGTTGCCAATTTATAAAAATGAAGTGTATGTGGTTGTATAAAGGACTCTAGAACACACACTTGTAGCCTTCCTATAACAACCAAGTTACCCCTTGCTGAAATTCCCCTGAAGCACCTCAATGTTTCGTCAGTGTTAATTAAAAAAAAAAAAAAAAGTGATCGTTCTTTATATTTGACAAATACTAGATTGCTTTTTTTCTGTTTTATGTAGAATAACATCTAGAGGGCAGCTGGCCAACTACTACCTGTATTTTTTCCAAAAGCAGGTGCAGAACTACCTAGACAAGTGGTCACACATTTCTAAGTGCAAAAATCCTCAGTATCCTTGAGCTTTTATTTCTCCAGACTCAGCTTCCAGGGGAGATGCAACAGCTCATGACCAGTGGCACTATGAACTACCTACAATATCACCTTTTAGAAAGTATAAAATTATCCCTGGATTAATCATAAAATGTATTCCATTTTCCACTTTACTCTTCTAATGGCAAAATTATAATTTTAATTAAAATTCTTGTCAGTGATTGAAATTGCATGGACTGGTTGGTCTGCAAACAGCCTTCATCCCATTCATTTCTAAAACATGCAAATGCCTCGTTAGTGCTAGAAACAGGGACTTCCAAAGGGAAAACAGAGGACTGAGGAGCACTTGCATCTCTTACATATCCAGACACAGTTTCAAGCCATAACCAGGAAAAACACTGACAGAAATACATAAATTTGACACTACTTGGATTAATTTCAACTTTGGAGACAGCAGTCCTCCAGTCAGTTTCTTGCTGGCACAAATTTGTCATAAATAATCCTGTATTTCTGATGTGATCACCCCAATTTCATACAGATAAAATGCCACAATTCACCTCAGTTAAAGCAGCTTGGAGGTTGCATGTTTATACAAAAACATTCAGAAACTGAATGAATCTGAGTTATGTAAGTGTGTTAACATTTCTCTATTATTATCTCAGTAAAAAAAATAATAATAATACAATCTACTGCAATTCCCTAAAATATCATCAAGATATTTAAACTATGGCTATTTTGGAAAGTACAATGAAGACACAGTTTATGTGACTTATATACACATGTGCACTTGTAAAAATATAAAAAACACGTATGAAAGCTATTAATTACTGATTTGCAAATGGAGGGATGCTAAATAATTTAGTATTTTAAGCAAAAGTCTTCCTGCACTCAAAATCCCTTCAGATAAATTTATTTTTCACATTACACAGAAAAAAAATATTTCTGGGTAGCTGAAGTTAAATGTCTATTGTACTTACAGACTCTCAGGTCCAAATCTCAGCCTTGCAGTGAATTTATTTATAGGACTGAGGCTTCCATCAGTAACATTTACTTTTTAAGATTTAATTTCTGAATATAAGAACAGATAGGATTTCAGTTTCAGTAAGCATCAAACTTTTCCAGGAATGGATGCCAGCTCTTCATATCAGCAATTTTTAGGTAAATCATCCCAGCTCAGGAAAGAAGTACTTACCAGTTTTGAGGAAGTTATTCCCTTCAGCCTTCTACCCCCTCCTACAAAAGAGGAAAAAAAAAAAAAGAAAAAAGATATGACCAACGTGTAAACTACAGTTTGAAACTGAAAAAGAAAATTCAAAGATTTGGAAAATGTGGGGTCTTCTGGGGTTTTTCTGTTTGTTTTTATTGATGCAGAAAATAAGTATAAAATAACTCTTGGAAAGACAATTTCTTTCCCATAGAGAGGAAAGCCAAGGAGACCTCTGGTTCTAATAAGGATTAAAATACGACTGATCGCTATCATCAGGGAAATGAGAGACTAGAGGTACAAGCTTTCCTAGTCCTGTGCAAGGTCTGTTTGCCTCCCCTGAGGGAAAAACTCTTCTCCATCACTGGAAGATCCGAGCCACAAGCCCTGCCAGCTGTCACAGCTCACTGCGATGAGGTCGCCCACGTTAGGCACGTGCCCACCTCCTCCTCGAGGTTCCAGCAGCATGAATAGGGCAAACCAGGTGGTGCGACAGCACAGCCACCAGAGCTCAAAGCCCAGAGCATGAGTGTAAACCAAAATCAATGGCAGTTTAAGCTAACATGCTGGGTCATGAACTGCAGTGGCTGTGAAGACGCACTTCCCGATACACGGCCTGTGGATGGGAAGAATATTTAGCAGCACAGAAAGGTTGGGTACTACTTAAATCATCTTCATATGAATCATAAAAACTTGAGTCAGAGTCCTAAAAAGATAGCTAAAATATAAACGATACCTCATTTGCTCAATTTCTTTGCCTGATACTAAAAAAAAAGCCCTCCAAAATACTCCAATTTTCTAGTAAAATACTAGAATATCAGTCTATTTTAAGCTCTGACTTCACAGTCAGCAAGACCTTTATAGCAAGGTTTCCATCTGCACACATCACCACAGCGCTGGGTTGAAGCCCCAACCACACCAATAGGAACAGCCACAGCCCATGCTCTGAAAATACAAAACCTAGTTCTGCCCTCATGCAAGTACTGGGTTTTTCCTGGCACCTCTGCTTCATTTAGCAGAGAGGATGAGCTTAAAGAGAAAAGTATCTGTTGAATAATTTCATTCTGAGTTTTCAATTTGCATGGGTTTCTCAGTTAACATCTAAGCTCTACAGCAAATTAAAAATGAGTTTCCTCATAAGCAGTGCACTAATGGGAGCTGTATAAAAACTTATGCTGATACAGGAGACTTTTCCTAAACAGGGAGACAGAGAAATGGAGAGCAAATATCCTTGCCTGCTAACTACAAGCGTCTTGAACAGGCTTACACTTTCCATTGTCCTTCATATTTTTACAACATCCTATGCACTAGCCCTTACAATAACCTGTTAAGTGGCTCAATCTCTATCACCTCCCACATAGAGACATTCACTTCTCAGTTGTGAGGTAGGATGTCACCTTCTTTGGTTTTGATCCTAGGTCATCAATAGCATAAATATCTTTCTCTGCATGGTAGTTGAACTCCTACTAGTCCTAAATTGAAACAACTCCATCATCCATGCTGGTTAAACTTTTTTTTTCTCTTTCTTAAAAGGAAGAACAAGAAAAATGCAAATTAATCAGACAACCCCCCAAATTTCTCACGTTTCCCTGTCTGATGCAAACAGTCTCCAGATAACTAATTTAGCAATTTTTAAGGCAGCAGATGTAGTGATAATGCCACTTTTGTCCAGTCAAAAGCGATAGCAAGTAGAGATGAAAACATGGTCAAGACAGATGATCTCTACAGGGCATCATTATCTACCTTGAAGGCGCAACTTTCTTTAGCAATAGTAAGCACTGAGCATAACCATGACCATAACCCGTTTCCTCTTAATAAATACATTCATGTATCCTTAAGTTTGCCACACAGCTCAGGAAGGCTCTAACTCAATACAGCTGATGGCTATTGCACAAAGAGATTCCAGCCCTCAGGGGACAGAGCTTCCAAAGCTAACAGACTTCCACTTGGAAATAGAGAGCCTAAGTAGCAATACCAGAGGTGACAGCGCAGCTTGCACGTTCTTAATAGCAGCCACTGCTTTGAAATGAAGGACCTGTCAGTCCAATGGCTTATTTCAAAAGTAGAATTCAACTGTGCTTCACAAAGCCCTAATGAATCAGTGGAGCATGACAATTCAAAACCCAAAATCAAAAACTTGCCAGAAAATAGTTTGTGACCAACTGAATCTGTATAGCGTCGGTTCTCAACAAGTCTATCCGCAGCTACTGGAAGCCAACCCAGAAGAGTATTAATGGAAAAGGTACCAGAATCTGCTTCTATTGAGCAAATTAGATTATTTCTCATTCTCAGCAAGAAGACATACACAAGCTTGCACCATCTCTTAACTCTCACTACAAAACACACTAGAGAATTAAAATTAAACTGCTCGCAATCACCCGTATTAATAAAGAAGAGGGGTTTTTAGCTGTTACTTTAATTAAAAACTGCACCCAACTGGTCCAAATATCTTAATAAAAAGTAGCAAGTCATATTTTTAAGTAAGTCAACCAGATTTTCAAGACTTGATTGCATATGACCCTCAGCAATCTGAAGTAGCTACGAGCCTGGCCCTGCTCTGATCTACGGGGTAGAACCAGGTAACCTCCAAAGTCCCTTCCAACCTGAATTCTTCTGTTTGCAGTCTAATACAAAAAGACGCATTAATTTCTCAGCTTCTTTTCCTACATGATGGCTCTCTGTTTTTACGCTACGGTACGATTTCCAGAAAATGCTTCACTCATAGCCAAACAAAATTTTGATACGCATCTATACACACACTTGAAGTAATAAAAAGATTAAAATAAGGGCTTTTAACCTTTTCAACATTTCTAGACAACATATGTAAGAGAAAATACACTGCCATTACCAAAACAATCATATTCTGCAGATCAACTTTAATCTGTTTGAATCCTGTGAATAAAGAGAGAAGTTAAAGCACAAAACTCCTGCGTTCAAGGCTTGGCAGCCCCTGAGGATTTCAGAAGAACTACACATGATGCTTAAATGCTTTTGTAAACAGCACCTGCAGATCTAAGAATACCTATCTGCTAAGTATCTGTACACTAAGATGTTTGGTCACATCAGTCAGACACTGTGGTCTTGAAATTATACAATAACGCTTACGCTGCTGTAACCAGACTCATTTGGGAAAAAGTGAGAAATGAACAAATACCTTTAGCCCTTTCCAGTTAGTACCTTCCCTAACTCTGAAAGCTAGCACGGGGTACTGTTATACCATGGATATATAAAGTTCCTGATTAAAGCTACATACCACACTGATATTTAATCCTGTAACTTCTTTTTTCTTTGCCAACAGGACTTCTGACTTGTTCAGAGCACAGGATGGACTCTGATGAAAAAGGACTGGTTGCTGTGCAAAGGAAATTGTGACATCCTCTCACGATTCAGAGCATTGCTTCATAATATTAAGCTTAAGTCCTCCCCACCCCTCCCAAAAAAATACACTGCATAGAGGATGTTTCATCTTCTCTGACCCTCCTGTCTTTAGGTGCAAACTCTTCCAAGCAACTGTATTTCTTTGTTCCTTTATTTGAAAGGCGTCCCATATAGAGAGAATGCTATTGGCATATACTAGAACAAGTCATAAGTGTTACTTCACAGTGATTTTCAAGTTAAAAACAGGAAAACTTCATATTCCTTAACAGGATAGGATTTCTACAGCCTCAAGGAAAAGACAGACCAACCACAGCACAGATGGGGTAGACGAGCTATTTTAAATGACTTGATAACCAAGTGTTCACATTTCAAATATCCCATTAGTTACACAGGTGCTACTGCTTCCATGACAAAAAACACACCTCCTGCCTCAGCAGCACAGGCCAGGCAGGCAGGTGGCACAGAGGCCACAAGCTCCAGCCCTAAATCAGAGCTCCCTGTCCATACCATAAACTGCAAGTTGTGCCAGTTCCAAGACACCAAAAGCCTATTTTGTTGGGGGATAGATTGACTCACTTTCTCTGAAACAGTTTAGAAAACCATCAACTGGAGCAGATCCATAAGCTACGTGGCTTTGCAACGTTTAACCCACACATAAGTACACAACACCATCTCCTTTGACAACTCTTGGTGCATTTCTCAAATCAGAGATGCATATCCTAAAGCCACTTGAAAGAGAACAAAGTTAGCATAAATTCATTCATTGAGGATTAACCACTTAATCCACCTTTAAAATAAAACACTTAGCCTCCCAATTTTTGCTCACATCTACATTCCCCTTTTACAGGTAAAATGTTGCCATCTAAAAAAAACAAAACAAAACCAAAAGCATTCAATTTTCAGCTTTAGTACATCCTTCCATAGGATAAATAAGGCATCTATGATTTAAAAAAAAAAAAAAAAAAGCTACATAAAACAAAAGTAGAGAATTACAGAAAGTCCACCTGACCTATGACTACAGGCAAGCATGGTAAAAGTTCATCCTGAACAGCTACCAAGGGCCCCATGTATTTCCCATATAACCCTTCCTAACATTCAAGAAGTGATCATGAGTACAATTCTTGTTTTTGTGCCCACGGCAATACTACCAAGAACATGAAGCCTCCCTCTGCTCAGTGAATCACCACTTTCAGCTGAACACAAAACCACCTTCAGTGCAGCATGGCTGAATTCCTGCTCATGTAAAGTTGCATTACCCCAACCTGTACGTTGGTAAACTTCTTTGCTGCTTAGCAGGCATTGTTTATCTACACACAAAACAAAAGGAAGCCCCACTTCTAATGAAGGCTAAATTTCTGGTTATTAGCAGTGCAAAACTAAAGCTTTCATTGATGAAGCCAGTAGCTACGGAATTTTATTTTTCCAAAAATTAAGATTCAAATCCTAAGGACAACACTAGGGTCAGATTCTAGACACTTTTGCTGCATTCTCTGACATCCCATGAAGTTCCTGGAATCAGGCATTTTTGCACATTTTAAATACAATTTATCAATTAAACTGTTGGCACGCTTAAAATAACTGACATTTTTTTTGCAGTCTCAGAACTTGAATTTTTTTTTTTTTTTTTTTTTTAACTTTCAAAACATTTACAAAGTATCCACCTTTCTCCACTTCAGGTGTATGGTAGGTAAATCCAAAATAGAAGCCCAGAGTCCAAACCCAAAGCGTACAGCCCAGTTTTGTTTCAATGTTTAAAAACAATTCCAGAGGGGCCTTATTCAGAGTCATCTTGTTTGGCTGGTTTTTTAGATAACATGTCCAGAAAAATCAGTTCGCTATCATCTGATTTTCTCAAGGTGTGTTGTAAATTTCTCATTCCCATGGTGGAGAGGTTTCTGCCTTTTATAGTCCCGTGACTCAGGGCTACTTGGGAAAAGGATATAGGTGAAGGAATCACTAAGAGGAGAGAAAACTACTCTCTCGGAAGAACAGCATTTGATACCGGTTAAGCACTAAGGAAATCCACGTAATTGCTTTAACAACTGAAGACATGGCAAGGAGAAAAAATAAGAAAACTCTGCTCCAGTTCTTACTGTAGTATTTTTCTCTCCAATTCCATTAAGAACAGAGGGATCTCCAACTTCCTGTTTTATTCACTGAAACATGACAGAAAAATTTCACACCGAGTGCCAGGCTTTTTCCTTTTCTAGCAACCCACTTTATCTTGGAGAGAACCGGCTTGCGGGAATTACACATTAGTGAGGCAGAAGAGTTTTGGGAGAGGTCCAGAGTACAACGGGAGCTGATGCGAGGAGCGCTTGCAGGGCTGCGGGCAGGAAACAAACCTGGCAGCATCTCGGCTACCGCTGGCAGCGCTCGGCGCTTCTCAGGGGGCAGCTGGGGGTGCGTGCAGCCCCCGCCTGGGCGAGCTGCTCCTTGAGTCTTGTTGGTCTCCTGGGGGTCATCGGGGGAAAAAACAGCATCAAAAATAAATACATAAATAATCAGAAAAACGGCAAGCAGCTCAATCACGAAAAAGGGCCGTTCAAGGACTCCGGCCTGCCATTTCCACAGCACGCAGTGCTGTTAGCTTCATCTGCCACCAGGGGGAAATGCCAAACAAGTGAAAAAAGTTAGAGCAGAATAATAATGATGAGGAATAAAATTGGAGGAAAAAAAAAAAAAAAAGCAAAAAGTCAAGAAGAAGAAATAATCCTCCCTCTACCCTCTTCCCCCCACACACTACACATTTCAGCAGTTTGGGGAGGAAAAAGCTCTGCCCAACAGTACAGCTTTTAGGGAAGCAGCAGTGAAAGTGCTAAAACATTAAACAAGCATTAACCAGAAACACCAGCAAGCAACAGCTAACTCAGTTTCAGTGTCAGCACTGTGACTGCAAATCAATTAAAGTTTTCTTAGAGCTGGCATTCTGATGAAGAGCAAAGTTTCAGGATTACAAAACTTAGAGAACAGAGATAAAAGAACATGAATTTTTAAAGGACCATCCAATAAGAACGTGTGAATTAATTTATTTAAAGTGAATACATATTTTATAGAAAAAAATCACTCTGCTTTTCAGAAGACTTATTACATTTATACGGAATCCCGAGAGCCTGGACTTTTTTTGTTGCCATTGAAGAGATTTCAGAACAGCAGGGGTCCCATTAGACACCCTGTTTTTCTTCTACCTTATAAATATCACCTGTAAACCATCTCCATGGTTACAAAGTATAGTGAAAACTACTTAAAGGGGATATCAGTTATGGGAATAAATCAGTATTAAGCATATTTTGATAAACGACAACTTGCGTGCAACAGGAAACAGGCAATTATACATGGCATTTTAAAATTAAGGAACATCAAACTGAAATGGGAAAACGTGCTCAACAAAGAAGTTTAGCACACATTTACAGGGTAAGAAAGAGACGAGCTCCACTATCACAAGGATTTGGAGTTTAAAGCATCACAGGGTGAGAATCACAAGGAGCAACAGGGAGACTCTCAGCAGCAGATTGATGGAGATTAGCTACACAAGCTTCTACTGATGTTACCCTACCACAAATATCAGACAGAAGCTAGGTACATAAGCTGCAAGAAGCAAACAGTCAAAATTCAGATGCATTGTGATTAGCGATTATATGGCAGGGTACCTCACAGCAACAGATAATCTCTTATACTTCCATATTTATAGAACGGTTTCAAAATCAGATACTGTACTTTCAGTAAAGCTCCTCTCAATGTGCCCATGAAGCCTGTTAACAGACTGATTCTTCAAGGATGCATGAAGAAAGATTAAACCTCTTGATGTACACTGTTAGACTAAGTAAATCCCAGTCCTACTTAGAGTTTATGGGCCATCCTTTGGTTTCTCCACTTTCATTTCACTTACACTGCAGCTGGCACACTCCCTCACACAACTGACCTATCTGCCCTGCTCTCCCTCCCTCACACTGCTCCAGCTGCAAAGTCCCTCCTTTCTGGTGGCAGGGAGGGTGTCACACTGCAGGAAGCAAAACGAGTCACCGACAGGTCTGGCAAGGGGCAGAAATGAGACCACCTTCTTCCTTCCTTCAGCAGCTGTAAGTCCTATCCTGTGCACACCAAGTAAGAAACCGCACCTTGTTGCTTTTGCTTTTGTTTTAAGCTGCTGCAATCAGCAGTCATCTTTCACTTTCTCCACCTTGTCACAAGTATGGCTGGCAAGTTCATTTTTGATGATCCACTGACACAAACCTGTTCTTTTCACTTTGAGCCCAGACAATCTACAGGATGACTCAGAAAAGAGGTATTTGAATCTTGCTATCTCATTGAGCCATCATCACTATCATCACTAGAGCACTGAAGAGAACAGTTCCTTCGTTGTTTATTTTCTGCTAACAGATTGTGTAAAAGGGTCGTTGAGAAAACAAATCATTTAAGTATGTTTGCATGCAACCTGTAAAGTTTTTGCTGTGGGTCAACTTTCAAATCAATATGCTGGAACGAGTATATGTCCAGACATCCTGTCTGCCACAGTTCTTAAGAGAAGTTGACCTCTTCAGTGTAACTATTAGCTTATTTTTAATGCATATACTGAAGCAATTTAGTGTACGTATAGAACAGCTGCATAAACTTGAAATTTTGCTCCTAGTGTACATTTGCGTGTTCTATATTTAATGACACTGTAAAGTACTTGAATATAGAAGCTCTTTTTCTCTTTTGTAGAACTTGTGTTTTAACAGGAAGCAAGACAGCTCAAACTAAGAAGCCATACATGAATTCTTAACTTAAGCCACAGATCACTCTGGATCTAGTATGTCACAGGCATCTGAATAATTATCATGAGACAATATGAAAATGATTTGTTAGTGAACAGATGTTCACATGACAAAAATATCTGTTTGAGAGGACTGTTAACAGGGAACTCTTTGTTCCCTGTTCTCCAAGCCTGAAGACAGATCAAAATGAAAAAGGTAATGCTTCTCACCTTCTAGAAGAGTTGTTTTTTTTTCTAGAAGGAATATCACAAATTCACTTTCACACAGTTCTCCACTAAAAGCCTCAGACTTCTGTTGGGCACTCTGAGCTCTGTGAAAGGCAGTGAGGACCCCCTGCTGTTATCAGAAAGTTCTATTTCCCCTATTCTTGAATAAATACAACACCTGTTTTAAGCACAGCCAGCTAATATTTACTAAAACCCAGCCTCATTCTGCATTTGATTTTGATGTCCTTTTTAATTTAGGCTCATTTTATTTCAGCAGCCATTCTTTCATTATAACACGTTATCATGCTGATATTCCTGATGTCTCGAGCACAGAGACTCACTAAGGAAAGAACTAGCTTAAGATCCTCCCACAGCAAAAGAGATATGCTCTGTGTACATATTAAAGAAAGAAAATAAACAGTATTAAGCTTTTTGTAAGTTTCTGGTTTAGCATACCGAGAAATTATTACCGAGCACTTAAAGACATCACCTTTCAGAAAACAAAGAGCAGCACGTCTTATAAGCCTACATAAAAAGACAGTAAACAGAACCAGGCAAAACATGCTTGTTTCTGACTCTAGGCTGAATGGAATATGGAAAGCTCCTTTCTCTCCCCCTCCATCCCACAGTAACAGCATGAGTGAGAAGGGCTGTTACCTCATTCTCGGAGCTGCTGCTGGTGCTGAGCACACAGGCTGTACGCGCTCCCAGAGCAGCACAGGCACAGAACAAGCACTGCCCTCCTGCAGCCTCCGACACAGCTGTCACCGGGCCTACGGCCGCTGGGCCCGCACCACTGCCTGCAGGCCACAGGCTGCCCCTTCGCCCTGCTTCCCTCCCAGGCTATTCCGGCATCAGCGCTTCTGTTCCCATTTCTGGAACTATAGTGCCCACAGTGGAAATAAATAAATAAAATAGAGGGAATTAGCTGTTTACTGTGTGAGGCTTGGCCCTCACTCTTGCTCTTTACCACAGCTGCTTCCTGCAGCTTGTGAGCCACCGATGGCTGCTGCTGTTTGATCCCTGAGCGCACCAGGACCGCCTGCCGGGCTGCCTTGCTGCTCCTGCAGCACACCTCTGTGGAGGGGAGAAATCCCCTTTGCCAGCTCCATACCTGCCCGTCTCCCAGCACTCACGTTTCTCCATTCTCTAAAGATGCACTACACAGGCTCAGCGCTGGTTTAATATCCACAGATTTCTCTCTCCTCCAACACCAATTCCTCACCCTCCTGTTTATTTTCCTACAAAGCTATTAAATGAAAAGCGCAATTAAGTGGTGGCCCGAGTACCTCAAGTGTTCTCTTACAGAGAACTTAATTTCTCTGTCAGGTTAATCCCATCCTGACAACTACTTTAAGCCTTTTACTTCCTCTAATTCATCATTTTTCTTCTCCTAGGATTCCTTATCTATCTTTAGCTCGGCAAAGCCCAGGTCTGAGTGGAAGGAGTCTTGTCATCCAGGAAAGACTGAGATTAAAAAAACATTTTCCTAATATCTTTACCCCGAATGACATTTTGGATAAAGCACTGGATTCAACAGTCTCGCAAGACTCACACAAAGCTACTGAGGAAGCACAACAGCATAAGCCAAGGTACAGATGAAGCCTTACGATTCAGCTTCAACAAGTAACATCCTGGAGGTCAGACAGACATTGGCAAACAACAACAATGAAAAACCCTCAGCACAATTGAAGAACACCGAGTCTTGTGTGTTTCTGTATTTACCACCATTTCATCTGAATACTGGAGGTTTATATAAAAATGGTTTCACTACACTCTTTCGTCTCCCAGAAAAACAAACAAACAAAACAAAGCAGACCAAAAAACCAACACATAACCACACAACAGCTTGTTCCTTCCAGGGAATAACCCACAGCAATAAAAAAAAAAAAAAAAAGTAACAAAAACCCAAAGATTTCCCAGGCAGCCCAAAGCACACACAACTTTTTTGCTTAATATATAATTATTTGAACAGTGATTTACTCAGTGCAACAGAAATCCTGATATATTTAATGCATAGAATATTTATATCAGTCCTCCTCCTAAGGAGCTCATAATTAAACAACACACCACACAAAAACAGAAAAACAAAAACAAGTTTATGTACACATCTTGGGAAAACCTATTCATTCTTCCCCTTTGGAAGTTTGTCAACTGATTCTCAAAATCCTCCCTCTACCCTGTATAATATACCAGAATTGCATTGCGAAGTCTGCTTTTTCCCTCCTCTTCCAAGAAACACCTGCCCTAGGAGGAAGGAGAACATGAAGATATCGCTCTCCACACCCTTTTTTTCTGCCCCTTCTGTTGCAAGAAACATATACATCCTTGTAGCAGGCAGGAGGTGTCTAAGTTCCCAAAACAAACATGGCATTTTTAAGAACGCTAAAACAAGAGGCAATTAACATCTCGGAAGTTGCTCCTAGTGAGTAATAGTCCCTATTGCCATTTTAACCTGCACTAAATGGCATATTTTCATATCATCTATTGGAGAAACATTAAGAATTCCAATTATTTCAGCACTTTCTATTTTCTCTAGTTACATTAAGAAGCACAAAATATCTGGCACTGGTTCTGTGGGGGAAGTGGCTTGTATGTCATCCTTTCATATACACTTCAAGCTCCAGCCCTGGAAGAAGGTAGAATGCTAAGTACTTTTTTTCCCCTTCCCCTTAAAGAGACTAGGATGGTGCTTTCAGTGAACAGACAAAAGGGCTCTGGCTCAGCAGTAGCATGTGTTGCTGGTTTCAGAACCCAGTTCATTAGAACAGCTTCTGTTGAGATGCTCACAGCATTTCATCTTCCAAATAAAAACACTCTGTTAATAATAATACCTGGCTTACAATAACAGAAGGATTAATTCCTGGTTCCGTATGTTTCTAGCGGTGTCTAAAGTTCACTAATACAACAAATAATATTTTGCTGAGGCAGAAACCCAAGCAAGCTTCAGCTGCTTAGATTACAAAAACAACAGAAAAATATCACTTAGGTTTCCCATTCATAAACATCTAAAATCATGAGTTCTACTTTTTCAAAACTTGCATACAAGCTCTTACACAAGCAAGCAAGATACCAATCATTTTTATGAATTGAACTTTCTGCAGCTATTAGCTTCCTACAGTACACACACAGACTTTTCAAATTCCACAGCAGATTAATACCAACCTACCAAAAAAAAAAAAAAAAAATCTTCCCACAACTTGCCAAGCATTGCAAGTATGCATATCCACACAACAGCACAAACTGCTATGAGCTTCTGACTATAGTAATGTAAGATTGCAATTCAAATTACTAAATGCACAAATTGAAAGAAGCTGAGAGGGGGTTGACTCCTCCAACAGTAATCTAATAAACCACTTTGACATCTACAAATGTGTACAGTGCTATGGGACTGCAAGCAGGGCTGAAGGATGCAATTTTCCTGCAGCGGAGAAAGTGTTACAGCGTGGATGTCGCATCTGCATGTTCATACACGAAGCATCAGTCATTTTGCCCTCCAGGCTAGCAGTCTTCTGGACACAAGTGTCTGTCGCAGCCCTTCTTCCTGTTCCTCAGACATGGTAAGAAAGGACACACATACTACACTGTCAGCCTAACTACAACATCCCCAGCCAATTCCTATAGCAGCAGGAGAAAAGTAAATTCACATTTAGAAACACAGTAACCAAAGCAGCGTTACTTTCCAGAAATATTTCTTCTCTGAAAACGTCTGCTCACACACTTCACAAAAAATTTGACTCCTTAATACAAAAATACCCCCCAGAAATCACACTGGGGTGTTTTAGCTAAGCAAGGATTAAAACTATGAGATTTAAAACCTGCTATTCACCTGACAGCCAAACTGCTTGTCATGGTTTCATGATTTTTGGTTATCAGTATTCCACATCATAACATCATGCAATGCACTGGGGGTTTGACTGCTGATGCTCAAGTTCCGGGTGCCTGTCCGGAGGAGAAGAATAACTACATTTCCCAAGGGGACTTTGCGGTCAGCAAGGAGATATAACTCCCGGCAAGGTCACCTGATGCTCTCTTCTTCTTTGCCTGTGCTTCTCCACCTGCGCTTCTTCATCGGCTCAACTGGACTGCACTTCTCATCTCAGCGTTGTGGTGAGGCTGATCCACCTTCCAGACACACACTCTCTCTCTCTCCTTATATTCTGCTGATACTATATTTGGTAAATTAGTTTGTTTCACCTCAGATTGTTGCCGCTGTTTTCAATTATTTCGGGGTCCCCTATTTTCCTTTTCCGGGGACGCGGATCCGCAGATCCCTCCGCCCTTCTAGTCACGGAACCGGACCGAACCAGCCCGTAAACCGTTGACACTGCTTTAAAACCAATAATATTCCCTATTTGAGATCAATGTTGAGTGAGCGAGAAGTTTTGGTTTTAAAATCAGAGTTTCAGATAAAGCTACAAAAACCCTACTGAGATAACCATAGGAGAGATAAGCAGTGGATTCTTGATGCTTATTCAAAAACTAAACTTACTGCTGGTCATAACAAAAACATGACAGACTGAGTTAAAAATACAAGACAATGAGGAAAGAACTGAAAAAGAGACGCAGGGATGACATTACCTACAGGAAGTGATGCAAGTCATAACGCTAAGCTTACAAAGCAACAGCCATTAGAACTGTGGTGCAAAGAAATCCCATCTCTAGAGAATGCTGTCTCCTAGGTGTTGGCTGGAGAATATAGCAGGCCGAGACTTAATGATACAAAGCTCCTGGATATCCAACTTCAAAGCAAAGGAAAAGAGGCACTGCAATACATACATCTGGACCAGCAGAAAGTTCGTACAACACACGTTGCATCTAAAAGGGAAAGGTGAACCAATTTGTACACTTCACATCACCTTAAAGCAAAATCCATGAGGGTACCTTCTCCTCCTAAAGAATATACTAAAAGACTGAAAACAGAACACTGAACTGTCATACAGCAGGGGAGGTACGATAGCAAGTATTGCACTAAGCCTGCGAGCATATTTGTGACTAATCTGGCAAAAGCAGAGGGTGAGGGCATTATGACAATTCCCATTACTGCACAAAGTTAGAATGAAAGAAAAACTTCAGAGTTATAGCAGATCTGATGATACCAAATAATTTATTTTGTCATTTTATTATCCTGCATTGACAAGTACAAAGTAACAAAGAGAGAAAAAAATAATCCTAGCTATAAATACACAAGGAGCCTTAACTACACTCTACTACTCAGGAGAAAGATCTTGAGATTGTTGCAAGCAAAGTTCAGCTCCCAGCAGCAGAAAGTCAGGGAAAAAAAATCTCAGCATTTACGAGAAACACAGCTAAAAACAAAACAGGGAACAATTCGCTGTGATGCGTGCTATCTGTAGCTCTGGACACTCCACCTCAAAACGGAGTTAGAGCGGCGCGGAGAGGAACAACAACTGGAGAGCACGTCGATGAGTGGGACTGGCTCCCTCAACATCAACCAACCCCACACACAGGAAATGTGGTAAAACTGCCTGGAGCTTGCTGCTGTGGAGCACTGGGAGCAACAAATATAAATGAGTTCAAAAAGCCATCAAGTTCACCTATAATTAGTTTGAAGTTGCTGTTCTCACTGTAGCTGCCCAAACATAGTTTCCATCTCAGGCAGTGGCTGAACAAGTGTCTGTCACAAATTTACTCCGTTAATATTTCAGCAGCTGACAGCCTTCCTCCGTTTCCTACGCTGTTCAGTCAGCTGCTGCTGCTGGCCGCTGATAAAGGCGAGATGCTGGATGAGATGGACATTTGGTCCTCCGCAGCATGTTAGTTCTTACATATAATCACATTGAGCAGTCGTACGAGCGTGTCTTGGGTTGCTTTGGAGGTTGGTTCTTTTGGTAAATAAACCAGGCTATAATTCAAGCACGTAACACTGAAAACAGAAATTGCAACCTCTGAAGCAGAAACCAAACTGTTTTATGCCTAGTGCGTGATATAATGCATCAGTTAAAGACATAAAAAAGCCACATCCTTGAATATATATATATATTATTATTTTTTATTACGTAGTCCATTTTACTGATAAATCTCCTAGAAATCCCTCACCGACCAGGATGTCAGCCCAAGGAGATTCAGGCAGTTAGTCCCTTAACGAAGGAAGGCCCAGAAAGCCAGAACACAGCACTAAACAAACCATGGACAGTTGCTGGAAAAATTGCCAGGACCCATTTAAGGCTGGCAGTGATTTGGCCTCTTCCCAGCTGACTGAAGATCTCCTGAACCAATGGATTCCAAGGGAACATGTAGATGAATGCCTGACTCCTCTCCAAGAAAACGAAACTTGCCGAAGTCATCAGTCCTGCCTGACCCTGGAGCAGGACTGGATGCTCTCTTTTTTAATACGGAAATCCAGCTAAAGGAAACGCATCACCCCAAGCTGAGGCCCAGGACAAATACTGAATAGAATTCTGATAGAAAGTACCACAAATTCTGCTAGAAAGCACTGCCTAAACAATTTGGGGAACGTCTGCCTTCTCATCACTGTCAGCCTCCTCCTCTTCCGACAGATGAGCTTTAGAAGATAGTCAAGCTGAGAGCCATGCAGGATAAACAAGCAGGTCTCAGTCTGCAAATCTTGCCACAGAACTTCCATTTTCTAGAGCCCAAATTACTAAGGGTCTGGAAAACAAAGCAAGCGTCCCATATATGCCACCTCTGAGTATTGCTGCAGGCAGCAAGATGAAGATGGATGTGCCCAATAAGCTTATCATCTTTATCCGGAACAAGCAAGTATCACGTAAAAAAAAAAAAAACAACAAAAAAAAACCACGTAAGAAAAAACAGAAGCTTTGTGATCAGTTTCACAAAGACACAAACAATGCCTGAATAAAATTACTGCTCAGCTACACCAGTGAGAGCTGATCATGATCCAGTTTACATGAAAGATTTCTTTAGATCATGCAAAAACATAAAATAAAAGGTGCTCTACATTGTGTTTTTGTTTTACATAGTGGCTAGTGCCATTCTATTTAAATAACCTTCTGCTAATGGGACCACAAGTTGGGTTGTTTTTTTTTTGTTGTTTGCTTCCATTTGGTTTTGCTTTTTGTTTGCTTTCTTCAGGGAGCGAGCGTTGTTACCTCCGCCAGTAATGGCACTGGAGCTGGTCCTGCTGTGAAGGAGGAATCAGCAAAATAATGCCCTTGTCATCCCAAAGATCATTTGCGCCAACTACACAGGCAACAAGCAGCACTACAAACTAACAACTCAAAGAAACTGCCTCTCTTATTTGTAGTTGGGAACCTCAGATTTACTAGATGTTCTTGTACTTTGCATTGTCATAGGCTGAACATTTCAGGTTGAATTTCTGGCATCCCCAAGAGAACTGAAGGAGGATTTAATCATAGCATGTGTTTGTACTGAACTTATTCACATTTCGGTGCTTCTGCTGATAATTCATGGGACAAAATCTCTCTTCTCCAACCCATCAGTAAAGCCTGTCACAGATGCATGATCTGTCTTCCAGATGCAGAGCCTGGATGAGTAACTTTTCTTCTGAATTGTCCCATCCCTCGCTGAGCACCAAGAAAGGTCTAAGAGTTCCCAGTAGTATCAAGCGAACTCCCAAGTGTCCTGAATAATAAAAACAAACATTTATCCTCTAGCTCTCCTCCTAAGTTCAAGGTCAGGTGATACTACTTCAAGTACTATTTAGGAACATCCAGTTGATTCTGATCCACTCCAAAATACAGGTGATAAATTTAGGGCATCTTTTCTTCCCACATTAGGCTGTTTGGAGATGAAGGAAGAAATGGGCAACTGTATGGATGTCTCCAGACTTACACCCATGTGCTGCCATTTCAAGAAATTGGTCCTCGCCATGATGCAAACTGACCTTTCCACCCTTACACTGTTCTCATGTTCTTCTACTTTACATTTCTCTGAGGCACGCACACAAAGCAGGCTGCGTTCTTTGGCAACGCTGAGAACAAGAATTCAAAGCTTCCTCTCTGTAAAAATGCAGTACCAGCTAACACAAACCCTTCAGATCTCAGGCCTTTAATGTCAAGGCAATATCACCGAAGATTATTTTGGAAACATTATTTCATTAAGCAGTGCTGATGTCAATGGGATTAACTGCACATAAATTAACTGAAGTAGTGTGCCAGTCACTAAACTGTTAACACAAGAAGATACACTGAGAAGTTTCAATCTACATCTCAAGAGATGAGCAGAAACAAAGAATTTACTTCACAGAATTCACATTGTACAGTAATGAATGAGACATGGCAGTTACTCAAGTTGCCTTGTATTTGGCCTTGAAACTGTCTCCACAGTTACAGAGTTGAGATGTCACAACATAAAAACACTTCAGTAAGAGACTACTAAAACAGTTTACTGCTGAACGTCAACCCGAGGCTTATGCAGAACCAGCGCCTCAAAATACAAACGACTAACAAGACATTAGAAGAGCACACGTCAGAGTTCCTGTTCTCTAGCAATGCCGTAAGATGCTGGCAGAAACCAGAAACATATGGCTTATGTGAAATTTAGGGTGATACCTGGAGATGCTTCAGAATAAGAGACATAAATTTCAATGATTATTACTCAACACCACACCAGAGCCTAACACTATGGATAGTCACTGAATCAATCCCATGACGTCTGAAACACCACTCACACCTTCCAGCGAGCTGCTTTACACTAGGTGCTGAGGTATATAACAAAAAGGGAGCCGAATCTCTCATGTTTGCATTAGAATATGATTTTTCTGAGCAGCACCGGAAGAGTCAGTGGAAGCAACGCTGGACCCAGCAGCTGGGATAAATGCTGAAATCTGAGCATTGCCGATGCTGCTGATTCTCCACTTGGAAAAGTGGGTTGTCCAGATTCATGGAGCAAGATACCTGACTCTCAGCAGTGCTCACATGGGACAGCTGGAGAATTCTGCTCACATCAGCTATGTACTGAATAGTTTACCAAGCAGCTAAGACTTCAACACTGACAAAACTGGTTGTTTTTGCTGTGCATTGAACTGCTTCATGCAACTGACTACGTTAAATCCTTTGTCCCAGACTCATAAAACATGATACAGAAACATAGTGATATTATTATGCACTGGAGATAACGGAAGCATTCACACACTGATCATAGTCAAAGTGCATCCTGGAGATGTTTCAGTTCAGTAAATGTAAGTACTAACCTTAACTCCGACCCTCTGGGTGCATTAAGAATATGTAACAGTATCTGTAGAAACATAACCACACTTGCATGGGAATTTGCAATTTTTTTGTGCTAATTCTACTATAGCATTAGGGAGAGCCAGAAAGGGGGACCAATAAATAAATAAATAAAAATCCAGGAGCAACAACCACCACCACCACCTTTTGATATTTTTTCAAGCCCTGAAGAACTTAACTCTGGCCTCTTTCTGGGCAGCGGGCCTTATCTATGCAACTCCACACTCCCATAGGATTTCAAATTCTCATCTATTAATCATAATCTCCCCTATGCACCATAAGGTCTCTATTTCTTATTCAAACACCTACTTTTCCTTCAATCCAAGATAACCTAATATGAGAATATATCCCAAACTTCAAAAACAAAAGTACCTTCCATATTTTGTATGATCTGTTTTATGAGAGTCTCACCTCCTCTGGGGCAAGCACTGCTTATTTGTACACCACCCACACATGATCAGTAGATTGCCTTTAAGCTTGTTTCTGTTTGTGCTGCAGCAACAGTCAGGACTTGAAGGCAGTGGGCAGTTTCCTGAATTAAATGCAAGAGGGAAGGCCTCTGCTTTTGGGCTAAAGCCTTCAACAAACACATAGCAAAGCAGAATAAATGAACTCATTTCTGCCTCAGCTTCTAATCTGAAACACGGCAATGATAATATTCACCAGACTGACCTGTTATCTTTCAAGTGAAGCAGATTCTCAAATAACGACAGGCACACCTATACACCAGTGAATAAACTGTGCTGATTCACAACAGTGGATTGCCTGGGCCAAATACCATGCAGTATTAACAAGTCAACAGGAAGCACTCCAAAATTATTACACTGATGTGCTCTCATCTTCCTTCCCCTACATTCCAGCCAGCTGACAATCTTGCTGCTCCCTGTACATACTACAGGCACAGGTAACAAATCTTGCCTCCCCGTTCCCTTTTACGTTCTCCATTCTCATCCCTTAGAAGCCTTGGTTTTTCTTCCCCTCATAAGCTCACAAATGGGAACTGTAGCATTTGGAGAATGGTATTTGTAGCTGGGGTAGTCACACTCAGTGTGGGAGTACTGAAGGTAGTCGCTAATCCGAAAGGAAGGATTCAAGTCATCATACACTTAATAGAAGTTCTTTTCTTTTCAAAACCATGATTATTCAATATAAGTAAAAAGATTTACACACTAGATCATGTAAACGTAGCACAGAATCCTCACCAATCTAACACAGAATCACATAAGTACAAAATTAGAGTTTAATGGAAAAAAAGCTGGGTACAAGACTCCTGTAGAGTGAAAGTAGACTTCTGCTACATGAAAAACAGTGTCCAAGATATGGCTTTACTGTTACTCACACTGACTGTCACAGTTTTTTTAACTGATTGTTTCCTTGGAGTGGGAATGCTATAATGCAGTTGTATCCATTTTAATAGATAAATCCCAATGCTGATGGAGAATGAAAGTGTTTCACAGAACATGGCATGATTGCACCTTCTAAGCCAAAGGATCAGCAGTCTGAAGTAGTCAACCATCCCTCTCCCTCATGTGAGTTTTGCTCCCATGGAGCCAGGAGCCATCCCCGCAGGGTTTCACCCAGGGCAGAAGGCAGTAACGTCCTGCTGAGGGACATCTCTCTTTCAGATCCCTTCACATCAGCATCACTACAACCTTAACCTGCTCCCCTGGCATCCTCTGGTTCCACAGACACGAGAGCCCCACCACAATGCTGTCCTAGGAGACGGGAGACAGCAGCCACAGGGCAAGAGGGCAGACAGCCAGATGAGGCTGAACAGCACTGCATGTACTGAACTGAACTAATGCTGCATGTATCAAAGCAGCACCAAGAGCCTCCAACTCCAACTCTGTGTTGCCAAGACTGACACTTGCAATGTTCATGATCACAGAACTACTGTGCTATCAGTGCGGCGGCCATTCTTACTGCAACTTCTTTGAACTAATTCTTTTCTATAAAATTTAACGCCCAGATTTTTAATGGTCCTATTGCTGCGCTAGAAAAGATGTTTAAACACATTTGTCTCCACACACACAAGAATTCTTATGTGCTCCTTTCATTACCTCATCCTCACATAGTGCTCTTCCTGCTGTTTTAAGGGTTTTTGTTTGTTAAATCCCACAGGGGAAAAAAAAAACCCTCAGAACCTCAGCTTCTCTGTATTTAGACTCTGGTCATTACACAATGTGGGGGGGAGTGTGGAAGCCATATGAGGACCAGAAACATATGTGAAAGCTTATTGCATGACGTCAAGCCCCTTCTAACACAACCTCTGATCCCCAAGAAGACCATATGAGTCTGGACTACCAAAGATTACAGCATCAAAAGCAACACAGGAAAAAAAAAAAAAAAAAAAAAAGAAAAAAAAAAATCAAACACCACAAGGGAAGTTTCATAGCTTAAAACAAGTTTCACATGCAAAGCAGCAAAAATGTAGGGAAAAATGCATGGATAGTATTTCATCACCTTTCCTATATTATGCAAGAATTCCTGATGAAGTCACAGAAGTCTGACAGACCTGAGAGAAAATAAAGATTTGCCTCATATGTAATACTTCCCACTCACACGAAGCAGGAATTTAACAGATACCCGTCAACTTCCTTAGTAAAAGTTTTCAAAAGCTTTTGAGCAAGTCAGCTTACAGGAACAATGCTGTAATCATCCATTATATCAAAAATTTACTCAGCATATAGAAAACCAATAGTCTGGGACAAAACCAAGAGGCAGAGGAGGCAGATTAAGTTAGAAAAGAGAAAACAGAAAGGAGTCCAAAATTCTGAGGAATCAGACATGCTTATCTTACACCAGGAAGGAGCAAATCTAAGATCAGTCTTCCCACTCATGCAGTTCTGTAGCAACGACAACAGCAATTCAAAACAACAACTTGCGGTGCTTGCATTAATTAGCGCAGGCACAGATCTGCGCTGAACTAAACAACCCCACAGCTGAGGGGATACTGCTCATCCAGTCAGGGACCAGCCCAGAGCGTGCATTTAGATGAAAGAGACCAACAGCATTACATTTTGACTGGCTGCAAAATTTGCAGCTCATCATCACAGGAACAGACACGTGATTCAGTTAAGCACAGCACAACCTATTAGAGCTCTGCACCAACAGCCAGACAGCCAAGTATCATTCCTGCAAGAAGTAAGCTGGGAAAAAACACTGCAAGTACGCTGCAAGCTTGAAGTCTAGAAGAAATTGACATCCAGTGTTAAGAATTCACAATAATTATGAGAGGGGGGAGATTTCCACGTGTACTTAAAGCTCGAAGTTCAAAGGAAAAGCAAAGCTGGTGAAACATATCAAAGCAAGCAGGCAATGGAAACAGACTGATTCTGAAATAAGTCTCATGGTGATAAATCCGGCCATTTCAGCAGGATTTTCTGATAATGCAGAATAAGAGGTATGATGGGATTCACCTTTGGGAGAGGGAAAAGAATTGCAGCTGGCTAAGGAGAGCTATCTCATGCCCAGAAACAGCAAAAACTGTTCTAGTCTTTCCCAGTGTATTCCTGACCAGAACAGAATCTGAAAGGGTAGCAAAGGAAGCTTAGGTTGCCACATCCTTTCCATTCAGAGTCACTGACAAGAGCATCCTTAACACAGCAAATTCATACTGCACACACAACAAGATTTACACGATAAAGAGTTTATCAGAGACAATTACTGTAAGCTAAGCCCTGATCCAAACTACCAAAAGTTTCATCATTAGCACAGACCATCATAGTCCTTCTACAAAGTTATGAAAAAGGTTTCTTAGAGGTGCAGGGTTTTTTGTTCTTTTTTTGGTGTTTTTTTGTTGTTGGTGGTGGTTTTTTTTGAGTGCCTTTTGTTGTTGTCTGGTTTTAATTATTATTTTTAAAATCCATTACACATTAGGTTATGCAAATTTAAGACCGATCACCTCAACTGGAGCAGTTTTTGTCATACTGGCAAAAAAGAAGAGACAGAGACAAATCCTTGGACGTGTCAAGGACTAATTTCTGGCTTTCATGTAAAATTTTGTTGTGTTAGCACATTAAGCAAAAGCTCTGAATAAATACATTCCACGTTCTTACAAAGCTTTACAGGAGCTCAGTATTAGTCACTTTTTTAAAGGAACAGCAAAGACACAGGCACACAAAGTAACTGGCATGAGATCCAAGGGCCAGCAGCAACCATCAGAAACAGAAGCCAGATTCTTCAAACCCTGTTAGGGGCTGCAGCCCTTTAAAACTACATTCGGAGGCGGGAGGAAATGAAGTCACCCGTGGCACTCCTGATCCAAAAGCAGACTTCCCATCGACTTCAGCAGGGCCTGAATTTCCTCCCAGATCAGGACACGTTTGCTCTTACGAGATAAGAGATACTTACAGAAGAGTTGCTCTGTAAAGCTATGCACCAAATCCTTTTGTACATCCCTATTACCCATATTCCTTATCTCGAATACCCCGATACAGCAGCGTTACAAGGGGCACTGTCACAGGCTCTGCACAGAAGGTACTACGTCCTTGAAGGACAAAATACATCACCGTTCCACTACAGAGGGATTTATCTCAGTTTCTTCTTCTGCCGGTTGTGTGGTTCCAATTGGTGATGGGATTTTCATCCTTGCACTGCAACAATAACAACATTCTAATTATGTCAATACACCAATAGTAACTATTTAGCTAACTGTGTGACCTGCCAGCAGCTTGCTCTCCATGGGCTGTGAATCCTTAAAGAAAACTACGTTGCCATCAGCAAACACTGTTAACTGTCACAGCACACACAAGGTTTTAGGTATGGATTTCACTTATTTCTCTCTATTTTAAACAGAGGTGTCAGCAAAGTACAGCCCATACAACCCATCAGTGCTGACAAAACACATCCCCAACCTCGAAGAAGCTATCAGTACCTAAATATCTGTCACATTTAAGATTTGTACGGGTGAAGGAGAAAACAGCTTTTTTTGTCAACTTTTCTTTTTTCTCACGGCTACAAAGGAAATACACGCTCTAAATTCATATTGAGTGGAATTTCATGAGTTTCATAGAGAAGAATTCTGCCGTGCAGACCTAGATATAAGCTAGTTATGCTAGACGCACAGAAGCTACTTCCCAATTGTAGACGTTTGGAGGTCCTGATCGCGCTACTACTGCTTTTAGACATTCAGACTTATGCACAACTTAACATAAAACACAGATGAACTTTTACAGGACTGGAGCTCTAATTAAACTCTTCAAAAACATGAAAAAGGCTCATATTGCTTGGCACTTAATGATAAGTCTTTTTTGGTTATGAATTCCCACAAACTTCAGAACTTATAAATTGACCTAATAAATTGGGATCAAGAGTTAAAGTTAATTTTGAAGTAAACAAGTGCTTAAGACAACTGCAGTATCCAAGATTTGGCACACAAGACTACAGCAAATACTAAACTTGCTACAGGCCTAACAATTGAAATCATATTAATGTCCACATTAACTGCAGCAAGTCCTGCTCAACATAAGTCAACGTGAAAACAAGTAATTCTTATGGATACAAAACAACAACAAAAAAAGATCCAAACAAACCACCTTTCTGAAAGTTCCTATTCCTCTATCTCCTTTCCAGAAACGCTTCGCTTTCTTCAATGCAAGCTCCACGTGAATCCAAGCTCAATGGCCAGAGCTGAAGCACTGTGAAACAAGAGCACTGGCCACAGCGTGCTTCTGGCCTCACTTGCCAACAGAGGAATCAGGGATTCCGTGCATCCGTGGTGACAACAGTGATGTCACTAACTGCCATGGCAGGGAAGCAGCACACCTCCCTGTGCCCTCATGGTTTCAGCTGAAGCAGCCCCACAGTGAAGTCAGTTCTCAGCAGGCAAAGAGCTGCTCACACGCCCTCTCCCCGTGGCAGAATCCACTGTAAGCACCAAGCAGCACTTTAGGAGGAACAAGGCACCAGTAGCACAGAGGGGAGCCTCCTCCTGCCACATTTCCATCCACAACATTACCTTGAAATTTCCAGAAGATCAAACACTGTACTTGCAATCACAGATGAGACAAGAGATTCATGCAATTACTTATGTACTCTTTGTATAAAAACACACGTGCAGCTGGAGAACTGACTTCATCACTTGCTTTTCCCTAAAGATACCACTTGACTAGAAGCCGACTCATGGATAAACGCATGTGCTGCTGCACAGCAGTAGCAGCCAGCTGTACTGATAGGGATTGCTCACGGCAGCGACGATCCAGTTTCTAGGATTTATAGCATATTTCACCTGTCACCCTAAGCCTCAAGCTCCCACATGCGCAAACTACAAGTCCCAAGATGCAGCAGTGCATCACTACCCAGACAAGCCTGCAGATAACATTGGAGCACGGCACACTGGGGCCTGTAGTTTGCACAAGCAGTGCTCAGCAGAGAGCCCAGCTGTAGGCCATATTGCACGCTCCGCGGGCCAGAACACACACACGGCACAAGGATGGGAAGCCAGCAGGTAAGAAGGGCCAGCAGCTACCACTCACAGGCTGGAGCTGTTAAGGAGTCAAAGACTTCAGTATAAACACGTCAGCTATCCGACAATTGAGAAATCAGCAGTTTAGCTACTTTCAAGGATGCAGAACAGAATATGGCTTTTTAATCTCACTGCACGTAGAGATGTTACATTTTTTTTTCCAGGACTGCTATGCTTTTAGTGCTAAAGCCTGTTTTCAAAGAGCACTCTTCTGAATATCAATAGGAAAAGTACGTTTGGTGAGGGGCACATTCTTCCTGTCCAGAATTTACTCAGCTGGAAAGAGATGCCTTCTTCCTCCATTTCTGAGCCGTGCTGAAGCAGAAGCTCACGTCTCTTCCAAGAAGCAGCTGAGCTTAGCTGAACGCTAAATAGCTGCATCTCAGCGTAGGCCTCAGAGAAGAATACGTTGTACTTCAGCAAAGGGAAGGGCAGCTCCCCCTACCAGTCTGCTCTAAGAAGGTTTTAGTGAGGAAGGAAACAACCAGTGCTCAAAATGAACAAGTCTTCCTTGTTGTTTTCTTCCTCCTTCTCCTCCCGAGCTCAGGATTTTTCTTATTGTTAAGAAACAGGAACATGCCCCTGCAATTCCATCTCTAAGGATCAGTACATTTCACCAGCCTTGTGGAAGAGCGGTCTGGCGGCGCTGTCAGCTAGCGAGGAGGAGCACAGCACCCAGGGAAACAGGCAGAGGGCCCCGTGCTGCAGCGAGGGGAAGGCAGCATCCCCGTCACCTGACGGACGTCCTAGCGCATCGCCCCCGTAGGCAAAAGGCCTCAGAAGCATCTGAGGGTTTTGTCAATACAGTGATACTGTCCATAGGCCAAAGACAGCTGTTGCCATAGTTACTATCAGTCAGCTTAACAGAAAATAATTATTGCGATTACTCAGAAGTTTCGCTAAAACAATTTAAATCTTGACTCGGATACCACTGGAGCACTCCCATTAACCATCTGCAGCCTCTGGGACACACACAGTTACCTGTGGTGGGACGGCAGGCTTGGAGGGGAACACGGGAAGGAAGGGACGTTCCCTAGCACTGACAGCGAACATCAAGCAGGCACAGACGCAGCCAGCAGCCGACCACAGCCCTCCTCTGGGTGCGAGTCCCCCTCCTGCAGGCCCAAGGCCAGCCGGGCTCAGGCCACCTCAGAGACCCCGACCTGCTCTCCAGTGCGCTCCCCTCCATGCTCCCATTCAAGAAAACGCACTGGCTGTGTTTTCAAAACATATTTCTAATTACACACGCAACGGTACAGCCCATCATTTTAAGAGGCAACCAGCACAAGTGAACTTGCTAACACCGCCTTTTGTCCTAGGAGCACGGTGCTGTCAGGGAAGGGCAGCAGCCGGAAGACGCGCATTTTAAGGCATCAGGCATTAAAATAGAAGCGGCGTGAACACGGCCTACGAGACAGCTCACGCTAAGCAGAGCCTCGCTCCTTATGCACCACGCAGAAATGCATTCCACCGCTAACAGCAAGCGGCAGGCTGGGGTGATGTGGTGACGTTTGCTTTCTGGTGGGGTTTTTGTTTTGGGGTTTTCTTTTTTTTTTTTTTTTTCGCAGGATGCTCTGAGCACACAATCTGTAATCAAAGAGCGAGCGTTTGCAGCGACAATGAACAAGAAACCTCAGGTAAGAAGGAGCGTTCAATAGGTCAAACCACCACAGCACAGAGCTTTTAAGGCACAGGGTACTTGATAATTCCTATGGAGATATTAAAGTGATGTAAACAGCACAATACAAAATAAATTCTGCAGAGAAACCTAGACCGAGGAGCGCATTTTTTTCCCCTCAAAAGCCTAGGACGATCAAAGTGTTAAAACAAAAGGGTCGGTGGCAAAGTTGTGGCTTTGTTAGGGAGCAGGCACAGCACTCAGCCCAGTCCAAAGGAATGGATCTTTCTGAGCTTTCTACAGATTTAAAGATTTGGAAAACAGGTGAGTGCAACTATAAAGCCTGATTGTTACACAAGCACGCCTTTCCTCAGTGCTAAATACATTTCTAAAAATAACTGACTTCTTTGTACGTTTTGCAGCCATCTATACCTACACTTGGCACCCCGCTTTTGCGAAGTTTTAACATAAAAGTAGAGTCAAGCAACTTAAGAACATACTTTACCAATTTTAAGAGCAAGGAGGTGCAAGAGCCATGCATTATTTACAGCTCAGAAACACACAGGTTCTGTGGGGTTTTTATTTTTTTTCCCCTTTTGTAATGAGACTGTGTTTGTAACAAGGAAAAAAAAAAAAAACACAAAGTTTCCCCCCAGCTGTAAATAAACTTCTTTTTTTGCCTGCATAACGCATCTCTCTATCACCGGCACAAGCCAGACATCGGTGTTGTGCTGTGCTGAACATGAAATATTAATGTAGGATACCCATAAAAACTATCCTTCAGCTCACCCTCTTCTTGCAGGTACATCCCTTACCCCTCTCCCCAGCGGCACCCTGCACTCCCTGAGCACTGCCCCACCTTCCCAGTACACGGCTTGCTCCCAAGTAACCTTTTATAGTTAAAATACATCAGAAGCAGGATGCGAGTTGCTTTCTGGCACAGAATAATTGAACAAGGGCAATTCATGAACATGCAGGAACCAGGCCTTTGTGGAGCCTTACACTTCCAGCACACAGCCACGCATGTGACCACACAGTTGTGAGCATAAAGGGTGAAGGGAACAGTAAAGAAATACTGTTACAAGCTTGATAATAGGTTTTTAGCACTGCCCTTCTGCATGAGGAGCCTTTCCTAAAGGCAAGGCAGTGGAACAGCTCGCATTGCCCACAATGCCCCCTTCTAAAAGCAAAGCCCTACCAGGCCATGAAGGCCTTTCTGGATGATTTTAAACAAAACCAAGAAGCAACAAAACCGAAACAACAGAAAAAAGGTTAAGGCACCAACATATGTTTCTCACGTGACGTTCATCTTGAGTTTCTGAACCGCACGCCAAGCGCCCCTAACACAAGAAACAAGATAGTCCTTCAAGGTCTGTACAGACGGCGTGGAGCTGAAAGAGAAATCTCTCTTATAAACAAATCCCGATAGGATCGGTCCACTTCACTGCATAAGCTTCACCCTGCCTCTACAAAGTGCTAAGGAACTGAGAAGCTACACCACGTTCATATGCAGTTATGACCATTATAAACAAACTGCACCAACAGCCTGGGCCATAGCCACGCTCTCTACTGCAGTGTTCCAGCTGCACTCCCAATTTCTGAAGCGCTACTAAAATACTACTTCTTTTCCCAGGAGAAAAAAAAAACAAACCCTAAAAAGTTCTTATCAGCTGCACAGATCCAGTCGGAGGATTTTTTTTATTAGAATTTCTACAGCAAAGTTGAACAGGCTCACAAGCAAAAGCTCATCTCTAAAAACAGCCAAGTTCAGTAAGAACTCTTTAGGCCCTATGAGTCGAAGCACAGCTGAAGCCGAGCGGCCTCGGGTGAAGAGAGCTTCACAAAATCTAAACCAAAGGCAGAGATCTTACTGTTGGAGCTGGAAAAACACATCCGCATTTTTCTTTGAACTGCAGAAAATTCACAGCTCCCTTCTTTTTCTCTATTTAAGTTCTCTGAAGGGAAGTTTTCTATTTTCATTCCCTAGAGGAAGAAAACAACCCTCCCCCTCTGATGCCTCCTCCCACCTCACAACAAATCCAGACCACGATGCACAAAAAGAACAGAGATTAAAAGCTTTCAGATAGAAATCTTCAGATGAATAATAGTAACATAATCCCAAAGAAAAAAACATATATATATATTCCTTGATGTGGCACTCTGAATTACAGCCCACGGGCACCGCCAAGGCCCCTCCCCAGCCCGACCCCAGTTCCAAGCTGCCTGGCTCAGCAGGGCCGGACACTGGGGGCAGGATGGGCAGCAGGTGCTGAGTGAGCACCTTCTTGCTGCTGGGCAAGTGGCTCTCCAGGCCTCCGAGGGATGTCCCATACACAGCACAGAATCCAGACACTGCTTAATGCTCACTCTATATCAGCCCAAACTTCTGGATGATAAGAACTACCAGACAACAATCAAATGTTTCTACAACAGTTAGGCTGAAAGCTTTAAAAACACGTAGAAGCACCATCTATTTTCCCCCCCCCAACACAGATTTAAAGGTTTGTTTACTGAGCAACAGAATTCCTTATTAAAAACAGCAATTAAAAAAAGCAAACCTTCAAAGAAATAGTTCCACTGAATTGTCATGCAGCATGCCAGATGCAAACAGAATCTCCAAACCCTGTGATGTTTCTACTAACGCATGGTAACTAACTTCTCCAGCTAACATGAGTGGTTCTAAGAACTTTTTGATTGTTTAAGAGCCGGGTCTTACTAGGAACTTAGTGTCAATGTTTGGATACAAACTATAGAGTTATATGCACAGGCATCAACAAACTTAGAAGTTTCAGCGTTACACGTTAACTGGGTAAAGGCATCAGAGTCCTAGTTTTCCAAGGCTTTAAGAAGAACACTACTACCTGCATCAATTAAGCTCCAAACAATCCTCTCCCTATCTAAGCCTGGCACTTCCCTGCTCCGTAGCACACCAGGCAGGCACAGAGGAACCCAATGACAGAAGCGAGACTACTCAGGCATCCTCCTTGTTACAAGCAAGCACAGCCACAAGGCAGAAACAAAAAGTAAACAGTCAGCTCCAGACCTTATTTCTGACACCTGAGGACACACAGCTAAGGATGACAAGCCCCAGTTACCTCCTGCGGTGCACACGGGTGTCCACCCCCTGCCCTGACAGCAGGCAGCAGCAACTCCAGCAAAGCTAACACCACGGGCCCAGGTGAGTGCCTGCCCCTATCCAGCATCTCGTGCAGCCCTCCAGCACGCAGGTGCTGCACCAGAGGCCTGTCCATGCAGCCCCCCCATAGCAGAGAAAAGTTGATGGTAGAGCTGGCACTCAGGCCCAAACAGCACGCAGAGGGAAGGAGGGGAGCGGGAAGGGACGCGTGCCTCCCCATAGGTCTGTGGGCAGTCACCGTTACACGCAATTAAAAAGTGGGAACAGGTGTAGCAGATACCATACTTTGATAGCCGAACAAAGAATATTACAGCACGTGACCGAAATGCGATGACATTTGTTCACCAATCGAAAACAAAAGCCACTCTCCAATGGCACTCTTTCCTCCACCCCCAAGAATTAGGAACTTGGAAACCTCTCCATATTGAAGCTCATCTTCTCCCGGCCTCATTTTTTGACACTTGAGAAGAAGTTGAAGAGAGAACCTCACGCACCCGGCCGCCCCAAACCCACCCCGAGCCCAGGTGCGCCGTCCCGCCCCGGCATCACGGAACTGCGACCGCGAAGCAGCTCGCCCGACGGCAGAGCTCCGAATAATAGAGAGAAAGGGAAGAAAAACAACAGCGGGGAAAAAGGAAAACACCACCGCGGAGACGAGCGAAGAAAGGAGCATGCACACGAGCACCACACCAAATGGCAGAGTCCCACACAGGGCCGCTCCACCTACGCACGGAGGAGGGCAGGGACGGCGGCGATGAGGACGGGGCACGGCGCGGGCCGGGAGCGGAGCGTCGCTGCGGGCGGCCCGGGGCGGGGGCAGCGGCCGGCGGAGTACAACTTGCAGAAGAAGCGGAATTTTCCCGGCCGCTGCTCGGGCCACAAAGACGAATGAAAAGAAGGTGGAGGAAGGAAGGAAGGAATAAAATTTAAAAAAAAAAAAAAAAATTAAAAAAAAAAAAAAAAAAAAGCCTGCGGCAGCGGGTTTACTACGAATGATCAATCACCGAGAGCGAGCGGCATCATCCCCCAGCCCGGCACCAAACTTCCCCGGCAGCATCGCGGCGCTGGGCCCGGCCGGAGGGAGCGGGCCCGCAGCCCCCCGTCCCCGCGGGGGCCCGGCGCGGTGTCATCCCGGCCCGCTCCTCCCCCCGCCCGGCCGCCACCTCCCTCGGCCCCGCGTCCCCCTCCTCCTCCTCGCCCCGCCCGCAAACTTCTAGCGGGGCCCCGGGGGCCGCGGCGCCCCGGGACGCTGCACCCCCCCACCCCCCAACCACACAGACAGACACACAGACACACACACACAGACACACACACACCTCCCCGGGGAGGGGCCGGGGGCGGCGGCGAAGTTGCGGCGCAAGTTGGGCGCGGGGCGGGGGGCGGCGGGGTCGGGGGGGGGCAGGGAGGAGGAGGAGGAGGAGAGGAGGAGGAGAGGAGGAAGGCGGGATACTACACCCTGCTGGCGGCGGTGCGGCGGCGGCGGGCCCCCTGGCAGGACCTGGCTGCGAGGGGGAGGACTCTTCTTCATAGGGGGAGGGTGCTGGGGCCGCCGCTCCTCCGGGCCTCCCTGTGCCCCTCTTCCGGGCGCCTCTCTCTCTCTCCTCCTCTCACTTTCTTTAAGCTAAGCGGGGAGTGGAAGATGGTAGGTTGCTCCCTTCTCCTCCTCCTCCTCTTCGCTCGCTCTCGCCTCCGTGGGGTCCTGTTCCTTCCCCCTGTCCGCGGGGGGCTCCTCCTGCGGCGGGGAGGAGGGGGCGGGCGGGGCGGGAGGCACGGAGCCGGCGAGGCGCAGGAGGAGAGAAACTGTGACACAAAAACAAGCCGCGAAGCTGAACTCTTCTTCAATCCCATTCACCCGGCCCGGCCGCAGCACCGCGCCGACGGATCCCTCCGCCGACGGCCTCCCTGCCTGCCTGACGCGCGCTCCCGACGCGCCGCCGAGCGCGCCCCCGCCCGCCCCCACCCCGCGGTGGGGGGGGTCCGGCCCGCCGCCCTCGGAGGCCCCCCGTCGCTCCTGGAGCGTCCCCGCCGCCCCCTCGCCTCCGTGCCGGCGGGGGCGGCCGCGCCGCCTCCTCCCGAGGGGGACTACTTGACGCGTCGGTGCGGCGAATTTATTTCCCTTTGCCTAAGGAACGGGCTGTGCTGCGGCACCCATTGCCTAGGGAAAAAGCCCGGATGTGAAGTGAGTGAAACTAAAGTAGAGTGAAGTAGGGCACCAAACTCTGCCGGAGCCGCGCCGCCCGCGCGCCGCCTCCCTCAGCCGCCCCCCGAGCGGCGGCGGCCGCCGCCGCTCGGGGGGCGGCTGAGGGAGGCGGCGCGGCGCGGGGCCGTTAGCCGTCTCCCCCTCCCCCCTCCCGGCCGGCCGGCGCGCGGGGCTCGGCGCGGGAGCGCGCGCGGCGGGGCCGCGCGCAGGAAGCTGGGTCGCGGGCGGGAGGAGCCGCGCGCGCGGGGCCCCGCCGCGAGGGGCTCCTCACAGGAAGTTGATGCAACAGGGCCGCGTCCGAGCCGCCGCCGTCACGCCGAAATAGCGAAATAAAATCAAACGGCGAAACCCATCGCTCCGAGCCGCGCTCGGTTTTAATTACCGCTTTCCCGTCAAAGTTCTGGGGGGGAGGAGGGGGGGTTTGCCGGGGAACTTTACAGCTTTCTTAAAGCGGCAGCTCCTGGGTTCCCATAATTACGTAAGGAACTCAAGACTGCTTTTTTTTTTTTTTTCTCCCCCCGAATGAAATTAAGTTTCCAATTTGTAGACAGGAGCCTGAAAACACGAACCTTAAAGGTATAGAACCGAAGCAGAGTCACCCAAACGGGCATCTGCTCACCTCACAGCGCTCGCCTTTCTCTGGGATAGTTGCACAGGACAGACATGGATCAGATAGAGCACGTCCAGAGGAGGGCCACAAAAATGATCCAAGGGGTGGAACACCTCTCCTTGAGAGCTGAGGCTGTCCAGCCTGCAGAAGAGAAGGCTGCCAGAGACTTGAGAGTGGCCTTCCAGTATCTAAACAGGGCTGTAAGAAAGGATGGGCCTTTAGCAGGATTTGTTGTGAGAGGACAACAAGAAATGGTCCCAAACTAAAGGACAGTAGATTTAGATTGGATATAAGGATTAAGTTTTTTACGAGAAGGGTGGTGAGGCACTAAAACAGGCTATTCAGAGAGGTGGTACATGCCCCATCTCTGGAGATGTTCAAGGTCAGGCTGGACTGTGAGCACTCTGATCTAACTGTAGGTATCATCCCTGTTTGTTTCAGAGAAGTTGGACTAGATGGCTTTTAAAGGTCCCTTCCTACTCTGATGATTGTATGATTCTTTGAAAGATCTCAACATCTCAGATTTCCCCCACATCACTTCTCACTGTGGGCCAAACGTTGCAGCCTAGTCACTAACCTGGGGTTTGGTTTTCCCTTCTGTGATAGTTGGAGGCAATTGGCTAGAGTCAGCTGCCCACAGCACAATCTGGAGCTGCTTTTGTCCTTCAGAGTGTTCGACAGATGCACCACAAATGTAAATACTGAGCCCATTTATTTCACTGTTTTTCTATCTTTCTGATTAAGGAACAAGTTAAAAGAAGTTAGAACCAGTGATTAAGTGTTACAGATTCAGCATGTTTATTCTGCTGAGGAGTCAATATGTGCGGTTTGACTAAAGTTTGTTTTAGAGATGAACTTTGGACAAAGTTCAAAGAAAAAAATCATTCACTATTACAGCAGATGTACAAAGAAATTGTATGCCATTCCTCCCAGAATTCAGGCCGTGGTAAGTGCTGCGCCACACTGTCTTTGTTAGGTGCACACTGCCTACAGAGATCTGTGGGTCATAGATGGGTGGCTCAGCCTGTCTCACACCAACCTCAGCAATTTAATCCATAGGTTCTGATCAGACATGCTGGAAGTGCTTTAATAACAGCGCACATACTCCACTCTTTTGTTCAGGCTCACGATGACAAAGAGGAGCAGTCCCAGCCTCTGCGCTACTTCTGGCTTCATTTCCACATCAGCAAAAAGGGCTTCTCCAGGTACGTGTGTAACATATTGCTTCTGGTAGCATTAGACGTGATCTCATATATGAAATTGGAAGCAACAGCACTATTAAACACACAGCTAAATGCTTGAATAAACTGACTGCCATTGTTTGTTGGCTTCATGCAGATATGCAGCATGCTTCCACTGCAAGAAAAGCAAAGCCTAGCTAGAAGTCTACAAAAAAAAAAAAAAAAAAAAAATCCCTCCTTTGCTTTCAGGGTGTCTGCCCACAAAGTTGCCCTCCACATCCCTGCCTCCTAATGTGGCATTCTCTCTGCTCATCAGAATTCAGCCTTCAGCTTGCACAAATTTTCCACTGCCTGCTTGATCACATCACCCCATCCCCTTCTCCAAGTTTGTTTCCAAAAGCACAAGTCCAAGCCAACTCCAAAGCCTTTCCAAAGTTAGTGGAAAACTTGTGATAATCAACAGGCTTTCATGAGAATTCGCAGGCATCTGCTTAGCGATGCTGTTTCTCACTGAGTGAAATGCAGGAGCGTTTCAAGAGCTGTTGCAATTTTTCTAATAATGTTCAGAAGAATAACATGTTGCTAATGTTGGTTTTGTTATATCCAGCCCATTTCATAGTGTCATTTGCTGAGAACACTTAAAGAATGTCTTCTTGGATTTTGCTCTATCACGCAGGAGCATTTTCATGGCAAGCAGCAAGCGTGAAAGCTCCTAACCTCCACGTCAAAGATGGAGCCAACAGAGCTGGGTAGCCACACGGTGCTTTCCCTTTCCACTGTTTCCAGCATCAAACTACCTCAAAAATAAATTAAAAGTTAGTTTCTTGCCTATTACTCTTCTTCCATGTGCTGTCAGCAGGAATGCTAGATGACTGCATATAGGAGGGGGGACAGCCTGTACAGCTGTGCTTGAAAGAGAAAGTTACAGACCACTTCAGGCAAGACATGCCCTTGTCTGACCAAACAGCTGGGCATTGAGCACAGGTCTCTCTCTCCAGCAGAGAGCTCCCTCCAAACACATACCTTCCTTCTCCCAGGCTTAGGGAAGAGTAGGCATAGCTCGCTTCTAGATGATACAGAAAATCAAGCAAATGGTTTAGACTACCGGCTGGAGCTAGAGCCTGAGAACACAACACACACAAGGGGCTCGCCATTAAGGATAACAACCTAACTACAAACCACACTGCTTAGCAGAATGGCTCTGACTTCAGCCATATCTTATTGCCTTACATAGGGCCCATTGAGTACAGCAACTGATGAAGTAGACCCCTACTTGCTCTAGCCCATCCAAAAGACCTGCTTACTCAGCAGTTGCCAGCTGGTCTCAGCTGGGGGTGGTGCAGCTGCAAGTTTGCTCTTCTGATGCACTACTGGCTCAACTCAGGCTGGAGGAGTCCTTGATACAATGGGCCACAAGTGGGTGAGGAGTGCATTGCTTGGGATCTGTATTCTGGGAACAGTAATTCAACCTTTGCCCCTTTCCCACTGCAAAGCTCCGTTCCCCACATCGTCCCAGCAGCATAATACCAAGTTGTCTGTGTCTCTAGTGGGTTTGTACTGGAGAGAGATGCGATTTTGCAGCTAGCCATGAAAGAACAATTTTATCTTACTATCTCTTCCCCCATCATGGAACGTTTCACTTACAGGAGATACCTTTTATTAAGTACGGAAGTCATAGAATCATAAATACATTGGGTTGGGAGGCACCTCTACTGATCATCTAGTCCACCTGTGCCACAGAGCCCAGAGAAGAAAGCGTAAGGCTGTTTGGCCAAACAGAGCTGGTCTGCATCTGGCCTATTGCACAGGGAGCAGGGGGACCTGTGAGGACCACCATGGTCTCTGATCTCTCAACAGCTCCCAGACATGCTCATCTCTGGCTCCTGCACAAGCCTGCACAGATTTCGGCTGTGTTAAGGTTTTAGTATGTCAAGTCAGGAAGGCTGGCTGCTTCTTATCTAATCTGACTTTCAGCACAATGCAGGCTATTTAACCAGTAAATCCATCTCAGATCTTCAATTTAGGTAGGCCAGCACATACTCACCCTTCACAAGCTGTTGCTCTCTGCTTCTGGAGATGCATCTGCCCTCAGAGAGCTGAGTGGCTCTGACCACTTCCAGATGGGAGGAAAATTTGAGCAGTGATATCGTCTCCAGCAATCGAGAGGAATGGGTTTCCCTACCTTTTTTTTGTATCTTTTCTCTTTAAGTAGATGTGAGCAGTCATAAAGGGGACATTGCTTACGGCTCTCGGGTGGCTGGCCAGGCTGACTAAGCACGCTTACCAATCCCGCACACTGTTTAGAATCACAATGAGCTGGAAACTGCGTGCCAAGACGTGAGCGATCCAGGGAGCAGTTACTCATTTTTAAGCCAGCAGTATGAACTATCCCATGAGCAATTGCAGCTCCATTATCAGGTAAAAGAAGCTCTTTTTGGCTCTTTGCCCTTTTTGTTAGGCAACATAATGCCCCCTCATTCAGGCTGATTTGTTGTAATATTGTCACCCCATAAAATTTTTCAGCTGTAGCTTGCTGGCCCACTGGTGGTTTCATCCATTTCCAAATCTAAATGCCCTTTTCCAGATACCTTCAGCAGAACCCTCTCACTTTTATTTCCTTAAAGCTCAGAGAGGAGAACATCAGTAGAGTCAGAAAACTGTGGATGGAAATGAAACTACTAAGTATTCAAGGACCCAAAGAAAGGAAATAGCAATCTGTAACAGATTTTCCGTGTGCCACTAGCCTGATATGTGAATGAAAGTCCACTCACAGCAGTAAACCAAGGATGCAAGCCACAAGCAATGACAGCAGCCACCAAGTTTTAACACAGGCATATAGGCATCTCAACTGGTAGGTTGCACAGAAATCAGACATTACAGGCAAACAGCATCTGTAGATGTGTCCATTCCCATAAACAGTACAACCAGTAGAAAGAACATCTTTTTAGCTCTTTTAAGTGTTAATGATCATTTTGGCACCTAGCAGGGGAGACCTGATACAACAGAGCCTATCCTGAGAAACATCTGATATAAAAGGTGAACACAGGGGAAGGGAAGGGGGAACCAAGCTGCACCAGGTAAAGTAGGTGGTGATGATAATTTCAGGCTGCTAGCTACTTCAAATGTAGATACTGATTGCAGTTTTCAAAAATCTTTGCATAAAATTGGCCCCTGAATCCATACATATCACTAGATATGTAAGGATCCTGGGTTTTGAGGGGATGGAGAACCTAAAAATCAATTCTGTTTCCTTCAAGTGTTTAACTACACATATTTTGAGCTGAGATTACCAGCTGAGCACTAAATTCGCAGTGTTAATTTCAATCTCAGTATTGTCTTTTGTTGAATGATGTAGTACGAATAACATCAGCATTTCAAGCAGTGCAGAAGTAGTCAACTTTGGGAAGTATTTAAAAAAAAAAAAAAAACACAACACTGAAACCCCTGTATTTATCTCATGTTGGCCTGGCTGATCATTGTGCTGACAAGTAGGCCAGCTGTGAAACAACGGTTATTTAGGAGCAGTGGGGAAAGGCGTTGCCAGAGCAGAGCTGTGCATAGCTTTGCGTGCAAAAATAGGAGTTAACTATGGCTCAGTAGATAGAGAGGTGGGTGACAGTGCAAGGATTCAAAGTGGGTTTTCATGGCCTAACAACAAGCAGTGTTGGTTAATGGCAGATTATCAGAAATTAAGTACGCTGTGGGTTCTGCTACCCCTAGTTTTAGTTTTTGCCAGGTTTCTGCTCTGACTTCCTAATCTCATCTTGCCTCTTTTTCAAGTCAAAGAGCTGCATTTGGAATAGAGTGGGAACAGGCAAAGGAAAGGTCAAAAAAGAGTCAATAAGCACGGCTCCTATGAAGTGCAGCTGTAAAGTATCCCTTTTACTTAGTTTTGGCTTACATTAGAGCTACAGCATAATGCATTGCCATCATACAGTTGTAGACTGTCCTGGGTTGCAAGGGACCTTAAAGCTCACCCAGTTCCAGCCCCCCACCATGAGCAGGGACACCTACACAAGATCAGTCTGCCCAATCCAACCTGGCCTTGAACATCCCCAGGTGTTGCTTCTCTGAGCAAGATGATCCACGGCCTCATTACCGTTGCAATGAAAAATTCCTTCCTAATATCTAATCTAAATCTATTTACTCATCCTACGACTACACTGCTTGCTAGAGTCCCTCACTCATCTTCCTGTAGGCACCCTTTATTCCCTGAAGTCCACAATGAGGTCTCCCCAGAGCCTTCTCTTCTCCAGCCTGAAGAAGCACAGCTCCCTCAGTCTGTCTCCATTGGAGAATTGCTCCAGCCCTCCAATCGTCTTTGTGTGGCTCTCCTCCAGACTTGCTCCAACTGCTTCACAACCTTCTTATGCCGCAGGCCCCACTGCTTAACACAATACTCCATGTAAAAAAGAGGCCTACAGTGCTACTCCAATTTATAATTGATTTTAATTTCTTCCCCTGAAGCCTTCCATTTTTTGTGTGACAAGCAAGTTGCGTAACATATCACTCAAAAGTTAGGAAATTCAGCAATGAAGCCTGTTTGTACATTCTTTGATTTGAAATTGATTAATAACAGTAAGATGCACCAATGTTACACTTCACAGATAAAAAACAGCTAGATAATGTCAATACGTTCACCGATCTCATTAGCAGAGTTCTGTTATAGGAATAGCACACATAAACACAAACTGGGAGGGACAGCATGAAAAAAAGTTTCTTTCTGAGTTCTGTTAGGCAACTGAGTGGACACATGACATAATTTAGTTGGTTGCTCTTGCAGTGGACTTGGATAAACAGAAGTGAATTAGAATGAAAGCCTCTGGTAGTTTCAGAATGCCACAAAATTCCTGTTTACCTCAGTTGTTGAAAGCATTAATGCAGTGTTTGCCATTGGCCAAGTAGAGTTGAACAAGGAGGGCTGGAAGCTTCCTGAAGAAGGTGAAGTGGAATGGGAGCTTGTGTTGCTCCCCTTCATGGAGACATTTTGTGCCATCCTTTGTGGCAGCTAGAGGACTCACTGCCTGTCTCAAGAGAGCTGCATTAGAATTGGAAAGGCAACTCTTGGGATATGAGATCATTTGCATAAAAATGCGTGTATTGGGACTTTTCAGCTCGAAAAAAATAAATAAATAAAACTGAGAGGAAGCAATGAGAGGCCTGCTAGATGAAGAACAACACGAAGAAGGGGGCTGGGGAGCAATCGGTTACCACTTCTCAGTGTGAGAGAGAAAGCAGCAAGAAGTGAATAGATTGGACAGTGCTTAGAACAAACAAAAAGCAATACCTCTTCACCCAACTCATAATCACATTTGGAACTCCCTGCTGCAAGATGTGGAGCCTGACAGGATAGACATGCTCAGAAAGTCACAAAACAAACCTGCAGAAGGATGCATGCTAGACTTTCACCACTGACTACCAGTGGGTTCAGGCCCCATTTCGTACAGCCCTCCCAAAGTACCTGAGAGATGGGACATTATCAGGGAAAGGATAGGCTACATGAGGCATCTTTGGTCTCTTCAGTATTGACTGTAACAATCCAAAAGATCAATGTGGTGGAAGGGTGACACAGAAAGGGTAATAACAAAAAGGTAATAACAAAAAGACTAGTGCAAATGGAAAGGTGTTATAAGAGAAAGGAAAAGTACTCACCTGTAGCTGAATATCTAGGCTCACAGGGAAAACTCCACAAGTAAGGGATCTCCAACCAGAGATTCTTTTCCCCGTGGCAGTCAGACTTTAAATGAGGTCTAAGAGAGGTGCAGACAAACTCCACCTCTTCCAGACACACAGCTGAATTGCCTTCACCTGTGCTCCCAGGGCTGACCAGATCCTTTCTCCAGGTGCTCAGTCAGTGGTTCAGGCCATGACTCGACAGTTACCATAGATTGTACCAACAGGTACAAGTTCAGGAACAAAAGATGTCACTTTTTTTTTTTTTTTTTCTTTTTTTTTTCAGCGGGGAAACAAAATCATTGCAAGAGACTTCTCTTTACATGTGTGCTTATGGTACGCAGACTTGGTGTGCCTTCTGCTCTGCATCAGTGAAATGAAACTTCTAATACTGTGGTTTGTTTTGTTGTTATTTCACAAACCTCTGAGAATGAAAATGGTCCTTACATCACCACTCATATTTATTAGGATAGGAAACAATTTACCTTTTAATAAAGAATAAGTTGCTCTAACAGAACTTGTGCAAGGGGGCTGCTTGAGGGCCAGAGAGGAAATGTATCACTCATCCTTACCAAAATAGCATCCTCATGCTCATCTGCTCAAAGGACCGTTTGGGCATTTGCATGGAAACCACATGGCAAACTTGTACAAAGTATGAACCACAGTATTTCTGTTGGTGCACACAGTAGAAAAGGGAGAGCTGCTAGGAGTGACAGAGCCTGGTTTAATTCCACCTCAGAGGAACTGAGAAGTCCTCCCTCTATGGAAAATATGCTCTCTGCAACATTTAAATCTATATTTAACTTGAAGTTTGCTTCTTCCACTTTGGATCTAAAGAAAGGCTTGTGTACCTAAAAGTTCACTAGTGTTTCCCAGTGATAACAGTTGATTTCATACACTACCTTTATGATTTTCTCTTCTACATCCACAACAACTATAGCACTGCTAAATATATTGAAGCTTGAAAAATGAATTTTTATCTCTCCAGTTTCACGTGAACCATGTCTTTCCTCACTTGCATGGGATGCTTGCCTCTTTCTAGCAAAATTGAACTTACAGTGCCTGGGAATAATTATATCAATGGATATTTCTGGGGAATTCATTCAGAAGTTTTAAATTCCTTAGGGAATCCTTTCTGGCAGAGATGAGAAGACTGTACTAGGAACATTAACCTTAATGGATAAAATGAGAGACCTCAAACACTGCCTGTCCTTGTGGAGAAATGCATCCTGTACAGATTTAGTGAGGAATTCAAGGAAAAATGTCCAAATATGCAAAGGTGCTAAAACACCATTTCCAGCCCACCCTGACTTTCAGCAATTCTTCTTTTGCCCCAGACTGAAATAAATTAATTATCTCCCAGAAACAAACGTTTCTCTGCTATTTGTAAAGAGCTGAGGGATGGGAAGTTACACCCCTACCGTGGTGTCCTTGGAGGGGATCAAATAGCTGCTGTTTATTTATCTTTACTAGCATAACCGGCTGTCAGCGGATTATCTCCTTCTGGCATCGAGATGGCTCCTTTTCACCATCAGGCAGCTGCAGAAGCAGCAGAGATTTTTTTTGCTGATTTTTGGCTTCCCAATTCATCGTGCCTCTTCCTTTGGCTGTCAATGTGAACTGCTTGGTGGGAAATCCGCCTGCCAGGCCAGCCTGTCCTGATCCTCTGATACACACTGGAAAAGTTTAGAAGCTCCTTCTTTGTTGTTTCGGTATTGAGAATAAAACGTCATGATTAGGTAGATAAACAATAGTGTCATTCCGCATCCACCCTCTCAAGGTTCAGCTGCCCCCTAGATGTGCTTTGTAATGATACAGGCACACGTACTCATGCTGGGAAGATAAGGATCATGAGGATCTCCATCCTCACCCTGGCAGAACTGTTCCAGACATACGACATTTGCCATGGGACAGCAGCACCAGCAGCTGATTGAAATAAGAGCCACGTTTTATGGGCACTGTGCAAACAGTTAAGGGAAAGACTGAGTATTTTCAAGCCTAAAAACATAATATACAGCACCGGTATTAACGAACAGCTCTTATCCCCAGGAGAATATAAGCACTTTGCCAATATCTGTCTCACTCCTATTGCCACTCCTAACCCTGGGCTCCACACATGCAAAGGGGTTACGCCAGTGCCAGAAGAAAGCATGCAGGGTTAGGATTATTCAAATACAGTCCTTACCTTCATCTGGAAGAAAAATCTGAATGCAGTAATGAAGAATCCTCTACAAGTGCCGTCTGCTTTCTCCTATGTTATTATTTTGCAGCACACGTAGAAAGCTCTTTGCTGTAGACTTCAGCTAGGGGCATTTCAAGATTGGTCACTTGAGGGAGACTCCAGGTGGTGTGGGTTTAGGGAAAGTCCCTTGACTCATTTACCTGTGGGATCAAGGATATCTTAAGAGTGTGTGGGCTAGAGCAGATTGATGCCAGGATGGGTGCCAACGTCTGCAGTGGTCCAGGGTGCTGCCTGTGGTGAGGCTCAGAACAGAGAAATTTGAAGGCTGAGATTCCTCACCTCCTTATGGTGAGGATTAGTCACACTGATTACAAGAGCACCAAGATGCCTGCTCTGGGATCACCTAAGGTTCCTCAGTCCCACGGCGGCGGATGAGACCTCAGACTGCCACAGATCAGAAATATCCTTTAAGCTTTCATTTGGGCTTATGTGAGATATATCAGTTTGGCATGGACAGGACACCTCATGGATGTCCTGTCATCCCAGTGCATTGATTTTGCGAGTGGTATGCAGGGTAGGCATGGCATCCAGAGAGATCTCCAGACATCAGTCCATTGGCCTCAATAGAATCACAGAATCATTAAGGTTGGAAAAGACCAGTAAGATCATCTACTCCAACCTGCACTTTTTTTTTAACTTCAGATCAAATACTTGGATCAGAAGAGAAGGTCAAATAAACAAAGCAGAGAAGACGAGAGACCATGAGATCAAATGAAAGCAAATAGAGAATAGACATGTAATAGATGTATATGTGATGGAGGTAGATATTCCTTTCTACTGGTGTTCAAAGGCAAACTATAGAGTTGTAGATATTTCCCGTTTATGAAAAGAAACAAGACATTGGAGTTACCCTGGGAAGTCACATATCCAGTCCTGGTGACACAGGCAGTGCACATGCTCTGGTCGAGGCAGGTAGGGGATGGCATATAGAGGTCATCACCTGGAGGGAGAGGTAGAGATGCAAAGGGGTGGCACGGACAATGAAGGAACCCCTGGAGGGCATCAGCAGAGGGTGGGTGACAGGCGGCAAGGAAAATATAACCAGAAACCGAGTAAGTTGCTTGAGAACAGCAGGCAGAAAGTGAAATTAGGCTGAAAAACGTGAAAGGGAAAGATAAAAGAAAAACAACAGAACCAGGGAGAAAGAGAGAACAAAGAGAGAAAACCAGACTGTGAAATCCACCTGAAAAGATAAGTGAGTTCCTCGCTCTGTATCTCTCACTGCAGCGAATACTTGGAGGATTCGACTTGCTGCCTAAGGCAAATTATGTTAAGTAATGGGGAGGATAATGGGGTTTACACATGGAGGGATCTTCTTCCCTCCCTACTGCTGGTTCAGTAACAAGTGTGTGGCTTCATATGATGTCCTTTTTATAGGGAAGGGCTCTATGGTACATCAGGGATTTTATAGAGAATGTAAGGGCCGCAAGGGCTTGGACCAGAAAAAGTGGCTGAATGCATTCAAAAATATTTCACTGTTTAAAACAGTTGTGTGTTCCTACTGTTGTTTGAATTATGTTTTATTTTTTAAATAAAGATTCTGTTTGGATCTATTTTAGAGAAGAATTCTGATATATTCCAGGACTACTCTCCTTTCCTCCTGTATTTCTCCCTTTCCTTCATGATTCATACAATCATCCCTGTTTCTCATGCTGTATTTTAGATTAGTATTCTCTTTTGTTGATTTCTCTCCTATTTTCTAGCTCGTAGGATTTTTCCTTTCCCTTTTCCTTCCTTTTTCCTTCCTTCCCTCCCTCCCTCCTTCCCTCCCTCCCTCCCTCCCTCTCTTCCTTCCTCCTTCCTTCCTTCCTTCCTTCCTTCCTTCCTTCCTTCCTTCCTTCCTTCCTTCCTTCCTTCCTTCCTTCCTTTTCTCATGAAATCTCCCTGATCCACACAAGGATTTGATTTTTACCTTTATTCCTTCTTCTCCCTTTTTCTTTCTCTTCAGCCCTAAGTGCTTTCCTCAGTGCCAAGCACAATTCCAGCTTTAATTATTGCCCTCTATGAAATATCCCTTCTCTCCTGCCTCCTAATGCATAACATCTCAAATCATCCTACTTCCCTTCATAATCTTGTATTCACTCCTCTCTAAATTTCCTCCTTTCCCCTTTACCTTTTCTTGGCATTTTCTTTCTTCTTTCTCCCTGCCTGTATCCCAGTGAGTGTCCCTCCTGTCTTCCTCTGCCTCCTTTCTCTTCCTTGTTTGCTTCCAGCTTTGCTCCCAGCTTTCCCTTTCTCCCATGCCCTCCTCCAGCCACAATGTCTCTGTCTTTCTTCTCCTGCTTCTTCCTCCTTTGCAGACCCGATAAGCCATGATCTCCCTTCCCTCTGGCAGGAACAGGGAGTGATCGAAGGTTTGGGACCAGGAGGATGGCGGGAGACAGTGGAAGGGCATTGTAGGGGAAGAGAGGCAACAACAACTGGAAAACAGCTGAAAAATGCACTAGAAAAAGTAAGGATGTTCCTAGCTACCTGTTGCTGTGATAATGAGCCAGAATCACTGAATTTCTGGTCTTCTACTCAAATGTAAGCCAACATTTCTTCATCTGTATTGCAGTGGTACCCAAAGAGTGCCAATCAACCCACAGCATGGCAGAGTTATTCTCACACTAGAGGCCCTGCAATACTGGCAGCATTTTTGCTTGAAGGCAAAGAGCAGGAGGAAAAGTGCAGCATGTGTGCAAAGCTGTAAGCAGGCATTAGGCAGGGGGATTCATAGCTGCTTGGTATTTCTTGGTTTTCTACCAACCCTGACACACATTGAGATGCTTCCTCACAGAAGAGCCAGGATGACACCTCCACCATGAAGACATGCTCAGCAGCTAGATGTTCTCCTCCTCTCTCCACTGCTTCCCACAGCTGAACGCTGCACACTCACAGTAAGAATTACCTCACATATTCAGGAAAGTCTAACCCCTAGTTTAGGTACATGAACCAGGCAGAAGGGGAGTAAGATAGACCTTAATTAGAGATTATCATATTCTCACACAGTGAAGTCTTAAGATCTGCCCATTTTGCTATTCCATTTGGGCCTAGAGCTACAAGAAAACAAATAACTAGAATAAAGAGTGACTGCCTTTTCTAGGTACGTCTTCTTGCCACGCATCAGTGTGAGCCTGCTGTACCCTTTGCAGCATGTTTGTCAGGAGAAGCTAAGTAAAGGTTGTATTCACTGCTATTTGCGCTGGTTCTGTGATATGCAGCCAGTGTGAAATTCACAGACAACTTAGAACGCTATTACCAATCTTACTAATGACATTTTTCCCTCCCTTCATTTAGTACAAAGCAAATCATACCTCAGGTGCTTAATTTTCTTCTAAAAAAAATTAAGACATTAAACATATTTGCTTTTCAGCTCCCAAATAATCCATCTCTGATACGGTGGTTCTGACTTCCTAGCGACTGCCTGTCTAGAAATATTTGTGAAAGCAGCTCTCTGCACAAACATACCTTCAGGATCCAATTTGAGTGAGTACTTCCTGTGCTGCAGGTTGGTCATGAAGTAGAAGGGTCGCTGAGTAGACTTTGGTCCTTACAATTGCAATTGCTTTCTAAAGAGCAGGAAGTTTCCTCAGGCAGCAAAAATATGTTAGCTTCATCAGCAAGACAGCACAGATTGAGGCTGCTGGCACTTAATACATGCAAATTGACAGGAATCCCAAGTCATCCATCCAAACTAGCTCTTCTGAAGGCAGCACTCTGTGCCCTGCCTCTCTCAAACCTCCCACAAGTCTTGACCAACTCTTGCGGCAGCAGAGGAACGAACTGGTCAAACACTGACAGAGACTTTTGTGCTAAAAAGGATTGTGACTTTTGTAACGCTGCGTTTCAGTGACATAATAAAGAAGAGGAAAACAACATGAAGTAAAGCAACCTATGCTGTCTTTTCTAGTGCCTTGCTTGAGCGATAGCCAAATCACTGGATTTCTCTGCCTACTCTTCCTTATGCAAACAAGGGGAAGTGATACTTAGTCATTATTATAATATCTAGGGATGCAAATTACTGTGTCAATGATTACTGTTTGTTCTCAAAATACATTCCATTTCCCTTTATCCCATTTACAACACGGGATTAGTCACTTCCAGTGTTACAGAATCATAACCATTCATTCCTTGAGATGATGTGCTAGTTTCCCTAAAAATAAAAGCATCTCTTAGAGGTAGGCCATTGTTCAACACTAGGGCATACAGGATCAAGTTGCTTAGATACTAGGGTGATGGAGGCTGTTAAGGACAGAGGTGACCAATAAACAGCAATAAAAACTGCATAATATATTGAGGATACAGCAAATGCTTGTCTAATGTAACATCTGATGGCTAATGAGGATTTGTAACTCATTTGTAAGAACAGCTTTATTTTTTGCAATGATACTGATTGCATCAGGAATTTCATACTACTACAGAATAGTACATAAATTAAAATCATACACAACTATTAGCACACATTAGCATGCTTCCTTGAATGGGGATTCTACAAAGTGAGGAAACATCTTCAAGAATCAACCTACATTGTCATGTTTTTGCAAAGGAGTTTATCACAGCTATATGGGTATTAGACAGTGCCAACATCTCCCTCACTGAATCTGGGATTGTAAAAAGTCTCTGATTTCTGTCTACATATTGTCTTAGCAAGGAAAGAAAATGTTTTCTTGAAACTTGGCTGAATATTGAATGAGCTTTAATCACTGGGATGCGGAAGACAATTACTGAGGTTATGGTTGCACACAAAATTGCAGCGATTGAAATGAAGATTGGAAACTGATAGAATTGTTGAAGCCTATATCTGTCTCAGATCAGATTCCATATACCCTTCTTCATAGGTAAGAGGTGACACGTCTTGTTTCTTACACGGTTTTCACACTATTTCACATGATGTTTCCCTTAGCAAACAAAGAAATACAGTTAAGATGAAATCCTCAAAAAGTAGGTGCGTGACTCATTACAAAGATACCTTTAGAAACATTTATCAATTGTTCCTTGTCATACTGAGAGGAATTTTCAAATGGGGTCCTCCCAACATCTGTGTGGAATCCATTTTATGCAGTATTTTCATTAACAACCTGTGACAAGGGAATAAAGAGTACTCATAAAATCTGCAGACATCATCTAGCTGGGAGAGGATGCAAACAGTTTGGCGGATGGACTGAGAATTCAAAATGATCTTGCTAAATTGGAGAAAATCAGCGACTCAGTAAAGAAAAGTACAAAGTGCTACACTTAAGAGAAGGAAATCAAAAGCACAAAGAGAAAATGGGGAATAAATGGCCAGACAGCAGCACGGCAGAAAGGCAGCTCAGGGTGCGAGCCACGGACTGAATAGGAGTCAACAGTACGATGCTGTTCCAAAAAAAGGCAAAGCTAATGCTGGTTGTTGGGCGGGTGACACATCAGGTAACTGTTTTGCCCCTCCTTGCACAGGAGGGCTGTACACAAACTGAAGATTTCAGAGCTGAGCAGCAAATCTGAGAAGAGGTTTTGAACGCACGTCCTGTGAAGAAAGATTCAGAATTGTTTAAGAAAGGTGAGGCTACAGAATAGTATGGTCATTTTTGGCTTATCAAAATGAAACGTTTTCACCGACCACTGGGAGCAGGCCAAGAAGACATTTCTGCTTCAGATCAAGTACTCTAGTAATGCATGAAAACCACTGCCATTTAGTTACAGTGCTGTTCAACACGTTGTGACAAACTTCATCAGGGATATCGTAGGTTAGCTCAGGCCTGCCAGCAGGCAGCTAATGAAGGATGAAGATGGAAACAAGCCCAAGGCATATGTCCAGGGTGGCCGCAATTGAATTGTGCCACCCCAGGAATGAAGACAAAATGATTTATTTTGTTACAAAGCCTGGAGATGGCAATATTTAGTTTGACAGTGAGGGCAGAGCAACTTCCTTCTATCTACTAAATCAGAGAGAAACCCTGTGGCAGCTGGTGCAAAAAGCCCATGAATTAAGCTCACAGCCCCTTCTGAAGCTGTTTCTGAATATCTTGGTGAGGAGATCCCAGGAGGTTTCTGGGGAACAATAAAAAGGGCCTAAGCTCTCACCAGTGCAGAGTCTCTCTGCTTTTAGTCTCTTGTGCCTTGCCTACGTCCATGTGGACGTATTGTGTTTCCGTAGCCATCAGTCTCTGTTGTGATTTAACTGGTAATAAAAATTGACAAAATTTTCCTCCTCTTTTTCAATTCTCCCTAGAGCTGTCTGCAGTTTCTATGAATACTGGAGTTTTGAATTTCATTAAGGAAACAAAACAATAAAAAACACAGAACAATTTTGGAACCCACTGAGTTTGTCACCGTTTCTCAACTTGGAGAAGGAAAGTGTAGCCAGTGCTGAGTTGCAAACAAGGTTTTGCTATCCTGCATTGGCCACATTTAGTTAGCGATGTGTCCTTTCTTCTAGATGACGTGGGAGTAGAAGATATATATTTGTCTTTTAAAACAATCAAGAAACATAAGGTTCTAGTAGAACTTGTCAATCTGGGATGCTTTTGGAACTCCGTTATCACTTAGGAAGCAGCATCCTCTAGCTGGAAGGATGCAACAAACCTGAATGATGCTCTTTGCTGTGGAGTAGGGAAGCAGATGAAATAGTGAACAGCTCAGTGGGCCGGGGACTTTGCCGGGCATGTAGTAGGAACTTATTGCACATGCAACGTAGAATCATAAAGGTTGGAAAAGACATCTGAAATCATCTAGTTCAACCATCAGCCCATCCCTACCATGCCCACTAGCCACATCCCTCAGTGCCACATCCGCATTTCTAACACCTCACCACTCTTTCTATGAAATTTTTCCTAATATCCAACCAGAACCTCTCCTAGCACAACTTAAGGCACGACACTGTGGGGAAATCATTTCACCTGCCCCTGCATCACAGCATTTCCAACTACAAAATGAGATCATGATTCTGGCTTTTCCTTATGAGTAACTTAAACTAACTTTCCTTATAAATAACTCACAGGCCTAGAGATGATAGCTACTAGATGGGAGATAAAACATGTTCTGTGGCCCTTTTTTTTAATAAGCACATTTCAGAACTCCAATAGTTAGGTAAAACAGTTATGGATGCTATTATTCTTAAGGGAATAAGTGCTTTCAAAATGTGTTGCTAGAGCAAAAAAGAAAAAAGAAGCAACTCATTTCATTGATTTAACCACATTAACTAGCATCTAACCTGCAGTAATTTAACTGCAAAAATTGCAAAATTAAAAGTTAGCAAAGCAGCCATCAGTGTTCATGATACTACATCTCTTTCACACAGAAAATGATTGTATCTGAAGCACCCTATAGAATTAACAAAATACGCACGAACTGAAAACAGATTTTTTTTCAGACCTTCTGAATTGGAGTTAACTTCATCCATTAGCAGCAGTGTGACTGCTCACTAAGGCCAGATACCAGTCCACATCAGCACTCACTAGACTGAAAAATTTGCTATAGCCCAACAAGTTACAGTAACTGACACGTCAAAGAGATGCCCTGTGATCACAATTCAAGGCAGTGCATCTTCTAACAGTTAAGCACTCTGATATGTAAGCAGAGAAACAACGCAAGACCACAGATTGAGCAGTTTCACCCAAGGAACTGATTCTCCAGAAAGACTCAGTGCACACAGCATTTTTGAGATTCTCTTGCAATTAACTGGCTTCTGATATTGTGACGCTACCCTTCCACTCGTAGGCTGAAGCTCATACACCGGCCCCGACATGCTGCCACATGTTGAAGAAGATAACAAGTACTGATCTGTTTTACTCTCTTTCTGCAAATGCCCACACAACTGTGTTTAGTCGAGGAACATTTGAATTGTCTTGGAGATCTAGTACCTTTGTGGCTGGGTTGTTTTTTGTTTTCCTGAGATTGACTGGAGCTTAAGAAACAATGTTCCTTTTCTAGCTCTGGGGCTTTGTTCCCATCATCTTCCAAGAATCGTTTTTCCGTTCTAAGAATTATCGAGTGCTGAGCTGGTTTCTGGTAGAGACGGCAGAGTAGATGAACTTGACCTGGAACATACTGATCCTGTTGGATATTTCTGATGAAGTATCCAGTTGTTTTATTTCAGTTAGGAACAAAAAACTTCATTTCTTCAAGGTGAAAATGTCTCATTTAAATCATCCTAAGAGCACGACCATGAAGTTTGGCTCTTCAGATTTGTCAGAATAAGCCCACACTGGCCGGCTGGCACCACCCTCCCTAATAACATTATTTCTCTGTGCAGGCAGTTGCTTGTGAAACTCAGCTTAGTCCTTTCACAGCACCCTCTTAGCACTTTCCGAAAGCCATTTAGCACTTAGCACAGTAAGCAATATGTGGCCAAGAAGATGGGAATATAAGAGGGATATATTAGGGACTACTGCTGTTTGAGGGAATTTGTGTGTTAAAGCAGATGATAGTATCAGAAACAGTAATTAGGTACCGTGGCAGATAGCAAAAAATAGGGCTAAGTATCTCCAGACTCTGATTTTGACACCTTTCTAAGCAAATCAAAATCAGCAGTCACCAGAGCTCAATGGGATCTTTGTATTTAATCTGAGTGTAAGTGGTTTGAAATTAGTCAGTACCTTTTGAAGAACTAGTTGGTCATCCAGTTATTTCCCCCTTTAAATAAGTACGAGCCACACGGCAGTAAAAAGGTGCCCATGAAATAAATATCCGTTAAAAGGGATATGAGTTTGGTGAGCTGTTCCAGGATAAACCGCCCATTAAAAGCTTCCTTCTATTCATTCTATTGCACAGCAAGTTTGCATGTCCGTGATTCGGACTTCAGACTTCAGTGCATCAGGAAGTTTTCCAAGTCCAGTACTCTGCCTGCTGCACTGAGCTGCAGGTGGGCACTCGGCAGTGGCTGGGAAAGCTCTGCCCACCTTCCATGGCTTGAACAGCTCAACCCGTGTTGTCCATAACAATCCTTCGTATTTCTGTCCTTCATATTTCAGTTCACAGACTGTTTTCTGCTTAGCTCCCACCAAACGCAATACACAAACTTAGTCCACTCAGCTCTGCTGGCACATTTTGAACCCCTTCTCCTCGTGATCTTTCATAACTTAGCACTAGCATACAGATTCTTCACTGATCCTCCCTGCTCCTGTTTGTGTAGAATTTGCTCTCTCTGTATGATCTGGAGACAAGTTGGCAGCCCAAGGAGTGTCTTCAGTGCAGAAACAGCAGATCCAAGCAGGTGGTGAGCTCACATCAAAGATAAATCATTAAAGATACAGACAATGCATTGGCACTGGCAACCAGCTCTCACGCACATGAAGAGCTTGTCCTTATGCACCTCCTTCTTCCCTCCGTACGACTCAGATGATCTGCTACTGCACACAACACGTTGCCAACTGTGTATGTATTAGCCAGTTCAGTCTGCTGCCACCAAGAACATTAATGTCTGTGAAAGCTTCCGTGTTCTTATAATCATCCATTACCTACTACAGCGTCAATCACTTCTGGAATATAGAGCTTTCCTCTTACGCACCTTCTACAACCCTCCTATAAATCCTGTTTTTCACAATGGTGGGGAACAAACCTGCGGAAAGTGGATTAACTCCACATTTCTACTTCCAGGCTCTGTTTAGATTTCATTTTAAAGGAGTAGGTGGTTTTGCAAAAGATAGCTGTTTGATACGATTCAGAACATGACTCAAAAGACTACAGAAGTGGAAAGAATGAATTCCTCGCTTATCCCATCCTCCTGCACTGCAGCCCTAGGCTCCTGCAGGGAACAGATGACACAACACCATCAACATAACGGTGCACAGCGAGCAGGAGTGCTTCTCATCGCATGGCCACATTGCTGTCAGAGCACTGGGGACGTACCGGAGCCAGCTGCCAGCGAGGAGCTCCTACCAGTGTGGCCATGGCTACTGGGGCTCAGTGCCCGGGCCTTTCCCCAGCCCCTCAGCAAGGCTGTAGCTGCTCTTCTACACCTGTTAGTACCCAAGATGTCAACTAAAACTAGCTCTGCACTGCTAACTACTGCTACACCTGAGTTAGCGACAGCTCTGCCAGGTAACAAACACGAAACTTCCTGGAGAGCTAATGGGTACCCGTGGTTATCTGCTCCTTCAAGGTTTTCTTCCATGCTTACATCTGCTTCGTATCCAGCAGTGCAGCTTTACTCAGCTGGCTTCTGTTGTTTTTGATCTTTAAATACAAGGGGAAGGTTCACACAGTCGCAGAACCACAGACGGACTTGGGCTGGAGGGACCTTACAGCCCACGAGTCCCACCCCTTGCCACGGGCAGGACTGCCGCCCATCTCAGCTGCCCAGGGCCCCAGCCAACCTTGCCTCGAGCACCTGCAAGGATGGGGCACCCACAGCTCTCTGGGTAGCTCTGCCAGCTCCTCGCCGCCCTCTGGAGAAGAACATTTTCCTAACACTCAACCTGACCCTTCCCTGGCGCATCTCCATGCCATTCCCTCGGGTCCTGTCAATGTCACCAGAGGGAAGAGACACCCATCCAGACCCCAGCCGCGATGATGGCGGCGCACCCAGCCCCGCCCTCCGCCCGGCCGCCATCTCCATGACCGTGCCGGGGGCGTCCCCTGGCGGCGGCGAAGCGGAGCCGCCCCGCTCGAGGCCTAGAACGATGCAGTACCGACCTCCGGCCGCCAGAGGGCGCCACCTCCCCGGGCTGTGCCTGGGGATGCGTGCCTGCGCGCTGCTGCGTCCCGTCTGCGTCACCGCTCCGCGGCGAGTACAGCGCTCCAAGATGGCTGCTGCTGTCAGCCACTGGTGCCTGGGAGCGCTGCTCTGTGCGCGGGCTGTTTTCGCTACGATGGAGAGCACAAGGACAGGTTTCCCAGCCAGTCAAGCCCTGTGGTTTTGTTGAAGAGATGCCGTTTTGCAGTGAAAATACAAAGAAAGAAGGAAGAGAAGCAGCCCTTTCCTTCAGAGGATAAAGGTTAAGGTGCCATCCTGATTTCTGGGCAGGTTTTACCTCCACAGGCCAAATGAATCACAAAGGCAACGTGAAAACCTGAGTGCCGAGGCAGTCAGGCCGTGTGACAGCCTCGTGCTGCTCCGCTTTCTTACAGTCAGAGAAAGGCGCAATAAGACGGGGAGCTGAACGCCTCGTCCTGCTCTCACAAGCCCTTGGAGCCGACAGATGTTTCCTCCGGGCCTGTTATTTCAGACACCTCCACCATTTATATAGCCACACAAGCCGCGTGGGTGGAATTGCATGTCGCAGACAGGCTGAAAATAGCTCAGACTCTGATACCTACTGGCCCATGTGGAAAATCTCGGAGATCAGATTGAATCACGTGATGCGTGGCTGGCAAATGCACCAAGATGCACAGATGGAGCAATGGTGGGTTAAAGCGAGGTTGAGACGTTCTGTGATGAATGCCAGCAAGGACTCCACAGTAGCACCACGCTCAGCAGAAACAGCCTGGCTTAGCCTGCATGGCTGCTTTGTTAACGCCCAGAGTAGCATATGGAGGAACAAAATTATTTAGAAGGATATTTATTTCCTATACGATCATCATTAGAAGTGGACAGAGTGGGCTAAAATGGTGTGTACTCAGGTGAACTCAGAGTTTCCTGCTTTGCTCCGAATATAGAGCCCAGAGAGTTTCACCCAGCTGCGTGGTCATTTCCCTGAGCGCAGGCTGGCTTCCTTTGGGCACATCTTAGAACCAGCTAATATTTTCCAAGGCTGTCCTGTTCATCCATGCCAGCCTCTAGAGGACAGGGAGAAGCAGTGCAAGAAGGGGCTGGGCACACAGCCCCAACCTGTGTATACCGGCATGACATCCATAGCTGCCAATGTAAACGGCATGAGCAGGCACCTCAATTCACAGCTCTGGAGCAGAAGCCATCAATGAAGAGTGGCAGAGCTTTAGTGACTTGCAGTGAGCTAAAAACAGGGCTTTGGTGGGGAACTCAAACTCCTGGAGGATGTTCCCAGGAGAGGAGATATCCACAATTCCTATCAGAGCTCCTGCTGTAGCACAGCTTTGGCACATCATGTCTGCATTGAAAACTTTTTATTTTTCCTAAAAATTACCCCCTAGTTTGTTTTCTCTTACCTGAGTTCCTTCCAGACATTAGCCTCAATTTCACCACTCTCTTAAAACACCTCCAAAGGCTTCAGCCAAAAGGTTTTTGTTTTTAGGATGTTGAACAAATAATTTAGCCAGGACTCAAAAACTTTGTGCTGGTAATGGTACCATGCCCTAAGAGAATTAATTTGCCTATCTCACTTTGTGGGTGTCCCAGATGTCTCAGTCCAGACCACACTTCCCATGTTTCAGCCTGAGACTCCCAGCCCCACTCTTGCAGGAGAAAAAAAATGCTGCTGCTCTGAAAAAACATGGGTGAAATTGTAAGTGGTACAGCAAGAACAGAATCCAAGGCCTTGAGCTTTGCTCTCAGGCAGCTCATTTCAAACTTGACTGTCCAGAAGTTTGAATTAAGTCAGCCCGATAAGCAGCATAAAAATGCCATTCAGTCTGGGAGGGTGTTAGGTCCGTTTGTTCTCATAACATCCCAGTGTGCTTGTGCAGCTCCTCTGATCCTGAACGAGCTTTTTGCTGTAGTGGAAAAAATAATGTATGATGTAATTGTTATTTGGTGGTGTGTTCGTTAGGTTTTTCGTTTTGTTTTAAGAAAGGCCTCCCAATTCTCCTGTTACTACTTTCCAAGAAACTTGATGTTGTTTATTAAGCACTGTGTAAATTTGCAGCTCTCTCTAAATGAATAATCAATAGCAATGATAACAGCAAAGTGCTTAGCCCAGCTCTGGTAATAACTCATGGCTGCTAACTTCTTGATAAAGTCACTTGCGTGCACAGCTGCCTCTTCTCCATACACGAGCACAGGGAGCAAAACAGAAGATACTTGTGTTCCCAACAAGAGAGGAAACGCTGAAAACATATTCCTTCCAGAAGGTAACAGTGGTGCACAACAACAACTTGAAGAGCTCTTAAAAATATATCACAGGGCCTTAGCCCCAACACTGAGCTCTGTGAACACACACTTCCTGTTCTAGGAAGTTAGAATCTTTGCAAGCATCTCCTTGATAAGAGTATCCTTTTTTTCATCTCTCCTCACGAACACACAAGAAAGGGGAATTACCAGTGGGTTAAAGCACAGAGAGAGGAGCTGGTGCAGCTGCGACTGTATTGGTAGTGCCACCGCTGAACTGCAGTTAGCAGGGCACATGCTGGGCTGCACTGCACTCCAAGCTGTGTTGGGACCCCACTTAGTGCAGCTCTCCTACTTAGAACATCCCACAGCTCTTCAGGCAGGTAGGTAGAAGGACTTTAGGATTTTTACAAGCTGGATTGGTGCCACTGGCAGTAACCAAACCTATGCCATTTAAAAATAGCTCATGTGCAACCAATGGCTAAGTATCAGCTCGCCACCCCCCACCTTCCAGCAAAGCGGTTCCCTTCGTGGTGGAGCTGTGGCAGACAGCTGAGGTTGGCTCCATGCAGTCTGCTTCTCTTCCACCACGTCCCTTTAATCCTGGTTTAGGGTTCCCAAATGGTTTATGCCATCCGCCTGGCCTCCACTGTGACCTCTCCAAGGAGTTCACCAAGAGACAGGAGGCTGCAGACAATCTCTTCCTTACCCTTCTCTGTCAGGAAGCCCAGCTTTGCAGTCACCTTTGGGCTTTTCTTTGCCTCACTTCTGCAGTAAATCAAGTCCATCTGCACATCAATTCCTTCCTATCAGCTTTTCCCTCGCTTCTGCTTGCTGACCTATCCTTAGATTCAGTGATCTTCAGCATGGGAAGAATCCTTCAGATCCCAAAGGGAGCACCTCACTGTTAAATAACAATCGCGCAGAAATAATCAGTGGGGGCTGGCAGGGACTTGAAGTCTTTGAGACCATCTTCCCTCCCATCCCGAGGTGAAGTCACCCAGAGAAAGCTGTGCTGCTCCAGACTGGGATGCTCAGCCTCCCCAGCAGCCCCCTGCGACCCAGCAGACCTTCCTGGGAAGAAGGCGCTTCCCTGAGTGCAGCCCAAACCCTTTCTCCTGCAGATTAGAGCAATTACTGCTTGTCCTTCTCCTAGTGGATCTGGAGAACAATCGATCACAGTCTGCTTTGCAGCAACCTTTTATATAATAACAAGACAGCTTTTAGAGTAACTGAAAAAGAGGCGTTTTCTCGCTTGCAAAGTCAGGACATTCCCTGCCAATGAACATTCTTTGTTGGAGATCCTTTGCCAGCATAGGCTGAGCACTAAGCCCCACAATCTGCATTTTCCTTTTGAATGACTCCCGCAAAATAAACCAAGTATCACATCCAACGAGATTTATTACATCCCTTCCAAGGGCGAAACATTCCTCAGCTGCATTCCACTTCTGTCTTTTGTGCTTAGGAAAGGGGAAAAAAAAAATATCTGTGATGCCTCTGGATCCCACCCCTCGAGGGCTTCTGTCATTAATAAAGGAGTGCAGCTGGAGCCAGATTTCAGGCTACTTCTGAATGGCTGGCGCAGGGCTCACGGGGAGAAATTCTGCCTCTGCGAGAGGGAGAAGAAATCGTGGCACCGTGCTTCTCGCTGCCAACACCTTTTGTTGTTCTGAGTGACGCCCTGTCCCTGTGGCACAGCTGCCAGAATGGATCTTCTCACTTCCCAGCTGCTCCGGCTTCCCCTGCTTCTGCATGATGCAAGAGTTTGCAATGGTTTTTGGGAGCTCAGACGTGCTCTCAGGGACGCAGCTTGAAGCGATGGCTCTCCTGGCTTTGCAATGAAGCTTTTATCCAGATGTGTAAAGGAGGATATGTATAGACGGAGGGCAAGGGGGTGAAACCTCTGTTATGTTATCTGAGCTTAATTAAGCTTCTCCCTAGGTAGTCACTAATTGATTGACCCCAGGACTACAAAAGGGAGCAAATTTACCAGAGCTCATTAGAAGAGCAAAGACAGATTTTTATTTTTATTTTTTTTTATTTCAGAGATGAATATCTCTGATTGCTGCCTTGCAGTAAGTAACTAGTGAAACAAACACTTCCCAGTGAATGCTGATAGGTGGATTTGGCTGCTTAAAGCCAAACGAGAGAAGAATTGCATACCCTTTCATCATCACTGCTTGCCACCATTTAAAGGTATTGCTGAATTAAAGCTCTGATACTCCTTTCTGCCCCAGCCTAGGCTGCGTTAACCAACTCATAAGCAGTCCTAGTGGGCATCAAACCCCTTCCAGCTTCACATTTCCCAAAAACGACTAAAAAAACCTACCCCAAAGCAAAAGTCTGTTTATCTGCAGTGAGACATGGCCATTGCAGCTAGCAGCTCCTCAGCAACACTGGGTAACACACAGCACATTATTCAAAAAGCAAAAGGGAAAAGACACTGTGCCCACAGGAAGCAGCAGGGGGAACAAAGGTGAGAGGAGCAACCCTTCCTGAAGCATCCCCTCCCCGTCCTAAACCTCTTACCTTACAAAAAAAAAAAACCTCTGAAATCATTCTAGTCCAACAGCATCCAGATCCACCTTCTGCCTCTCAGCCTTACCCAGATCCTCAATAGCACAGAGCAGAACACACCCTGAGCAGCAGGTCCCATTATAAACACCTACTAGCAGGACACTGCTGGTAGGCTTCCTCCAGCAGCACTGACTTCAGCTTTTTGTTGGTGATGTGTGACCCTAATAAGCTGCTGGCCAGGTGACAGAATGTAGTTGAAGGCTGGCTTTCAAAACCAGCCCAGCTGAAGCTCTTCATGCTGCTTAGTGCCTTATTTTTCACTGTGGTTCCAATGAGACTTAAGCCAGTTCAGCTGGGCCTTGCAGCTAGTAAGAGCATGGAGGGAAAGCCATAGCACACAGTAACCTGAAGGAACTTCATGAGCGTTCTGGTTGTTAGGAATTGTGCATTTTCCTATCAGCTGCTTCCCCTTTTTTCCCATCACTACAATACACTGGGGTCCCGTTCCTTCATGTTCTCCACCCCTGAACAAGATGGTCCTCTCTTCCTCCTGAAGAGGTTTCTGTGTGTTCTGAGAAGCTTTGCAGACAATTTAATAGAACATTCAGCCATGGATGACTGATATCTCTCCTGCATGGTGAACACAACTTTGCAGTCACGGCTGCGTCTCCCTACCTGTATTTGTCTTCAGGCATTGAGTGCTTTGGAGTTGCTGGTCTGTTTTTTTTTTTTTTTTTTTTATGATGTTCAACATCATTTTACAGACAACTCCTGACTTTCACACCGCATCCAAAGGATGCTGCTTTGATTATCTGGGTTATGCCATGGCTGCAAGAGTTAGTCTCAAGGCATACCTATGAGGAATAGAGACCACTATGAAATGATACTTGTCACTGAGGAAACCTGACCCTGCAGAAGAAGATGTTACTGAGGAAAGAGAGGAAGCCTTGTGTCTCCTCTATGGAGTGCGTGGGCTTCTCCATGCTAAGACCCTCACAGCCCTCTCCCTCCTGCCTGCTCTGCAAGCTTTCTTCTTTTCTCTCTCCTCAACCACACCCACTATTTAACCATTTAGACATAAAAATAAAAAATAAAAAACCACCCAACCCACTAGACAGAGGGTTTGCTAAAGAGGGGTAATTTTAAAAGTAAGTGTTTGAGGTCAGCGGGTAATTGTAACATTGGGACTACGTGAGCCAAGACAAAAATAATCTGCTGGTATCTGGTTAAGGAGCAGCGGATGGCAGCCTGCTGTGAGGGAGGGACGACTCCCACGGGTGGTACCCGTATTTCCTCTGGTGCCATGTCAGGGCAGAAGTGAGCCTCCTAAGGGCCTGGCCCTGCCGTGTGCTGCACCTGAGGGGGCAATGCAGGGGGTAGGGAGACCTTTGTTCTGTTTGGTTGATTTGTCATTCTGGCAAGATGGTGGCAGCCCCCATTACCTGCAGCTAACGATACTAATCATAAGGTGGGGCAAAGCAGCAGAAGCCCACAGAGGTCTGTGATTTTCCTGGATCCAGAGGTGGCACCGATAGAAAACTAGGCAGCTTCTCATCTCTGTAATTCCAAGGACTGAGTTGCTCTCACATTTGCTCTCAGATAAATGTACCATGAAAATCAGGCTTGTTTTAAACTGTGAAAAAGTTAAATATAAAAGGAGGGAGCACACCTGTATGTGCGTGCCAGTGGCCAGGGGTATAGAGCTGTACCCGAATTAATGCCACTTGTGCTTGCCTTGCAGGACACCCAGCCAAAAAATTCTCCAACTTTTCACTGCCGTTCAGCATTTCCCCTTCCCAAACCACTGTCTGGCCATGAAAGGGATTTATTTTTAATCGGAGGCCAGCAGTGGCTGCAGGGGTCTTTACTTTGTGACCTTCAATTCGTTTCTAGGAGGAGACAGTGGGTTTCACTACCTTCTTGCTGTGGCCACCCTGGGTCAGCCCTTCCCAGAACAAATACCACTGCTGCAGGAGGGCTCGCTGCCTCCCCTTTATTTAAGTACTGGTTACACAGCTCCTCCAGAATCTGTTGCAGTCGTAAACCATGCTCTAGGGATGAACAATTTAGGGTTTGGAGTCATCATGGACCAGCCGTGGAGACCTCATGCAATTGTTTTTCATCTTACACCCATAGTTTTGCTAGATGAGAGCTGCAGCAGAACCCAGTGAATTTCTGACTTGAATTTGAGTTGGGAAAGACGCACAAAAGAAAGGAATTTGTGTTGTAAATTAGATTGCTCAAATTTCAGTGATTTGTCATGGAAATGTGGTTCAATCTTTGCAGTCATAAAAATGTTTCACATGTTCCAACCCTTCTCATGTTTTTAACTTCCCCGATGTGACACGGTACAGCAACTGCAGGAGGTGAGGTTACTTTCAAACCATCTGTGGCAGCAAACAAACTCAGCACCCCAGCCAGAGAAGCATTAATCCTGCACAACGAGGATTAACATAACAAATGTTCTCTGGTCCTACTGATCTGTGTTAGGAGATGGGATGTTTGGCTTGAGGGGTATTATGCCCCTTCTGAAGGCTCCAGCGGGATGTGAGCCTTTGCTGCTTCGATCTGCCACTGACTGTTCCCTCTGCAATTGCTGCTTCACCAGCTGGAAGCTGAAACACTAGTGTGACCGTACCTCAGTCTGGGGGCTGAATGCTTCCCTGAAGTGTGCCCCCAAAGTGAAATCTGTCATCCGTGGCTTGGGCGCCGAGGGTGGTCTAAGAATAAGGGGGTTGAAACCAGCGAGCAGTGGTTTCTTGTGCCTGCATCGTGGCCAGCAGAGCGCTTCCAGCATGTCCTCTGACACCACCAGAAGTCACCCAAGGAGACTGCAGGGAAGGTGAGGATCTCCCACATTCCCAGCATCCCAGGACACTGCAATGTAGGAAATATCCTGGATGTCCCGCAGCGCCTGGAGAAGGAAACAGATCTGGGAATGCTGTTATCCCTATCTGCCATCCAACCCTGAATCTCCCCTTCCTGGAGACGCCAGAGATGTGGGCAGTGGACTCCCGACCCCCTGAGGAAGCTCTCCCCAGAGTGGCTGCCCGCAGGCACACTCTGCTCCTGTTCGGACCCTTCAGGGCAGGCAGGAGCAGGGCAGGGGAGCTGGCTGCGTAGCGACATTTCTGCATCTGTTGCCATGGCAATGCGTGCTTCAGGCTGAGCAGCACAGCGTCTCCCCGAAGTTGTGAGCCGAGCTCGGCTTTATTTATTTAAAGCCGACCATAACAAGCGATAGAGAGAGAGAGGCACGTTCCAGGTCCCCCACGCAGGCCATCGCCAAATGAGTCAGAGGCACTGCAGGCTGTAATCAGCCCACCTGACGTCAAAGCGCTCCATCAGAGAAAACTGCCGCCTGGAAATGTCAACATGCCCAAGTAGAAAGGCCAGGAGGTAAATCTCTTCCTGTGCTCGCTCACCCAGCGGGAAGGAACAATTAAAATTCGATCCCCAGACGCACCCTAACAGCAATCACACTGGAGGCTTTCTGTCTCCTCTCCCTCTCATCCTGCCGTTAGCTGTGTGGGGACAGTGCCTTGCAGCCTGAAGGACCTTCCTGATGCAAGCCCCAGGTCCTGTGGAAATGAGGTGCCGCCTCCACAGCAGGAGCAGGCTCTGGGTTCCCTGCTGGGACCCAGTCCACGTGCGCACCCTTGTGCCACCACCAGTGGCCATGAAGCTTGCCTGAGGAGGATGGGAGGAAGGAAGGAGGGAAGGAAGGAAGGGATGTAAACCACAGCACTTCAGACCAGGGCAGCTTGCCAGCTCCTCCAGAGCGCTCCCCAAGCCTGGCAGCCGGTGCTGTGAGGTTCTGATCTTCCCAAATCACTTAACACTTCTCCCCCTTTTATTTTTGTGCTAAATGGAAGCATTTTGCTTTGGTGGTCGGCCCTGGCAGCATGCCCCAGACATTACGCCGGGCACACTTTTGCTCTGGGAGATAAGCCTGTAATGAAGGCTTCCTCCGCCGTGTCCCTCATTCCCCGTTTGTGAAAGTCTGTAATTACCACTGAGGGGCGAGGCAGACAGGACTGAAACAATGTCATTTGAACTGGAGTGAGATGTGCCTGAATTACTGGGTTGTGCTTTTCTCCTCCGTGGGCTGCTCCCGGATCCGGAGCTCACTGTTAACCCCTGGCAGGGTGGAGAAGCTGTCCCTGCTCCCAGCACAGCCCTACTGCTATTGGGGCCTGTCCTGTTCTGCACGGCCACGGTGTGAGCACCCACAGCCATTCACGTGCCCCAAATGCCTCCTCTTGCCAGTTCCCAGGCCCTGAACTTCCAGTCCCCACCTGCTACTCCTGGCTCAGATAGCAGGCTGGGATCTCTCCAAGGGCCTCAAGTCCACCCCAGGAAAGATAACTACAGCACCAAGCTCTGCAGCATCCCTGCATAGTGCCAGGGTGCTCACAGAAACCACAGCATTCGTGTACCCCTACCGTATGCAAACACAATTAGTAAGCTCTTCATCTTCCCCTGCACTTCCTCACAACTTCCTCACAGACACCCATTTCCTGCTGCAGATGGCTGAGCTGGGCGTGATTCCCATCAGCAGCAGCAGCAATGTGCAGGTACCTGGCTAGGGCTGGAAGCAGCTGCAGGATGCAGTACTGGGATGCACTGCTGGAAGGGAACCCAAGTAGAGCTGAGGTGGGGCTGTGGGACGGAGGGCAAGAGACAGCTCCAGCACCCATGAATTCTTCCTCAACTGTTACCTCTTATTAGAAGGCGACTTTTCCAGACTCTGCTTCATGCCATCACTTTTTCACAGGTTTTAAATTGTTCCCACAGAAACTAAATGAAGAAATCATGGCTGAGTGCTGGGTCTGCAGCTTCTGTGTCCTGCAGGGCTGCCTGTTACAGCTGTGCCTCGTCCTGGATGTGATCAGGTCCTGTTCCTGTCCTCACCATGCACTCTGTGAGAACACCAGCCAGAACCCCTCCTGTAGCAAAGCTCTGTGCATGCAGCAAAGCAAAAACCACTGACGTATACAGTTTGCCCCACATTCCTCAAGAAACACTCATCTGTGAATTTGTGAAACGTCTTGGCTCGCTCTGGAGGAAGCAACAGCTTTGGCTTTGCAGGCTGTGCAGTGCCCGGGTTGTGGCAAGGCAAGGAGCACAGGGGAGTGGATGATTTTGTTTTAGGAACTGGGTTGATCATTCTCTTATCAGCAATGATAAGGCTATCTTGGTCATCCACGTGCATCCGCCGCACCAAATGCCTTACAGCCAGGAAGGCTTATCTGCTGTTGGTTTGAGACTCTATCTGTCAAAGCACACCCAGCTGCTGCTTCAGTTTCTGCTGCAATCAGATTGCAGCTAAATCTAAGTATAAAATCAGAGGCAAATTGGGCTGAAAAGGAGCCTGAGCCACTGCATTGTGCCACCTCTGCCCTGGGCTGCCTCTGGATCAGCCCCACCTATGGGCAAGAGGCAGCTGCAAGATGTGCTCATAAAGGGTGCTCTGACAAGGGATGCATTTCTGCATCCCAGCATCTCATCCCTCCTTGGGGGAGGGGTTTTCTGTGAACTGACCTGAAGTTTTTTTGCTGAGGAGCAAGCCTGCTACCGTTTTTCCCCACAGTATGGCAATGAAGAGATGATGGTGGTCATCCTGCAGCTTCCTGAATGCCCCAAAGATGCTGGCGCGTGCATCCTTAGACCGCAGCAGCCTGATCCCTCTGTCATTTGAGGAGAGCCTTCCCATGTTTGCTCAGTTGAGACGTAGTGGTGACAGAGGTGATATCCGTGTTCAGCTCAGGACAGGAGGTGGGAGCATCCCCCTCAAAGTCAGAAGGTCTGCAGCAAGTGGCCTCGTCGGAGAGTTCCCAGTGTCCATTCTGCGTAGATGGTTTCCAAATACCATTCCTCCTTCATATACGTAAGAATATGTACTGTGGGAAGAGCGGCACAGCCCCATCCTGGCTGAATTTATGTCTTTGACCCCTTTCACCCAGAGGCTCTTCACACTTGACTGAAACATAAGGTAAAAGTAAATGCAACTGAAAGAGCCCATTGTGTGCACGAGCATAAAGGCCTTTGTGTGCGGGAGCAGCGTGTGGCCGATGCTATGAAGAGCAGCCAAGGTGTGCCCAGCGCTGTGCTGGGACGCATGGGGACACAAGAGCCTGTGATGGCTGTGTGTGGGGAACACTGGGACCTGGCCAGGCCCGTGTGTCTGCACCGTGGCCTATCCCAGCGGGTCCCTACCAGCAGCACAGAACTGCCGGCTGACTTCTTCCTCTGCACACCCACAGCCAAGAAGCAGTGGGACCCATCGTGTGGAGCCACGGAAGCAGGGGCAGATCAACGAAACATAGAGGCTTCTTCTGCGCGATCATTCTAAGTGGTTTTCCTGAGTACTGGTTGGAGTAAGGATCAGAGAGGATGGGGATCCATAATCCCATTTATCCGAAGCCACATAATCTTCCCGAAGCTCTTTACTGGTGCCCAGCTCCTTAGTCACCGAGCGGCCGGCACAGCCGGGCCCACCTGGGCACCGCGCCGCCCCCAGGGGCTCTCGGAGCCCTCTCCGCGGCTCTGCCCGGAGCGAAGGAAGGGGAGCGCTGCCCGCCGCCGCCGCCGCCGCGCTGCCTTAAGGGGTGTGGGCCCGCGAAGTCCCGCCCGCGGTTCCCCAGCACGGGGCGGGGGCGTGCCGCTGCCGGCCGCCGGCGCTGCCCGCCCGGCCCCAGCGCAGCGGGGCACTGACAGCTGCCCCGAGCGGGCACCGGCGCGGCGCTCCCCGGCGCTCCCCTGCTCGCGGGCGGCCCGCTCCCACCCGGCCCCGCCGCCCCATCCATGGACCGCCGGCCGTTGGGCGGCGGGACCGTGCCGCCGCTGTGAGCCCGGCCGGGGAGCGGCGGAGCCCGCGCCGCGGGCACCATGGACAGTATCCTGGAGCCCTTCGCCGCCGAGCGGCTCTTCCCCGCCGCCGGCCCCGGCTTCCTCGACCTGGGCGACTTCAGCGAGGCGGATTTCCTCAGCAATGTGGTAAGGCGCGCTGCCCGGCGGCGGCCAGCCCGGGGTGCCCGCCCCGAGATCCCGCTGCCAGCCCTCTGCTCTCGTTCGGCTTTCTTTTTTTCCGCCTTATTTGCCCTGACGGCGCGCTCAGGCCTCAGGGAGAAGCGTGCGGGGCGGGGCGGATGGAGCGCGGCCGGGGGGGCTCGGATCGGGCAGAGCTGGAGCACGGCGGGGCAACCGGACACGGGGTCCTCCCTCCCGTCTGCTCCCGACTTCTTGGGCAGAGAAGCGTCGGGGAGACAAAGCGTCCCCGTCCTGGCGTTAGGGCTGGGATGGTTTGCTTTAGAGAGCAGAGCGAGAGGAAGGGTGACTTAGGAGGAAGAGCTGCTGCCAGTCTCAAGGAACCAAAGAGGCATTGTTCACCTCTAAGGAAGCTGCCCGGCCTCCCCGAGAAGCCCTGCGAGCCCCGAACCCCGCAGCTCCCTCCCTCGCTGCCCTGCCGAGCGACGGGAGCTGTGCTGTTCCGGTGAGCTCTTGATGCAAATCTGCTGCCCCTCTGCCCTGGGGCAGGAGAGGAAGGGCCCCAGTGCTCGGATGGTCGGTGTGAGATGGGAGCATCCTCCCTTGTTCCCGCACAGCTCTGAGCATCCCCGAGGACATCCTGATGGGGGATGCCAGTACTAAAGCACCGGTGCAGGAGGTGGGGAGGGGAGGGCTGTAGCCTTTGGGTAACTCCACTTTTGCTCCGCTGCACATAAGATAGCCAAAGCCTTTTGCTCTGACTCCGACGTGGAGAAGAAAGTAGAGATGCAGAATTTGCATAGATGTGAAGTGCAGCGCACTGGGGTGTGGAGACGCACTGGGTCTGGGAAAGAGATTACACAGGCAGCCCCGTCTCCCAGGGGCCTCACCAGCTCCTACTGCAAGGCAGTGCCGTGCCTGGGAGCGGCAGCAGTGGAGCCGTGCAAAGCCCTGCCTGCTCCGAGTGGGTCAGAGCTTCGTGCTTCCCCTATGTGCTGTGCACCCCTTGTGGATGCAGCTGTGCTGACCCTGGAGTGCTTTGCACCAGGACCGCTTATTCTCTTACCTCCGTGATAATACTCTGTCTTGGCACCAGTCCTTGGACCTCTGTGCAACACAGGCTGCAAGCAGAAGGCAGGAAAACCCTTACCCGTATAGATGGTCCCTCCTTGTAGTTCAAACACAACTTTTGCCTGCAAAGAAAGCATGAGAAAAAGAAGCCTTTGTGTAAGAGTGCCATCTGGTGCCACCTGCCAGGACAGTGTGCTTACCGTGTGCCGTGACCACGGGCAGGCAGCGACCACTGTGGCAGCTCTGCCGTTGCTGTCCTCAGCTTGCAGTTAGAAAAAGGAACGCTGCGTGGATCTCTCCCCTGCTGCCAGCACCACAAACTTCTGCTGGAGTTAGAGAGTCCGGCAGATGCCTTCCCTTCCCAGATATGCAGAGGAGATTCTGTAGCTGCTTCCCACCTACTGAATCTGTAGCTGATATGTGCACCAGAAAGTAGCGCATCTGCTTCTTTGTTCCTCTGCTGCATGACAGCATGGGAGGGAGGAATACACTGACATTTTCCTGCTAAGTCCAACAAACCTCCCAGGATCTGGAGATGTGCTGGGTTCTTTTCACACAGAACTGTGCAGTGCATCACCGTGCACAATAGCTTGCAGAGTTGCCAGTGCCTTTGCTTCACAGATGGGCAAACTTTTCCAGATATTGTTCAGCAAGTATTTTTCTTAGAAGAGCCAGGAATTTTGGCCATAAAATGCCTGTGTGAGGCTTTTTCTGGGGATGATTCCTTCTATTCAGAACAGAAGCAGAAAGAAAGGATGAATGATGCTTAGTGCAGAGGCTGTTCTCCTTGGCACATGGATTATGTGGCCCTGAACGACTCGCTTTTGTTGAGCCCTCGCGCTCTTATAAATCACCTCATTTCTTTAGAAACGGTTCTCTGCGTTGTTCATCTGAAGTTGTGACTGTAGTAAGGACAGAAGAAAGGAAGGAGTAAAGACAGTACCTCTGCAGATGTGTCCTCAAATATTTCTGAGTGCTTAAAGCAGGGAACAAAGTCTGAAGTGAGGGGGCTGGCATGTGGAGGAACCCAGGCTGGTTGTAGGGATGGCTCAGCAGGAACTTCAGGACATGCAGCAAAGCAATACTGACTGCTGCTCCTGGGATGGACCGGCTCCTGTGCTGGGACAAGCTGGCATTCACCGGCTGAGAGAAGGGAAGAAGTGCTGGGGGTCCTGGGCGGCCCTGGGCCAGCAGAGTGCATAGGGGGCTGTTAGCTAATGCAGGAGTGCAACAGTACGGACAGAGGGGAGCTCAGGCACAGATGTGGGGCTGCAGCGGGACCCAGCAGCAGCCTGCCGGCCGTGTGAGGAGCTTGCTGAGAAGGTGGAGCCAGGCTCTTTACATAAGTGCATGGTAGCGCTCGTAAATCAGAACAGGGAAGGTTTAGACTGAGTATAAGGAAACAATTTATCACTGTGAGGACACAGGAGAGGAAGAGGCTGCCCAGAGGTGTGGTGGAATCTCCAGACCTGGAGGTTTCCAAGACCTGTCTGGACAAAGCAACCCGCTCTACATTAAGTATTGGTTCCGTCCCGAGGAGGAGTTCAATTAGAATTGTCCTGAGCTTCCTCCCAACCTGCATGAGGCTGTGATTATGTGATGGTTTGGTTTGGGTTGGAAAATCCTAAGGCGAGTGGTGTCTGCTTTATACGTGGAAGGGACATCTCCAAAGGACAAGAAATGCTTTTTTTTTTACTTCATCTAGCTTACCAGACTCAAATACTATGACTGCTGCCTACACTATCAGCCTCTCCTTGCTCAAGAGGCTGCCTCCTGCTCTTGAACTGAGAGAACTTTATTCATCTTTTTCCACCAGACAGGACCTGCCATAAATGAGGCTCATTCGTCACGCAATGTTTGCTTATCAATTCCACCTGCCCGTCCCCTGTCCAGTCCAGCATTTCTGGTTGTTCCTGCTGGGACCCATCCATTCATTTATGGTCTTATGGCCACACTCACAGAGCTCTTACTGTTTCAGCTCTTACCAAGGTTGTGAAACTCTTCAAAAGGTTATCTTTTGAGTCAAATCCACCACTGTGTTCCACTGGGTTTGGGACACTGGTTGCACAGTGAAGCCAGAATAAACCATCAGAATGGGAGGCACTTGTTTCTTCCTTATGTTTCTGTGTTTTATGGTATGAAAGATACCCTCAAAGATGACTTTGGACATTGGATGTTCATGTAAACAGAGCTCCATTTTGACTGTGCTTTTCAAAGTATATTCTGTGTCTCTTCCTGAAAGAGAGCATCAAGGCAAAAATATCACCTACATGTTAGTTGAGGTCTCAACTGTTAGAAGTTGTAAAATGGCAATTCAGGTTGTCTCAGTAGCATTCACCCAGCTGCTCTGGGGAATGCACAGTAATGTGCTCCTTTGTTGTGTGATCTGAGGTTGCTGGGCAAGCTGGCAGGCGTACCTGCTGGGAGAAGAGCCACTTGTTCCTCTGGGTTGCTCCTTGAGCACACACTGTGTTTTTGTGCCTACTGTCTACTCTCTTCTGCAGTATTGTCACAGCCCACAGAAAGGAGGGAAGCAGCAGGACTACAGGGAGTGAGCAGGATGAGAGCAGTGCTGTGCAGCTCAAAAGCGGAGCATAATTTGGAAATAAACCCAGGCTGTTCACCAGGGATGACCATCACTCTTGCGAGGACTCTTCTGTTCCTCTTATGCCTGCTACAGGCACTTAAATAGCACTTAAGTGGTGCTTAGTGCTGACTGATCTTTGGCCTGAGTGAGTTTCATGCTGTGTGAGCTCCCTCCCACCACCTCAGCACACAGCGAGGACAGAGAGCTCAGCAGATGTGGTCATCCATCTCTCACTCCTTCCTGTTGCTAGCAAAGGGACCTTGCCGTACCAGAGGATGGGCCTCTGGGACTGATGTAGTTCTGCATAGGAACACATACAGAATGCATGTTGGCCCTCTGTTCCCTGCGGTAAGATTTGGTCAAGATTTGGCTGACGAGCCAAGTACCAGGCAAAGCAGGACTTTTTTCTGTAAGTTTTGCTTGGAACATGCTGGTCAGAGTTTCCTGTGGGAGCTGGAGCACAGATACAGAGAGGCCTGGCGGGGCTATCAGACCTGGCCTGATGGAAATGAATCTCAAAGTAATCATTCCCAGATTTTCCTTATTTCATTAGTTTCTTTGGATCTGTCTCACAGTTCCCCCACTTCATGCCCATGCTGCTCCTCGCTGTCTCGCACTTGGACCTACATCTGCAGGAGTACTCGCGGCAGGGTGAAACCACAATTGGACACAACCATTCACAGGCATCTGAACCTGCAGCATCATCACTGCAGTCATCACCAGGAAATGTATGTCCATTCTAGTAACAAAGAGAGTAAGGGGTTTGAACTTCCTTTGGAAGACCAGGTGAATACTTCCTCCACAGAGACTGGGGGAATCATCTGCGTGTCCTTCCACGCCAGAAAGAAACTGAGACATTTGAGAAACTCTTCCAGAAGAAAACATGTTTATCTGTAGGACAGCTGGCAGCACACACTGGGGATCCACGGGCCAGAACATTCATCTCTGCCAAGGTGGGAGAATCCTTTAACAGCTAGGCGAAAGCTAGGAGAGACCTAACTCGGAGCTGGAGTGCATGAGGCATGTATCCACAGCAGGGTTAATCCATGAGGACAGAGCTGTCATCCTGGTGGGGAAAAGCAGAAAGGGCTTTGGAGAAGTGCTTGCAGAGCAAACAAAGGGAGTGTTGGCAGGGGGTGGGAGCACATTTGTGCTTACTGTGCTTCCGCTTAGGGATGGTGTCAGTGACACCAGCTGGGAGGTGCTGAGCCAGTCTCAGCTCCATCTATGTTCCTCTGGTGATCCTAGTCCCCACAGGTATTAGGCAGTCATTTAGATTCCACTTCTGGAGACGAGGAAATCAAGACTCAGTCTGTACGACCAGACACTAGAAAGCCTCTGAGATGATTTTCTGGCTCATTGGACCTCCTTCTGGAACCAGCACAGGTGTCTAAGCATGGCTCGATTTAACTGGGGTGACTGAGTACATCTCAGTGATGCCTGCCCTCTATCACTCTTCAAGAGCACAGCAAAGTGGAGAGGGGCCAGGCTTGTGGCCACATAAGAGGAAAGAAGAGGTTTACTGAAGCAGCTCCTTAAAGGGCAATATTGGAAAGAGTGATTTCATAGCCACCATTGCAGTCCCACTACTCAAAATGTGGCCAGTTGACACCTCTCCAGTGTTCTCTACTGTTTCTTCAGAGGAAGTCCCAGCCCTGGGCTCACTCTGTTTTTTCTCAGCACTTCCCTTTAAGTTTTAAGACTGTAGCATTTAGTTAGCATTTAGTATATTACTTATTTCAGCAAATTATCAGTGCTAAAGGAAGGTAATGGAAACATTCCACTCACTGAAGCTGTTTCTATGGTGGCCACATGGTAGGCTCTCTTCTCATAGCCACAGGGATAGGATTGTGCTTGGTATGAAGATGTGATTCCCGAGACAGACTTGTACTGCTCATGTTAGGGAAGGGATGAATCAACCTGCTGAAGTTATCGTGCCCTTTGTCCTCTTGCAAACAGTGCACTGCATCAGACGAAGTAGGACACAGAAGTTGTTTGGTGATCTCCTTGCTGCAGTTAGAGGGGAATGGATAGAACTGAGGGGTGAAGTGGACCATTAGAGCTCAACTAAGAAATGGCCAGCAGCTTGGCAATGGGTGCTTGCATAGAGCTCTTCCCTTCCTCTTTCCTCCCTTTGGAGACCAACTTGTGCTGTGAGTAGCTCCCTGTTTCTTTGGGTTGGTGTCTGCAGGTTTGCATTTCTCCTCAGAGCAGAAACAGTGGCAAATGTGTGAAGAGCCAAGGGCAAGGCTGGAGCAGCAGGGAGCTGCAGGTAGCATGCTGAGAGGCAAGCTCTATCTGCCCACATCAGCTGTGCAATGCTTACACCTGTCTGACTCTCAGCTGCTCAAGAAAACAATTCTTTCTTCTGTTTTCCTGAAGGGTCACATTTTTTAAAGTTTTCCTTTTCTGAAGTCCCCTCAGCATACTTGAACATCCCAGCCCTTCCCCTCTAACCCATCCCTTTTTGGCTCCTTTATCCATCTTTTCTTCTGTATCTCTGCATCTTTCCTGTTATTGCTTTTTCTTAAATCTCTTCAGGACTGTCTGCCTTTGGAGCTGCTCTGGTCAGTGTCCAAGTGCTAGTTGCTTGACATGAATTTTATCATGTTATTCAGCCAGAACAAGGTCTCCTGAAGGCTGTAACTGCACATATCCACGAGCTCTTTCACACCTTCCTTTCTGTTGCACATCCAATTTCATCTTCTCACTTTCTAGGACTGCAGAAATTCTTTGGTCAGGATGGAAGCAACGTGCACAGCTATTCTCACCGAAGCTAGCATGTAATTTAAACCAGCGCTGGATTTAGAAGCATCTTTAGGGATCTAAGGTGATGCTTTACATGAGGTAATTCATTGCGATCGCCATCCAGCCTGTTTCAGAGGAAACTCACCCTTGACTACCTCAGCAGAGTTGCTTTTGGCTTCATGACACTGTGACTTTGTCTTGATCAGGGAAAATGTTTGTTTAGGCTGGTCAGGCTGACCCAAGTTAGCAAAGCCTGTTCCTAACTCCGTTATCAGTTTTCCCAGAATAGCTATAAAGTAACATGTTCCCTCAGCTAGCTGTGTCAGGAGTTCCCATGCAGCAAGAATATCAGGTCTCCCCAGGGAAAAATCTGGCAGCCCAGGTTGGAGGAGAAATACAGTATGGGCCAGCTACCAAATATGTTACACAGGAGGGAGCTGGATGCAACATGCGCTTTGGGCACTGGTTGTTGGATCGTCTGCATCCCCCCTGCAGGTGAGCTTCCTCAACCCAGCGCCCAGAGGAATTTCCTCATGCTGCACTTCCCTGCCCTGCTGTCACAGGGACACCGACTTCTTCTCTGGGTGCCAAGTCCAGGTGGGAGCAATACTGCCTGAGGACACGTCTCTGTATCACAGTGCGGGGCTCTGCCTTGTGAACTTGTTAATTGCTGCATGCCAGAATAGCTTAATGCTAGGTGAGTGCCATTGGTTGGTGGCAGCTGAAGGAAGGAGATAGGCAGGTGCTTTTGGCTGAGCCTGCTGCTGTCTCAGGGAGGGGCTGCAAGCCAGGCAGCCTGGGGAGGAGGAAGCTAGCGCTGACATTTGTTAAGGCTGTTGATGGAAGGTTTCTTTCAAAGCCTTTTCAGTCTCTCGATCTGAGAGCTCTTTGCCCAGGAGTGCTGGAAATCTAGCTCTTCTTTCCAAGCAAATGTGCAGACTGTGAGTTGATGAGGTGCTGCTGAGCCACAAATAGTGAATTGCCAATCAAATGATGCTGGGTTTGTTCTTGTTTGTTTTTTCTTTTCCTTGCGGATAGTGGTGCAGTGACTGGGACATGAGGTTGTCAGGAATGGGAGAGTGTTAGTCCCAGCTCTGCCATTTCCTTCGCACATGATCTTTAGGGTGTTATTTGTTGTAATGTAACTTCTGCTGCTTAAAAAGTAAAACACATCCTTATTCCTGCTAGCACAGTGCAGTGCCATCAGCGGGTGACACAAATTAAGGACAAGCAGGACTGTGATGGGAAGCTGCTAGTAGATACCTGCCAGGATAGGTCTGTGGGAGCTATTGCTTTGCTTCTCCAGTCAGTCCCTTTGAGTTAGTTTGCAGCTAGTGGTATTTGCAACATTTTCAGCTTGGCGACTGAAGCTGTCCTTCGCCCTTTTCATTTCCCCAAGGACTGTGCATGGCTGATTTTGACCTCAGATACTTCAGGTTAATCCAGAGTAATCTTTCTGTGTCAGTGTGAATGACTAAGTTAGTCAGCATCAGGATTAAGCTGAAGTACTTGGCCCATGCTATTACTGGCATAGCCTCTTTGGGCCATGTTGAAAACCAAACAGTTTGTGCTTTATAAATTCAGTGAACGGGCTGTACTCATAGTTCATCCTCCACTGAACAACTAGATCCTGGCTCAGCTGCAAAGCCCAACTTCCCCCTCGGGTTGGTGCAGCTCGCTGAGAGCACCCTGTTACAGCCCTGCCTGAAGCTGCAGCTTGTCAGGACTATGTTGAGTCCCCAGACTCCCAGTAGGTGGGTGGTTTCTAAGGTCTGTTTCTTAGGGGGTTACCAAATGACAGCATCAGAGTGCCATGGCTTTATCGGTCTACCAGCAGGGCCGCTGAAGACCCATGGCAGTCCTTCTCTGTCTCTCCTGCTGGTCAGTGCACAGTTCTATGCTTTCCCTTTCTCCTTTTCCCAACACTAAGTCTGCCTGAGCTGCCTAAAGCTGGGATCACCATTGTTCACTCAGAAGAGCGATGCAAAAGGTTGCTCTCCTGTTCTCTGACACCTCTCCTGCTCTTCAGGATTTGTCAAAGATACTTGGCAGCAGCCCAACCACTGGATTAGCATTAAATAATGAGCAAGTGGCCTGCAGCCCTTTTCAGACAAAGAGCGCACCTTTAATTCTTTCCTCACATGTCTTCTAGCCCTGTTGTTATCACACTGGTAGACAGACGAGGAGGAGACACTGGCCTGGTCAGCTCTGGGGACAGAGCAGAGGATGCTGCACTGGCTTTTTTTTTTGTCACTAATTAGTTGCAGGGTGGCAGCTGGCAGCTGTGACAGCTGCCCCCATCAGTGCAGTCAGTAGCAGCTGCATGCAGCTGGGGCACACAGTAGTAGAACAGCAGCAAAGCTCATTGCTCAGTGTTCCTGTGTGTGTCACACTCCAGAGGAGCATGGGAAGGTCGCCCAGCAGCTCAGCTATCTGTGGGTACAGAGACCGTGTCCTGTGTAATGCCCATCCTCTGGACTCAGATGCCTTTCTGACATTCACTGAAATTGGATTCTGTAGAGTTGCCAGAGTGTTTATTTACTTATCCTGGGAAAGGGAAGAGGAAAGAGGGCAGGAGGGATGGAGAATAGGGAAAGAAATAGAAAAGACAGGAGAGAGGTAGCTATGCAGTTAGCATTCTTGAGCCATCTGGGCCTGTTGGCATGGCCCCAGCTGAATGGGCTGGCAGGTTTATCCACAGCATGATGTAATCTCCATCACCCAGCATTTGATTATTCTTGCTCTGGATGGCCTCAAATCGGGTGCAAGTCTGGAGTGGGCATTTTGATTTCCTGTTGCTATTTGTGGACTTTTCCTGGCCAACCCTCAAGAGCATCTCAGGCAATTTTCATTCCTCCAGCTGAAAGAGTGATGCCACCCAGCTGGTGTAGTGCAGAAGCCAATCCCAGCCAGCCTGTCAGCTGGAGACAGACAGCCCTGCAGAGGGGCCCAGCTGTGCTTCACACCTGACACAGCTGGAGAGAAGGGGACACCCCTGCCTTTGTTCTTGGACAGTTGCAGCTCAGCCCAGAAGTTGTCTCAGCCTTCAGCACCGGCAGGGAGAGCTCTGCAGGAGAGGCTATCAGACCACCCCCTCCCAGTTGCTTGTTGGTTTCCCTGGTCCGCTTGGTCTTGCAGTGGGATGGGAGGGGAGAATAATTTTATTTGGCCCAAGATTTATTCTTCCCTTTGCTTCATGGGAGCAAAAAGCAACGGGTGATGTCAGTTCCTCCCCTCTGCCTTCACAAACAGAGTGACCCCCTCTCCTGCATGGCAGGAAAGCGCAATGATATGCAGGGGGTGAAGGTGAGACTTCTCTATTTACCGTGCACCCATGCTGCTAGGAAACCTCAAACCTAGCTATGCAAGGGACCTGTTCAGAGTATGCTGTTCCCAGCTCTGACTCAAGAGATGTGGGTAGCTGCACGATGACCCATTAGTAATAGCTGACAATTGCAGACAGTATTCCCTCCCTCATGATGCCTCATCCTGCCCACATGCCTTACTTAGCTTTGTTTCTCCAGGGCCTTGGGGATGGAGAAACTGAGTGCAGTGACCCCAGGGGACAGAACTCCGTTCAATGGAGAATCCCACTGCCTGTCTCAGAAGCTGCCCTGGTTGCATCTGGAGGGAGCAGGGCTCTGCTCTGTCATGCCCCAGGGACAGCCAAGGGCTGGGATGGACTCACTGGAACCGCAGCACTGAGCTTTTCCACCCAACTCAGCTGTGCTGAGTGAGAGAGTAGCTGAGGAAAACGATGGCCTCTTTATAAACCAACTGGCAAAACTCTTGCATCTCTCCTGGGAGCAGGCCAGGGATTCTGAGTCACTGCTTGAGCTAGTTTTAGCCAAGGTAGTCTTACCCAAGACATTAAGAGAGAGGAGAGATCTACCCAGGAATGCCAGCAGAAAGCAAAATAGTTATAACCATAATTAATAATAATATAATGATGAAAAGATTCAAAAATGAACTGCCCTCTCCAGAAATAAAGTTTGAGGACAATTCAAATGCTGGGAAGAAAAGAGGAGAGGAAAGGCCGCCAAAGCCTGCATGTCAGCTGCAATGCAAGGAGCCCGGTCCAGCTGGCCAGAGTTCAAAGAGCTCCTATTGTCCAACAGCATTTCCAAAACACCATTCAAAACTTTCAGAAAATGAACCCAAGATGCAGGGTGAGATTTATCACACAATAAAGGCAATCCAGATGTTTGCACCCTTTCAGAGAGAGGAGATATGAGGAAGGTGGGGGAAGAGCATAAGGGAAGAAGGGTGCACGAAGTCTGGCACTGTGAGTATCAAGACAGGAGTAGGGGCTGGGTGTGTCTGTGATGGGATACATACCAGGCACTTATGGAAGATTTCAGAGATATGGAGAACTCCATGCTTAGGGAAAGTTTCTTGGCACCAGGATTAAGGGACAGAACGGTAAGATTTCACTGAAGCATTTTCTTTTTTGTTATTGTACAATTAATAAATGTTCAGTTAGAAGAATGGCATGGTTAAGATGGTATTTTACAGGTTTATCATGGTGGAAAGAGACAATCAAAAATGAAATGCTCACCTGCATCCTAGGCTGGCAGTAGAAAACTCCAGAAGGAGAGATCTCCAACCAGAGATCTTTCCCCAGTGGCAGTCAGCCCTTAAATGAGGTCTAGGAGAGGCGCAGCCAGGCTCCACCCCTTCCGGTCACACAGCTGAATTGCCTTCACCTGTGCTTCCAGGGCTGACTCAGTCCTTGTCTCAGGTGACTCAACAGTTCCCATACAGTTGCACATAGAATATTGTTGCACATGGATACTAAGAGCCTATTGTTGCTTCTGGTCCTGGATTATATATATTTGTAATAAGGTCATATCTGAAGCCAAACCACTGTAGATTTTATCTTGGTTCTTTCACAGCCTTTGTTATTGCTTTGCAGTACAAGCCACCGTGGCAGTGCTGTAGCTTCTTTTGCAACAGGAAACACTCACTTCCACCTTTGCTTTGATTATGTTAAAGTCTGGTAATTAATTATACTGGAAGACAGTTTCATCTTTGAATCTGCTGCTAGCTTGGACTTACACAGCTACAAACTGCTGTCGCTGAGTATCCAAATTCTCCCAGCTTGCAATGAGACCAGTGGTGCTTCTGCTGCCTGCAGAACAATGTGGTAAAGTGACTATATGCGTCACACTCTGTAGATTAAGGAGTGACTTGGTAGCTTTCAGGAGGACCTCTGGTAGTAAGGGCTTGTTCATCTAATGGCAAAAAGCCTGAGAAAACGATTTGTCTGAATGCTTAATGCTTAAGCTAGAGAGTCAGTGTTTTAAGTGACTCATCTGTTTAGTGAATGTAGTTAGCTTTAAGTTGTGCTTTTTTTAGGAGGTAGATTTCTCTGAAGCCTTTTGGCTTAGTCTAGATGTTGCTTTCTATGAAGCTCAGTTACAGATGATGAGTTTGAAGCAGGAGGCATGAGTATAGCTCCTGTGCTCAGCTGTGTAAGGACCCACACTTGATTGCTTGACTGCTTCTTTCAGGCTATAAAACCTGTGAAGTCTCTGATCAGCTCCTTGTGTCACTCGAAATGTGTCCAGGGAACAGAATCCCAAATCCACAGGTTCCTGCAGACTTCAGGACTGGAGTGCAGATGGCTGACCCGATCCCATATATGGGAGCTTTTGGACAGGTTTTCAGGGCACTATAGATTTACCGTCTTCAGAGGAACATAGTGCTTTTCCTTCCCAGAGAATTCTGACTCTACTTGAGCTCTGCTCCCAGGCATCTTCAAGTTTCTACTTTTCAGCAGCTACAGAGAACTCAGCTGCTAGGCCTTGTCATGGAGAAGTCCTGCTAGGAAAGGGCTGGCAATGGCTGCCCTTCTTCAGCCTTGATTTTCATCCCATGGCTGAAGCAACTGCATTGTCTCTAATCAGTCAGATCTCCAACCTCATCTTTGGAACATAGGGCTCTGCTACATTATCCTCAGGGACACTGTTAATGCGGGCTGCCCCAGTAGCGAGGAGTGGCCTGAGAGGTGTTACTGCCCTTCCTGGTGAAGGAAGGATTTCCCTGTTCTCTGGAGATTCATGTTTCTGCAGCTCTACCTCTGAGATGAAAATGATACCTTCAGCACTGAAGCCGTGGTTTAATTTCCTATCTGCTGTCCAGGGCACAGATTTTCCACTGGAATATTGGCAGCAGGTCAGAAATCTGCATTCCAAGCTGAATTGCTTTGAAAACAGTCCTGATGCCCAGAAGCAGGAACGTCTCCCATGTGCTCGCACACAGAGCAAGGAGTCCCTTGTCCCAACCCAGCTCACACAGAGCTCCTCCAGCTACGGGATGCCTGTGCATATCACATCCACAGAGACAGCAAACACTGCAGCAACCGGTGGGATCCCACTCAACGTGCTGGTTGCAAAACCCAGCTCTTGCCCAGCTTTGCCACTGAAGATCCCAGCTTTCAATCCTCAGTCAAAAATTTTGGATGAACATCTCTCACAAAGCATCTGGTCTGGCTTACTTGCTCTATGATTGTCCTTTACAAAGACCCGAGGAATGAAAGCCACCAGTAATGTTTGGTATTAGCTGCATGCCTCAGCTCTTGGACCTGAACAGAGTACTGCTATCTTCCTTTTCCAAGGCTTTTCTTTATGATCCTACTGGGACCTGACAAGGGACAAAATGTAAATTATCTCTGATTTTGTTCTCTGAGTATTAAAGTGAAACAGTTTCAATGAGACAAATGAAGCCGATTGTAAAGATAATACAAATTCTTCCTCCTCCTGCTCCAGTTAACTCCCAAAGCAGATTTCCTTTGTCTCTCAGGGCACCTTTTCCCATTGCTCTGATTGCCTTTCTTAAAGATTTAGAAAAAGACCCATAATAATGCAAGGATGAAGAGCAGTGTAAGAGCAGAGATTTGCTGACTATCGTGGCTCCAACCCAGTACTGGACAGGGCCAGAAGTTTCCAAGAAGATTGGAAGAAATGGTGGAGTGATGTTTATTCAAGTTAATTTCAGTTACAAAATAAACTTCCCCATCCCCCTGACTAGTGACTGGCTTGAGCAGTTGTACCTCTCCAACTTATTTTTAATTGCATTGTTCATTCGTGCTGTATTTTGTGTGTTTTGGGATGCTGTGACCTCATCTTCCCCTCAGCACAGCAGTACAGTTTGGAATTGCACAAAGTAGCATTTTCTTACACTTGCCCTGCTCACTGCCTTTAATTTCACCACGTGTACCTGTCTGTCAGAACCACAGTGAGGCACAAACAAGTACAGCCAGGTGTTTGCTTTAGGGCCCTTCTGAACCTCAGATTCCTCCTGGTGTCCTTCAGCAGCTCCACCCTTCCTGTGCAGTCCTCCTGGACCTCTGCTTACTTGAGCTGATGCTCTCTGTGCCTCTGTGACCAGAAGGGAATCCAGATGGAACTCTACCATAGCGTGGTACACATATTTTTCCTATCTTGCTTCTTGCACGTTCTAGCTTTCTGTTTGCTATTTTTTTGTGCAACAAGATTTTTTCCTTACACTGTCCAGGCAGATCTGTCACACACAATTAAAAACTTGTGGGCTTTCTCATGATAATTTTGCCTCTAGGTTGGCAGAGCTGGGCCTGAGCTGCACTTCCAGGTAGTGCAGGGGTGCAGCATGCCAATGAGCTTGTCTGCCAAAACTCAGTTGCGTTCTGGCTCTGCTGGCACTGGGAAAGGATGTATGTTTGGGCTTTGCAAAGGGTGGAAGATCAGGGTAATATAGCAGGTCCTTCTCGAAGATGATGGATTGTATTTTCATACCTAGAGAGGTAAAGCACACATAAACCCCTTCCTCCCCACACTAAAGCAACTGGAAGACTGCGTGGGCCCATCCCTGTGCAGTAGAGTATGTTTAGGTGCCTTCTGCACACTTAGCAGATGCTGCCCCTTCAACACCAACGGGTAAAGCTGCAGGCAGTCAGGCAATGGGGCAGAGATGACAGCACAGTTTCTTTCTCTCAGGACTGTCTCTCTGGGAAGGAGAAGGAGCCAAGAGGAACAGAACCCAGACAGCCTGCCCAGGGCTACTGCCTTACAGTGAAGAATGGCCCCATTTGAGTGCTGCTCACCTGCCACCTCGGTGGCTCTGAAATCCGGGCTGCCTGTTCTGGAGTAGACAGTTATCCTTGGGTCTCAGGGCTCAAAAAAGCCCCAACTTTGTATTTACCTGACAGACTCCTAAGAAATAGCACTCCATCTTCTGCCAAGTGAGAGTTAGGAGCAGCTGATGAAATGCCTCATCCTGAGGGAGTTGTAGCCACTTCTGTGCGTGGTTTAAATCCTGCTCTAATTATTTTTTTACCCGAGCCGGCTGCAAGCTGTAAGCCAAGGGAAATTTGGGCTGCTCGCAGCATTTGTACTGTACACGGCAGCGCGAGCTGGAAGGCAGAGGCATTCTCCGTATCTCCAGGGTGCTGCTGCTGGGAGGAGAGCTGCTCCCGTCTCTGCCGGCCGTGCAGTCCCGTGCAGCGGGCAAACCAGCACCTGCTTCCCGCCGCGGGGCCGGCAGGGCCCGCACAGAGCCGCGAGGCACATCTCCCCCTCGGGGCGGCTCCGGGCGCCAACGGGGCCTCCTCAGCGACTGGAAGACGCGGGGCCGCGCTCCCTCCCTTCGCCCCCTCATCCTCCGGTCGCTGCCGGGGTGCTCGGCCGGCGGCCCAGCGGCGGGCACCCCCTCACGACGGAGGGGCGGGGCGGGGCGGGGCCGCCCTGCGAGGCGAGGCGCCGCGCATCGCGGCGGGCCGCGGGCCGCTCCGTCCTAACCCTGCACTCCTCCCGCCCGCCTCGCCGCCGCCCGCTCCTGGCAGCCGCCACCCATTGGCCGCCGCCTCGGCGCCGCCGGCCAATGAGCTGCCGCCGCCGCCGGCCGTTGGAAGCGTGCGGCGGCGGCCGTTCACCGCCGGCGAGGCGGGCGCGGGGTTCGCCCCCCTGCACCTGCCGCCCCCTCGGCCGCCCGGGCTCCCGTCGCGGAGCGGAGCGGCGGGGAGGCGGCTGCGGGCGCCCGGGGCTCGGGAGGACGTCGGCCGCCCGCGTCCCCGCTGCTCCCCCGCTTCGGGGCCTGGGGGAGCGCCTTGTGCTGGCGCCGCTCCTTGCATCGCCTTCTTCTGATTGTGTCTTGAGCCTCCGTCGGCTCTCCTAGGTCTTGTGGCGCCTAGCGCTGGAAATTGTAAATCCAGGCCCTTGGCACAGCCGCTCGGTGGAGGAGGTTTCCGCAAGGAGCTGCGCCGGGACTCCGCGAGGCACCGGGCACATGGCTGTGACTGCACCTTCGCTCCGAGGGGCCGCGTGCCCTGCCGGGAGGAGCTCATGGCACAGCAGGGTCAAGGCAAAGGGGGTCCCCTGCCTTGCTTTCAGTGATGCAACTCTCCTCCCCCTCTCCTTTCCCTGTCATTCTGCATTATTCTACAGAAGGCAATAAATTCTGGGCCTGATTCCAGATCCGGCTGAGCCAAGCCCTCTGCCGCTTGGAGGCTGAGTGTCAGAGAGGCGTCTGGTTAGCTGCACAGGCCGAGCCTGGGATGCCGAAAATCACCCTGGGCTCCCCGGGATCTGAGAAGGATGGAGGAGTACTGCTAGTGGGGCTGAGGTTGAGCTGCTGGAGGGGAATAGTGCTGGAGTTTGCAGATGGTTCGGACTGAATTGCTTCAGCACTGCCGTGCAGAGATGCAGGAAGAGCGGGGAGCAAGACTGCCCAGGCAGAATGCGGGCATGGGCAGACTTTAAGTGGAAAAGCAGTGAGATGCAGTCCATGATGGTCTTTGGTGTCCCCTCTCACCCACGTAGGTCAGGGTAGAAGGGCACCAGAAGGGTTGGAGAGAGCCAAGAGGTAGTGGATGATCACTTGCGCTCCGTGGGGAGCAGTTGCACTGACTAGACAGTGAGATGAAGTGTGCACAGCAGCTGTCTGTCCCGCATGGACCCCGTTAATGCTGTCAAGACCTTCACTTTCATAAGCTCTAAAATTCACTGCATTTTAAAGCAAGCAGAAGGACTGTCTGGAGTGTATGGGCTCTTCTTTTCTGGAATGTAAAGGAAACCTCGGCTGTGAAGCTGGAGTGCAGGGGGCTTCATTCCTTAGTGAAAGCAGAGAAGGGAAATGCAGATGTCACAGCTGGGACAGGAGATTTATCTTGGCAAGCAAAGAGGAAAAATACTTTCAAAAAGAAAAGAGAAAAGTCAGAAGATTCCCCTCCCCATCTGCCCTGCCTGCCAGCGCGAGCAGAACCTCCAACCTGCAAAGGCCCTTCATCTCCTGGGCCTGGGCTCTCACCCAGCTGGATTAGCCCCTTGCTGCTTTCTCCTTGGAGCCGGACCATCGTAGTGGGAGCAGGGAGGCTGTGAGAACTAAACTGATCCTAGAGGGAGATTGTTTCCAAATAGCTCCAGTGGAGGTGGGGAGGGAAAGTCACAGTCGGAGGATGGATATGTGAAAGGGAAAGGGAGGTACAGATGTATCCAAAGTGACTGCAGTGGAGAAGTGGATGCAAGGAGAGGAAACAGTTCCCTTCTCAGCCATGTGGAGCCACTGGGTGGGAGCACCTCAAGGTGCACCATGTACAGAGCTGGACAGTGGAATAAGCTTAGTGCCTCAATCTTTTTCTGAGGCTCTCCAGAGGTCTAACTCCAACTCTGGGTGGGGGCAAATAAAGAGCTTGCATTTGGATGTCTGAATGCCTTACATTAACTCCCAGGATAACTGCTGTACAACAGGAAGGGGTGTTCAAATGAGAAGTGCACGCACGCACACACAGTTTGCTATTTAGACAACCCTAAGCATGAGGTCAGGGTGAAAACATGTGGTGGAAATATGTTTGGAAGAGTCAGTGCCTATGTCGGTCACCACGAGTGAGAGAGAGCAGGAGCCAGCAGCTGACAGATTCGCACTCTCCCTGTGGCAGAGGTGGCCTCAGCCTGAGCAGGAGGTCTCCTGGGGCAGGAGACCAGCTTCAGGCTGCCTGGAGATGAGGAGATCGTTGGCACCCCTGCCTGCACACCCCAGTTTGTTCCCCTTGGGCACTGCCTCCCTGTCCTCCCAGAGCTGCAGTGGGGGGATGGGTGGCTACAAATCAGGCTTGGATCAGGAAATCTAGCACATCCTCGCCATTGCGTTTCTGTCCCTTGGCTGCCCCCTCCCTGACCGCTCACTGGTAATACAGCTTTGGAAACACATCTCGTGCTATTTCTTGGCTTTGGAGCATAGTTAGAAGGAAGGAGGGTGTGAAAGGGAGGGGGAGATAGCAGGAGGGAATAATGCAAAATGAGACTGTGCTGTGAGCTTTGTAACCCATCTGGAAGCTGTTTCCCCCAGCACGCTTCATGCCTGCTCCCTCTGGCCCAGGATGGTAAAGAATCACGTTCCCCAGTTGACTGGTCCTCCTTGCTCAAGCTAGGCCCATGAAAGTTACTTGAGATATTGTGAAGGAGAATCTCAGAAAACTTGCAGGCTCCTTCATTGTCACAATAGGAGATACTTTGCCAGTTCCTATGGAGCAGGAGCTGGCTGGAAGGTGCTGTTAAAGAGAGAGTTTAGACCTTGGAGAGTGCGTTAGGTGGAGAGCCTGCTCTGCTTGTTTATCTCCACAGATCCCACCATTCCCATCCAATACCTGTGGCACTCTTTCTTGGACCTTATGCTTAATGTGCTTCTAGTCTGCTGTGGTGTTGGAAAAAGTCTATCCAAGGCCCAGCACACTCCTTTCATTCAGTGATAGAACATGCAGGCCTTTGGCTGTGCATGCTCCAGCCTAGGTGGAAAGGAATGGCAGGTACAGCACCTCCATTGGTGTATCAGCTCAAAGCCTCATGGAGCACATGTTTGGTTGGGTGATTAGCCTGCTTCTGTTACCATTCAGAATCTGGCAGCTCTTCGCTGTCATGCTCTGTTGTGATCCATACAGCCCCGACACACCGTACCCTGGGACCTGCAGTTACCCAGAGCCTTCTCTCTCACGTGTTAAGTAGAAGGGTGGCTGAAGCCTTCTCTGAGTTTTACCAGATAGGCATAGCTCTCCCACTGAGACTGAGTGGCAAAGTTTGCATATTCTGAGCAGTTAGGATTGATCTGGGCTAACTAGCAGTGGTTCTGAAATAAGCACTGGGCTTTGCTTCACAGTTGTATCAGGACAAGAGATAGTTTCTTGTTACCGCATGGCTGCATCTATGGATATTTTTGCTAATCATTGTTACCAACTACATTGATACCTATCCTAAAGCTAACACTATCTGTTGGCATCAGGAAGGAATGAAGCCCATGAAAGAGACCCAGCAGTCTCCTCAGGAGTGGTTTAGCTTCTTGCTTTTTCTCTTGTGGATTTAGGTGGCTACAAAGCCATGTCATTATTTGCTTTGCTCTTCCTTCTACTTTCCTTTGCCTCTTGCTTTCTTCTCTGAATAAAAGCAATCTCCAGCTCTGTGTGGATGTTCTTTCTGTCCAATCCCTGGTGCCACCTTTGATAATACCATAGTTACTCCCAGTCATATATGCTAGCTAGCCATCAAGCATAGCTGCTTTCTCTCTACCATCCCACTCAGAGATTCTGGGCTGGTAAATGTATGGTTGATGAGAGATGAAAAGGTGCTACTTTATGTCTGTCTCTTGGGAGAGAATGGACTCTGGTAGAGCTGAGCTCCTGCATTTCTTGAAACAGAGTGCTGCTTCTTCATCATCACTTTCGAGCAGGGAGATCCCCAGACAGCCTGTGTGGTGTCTAAAAGCAGAATCAGAAATATGCGATGGCATCTGCCAGTGTCAGTGCCTGTGTTAAAGCTCTACTGACCAGCCCCGTGCACTCATTACTGACATCTGACCCAGAGGCATAGCTTCTCTTCCCTCCAGGTAGGTTTGTCCTACAATGGGAAGACTGATGGCTGACCAATAAATCCTTGTTTTAAGCCTGGGTGCTAAAAGTGAGTGTAACTAATGCATAACCACATCTTCTCCCTGGCTGTTTTCAGCCCCACCTTTGTCAATGCAAGCTTGTGAAAGAAATTTGAAGCATGTGGCAGTCACAGACAATTATTCCTGCAGCTGCCCATCCATTCCTGCTCCTCGTTGAGAGTCACATGTTCATTCTAGTTTATATGGCTATGGCTGTACTTATAGCCATGACATGGGATGCCTGTGTGTTCCGGTGTTACATTGGCAGCCAAAACTCTGAATCCCTTTACTTTTCTATGATTGGTTATATTCTCATCCTTACCATAAGGCTATCATGTTCATATCCTGTTTGCTTGTGTTGTTTGAAGAAAGCAAGACAAAGAACAGCTGTTACACGAGCAGGCACTCTCTGGGGTTAATGCTCAGGACTCCAAACTCTCTTACCCCTCTGTGTTGTAGGACAGGACAAAACATGGTTTTCCAGTGCTTTTTAGATAACCCAATTGCATCTGCTGACTCAGCTCCCTCAGAAGAACAGTGCGGATGGGAAGAATTTGCTGTCACTCAGTTCAAGTGCAGAAATCTTCTAAGCAGCTTGAAAATGACTGAGTAGCTGCTTCGCCTACATCCTGCCAGTATGGGAACAAGTGGAGAAATCTTCATTCCAGACTTCCCTGGGAGGGCCTTCTCACTGGGAGAGAAAGCTGGTGTCAGGTAGAATGTAGGCAGCAGGGACTTTCCCCCACTTCCTGCATGCTCTGTGGGCATTTGATTTTTAAATTGAGTGGCTGAGGGATGACATTGGAGGGTGAAGGGCACTGCAAATGATAGAACCTACAACACTTACCATTTCCCTCCCCCACTTGATGGGAAGTGTGGGTCTGCTCAGCTGGAGCCTACTTCATTCCCCAGCCTCACCCTATGCTCAGGCAGCCCAAGTAATGTTGACAGAGTGATATTGTGCACAGGTAAAGCAAATATACCTTCCTGTAGGAACAGGAACCTGCACGGTCCAGCATCCGGGGTCCTCTGGCCAACTCCTTCTTCAGTATTAGAGGTGGGGAAAGAACTGCATGCACTCCCCGCTCCTCTGGGAACTGGCTCTCCCACTGAAATTTTCACTGGCATTCATGCCTCTGCTCTAGGATCTGTGTGCTCTCTTCCACTCTCTTGTGTGCCTTTACTCCTGGTATTTCAATATGCTGCTTTCAATGTTCTTCTGCCCACCCAGATGCTTTTACAGTCGGGCGGGTGGGGGCAGTCTGACTCGGCTGAGCTCTCCAGTTCATTTAAGTTACACAGTTCCGTCTGTGTAATATAGTCACTTGAATGTATCTGTCTTTTCTTTCCTCTCCATGAGCCAAAAGTGTCAATCTGCCAACGAATGGGATAATTTTTCAGCTGGTGTTTGGCAATCATTTTTCTCTGTGCTCAACCAGCGCTTTGTTGTAGCAAATGGAAAAGTTAGCAATCTTGACTTCTGAATAGGGGGATATGCCTCAAAAGAAGCAGGTTCCTGTGGCATCAGGAGCCCAGCTCCCCAACTGCACCGGCCAGATTTACTGGCTGTTAGTGTAGAATGATTAGCGGCATGATTGTTTGTTGTTAACAGCCCATCTGTAGTGTTTAAACTTCATCGGGGAGCAGAATTTCACAGTCATTATCTGGCTGGAGGACAGCTTCATATGGTCCACAGAGGGGCTGTGAAATCCCAGAGGAAATTAAATATAACAGGAGGCCTTCCTGTTATGTGGATCCAATTGATTTTTTTCTTTTTTCTCTGATAAAAATCAGCAGCTGGTTTGATGTTCTCTGGGGTATCAGAGTGCCTATTGCTGCTGGCCGAGATCATGAGAAAGTGTCTGTCACCACAGGCAGGTGCTGAAGACCATGATTTTCTGCCACACTTACTTTTTGTCATCACAGCGATTTCTTGCCTTGTGCTCTGCTTGGCTAGATGTCATAGTGAGATGATGCTGGGAAGCTGAAGATAGGTACCCACAGAGGAAGGAGGAGATGCAAGAGCATAGAAGAGTTTCATGAGTGTTCACAATGTAGATAAATAGGCAGAGAACCTATAAATCACCTTGGCTTTTTCTATCTAAATTCCTGGTGTTTTTGTCACACTGATGCACAGAAGGGGTAGCAACTGCTCTTTCCCATCCAGAAAGAGCTTTTGCGGAGGTTTGGCTGTCAGCACAGCAGAAGGCTCGGATTCCTCTTGGAGTTGACACTAATATTCTATCTCCCTTGGATTTTCCTCAGCATTTCTCCGAGAACCTGGATCACTTCTCTGACAACATGGAGGATTTCTCCAACGACCTCTTCAGCAGTTTCTTCGATGACCCAGTTCTGGCTGAAAAGAACCCGCTGCTGGACATGGACCTGGACCCACCCACTCCAGGCATCCAGGCAGAGCACAGTTACTCCCTCAGCGGAGACTCTGCTCCTCAGAGCCCCCTCATGCCTGTCAAGACTGAAGATAATGCTAACGGTGAGCATGAGACACACACACTGCACAGAGTCAGACACATCTGGTAGCAGCGGCTCTGGCTGTCTTCCTCATATGAGGACAAACTGGCTAACCCTGGAGCTTGCGCATGGCTAATCCAGGGAAGAATTTGATCTGCCATTGTTAAATACAGCCCACATTTTTTCCTTCAGTTTGTGCTCTGACAATCACATTGCTCCTTTGCTGGGCTAGCTGTTATTTACGAGGATAATAATTGGCTGTGGTTCTGTGTGCTGCCAGCTTCTGGCAAGCAATAGGCAAAAGTCATTTTAGGATCCTGCAAGCCTGGGTGTGGATGCCCTAGATCCAGGTCTGTTTTGGCATTCGTCAACAGGGTTTTGGCTTGAATATAGGAAGCATGAGTCTCTGGCTGCAACCAGTGCTGGTACATGTGGAAAGCTAAGTGGCTTCTTTACCAGCAGATCTTTTAGACAGAAAGGAACAGTCATTTCAAAGTCTATTTTTAAAACAATTCATTTCAGGATAATTTATGATGGCTGGATATTTTTAGAGCAGTCCTTGCAGAGAGTCCTGTAATTTGCGGCACTGTGTGGGTGTCCCAACAGCTGATGGACAACCAGCCTGCCTGAAAAAGCAGTGGCACAGGCTCAGTATACACAGAAGAAAGCCATTCCTTTAAGTGAGAATGAGACTCAAGACAGAGGCTTCCCTATCATGGCCAGGAAGGATCCCAGCTCTGCGGTACAAAGGCAGAAGTGGAACTGTCCTTCACTGCCTCTTTGGTTCCTACAAAATTGCAGCCATTGCTACCATGTTCCCTACGAGTCCCTTAGGAAAGTATTTGAGAGAGGATCCCAAGCAATTCAAGCCAAGTAAGCACTGTCTTAATATCAGAAAAGCTTTCCATCTGCACAATTCTTTTTTCCCATCTTTAACCCCAACATAGTCTTGGAGGGCACTCATTTCAAATAGTCAATCAGGCAACTAACAAAAAAGAAACCAGCGTAAGTGCATAGAAACATGGTTATTCAGTCTCTGCAAATGAACACAAGGAGGGTGCACCTTGGGAATGAGAGAAGCAAGAAGAATGAGTTGTGAAATGCAGTGAAATATCCCTTGAAGCCTGGCTACATGAAGCTCTAGGGCACCTGTCACTTCTCCTCTCCTCTGCATTTGGACATATCCCAGCTTCAGTTGCATTCTCTCCAAGGCAAGTCCATGAGTCTCCTGAATGCAGTGCAACAGTCCTCCTTGGGCAGAGGCTGGTACAGTGTGAGCACATAAACCAGGAGAGGCTGAGATGGAATCTGGCGCTTGCTCTCTAAGAGTGCAGATTAGTTCTATGCTGGGAGTAAGGTCTAATATTAGTGTGGCAAATCTAGGGGTATCTATGCCACAAGTCCTACAGTGGAATAATTCAGCCCATCTTTTCAGGGCTATCTTGGCTTGTAGTGGGATGTGAGTCATGTTCTAGTGTAGCCCTGAGTCAGGTCCAGTATTTGTAACACTGTGCAGTCCTTTTGGCACAGCTCCATCCAGTCTCAGTCTTCTTAGACATTCACTTGAAATTAATTACCAGGAGTGGCTTTTCTTTAACATGAACCCAGAACTGCTTGGTCTGCAGAGCTCCCTAGGAACGCCTGGGCTCTGTCTAGGCTTGGAGCTGACTGAGGCTTGCTGCTTATCAGCTTTCTCCCAGCTTTTCTGCAGATCTTCAGCACTTCCAAATCCTGCCCCTTCCCACATGGTTCCCACTAACACGAGTCAGCCAGGGCAAGCCTCTGGGTGCGTTGTGACCCTGTTTATCTGTGGAGTCTGCTTCCCAGATGGTTTGCACACAGACTGGCTGTTTTAGTTCACAGTATGAGCCCTTCATTCTGCAGGCTGTGATTTGATGCCAGGAGCAAGGGGAGCCAGGATCATGCACAACAGTGGGTGCAAAACCAGCCTCAATGCTAGTGATTGAATTCCTGTCCAGGTTCTGCTTCCCTGTTGCTTTTGACTTACCACCTCTCAAACCTAGAGCAGCTATGGACCTCTCACAGCCATACTTCTTCCTATCATGTACAGAGGACCCACAGCAGAGCATGAGATTCTTGGCATCCCTCAACATACAGTGGATTCTGCAGCGGTATATAATGGACATGCCTCTGAAATGCCCTCTCATGCAGCAAAACATGGATGTGTCCACACAAAAAGCTTCCTTCTCAGTCCATCGTTGACCCTCTGATGGCTTATGTGTTTGTGAGTCTGCAACCCAACCATTCCCTAGATAAATCTCCAAGGGTGGGAAACAGAGCTGGGTCAGAACATAGACAGGAAATGGGAGGATGACATGTATAATTATTTGGGTGTCTGCTCCTCAGACTGTCTGGACTGACAGCTCTGGGGGCTGCTGTCTTTCTGAGTCAAGTCTTAATGGGGAAAACTGTTGGTGGTCTGCTCTCCCTTGCCTGATAGCTGGCTTCAGCAACAGGCATCTCAGATGGAGGATGCCTTGCGCTTCTGAGAAAAAGAGAGCATAGAGTTCTGCAGCAGGAAGGAAAGATGGGAGAGTGAGGCTTAAAATCACAGCAAAGGAACTTCAGATTAGCCAGCAGGCAAAACATTCCTCCTGTGGGTATAGAGAAACCCTGGAAGAGACTTAATGGGGAACGCTGTGGACTGTAAATCGCTTTGCAGAGGGATGAGATTAAATTTTACAATCCCCTGTCAGGCCTGACACAAGTTATCTGAACTTGTCTAGAGTTGGGACACAGAACATCTCTCAAGATCTCTCACCTCTGTAACAGGCTGTGGTCAGACAGAAGAAGTTAGTCCAAGTTCTCTGTATGCAAATACTTGTGGCTAACACCTTGCCTCCAACCATAAGAAAGGGCTTGCTTGCATACCAGGGGCAACTGGGACTTCATTACCAGATGTGGGTTTGGTGTCCTTCACAGGTCAGTGAAAATGCAATTCAGTCTGTCTGCTCAGCAGCCTCTTAATTGTCACAACTCTGCAGTGCACCCCTGCCTGAGACTCTCCTTGATGATGTTGGCTCTGCGACATTATAGAAGCTCTAGGAAGTGATCCAGCAGCACTGGGAGGAGCACACTGCACTGGTATACACATGGAGTAGCCACAGCATCTTGTGTCTGTACTTGAAGATTTCCAGCCACACAGAGAGCTGGAAAGAATGGGCTTCAGCTAGAAAGACTTCTCCAGGCAGCAAAATAAGGGATGCCAAGCCAAAGACAGGAAGACATACCACAGGCAAAGCTGATGTAATTTCTGCTCAAGCTTTGAGACCACTGTGACTCAGGGTTCCACCCTTTCTTCTCCTGTGGGCAACAAAACCTGAGTTGGACAAAGATGACTTTACGGTACCTTTAACTTTGGTTCACATGGCAGCTCCATCATGACAAGTTGCTCTTTCATGCCCTTCTTTGCACAGACTTTTTTTGGAGCTGAGGAGGACCTTCTTCCTCCTCTCCTCCTGCCAGGACATCTTCTGGACTGAGGCTGCACTACAGAGCTGCTTTTGGCAGCAAACAGCTGGGCAACCCCCCTGGCTCTGGAAGCAGTGTGTGCAGACAGAGATGTGCAGGGGTTGGAGAGTGAGCCTGAATGTTGCCTTACGTCAAGCCAACTGGGGCACTGTCTGGTGACATACTTAGAAATTGTCTGTCCTTTGTCAAGATAAATGAGTTTTTGTTTGTCAGATAAAAAGGAGAAGGGATGAGGATTAGAGTGGAGGATGCAGGCTCCAGGCCAGCTTGGAGTAACTTTTTGGCAGTCTGAAGTATTTGAAGAGCAATAAAAGGACCAAAGCTTCAGAACAGAGCTCAGGCCGCTCTCCTGCCTGGCAATTTTTTCCCCCCATGTGAGTTGTACCACTCCTGGGATCTCTGCTTCCCGTGGTGAGCCTGGCTTACACCACATGCATGGTACAGAGCAGGCAGGGTCCAAGGTTGCATCCCCACACAGTTCCATTCAGTGCTCTTCAGTGCTGCTGCTCCTGCCATGTCAGCAATGGCAGCTTGGCACAGCAGCTCACAGCAGCCCGCAAGCAATGCAGAGTGGCAGAGGTAAGACTGAGGACAGCAGCCCCACAAGCAGAGTGCCACACCAGGCTTCTTCCCATCATCTCCTCTTGTCCTGTGGACAAGCTGTGGTACACGACGCAGCATCAGCAGGAGGCCAAAGTGCATGGATGGACCACCAGCAGCCTCTCATTGCTTTTGTGCTCTCCAGCTCTCTAGCACAGAGGCAGTGCTATTCTTGGTAAAACACCTGGCAGCTCTGTGATGCTGGCCATGCTGCCTGAGAAGCCAAGCCCAGCATCCTCCTTACACTGAGTTCTAAGTATAAATAAACTCCAGAGAATGAGACTGAGACATCAGTGAGGGAGGAAACCCCGCAGCTGTCTTTGAGCACATCGGCTGCACAGGGAGAGCAGAGCAGAGCAGAGACACGATCCTTCTAGCTCTGTCCTGTCTCTGCTCTCCGCACACTGGGGGTTTGTTCCTTTTTGTTCCCTCTGTTGTGGGCTTGCACATGCTTGTGTGGTGACAGTGCTAAACTTGGAAAGGCAGCCTCCCCAGATGGGGGGAAGCTGTCTGCATGGATTTATTTTTTTTTTTGTCCTGTTCTTACTAGAGTTTGACTCTCACGTTGTACATGTTTCAGAGCTGGAGAATGGAGTGTGGTCTCTGGGGCCCAAGCTCTGCTCCATCATGGTGAAGCAGGAACAGAACCTGGCTCTAGACCCGCCTGAGTCCCAGCTGGCTGCCAGCTCCAGACCTGTGTTGAACCTCAACCCTCTGCAGAGACTGCCAGTCCCCGAAGAGGTGAGCCCATTGAAGGTCCATCGGGAACTTGGGCTCTCACACAGTGGCATTCCTGTGATGTGGACCCAGCTGTGTGACTGCAGGGTCCTGCTAGGTGATTAAGCTGCCGGCCGGACAGAAGAAGCCAGAATATTGCATCATTTATCATTCCCCTCTTGAAATAGCAGTCAGAGCAGCACCAAACCTTAGGCTAGCTAGAATTGCCTTTTTGATTCCTGCAGCGAAGCTGCAGGATATCTTACCCTTCCAGAGAAAGTGATGGAAGGAAGGTTTTCTCTGGCACAGGAGGTTTTACAATCTGGGTTAAATACAAGCATATTTTCTTGGCACAAAACCCAAAGGCTTTTAAGCTTGCACATGCTGGAGGCCTCTCACATCCAATCTGCCAGTATTTTTGTAGCCACTCTTTTGCTTATTTTCATTGACTTAGGATTACATTTTTCTCAGAGAACAGTGTCAGTTAATGCTATGCCAATGACCCAATTGCTCTTGAGTATAGACCCCTGCCCTGCCACTATCTTTTTCATGGCTTTGGGCTTATCATATGGCCTTTCACTTTCCTCAGTTGCTTACTGGAAATGGAAGTCCTAGTCCAGCTCCTCCTTTGCATTTTCCTATGAGGCAATGGGAACTATTATTTCTAAGGAACAGGAGGCCAAGTCTATTGGTCATATCTAAGTTCTTATAAAGTCTGTTTGTCTGAAGAGGCTCACTTACTTATACCACTAGTATGTGGGAGGCAGCTGGGGGCTCTGTTTGGCTGTCCCTGAGCCCAGCCGTGTTGGAAAGGAAGGTTTGAACACAGATCTCAGCTATCTTGTAGCAGCTCAGTAGATAACAGGAGAGCCTCCCTGGGGTTCACTTCCTTCATTCACTCATGCTGAGCATCTTCCCACTTAAACAGCCATCCAAAACAAATGGGTACTTCCAGCCAAAACTGTGCACAAACTTCCTCTACTGTTTACAAAGCTTGAACTTGCTGTGCCCTTGAAGCTCTGCTGTGTGTTTGTGTGCTCGGCAGCCATACCATGGTGCTCTCTCAGCTGTGTTTACTGTCTGGAGGAGTTTGCAGTGTGTCTGTTCAGTGTAAAAACTCCCCCAGCCTGTGGTGGCCTGGGGGCTGGTAAGCCAGGGAGCTGAGGGGCAGCACAGCCCAGATGGAAGAAAAGTACTCTTTATTTAACTCCCAATCCTCTCCAATTGGAAACAGCTGCCCAGTGGTCCTGCTGAAAGTCATGTGAGCAGGATGGGGTTTTGTTCTGTTTTCTTTTTCTGCACAATATCTATACTCCCATTTCTAATGAAGACAGATCAAAGGGGCCCTTCCCATGGTAACGCAGAGGTTGGTTTAAGTTGCATTGTCTGTGTCTAGCAAGGGAAGAATTGCCAAGTCAAAAGTACCTTTTGGAGGTACTCAGTACACTGCTTGGCAGTATACCCGTCTGCCACTGCTGATTCTCCTGCAAACGTGTTTGCACTCTGCCTGCCCAGCAACACAAACTTCAGGAGGCGAAGTTTGAACTCCTGGTTGTTGTTGTGTGTAGTGAGAGGCTGTCTGGGGGCAGAGCTGTGATATGGAGTGGAACACAGAGTGGTGAGCACTGGCTGTGAATAGAACTGGTGGGAGCACTCTGAGCAAGGGAAGTGACAAAAACTCTTTCTGCTTCTTTTCCACAGACTCCCATTGAAATGACTCCAGCACCTGTGATCAAAGCTGAACCCAAAGAGGTGAACCAGTTTCTAAATGTACCTGCAGGCAAGAAGACAGAATTTGCTGGTAAACCTATATCCTTCTAAATTACTCAGATACAGATCACTACTATTTCTATCGTTACTTAAGAGCAGAACCATATATATGAGATAGTACTGGGGTACAGACCAATAGATGTGGGGGGCATTGTAAATTTTCAACTCAGATCAGCATCTGGACCAACAGCAACAAGCATAATTGTTCAGACAGGGACTCCCAGGCAAAACAGGCAATCACAGAGTTGGAGATATGCAAGACTGCCTTTAAAATCCTCAGAGGGACTGTAGCGTTATCCAAAAACAACCATTTGAAAGTCAGGAAGTTCAGGATCCAGTTTAATTTGAAAAAAAACCAAGTATATGAAAATCCACCGATGCACAAATGAAAGCTCTATGGGAACTTCCACTTTGCCTCAGAGAAACACTTCTTAGTCAAATTCTCACCTCCATTAAGGTCCCCAGGGCTCTCCAGTACAAAGTGGGGACAGTTTTAAAGTGCTTGGCAGCCAGCTGAGTAACCAGAGTCGCTTTTGAACAAGTGTGCTGTCAGGTGTGCGAGCCCTGTGGTGCTTTTGGAAGAGCTCTTCTGCAGAGCACATGTGAACAGGTTATGGAACAAAACATCATGGACTTTGTACTCCATTTTGGTTGACACCCGGTAACGTTAATGCTTTGTAAATACCACCAGTGTTTTGGCAAACCCCCTGCCAGTTTTCTGACTCCTGCAGTTCCTAGTTTAGCACATTTGAGGTCAGTCTCATCTCTGTTTTGGGCAAAGCTCAGTCCAGCCTTGTTCTTATATATACCCCATCTTATGAGATTTATTGCTTTCTTCTTTCAGTCCTGCTTCAAGGCAGTGCATTTTCCTGTTGCTACTTGGCATCTGTGCCTGTCCCAACAGGCTGACATGACAGCCATTGACTTGCTATCCTTATTTCTCAGTAGATGACCTGGTGCAGATGCCTCCAACTCCGCCCAGCAGCCACGGCAGTGACAGTGATGGGTCCCAGAGCCCTCGGTCCCTGCCTCCCTCCAGCCCAGCCCGACCTGCTGCTCGCTCTTCTACTGCCATCTCCTCCTCACCTCTCCTCACAGCACCACACGTAAGGAAGCAACAGGATGTCATAGTGATTCAAGGCTTCTTGGTGCTCAGAGGGGACTGGAAGCTTTCTGAGGCTTGTAGGGTGGATTCAGGTGTTGTTAAGGAGTAGGACTCCTTGCTGTTGCTAACAGCTGCTTTCTGTGTGTTTCAGAAATTACAAGGGACCTCTGGCCCGCTGCTCTTGACTGAAGAGGAGAAACGCACCTTGATTGCTGAGGGCTACCCCATTCCTACCAAGCTGCCCCTCACCAAAGCAGAGGAGAAAGCACTGAAGAGGGTCAGGAGGAAAATAAAGAACAAGGTGACTGCAAAAAAAAACCAAATCATGCAGTTCCTATGATTCCAGAGCCTCACCTGACCTGCACTATAGTTATCCTTGCAGTGCAGCTCAGAAGAGGTGGGATCCTGCCTTTGATGCACTGGCACAAGCCTCCCAGCCCACAGTGGTACTGTGGATCATCTGTATGCATTCTGTGCATGCAGCTATAGCTGGAGAGTGTGGCTTCTAGCCCATCTCCTGTGAGTGCGTGGCCTGTGATGGGGCCCACAAATTAAAGCATCAGACCAACCGTCCTGGTCAGGCGTCACTGTGGGGGCAGGGGAACAAGAACTACAGCATGGTGTAGGACATGAGTGATGCACAGAGCTCATTAGCCAGGCAGAAGCTATCAGACTTTAGACTGATTAGAAAGCATCTTGTGGGAGAAATAATGAGACCCTGAATTAGTCACCCAGTGACTCAGAAGTGGTCTGGGTCAGAATCTGCCCAGATGGCCACAGCACATACCGTGTGAGTCAGAGGAGTTCAGAGCAACCCAAAAGATGCTCTCAGCAGCAAGGGGGGTCAGGCACACTGCAACAAATATTTGTGGTCTATAGGCCAAATAAGTCTGCATGTCTGCAGCATCCATTCCTCCCAGTTTTGGCCTGGAGTCCAATAGGAATGGCAGACTGGAAGGTGACTTCCCCATTTACCTGAGGGTGCTGTGTGTGCAGAGAGTGGACAACATGAGGGGGCCAAGAGACATGTCTAGATGCTTATGGTACTGACTGCTCTCTGATGGCTGCCCCTCTCACAGATCTCTGCTCAGGAGAGTCGCAGAAAGAAGAAAGAATATGTGGAATGTCTAGAAAAAAAGTAAGTTTCTTCTTCTCTGCCTTATCTTTGACAAAGGAGCCCTGTCCCTTCACCGTCCCTCTTTCTAATGTGCTTTTGACTCTGATAGCCCATGTGATCCCATACATATGTAGTTATTCTTCCCCACAGCACCTGAGCTCAAAGGTGACTGAACCAGGGTCAGGGGTCTCTCTTACTACTTTCATTATGGTATGAGGATGGTCATATGTGCTCTAGCCAGTAGTGACATCATGGTCAGTTGGCTCTTTGAACCTCTCCTTACCAAGATGGTGAAGTTTAAAATGCCAGAGGAGTATGAGGGATTTCCATTGTGTCCCTATGAGACTCAGTACCCACCCTTGCCCTGAGGTGACCTATTTGACAGTGGGAAGTATTCAGCAGTCACTGGGCTTGCAGTGGGACTGTAAAAAAAGCATATTTTCAACTCAGAAAACTACTGACTTGCTCAAAAAGTACAATTCTTTGCAAGACTGGCTGCACAGAAGTTTGGTTTGGGATCTTGCCCCTACTCCCCTCCCTCCTAGAAATCCTCTTGCAGGATGGAGAATGCTCTAGAAATCTAGTGTTTCCAGCTGCTTAGTTTGGCTGGTCCTCTGCAGAACACAGGCCGTTTTGGCTGCCCACAAGGTGGGATTTGGGATAAGAGTCACATTTCCCCACTAGAACTGCTCCTATTCTGTCAGTCTCATAAAAAGTATGTCCTCCTAGGGTACTGAATAAAGCTTTTCCCCTTCTCCCCATGAAGAGGACACACAAGCATTTGGTAACAAGGAAAACCTTGCACCATTATTAACCACACCCTTTTCCCTTCCCTTCCCATCCCCCTTTTCATACAAAGGCTTTTTTTTTCTCCTTATAACCCTCAAATCCTGAATATGTGATGGGGATAAACCCACGGTGACATCACATAACAATGGCATATGTCAATGAGGGTTGAAAATAACTCCTGAAGTTCTGATCCTACGGTCCTCTCTGTACCAGCATTCCACGCAAAGCAAAATGCTGGGATCCAGCTGCAAGCTCACATTTCTGTTTAAATACCATCTTTTTCCCTGTTATTAACACCACCTGAGATCAGCAAAATGGAAAAAAAATCCCCCAAACCCAACCTTAATTAACTCTTCCTGCTGCTGCTGTTTGTTTATCTTGTCTAAGTGTGCAGAAATGCTAAATGAAAACAGATGACTCAAGGCCCCTCCAAAATCTCATGCCCTTTCACAAGCGGTGCCTCAGTGTTCATGCACGAGTCCAGGCATTGCAGCACATCACCTCCAGCTAGTGTCCCACACGGACACCCACATCCCTCAGAATGGGGCTGGGGAGGTGCTGCCCTTGCTGAAGCAGCAGGGCCACAGCAATCAATCTGTGGTGGGGCCTCTTCCCCAGACGTGTATGTACTCAGTGCTTTGTTACGCTAGCGCATTGCTGGGACAGATGGCTTTCAAACAATGCCAGGTTTAAATGTGAACCAAAAGGAACATTTGATGATTTTTTTATATAATTTTTTTTTTAATGTATCAAGTCTTTCGTCAGCTTGGCTTTCTGCATGAACTGGTTTGTCAACATCTGTGCTTGGGCCCTTCACCATTCAGCACCACGCTTTTGCTACAAGCCCGGTTTTTGCACGGAACGCCTGGTTTGGAGGTAGTGCTGGAAAGCCCAGCATCACCAGGCTGTATCCCTGCCGTGGAGATACTCCCCTTCGCCTGTCCCAAACGCAACACTGCGCCTTTCCTCTCCAGAGCACTGGGAGCAGCCTGCAGGTTCTCTGCTGCCCTCAAGTGCCCACAGTAAGAGCTGGCCCAGCATTTGTGCAGAGCTGCCTAGTTCCAACTGCGAGGCACCCAGCCTGGCAAATTTTTGGTCTCAGAGGAAGAGGTGTGAGAATGCATACCTCCTCCCCCCTCCTCCCCCCCGGGCCTTTGGCATGCTTCTTAGGGAGGTTGGAGGCGATTGAACATTTGGCTCCAGGACCACACGTGGAGGCAATGGATGTGGCCATTGAGCCTGAGCCTTCTCAGTGCAAGAGAGGCAGGGACTGCATCTGCTTCCTCTGTCCCACCTGTGTAACTAACTGGTCGTGGGTCTTATTCCCACAGGGTCGAGACATACACGACAGAAAATAATGAACTCTGGAAAAAAGTGGAGACCTTAGAAAGTGCAAACAGGTAAGGGGAGCTAAACCTGACCTCTCTGTGGGTGTGCAACAGAAGGGAGACCGAGGAAGCACTGGGGCAGGAGGGCAAGAAGTCAGCCCCCAGCTGCTGGTGTGGTGGGTGCGCTCGATGAGGCACTGGTCTGGGGCCCATGGCAGCAGCAAGGCAGCTGGGTTTGCTTAGTGAGCCTGGAATGTTTGTGTTGGGACGGCCAGGCCACGCCACAGCAAAAAGAGGGAGGGAAGGAGTTCTCTCCCATCTCTTCCTTCTTGTCCTTGCAGCCCTTTGGGCTCACCATTCTTTCTTGTAGCCCTCCAGGGGTCTGATTGTCTCCAGGGCAGATGATCTGAGGGAGGCTACCCACACCAGGTCCTCAAACCCACTTCTTCTGTTCTTGGGCTCTTCACAAGTCCTGGGCTTTATGCAGCTGTTTCAGGTTTCTGTTGAGAAACAGCTGAACAGACTAGATGGGAAAGCTGTTTCCTCTAATAAAGGCAGAGATCCCAACTCCCACCTCATCCAGGGCAACTCCCTCTAGTTGGCTTTGGTGGGAACTGTGCAGCTCAGCCCCACAGCTCTTGTTTGCCCTGCCTTGCCCACTTGAACAGCTAGGCTAGAGGAACTCCCTGCAAGCCTGGAGGATCTGCTCCCATCTGCTGCTGCTCCTGCAGCCCCAGAGCAGGCCCTGGCTCCTTCCTTCAAGTCTCTGGTGAACACTTGTGCTTATAATATGCAGAGGTAGTCAAGAGATCACCAGGAGAAATTTACTTCCTTTCAAGCAGATAAGAAAGACTCATGCCTTTGCTGTGGGGATGAGCAGCAGGAGGAGAGCCCAGCCCTGCTTGCTCATATTAGGTACAGTTAGGTACAGCAAGGACAGGGCTGGTAAGAGAAAAGTTCGTTTCTGCAGCCCTGTTTGCTGCCGCTTCAGCATGCAGGACTGTGAGGCACTCCTTGAGGATCTGCCATTCTCTTCTCATCTACAACTGCACAGCCATGCCCCCAGCTTCATGCCAGCCACTGCTGCTTGGACTAGGGAACCAAGGTGTGCCATCTGCTGGTGATACAGCTGCCTGGCACAGTCAGCCACGGGGCACAGGTTGATGCCTAACCTCCGTGGGAACACAGGCAGCCCTTGGTGTTGAAAAGGCATGAACCCCACCCTACAAAATCAGAAGATTGGCCTAAAAGCTAGGGATTATTTTTCCTCTTTTTTTTTTTTTTCCCCTCCCTCAGAAAACACACTGTTGTTTCTAATTGGGTTTGGTTTTCAGTCACTACCAGGGGGATGCTCTGGTGCCTCTTTCCACATGTATAAGGAGCAGAGGAGGATTTGGAATGAGATAAATCTGGGATTCTCCTGCAACCTCCTGGCTCCAGGACTTGGCATTTTATGAAAGTTCATACATATTTACATGAAACAGCCAGCAATCCCAAGGGGAAATGCTCAGTAGTCCATATTCCAGTAATTTGGAGCCCTTACTACTGTGTGCTCTGCAGTTGGGCTCCTAAGATTTCTTCATCAGCCCAGTGAAGATTTTGGTGGCTCTTCATACTACACCTACCACTGTTCTGCGTTTATGTGCTGATGCCTGCATTCAGTTAAACAGGGCAGAGAGACCTCAATACATGTTCCTATTGGAGCAGCCAGAGAATGAATTAATCATTGAACACTACATTTGGGCTTTGCCCACATCCCTCTGCAGAGTTTGCCAAAACTGAAGAAGCTGGAGGGGGAATCAAAACTGCTTGTTTCCCTCTCCACCATATGGTTCAGGACACAGGTTGAGCTACAGAGCACATTTCTCTGAGTGAAATGGGAAAAGGCAGGCTCTTCTCAAGGTCTGAAAAGGCTACAACATTCAGCCTCCAAACCAGAGCTTGATGGTAGCCCAGCTCCACAAGGCTTTGAGAGATGACTGGCTGAAGCCCTGACTGAATGGGATGTTTATAACTGAGGGCAGTTGCAGTGAAAACTGTGTTGGATCTACCCATGAGCAGAGTTCTTCGACCTAATAGCGCCTTGGGGCATTCCTCCCACAGTTCCTGCAACATTTCATATCTCAAACCTTTTTTTTGTTTTGTGCTTCTCTAGCCTGTCTGGTTGAATAACTTGGGCAAACTATAGCAGTGAGGAGAAGTTTGTTTTTACAAGAATCAGGGTAAATTATGAAGGGGGTAGTGAAAGCTTTCCATCATTCACTAGCTGTTGCCTCTTTATCAAATTCTGATTTGGGTTGTTTCCTGTTCCAGGACTCTGCTTCAGCAGTTACAGAAGCTGCAGGCTCTGGTAGCAGGGAAAGTCTCCAGACCTTACAAAATGGCCTCCACACAGACCGGGACCTGCCTAATGGTATGAGTGTCATTTCCATCATTCCATTTCACCATGCTTCCCCAGACAGCTCCATCAATCTCTGTTCCTGCCCTCTTTCATACTGTCTAACACTGTTGCCAGTATACTTGCTTTCTCCTCATGTGTTAACAGTACCAGAACTGGACCATGTCATATACATGTCAGTAGTGTCAGTTCTTTATGCAACAGTATGAGAATAATTCCTGTGTTTTCACTATCTTATTATTTTGTGCCAAACAGTACTTTGTTTGCTCTTCATTAGCTATTGGACATTCATTTAAAAAAAGTCTTCAATAAGCTCCTATCATAATGGATAGACTTCTTTTTGCTGAGTCTGTAATACTTAACATCTAACTCAGCAGGGTGGACAAATTTCTTCAGCATGCCTACCAGTGGGCATTACCTTCTACCTATCCGCAAGAAATGACATCTGCTCTTGCTATGCCTGTACATCAGACATTGTTAAATCCAGCTAGAATCTTTCTAATTTGCATGTTAGCTAACCAAAATTATTTGGGTTCATCTGTTGGTTTTGATAGTCCATTTGCCTTTCATTTCTCATAGTGAGGGATCATAGTTAAGCAATCTTGACTTCACTGTGGTGCTGTATGACATGCCAATGTGTGGCCTAAGTGAGTCAAATGCTTATTTTTCATCCTTTTTTTTTTTTTTTGGCCAGAGAAGAGCACTCTGATCCACGATAAAAATACAGCCTCCAACCCTGTGATATCTTTGCAGGATTGTCATGATTGCTTGTGATGAATCTATCAGTTATCAAATTATCTGTATGTGGTTATCACTTCTATACCATTAACAATCATACAGATGAAGAGGTGTTTGCCCAATTTTCTCAGCATACTGTTTCCTGAGAAGTTCCCCCTCCCTTCTTTCAGTTTCTCCTTTCAAAATCTGCTCAAAACTTTTGCTACTCTTCGCCGCCTCCATGTCAGATCAGATTTTACTGACAGATTTTCTTTTCTGTTCACTGCTTTGTTGTTTCATTCCCAAGTTCTTTCCACATTTTTGGGTGTGACCCCACAGGACCCAGTGACTCATTGCTCCTTAATGCAACAGCTCATCAGAGCACCATTGGCTCCAGCAATTCTTCATTGCTACTACCTGAAATGAGCAAGTCCAGGAGAAGCGCCTTCCAGACATCCCCAGTGCCATAAAAACTGATAAAATACCTAATTTAGCTTCCCAGCAATGTCTTATCTCTCTTAACTGCTCCCTTCATTCCACAGTATCGCAGCCCACACACCAACTCTCTCAGGCTTCTGAGCTTTGAAGCATTTCAAGAATTTGTAATTTGCTTTTCTATCTTTGGCCAATTCCTCTCATCAGCCTCCTAGTTCCCATCTTCCATTTCGTCTCCAAATAGAGCACTCCTTATCAAGACAGATATGTAGAATAATCATGCCTTGCAGCATGGGCATGCAGCAGAAGACCCTTCTCTTCTCACTCTGTGCCTTTCCTGCTGGATATTTTTCTAGCTAATTCCTGAAGGCTCCAGCAGTGAGCAGCCCTCAGCTCCCCTAGGCAAAATATTACAGCATTTTATCTTTCCCAGTTAAAGCTTTTGGATATCTCATCTAAATCTTCCTTGCAATAACTTAAGTTTATTGCAACTTACAGTGGGCACACTGTAAATAAACAAGATCAATTTACATTTTTTTGCAGCTGTGTTTCACATGTTTGAAAGCTGTTATTTAAGTCGCTTCCTTCAGTCCACTCTGCTAAATCACCAGTTTCTTTTATCTTCCCTCATAGGCTGAGTTACTGGATCACTGCTTATACTCACAAACCTCTTCCAGGCCTTTTCCAATTGTCCCCTTTTTTTTTTTTGGAATAAAGGAGTCCAAAACTGGGTACAGTGTTCACCTGAAGACCTATACAGAATCAACAAGCCATTCAGGAAGCCTGTTCATCCACTGAAGCTGAGATTTGCCCTTCACAAAGTGATACACCCACCTTGTGCATCATCTTCAGTCCCAGACCTGCTTCTGCAGAACAGCTGCCTGCTCACTTGGTGCTGTTTCTTCTGCTAATCACTCCTACCACCTTGCTGATCTCAGTGTTTGTCTGCATGCATCTCCCTGCTGTTCTCTTCAAACATTTCTCCCCAGTAGTCAAGATTGCTCCAAATCTGAATGCTGACCAAAAGCCAATCTGCTCATGGTCTCTCCCACCTGTAGATTTGATACTGACTGACATACAAGTTAAGCTCTAAAATGTATCTTGCCAGAGCCACAGATACTCCATCTTCTACATTCTCCCAGCTTAACAATGAACTATTTGTCAACTACTTCTGAAGACACTTTTTAAAACAAATTTTTCATCCACCTTTCCAACTGATTTTGTAGTAGTTTCCTCTAGACTATTTTTCCTCACTTTTAAGATGTCAGAATGAGGAGGTATTCAAAAATCAGGGACATGAATGATACTGAGACTCAAACCAAGAGTTACTGTTATGAAATATTTTAGAACTCGAATTAGAACTGAATCAGAAAACAGAGTTAAACTGAAACAAAAGACTAAAACAACACTGTTTTGCAAAGCCTCATCTGAACGCCTTGTTAAAGCAAGCTGTTGAGTATACTGCTCTCTCCCTGACATAAATCCTGTTTTATTTTAGAAGAGAAACAGAGTCTAGCTCTCTTTTATGAATACTGTATGGTAGGCTGTGATAAATCCAAGCAACATGTATTCAGAGGGTTTTTAAAAAAAAAAAGCCTTGTTTTTGTGGAATTAGGAGTCTAAATGCCTTGCATTCCCAATATGATGTGTCTAGTGACTATGTTGTCCATAACTGGTTTCATTACTTCAAAATCAGTCATGGAAAGTCTGGAAAACTAAACTTCCCTTTACATAGTATGGTATCCCTGTGCTATCATTTGATCTTCTGCATATTCTGGAATCCACTGGTGGTCCATATTAGCTTGAAATACTAGCTTCTGTGTGTTACTTAGACATGGCTATTTCAAAATACTTGGCTATTCCAAAAAGTAGTCAAGAGATTGCCAACTGTCCCAACATGTATTCCCATGGGAGACACTTAGCTGATTTGTATACATGCTGTAGAAGTCATCAGCAGATGCACTGCCTCTTTAGATTTGCTCTGATCACTACACTGATCACTACACTGGAGGCAGCTATGAATATACTACCCTGTGGGTGATATATTAATGTGGGTATCCACAGTGTTCTGGTAATATTCATATTGGAATTCAGGTAAAAAGGATTTGGCTCTTTATAACTTCCCATTTGCTTTGTACTGTTAGCTCCCTTAATTAAATGGAGTCCCTTTCCACCAAGACAGAACTTACAGACAAGTGCAAAACTACCAGAGGGGAATTTCCAGGATTTCATCTGCCTCTCTCCTTTCATTGCTGTCCAGTAGCTCTGACTATTCTGCCCACAGCCAGAAGACACGTGGCCCAGAATATGTGCATGCCAAGCATAAGTTGATCTCTTTCCTTGGACTCTGCCCATGTCATCAGAAGTTGGGCTGCTGCAGTTCTGCTACCACTTCTGTCCTAGTCTGGAGAGTAATTTACTTCCCTTTGTAATCTGCTGTGGTATCTTATAGATGTCTCCCAATGAGCTTGTTTACTTGCAGCCCACTGCAGCTCCTATTGTGCTAATGGCCAGATTCCCTGTGAGCAAGGCAGACATCATCTCTTCCCTTGTGCATCCTTCCTTCCCAAATTGTTCCCTAGCTGTGAGCATCTCTCACCAACTGGACAGGCAAGTTCTCACCATGGAACTATAAAAGAAAAAGAGCAACACAGGGAAGCTTTGAGCGCCCCTTCTTAGATTTCCAGTAGAGATTAGCAGAGCAAGTCCTTCCATCCCTGGGGGAGAGCCTGAATACATGCTCTCACACAGATGTGCCTGTGTGCTGAGAGGGGGTCTCATTGTTGTTAGTGGCACTGACTGCCTGTTGATATCTCCTCACTAGGTGCTGGTGCTCTGCTTCGTTCTCATCCTGGGATCCCTGATGCCCTGTCTCCCAGAGTTCTCTACAGCATCACAGACAGTGAAAGCAACACCAGCGCCAGACATTTATACAACTAGTAAGAGTGAGTCTAACGTGGTACCTCCCTTTAATCCTATCAAACTATTTCCAACTTCTCTCCTGCCACATCTGTTTCAGGGGTAGTAGCATTGACCCTCCAGAGCCTACCTCGTTGGATGTTGCTTGGTGGGATTCCTGGCCTGTCAGTGGTATGATAGCAGCACGTTGTTTGGGCCTTTGTTTGTTTTCATGTAGTCATTCTCCCAAATAGGAAAGGCTGCAATATGAGGAAAAAGGCACAGGTCAGATCGCCTTCTGGAGAGGTGGTGTGTCCTGGGTAGCATTTGCCTCATAAAGCTCACAGGAATGGGGTATTTTTCAGAGCAGGACAAGGCCATAGCTGGATGAGCATGTGCTAACCAACACTATGACCCTTTGTGAGAGACCTTAACCAAATTATTAACCTATGCTCTCTTTGTTTCCAGTTCAGTCACGGAGCCTCTTGTTCTATGATGAGGGTGCTGGTTCCTTAGAAGAGAGCTATAGCTCCTTCCTAACCATGGACCATCCTGAGGGGTGGGAGGTTGAAAAAGGGCAGTCTGACGAGCCAAGGCCTCATCTGGCGATGACACATGAGACAGCCAAATATATGAGCAAATCCCATCTGGAGAATCCTGACCAGAACCAAACTGACCCAACTCTAACCCACCTCAAAGAGCAATTTCATGAGAGGTAAGTAGGTGGGGACCACAGTCTGAGCTCCAAACCACAGTATGATATCTGGGAGGGACAAGCAAATATGTCCCCTTCACTGCAAGCTTAGAACAACCAAACTCCCTGCAGCAGGCAATTAGACGAGCAGCTGCAGGAGGCCAATGCTGGCAGAGAGCATAAGACCAAGTTTGTTTTCAAGAGCAAAAACTTGGAACTCTGCAGCAATATCCCACTGCTCTAAACAAGAGCAGAGTGGGATGATGCAGGTGGTCCCAGGTTTGCTCTTCATTCAGTGGCCCAGGGAAGACCTCCATCCTGGTTAGAGCATAACAGCTGGGCAGAGAAGTGAATTTGCCTAGGAAACTGCAAAAAGCCTTCACTGATGCCTTTGTGTTTTGTTGTGTTTTTTTTTTTTCCTCCCCAGGGAAACAAGCTCCAGTGAGACAGCTGAATACTTGTAGCAGCTGCTGGACCTCAAGGCCTCACCTGTCTGATCGCAGGATTCCCTCCTCACTGACCAACTGAGGGGACTTGGTGGGAGAGGACACTGCATTCAGACACTCCTAACCTGGCCTTGAGTTCAGCTCATTCCCATTCCCATGACCCCCTTTGGTACTGATTCCTTTGAGAGGAGTCACAGGACTGCCAGAACCAGTAATAAACGTCTGACGAAGTCCTGAGACACCTTCTTCTCCTGGCCTTATCTCCTGCTTGAATGAGCACTACCCTATGGGTGTGGGCTCACCATGGAATGGAGGGAGGTCAAGAGTAGGCCCTCAAACTGTTCAGCTCACTCCCCAAAGCCTCCATGGGGGCTGTCCCTGGGCGTGTACCCCTCAGCTACATCAGATGCACATGAAAGAGAGAGTTTTACTGCTCTGCTTAAGGGTCTTTGAAGTGGGTGATGCTGGGACTGGAGAGTTGACTCTGGAAAGTTTGAGCTCATTCCTTCCTCTCCTTCCGCCTCCATCAAGAGAAAACCTAGCTCTTCCTTACTCTAGTTTTCTCTTAATGGATGTGCCTACATAACTTCCACACCAACTATCTGCAAAGATCTGCACACAAACGGAGTGGGGGAGACAGATCCCAGATCAAGATAAACCACCATGAAAGTTAACTGGCAGCTTCTGGGCAACCAGAACTCTAAAACAGGGAGAAGTTTTTCCCCACAGCCCAATTCTCTCCATCCCCAGCACCTTTGCTTTGGCAGAGGTGTTTTTTTTTTTCCTTTTGGTTCCCAGCTTGGGCCCTACAGTGTGGTACTAATCAGATCAATGTTTTCCCACTTCCTATTCTACACATCTCCTGCTTTGAGAGGGAATGAGAGAAATCCACTTTCATGACCCTATCACAGCTCTCCATCCCCAATTCTGCCTCATGCCAAATGAGATCTTCCTAAGAATCACAAAGGAAAAAGAACCCTGCAACCTATAGAAGGGCTGCCATAGAGCCATAAACCCCTTCATATCCTGATTTCACTGCTGGTGCCCAGTAGTGTTGTGAACATGCTGGCATCTCTGGAGACTGTTACTTCTGCCAGGAAAAAGGTAGCACATTTGAATTGGCCAGAGTCATCAAGGACTCTGGCCAATTAGATCTCCTCCAGGCTAAGTGCTGGCACCAAAGATAGCAGCCTCTTCCCATACCACCATCAGGCCAGACTTTCCAAGTTTAGTGCTTGTAACACTATAATGCAATGGAAACTACCACAGCATAGGATAGCAAAGTCTTTGGCTACAGCAAATGAGGACAAACCCAAATGCAGCAGCTGTAGCTACAGAAATGAAGTGGGAGGAGGAAAAAAAAAAACAAACAAACAACAAAAAAACACACAACAAAACAACCTACACAGCCTACCTTCAGAAAGCCTCCCATAGTCAGGAATCTCTGTCAAGATACCCTCACCTCCACTGCCAATCCTTAAATGAGGTCTGGGAAGGGGTGGATCCTGGCTCCACCCCTTTCAGGCACTCAGGTGAATTGCACGCAGCTGAGCTCCCCTGGGCTGGCCCTGCCTTCCCACCAGGTGCTCAATCACTGGTTCAAGCCGTGACTTAGCATTTCTGCTACAGTGCTGAAATGACTTCATCTCAAACGTGTTCCTTTCTCTTTAGCATCCAGTCATCCACTTCTCACCCTTTTTCCTCCCTTTCCCTGCTGAAAGGCCCAGATGTCTCCTCCCTCTGTACCCTCAGCTGTCCTTTGCTAGAAGGACAATGTGGGACTTGAATTTCTGAGATCTGGGACGCAGCAGATTGCATATGGGAGTCTCTGTGTGCTCCGCTAGATCTCACAGCAGACAACCTTGAAGCTTGTTTTGCTTTAAGTGCCCTGCACTCAGACCATGCTGCCCCAACTTCTCCACCAGTCTTGCCCCCTGCTCAAGAACTGGAAGAACTGAGAGAATGGCCCTCACATCTCTCTCTCTATGCCCTCTTTTGAAAACTGCTTTTGCCTCAGAAGCCGCTTAGCACAAATTTGGACACAACTAGCTGCAACCACACATGCTTGGCCAGTGGGGTGAGGAGGAAGAAGGCCTTCAGCACAGCTCTTCTCAAGATTCACACAGGATCACCAGATACCAGAGTGCTCCCGATCCTCTGCCTCTACCCCAGCACAGAGAACCACTGCCGGGTCCAAGCACACCCTCCTCCACCCCAGCACCTCCACTGTGCGTGTCCCCATGCCTCCCACTCCCACCGTTGTACAGAGACCAAGAGCAGAACTCGTTTGTACATAATGAACCTTATTTTGTATTATTGCCGATCCCTTAAGATATTGTATTTTGGAAACTCTCAGATCCTATTTTCAGTATTGTATTTTATTAAGAATTAGTGCGGGCTTAGCACCTATGAACTCCTTTCTTGTTAGCAGCTCACTTTCTCCTTATACTCCAGTAGCCTCTTCCCTCCTGTTTTTTGTTTCGTTTTGTCTTGTTTACTTGTGGTTTTTTTTTCAAGCCATCTTTTCTCTTTCTTCTATCACTTGCTCTGCATTTGCTTAGACAAGCAAAATAAAAATAAAATAAAAAGATGCAGCATCAATCCTGGGTTGACGGATCCCTTCATTCCAGCATGGTTGTCACAGCTTCTGATCTCATGCTCACCAGATGTCCCATTTGTTGTCTGCATGTGGAATTGGGTCAGTGCTGGGAGCTCACACTCAGTGTTTGGGCTAGAAGCAATCTTGCATGTTTTAGGTCAGTAACTTGGTACCTGATGGCCTGTTGATCTGCACCTCTGATAGTACATTTACATCTGTGAAAACTGGTGTGAAACTCATGGCAACAGGGGTGTAGGAGATTAAGTTTTATTCTAGAGAGCTCCTGGTGGGTTTGTTAGGATTTGGACATTGAAATGACCACAAATGGTCCAGGCAGGAGTTATCTGGACTTTGGAGAAGCTTGAACAAAGCTCCTAAGAGGACGATTTCTCCAGCATTGACCCTTTTAACACTGACACAGTTGGGGAAAGCAGAACTCCTTCCATCAAATCTCCTTTCATCTAATCCTCTCTATTCTGCAGTTTGCTGGATAGCATTCTGAGCTGCTCAAAATAGGCACATTAGGATCTTCTGATCCTTGCTGTGGCTCCCAAAATGCAGCCAGCTAATCACACCTCCCAGTTTGACTACAGCAAGTAATTAAAGCAGAATGAGGGAATTAGCAAAGTGAGAAGGCACCTTCTTTGAAGTCACCTTCAGCCTTGCTCAGTTACACTCAGTGCGCTCCAGATATCCACAGCCCCCTTCTGCCATGCCAAGTCAGGTTCTTTCCCATCTGGGATCATGTTGCTGATGAGCCCATGTATTGCTGATACATACAAGCCCTGCACAAAAGAGTACTGATGGAACACAGTCTTCATTTTGCAGAGATTAGTTATTCCCAGCCATTCTCTGTTACCAGGCCAACTCGGAAAAAAACCACAATTGCCTTTGCAGCTCACCACTGCAGAGCAGGCCACTAGCGATTCATGGGAACACTGATGCCTTACAATAGGACATATGCTATTGGAGCTCTTGGTAGAACATCCCCACTTTCCAGGTGCACTTTGTTCCTTCTGGGTGTCACTGCTTGGGGCTGTATCTGACTGTACTTCTTGTACAGATCCATTGTGAAATATGCAGACTTTGTTCCTGCTCCTTGGCAAGGAGCTTTGGGTGCCTTTGGGGGGAACAGGGTGATCAAGCCTTCTCACAGCCTCAGGCTGAGCGTCCTTTAATCATGTCAGAGCTGGCACCTTGTTCCATGTGGGTTTTCTTACCTGCCGGAGCTCTCTGCCTTGTGCCTGATGAAATTGCCCATCAGAGGTGCAGAGCTCTCTGCACCTTGCTATGATCCATGCAGGGGCCACTCAACCTGCAAGCAGGAGGCACCAAACTCACACAGGTTCCTGTGGGAAGGCCAGCCCCCATCTAGCAGCTGCAGAGGGGAACAAAGCCCTTGTGGAGGCTGGAGGGGGTGAGTCACGCTGCAGGAGGGAATGGGCTCCCCGCAAGTCACGACTGCACAAGAGAGCAGCTGGGGCAGAGGATTGACTGCACCATGGGTCTGGGAGGCACACAGGTCCTCTGGCTGGGAGGCAGCTGCTACAGACCCTCAACACCCATTTCCCCATGCACAGCAGGTTGAGGCTCAGCATGTGATAAATCTGGGGCAGAGCAAATCAAAAGCAAGGGTGCCAGGCACATGCAGGAGCTCTGCAGGATCCCTCAGCCCAGCTGACATGGCTGGGACCGGGGCTACCGAGCACAGCCCTAGCCCAGCACACACAGATGATGCAGTTCTTCTGCTGGGTATCCGTGCTCAAAGCTGGGGAGCCCTGCCCCAGGCAGATCTCACCCCATGAAACAGGGACCCAGAGCTGAAGGTCCTTTGCTCTGCTGGGGCTGCTGTGCAGGTTTTGGGGTGCCTGTTGCACACAACTGCTTAGGGCAAGCAGCCTCGGCTGTGAGAGACCACGGCTGGGGATGCCTCCACGCTCCTCTGCCTCCCGGCCTCCAAAGGGTTAAGTGACAGTTTCAAGTGTCTCTAAGGTGACACTGCGCTCCCCGCAGCCCCCCTCCCCACGCACACGCTCACGCTCGCTTTCTGCTTTGTCTTTTGAGTGCTGCTGCAGGATCGGTGCACAGGCACCTGCCTGCCTGCCTGTGCTGCTGTGGTGGGGGTCGGTAGGAGACGTGCCGGGCCCCGGCACTTCAGGCTCCTTCCTTGGCCCCGACACGCTTTCTCTTCAGCCCTCTTTTCCTGCTCCTCCGAGTAGCAGCACTGACGTCTGCTCTCCGTCTGCTGTTCCTCCTCTCCGCCGTGTCAGGGCAGCGGAGGCAGACAGAGGCTGAGCCGCGGTGGCTGAGCCCTGCAAACTGGTGCTGAGAGGCCGACAGACAGCACTGCAGAAAGTTGGGCTGCCGCTGCACTGCTTTCCGTGTGACTGTGCTCCCCGAGGAGCAGAGCCCTTCCAACATCTTCCTAAGGCCCACAGGCAGCCAAGCAGAGTGCGACCCAGCCGGGATCAGCACCTCACTCCACATGGCCGAGGGGTCCAGCTGGAGAGAGCTCACTGCAGGCAACGGGGACAGCGAGGGAGCCCTGGGAGCCACGGGAATCATCCCAGGATCTACAGACCTGAAGAGTGCTGGGCGAAAGCAAAGTTCGGGCCTCTGTGGTGCAGAGCCAGTGTGGGACAAGGTGAGAGGGGCGGCGACAGCGGTGGAGATGGAAGAGCAGTTCCTGCACTTGGCCATCAGGAAGCAGGTGTCCTACAGGTAGGAGCCCCGGGCTGTGCGCAGGGGTGCTGCGGGGCCTGGGCTGGGTGTAACAGATGACTCTTTCATCTGTCAGGGTTGTCATGGGGTTCACGCCCAAACTCCATTCCCAGAGCTGGGTGCTGCTCATCTCTGTACTCTTTTCCACAGCTCTGTCCTTGAGTAGATAAACAGGGAGCTCCCAGCAGGGAGAAGTAACGGTGATGCTGAGGTAAGGAGCTGAGGCTGGAAAGCCTCTGGGGCTGGCTGCTGCAACAGAAACATCTGTTCCGGCTCTGGGCTCCTCTGCTGGTGTCATGGAGCCCAGCAAACCACCGCATAACAGTGTGTCCTGCAGCACTTGGAGTGCCAGCTGTAGGGATTTGAGGCCGTGGTGTGCAGCTCTGTCCCGGGGAAGATTACCTACACTTTGGGGCACACTCGCTCACCTCCCGGCTCAGTGCCCATGCATGCAGTGGCTCTTCTCCCCCTTTGTGAGGGCAATGAAGCAAACTAGGACCAAATTGCTCTCTAATCCTGCGGTAATGGGAACTAATGGGAAACCGAATTAGTGCCTGCAGAGCAGGAGGGCCCTGGGCTGACTCATTCCGAGCATTCATTACTCTTGCAGTGGGTGACAAGCAGGGGCTGGGTGGCAGTGTCCCACCTGATTTAGCACCTGGCTACAAGCTGGGGCCGTGGAAGTGCTCCTGGCACAGCCTGGCCTAGGGGCTGTAAAGCAGAGGGCTGCCTCCACCACCACTGAGATGAGGGATAGCTACACCAAGTGCGGGAGCAGAGCAGGCTTTTCTTCCCTTAGCTGTCTTTCTTCAGATGTTGAGCGGATTAGCCAGCTGCAATTACCCAGCCTTCACCGGGGAGGAAGGGAGCATATTGCAGCCTAATTTGATCAGCCTGAATTCTCTCCAGAGCTGTCTGATATCACAGGGGAATGTTCACATCCTGCTCTCTGCTCCATGTGTGCGCAGGAGCTGGGCGGATCTGGCAATGAGTCCCATAGAACCCTCTGTCCCCACAGAGGCATTTCCCGAGCCCCAGTTCAGAGTTTGGAGGCCCTCTTCCATGGTCTGGTTGCCAATCACCAGAGTCCTCAATGTCACACGGAGGTGGAGGCCGTGGTGCTCCTGCTTCCGAGCAGCCCACTCCTGCTGGGACTCATTAGTCATCAGGAGGGGAAGGTGGCAGGAGCCGCTATATAAAGGCTTTGAAATGAGCAGAAATGATATGAAGCCTATGGAAATAAAGCTCTTTCCATAAATAGCTGCCGTTGTGTATGGAGGCGCCTTGGGCGGGCGGATAGATCTCAGTGCTCAGGTTATATTTAGGGCTTTGAGTAGCAGTTCCATGCCAAGCTTATTAATGATGCTGGCTTGGGCAGCAGCTCTACAGATTCTGGGACACTTTCCCTGCAGGGAGTTGCCCCCACAGTGCTAGGAGGGCCTCTGCTACCCTGCACCACAGCAGACCCTGAGCAAGTGCTGGGCCTTTGTGCCTCTGCCCTCACTGCTCAGCCAAGGAGTGTGCCTCATGTCACATTAGCTCCTGCTCCAGTGTGCCACAGCAGGGCAGGAGCAGTGTGCAGAGCAATGGCAAAGCACCAGTGCTGCTGGGTATCTTTGGGCCGGGATGATTCCCAGCAGCACCCTTGAGCTGGGCACTAGCATGGGGCATTCGCACATCTTGGGTGCTTTCTTGCCTGCTTTTGGACTGAGACTTGCAGCAGTGACCTTCTGTTACCACAGCCACTCCCGGTAGCGCAGCCTGCAGGGGTGTTCACCGAGAGAGGAAACCACACTGCAGGAGTGCTTGTTGCTCAGGGTTCGCATGCATGACAAAGGATATGCTGGGAGCCGGACCTCCCCTCCTGCACTCGCAGTTCTGTTCCGGCCACCCCCACGGGGCGGCAGCGCCTGGCAAGGACACAGTAGTAGTCAGAAGAGCGGCTCCCGAGCCCCTTACCTGAGATACCACTATGCTCGGCATAGTCCCCGGGTGACAGATAGGATGCAGGCAGTGGGTAGGATGAGCTGAGCATCTCACGCGCTGTTCCGTGCTGAGCTAAATATAACCCAGAGTGGAGCAGAGGGGCTTTGTTGTGGAAATAGCAAAGGAGGACATGCTGGGTCACCACAGCAGAGCAGAGGGGAGAGGAGGGTGGGCTTGTTCCAGCCACTGCACTGGGACACCAGGAATGGGGATCTCTGCGTGCCCCAGGGGCAGAGGGGTGCAGCTCTCCCATCCCAGCTGGGCAGCGCAGGAGCTGGGGGAGAGCCTCAGCTGAGCTAGGGGAGCAGCAGTAGGGCAGCCAGCCTGGCTCCCACCTGCCGCCCCACTAATTGCATTAGCCAGACAGTGCCGAGCAGCATCATTGAATTGCCATCCATCCCCACCGCGCTGAGCCTGCTCTGCCAGCACAGACATCTGTCTCTGTGTCCCCACACAGCTTGGAGGAGGTGGTTGGCAGCATGTTTGGCTTGGGTAGCTCGACCAGGCAGGTGGCCTTGGTGGGAGAGGGCAAGTGGATAACCCTTTGGACTTTGTGTAGAACCCCTGCAGTTTCACATAAAGAGAAGGACTTGCTTGCTGGGCCTTTCTGAGAACTCTGGGATGGCATGAGACTTGGGAGCGTGTGGCATGGGGAGGGACACTGGGCTGGGTGCTGCGGGGCAGGGTGTGAAACTTGACAGAGAAATGCCCACAGCAGAGTACGGCACACTGAGCTGCCCTTGTGCACACAGTGGCAACAAGGCCATCACCTCCCAGTGCTCAGGTGCTTCACTCAGGTGCTTCCCCAGGGCCCTCCACAGAGCCCAGCAGGGGACAAGCACACTGTGACCTGATAGCCAGCCCAGGCCACGTGAGGAGAGCTGGCTCAGGCCACAGGCTGTGAGAGGAAGAGCGTGGTGGCGCTGGCCGCAGTGACAGCCGCCCTCGCACTTCCAGGAAGTGCGGAGAGAGGAACCAGGTGGAGGGTGCAAACAAAGCAGGGCCCACGCCACCACCACCGGCCGCAGAGTCCTGCCAGGCCCTGCCCTCGGGATGACTCCGGAAAGCGGCTGCCGGTGGAGGAAGAGCGAGCATAAGCCCCAGGCTGGCTGAGCAGCACCCGCCTGTGCTGCGGCAGATGTGGCGGCACCGCTCATGGGATGTCCCCCAGAGCCCCGTAGGGACTGCAGTTGTGAGGTACCGCTGGGATGGGTGCTGCGCTGCGCTGGGGCTGAGTGCCGGTGGCCCCCGCTGCACTGCGGGGTGGGGGGAAGGCTCCTCCAAAGTTTCCTGTGCTTTCCTAGCTCCTCACCCGCAGTTACCTCATCTATCCCGGTGCCCCTGGGTGTGCATGGCCTCACCATTTGGGATGCTGGAGGGTCGCACTGCTGAGGGGCACATAAGATTCCCCCTGGGCCGGCAGCTGGAAGCCCCCATCTGCACCCATCAGGGCACCGACTTCAGGGGCACACGGGCACCGTGTGTGTGGCTGCCCCCAGGGCCAGGGGCGGGGGTGGACCTGCACCCTTTGCAAGGTGACGCTCGTGCCTGGCTCATTTGCCATGCAAAGAAGGCTGCTACGTTCCCACCGCTCTGAGGAGCTGCAGAGCGGCAGTGACGCAGCCGGGCTGTGAGGCGCAGCACCAGTGCCAGGGCGAACAATGGGAGGACGAGGGAGGCCCCACTGCTGTCGCCGAGGCTCTTCCTGAGCGCGGGGGCGGCAGCGGGGCTGACACTCGGCTTCCTGAGCCCTCAGCACAGGGCCATGGCCGCTAGGGCCTGGCTGGGGCACCCACATTCAGTGACACTGGGACTAAGTAAGTTTGGGACTTGGTAACACTGGAACTTGGTGACACTGGGACTCGGTGACACCGAGGCTCGGTGACACTGGGAGCTGGTGACGCTGGAGGTTGGTGACACCAGGGCTAGGTGACACCGAGGCTGGGTCTCCGTCCCCTCGCTGCAGTCCCCGGTGGTGACAGCAGCCCTGTCCCAGGGCGGCAGTCCGTGAGCCCGCGAACGCGAGCAGGGCTCGGGGCAGCAGGTGCCGGGCGCGCGGCGCCCGGGCGGCGGCAGGAGGCGCTATCGGGCCGGTTCGGCCTCCGGGCCCGCCGGTGCGCGGCCGCACTTCCTGCCCGGCCGCCGGGCTCGGAGGGGCGGGCGCCCGCACCGCCTCCTGCCCGTCCCCCTCGGTCCCTCCCCTCGCATGGAGCCGAAGCGCGGGGCGGCGAGCCGGTAGCGGCGGCGTCGAGCCCCCAGCCCGGCCATGGAGGCGACGGAGCCTCCGCCGCCCGGCGGCTCGCCCTCGTCTTCCTCCTCCTCCTCCTCTTCCTCCGCCGCCGCCGCCTCCGGGCCGTCGGGCGGAGCCGATCCCGAGAGGGGGCCGCCGCCGCCGAGCCGCCGGCACAGCAACAAGCGCTTCACCGGCCTCAGGCTCTTCGGGCGCAGGTGAGCAGCGGCCGGGACGCGGCTCCGCGCTTCTCCCGCCGCGTCCCGTGGCCTGCGCGGTGCGGGGGGACTGCGGGCAGCGCCTGCCCCGCGTGTCCGCGATCGGAGCGGCGGAGCCGCGCTGCCCACCGCAGGGCCCTCTGCCGGGTCTGTTCGCCGTCGGTCCAGCTTTTTCTAGCCCGTCGTGTGCCTGTGGCATGGTGCCGTGCCGCGGGACGTCCGTCGAGCCGCCTGGAGCATCCGACACGGTGCTCTCCTAGAGGACGGGAAGCTGCCAGGCAGTCTCCCCCGGCCCACTGGCTGTCAGCCCCGGCTTCGACCCGCAGTGCTGGCACCGGGCACTGGAGAGGATGTTGACCCCACTTACATAAAACATGCAATCAGCTGAGATGAGGTGCCAAAGGGACGTGGCGTGCTGATAGAGAAGATGAGATTGTGTTCTCCTCCTTTTGAACTATTGGCATGGATAACGGGAAGCTGGCTATCACTGCCTCGTTGACCACAGCCTTCTCCCCATAGAAGTCAGAGTCCCATGTCTGGAGGTTTGTTTCCACGTGCCCAGCACCGCATGTCCCCATCCCCATGCTCACACCTCGCGCTTCAGCTGCAATTTCAGCAGGCTGTCAGCACTGGAGCTGTGGAAGCTCTGCGCTGCTCCCAGAGAGCCCCGGGACCACACTTTGGGCTTGCTGTCTTACCCTTACTGAATGTCCTCCAGAATCATGGCATTCGCTTGATTTTTGGGATGCTCAACCCATGTAAGCCAAGAGATGTCTACACCATCCAGAGATACGTAAAAATTAGGATAGATCAGTTCTGAAAGGGATTTCTGGGGGGACTGTCTCGCCCAAACTGCCTCATCCTTCCTGATGTCACTCTGCTGACCATGAGCTTGTAAGCATCCTTCTTGTACGGGGGGATGAAGCAGTATACAGCGCTCTCAGTGTGGTTTCACTAGTGCTAAATAGAGGGGAAGGGCCCCACTTTCAGCCCCCACAGCACGCCCTGCGAAGTCATACAGGAGCTGGGAGTGAAGGGCTTACAAGGTCGCTCCACCCAGTGCAAGAGCTGCTCTCTTCTGCTCTGGTTTCACAGCTGGCGGCAGTGGCCGTGCAGAGCTTCTTACAGTCTCTGTCCTTTCCCTCATATTAGTGGGTGTTTCTGGCTCCTGGAGGGTCCTGCTTCCTTGTGTAAGCCATTATTGCAGAGCATGGCAGAGCTTAAAGAAAGCATTTTAAAGCATTTTCTTCTTGTGCAGAGGGTTTGTGCAGTGCAGGTGCATGCAGTGCAGGAAATGCAGACCTGGCCCCGTGCAGCACGTGTTGCAGCATGGCTTGAGATGCCCTTCACACTGTTTGGTGTTTGGATGCTTTTCTTCCTCTGCTGCTTCTGACAGGGATGTGGTTCTGCCTGGGTGACAAATCCATCTCTCAGAGCTGTGAAAAGTTGTAGGGGTATAAGAATAGATTTTTAAGGGACATAGGGATGGAGAAGTCCCCACACACACCTCTGAGTGGAGAGAGCATGCTGAAGATGTGGAGGAGGATTGGCTGTGGGCTGCTGAGAGCTGCTGAATTTGTGCCCACCTGAACAGAGGAGCAGAACGTAGCTCCGAGTTCCAGTTCACTAGAAAGAATTGCAGGGTTAAGTGCTTATTCTCCTTTGTTTTGGAGAAGTACAGTCAGTCCCTATCCCCAAAATGCTTTTTAACAGTGACTGCTGAAGAAGTTTGCACCCCCTTGAATTTTGGAGTTTAGCCAGTGTATTTGGCCAAAGTAAGTGGAGAAGAAACTTTGCACTGGGAGATGAAGCCTTGCTCTGGGGAGCCCCAGCTGCAAGGAGGGATTTCCTAAGCCGGGCACATGCCACTCAGCCCTGCCTGCACATTCTGTCAAGAGTGCTGCTTGCTCAGGCCACAACAGCAGAAGGCACAGCTTGCTGTGTGCAGCCCAATGAGTGGCAGACTCAAGAAACAGGAGACTGCACCAATACTGGACACTGCTTGTCTTGTTGGACCCCCATGGTACCTGTCTGTCCCCAGGTTGGCACCCAGTGCATCATGGACATCTCACTGCAGGTGAATCCTGAGGGGGTTTTAAACAATTGGAGATGAGACCCCAAGTTCTGCTTGCAGCACATTAGCCTGCTGTGTTTTGCAAGCAGACTTATTTCTGTATCTGATAATTGCCTTAAAGGAGGGTGAAGTAATTGGCTCCAGCACTGACAGAGACAAGTGCACAATATGTGCATCCGGGCCACAGATGGGTAATTCTTCTAATTGGGCTGATAAAGAGATTGGAGCCAATCAGATAGTAGGTGGTTGGGATTAAATTTCCTTCCTAGGTGCCCTGTTTCTTGTGGTGTAGGTGAACAGCATGGTTTACCCCTTCCAGCTGGGAAGGAAGTACCGTGCTGGGGACACAGCTCTCCTCCTGCAGTTCCCATTGCCAGAGCGGAGAGCTGCTGATGTGTCTCCTAGTGGGTCTCAGAGTCTTTACGACATCCGCTCCACTGGGTACTCAAATGTGATGGTGGGTCTGATGTGGCAAGGCCATGCCAGCACAGCCTGGGAGCGTGCGATGGTGGCTGAAAGCCCTGATGGGCCTGCACTCAGCCTGGGGGCTGTGTGTCGTTGCCCTGGGAAGGTCTGTGGGTGGCACAGCATGCGGGTAAACGGCACTCAAGAAACAGAGCTGAGCGCCCGCCTACACCTCTCTGGGACGACGCTCGTCTTTCTGCTCGATGCTGATGACATGTGAGAGCCAGGGGAGAAGCACCTGTGGGAGCACTGGCTGCTGCCCAGCCTTCCCCTGAGCACCATGCTGGCACCACTGTGAACTTGTCATTCCTTTGCCCAACTGGCCCAAACCCAAGAGCTGGACACAGGGCTGAGGACCTGCTTTGCCCTCACACAAGGGTGGTATGTAGGCTGTGCTATGGGGCAAATTCCAGACGCTTCAAGGGCAAAGCAGGCAACTGTGGCAGCAGTGAAGATCTTGAGCTGTAAAATCAGCCCACTGTCAGAGCCCAAGCAAAGCTTACCTCGGGACAGGCTTTTTCACAAAGCACCTTGCTGCCAGCTCACTGTTGAGCAATCGAGAGGATGCCTCCTCCTCCTCCACACACGCAGATTTGGATCTGGCTGGCAAACCTCTTGCTCTCAGCTCTGCCAGCCTCATGCTCTGCTCCACTTGCAGGTGGCAGAGGGCAGACGGAGGGCTAGATCTGGCTAGCAGCCCCTTGAGAGCCCCAGCTGCTCCAGCTGAAGCCACCTGTGTCTGCAGGATGCATTGCTGCATTGCTGGCAGAGACTGGATCCTCACAGCTCTATCCTTCCTGACTCTTCTCCCTCTCCTCTCTGACGTCAGGGTGTGCGCCAGCTGCCTAATGGAGAGTAGAGCTGGAGAACGGGGCAGAACTTCTCATCTGATTCATAGCTGGAGCGTCCTTTCCAGAGATGTGTCACCTCAGCAAAGGGCTTAGACAAAGAACAGCGATCTTCTCTATTCCTGATGATGAAATTTATGGAAGAGGGAAGGACCCCCCAAGAGGGTTGCTTGGGTCCTGCTGGGCTGTGGGAACAGCAGGTGCTCATAGGGCAAGACCAGGTTCTGGGCAAGCGGAGATGCTCTTAGAAATGCATCCTGAGCCCTGGCAGGCAGATGGGCCTGCGGCGTGGGATTTCTTTCTGTCATCGTGCTGCCATGCCCAGGGAGCAGACAGTCTCTCTGAAGACTTGGCAGAGCCTCTGAGGATAACTTCCAACTCTGCTCTCCTTGCATCTCTGGCTTCTTTTTCCCAGGTGACTCCGTGAGCTGAAGCGTGAGAGTTGCTCTCAGCCACACGCTTGCTTGCTCGCATAACTGAGTAGTGAGCTCAGAAGCAGATTTAGGGCTCAGATTCCTTGGGACCACAAACCATCCTTCTCAGGAGAGCCTGGGGGGCTGGTAGGAGGTGAGGTGCTTTTGCCAGAGCCTTCTGGATGTAGGGCTTAGATGCAGGGCCTGCTTGGGGTCATGGACAGGGTGTGGAAATACCAAAACCTGTCATGCTAGTTCTGGAGCTGGCACCTGGCTCTGGAGGAATAAGTGCCTCTGTTTTGGTGATCTTGAGCCCGGGAACTTTCCTCAGTCCGGCTTTCCTGTGTTGCAAAAGCACAGTCCCCTTTCCTCGTGTTTCTTTTGAAACTTGCGGGCATGGCAGCAGCTGCAGTCTCTCTGGGAGCTGTGAATGCTTTTCCCTCCTCTGCATCAGGACGTTAAGTAGGTGGTGAAACTGCACCAGCACATGTGACAAGGCTGCACCAGGCAGGCAGAGGCGATGGTGTCCCCCGCTCCATGTCAGACACACGTGTTGCATCCAGCAGTGTTCTCCTCCTGCCCACAGTGTGGGGGTTTGGTGCGTGAGAGGGCTGATTTGTAATGAATTCTGAGCTCTGTCCTACTTGTCACACTGTGATAAGTATGACAAGTGTGACAAGTGTGACAAGACACTTGTGACACTGTGACAAGTGTGTCCTGCTAACCCAGAGGACCTCCTCTGGTCCCCAGCATTCTAGACAGCCTGGGCCTCCTGCTCAGCCCTGCCCGCAGGCAGATCATGCTTTCTGGGTGAGGCTGGCTGCAGCTCATCTCTGTGGGGCAAGAGCACTCTCAGGCTCCAAAATACGCTGTGGCTTTGCAGAAAGTCACATGGCCCCACTGGTTTTCTGTCCCAGGAAGTCAGAGAAGCTAACAAAAAGGCTCGTTACAAAGGGTTTTCCCCTCATTTTAGCACAGTTTGTCTCCCACAGGAAACGTGGTTGCCAATGTGGCCCATCTCTCAGTTGCCGTTGGCAGCCAGGTGTGGAGGCTACGCTCCCCAGCAGCATGGAGAGGATCGGAAACCACGGGGCAGGAGCACCTTAACCTTACTGGGGTCTGATCTGGCTTCACAGACAGGACCTGGGGCCGGAGGGTAGTCACATGCAGCCCCTCCATGTGAAAGTTCCCTCTCCATCAGATTATCTGTATCTCGTCCTGCCTCGCCATCCTGCCTCGCCATCCTGCCCTGGCCAGGATTCAGCACTAAGCCTCTTACTGCACAGACCTGAGGTCACTGTGCAAGGGAACATCGTGTGGGGCACGCTCAAATGTGGCGGGGTTGTTTTCTGCGGGGATTTTGCTCCCGATGGAGGCTGGCAGATGGCGGGATTAAGCAGCGGATCTGCTGGCAAGGCCCTGTGTGCCTTCCTGCTGCTGCACACAGGAGAGGGACCCGTCCCGTGGCACAGGGTCTGAAGAAAGTCCTACCCCCCCACTCCTTGCCAGTGCTGCTCACTACTCCTCTTGTGCCCACCAGCAGGGCTTGGTGCCTGCACACTGGTTTGGGGCAGGCAGGCCACCCTGCCCTGCCCTGCTTAAACAATGCTCCTTCATTTGAGGTCTGTCAAGTGCCTTCATAATTTATTTGAAATTCAAATCCTTGCCCAGGGCTGGCAGCTGGGGTGAAGGCTGCCAGGAGCCTGGCTGGTGCAGGGCAGGAGGAGGAGGAGGGAGGCACAGCCGCCTCCTGCTTTAGATGTGGCCCTGGTCCCCTAGCTGTGCTTCCTCAGCCCTCAGGGTTTGGGGGTACCAGAAGCTCAAGTAGTGAGTGTGGGTGCTGGGAGTGCCTGGGCTCTGGCTGTCCCGCTGCCCACAGCAGCTCTCTGGCAGGAGGCTGTGAGTGGCTCTTGTGGTGTTTGTTTTGGCCCTAGGGTTGACGTGACTGGCCTGGGCTGGGTTTGTGTCCCAGCAGTGGGATCATGATGCTGGACAAGGCCTCTCCTTCCCAGCAGGGTACTGCACCCTCCCCCAGGTATGCCTGTGAGACCCCACAGCTGGCAGCTGGGGAGGTGATACGGGTGCTGCCACCTCGGCACCAAGGCCATGGGGAGAGCGTGCAGGGAGGAGGGACATTGCCAGGGCAGCAGTGCGCCGGGTGGCTGGAGGCATGGATGGGAGGGCGTGCTGACCACTCTCTTTGTGTCCCCAGACTCCACCTGCCCCACAAAGGTGTCCTCCCTTGTCTCCTTGGCAGCCAGCCCAGCCGATGGGGATCCCGGAGGATAAGGCACCGGCCAGCCGTGTATAAGTACGTGGCATTTTTATTGGCTTGCGCAGGCTGTGCAGTTCCAGCAACTGCTGCAGAGAGAGAGCTCTCCTCCCTCCCACCCACGTCTCACCCCACGTCACCCTCCTGTTCCTGCGCTAACCAAGGCCACCGAAAGCCAGGCTGCTGCCTGCTGCGTGTGTCACTAACCTTGTACCTGAGGGCAGCTCGCTGCCGGACTTCCTTCTGCTAATGTGACAGCCCCATCCTGGTGGTGGTCCAGTGGAGGCATGCTGAGGGTTTCTTCCTCCATCTCCTGGCTGTCGTGGGCATGAGGGCTATAGCACTAGGCCCTGTGTAGCTGAGCGCTTGAATGACCTGAGGTTGGCTTATCTGGGTGGCCAAACAGCCTGAAGTTCAGTGGGTTGAGCATGCTAGCTGGGGTGGGAAACCAGGCCTGGGAGGTAACTGTGACTGCTGCCATGTGGTTGTTATGTGGGGGCCAGCACTGAAACTAACCATGGTGGGGGATCATGAGTGTTTGCAGGGAGGTGAGGGGATGGGATAGGTTTCCCTGCTTCCTGTGCCCCTGTGGCCTGTGACATATTGGCCTGCTAATGGTTTGTTTGCCATTTCCTGGCTTCTGAGCTTCCTGTGTGTTGCCCAGCATGCTGCCTCTGATCACAAGATGTCCAGCTCTCCCAGCCCTTAGGCACAGCAGCACTGCACTCCTGCAGGTGGAGATTCGGTAGCGGCACCATATGGCCGCTTTGCTCCCGCACACTGGTGATAATGGGGTTTGGAGAGGCCCAAAGCACTGTGGATTGAACACAAGAGGGCATGGTTGCTCTTCTATGGTGCGCACAAAAGGAAGGCTACTACAGAGGGAAGAGCTCTTAACGCTCCTTTCCTAGTGCTTGCTTGGTCTGAGTACTGTGAAACGGCCCTTCTGCAGGCCCGGTTTCCTTGCTTATGGGCCATTGCTGCATTTTTTGTCCTCTCTTCTGCAAGGGGAGCACCGAGTGCAGATTAGGCAGACAAAGGTGGCAGAGCAGTGACTAGCAGCTGGGCCTTCATGGCAGGAGCTCTTCATGGCCCTCGTGGCTCATGGGTGGGAGCGCCTGTTGTGCAGCCCATGCTTTCTGAAGCAGAAAGGCTGGTGCTGAGGATTGCTGGGAACAATGAAACAGGGTGAGCAGAGCAAGGTGGCCCTGCACTTAGCAGCCTGCAAGGTGCCAGCCCACATCCCAAAGGCTGTTCACTCTGCCCCAGCAGTGCTGTTTCGCCCAGGGTATCCTCTGCTGTACAAATGCCCATTAGAGGGTGTGAGGCAAGTGGCAAGGGGATTTGGGGCTGAGGGAGAGAGGAGGAAAGGAAACATGTGAGGGCAGACATGCGGAAGGCAATCACAGCAAAAAGGGTGGAGGAAAAAATCAACTTCTCTTCCTGTCCTACCTTTTGTAACAGGGACAAGCTGACCTTTTGCAAAACCAAAAAGTGATGGGTTTAGATTGCTGAGTTACTTGAATCTGTACATGGAACAGGGAGAAAAAGGCTGAGTAATACTGCTCCATGGTGAAACTGATGCCACAGATGGGACTAGATATCAGCAACAGGGTCACAGTTAAACCAACAAATGCCTTTTGGGCCCATGAGTTGGAGCTTAGTCATGGGGCTGTAGTGAAGGCTAATGAGATGGGGACAGTAGATGCTTTCCTGCCCCAGGCTCAGTGCAGGGTCCTGGCTTCTCAAAGTGCTGAGCCTTCCCCAGTTCCTGGCCCTGCTCCTTTCTTGAAGGGCCTGGCCATGGCTGCTGCTTGCTTTGGAGTTTGGGTGCATTTCCTCCATGGAAAGCTGGGCTTAGGGCTGTGGGCAGCTCAGTGCTTGTTGACAGCAAGATGGACAGCTAGTTGCATAATGATCTTGGTTTCCTCTGTGGTAAATGCAGTGGGAAAACACTCTGTCAAGCCCCAGCAGGCAGATCTCAGCAGGGACATCTCAGGACTCTGCTCCAGGGGCTTTGGTTGCAGCCTGCACACCTACTGGGTCAGCTGAGGCAGAGGTACCTGCTAGGGGGCAGCTGTCCCTCTGCCTGCTGCCACTGTGGGGTCAGGGCAGAGTTGGAGTCTGGCCCTGGGGAGAGAGGAGGAAGGAAGCAGCCTGGTACCAGGAGCTGCTGGATATGAGCAGGGAGAGAGCAGAGCTTTTCTCAGCGAGCAGACACTTCCTGCTGCCTGCCCGGGTGACTCCAGCTGCCAGCAGCACGAGAGCAGGGCTAAAAACAATCCGGCAGCAGTGCTGACATTTGTTAATGTGAACTCTCCCACCGCTTTGCAAAGACCTTGTGCTCCACCTGCGTGACAGAGCTGCGGCGGAACCCTCAGGCCTGGCTCTCCTCTGATTAATGGTTTCCTGTGATACCCATCGGCAGCACAGCCGCGGGAGGACGGCTGGCCCTGCCTGCCTTTGCCGCTCTGGCAGCGATCTCTGTTGACATTTTGTTATTGTCGTTTTACTGTCTTCTCTCCCCGGTCCCTGAAGAGCGCTGGGTACGGTCCAAGCACACGCAGGCTCGCACGCCCGCGCGCAGAAAGAGCTCCGGCTCTAATTTTAGCCATGACATGTATGCAGGGAGTAAGCAGCCGGGAGGAGGCAGAGTGTGAAGGGATGAGGAGGTCCCAGCTGCAGGGCTGCCGTGACTCACCCTAACTGGTCACCAGCACTTGCTGCTTTGGGATCTGGGGCTCCTTCCTTGTGGGCATCTCGGAGCAATTTGGCCATGGCACAGCCCTTGCCACAGCATGGGGAGGGAACAGGCTCCTGCCAGGTCCTGGGGCTGCACAAAGGATGTCCTAAGGGGATGGGAAGGAATGGCTTCGGGGGAAACTGTTGCATGCCATGTTTGCAGAAAGGGTTTGGTTGTGAAACATCACCTTGGGGTGTCACCTCCAAGTGCCTGTGCCAGAGCGGATCCCTCTGCTCCCACACTCACACAGCACTGCATGTTCTACAGGGGCAAACCAGGGTTTTGGATCTGAGGGGACAAGCAGCTGGGTGCCGGGGATCCCTTTTCTTCCTGGGCCTCTTTTTTTTGTGTGTCCTTCACCGGGGGTGAGCCTGACTGGGGCTGTGTGCAGAGGAAGTGCAGCTGGTTATTTTAATGAGCACTGTCAGGGTTTGCAGAGCGGGGAGGAGGCGGAGGGAGCAGTGGAGCACTCGCTCGCCAAACTAGGACTTGGTCGGGGAGGGCTGGCCCGCCGCTGCTCCGCAGCTACTGCTGCCCGCTCATCACCTGCGGGGACTTCAGCGCCATTCCGGATCAGGTCACAGAGGCTTTTCCCCACGCTCTGCCCTTCTTTACTCTCCTGCTCCTCATTCTTCCTGCACCTCACTGCTTTTGGCTTTGCTCACTGGGAGAAGGGGGGGCTGGGAGAACTAGCCTGGAGGGGGTGGGTTCAGTCTGAACGGGCACTATGTCCTAATGTACCAGGTAGGAGGGGGGGGGGGACAGACTCCTGAGCCATCAGCTGCGCTCCTGCCCAGCCGTGCTGGTTTCCAGAGGCTGGGATGAGCCACAGCTGTTCCATGGGCCGTGAGCAGGGTTGGCAGAGGGGCTTTGTGAAACCCAACTCTGGCGCTTAGTGTCTGCTGCTCTCCCTGCCAGAAGTGGGTTTCCAGCTGCTCATATGAGGCACAGGGTATATCCTGCCAGCACGTGGAGGAGGCAGGCAATAGGAAACCTGCAGTGTGGCAGAGGACAGTGGAATGGGGAGCCAGCCTGTGCCCTGCCAGGCTGTCCCTAGCCAGCCACTTGGCCCCAGGATAGTCTGGGGAGGGCAGGACTGACTTCTGGGCTCCCGGCATCTCTCCTGGTGCTGGTGGCACCCTGTGCTTTTACTGAGGGCAATAGGATGCCCTTCTGCTCCTCTGCTGCAGGTGTCCAGCCCCATCTCTGCATTATCAGTGTCTGTAGCTGAGAGCCTTAGGCTCCCTTAGCTTTGCTCCATGCTTTTGAGAGGTCTGTGCAGCCTCCCCCACTCCCAACCTGGGAGCTGCATTCCTGCCTGAGCTGTGTCCCTCACACTGGAGCTTTTTCCCTGTGCTGGTTTCATGCTGCTTCCCTCATGTTGCTGCACAGTCCCCTGCTTGGGCACCATGCTGGGAAGCTTTCCCCCAACTTTCCATATGTAGGGGGATCTGGGAAGGGGCAGCTGGGCTATGGACTGGCTTCCCTTTAAGCAGGGAGGCATGGAGCTGTGGGCATCTGCTACAGGAACAGATGGCTCATCCAAATTGCCTAGGCTGGCCTGAACTGCTGCTGTTTTGCTGTTCTGCAAAAGGAGCTCTGAGAGATCAGGAACTTTTTAACATCCCTCTCAGCCTGGGTCACGGGCAATGCTGATGAAACCAAAATAGAATCTGTGCAAACTGCTGCTGCCCCATCCCCTGCTCTTGCCTGACCCTTGCGCTCTGATGTTTGTTTGCCCGCTGCAATTCATTAAGGATAATTCACCTTCCCAGGCTGTCACTGTGGCTGCTTGGCTTTCAGCATAGAAGCCAAACAGCAGTGGCTTGTTTAAATCAGTGCTGGCTAATTTCTTGATAACCAGGAGGCAGATTATTTAGTGCAGTGGCAAATAAACTTCATAATGTTATGATGGTGGAAAGTTGTCAAGGGATATGAATGTGCAGGCTCAGCCCAGGAGCCTCCAAGGAGACAGCTTTAGTTTAAATGAAGACAAAACTCCATCTTTCATGGATTTTGGGAAGGAAATCGCATTGTTGTAATGGGAACATTACTCTGAGCCTTAGGGCTGGCAAACTCTTGACTTTTTGAAGTATAAGTGGAGAGGCTGAGCTAGCCTGGCAGGTATGCTTTAAAGCAGGCCTGCGGCACATTGAACCTGGCAGTGGGACTGGGCAGGGCACAGTGCTCTGTACCCCTCCCTGCACTCCCAGCCTCGAGGTACTGTTTGGGATCTGGGACAGGAGGAGCAGGGAAGGTGTGGGTTCATGTTGGGCACCCAAGCCCAAGCAAAGGGGTGGTAGGACGGGAGCCTGGAGAGAGGCAGGATGGAGCTGCCACCAGCAGGAGGTGGGACTATGACAAGAATTGTATTTACAAAAAAAAAAAAAAAAAAGCCTCAGACCCCTCTGCTCCCATCTCCTGTTCTTCCCAGCAAGCCTGACCTTGGGAACACTTGGTTGTGCATCTTGTGAATGGCCTGGCAGGAGGTGGGACAGCTGGTCCCTTTTGCCTTATTTTGGTCAAGGCACGGCCAAGTGCTGGGGACTGCACACAAATCGCTGTGTGGGCTTGGGTGTCTCCTTCAGTACTTTGCTCTCTGGATGAGCTTCCCATGAGAAACTGCAAAGCTGCAGCATTTCCTTTCTCCCACTTGCCTCTGAGCCCTGCACAAAGCAGCTGCGAGCATCCTGTTGCTGCCTCCATGCCTCCTGCTCTGGTTGTTTGGGGAAAAGGGATTTTGCAATACTTTCTAATTAAAATGTCAGTGAAGATGCTTCCAGGCAGTGCCTTTTGTCCTCTGGGGACAGGCTGTCAGTGTGGAGGGACAGGGGCTGCAGTATGACAGATGGGTATCATCTTCCCTTTGACAGGCTGGAAGAAAGCAGTGAGGGTCCTGCTTTAACCTGCTTGCTCACAGCATCCTCAGCTCCTGGTGGAGCACCCAGAAGGGCTGAAAGTGGCAAAGGATTATGGTTAGCAGTGGCTGCCTGTAAAGCCTGGTCCCATCCTTGGGTGTTTTGTGTGGTCATCTGCCGTGGGCACCGGCAGTCAGATAGGTGCTGACTCTGTGCCCTCTCACCAAGTCCTTGCTGCCAGCTGGGTGCTGAGCTGCGCCGTGGAAATCTTGTCCCCTGAAAGAGGGCACGTGAGTGAGTTTTCCATCTGGCCATTGTCTGCAGGGATCCTATTACCATTCATTGTATGGAACGTGTCAGACCTTGCAGGTTCTTGGATCAGGTCCCTGCACTGGCACTGTTGCAAGGTGGCCTGTATGTGTGCAGCAGAAGGTTGCGAGTTTTGCTTTTGTTTGGCCTCATTCTCTGGACGAGCGGTTGTGCTGGGTCTGTGCCCTGGTGCTGCCTTCTGGTCTGTGCTGCAGAATGTCACATACTGTCATAGGGGCTTTATGGCACACAGAGGCTGAGCTGATATTGCTGCCTTCAGTTGATGGCACAACTGAAGGTGTTCTTGGCTATGGTTTGCCACAGGCGTGCACTGGTGAGCATGACCCACAGCTCACATTCTGCACTGCTGCAAAAGGCTCATGGTTTGGACGGACGTGCTTCTGGTCATCTCAGTCCTACGAGCGGTGCAGCATTACTCACACATCAGCTGCAGTGATGAATCGGAAGGTAGAGGGGCTGATAGTGCTGGGAAATATGAGCTGTTGTCCACACTGTGACAGCTGTCAATTGCTCATGCAGCCCACAGGCAGTCACTGCTTCTGTCCTGCTCCTTGCTGGTGGGGGTTGTCTGCACCCCACTTCTGAGCTGGCTGAGAGCTGGTGTGCCTGTGCCTTGACTATTCTCAGACCTTTCTGCCTTGGAGCCCACATTCACACTGCCCCTTGTGCAGCTTCTGCCTCTGGATCATGATGTAGGACAAATTACAGCTGGAGTGGAAATTTTGGGTAGAAACCATCTATGCAGAGTTTGGGAACTTGCTCACCTCTCTGCAACCACAGCCCTGAGGGCTTCACCATGTCTTGACCAGCCTGTTCCCTTCCCTGTCTGGCACAGGCACTTCTTCTGCAGCATGCAAGCTGTGGATGGGAAGTGAGGCTCCATGGAGCTCAGGAGATCTTGGCATCACACACAGGTGTCTGTTAGTAACGCCTCTTCCCAGGAGGTGAACTGTGCAAGTCACTGTCATTGCCAGGGAGGAGAGCTTGTAAACTGAGACAGGCTCTTGTCTGCATGATGGCAGCTCTGGTGCCATAGCACCCACCCAGCCCCTGCAGCAAGTACTGCTTCGCAGACTCAGCCAGGACAGATTCTCATCATGGAGAAGGGCGAAACACGGGCTCCCTCCTGTAGCCCCATGGTTGGAAAAAATGCTTTCCAGTCAACTAACTAGAGGCTTGCTGAAAGATCTGCTGATGGTTTTTTCAAGTCCAGACTTTGAGGCTTGTTTGCCTGGCATCCCTCTCCTTCTGGGCCTGGCAGAAGGAACGCCGGGGTGGTGGGGTAGAACAATGGCACAGGCAAGAGGACTGAGCAGCGTATTGCACTGCATCCCTCTGTCTGGGGACACAGAGGGCATGGTCAGCACAATACCCAGAGATTTGCCTGAGGCTGCTGGAGCAAAGCGAAGTAATGGAGCTGAATATCAAGAAACTCTCTGTGATGTGGTTAGAGCTTAGAGCTTATGCCTTGAGGGACGCTGTGCAGAAATCGATCTGTCTGGTTTTGTTGCTGTCACCACCAGGGGATTGATAGCTGCTGGGTGATCAGGGTGCCCATATCAGCCGATCCATGAGCTCTCTGTCCAGTGAAGTTACAAGGTGCAAGTTTTCCCTCTTTGATCACTGCTTGGCTTTCCAAGGGTGTTTATATCCTGCTGCCGAGATTAGCTCTGTCCTTAGAGCACAGGGCTGCATTTTTCTCTGAGAGCCCCAGGGGTTCCTGCAGCACCTTCCTCCTCCCCCAGCTCTGCAGGGCAGCACACACTCTGGGATACGTTCCTGCTTCAGCAAGGTCTTAGCCCACCAGCACCAGGCAGAGAGCATAATAGGCTGAGGAGCTCTGAGGGGTCTTGTTCAAAAAAATCTTACCAAAAGCTCCAAGTGCAGATCACAAGCTGACTCCTTCCTTATTCACAGAAGGAGATTGAAATGATTGTGTAGAGCTGCATGCAAGTAGAGTTGATGTCCTAGTGCGTGCAGCAGTATTTCCTTTTCCTCCTACTCTGCAGATGCCAGGCTGCCTCCAACTAGCCCCCTGAGCTAACAGCCCAGTGATGCAGCCTGCAGAGAAGCAACACACTGTTCTCTGTTGTGACTCAACTACCAACAGTCTTTTCACAGAAGTGCGGAGGTCACAGAAATGTCAATAGTGTTAGGCCACGGGCTGCCAGGACACAGCTCTCCTTCAGCAGCACCTGGTGCATGGTGCTCTGATGGTGCACGTCAGTGCTGAACACTCCATGCAGTCAGTCACTGCACTGTCAGCAGCAGCTCTCAGTGCCTGCACTGTACTCTTTTGAGCTCAGATTGGAAGGCAGTTGCAAGCAATGGGGATATCTTCACCATCAGATCTGAGCTGCTGCCACGTGGTACTGTTATGGGCTGTCAGATGATTACCCAGCAATAACCTTCACTGCTGATGTCTAGAGCGTGAGTCCGTGTGCCTCTTTCTGACAGCTCTGGAGATAAAAAAGACCATAATCAACCAGTAACCAAACATAAATGTCAAGCCAAGGATGTTCTAGCAGGTTTCCTCATGAGAATGTGGTGTGAAAAGGAAGGAAGCTGTGTTGAGAGATCTTCCTGCCCAATGCAGCAACTCAGCAAGCACTGCATTAGCTTTGTGCTGGTGGAATATCTGGGACAGAAAGAACTACCTGTTCAGCTCACTCAGGATATAGGTGGACAATTCTGTCTCTCCCAGCAGCTTAGCCTGGCCAAGCTTGCCACACTTGAGCAGTTCTCTCATGTTGTCTTTTTTTAAACACATTTTATTTGTTCATGTAGTTTTTAACACCTATTGGTGATGATGCAATTCACAGCAGTATCCCACTGATGTTGGGGAGAAGGGACAGGAATGGAGTGCTGCAATGACAGGGACAGGCTGGAAGCTGGCTGGTCAGCAAGACATGGTTAAGTCCTCTGGAAAAGCCTCATGGGCCTCGGTGGTGTGATGGGTACTCTGCTAGTTACTGGGTGGGGATGGGTGTACATGCATTACTCGCTGTGATGCAACTTGAGAAATCCCTCCGAGGTGGTGGTACTTTGTTTTTGCTTTCAGTTCAGCAAGGCTCTAACTCCCCTAATGCTGCTCTCTGAATTGCACATTCCACTGGAGAGCATCACTATTTTTTTCCCCCCTTGTCTGATATTACCAAGAACAGATATGATAGTGAGACTAGAGACTTCCTGGCATAACCAGGTTGGAGGCAGAACTAAACCTTACTTTTCTGTCCTCCACCTTTGTAGCAATTGAAGATTCAGAATTTGCTTCTACCATGCTCTTTAGAGGCTTGAAACAAACTGGCTCTGGAGAATGGGAGTGCTGGTACTAGTCAGAGTCAGCCTCTTCCGCTCTGACCTTTGCATGCCAAGCTGAGAGCACTGAAACTGCTGCTGCAGCAGCTTCCATCTGTGGCCTAGTGCTTTTCACGGACAGCTGCAACACCCTGGCAACACACTCAGCTTTGAGGGAAAGGTCAAGAGACCCGTTAAAGCTCTTTCCAAAACGAGAGGGAAGTTTTGAGCAGGACAGATAGGATGATTTTCCTAGTTCTCCTCTGCTCCAACTTTCTCAGCCAGCTCCACCAAATGTGCTTGTCCTGCTTTGACTTGCCTGATTGTTTTCCTTCTTTAGTGCTTAGTTTCCATTTGCCACGAATTCTGTGGGGCTGCTGCTGCTTGTGCTGAATGGTTATGGCTCCAACACCGGGAGTGCCAGCACCAGTGGAGAAAATAGTGGTGGGGCAGAGAGCAGGGCTGGCCTCGCCAGGGCAGGAGCTCATCCATGGAGCAGTCTCATGTGTGATTCTGAGGCTGTTTTCCTCAGGCTAAGCTGTGAAAATAAGCATAGACTGCCTTAAGAAGAGGCTTTGAACTAGAGAGGCCCAGACGCTCCCAGTGGGTCCAAGAGGCTGGACCCAGCCCTGCCATACACCATAGCACCCAGCTCTCTCAGCTCAGCTGCTCCAACTATGCTCTGCAAACCTGGGGCCATTCCCAGCCCCGCAGATCTGTGGGCAGCCTATTTAATTCCTCCTTTCTGTGTCAACAGCCACCGCCGGGCACAATGGAAACCTTTTTTAAGAGGCACTTTGGGAAGAAGAGGCTGCCAGGCCCACGGCGTGCCAGTGTGGTGGCTGTGCCCACGGGCAAGGCCCGCCGCCGCTCCCAGGCTGGGCTGCCTTCTGCTTCACTGGCCCAGCGCCGTCGCGGCTCGGGTGCCCCGCTGCCAGCTCTCTCCTGTTTGCCCCTGCCCCGCCGCCGCGGCCCCCGCCGCCGCTCCAGCACCACACCACCGTGCCTCAGCCCCCGCTTTGCTGTGCAGCAGCAGCGTGGGGGCTGCTCACCAGCCATTGATGCCACGCTGCTGGGGCCCTCCGTGCTGCTGGCCGGCCTCCTCCCTGCTGGGCAGGAGGGTGCCGGGGATGCCTCCAGCTCCTTGCCTGCAGAGGATGGTGACGGCAGGGTGGATCGGGGCAGGTGGTGGGCCGAAGAGAGCTGGCTGGGCATGCTGCCGCGGATGCGGCCACTGCAGGCCAGGCTGCTGACACGGGGCCCTCGCTGCCTGCGCCGCGCCTCCTCCCACCGCCTGCCTACTGACATTGGCTGCAGCCGGGCTCCCCACGGCCTGCCGGGCCGCTACCGTCGCCTCAGCCAGCGCCGCCGCTCCAGCGATGTCCAGCGATGGCCTGGGCTGCTGGCCACCACTCACACGCGGTGGCTGGCCCAGTGGTGTGCAGGGGCTGCCTTCCCTGAGTGCTTGGAACCAGAACCAGCCTGCTGCCCTGACGGTTGGAGCCCCAGGCTGCTGTATGTATGGCGGTGTGCAGGAGGTGATACTGTGGGAAGGGAGGCTGGGGTGGGCAGGGAGGGATGGGCAGGGCTATGCGTACCAGGAAAAGCTGCTTCAGGTTCCACCGCATCTTGGAGAAGCATCTTGGGGCTTTTGCCTGACAACCCAGCAGGCTTCGACATGCCATTCTTCCTCCCCTGAGCTAATAGCTGGCCCTCCTGTGTTTTCCAGGAAAGCTATTGCCAAGTCCAGCCTCCAGCACATGGTAGCCCAGCCAAACCCCGCACTAGCCCTGAGGAGTGACTCAGAGAGGCAGATACGCAGCACTGTGGACTGGAGCGTAAGTGGTGGTGTGCTTTGCTGGGCGTTGTGTGGGACAGGCTCCTGGCCAGGAAGCAGCAGGCTCTTCCCATGCTAAGGCTTCCCAAGTGACTTCGGCTTTAACACTTTTATGGCCTCCCCTGTGCCACCAGCTGGTGCCACTGTCTGTGCTGCTGGCAGCACCCCTTGGCACTGTGAGGAGATGCATGGGTAGCTCCTCGGGAAGGTGGCACAACTGCTCCTCCAGCTCAGCTCCTGGCAGTGGAGGTTTGCTGGTGGCTGGGGCTGAGCACAGGACAAGCCCCTGCTCCTCCACAGGCAAGGCCAGGCAGGCTGTAAGCTGCGCCTTTAGGTCACAGAGTGGAAACTGTTTTTCATGTGATGAAAATATTCTCCTTTCAGGTGTTGGAAGCAGCACCTCTATGCAGGACATTTTGCAGCTGGGCTGGAGATCTTTGCTACGGGATCTGAACAAGGGGAGAGTTGGTTTCCAGGGGCAGTCTTATTTCCTCTGTGCAGATGTTGGCCCTGGTTTCTTGATGAATCTTGATGCCTTGCCAACACCCAGATCCATTTCTTCTTTCGCACCTCATCACATAACTCGACCCTGGCACAAAGCAGTTTAGGGACTGGGTGATCATTTGAAGATGCTCAGATGAGCACGTTGTCTTGTGCCTTTCAGGAGACTGCAGTCTATGGGGAGCACATCTGGTTTGAGACCAATGTCTCTGGGGATTTCTGCTACGTTGGGGAGCAGAACTGCATGGCCAAGCTGCTGGTAAGTTGCCTGGGGTCACCCGCATCCCCTGCGTGCTCCTCAGCTGCAGGCTGTGCTGCCACCCGGTGGAGAGACCACGAAGGTCCTGGTGCTGAGAGAAGTGAGGGTCTGGGGAGCTGGCAAGGGGAAGAAAACGTGTCTCTATGTGCTGCAGCACTGCATGCCTAGTGTCTGCCAGTGCTGCCATTCAGTTTTCAACAGGAGCCCAGTGTAGAGCTGCACACAGCTGCAGGTCACTGCAGGGAGGGGTTGTTGGGATCACACATGCTTAGTGGAAGAATCTGAATCCAGCTTCTCTGAAAAAACCTTTCAACAGAGAGGAAGAATGAGCAATGGAGACCCAGGCCTGCTGTCTCCTGTCCTTGCATGCCTGTATTGGAGCCCCAGCAGGCCTTGCAGCAACATAACTGCACATCTCTCTCCCTGCTTGTGGATGCAATCCTGCTCGTGGTGCTGGATTTGCAGCACTGATGCCACCATGTGCTGCCCCCTAGCCTTATACTGCCACCAGATGAGCCAGAGCTCTGGGTCAGACTGTGAAAGTGCTTCCCAAACGATGTCCTGTGTTGTTCTATGGCAGTGTCAGAAAAGGCCAAGGACTGCTTTGGCAATGGGAGAGCACCTTCCTGTTGTGCTACAGACTCGAGCATCTGCTCTAGGCACGTGCTTAGATCCTGTTACTGGCAAGGTGTCTAGATTGTACAAAACTCCTCTAGGACTTGTTTTTTACATCCTGAGATATATGAAGGATGCATGAGAAATGGTTGAATTTCTGGCCTCCTGACTCTGCTGTTCACATGCATGTTTTTCCTCCCATTTTCTCATCCTCCAGCAAAAACCTCTCTCCAGGCGTAAGTGTGCAGCATGCAAGATCATAGTGCATACACCCTGCATAGAACAGCTGGAGAAAGTGAGTAAAACCTGTTAAGCCCTCTCTGTAGCTTCCAAAGCTCTGACAGTCTGATACTGGCATTCCTTTCTCTGTGGTAGCAAAGGAGGATTGGAAACTGCAATGTGTTGCTGGAAAGAGGGGTCCTATGAAGAGTCAGTACCAAAAGGAGCACTATTTACTCTATTGGGACTCCAGGCCCCATTTTGTTTAGTGACAGAAGTGGTGGGTTTTTCAGTCAAGCACTGAACATTGCCAGAGGTTCTGCTCTAGTAAAACAAACTCCAGTAGGTTTCTTCTTGGTGGTGATTTTACTGATTCCTATCATATGTGTTCAATCCACAGATAAATTTCCGCTGCAAACCTTCCTTCAGGGAGTCGGGATCACGGAACGTACGGGAGGTGAGACGTGAGCCTTGGATGCTGCCTAGGGCTGAGCACTTGCCTTTCCAGTTTGGTTGCAAGCGGATCAGCTGCTGCCAGCTCGTTGCCCATCAAAGTGCTGGCATTGTACTGCCTTCTGGCTCCAGAGGGAGGTGCAGTAAAGAATGTTTCCTTGCCAAGCAGGAGCACAGTCTGGGTGTAAGAAGAAAGGAGATTGCAAGAGACAGAGCATCTGCTGCTTTGTATGTTATATAGCTCATGTATCTGCATGGGAGGAACACGCAAACAGTGTTTCCTGAGAAGGGCAAAGAACCCCTCCTTTGCTGATATCTAAGCCAGTAGAGGAGGCCGCGGCAGGCAGCAGTTCCCCAAGTTTCCTACAGTTTGGCAGGAGGCAGCGCAGGCTCAATTCTTGCTCAGCTTTGCCCAGGGTGCCACAGGTGCTCCTACAGCAATGGAAGGCACCCACAGTGGTGCTGTTGGACCTCTTTTGTCTGCATTGTAATGTAGTGGGTGTAAGCTGGGACCTGCCTGCTGAGCTGCACTGGTGAAGCACCTGTCAGCCTTCGTGACTCATCTTCCACCCTCTCTCTCCAATACTCCTCAGTTCACTTAAGGGCATCCCATTTCCATAGAAAAGCATTCTTCCAGAATTTTTGCTGCCTGGGTCAGTCCCCCTACAATACTCAAAGACTCCACTGTGAGATATCCCTGCTTCCACAATCCTGCAAGCACCCGCCCTTACCCACAGTGAGGCTGTGGGCAGGGAGAAGGTGCCCATGAGCAACTCTGTTCCTCTCCTTGCAGCAGGTTAGCAGGATTTTATCTGGGAAGAAGAGCAGGGTGAATTGGGCATGGGGGTTTGGGGACTGCTTCTTTCCTTGAAAAACACTGTTAGAACTGAGCAGGTTGCTAGGAGCAGGCAGCTGACTTGGCTGCAGGCACTCCCATCGTCTTGCTGTGTGCAGAAGCTGTGTTTCACTGGGAAATTTCACTTTGCACTGGCACCTTTTTCATCCTTCACTTTTGTCATCTGATCAGAGATATTAAGAGAGAGGGATATGGTTTATGGCCAAAGTAACATTATAGGCTACTGCTTACCCACTCTGTTGTTTGCTTTCTGTGATTCTATCTTCAATTTCTGATGCTTCCTTTCTGATTTGGTTCTTTGTTTTGTCTTGTTTTTTCCTTTTGTTTGAGCACCACAATTTGGTCTTGTGCCCCTAAGTTCTTTGGCTTTGCCTTCTCAGAAGTTTGGTGCTGGCGCACAGGGGCAGCAGGCTTGCTGCAAGAGCAGAGGTCCTGGCTGGCTTGTGCCTGTTCCTCTTGTCTGTTCCTGTGTCCTTGTATGCATTGGGACTTTCACTTTTTTTTTCTTTTTTTTTCCTTTAGCCCATAGTTGTCCGACATCACTGGGTGCATCGGAGGCGACAGGAAGGGAAATGCCGGCAGTGTGGCAAGGTGTGTTTTTCACATCTTGGTGTGTTTTTCCTCAGCCTGAAGGGGAGCTAAGGTCAAACAAGGGGCAGTAGCAGGACTGGGAAGTAGAAGAATTCCTGCCTAACATACCGCTATTCCTGCTAGGCAGGAGCAGCCTGTGGCAAAACCAAGACTTGTGGCCTGTTTCACACAGTGAAGCACTACATAATTGCTACCTATATAAAGTTGTTCTCCCCCTGGGCCCTATCAGTCCTAGAAGGGACTGTGTTTCTGATGCACTATCCCTGGGCAATAGAGATGCTCCTACAAAGAGCACAGCAGTCTCCCTGGTGCTGTAGGGTGGTGGTTGGGGCTCTCTGATAGGGATCTAGAGGGCTTCAGCTGCCAGAACATTCTCTTTGTGTATCTGGGAAAGTCCTATTGGATGGTAGAAAGCTGTAAGGGAATTCCCTAAGCCTCTCAACCTTCCCTCTGCAGGGTTTCCAGCAGAAGTTTGCCTTCCACAGTAAGGAGATTGTAGCCATCAGCTGTTCTTGGTGCAAGCAAGCGGTGAGCAAAGCCCCATTGAACATCTGCTCTAATGACCTCTGCTTTTTGCTGGGACCTCCCAGGCTTATCCTCTGCGGCCTACCACTACAGCTACTCTTACTGAGATAGCTGGGAGCTGTTATGGGAAGCTTTCTTCTTAGTGCCTCCTAGGGGAAGCCCTTCCATTATGAAACTCCTGCATCACTTCCTACAGCTCTCCTTTCACTGGCACAGGGCAGCTGGGAGGAGAAATGGAGTGGGCTGAGTTTTCTCTGTCTCTCTGCTTCTTCAGTATCACAGCAAAGTGTCATGTTTCATGCTGCAACACATCGAAGAGCCCTGCTCACTAGGGGCTCACGCTGCTGTTGTTGTTCCACCCACCTGGATTTTGCGGGTCCGACGGCCCCAGGTAAAGCATATCAGCTCTCGTCTTTTTGCATGGCTCCTTCTTACCCAGCAGTTCCTCATATAGTGTTTGGGTTTCTTTCTTTTCAGAATCCAATGAAATCCAGTAAGAAAAAGAAGAGGACATCATTCAAGCGAAAATCCAGCAAGAAGGGTGCTGAGGTAAGAGATGAGAGGGGATGGGGGTGACCTTGTGTTGGAAAGGTAGAGGTGCAGTGAAGAGCAGAACTGGGAAATCAGGGCACTTTTCAGGGTCTGCACTGAGGTGCGAGGTGGAGTAGAAGGGGGCTGGGGCAAAGAGGAGCCTTGGGAGTGGCTGAAGATCTCAGGTTGTCACAGAGGTGAGAAAGGCTGAGAGGTGAGTTATGTCTGTTGGCAGGGCTATTAGATTTATGCAGTGGTTGGATATTCTCTTCTTCCACTCTTGACCTGCGTGATGTTAGCTGGAGGTGGGAGTTTGCATTTCACTAGGTCTGTTAATGGACCTGTGGTGTCTCTTGCAGGAAGGGAGGTGGAAACCTTTTGTCATCAAGCCCATGCCAGCTCCTCTCATGAAGCCCTTGCTGGTGTTTGTGAACCCCAGGAGTGGTGGGAATCAGGTATGGCCTTGCCCTTCATCTCCCTGAGAAGGCAGCTCTTTGTCATTTGGCTACTGAGAACTCAGAACATTTTTGGTAATGTCTCAGCTGCAAAAGGGACTAGAAACCTTTGCTGTTAGTTTGCTTCCAATGCTGTCCTCTTAACCCAGACTTTGCCTGAGTAACCCAGAACACCACTGTATTGACCTGTCACCAGGCTTTCTTCCCTCTGTTCACTGAGAACTGCCTGTTACCTGAAATCTTTCTTACCCCCTAGGGAGCCAAGATCATCCAGTCCTTCATGTGGTATCTCAACCCACGGCAAGTTTTTGACCTCAGCCAGGGCGGTCCCAAGGAGGCGTGAGTACTGTTTGCTGTATTTCAGTTTACCCCTGCAGTAACACATTTTCCTGGCTGCAGTCTCAGTGTCTGTGCCCTCCCCTCCTGACCCTCCTTGCTCCTCGCAGGCTGGAGTTGTACCGCAAGGTCCACAACCTACGGATCCTGGCATGTGGGGGAGATGGCACGGTGAGTCCCCCAGCCCCTTCACACCCACGCTACCCTTTGCAATACCCTTTTGGCAGCCCTTCTCAGTGTAGTCGAGAACAAGGCAAAATGTGTGCATTGTGTCTGTGATACAGCTGGTAGCACCAAGTACTGTGGGTCCCCTCATGCACAGCTCCCAGGTGGTCTAGTTGTTCGGAGTGTCTGCATTTGTGGCCCTTTCAGGGGAACAGTGTCCCCACTCGGGCTGCTGGTATCTCCTGCAGCACCCCATTTGGAGTATTAAAGAATGTGAATAGCCTCAGAAGTGGCAAAGGGAACCTGTCTCTGCCTCTCTGGCTGTGGTTAGTATGTGGCTCCATGTCATCTTCACCTGCCTGTTGTTCCCTGAAATAACCAACTGTTCCTCTGCACCCTCTTTCACAGGTGGGCTGGATTCTCTCCATTCTAGACCAGCTGCGCCTCAATCCACCTCCTCCTGTGGCCATTCTGCCGCTGGGGACAGGCAATGATTTGGCCAGGACACTGAATTGGGGCGGGGTAAGTGACAGGCAGAAGAGCCAGCCGTGGCCAGATGTGGACAGAATGCTTCGACTGGTGCATTTGCACCTACTTTTCCTAAATGCAGACCAATAAATAAGTGCCATTTGGACATTACCGTTCTTCTGACATACAAACTATTCTGAATTAGATTATAATATATTAGAACATTAACAAAAGCAATCATTTTTTCAAACTTTTGGGAGATTTCTAGAAGGAAGATGCATTGTTTTTAAAGTCCCATTTGGTTATTATGCATTCAAGTAGAATCTCTTTTCCACATACTTTCCTCTGAGATGTTTTTCCATAGTCCACTGTCTCTGAGACACCCCTGGGAGGCAGATAGAAGACTCACCAGGTTCTCTGATTCGCTAGGGTTACACAGATGAGCCTCTGTCCAAGATCTTGTCACATGTAGAAGATGGGAACATTGTGCAGCTTGATCGCTGGAACCTCCATGTGGAAGCAAACCCTGAAGCAAACCCTGAGGAAAAGGATGAGACAGCTGCTGACAAGGTGGGACATCTCTCTGCCTTAGTTCCCTGTTCTGCTGTCCTATCTGCTACACTTATGCAGGACAGCAGGTGGGCTGGGTGCCACACTGCCTTAAGCCCCTGTGACTCATGTGCCTGGACACTGCCTGTCCTGCCTTGAGACCTGTGCCAATGCCACAAGGCCACTGAGATCAGAGCAACAGAAAAGAACTGGCCCACCATGTCAGGCTGGTCACTTCTGTGGTGTCCCGGAGGGACAGCTGATCCCCACCCTTGTGAGCACAGTGCATGACTTGCCTTTGCCATGGCCACACACTGGCAGCCTCATTGTGCCAGCATGAGGATTTGCAACCTTGTTCCTCCCTTCCATTTCAGCTTCCCCTGGATGTCTTTAATAACTACTTTAGCCTTGGTTTTGATGCGCGGGTGACGCTGGAATTTCATGAATCCCGAGGTACGTGGCAGCAGGGTGCAGTGGAGCTGCGGCAGGTCTGCAATCAGGGGCATCTCTGTGACACATCATAAATGCTCCTTGGAAAAGTGGACAAGAGGACTGATACCAGAACAGAGGTGAAATCAGAGGGATGAGAGGAGTTGTTGAGGGAAAGAGGGATGTGTACAATGACACATCCAGTGAGCTGGGAACTGTCCTGGCCAAGGCTGGCTGGAAAGCCATGTTTGGAGAAAGAAGGCAAGGAAAATATTTACATGTTCAGGCCAATGACTTGGATTCTTTTCTCTTTTCCTCAGAGGCCAATCCAGAGAAGTTCAACAGTCGGTTTCGGAATAAAATGTTCTATGCTGGGGTGAGTGCATGAGGGTATCTAGACATTCCCTCGTAGATTCAGCTGGAACATAGGCATGGCCCCAGCTCCTGTCCATTACCTAAATTCACTCCTCTGAGTTACTGTGGCTTTTGTATACGCCTGAGCTGAGCCTTGCGCCTGAAACTGGAGAGGTGCTGGAGAAGGTTTGCAGCACTGGGAGTTGCAGCTCTGCCTGGCTGCAGACATTGCTGGTGATACAGCTTTCTCTCTGGCCTGCGGTACAGTTGCTCCCTTGATCTCCTGCCACTATTGTTCTCAGGCTCGAAGGCAGTCAGCCAGGCAGGACCTCCTCAGAGCTGTGGGAAGGCAGGCTGGCCCTCCTGCAGAGGAAGGGGAAGCCTCTCCATAGAGTCCTCAGGCTACTTTGGTCTTTTATTTTTTTAAACTTTGGGCCATTTGCATCTCCCTGGCTAATTATGCCTTCTAGAGCTTTGCATCTTATTGTCTTATTTATGTGTCTGTCCCCTCACCCACAGTATACCTTCCTACCCAAGTGGTGGGGTAACTGGTATTTTAGCTGTACTGAAGGCCAGATGCTGCTCTGTACCATCTCACGTCTCCCACCTATCTCCCCTATCCTGTTATTTCTGAACAGTCATATCAGTGTTATGCTCGAAACGGATACTGTCTCCTGTAACTCAAGTGGCTCAATAAAGATAACCCACCTTCCCTAAAGCCAGGATTGGGCTGGCAAGGAATGCTTGGGTGTGTTACTGAAGCTGTGAGGTGCCCCAAGGTTTTTGGTAGGCAAAATGGCAATAGGAATGGATCAGGTTGTTTTGGGAGGGTGAAAAGAAGAGGGCTTCTGCCAGTCAGTGGAGAGAGGGTTTACTCCTCTCAGCAGCTGGGGTTTGAAGGTTGGTAACAGGCTTCCTGGCTGCCCATTTCAGTGAATGTCTGGGCACTAACTCTGTCTCTTGCCTTGGCAGACGGCTTTCTCCGACTTCCTCACAGGGAGCTCCAAAGATTTAGCGAAGCACGTCAAGTTGGTTGTGAGTGTTTGGCAGTGCTCTGGGCCAGGGAGGGGGGCAAACTGTATGGGGAGTGAGGAGCAGCCGCTCTAAGCACACTGAGTGTCTTAGGGCTAGGGGAGATGGTGTGTTCCTTAGGGCATCATCTTTCCTTGGCTTGGAGGATGGTCATCCTGAGGAGCAGAGGGGGAGGCTGTTTCACCCTGGATAGCTAGGGCAGGCCAGACTACTTCCTTATAGCAACCTAAGTGCCCCTGTGTTTGTCTCCAGTGTGATGGGGTGGACCTGACCCCCAAGATCCAGGACCTGAAACCCCAGTGTTTGGTCTTCCTGAACATCCCCAGGTGAGCAGTCCCAGGACCTTCTCTAGTGCACTGGGCTACTGACTGCCATCCAACAGATCTGTGCTCAGGTTTGAGGGTGTTGTCCATGTTGTTCACTGTCCCTTCACAGATACTGTGCAGGCACGATGCCCTGGGGCAACCCTGGAGAGCACCACGACTTCGAGCCGCAGCGCCATGATGATGGTTGCATTGAAGTCATTGGCTTCACCATGACATCCCTGGTGAGTTTGTTGGTGCTGGTGGTAGCTTGCAACCAGCGGAGTGACCAGTCCTATTGCCCAGGAGTCAGTCAGCCCCACTGCTTCACAGTTCCTCTTCTGTGCAGTTGTGGTGCTGGCTTGTGTGACATTGTGTTTTCCCTCAGATTTAGGCAGGATGCTGTCATGCACTGGTCTCTGTGGATTCCTTCCCACTGAAATCATGCCCAAAACCTTCAGAACTCAGTTCACCATCTGGCTGACAGTGAATGTTTTCCCCATCCATCTCTTAGTCTGTGCTCTGCTCTCACTCTGGACTCTTTCACAGGCTGCATTGCAGGTGGGTGGCCACGGAGAGAGGCTGTGTCAGTGCCGGCAGGTAGTTCTCACCACGTCGAAGGCCATCCCCATGCAGGTAGATGGGGAGCCCTGCAAGCTGGCAGCTTCCTGCATCCACATCTCCCTGCGCAACCAAGCCAACATGGTGCAGAAGACCAAGCGGCGCAACTCCATGCCTCTGCTTAACGAGTAGGTTCCTCAGATCAGTCTGTCATCTCCTCTCCAAAGCAGAAGGGGTGGATGGAGAAGGAGAGGGACTGATCTATCACTCCCAGAAGCATTTTGTTCCTCTCAAAGCAGAGCTTGGAAAGGGCCCAGGCTGCAGGAGTGTGGCTAGAGTCTTATATCAGAGAAGCTGCTGGTGGCAATCTCCTCACTCCACCCTGGGCTTTTGCCTATATTGGAGGAGTAAGGTGCATAAGGAGAAAGTGAGTTATCGCCTTCTGATCCCTTCTCTTTTCCCTTCCCATGGCATGCAGCCAGCAGCCAGTGCCTGAGCGGCTGCGAATCCGAGTGAGCCGAATCAGCATGCGTGACTACGAGGCACTGCACTATGACAAAGAAAAGCTGAAGGAAGCCTGTGAGTGACCAACTGAGTAACAGAGGGGTGGGAACTGCACTCCTTGAGTCCAGCAGTGCCTGCAGCTGAGCTGCGTGAGGTACTGGGGATCAGGCACAGTCTGCTTCCTGAGTTGTATGTGTGTCCCATTTTGTGCAGCTGTGCCGCTGGGGATCATCGTGGTTCCAGGGGACAGTGACCTGGAGTTGTGCCGGACCCAAATTGAGAGGCTGCAGGAGGTGAGGCTCTGTGTAGAAGAGGTTGGAGGGAATCAGAAGGATTTCTAGGCCACCTTGATCTGCCTGCACCAACACACACATTCCTGCTTCTGGTAGGAGCTCATGATTTGCTTTCACCACATGGTGGAGGCAGATTCCTGAGCTGGGTGGCATGATTCTCCCTGCTGTCCAGCAGCTTATTTCTTTGCATTGCTCTTCTGACCTTGTTCTCCAGGCCCCGAGTGTCATTGGCCCAGAGAGATTCTGTGGTGGAGGAAAAAGCCAGCACAAGGCCTGCTTCCTCCTAGCTGTCTGGGGAGGGTTTTCCTCTGTCCATTTGTTTGCTATACTGTGTGTTCCTTCAACCTCCTTTTAACCTTCTACAGGCTTTGCATCTCTGGGAACAACTCCACTTCTCCCTTGGTGTCCAGATTAGGGTTGTTTCCCCCTTCCAATTTTCAAGTAGTAACTTCAGTGCTCTTGCCAGTGTGCTAATGTGTGTCCCCAACCTGTACACATGCTGCATAACCTTCGCTCCTGATGAGCAATGTCTTCTGAGTCCACAGTGTGGCTCCTAGTGTTGTACTGCACAATCCATTTTTCTCCCAGTTTACAGAACCTTGCTCAGTCCATACTGAGCTGGCACTTGCAGCTTAGGGCATCTTAGGCATGAGGCTAGGAGACTCCTAAGCTCAGAGGATACCACTTTCACACATCATCAGCCTGGTAGCCGCCTCCAAAGTGGTGCTGATGTTCCTTGGTCAGCTAATGTTTTTCCTCTTTTCTCTTCTTGAGCTAAATTATGTTTTCTGGTTCTGGATCGGGGCAGAGACTTTGGTCTGGCAGTGTATAAAGCTGCTTGCCATATCTGCAAACTGTAAGGTGACAGTGCAAACCTCTGTGGGACCAAAGAAGGGATAGGGGGCTGCTCAGGTGAACACCTTAACAGCATACCTTGCCTTTCTGCAGGATTTCTCCCCACAGCCCTCTGCTTTGCAGCGCCTGCTCTTTCAGGTGCGTATGGCATCTCACCATCCCTCAAGTCCATCTGTCATGTGCATTGTGCTTGTCTTGTGGGCTCATCTTCTGGCACTTCTCCAGTGAGCTGGTATGTCAGCTCTGCTCTGTCCTGTGCTGCTCTCCACCACAGTGTTGAAAGTTCCCATTCCTGTCCGAGCATCTGCAACCCTCCAATCTGCAGGGACTTCCCAAAACAGGAGGGACACGCTGGGGAGAGAATAGAGGGACCAAGAGACATCGCTGTATTGTGTTTTTTCTATGCAGGAAGGAGATGGAGCCAAACCAAAGACACTGTCATCCCAGAAACTGTCACCAAAATGGTGCTTCCTGGACTGTGAGTATCATCATCTGCTGGGAGTGCTTTGTGCATGAATCTGGAGTTTGACAATACAGACCTTTAGTGGCAAGCCATTGAGAACCATGTAGGACTTGAGACTCAAAGATGTTGGGATCCTTGCAGCCAAGTTCAGCAGTTCTTTGCCCCAGCTGTGCCTCTGGCAGCTAACCATGAATAGAGCGAGGAGCCTGCCAGGCAAGGGCTATCTGCTGATCTCCAGCCCCGGAGCTGAACACAGCTCTGCAGGGTATGCCCAATCTTTCCAGGACTGGTGGGGTTGCTCTTCTGTGGCATGCAGGCAGGGGGCCCCCATGGTCTAGCAAGCTGGGAGCGAGAAATCACCTTGTATATCTTGGAAGTATGGGAACAGTTTTCTCACTGGTTTCCAGCTACTTCTCCCCATTCTGGAAACAGCTTTCTTCTGTCCCTCTGCCTTCACTGACCTGGAGGTCAAAGCTCTTTGTGTGTATCTGGAAGCTGGCTGAGATAAGTGACTACCACTGACACTATCTCCCTGACTTGCAAGAGGAGTTTCTAACTGACAGCAGCAGGACTTAGGGCAGAGCAAAGCTGTCCACCTCCTGTATACTCAGGGCAGCACACAGCTGCTTAGCCTTGCATGCAGGAAGGCTTAGCAAGGACCAGGGAGAAAGACAAGAGCAAGAGCCAGTCCTAGACCGGGAAAAACAGACCTGTCTCCAGAGCTGGCAAGTCACTGCTGATCAGGTAAAGGCTGTCTTGGATATAAAGCAGATGCTTCAGAGGTCCTGGCAGGTCACCTGGGAAAATTGTCCTTTCTTCTGATCTCATCGGGGATGCTGCTATATTTCCCCTGAGATCTCAGGTCTCCAGGATGTGTGTTGGTCCCTCTCACCCTGCAAGGGACATCAGGTACAACCAGAAGCTGCAACATGGGCCTGGGAAGCCTCATACTAGGGTGAAAGAATGTTGCTTCTCCCTTGGGGCCTTCAGACCCTTTACGAGGGGCTGCTGGGATGGCTGCTCCCAGGTGTCCCTCCTCCAGCCAGTCTCCCAGCAGCAGGTTCTGAGCTCAGGAAAATGTGTCAGGAAAGGAGCCAGAGCCTCATTCAAGACAGCACAGGCTTGTTAAAGCAGCTGAATTACTGGCCTTCAGCAGCAGTTCCATGGCTGTAAATCTCCAGCCAGGACAGAATAGATGGAGCTCTTTCACTCCTCTAATCCGATCTGGGCAATCCCCGCTCAGTTTGCAGAGAATTCCCTGGGCCCCCAAAGGTCCCACTGCAGCAACCTTGCCTGGGCAGCCACTCTGTCTGATTCTGTCCCTGTCTTGCAGCAACCACAGCAGATCGATTCTACAGGATAGATCGTGCTCAGGTGAGTGTGGGAAAAACAGCCTGAAACATAAGCTCTGAGGTGGGGGGGATTCAGGAGCCATTAAAAGGACTCCCAACTGCGTGAGGCTGGGATGCCTCCAGGCGTCATCGGGGGTGCGCTTTGGGCTGAGGCAGAAATCCTGTGAAGGTCTGAGGTCCTTTTGAAATGAGATGGGATTTGTGCCAGCCTGGGGTGAGGACTGAGGGAAGCGAGGCAGGAAAAGCGTGCCTGACCATAGCCTCAGGCACTGGTGATGACAAGCTTCACAGGAGTAGAAAGGTGGGATATAGCTCCCTTCCTTTCTCCATGTCTGACTCCTTGAGGCTCCACACCGTGCTCCTTTCTCTCAGCTTCAGTCAGCTACAGTCCTGTGGGCAAAGGGTTTTCAGAGTGGGATGCAAGGTGTGGAGTTTGAGGGGTTGGGAGATGAAGCTATACAGATGTAGGTCTTGCTTCCAAAGAGGCTGACTTTTGCATTCCAGGAGCACCTCAACTATGTGACAGAGATCTCTCAGGATGAGCTCTATGTGCTGGATCCAGAGCTGGTGATCACCCAGACCGTAGGCACATCTCCTGCCATGCCTGATCTTGTCGACTCATCTGCCACACCTCCTGGGCACCATTTTGCTTTCCCTTCCTCTTCCTCCTCTCCACCCTGCTCTCCTGCCCCCAGGTGAGTCTGCACTGGGAGGAAATGGGTTGCTGGGTCTCAGGAAGGATGAGCAGCAATGGGAAATTCATGGTTGGCTTCACAGCTTTGATTCCTAGGCTGGATTGCAGAGGGGATCCCAGGAATTGAATAAGAATCCACTGCCAAATTAGACCAAGTGGGTTGGATGCTGTCCTGCCATCCCTGCTTCATTGCTGGCTGTGCTGAAGGCAGTGGAGCATCACAGTGTGACTAGGCCATAGGGCCAAGCTCCAGCACCTGGTCTGTGGACATGGGTCAGGCCAGGCTCAGGTGTGGTGCTGAGAGCAGTAGTGGAAACGGGAGTGGGGCTGGGGAAGAACCCAGCTCAGGGAAGAAGAAGCAGATGGCATGGTCAGAGGGTAGCTGATACTTTGGCCTGCTTCTCCTGCTGGCTGGAGAAGTGCTACAGGTTGGCATTTTCGAGCTGTCCCTCCACTCAGCACGTGCACCTTTCAGGCAATGTGCTGCCCAGGCTGGTAGGGTTAGTTATACCTTCTCTTCTTCTCTTCCAGCACTGACGCTGAGCTCTGCCTCCTGCACAAAGGTGAGTTCATCTGTCCTCACTGCAGGTGCCATGCACGGCCCTCAATCTGTCTTGCATCCTCTCCTGAACCATTTTGGGTTCCTGCCATTGCCTGTCCTTTCTCTGAATTGCAGCCAGGAGCCCCGCAGCTAATGTGCTAGGTGGGGGCGGGTGACCCCAGAGGCAGGCAGCAGAGACCTGATGATGATTTGTGGAGTGGTTTGGCCAGGTGCTCCCCTACTCTGCCGAGCTGCATGGGGAGGGCAGGAAATGGCATGGCAGAGGGGTTAATCCCCCACCTGCAGAGCTGCGTGCTGTAGGCTGGGTTGGGGGCTGTTTCTGCCAGGGCGCAGCAGGAGCTTGGGAGGTGGGAGCACAAGGTCAGGGGCCTCGCTGAACTGAGTAAATGGAAAGAGTTTCCTGGAGCTTGAGCAGAGCTCAGAGCCTGGACGTGTGACTGACTCACGTTGAGAGGCATCCTAGCTGCTGGCTGACACTCAGATCTGCTCGTTGCTTCCATCACAATTCATCCTGCCCATGGGCAGAGCCCCTTGCTTCCCTGCACACATCTCCCTGGGCCAAGCTCCGGCTGCACCCCCAGGTACATACCTCTCTTCTTCCCTCAGATACCCAAGGGCGCAGGGGTCATGTATAATCGACTTGGCTGCTGTTCACCCTGAAAACAAGGGGCTGGCACCTGGAGGAACTCAGCTGATAGTTTTGGGTCTCTGATGCCCAACTCTTGGTTCTCCAGGTAGATAAATAGCATCACAGATGGAGTTTTCTGATCCCAACCCATTTCTCTTTGCAGATGACCTGATAGAAGCTGCCAAGAGCGGTAACTTTAGCAAGGTAGGCACTTTAGCTTTGTGCTTTGACATGCCACTGCCCTTCAATGGCTCCTGGTGAGGCCTTTCCTCCATGCAGTGCCCAACCAGGAGCAGAGGGTGAAAACCAGGCAGGCTCCTTGGTCCTCAAGGGTCCTCTTCAGAAACAAGCTACTGGGCACCCCAGGGATGTGGTGCCAGGGCTTGCGGAGTTATATACGAGAACTGAAACTCATCTGGACCTCTCTGCCAATCCCATAGTTCCAAGAGCTGCACCGGGCTGGAAGAGACCTGATGGTGCGAGACTCCTCTGGCCGAACAGTCCTCCACCACGCCGTCATATCAGGGAGCAAGGACATCGTCAAATACATAATTGAGAATGGTGAGCTGGGCTGGTTCACGGTGGCCAGAATGCCACCCTTAGCAAGCAGGCTAGCAGCCAACAACACCCGACCCTCTGCTTAGAGGGTCCCATCCCCTCAGATTTGCTGTATCTTCCCACCGTGACATGGGCTATCCTTAGTATCTTTCTGCCAGAGCTGGGTGCCCTGGGCTGTAATCCCATCCTTGCTGTGACCATCATGTCTCTGGGAAACATCTCTCAGTGTCATGCTTCTGCTTTCATGGGAGCTGACCTGTTGTTTTTGGCAGCTCCCACTGAAATGCAAGCTGATTTATTTTTATTTGGCTATTTCTCTGTAATGAATCCACAAGTAACTCTTCTTCCCTTATCTCAGCTGAGGTCAGATGCTGTTGCTGGTCTGAGGGTTTTGGAGCCAAGCCCTTTGTGGGCAGTACAAATAGCAGCCCCTACAGCAGGGTGCAGTGTACAACTGGGGTGTTGGTAGGCCCACCTTTGCCAGGTCTCACTTGCCCCGCACTCTTTCTCTCCACAGCCCCTTCAGAAATCCTCGATGCCACAGAGGAGGAGAAGTAAGTTGTTTCCTGACATTTGTTACCTGTTGGCCATGGTTTCCATTCCCCAAGCAGCACCCCCTGGGCTGACCATGGGACAGGCACCTTTTGCAGCCAGAGGGATGTCTCTCATGTGCAGCAGTTATCCCCTCTTGGCGCGTTTAGGGGGCACACCTCATATCTTCTTTCTTCCCCATAGCGGCGAAACCAGCTTGCACCAGGCTGCAGCTCTGCGCCACCGCACTATCTGCCACTACATTGTGGAGGCTGGAGCGTCACTCATGAAGACTGACCTGCAGGTGATGGTGGGAGGACTGGGAGGGGTCCTGTTGTGGGGCTGGCAGGAGCTGGGCTGCACAGGCCTGTCTGAAGAGCAGTTCAAGGGCTGGAGTTTTTGCCAATATGCAGCCTGTACATGGGGAAGGCACCAGGGCTGGGAAGAGAGGAGCCGTTTAGGGTCCCCATTGAGCTGCTCAGCCTGCTCCCAGCAGCAGAGGGGTTAAATTTGCCCCATCCTTTCACTTCTCTCCGTGTTGTTTTATTAAATTAGGAGCGAGGCACTGGAATGTCTCATCCCTGTCTCCCCCTTCCCACCCGGTGGGGTCACAGCGAGGACAGTCTTGCTGTCGAACTCCCTCCCAGCCGCAGGGCTCCCCCTGCAGAGCCAGGACAGAGCACTGGGGCTCCTCGGGTGAAGCAGTGTCAGCAGGCAGGCAAGGAGCTCTCGTTCACATACCACATTAATTGAGATGTGTCTTGGTGCCAGGAGCTGCTGCCAGCCCCTGCAGAGCAGTTGCAGGAGGGAGACTGAGGCAGTGTTTTGGTCTGCGAGGTTCCTGACATTGCAGCAGGGAGATGTGGTTGTGTTTGTCTGGCAGAGGAGGTGTAGGAATAGGAGAAGGTGCAGTCTATGGATCTGGGACAAGGACCCCAACCAGGGGCTGGTTGAGTTTAGGGGCTGCCTCAGACAATGAGCAGCCCCTTGCCAGCTGCCAGGGAGATGCTGCATACACAATCTCTGGCTCCTGATCACTCCTTCTTGTTCACATGGTGCCCAGAGGGGTGGCCTGGCAGGACACCTGGCAGGCAGCCATGGGACAAGGTGATTACCCGTGAGAGGAGAGAGCCAGGAGAAGGCAGCTGGGGTGGCACAGCCCTTCTCTGCCCTTTGGGAAGAGCTGTGGGATGCTCTGCCTGACGAACAGCCTCAACCTGCCAGCACAGAAAGAAGCCCAGCTCAGGAATGACAGCTTGCCCCAGGGAACGGGGCTTGCATGTGCCTGTGTGAGTGCGTGCCTGGCTTTGTAGCTCTTTGGGGACCCACCTGCTCATGGTGCTGACCTTGTTTAGCCCCAGGTTACTGCCTGCCTGCACAGACAAGAACCAGCTTCCACAGAAACTCTGCTGAAGGACCTTTGGCAGACCTAAATGTAGCACAGCTGGGGACAGCGTGGTCATGCACTCATGACCCTGAGGGAAGCTGGCCCTTATCAGGTAGCACACATCAGCCTGTCTGTACAGAGGGGCCCTGGCAGCTCCAGTTTCAGGCTGCGGATCCAGGCAGGCGGTGGTGCTGCACCAAGGCTTCTGCAGGATGAGGAAGAAACTCTATTCCTCCCTTTTTTTTTCCTCTTTGTTCAATGCCTGCTTAGATTCAGTGGCTGCGGAGCGGAGGCCCCTGAGGAGAGCGAAGCAGTGAGGCATATAACAGCCTCTAGCCCCCTGCATGCTCAGCACTTCTTGGCATGCCCTGGTGTGTGTATGCATGATAGGTTTCTTGGTGGCTGCATGCCTGGCAGCAAGCACAGAAGTGTCCCAAGAGTTTCTGTGCGAGTGTGTAAGAGAGAAGCATGCCCATGGCCTCTTTGCAGTCCCACTCTAGTGCATCTTTGCGGTGGGATATGCACAAGCTTTTGTTCACGGCCATACACACACACACTGGAGGCTCCTAGAGCCTGACCATTGTTCACAGTGAAGAAATCCGTCTGTGGGTTGTCGTGGGGGCCCCTGCACCCCACTCAGTCACCGTGGTCCTGCTGTGTGCCGTGAGATGAGCTGGGCAGCATCGCTTCCCTTCGGGGGCCGCTTTTCAATGGCAGCGGCAGAGTGCCAGGTTTCCGTGGCCTCTCTCAGCAGAGGGTTTGTTCGGCACTGTGGAGCCCAGGCATTAATGAGAAGGAGCGAGGGGCAGGCAGAGGGAGGGGGAGAGGAGACGTAGCGGCAAGCCGTTAACAGATTTGCTTTTTATGGAGTGCGGGAGTTCATTAGTGGACACAGTCCAGATGGCTGCAATAAGCTGGTGAAATGCGATCCTCCTGCGGGAGCAGGAGCACTGGTGAGGCTGCAAGAGGGAAGGGGGGGTTGGTATTCTCGGGCATTCCCCAGACATACCCCTCATTCCTCACCCTCTCCCTCCTGCCTCGACAGCGCCGGGGAAAAGCGTGTCATGGAGAGCAGCCTTTGTCTCCTCTGGTGCTCAGCACACTGATGTGTTACCTTCCCTCTGCAGGGAGACACCCCGAAGCACAGGGCTGAGAAAGCCAATGACCCCGACCTGGCTGCCTACCTCGAGAACCGACAGCACTACCAGATGATCCAGCGGGAGGACCAAGAGACAGCTGTGTAGCGCTCAGCGTGCCTTAGCCCAAGCAGTTTGGGCAGGACGAGAAGAGGGCAGCACCTGGCAGAGCTGTGAGTCTGGCCCAGCCCTCGCTATGTGTCAGCCCAGTCCCTGGAGGAGATGGAGACAGCAGGGCTATGCCCCAGGTTGGGCTGGAACTCAGTTTATGAGGACAGTGGGTATTTGGGACTTGAAGCCCTGCTCTTTGTATGTCCCCCTTTGCCTCTCATCCACCATGTTCCCCGTTCCAGATGGGCTCCATCCCAGTGCCCCACTGGGACAGGCAGGGATGTAGCAATTGTCACCCTCACACAGGGGGCAGTGGTAGTGCCCCCAGCAGGTTCTTACCTATGACCCATGCAGGACACCATTGCTCACCCCTCTGCCTGCTAGTGGTACCGCTCCATTAGGCACTTCACCTTGTCCAGAAGAAGCACCATGATGTACTGCCTCCGAGTCCTGTTCTCTCTTGTTGGCCTGGGACTGTCCTTGGTCTCTGTGGCAGGAGACAAGTCCCTTGTGTTAGGGAATGTGTTCCCACCCCTTCCTCAGAGCATCTGGGTCTGGCACAGCTGGATGCGGAGCAGCTGCTTTCAGTGCTGGGCCTGTGCTGCTCTCAGGGATCTTCCCATGCTCCCAAACTATGTGACCGCTGCGTATGGCTTCTGCCATCCCCACAAATCAGACTCAGGGTCCTGCAGGGAATCCTGGGAGGTCCCCCAGCCCAGGCACAAGCGCTCTGGGCAGGCTGCCAGCACACCTCCACAGGTTTTAGCAGAAAGAGGGATTTGGATGCATAGGAAGCATCAGGATCCCTAGCCCTGAGTCATGCATGTGACAGGATGGCGTCTGGGGCACCATCTGCCATGGGACACGAGGCACCGTCTGCCCTGGAAAAGCCATGAGTGCTGAGGTAGCACAGCAGCCCTTGTGCATGCATTTTTGCAGAGCAGCAGTCCCTGGCTGCAGGGTGCCGGCAGAGGGGGAAGGCAGACGACTGTTGGCATTGGTGCATTCAAGCGGGAGGTGTGTGCAAAGCAGGTCTGGGTTGCAGCATACAGGTGGGGTCCCAGGAGAGGAGGCCGGGGCATCCCCAATGTGCACTTGCACCTGACTGTGGCTGTACTGGGTGACACTGCTCACATCCCCCTACAACACAAATACTGAAGAAAAAAACGTATCACGACACCACAAAGAACCACAATGCTGATCAGGCTTTAGGTTGGGGCAGAGTTACCTTTGAGGCTATGGGGCAGCCAGACCAGAGCAGCACGAGGCTGGTGCTGGGGTTCAGCGATTAATATCATCGCTGTTCCGACGGCGATGCTCCAGCAGCACCAGGAGTTCCATCAGCGCTGTTCCCTCGTGGCTGTCATCTTCCCTAAGGTGCAGACTGCTGCCCCAGCTAGGGGCCCAGCTCCCCCTTATCCCCAGTTTGTACATCCCCGTTTTTGTACAGGTAGTTCAGAGACACACTGTCCCCCTCCCCGCCAGGCCCCACACGTGAGCTGAGTTGCTGTGCAATTCCGAGCCTGGCTGCCGTGTCGGCAGAGGCGGAGGGGTGTTGGTAGCCCTGCCCACATGGGACAGGGGTTCTGTGCAATACCCGGTTCGGTGTTCCCAGACGCTGTGGTAGGACCGTATTTTTGTAACTCTGTGAGTGCCCGCTCTAGCAGGCCCGGGGCCTGGCGTGAGCCCGCGCTCCCATCGCTTTTTGACTTTTGACTGGATGTTGTTGTTTCTTGCCATTGAAATAAAAGAAATGGATGTTTTAATTCCTTCCACTGGGGTGGGCGTGGAGTGGGTGACATGTGGCTGAAGTGAGCCAGGTTGGGCCTCAACCTCTGGGGCAGCACGGGGCACCGGCACTGCAGGTATGCAGTGTGGGATCAGCTGCAGCAGAAAGGCTGCTGCCCGCTTACAAGAGGGAAGAATGAGGAAGGCTGCTGCCGCCTCTTGGGATACCTGCACTAGCAGCACCGCTCCTGCAGAGCCTCCTTCACAGAGGGCAGGTAGCCAACCCACACGCTGTGCGATTGCAGTGTTTGTCCCACTTGCTCTCCCTCTTTTCCCTCCTTCCTTCAGTGTGGGACCCCTTCCTGCAAACACAGCCCCGTGCTCCTGGTTGGGCTCGCAGGAACCACTTCCCGCTCCGCACAGCCCCGTTCCACCCGGGGCTCTGCGCTAGGGCGCTCCTCACCCCCAGCCCCGGCTGACTGCAGTTTGTGATTCCTTGCGCCGAAGCAGCTCCCACAAGCCCGCAGCCCACTCCCAGCGGCCTTCCTTCTCGGGAAGGGGGACAAAAGGGCTCTGCTGCCCACCTCAGCCTCTTCTTCCGGCCGCCGAGGCCGGGGGCTTGGAGGAGAGCTTCGCGTTAGCCCTGCTTGCCAGTGGGGAGAGGTGTTGGTGAACCCGTCCATGAGGGCAGAGGGCGAAGGAGGCACCGACGGGGCCGCGCCTGCGATCCGCAGAGCCCCGGGGCTCAGCGCCGAAGGATTCTCGGAGCCCCGGACCGCTCTGCAGTGCTCGCACGCGGGTGCAGAGGGACACAAGGTTGCCCTCGCAGGGGCTCGAGCCCCCGACAGCCGAGCCGAGACGCCCGGCCCCTCCCCGCTGAGCAGCTCCCCCAGCCCCCGGGGCCGCCCCTCGGCCCGCCGCCCGCCTTTGTGGCTGGCCGTGCTGCCGGGGGGCAGAGGAGGGGCTTGCACGGGGAGTTTGGGCTCCGACCACCTCGGGCTGCCGGCGGGGCCCGACGTCAGGGGCCGCTGTGCTGCGCTGCGCTGTGCGGGGCTCCGCACGCGGCCGCCACACAAAAGGCAACGGCGCCGCTCCGCGCCGCAGGTGAGTGGGGGGGTGGGAGCACATGGAGCTCCGTAGGCGCACCCCCCCGCCCCGCCGAGGGAAGGGGCTCGGGGGGCGCCGGGGTTCCCGCGGGGCAGGGTGGAGGCCACCCCCTCTTAGCCCCACGGGGGAGCGGGGCGCACCCTGAGGATGGGGAGGGGATGCGGGAACGCTTCTGGGAGCGGGGGGCTGCGCCGTGCGGGGCGCGCGGCGAGGGGCGGAGGAGGGATGGGTGCGGAAAGGCGCCCCGCAGCCCCGGCCCTCGGAGAGACGGAGGGGCCCCGGAGCCCCCAGCGCTCTCGGCCAGGCCCAGGGGTGCCGGGGGGGCGGGAGCGGGGCGCGGTGCCCGGGAAGGGCCGGGGCTCCTCTTTTAAGGCATCACCTGGCGCGTCCCTCGGCTGTGATGCGGGGTCAATCCGCGCGGGGCAGCGGATTGGGGACGGGGCCGGGATGGGGCGAGGGGGCTACGGGCGATGGAAGGCTGCGTTCCGTGCGCCGGGAGCGCCGTGGGACAGGCGCGGTGTCCCCGAGCCGGGCCGGGCCGGGCCGGGCAGGACGGCTTCCAGCAAAGGGGGCAGCGCTCAGCACTCAGAGCTGGGTGCACGCGCATGCACATGTATGAGCGCTCACGCGTGCACACGCACTCACCCGCCCGGCAAACGCACGGAGATGCGCTGGGAGTCGCGGTGCCGGCAGTGGGCGCCGCTCTCCCGTTAAAGCGCTCCTAGAGCTCCCACGCTGCGAGTATCCGTCTGCGCGAACTCCGCTGGCTCCGCTCCCGGCCCCTCGCGGCAGGGGGTTCGCTTTCCGTGGGTTTCTTCCCCCCTCCGCCCCCGGATTCCGCGGAGGCCGGGCCGAGGCACCGTGGCAGCCCCTGCGCTCCTGGGGCCGAGGCGATGCGCGGTGCCCATCCCTCCCTTCCCCGCTCCAGGCAGGATGCAGCCCCGGGCCCTCCTCCTCCTCCTGGCACTGCTGCTGCTGGCGGCCACCGCAGAGGCTGTCAAAGCCAAGAAAGGTGAGCGGGAGTCCGGGTGGGCGCGGGGAGGTGTGGGTGTGCCGCCCCGTCTCCCAGCTGCCGCCTCCCTTACAGAGAAGGCAAAGAAGGAGGGCTCCGAGTGCCAGGACTGGCGCTGGGGGCCCTGCGTGCCCAACAGCAAGGACTGCGGCCTGGGCTACCGCGAGGGCACCTGTGGCGATGAGAGCAGGAAGCTCAAGTGCAAGATCCCCTGCAACTGGAAGAAGAAGTTTGGAGGTGCGAAGGTGGCTGTGGGGGGACTGGGGCTGCAGTGGGGCCACATGTTCCTAATGCCTCTCCCTTCCTGCAGCTGACTGCAAGTACAAGTTTGAGAGCTGGGGAGGGTGCAGTGCACAGACGGGTGTGAAAACACGCTCGGGCATCCTGAAGAAAGCACTGTACAATGCCCAGTGCGAGGAGGTGGTCTATGTGAGCAAGCCCTGTGCCGCCAAGATGAAGGCCAAGGCTAAAGGTGAGTCCTCACCTCCCCCAGGCAGCGCTCAGGTCCAAAGCTGGGCAGAGAGCTGCTGGTGATCGCAGTAATGCTAACACATCTTCCATGATCATTGGGTGCAGCTAAGAAGGGCAAGGGAAAGGACTAGAGCGGGGTGGATGACGTCCTCATCAGTCCCGGACACATGTGCCTCTCCCACCACAACGAGCCACACTCCAGCCTTCTTCCTCTCCTTCTCCTCCTCTTCCTCCTCCTCTCCTCACCTCCGCTGCCACTGAGATGCCTTGTTTAATTGCTAGTTTTGTTGAGAGCAGGCCAACTGGCCCTGGGAAGCTGCTGCCACTGCCCTGGGGGCTGCTGCAGCCACACTGACCATTGCTTTGAGTGGTGCCGACTGGATGCTCTCACCTCTTTTGGGAAAAGGGTTTGGGTTTCTTTTCCAATAAAAATCTTTTTAAAAAAACATCAATGAGTCAGATCCTGCCTGCCATCCCTGTGTAGCGCTGCAGGGCTGGGACCCCAGGAGAGGAAGGCGATCTGGCCCTGCACCTTCACATCCGTCTCTGCTCAGAGTGATGCTGTGGGGAGGCGGTGCTGGCTTGGGGTTCGTGGCACCACCAGGGAGTCTACCAATCCGCTGGGACCAGAGGGAACAGAACAGTTACTGTGTACCTGGGGACAGCAGCCTGGGTGCCACCCACATCAGCCCCACAGCAGCACCTCATCTCAGCAGCACTTCAGGCTGCTGCCCTCTTCCTGTTCCCACCCCTGTCTTGCGGTGGGTGACAAAGGCACACACAGGAATGTTCCCCAGGACCATCTGCATCTGCACTCACTGTCCCTATCAGGGCCCATGGGATGCTGAGGACAACACCACATGGAATCCTTGACCTGTGGCCTTTGGTTTCTGGTCCGAGGTCTTTATTTGCTGGGGGTCAGCTGTAGCTGTAACACTTCTCCGAAACCCAAAACCAACCCGCCAGGCAATGTGGGTAACGCTATGTCAGGATCCTAAAGGCAGCGGCAGTGAGGGGGGCAGGGCAGCCCTTGTCCAGGTCGCACGGCATTGCCCTGGCATGGAGTGAGACAGACAAACAGACATGGCAGTGTCCCCACATTTCAGCAGAGCCCCAGCCTTGGCAGAAGTGAGGCAACAGCACGATGGGGCAGGAGGGGCTGGTGGGACCCCACATGCTGAGGACTCTGCGACAGCAGCGGTTGTGGGGATATGTCCATTTACAAAGCTCAGCAGTCATCCTGTGTCCTCCCTGGGGTCACCATGGCAGGACAGGTGTCCCACACTGTCCCCACAGGTCCCTAGGCCAGGAGGTGACATTGAGACAAGGAGGGAGCTCACCACTGCTGCTTGGGCACAGCCCCAACCTCCTTATGAGTGGACAGTCCGAGGACCTTCTGCGTGCACACCCAAGCCATCCAGGTCCAAAGTGGCTGGCAAAAGTTGGCCCCCCCGTTTCTTTTCATCTTGGGTAGTAAATATAGTCTACAGGGATATTGAAAGCACCCAGTGTTAGGCTGTTTGTGTGCAAACAAGCTCTGACAAACCGGGAGACGGAGAAGAGGCAGTCAGTCTGATGAGGAGTACTGATACCTGTCGGCCAATACATCCACGACAGGGAGCTGGGAGGGCTCCTGGTTAGCACATCTGGCCTCAGCTCGCCTTCCTCCCAGCCCTTCAGTGAGTCCATGGGCTCAGGGTGGCTGGAGGTGCTGCAGCTCAGAGGTGCCGTGGACTTTTGTCAGCATTCAAGGGCATCACCTGCCAGCACTTTGCAGTCTGCGCTTCTGTGAGAGGGAGCAGAGGACCCCTCCAGGTGAAGGAGACGAAGGGGAGGACTGCCGTAACGTTGCTAAAGTGATCCCTGAGCACCAGCTTACCTGGCCGTGCCAATGTTCCTGTACTGGCACATGAGGAGGTGCTTAAAGGTTTTCTTGAACGTGGCATTGCAGAGGGCATAGCAGGCTGGGTTGATGGTGCTGTTGACGTAGCAGAGCCAGTAGCCGATGGACCACACGGTTTCAGGAACGCAGGTCTCACAGAAGGTGTTAATGAGGACCATCACGTTGTAAGGAGTCCATGTGAGTATGAAGGCTAGCAGAATGGCAAATATGGTGCGGGTGACCTTCTTCTCCCGGGCTGCCATCTGGCGTTTCTTCCGCACTTGGCTCCTGGCGATGCTGGCAAACTTCCTGGCGACATTGGCAGGGCGGCTGTTGGACAGGGAGTTGTGGTCAGAGGCTCCTGCCTTAGCTGGGACGATCTCGATGGCGGTGACACATTCGGTCCCAGTCTGCTTGGTGACGATTTTGATCTTGGACCACTTGGAAGTCGGGTTCACCCGAGGATGGGCTGGGCTCTGTCCTTGTCCCGCTGGCAAGATTTCCGTTGTGGGCTTGTCTTTGGTGGTCTGGGTCATGCTGACTGTGCTGGACTCATTGGAGGTCTCCTTCTCCTCCTGCTGGCCAGTGGCCTCTGTCTGTGCTGAGGGCTGGTCATCCACCTTCCCATTCCTCACCTCCTCCTTCACCTCCACAGCCCTCTTGGGGGAGTTATTGTTGTTCTGTTTGACTGGGGGAGCCTTGAAGAAGCTGAGGGACTTGCCTTTCCTCTCTTTCCTACTTTCGGGCTTGTGTCTCCTCACCCTGCTCCTGCTGGCCAGTGAGATGTGGATGTACAGCACCGTCATGATGACCACGGGCAGGTAGAAAGCAGCGATGGCCGTGCCGAAGGTCACCGCCGGGTTGGAAAGGAACTGGATGTAGCATTCCCTCTCGTGGACCGTCCTCTTGCCCACAATGAACTGCCAGAACAAGATGGCAGGGGCCCAGAGAATGAAGGACAATATCCACGCGGCTGCGATCATGAGCCCCGCCATCTTGGTGGTCCTCCTGGCCGGGTACGTCAGGGGCTTAGTGACACAGAAGTACCGGTCAAAGCTGATGATGAGTAAGTTCATGACTGAGGCGTTGCTCACCACGTAGTCCAGGGCCAGCCACAGGTCACAAACCACGGCCCCCAGTGGCCAGTAGCCTTTGATGATGTAGACCGTGTAGAGGTTCATGGAGAAGACCCCGATGATGAGGTCGGCGCAGGCTAGGCTGAAGAGGAAGTAGTTGTTGACAGTCTGCAGTTGGCGGTTCACCTTGATGGACAGCATCACCAGGATGTTCCCCACCACGGTGACGAGGCTGAGCGAGCCGGTGACCGTGGCGATGAAAACCAGCTCCACCGTCTTGTAGTTGGTGGGGGGCTGGATGGCCACCTCGGAGTGATTGCTGAGGGTGATGTTGTCATAAGTCAGGTTGGCCATCTTCGCCTGCCAGGGCTGTGCGGAGAGGTTGTGCATGGGGTCTGCAAGGAGAATGAAGACAGAAAGGAAGAACATCACATGTGATGGTCCGCGTGTCTGGCCAGCGTGGCTGTGAGCCCTGGGAAAAGGCCGTGCCATGGCTCTTAGTGCTCACCTGTGTCTCTGGCAGCAAACAGCTCCTTCTGGAAGAGGAAATCTAGGACAGGGAAAACAGCACATTTTGTTACAGCTTCAGCCCAAAGACATCCATGTGAATCCCACAGCATCTTACTGGGCACTGGTTTGGCCTATCTTCCAGCTGGGCTGAGGCCCAGGGCACAGCCAGGCTTCAGTTTCAGGGTAATTGGCCTCAGATGGGTTCACAGCCCAGCCCTGGCAGGTGTGGGAGATAATGGGCAGACAGACTGCCTTCATGGAAACCTAGATGTCTGTAGCTGACCCCCGCGGTGATGAGTGAGAGGAGAGTGGTCTTAAAAATAATCAGTGGACCAAAATTGCAATGAGAGAGCATTTCCCAGAAGGGGAAAGAAATGGAAGTGCTGGCTGGGCAGGGCAGGGAAGCTGATCTTCCTCTCCTTACAGCTCCAGCCTCTAAGTCTGCTTCGAAAAAAAAAAAAAAAAGAACCACAAAACTGTCTTTCTTTTCTACTAAGATAAGATTGCTGTGTTAGGTTTTTTGTTTGCTTTGTTTCCACTTAAGTTTATAGACCAGCATCCCCCTCTAAGTGCATTTAATGGCATGGCAGAGGCTTATACTCTCAGTTGCCCAAAGTAAGATGGAAGTGCAGCTCACCCCCCTGCACAGCTCACGAGGAGGGAACAGGAGGGGCTCGATCCAAACGTCCGTGGATGCCACCCAGAGGTCAGGCTGCAAACTTCTGGGTTGAAAAAGGAAAGACTGGATCCTCGGGATGGATTACCGTAACCGGCGATTTGAAAGCAGCAGTTGGCTCTTTTCAGCCATGCCCGGCCCGTCGGCCGGAGCCTGGGGGACATCTCACGGCGATTCCGATGCTGATGCCCACACAGCCCCAGACACCAGCCGGATCTCGGCCCTGCGCGCTGCCCTTTGCCCGCAGCACTCAGCCCCAGGTCCGCCCTCACCATCCCACTGCAGCAACCTCCGCTGCCGGCCCTGGCCCTCCTCGGGACTCCCAGCACCCCTCCTTCCCGCAGCGCTCGGGATGCGTGGGGCTTTCGGCAGAGCCTGGGACAGAGCTACACTGCTGCTGCTTACTGCATGAACGCCACCTGCCTTAGTGGGATGCTCTCGGTCTTTCATAGCCCTGAGCTGGAGCTCTGACAGCAGCCAGGTGCAGATGCTGTGGGCAGAGGGGAGAGAAGCAGGAGAGGAAAGAGGGAGAGGCTGAGAGGACCACAGCAACAGGTGTCTGCCCACAGCAGCTGCTCCCTCCTTGTGTCTGGGATCAAACACCTGTGGGAGGGACAGGGACTGGGGGGAGAGAGCAGTTAGAACAGCTTGGGACTGAAACCAAGGCAGTTGTGGGGGAGCAGGGATTGCAGCTGCCCTGCTTGCTGCTTTCAGCCCTGCCTGGACAGACTCCACAAGGCACTTGTCCCATCCCTTTCATCCCATCCTGCTCCATCCCATCCCATCCTGTCCCAGCAGCCCCGCTCCCAGCCAAGGAGGCACGGGGAAGCTCAGGGTCCAGGCGCCGAGCTGCCACTCGGGATCCGCCCTGTGACCTGGACATCATGTTTGCACAAAGTGATGTTTTCCGCCCTTGGCGTTGCACAACTGAAACCTCAGAGTTTCCCACAGCCCAGTCAGCCCAGCGCTTCTGGACCCAGACCAAGGCAGTGTTAACCCTTAGTGCTACAGGAACAGTCAGCTCCTGCCCTGTGTATCTCCGTGATTTCCATACCCGACCTCATGCTTTGACCCCTCTCTCCTCCAGTTGCATGTAGCTTGGTGCCCTGAGGTGCCACCACTGCCATGCCCGGCTGGCAGTCAGGCAGTGACAATGCCTGCTGCTGTTGTGCCCTTTGAGTAGCCACAAAATGCATTAAGGCCATCACGGCAGCAGAAGGGTCGCCTTTCTGGGTCTCCAGCGTTTGGTTTCTAGGCACTGCCCACTCTGCCTGCAGCACTCAGCAGCACTGGGGCAGCCTGCCCACTGTGCAGGGCTCTGCCTTTAAAGGCCAGGCTGCTGCTTTCCCTCCTGTCGGCTGACCGATGGAGCTCCTCTGCCGGGCTCTTGAGGCTGAGCAAACAGCTGCCACGGCTCCTGCATTCCCCCGGCCCCTCTGCGTCACGGCAGCAGCACAGGGCCAAGGCAGCTCTGCTTGGAATGCCAACTCCAGGCAGGCTTCAGTGAGCCCACAAATGCCGGTGTGAAGGAGCTCCAGCGGTGCTCGGGCGCTGAGTGTCCCCATCTCTTGGGGCTGGCGCTGGTGCCGGCACAGGCTGAGGAGTGGGGATGGAGGTGGGAGGGGATGCAAACAGGAATGGCTCGGTGCAAAATCCTTCTGTATCACTGCCCCAGAGCACACCTTGTGGCTTCCAAAGCTGCCCTTTAACTGTGCAGCTCAAGAGCCAGTGTGGATGGATGCTGAAATGCAAGCAAACCTTCATTGGGTTGATGGAGAACAAGAGGAGCACATCCCCACGGCCAACAGAGGATAGACAATGCCCTTTAATGGGCATTTTGGGGCATCAAGGGACAGCGGGGCTGTTTGAGCTCTGAACCTCCTGCCATGTTTGTGTGTTCATGGGCAGGCGAGCCATGTTGGTGCCGAAGGCGGCACCTGCTGCAAACAGCTCCCATTTCCCTCTGCTGCCACTCCCCCCCATCCTTCAGCCCTGCAGTGCCCACTTGCCCTTGGCATTGCTGGCAGTGTCTCAGCATGTCGAGGGACAGCAGCTCGAGGGCTGAGGCCTGCTGGGCGCTGCTTGGCGCTGCTGCTCCTCCTCAGCTCGTTATTTCTATTATCCGACTTTGATTGTGTTTTCCTGGGGAGATGTTTGTCATTTTCATTAGAAACAACAAACAAACAAACAAAAAAAAGAATAAAGCAAAAAAACCACAACCACGACAAAAACTGATATCAATAGGATCCTCATGGGGACAGTTTAAAGAGAAAAACCACGTTCCTTCTGCAAACTCAGAGTAATTGGATGATGGCATTAATTAATCATTTCAGTTCATTTCTCTTCTATGAAAAAACACAGACCGACCTGCCGCCACGGGCACGGCGTGTGGCTGAGGACAACATGCTGACGGTGTCCCTCCTGTGTGCCCCTGCCCAGCGGATGCAGGGCACAACGTGGGGCCGTGCGGCTGTTCCTTGGGCTGCCCATGAGGGTGACACAGCCGCAGCCCTGGGCTGCGTGCAGCAACACAGCTGGGGAACGGCAGGTGCCCAAGCGCCGGGCGCTGGAAGTAGCAATGCTCAGAGCATCCCACCGCTGCTCGGGATCCCAGTAAGAGCCCAGAGGTGCGGCTGCTGCTCTGCAGCTGGGGAAGCAACACTCCAACCACGGTGTTGGCAAGTAGCTGATCAAAATCACAGAAACAGTGAAGTCAGAGGGCTTCAGACCGAGGAAGGACAGAACCTGGCGTTGCACTGATTTGAGAATACGCCAAGGGCCGTCCCTCGGTTTGAACCAATGTCATTATTTTGGGAACGAGGTGTGTGCGGCTGCCCGACCCATCGGCCGCGGGCAGCTGTATGCGATGCGCGGCCCGGGGGAAGCGCTGCCCTTCGCAGCACGGGGCTCTGCGCAGCGCCGCGCGTCCCGGGTAGGGAGGGACAAACTAGCGAAAGAGAGGGCATGTCGTCCCAAAACCAGGGGGAAGCAAAGGCAAAAACGCACGTAGCGTCCTGCCTGGGAGACAAACCTCCGTCCAAGAGGAGGTACTGGGGAAGCGAACGCTCCCGGAGCCGCGGGACGAAGCACGGTGGGCACAGACCGCGGAGCGGCGGCGCCCGGACGGATCCGCCGCCGGGTGCAGCCCTGCACCGCTCCACTTCCCCTGGGGCCGGGAAGCGACGGCGGTTCCCGCTGCGGAGGGCCCCTCCGGGGGCACCTAGGAAAGTTGGAGGAGAGCCCCCCCCGACTCCCGAGCGCTCCCCCACCCTGCACCGCGCGCCCCATCATCTCTCCGGATCCCAACGGAGAGACCCTCGGTACCCCCGGCCCCGCGGCACTCACCGGGCAGCCCCCAGGGCGCGCCGTCGCCCGCGGCCGAGCGGTTCTCAGCGGCCATGGTGCAGCGCCGAGAGCTCCGCCGCGCCGTCGGGGGCTCCGGCACGCATGGCCCCGGCCGGCACCCGGCTCCCGGCGGCGCCGTGCGGCGGAGGGCGGGGAGGGGCGGGGGGAGGGGGAGGACCCGGCTCTGCCGGCCCGGCCCGGTCCCCCCCTCCCAACATCTCCTCCCCGCCCCCTCCCTCTCCCGCCCCCAGATGTGTCGCCCCCAGATGTTTGTCCCCCCCGCCACAAACGCCGAGGGAAAGCTTTGGGGACGGGGGTGGGGAGCACAACGTCACGGTGCAGCGGCCAATCTCCGCGCCGCCGCTCCCCCCCCCAAAAAAATCCCCTCGTGAGCCCCCTCCTTTCCCCAGATGTGCTCTCCCCCCCCCCGGCAGATGTGCCGTCCGCCCCCCCAGCGCCCCTCACCGCGGCGGGCAGTCCTGCAGCACCGCGGACAGCGGCGGCAGCGGGCACCGAGCACCGAGCGTGGCACCGCGGGTGGGGAGGGCGCGCTGGCAGCGCCCGAAGGCAGCGCCGGGCAGCTTACGGCCACGGGGGAGCTGCGAGAAAGTGCCTTCGAGGCCGCGGCCCAAAGCCCTGACCTCGGGCACACCCCACCCTTTCCTCTTCCTTCTTCCCTCCCGAAGAAAATCAACGTCAGGGAAACCGCTGCGCTCCGGGGTGCACCCATTTGGCTGAGTGCTCCCCAGCCGATGGGGCTGCGCTGGCACTGGGCTGCTTGATGGGCTCCAGCTGTCACGGGTAGGCATTCAAGGCCTCTCTCGTCCCGCACAGCTCCCCCAGCACTTCATGGAAACCTCCCCCCAGCACACCCCTGCCCCCAGTAGCCACCGCCGAACCCAGCGCTCCCATCTACACGCTCTAATATTCATCAATATTCATTCAAGTACAGGCTTGGTCTAAAGAAAACGTGCCTGATGATGGGACTATTTACATTGCAAATCACTTCTAATAACCCACCAGTAGTCAGCTTGGTGATAAATGCTAATTCATCTATCAGCCAAAAAAATAAAAAATAAAATAAAAAATAATAAAAAAATAAAAAAACAATTCAGAACCCAAGAGAGGGAACAAGCAAGTGGAGAAGGGGCTAAGCCCTGTGCAGCAGCACTGAAGCATCAGTGTGGGGAGCAGTGCCAGTGCTCCTCCCCCCAGCAGGGACCCGAGGCCCTGAGGGCTCTCCCAAAGAGAGGAGAACTGCTGGGGGTATGACCAGGACCCCAAATCTGGGCAGAACCAAAGGAGGGCAATGACACCTCACCACTCAGCAGCATCTGCCTTCTGTGCTTTCAGAGATCACTGCTGCTATTTTAAGGTTGCACTCAATTTTGTCACATTTGCCATATACGCACGACTTGGAATATTTCAATATAATTGTTGTGTTGCAGTCCCCATTCTTGCAATGCTTATTTGCTTTCTGGGTAATGGAAGGGGTAAAGTGCTTTTGAATCACTTCTTTTATACCCATTATCAAGAGGAAAAAAAAGAAAAAGAAAAAAAAAAAAAAGAAAGAAAAAAGGGAAAAGAATCAAGTTGAAATGCAGGTGTGTGCTGTTCCCAAGCTAAGGAACCGGGTGCTCTGTTGGGCCCTTACCCAGTTACAAGCCATTCCCCTTTGCTCAGTGCACTATCTGGTGCTGCTGGGGCACACGGCACTCCAGGCAGCCCAGCACCACCATCATCCCAGGGCAGGATGGGCTGGGGAGGACCCCACATCCCTGCATGCTGCAGGGACCGTGCTGAGGCTTGGGGCACTGCCTGGGGCTCACGGCAGAGCTGGGGGTGAAGGAGGATCAGGGCTGCAGCAGGAGAGAGCTCTGCGCTCCACTGGCCAGGCTAATAACCTTGTATTAAATTATGAGCCTGGGCTTGTGGCTTGTTTGTTTTTATTTTTTTTATAAGCTGTCTGTTTAGATTTATCACCGCAATTCCTGATAGTGCCTTGTCGGGGATCATTACGATAATCGCAGTGCAGTGTCTGCGGGGAAGGGGAGGGGAGCAGGGTGACGGGTAGGAGCTGCCTGCAGCCTTTTGGGGCACAGGATCTGGTGAGGGGGAGGCACAGGGCAGGAGCCCTCATGAGGGGATGTCGGCAGGGTTAGGGCCCATGGAGTTCCACACAGAGGGAGGGGGGAGCCGGCCTCCCACCAGGAGGTCTCCATCATCTTCTTCTCCAACTCCATCTGAATGAAGATATTGCTGGAAGGAAGAGAAGCCCTGAGAGAGGATGCGCAGAGGAACCCAGAGGATGCAGTGCAGTTGGAAATTAGAAGGTTTCTGTTTTGGCATCAATCCTTCACCTCCCCTTAATTCCCAGTAATTACACCATTTATTTAGGTAAGGCTCTTGGAGCAGAGTGCAGCAGAAGAGAAAATAGCAGGAGGCTCTCCACCCTGGCATGCCATCCTCCCAGCCTGCTCCCTTACACACTTGGGTGTGCAAACATGCACGTGCAGCCTTTTTCCTCCTCCTCCCCTCAGCAGTTCTTGCTCTGCCCATGCCAGCAGTACTCCGAGACCTTCTTCCTCAGCAGGGAACAGTGTTGTGCCCTCCAGTGAGACTATGGACCCCCAACTCCCGGACCGGGGGAGAAGCAAGCAAGGAAGAGTGAGAGTGGCACCTGGAGGAGCAGCCCAAGTGTCCCATGCTGCAGTGGATGGCTGGGCCGGGTCCAAGCCCCAGCAAGCACCATCTCCAGCTCGTCCTGCTGCCGTCAGTGCATTAACTGCGTAGGAGGCAGCACTCCTAGGAAGAAAAACCCATTCAAGCTGATGAGCATAAGATAAGTAACAGTAAAGAGGGGGTGAGAAAAGAGCAGGAGGAAGGTGCTTGAGAGACTCACCTGGTAAGAGCCTAAACTGTGCTGTTCCCTGGCAGAGAGGAGTTATGGGAAGCAGGGGCATGGACATGCTGCTGCAAACGTGCCACAGCCCTTTCATTTCACTTGGTCACTGGAATCTGGCTGAGGTGTTCCCCGAGCTGGGTTTACAGAGGCAACAAGTAGCTGTGGATAGTGCTCATCCCTGCCACACCGTGCCTGCCACCCCGGCACCGTCTCAGGGCCACGACCTACATTCCATGTCCCCAGCACATGCTGTGCACTTGGCTGCATTGAGCCCACCAAGCACTGTGCAGGGCTAATTTCTGATGGTGCTGTCACGATGCATCACGTCAAATACCTCACAGGAGCATAAGCACATTATGCCGACGCAGCCACCTTTGTCAGCCAGAGCTGAAATCCCAACATGAGAATACCACCTTCTTCAGCACCTCTGCAGCAAATCCATGCCAGGGGCCTCTCAGGGCTCCTCGCAGTCCAGCACTGCCTGAGCCCCCAGCTCGTGTCCCCCTGCAGCCCAAATGCTGCTGCTCTGGAGCTGCACTTAGCGCCTGCAGCAAAGCAGCAGGCCCGGCCTCACTTCCTCCCTAAGTAATTGCTTTAATTAGCGTTGGGCTTGATGTAGGTGATTAGTTCTCAGGAACTTTTGCAGCAGGCAAACAGACCAGCACAACCCCTCATGGCCTTTGCATTTATGTGCCTCAGTGCCAGTCACACTGCCAGCTGCTGGTCCATCTCCATCAGCCCACATGAGCCCTCGCTGAGCCCATCCGGGGCTGAAGTGCTCAGAAATAACGAACTGCCCATTACAACTGCCATACCACATGGTGGCAGTGCCCAATCTGGAGGAGCAGCCAGAGCCCCCAGTGCTCTTGGGATGTCACTGCTTTGTGAATCTGGGAGAAAAGGGAAGGCGAGGGGCTCGGCAAGACGATGGAGCATGGCTGCAACCTTCAAAATGAGTGTTTCTCTGATTTCAGCACCTGAGAAGGCAGCAGGTCCTGGAGCTCTGAAGTCCATCCGTCTCTCCCAGCGGCAGCACCACGCAATCCTGCTGGCCCCATCATCCACAGCTCCCAGTCCAAGGCAGGAACAGATGAAAGGCTTCTGCTCAGGATGTGGCAGGGAAACAAATCCCTGCACGCTCTGGAGTGTGCCCAGCACACTGTGGCAGCAGGCAGAGGTCTCTGCTCCAGGGGCTGAGAGGAAGGGGTGCCATGACGGAGCTGGGGATGGCTGAGGGCAGCAGCTGTAAGGGAGAGGCCGTCCCCCACTGTGTGCCCAGCCCCGTGCAGGGCTGGCAGCAGTGTCACATTGTGTGCTGCACACCAAGATCCCAATTAGAGGCAGACGCCTCACATACTGAACTCTTTAATTAATTTGCCTTTTCCTGTCAGAGAACGGCTTCTCTGACAGACTGGGAGGGAACAGAGAGGGCTGCTGCTGCTCAGCAAACTGCACTTCTGCCTAGGCCAGAGAACAGCTGGCAGCAGCAGAAACCCACTTGTTTTCGAAAGGAGACCTGCTGGCCTCCATAGGCCTGTGGATGTGAAGAGCCATGATGAGTGTCTGCATGCCTTAACATGTGGGGAAAGGGACACCACCAGCTACTGCCACCAAAGGAGGGAAGGCTCCCTGCAGCCAGGCCGTGCCCATCTCCTCACCAGCTGCTGCGAAGGGCTGCCTGCTAAGCCTGGTGCTGGAGCACTCACGGGTTGCAGCAGGGCCCAAACAGAGAAATGGTGAGAAGGATTCACACAAAAGCCCCCTTCCAGCACAGCAACTCCAACCAGTATTTCTAGGGCCCCAGGCTTCTGGTTCCTTCTCTTTCTTTTCCTTGCTAACCTAAATAACACAGGAACTTCTGCTGTTCCCCTACTCTTCTTGCTCATTAGGGTGTTTAGAGAACACTGGCTCCCACAGAACCTGGCCAACCCATCATTAACCTCCTCTCACACCAAGAACTGGCTCTTATTTCGCCTCCCATTCCCACCTCAGTTTTCATCTCCAGGCGGACTTTACCCCTCACCCTGGAGGTGACTCACTTTCTTTAATAGCCTCTTGTGAGGGACTTCATCAAAACCCTTTTGAAAGCTAAATAAAATTCTCAGCACTGCATTTCTCCTTTCCCCAGGATTTTGTTAGCACATTAAAAGACTCCTGACAAGCTAAGGCTGAGAAAAGCTTTTGGTTTTTAAGATTATTTCCTGCTCCTAAGCAGCAAAGCTCTCATTTTGCCTCCTAAATTGGGCCAGCAAACACGCGTAGCTCCAGCTTGGTTTCCTCAGGCAGCTCGTGTTGAATTTCCACCTCGCTCCTGGCAGGGTGCTTGCCTCCATGCTGTGTTATCACGCTGCAGTGAGTAGATAAGCTGCAGGCTTTTGGGAAGGAGCCTCGAAATCCCACGACCTGTGCCGCACAGTGCTCTGTACCTCAGGCAGCTGGGCAGGCTGCGGGGTAGCCACAGGCCCACGCCAGAGCTCAGATCAGCCCTGTCCTAACCAACCTCCAACTCTTGGGCTAAGGAGTCCAAAGCAAGGGAGAGGAGCTGCACTTGGCACATTCTAGGACTGCACTCCAAAAATAAAATATGCTCTTTACACACGAGGTCCAAGAGCACCTGCTAGTTTTGTGGCCATAGTAAGAAGTCTACAAAGCACATCCAAGGCAGCATCTGAAGAATAAGCCCACTCGCTCCATTCCTGCTTACAGCTTGTACAAGCGCAGAGGCCAGGCCACGGCTGCCACCACACTTTGGCCCAAAGCTAGAGAGTAGGTTAGAAGGAACACCAAAGCTGCCTGCTCTGATCAGGCCCCCAGCCTTACATCATCTGCGGGCTTTCCCCACAAGCCTCAAACAAGCAGCTGCTTTGGTACTTCAGAAGTGTCCCAAGTCGATGCCAAGTGGAGCAGCTGCAGTTTGCTGCAGCTCCCACTGGAGTTCACTGCCGCTCTGCCAGCATCTCAACAGGGACAGGTCCTGATCAAGTGGCAGCCCCCAGCAGAGCAGCTTTGGGTCCTGCACAGAGTGCCCATCCATGGCACCAGGCCTTTGAGAATCTCTTGCTAAAGCAAGACAGCCCAGAAGACCTTTCTCCAACCATGATGGAAATTTTTCCGTAGATAGTTTGGCTCTGATTATGGAAATGGACATCTGTAAATGCTCTGCAACACATCCACTGAGAATGGGCCTGAAGACTCTTCCAGAAACCACGCAAGGAGAGGGAACAGGAGATGCCAGGATGAGCTGAAGCAGAAGCAGTTTTTTCCAGGCTCTGTTTTTGTTTTCAAGCAGAGCAGTAAAGAGCTCTGCCCAGACCTGTGCCGCCTTGTCTGCGTGAGTTCTCAGCTGAGACACAGCTCCTCCAGCTCCCAGGGTCGGCACATCCTCAGGCCACCCTACGCTGAGGCTATAGGGATGCATGAAGCCTTCCTCATCACACAAGGGAATCCCGTTTTTCAGGCTGCTCTCCTGTCAGATCAGGGATGTGGTTGGCTCAGGGCAGGTTTTAGAGTCTCATTAACACTCTACAATGAGGCCTGGCAGCAGCTGATTTGATTTAAGGTTCATTTCCAGGCTGTGATTTAAGAGAAGATTTGCTTAATGTTCTCTAACAGACTCTTCTGACTGGGAGCCTGAGTGCTGCCTAATGACAGCCTTATTTATTGTAACATCTTTGCAGTGCAGAGTCTAGAGGAGCAGAGCAGAAACACAGCAGCTGCTGGCGGGTGCTCGGATGGCAGAGGAAGCATCCCTCTGTGCAGACAGTGGTAACAGATGCTGGGGCGTGCATTCCTTTATCCAGGACAGCCAGACATTGCATCTCTTTTCTGCTTTAAGAGGTCAGCAAGATAGATCTCTCCCTGCTTGCCTAAGATGGACAGTGCTGTTACATACCATTTTGAGCAGGACAGGAGAAATGCTTCCCTTTCTCTCTGCTGCAGTACCTGAATGATAGGAAATGCAGAAGTGCCTGCTCATCCCCAGACTGGTTGAAAGGCAACTTGCAATTGAGATTCTCTATTCCTCCTCTCTGTTGCGTAGTTGAAGGCCTTCAACTCCAACGCTGAGCGGACCATCCTTCTGGGAAGGGAATGACCCTTGTCTAACATTTGTAAGCTACCTCAAGTTTCTGAGCTGGATGTACCTATCTCCCAAAGCCGATCCCACAGACATTCATCACACAAATGAAGACAGTAGGTCAAGCAAGGGTTTGTCATATTTTAATGACGTTGATCTTTGGTGTTTCCCTCGTCAGCATTCACACTCTCCCCGTCCTTCCTCCACAAACCTGCTAGGGATGGAGAGTTACAAACGAAAAGGAAAATCACATTTGAGACTAAAAACAGAATATCAGAGCCTTGATTTCTCCACTAGAAACTACATGTACAAGGTCAAGATTTCACATGCAACACCTTACATCACAGACCCATACCTCACACCCTGGCCTGGAGCTCAAAGAACATTTCCTGCCCCCTGCCAAGGAGGTGCAGCTCAGTCCTGGCACCATGAAACCACTGGGATGGCTCATTCATGTTAATGTTGGCACAGCTTAGAATATTCTTGCGTGAACTGCAACCTGACTGGAGAGCAGTAACTCTTATCCCTCTACTCATCTATATAGCAGCTCTGCTTAGGTTCCTGACAAGTACTAGCCTAATTCTAAGAAGGAAAGATCCCCACTTGTATGCAGTTCCTGAGCCATGCAGGTTTTTGATGAATCTCAGCTCCTCCCAGAAAAGACCACAGCACAGGACCATATCCTGGAAGACTCCTCTGCTCCAGCAACAGCACTGGAGCACCACGCCCAGGTTTGCACAGGAGGGCTGCCAGTCTCCAGAAGGATGCTGCAGGCCCATTTCCCTTCACTCTGCTGGTCAGCCCGTATATGCATAAAAGGGCAGGAAAGAGGAAAGGGAAGTAGCATGACAAAGAATGACACTGACCAAACTGTAGGGTTGAGCTCAGCAGATCCCACATGACTTCAAAATCTGCGTGGGGTGCAGCCACTATTGTTTATACTCCTGTCATTATTCAGCAGCGGGAATGTTGGAAGTTAAGATAGTATGCTTTCTTGCCCATGGCTTCCTTGCAGTTCTTATCTGTTACCACTCACCCAGGACATAGAAACCCTCTGAACTACTAACATCCTGTCGGAGCCACGTGTCCCTACTCTTCCAGCTTCTGGCCAGCTGTGAGGTATAGGTCTCTGCTGAGCAGTACAAGGGTAGCACCAACACACAACTCATCTCTACCTGTTCCGCGACTCCCCACTGGTGCTGTCATTACTATAGAAGTTGGTACTGTCAGGAAGATGGTTATTATTAGTTAGGTCACTGTATTCGATTGGTCCCTCAGTGTCCATGGAGGATTGGACCTGCTCCGGCAGGTCCAGATCACCAGTGCCTCGTCCTTCACTCCCGCCAGAGGATGTCCGTTGGCTCAGGCCATGCTCTGACAGCTGCATAGACTCTGAAAGGATCCGTCCCTCCAGCTCAGCTGCCAGCTGTTGTGAAGTGGACTGATGTGCTGATGTGCCCTCAGCTCCAGTGGATTCCGCTCCAGTCTGAGAGCTGCGGTGGATCCGGTGACTCACGATGATGTTGTTGCCAAAGCCACCCATGGACGCCATGGTGGTGCTCTGCTCCCGCTGGACCACGGCAGTCATGCCTCCTTCTGCCATCAGCCTTTGTATCCTGCTCAGGGCATCCTCCCCACTGGCCCCATATTCCGGACCTTCACCTGCAAAGAGAGAGCAAAAGCAACTTTGGTGTACCAGGCAGACTAAAACACAAGAAAACGCATGCTCTGGGTTGTTGAATAACAGGGCACATGTGCTGGAACAGAAAACAGGTTTTGCTCCAGAGGAATCCCAATATTTCATTTCTGTAACTTTCATTGAAATGCCAAACAAATGCAGTGTACTCTGTCAAGAAGTCCAGTGCGTAGGTTCCTGCTATCCTCAACAGATGTTTTTCGAGGAACATCTCTTAAGGTCTTTGCCTACTCTCCCTCAGACTCCCCTTCATAATTTGGTTGCACCGAGCTTTGAGGGAACCACTGTCAGATGCCTTGGCTGCTGAAGAAGAAAATCTCTCAGAAAAATAGCTGATGTAGGAGATTAAACCCCAGAGAAGGAACATCCAAGCCCAGTTCTGTTTTTGACCATTCTCCTTTTGCTACAAACCTTAACCAGACTGTCTGGGGAAAACAATCTGTAATCATAAACTGCCAGAATCATTCCACAGTGGGATCCTGACGATTCTTATTAAAGAGATAAATCTCACTCCCAGCTCTACGAAGCTATCACAGTGCTGATTAGAGGAGGAGAAAACCATGAGCTCTCCTGGCACCAAAGAAATCAACACAAATGTCAACAAGGCTAAGATGTAGGCTGAAGTTAAAACATAACAAAAAACAAAATGCCACATTGACTAGGAAGACAAAGCACCTGGGACTGTGGGATAGAGATCGTGTTTCCAGTATGGGAGCTGGGATATTCAGCACACACAACACCATGCTGCTGTAGATGTTATTTTTTGTGGAAAAAACAAGATAGTTAAAGCTGTTAACATTTATGCAGTCAGTCGGTGACAGCTTACTCCCTTTCTTCTCTGTCTCAGTGGTATTTGCATCAAATACCATTGACTTCCTCCACCACAGAGTATACCTAATTTCTTCAAGCAAGTCTGCTGACATACTGCCCTGATGTAGAAACACAGCAGATATTAAGGGCAAGCTTAATTCTCACAAGCAGAATAAGTCCTTTTCTGCTAGGAATGTAGTAAGTCTGCTATATCAACCATGCATACAGCAATTACATAGCTCCTTGATTAGAGCATTAGCGAGACCACGGAGACACCAGTAATCACAAGAGAATTTGGAGCAGATCCCAGAGGATTGTGCAAGAAAACCAATTGCACAGAGCACGGCCAATAACTGCAGCAAAGAAATACTGTCCAGGATGTGGGTGATGCATGAGCTAGGAACCAGACTGACCAGCATAAGCAAGACCGAGAACAGAAGAAGGAAGGATTGGAAGGACTGGAAACTTCAGTGTGAAAAGCATGAATGCCAGGTAACACTGGAACAACAATCTTGAGCAGGAGTAAGTGGAAGGTTTGAGAAACATGGTTTTGAATTCAGTCACTGCTGCTTCCTTCTGGGGACATAGTCATAAGCACTTCATTACCAACCATCTGGTCAGGCCAGACAGGATGCCTGAGAAAGCCAAGATGTGCAACCTGGTTGAGAGGAGTGCCAGCCCACCCTACATACACAAGCCCTGGAACAGCAGGTACTGTGCTCTTGACAGATCGCTTGCTATAAACTGGCCCATGCAGGAGTGCTGGAACTGCAAATCAGCCAGGATCCCCAGCCGATACTCCTTAACATTACAAACACATGCTTCACAAGAGGAGTCTTTGCATGCAGCGCACAACGCAGCATCTCCTGCTATTCCCATCCTCTTAATTACTACATGTTATGGCTGAATTGCCAGTTAAGGCACATGCCTGCTCAGAGAATAGGCTAGGGCTGATGCCATAGCAGGAATCAGAAAGTTAGAAGTCCTCAGGTAACAAGGACTGAGACACAGTCGTGCTGGAAATGTCAGAAAGACAGACTATCAAAGGCCAGAAGTCAGCTTTCCCATTCAAGTGGCCAAGAAGCACCTCTACTCTGGGAGTTAGGGAGTTGTCCTCTCTTCCCACTCTCCTCAGATTTCAATTTCAGCTGACTGGATCAGAGCAAAGCTTCCTGAGCAGTGTGCCTTGTGATGAGCTACAGCACAGATTCACATAACAGCCTATTTCTACTGTCTGGTGACTCCCACACATGTTCTTCACCATGATGCCAAGGAAGGCCAGACTAGCTCTTCATGCAAGTGAAATAAGCTAACTTCCATTTAGTGGACATTCAGGCTACGTATTCAGGCACTTACCCAAAACAACAAATGCCCTAAACCCAAACCTGAGGTCACCAGAAATTCCAGCTTCCTGTAGTGGTCAAGCTCCTCTACTTATCCAACAGCTGAATAAAATCTGGACTGAGAGAAATCCTGTTCTGGTGACACCTTTTTCAGACTCCACAGGTTTTAAGCATAACCGAAGCTCCTGCAGGAGCAGTAAACCACATGACTGCGTATCTTATTCTCCATCCAGAGAATCATTCCAGAGAATTCCTCTTATTTTATGCTCAAAACTACATTCCGATCTCCCAAGTCCTGTGAAATTCTTTACCCTAAGGATAAAGGAAAAAACTCACAGAGTACTGAAGACAAAATCCAGAAGACTGAGCTAACCGGTTCCAAAAACAGACAGTGTGTGGAGTAGGTAGGTGTAAGACTTGGCAATTTGTTTTCTACCTCAGTTGTCCCTGGGTCAGAATCCATCAAAAGACAGGAAGTAATCCCAAAAGGGCCCATCCACTTTTGGATAAAGACACACAGATTCTGTGTCTGACAGTATGGAGAAGCAACACTCTGTTCCCTTTCAGTAATAAGCTATTCCCACAAACCTTTTCTACTCCTAACCAAAGTGACATTTCCAGAGTTCCAAACTCCCATCAATCCTACAAATTACACTGAAAATCACTCTTGAAAGTAATTATCCCAAGGACCACAGGGTTTCTGTCACTCTGGGTGATTGGCTCCAACAGTTAACAAAATAAGGATACTCCCAAGCTAATGCATCTGTCTGCTGACGCCCTCCACCACACTACTCCAGTAGGATGAATTTGTTACAATAGACTACAAAGGCAAAATGCTTGGCAATCTGTCAGTGTAGGTGGACATAAGGAGCATTTCTGCTCTTAAAGGAAGTGGAACCTGACACAAATACAGGGAATACAACTAATTTACTTGTGGACATGGAGAATGCAACAAATCCCACAGAGGCGATCAGGCTTATCTGTTGCCATGCAATACATCAATTTCACTCTTCAATTTTTCCTATTTTCAGCTTTTCTCTTTCTAAACTCAAGCAGCAGCTAGCTATGTCTGCAAATGCCTGCAAACAAAGCTATAAAATTAGCACTAAGTGTTAGTACTGCAGAGATACCTAAGTCTTCAGAGTACACGGAACAAGAACTCTGAGGTGTGAGCTGACCCACTAATTCAGATGCTCAAAGATAAAAATAACAGCATTTTAAAATTAATTCATGTATTGCAGAAGGAGAGGAAAGGGAGGGTCACAGCTCTGCCTAACCAGCTATGAATAATGGCATCCCCCTTAGTGCCAGAAGAAATACTACCAGTAACTCTCCTTTCCAACCTGCTCAGAAGCACGCTCACACTCCCTGTCTGAGGTGGCTAATTCAAACAGAAAAGGCACAGCTGCTTTGACTCATAACCAATTTCTTAACAATAACTTACCTTGGTGATTGGAAGAATGAAACTTATTTTTCTAATTAGAGTTTAAAAATTGCTCTATAATTTAATCCCAAGAGAGTCAGGTACTTGAAGTACTTAGCACTGTAAAGGCTTGCACAGTACCTGAAGACTATTTTTTTCATGGAGCATTTTTCAGAGGGCTTTAAACAGAAAGTGAACTTTGCGGTTCTGTCGGGTACACGACATACACTGTACAGATCTGCAATCCTATAGGACACGTTACATTTTACAGATGGGCAGACAGATGAAAGGTTAAGGGACCTGCCCACATTTCTGCCTGGAGAATGAGAGGCAGATCTGGAAATAGAACCCTGGTGTTCCGGTTCCCACACTGATCACAAAAAGTCACATCACATATGATAACAGCATGGCAGAAAAGTGTTCAGCCAATGCAAAACAGTATGTTTCTTCACAGCACACGTGAGGCTCAGCTGCTATCAGGGTATTCCTGCCCATGCAGTCCCTCAGCACGTGTTCCTAATGTCTCAGATTAAAAGTATTACACTGCATCTAGGCACACTGACTGTGCTCATAATTGCAGCTTAGGCAACCTCGGGATGCTCTGTTTATACCAGAAAAGTTTCATGTGCGTGTGACATCCATTTGCTATCATTTTAAACAGGATGAAGCCCTTAAAGCACCTGCTGCAGCCTCAGACAGAAGCTGGACAGGATGGAACGGTATACTGGCCAGTGAGTTTAACCTATTCAAATACATTTAAAAAAACAAAAACCTTGTATTGCATGAAAGAAGTCAACACATTCCTCCTTCAGAGACATGCAAGGTAGCAATCCACTGACAGCAAGCCTTCTGATAGCTGCAATTTTGGCTCATAACTGAAGCCTACTAGTACAGTGAGCATTTAGCTAGCTGAATTTTAAGCCCCAGGGACAAAAGAGATGAAAGGAATTGAGATGACAATTGCCACTCAGGTCTTTCTATTAGTTTCCGGAAATACCACTTTCCTTTTAAAAAAACAACTGGATTAACTTGAAGATGTATCAATATACAATCAAAAGCCAGAGACATCACGGGCACACAACCAGACAATTTTCCTGCAGCACCTCTTCCACAGCTCCAGCTGCTGGCAGCCACCGCTGCTCACTCTCCACACATTCAGCAGCCTAAACAAGTGTCAGCCACAGCTTGACACAATCTGGACTGGGAATTACATTTTCTAAAGGTTAAACAGAGGTCATTAACACTCATAAAGAATTTTGCTGATTTTTGAGTGAAATTTTATTTGCCAGTTGAATACAGAGCCTTTCCTCATTGTGCCCATTTGCAAGGGCAAATGTTTATATCATGCCCCAAAAGACTGTGTTTAATTAAGAATGCCTCCAAGTTACAACTCTATCACAATTTCCAATATGTCTATCAGCTTAAAAGAAAGTAGGAGACAGCCAAAACACTGTTCTAGGCATTTCTCAGTACCTCTCCTAGTTTTTCTCCTAAATGTATCTTATCTTGGTTCATGTGTGGCTGGCGAGCAGAGCTCACAAGGCAGTTATCAACTGCTGAAAAACAAAGCCATACAGACATTAGAGGGATTCACTTCTAATAAAGTCATCACATACTCACTCCTCCAAAGGAGGTAGAAAGATAATCAGAACAGCAAAGTCCCCGCAGAGCTTTGCATGAGAAAAGGAAACTATTTATACCACCACAGAGCTTAATTAGATTTCTGATGCAATTCTGCATACTTTTTTTTTTTTTTTTTTTTTTTTTTTTTTTTTTTTTTTGTACACTAAGCACATATCTACAAGAAATGCCCTGATCCAGAATTCCCCACAACAGCCGAGCTCACACGACATAGGACAGAACCTCACTCCTGGGGGTAGCACTTTTCTTTTTAAATTTTTTGGGGAAACGCTCAGAGATTTTTGTTTTTTTTTTTTTTTCTTTTCTTTTCTTGTGACGAAGTGATAGTTAAAACATTCCTTTACATTACTCAGAATCACATCTGATTTATCCATTTTGCTGTTGATAATACTGCTAAGCCCTTACACAGTGATTTACATCTTCAAAGCCCCGTACAAAACACTAATTAATCTTCGCAGCCCCTCGTGTGCTGAATGGAAAGATTTATTCCCATTGGGTAGACGATTAATATTTTACCCTAGGTTACACACCAAGTTAATGGTAGAACACTTCCCCCTACTTGCCCCCCCCTTCTTTGAATGTCCCTGACATCTAGATCCTGATAACAGGAAACCTTGTTTGCCTTTCAACAGACAAATAGTTATGGTAGATGCATTGGACAAATTTAACCATCAGAAAAGCAGCACAGCACCCAGTCTAACCTGCTTGAATGCACCGGGTGAATATCACAACAGTTTATGATGCTAGAATAACAGACACTAAATGCCACAGCAAGATCAGCGGGGTCCAAGCTGTACATGTATTCTGCAACTTGCAGAAGAACTGATCAACTACATAGCATGAACACCAGAATCATCACCAGTGCAGCTGTCCAGACTGGGAATAATTCCTTTGTTCTAAGAATCTGTACACTAGAAAGGAGAATGGACAGCCCATTTTGCAGGTGAAGCCACTTGTATAAGAGCACAAGGTTTCAGTCAGAAATCACACCAGATGTGGAAACTGTCACTCTTCTTTCAAGCAAGAGACAGACAACAAGAAGTTTCTGCCCTTGGCTCCTTTTCTTCTGAATGCTCCATATTTCATTTCATTACAGAGAAACTCTGCCCACAACACTACTAAGGGACAACTCTTCCCCACCTCACTAACTATCTAGTTACAAGCCATACTCAGATCTGAAAATGGAAAGGTTATAGAGAATGAGGAAGGGAAACCTTTAGATGACTGCAGAACAGCAGCTGTGGGAGGAAATATTTAAGTTCTCTGTTTTAACAGAGCAGAAAGAGGCCCCCACATCTGCAACATCAGCCATCACTGCACTGATGCAAGAATCTCCCAGAGCTGCTGCACACTGTGCCCCGTTCTTCATCTGCATATCACATTCAGTGAAGGAACTGTTCCCATAAGCTCATTTGTCCAGACGTTCTGTGTTCCAGTCAAATTCACATGCCCTCAACTGCATTAAAGTTCTCGAGAAGTTAATCCTAGTTCTGTTGAGATTAGCAGATAGGAAACAACACAGATCAGAATTTGCAATTTGACGTTAAACAGAAGAGTCAATATCAGAGAAACACAAAATCTTATCATGCATGGTGGATGCTGCAGAGTGGGAACTGTGGAAGAGTTGCATACCACAAGGCATATCCCACCATGTCAGAGCACAAAGCGTACAGATATGGATGTTCCACAGCCAAATGGGTTATCGTGAACTTTCAAAATTGCCCCTTTAATTTTCTCTGCCATTCCCATATACACACAGTCCAACGCCAAGCTTTCAGAGTTGGATCCAAGTGCTATGGGTCAGTACATAGACAGGAAGCCTGGACAAAATTACTATGCTTTCAAATTATCAGTGATTTGTTATCATAAAGAAACTGCACATCAGCTGCTCAAAGCTCTTTATATGCTGATAATTTCTCCCACACTGGGAAACATTAAAGATGTTTTCCAGTAGCTGAGCTGGACATTCACTACAGCCTTCATCAATCAGACGAAGCAGAATACTCGTATCTGCCTTTGTGAGAATTAATTTACAGTATTTTATTTTGTATTCCGAGGCTGAGCTTGAGAAGCTTGCATAGGTTTCAGGTGCAGAGGTTGATGGACCAACTGCTAAGGATGAAACTCAGCAGCTTGCAGTCCTACTGAGAGTTACAGTACAGAGTATTTGTGAAGAGTGATGTCAGTACAACTAGCTTTTCTCGAGATCATTGTGTCTTTGTAAAGCTGATTTTGCCCTGTGAAAGCATATGAAAAAGACTTTTCTATTAATATGGGCAGAGACAAACTGCCATGATCATCTTGGCCTGGCTACATGTAAATTAGGCTGGAGAAATCTTTGCTGAAGAGATGCAGAAGTGTAAAAACGCATCACGGGATATAGAATCTATATGGAAACTCCTCACCCATGAGGTAAGTTCTGTCAAACAAATAAGCTCCTCACCTTCCCCAGTCCCTGCAGAGGTGGATTCCTGCTCCTGTACCTCCCTCTCTGTCTGAGTCTCGGCATTCTGCAGCTGAGGCGCCAAGGTCTGGGTACCCTGTGAAGTCACAGAGGTGGGGGGGTTTCGAGGTTGTAGACCTATGGCATTCATCAGGCCCATGTCCCTATCTGTCCTCCACGTGGCTCTGCTGGTTCTGAAATGAGAGAAAAACAAATATGATTGTAAGCATTGGAGGCAATACATCCCAGCAAGACGGAAGCATTCACCTGAGCCTCTTCCTGTCTCCACTCCAACCAGGCAGTGTCCAAACACTGCACAGGCTGGGGCTGGAGTGAATGGTCATCTGCACTTAAAGACAGACACACCTCTCCAACCTCAGCTGGCTGGTCTTTTGAGTTTTAGGCTAAGAGAGTCTTTCAGTCTACTCACCCTTCCACAGAAGCAGTGTGTCTGATAAGCTTAAATATGTATCCCTGAAGTACCACAGCCTGCAGAAATACTTGCTCTCAGGGTCACTGAGTTCAGTTGGCAACACAAATGCAGCACAGGACCATAAACGCACATACCACCTCTCTCTGCAGCAGGACAGTTTCTGCTCCTGAGGGTACAGCCTGTATCCTTTCCCTCATGTGGACCTCCTAGTTTGTCAGCATCACACATGAATGCTCCCTGGCAGGCATTTCTGCTTGTTCCAGTCAGACAAGAGAAATTCTCTGTTCTCCAAAGCAAATAACAGGAACCGCCTCAAGGCTCATTAGCTTCTCAGAGACGAACAGTTGAAGTGTATTCAGCTACAAAAGCTGAATATTGGTAATGCTTGGATGCTCTTTCCAAAACTGACCTCTGGCTGTAAGTGCTGGGAATAGTAAAGAGTTTCTAGGAAAGACTGCCTCATTCACAGTCAACATTCTTTCTTAAGGTTTTGAAACCTGTCTTGCTTTTTTTACCCTCTCTCAGAAGCTTATTCATTCTCAAGCAATATTTCTGCCTCTGATGCTTGAATCCCCTAAAAAGGGAATGAAGCTCCCACCTTTCAGGCTTCCTTAGCCCATCACACAAGACTGATATACACTGTAAAAAAAAAATGTAAGTAGTGACAATATCCACTCATGGCAGACAGAGAATCTATACTGTTTATTGTTCGTCTTCAGTCAGACAAAGGCTGTAGGACAGCACAGACACCAGCTCATAACTTCCTTGGGATCTTGAAGCTCACAGTTCAGAAACAAGACTGCAACACTCTTGACAAGAACAATGAGCTTAAGGAGAAGCGCTTTTCACTGGGGAAAAAGTACGGTACTGCAATATCATCTTTGTGTTTAGGATAACTAAACACACGTGTGCATCACTAGGTAGACTGGATGAAGCAGCCAACAGGGTTCTAAAGGGATTTAGCTTTATTTTTAGAGTTAAATCCTGAGAAACAACTGCCCCATGATTAGAAACCAAAAGGATGAAAATCAATCACAGAGACCACCCAATGGATTTGCACTCAGCTCTACAAACACTACATTGTTCAGTTATCCTCCAAAGGCACCATTAACTTAGCATAGCATCTTTGAGCTTGAAGCTCCACATGTTCCTCCTACAGCCTGCTCAAGGATATTACCAAGGTGATGGATGACACATGTACTTCACTATCTCTGGCAGCACTTTTGGGCGTCTCACTTTCTGGAAGCATCCCAAGTGGCCTAACACAGTAGAACGAAAGGAACAAAAATTGTGTCTTTAATGCTGGTGCAAAGGGAACAAATGGGAAAAAGTGATGCTGTCAGATGTAATGATGACAGTAGAAAGGATCAGCTTGCTCTCACCCATGCCCCGGAGACTTACCCAGGCCTCTCAGTGCTCCTGCTGCTGGAATGCACAGTGAATACATTCTCATTCTGCTGGTCCCAGTGGTATTCAACTCCAGAGTTTAAGGCCCTAGAAACATCGAAGAAAAAATTATTAGTATGGCAGGATGCTGTTTCAGCAAGCATACAGTACAACACCACAACATGGAAGATAGTGCTGATTCCTGTCCCACAGAGAATGCAGGTCTAGTTCAGTTCATGTTTTCATTACAGGGGTTCATCATCACTTGCAAATACTGAGTATTGTATTACTCAGATAGCTCTGGAATATCCCACTCATTTCAATTCAATATTAGCACTGAAGCACAGCAATATGAGCAGAGAGATTTTCAGGAAATGAAGACATACAACCATGTATAAAATCAGGTTACTGTACCTCCAAGTGACTAAACAAAGAATTGGAATGGGAAGACCAGCTCTCTTTGTGGTGTCTGCCAGTGTTTCCTGCTCTAGGTAATGCTAAGTAAAACACTGCTCTATATTTGACAATTAGTTTCTTTGTTGGTTCTCATTCTTTCTACCTATAAATAAATCCCTATGCAGCTTTCCCACTGACGGTCACTGCAGAGCAAGAACAGAGTCAGAGGAAATTTTGGTAAGTTTCCACAAAAGTGTTTGTGCTGGATCAACTATATCTGTGCTGGAAAAGTCCAAAACTCAAATTTTACAGTGAATGTTACTAAGTTTAGCAAAACAGCAATGCTCCAACAAAGTTTCACATTGCACTGTCTAAGAAGATAAGTAAATCCAGGACCGATTAATCACCTCACAGGAGCAAGCAAAGTCAACAATGTATTGTTATTCACCACTGCACTGCTGAAGACCCTAAGCTGTTGTAGCCATGATGCTCTAAGTATACCTCCTACAATTTCTGAGGGCCAGCAGCAATTCAACAGAAAGAGGAGAAGAGTGAATTCCAACTTACTCCATACCACACAGAAATAAGAGCCCTTTTAATCATTTAAGAGCATCCACCTATAGAATGGATGCTCTTAAGCATCCATCTTTACATTACAGTATCACCTCAGAGCATTCTCCTACAGGATCAAAGCAGGTGACTATGGGATTTGACCTAGTCAGTCTAGAAGCCCTGCCTACATACAGTGCTAGAGGATGGACAAGACTGTAGTTATTTGAAGCCTGGAATAACAGAAGGGACATTAATATAAGCCTAAGGATCATCTGTCAGACTCTGTAAGCCTACTCCATTCACAGGATCGATGGTGTGGCAAAAAGACCTTGCTCTGGAGAAAAAGTAGAGAAGGAAGTCCTGCAAAGACAGAAGGGAACTGCATCTGAAGAGAGGGACACAGATCATTCCTCAGGTAGTCTGACAGCATTCATCCAGTCTGCAAGAAGGATACAGGACATGTTGTTGGTAACTGAGTATGGCTGAGGCATAAACATAAATAGTGTTTATGCGTATATATGAAAACACACATCCTCTGTAATGAGATGTCTCAGCAGAACTGCGGTAAGAACTGTGGTTCAGAAGAGGGAAGGATGCTGCAGGTCAAATGTGCTGCAATGGCTAAGCTGCACCTACTGGAGGCCTGGGGCATGGCTGCTGGGAGACAGCATCTCAGGTTGGGGCCGAGGGCAAAAGCTGGAGAAAATAAGTCAACAGAACCATGCACAGAGTCTACAGAAGTGATCATTACAGGTTTTTTGCCAAGCTAGCCCTGCACTGTATTATATCCCACGAAAGCAGCTGACATGGAGATGCTGATTTACAAAGACTTCAGAGTTTACTGACAGATAACAACCTATCACTGCACACCTGCCAGTCCCTCTCTGGTTGTTTCATCCTTTGTACATTGAAACCTAACTGTCACACTCTGCTGCCTACAAAGCAATGCACTCCCTGGGTAGGGAGACTTTCTAACTTGGTAGTGAAATTTTCTGAAAAAAATAACCTCCTTAGTATTTGCAGCTGTTATACAATAGAGCCAAACTGACCCATACTCCTCTAACTCTCTCTTCACACTTTCATGCTTTCTGAAGTACAGGCATGGTCGCCCCAGCCACTTACATGACTTGTATCCCTTGCCTACATTGTGTACAAACTACTTGTTTTTGTCAGTTTCCACTTCCAGAAACCAGAAGATTGCAAAATCTTTTCCAGAGCAAACCATGAGCTGGCAATCCTGCATTTCTCTCCTTCCCCCAAACACCCAAGAGCCTGTACTACACAGAAAGCTCAGCACGCATACACATTTGAGTGATTCATCTTAATTCTACGGAAGCATCATGATACCAGCATCATGCTGACACACAATGCAGGAGTAAATGCTCCTGTCCGTTCTCCCAGCCATTCTGCAGAAGCTCACTGCTGTACAGTCAGGATCTCGGATAGGAAATCCCAGTTCAACTCCATGCTGTCAATTCACACCTTTCTCTGGACAGTGAAATCAATAGCCATTCCGCTGAATACATGACTTTGCACACTGCTTTTAAATGCTGCCATTTATCAACTATGTTTCACTGCCAAGAACCTATTAGCTGCTCATTTACTGCCAGAGAACCGAGGACTTTGTTTTCCTTTTGCAGGAGGAAGGCCTGTGGCAGCTGGTGCTTCTACTGCCTTTGCTGACCCTGACATTCAAGCCAAGGTCACAAGATTTGGTCATGATGGGAGTTCAACAGCCTTACCACCACTTCAACCTGGCTCTTTAGTCAGGACTAAGCATGTCTACCAGTAGGGCCAGAAAACTGGCTCAGAACAGACAGTGGGCACTTTTCCTGCAGCAGTAAGCATCCTCACTGCTACCCTTCAGCATTTTTCTTCCACCAGGGCCAACCAAACAATTCACTCTTTCCCAACTCCACCTCTTATAACAGACTTCTGGGGTAAAGCATGATCTTTGTTTCTTTTGCAAGCATGTACACCTCTGTGATGTGGAATTCACAGCTATAAGGCAGGTATCCACCTTACAGCCTTAGAACGATTGTTGGAGGCTATGCAAAGGATTCTTCAGGCTACATCAAGACACAGTGGAGAAAGCAAATGCCTGAACCTACTAGAGGGAGTTAGTTGGGCAGTATCATTTATACAAAGATCACCACCTCATGATTAGCAAATATTTCATCACGGAAATGCCACTATTTTATGGATTAAGTGACAGTTTTTTGACCGTGTCTGCATTAGAAAATTGATCAGATATTTGCGCCTTAAACCAACTTAAGCACGTAAGACGTGACAACCACAATTACTTTGGTTTAAAACAGATTTTCAATTAAGCTTACAGATTTGCACTGGTTTAACCACACCTATTTAAAACAGTGCAATCTCCCTTGGCAGAAAAACTAAAGGGTTTTTTAAGCCCTTTGCAAAATATTGCTTGATTTTTGTAAATTAGCAAGCCTTTTGCAGCACGTTTCCCAGGAGATTTGCAAATCAAGGCTTGACTATTCATTTCACAGAAGAGGAGCTTACACTGGAGAAATGAATATTTTTCAGGAAGCATTTAGCGTTCGCTCCATCAAACTCCAGGCATGGAAATGCTGGAAGCCCTTTATATTTTCCAGGGCATAACGTAGAAGCTCTGTGTAGCATGGAGCCTGTTGCCACTTGGATGTGGACGCAGTAAGGAGGACATTCATTGCCGAAGGCTTCCGGGTGAAAAATTGCAATTCTCCACACTGTGTCAGTCATGGACAGTGAAGACCATTTAGTCAAGTTCTTATTTTTTTTTCTTTTTATGGCTGTCTCTAAGCCCTCACTGGAAATTTCCATTAGCTTTGTCAGACACAGAGCTGCTCTCTGACAGGCTTTCCCAGCAGAGCAAGCCTCTGTCCAGCTCATGTTATTAACGAGCTTGAAGAAGATGAAGGGCACAGACTTGCATGCTTTGCTGAGAGCTGAATAAGGACTCTGACTGGAGCCTGCTAAGTACCAAGTAGCGACAACTTCAGTAACACAGCCCCTCCTCCTGCACTGGGCTACACAGCTCATGTACAATACCCCGAAGAACCTAGAATCAAACTCTAGGAGTTAATGATGAAAGTATTCTACACATAATGAGAAAGAAAAGATGAAACACTACTTATCGCACTGTTCTAAACAGTATTTGAAGAGTAAACTGATGGAGCAGCGGTCAGCACAGACTGACAGACATTTGGGTAATGGTCCAGCTGGTATATCCAAAATCAGAGGTTGAAGAGAAGGAGGATTAGGACAAAGGTTCTTCAGTTCTACCATAATAAAGCTCAGCACCAAGATGGCAAAACAAAGAAATCATTTGCCAGTAGGTTATGGATGTCCAGAAAGGCAGAAATAATACTTGCTTACTGTTTTTTCACTTGAGTCATCCCCAGTATTGAAGAATGTACCAACAATGGCCAAGTTCATTTCTCTCCTTCAGATCCTGCCACATAGAAAGACTCAACAGTAATAAATTTGTCTGCTACAATTTCTGATTAAGACACTGCTGCCTGGAATCCCTCCCTACATATAAAAGTATCAGTAAAAACCCATTTCTATCATGTAAGCTTCTGGCAAGCCCAGCATGGAACAGACTGCAAAGCACTGCAGCACACAGCCAGGTGAATATCTGATTTTCATGCTGCCAATGCTCATTTCCTCTAAGTTACTCTTTAAAGCTATTTTCTCAAATATACTGCCCATTCAGGATCATTAAGAGCCAGCTTAGTTTACAAAGGATTTTAATTCCCCATGATGCACTTTTCTCCCTTTGCTTAAACTTGTTAACTTTTACTGCATTAAAACCATGTCAAACAAATATAGGGGGAGTCACAGAGAGCAAGGTGATATCATGTCAGGAATAGGAATTCATTGTTCTCACTAAGGAAAGAAGAATCAGTGTATGGTATTCCATGCAATGCAATGCTTGGACAGATTCCAGATGCATCCTTGTCAGCAGCTCATTATCTCTTCCGCCAGTGTGTGCTGATCAGCACAGCAAGCCCCATCCCTGGCTCTCATGATTAGCCAAGCAACGTTACTGTCAGTACAAGGCAAAGTTTGGCACTCTCAGCAGTAGCCTGGGTAGGCAAACAATCATTTCTAACATCCTACTTCATAAATATTTAGCTTTCTGTACAGGCGATGAACCACGTGCAAAAGCAGATTCAAGAGAAAACTGGCTGTAGTGCAAACTGTATGGAATCAGCACAGGGTTCCTGGAGCAGCACTGCTGGGCAGTAGTTCCCTTTGATCAAGGTGGCAGCTTCACTGGCACCTCCTACTTCAGAGCACAGCCTCAGAGCACAGTCCATGTATGATTAGCTAGGGAAGAGCAGGAGACTGAATATAGGAATGTCTAACAAGGTAAGTTCACAGAACACAAGGGCTGCAGTTTAAGAACCATGGGTATTTAAGTAGCATATGAAATTATCCTATTGATCACATCCAGGAGAGCAAAGAAAAGGTCATCTCTTCACTACAGGAAGCAGCAGGTATATTTTGACAGTGTGGATCCCTACAGTCATACGTCCTGCTAGTTTTCCGGAATTCTGCAAGCTTTGCCTACATGAAAAGCAGCAACTACATAAAAACTCATCCTGATACTTAGTAAAATTGCCAAAGGTGCTGCAAAAGCAGGACAGCAAGCAGCTTGGTGCAGCTGGTAGCCACGTGCCTGCTTCAGGGAGATGCCAACTCAACTTAGAATACTACATAAGATGACTGGCCCAGTTTATTCAATTGTGAAACTCTGTCAGCTACGTTAAATACTGGGATTTTCAAGAGGCTCCCTTCAAACTCACACCACTTAAACGAGATCAGCCTTATTAATTTGGAGGCACCAGTGCCTAGTAACACCCTCCTGTCTCCACAGGGTGAATATGCATGAGCTTGTTCTGCCCACCAGGGGGCAAATAAAACTGGATACAATCCAGGCTCCTGGTGTCAGTGGGTAAGATTTACAGAAGGCACATCTCTAACAGTCTTCTCCCCCAGGTAAAACATGACATTTAAGCTCAGAAATTATCCTTCAGTTAGCTGTTAGAGACCTCAAAGAGAATAAAATATTAACAAAGTAGAAAGAGTGCAAACTGAGTGGTTTCTTCTGATCCAGATTATCATGGAAGAAGCATCAACAGAAAGTGCAAGAGGAATTCCTGGGAAGAAGGTCCTAGATTCAGAATTTTTCAACACGAGTGACAAAAGAAAATTAAGCATCAAGACAACAACAGAGTAGAAGGAGAGAGTTTTGTATGAAAGTGTGAATGTTTGATCATTTTGGGACCTAAGAACAATGTCATGGTTAAAGGGACATGAAGCTGCACAGCAAAATCTGTGTTGAAAATAAGGACAAGAAAAGTCTCTTGAAGACTTTCATGGCCATGCTAATTCCTCTATCAAAGTGCCACAATTGCTTTTTAAAACAGCTTGTTGAGAGCTTTTTCATGCCACTCTCAGCAGGAAACAGAAGTTACAACTCATTCCTGAGAGAAAACTGGGAATCCTCTGTATTTTACTCCTGTGTTACCCATGTTGTAATGAGATATCAACTCTTCTGACACCAGGAGAGACATACCCCAATTTGGAGTGGCATACTGGGCAACAATGAAAAATATTTATATTATTACAACTCTGTAAGCAGATGGACAAAACAAAAAGAAAAGAAGACTCCGAGTTAAGATTTTCTCCTGCAAAGCTGGTAAGATCTTTGCATATCATATAGTGCACTATACAGTAGTTTTAACACTATTAACAAAAGGATGTTTATGTCCATAAGAAGATACCCCGCAGGCCAAATAGCCTGCAAGAAACAGGGCAGAAGAATTTCCTGAATGTTTGCTGACTTTCTTCTCATTCAAAAGCATGCCTGTATTCCAGAATATGACTTACGTGGCTTCAACCAAGCGAAACAGCATGTAGAGAACCTCTGAAAGGTTCCTCTGCATTCTGGAATTTGCTAGGTTCCCTAAGTAAGAACTATCCAGCTTAGTATCACCTTAAACCAGGCTCTAAAGATGGATAACTTGCTTAAATTCCGTCAAAACCCAAAGCCTTGTTAATTGCTTTAAGTGATTATAGGCATACTATGCTCTGAATAAGCTTTGAACCCTCAGAGTATCTTAAGCTGTTTATGATCTATGAGCTCTTCCAGTGGCTTAGACAACTTACAATGTTAGGAGACTTCAGGGGAGTACAAATTGCTTAAGCCTTCTATGGCCTTAAACATCTTAAACTGCTGTAAGTCTGACGAGCCAAACTCACACGTCAGTCTTTGAACTTTCACTGGAGTTTTAGCAGAAACTAACAATCACTTTGATTCAAAGACAGCAACTTTGAAGTCACATTGTTTTGTAGATCTTATGCCAACATACTAAACCAGGAAAATGTTTAGAATGTGTTTAGAATGGGAGAAATCAATGTCAAAATAAGTGCTTAAAATCAGCAAGCATAGCAAATGTTTTTTTCTTTTTTTTTTTCTTCCTTCCTCAAATAGAATATTGCTCTGAGCACATACAAAGCTGAGAAACTCCAGAACCAAGACCCTGGCTTGGTCTAATCTCAATAAGATCCAACAGCAGGCTAACTTTTATGCTTTTATTTTCTGCAGTTTTGAAATCAGACAACTGAAAGTGTTCAGTTCGGCATGCAGGGAACCTGCTCCAAAATCCAAACCTCCACAATTATTACTGCAATTACATTTTTGAAGACACAGAGTTGAAATCATTTAGAGCAGCATGCAGCTTGTGGATTTAAAATAGGGAAAGAAAATGAAGAAAAAGTTGGCTGTTTCACTTGCTAGATCAAATCACTACAACCTTGCTGAAAAATGCATGTGTAAGGGACAACCAGTAACTCCACAAATAAACTGGATCAAAGCCCGGAAGATCAAAGATGATCTTATTGGAAAGCCAAAGGAACAAACAACCAAACAAGAAAGAAAGTCTAATATGGACCTGAAAAGAAAAAAGGTTCTAAGAAAGCAGGATGGACTGGCGCTGCCAAAGAGGGAAAAGGCATTCTAAAAATAAGCTTGAGGAAAATGGTACTTGAATGAAGAAAGGTCTATTTATCCTTATCAGGCTAAGGATAAAATCAATGATGACTGGAAGTGGCTGAGATCCTGAATTTTGTCTCTGAAGTCTCTACTTAAAAAAAATCCAATGGTATTTATGCAATTAGGAGGGAAAAGTCTTTGGTAAAAGATGAAGCTAGGCACAGCAGCTAGTTGTAATCATTAATTTTAAAAGGAAAAAAAAAGGAAAAAAAAGCTAACTTTTTGAGGCAGTCACACCTAATTTTGAAAAAGTTAGAATAAAATGGGAAAGTGACAAAAGGCCAAAAAAGCCAACTTAGCATCATTCTTCAGAAACAAAGTCATATTTAATGTGACAATTGCTCTCTCCTAAATGCAACTTTTATCGTTAAGGAGAGTAATGTAACAGAGAAAAGAGAATAAATCTGAAAACAATGAAAGAATGAGCCACATGCAGTAGGCAGGGGGATTTAGTAAGTAATAATTGACTGCATGAAATTTAATTGCCTTTGTAGATAGAACAGAAAAAAAGAAAAGGAAGAGAAGGTGGCAGATGTGATCTGAATAGAATGAAGTAAAGCATTTGGTAACTGTTTTAGAAGTACATGGCTGTGTTCTGCGATAGAAAGATTTTCACTCAGTCTGAGAACTAGTAAGATCCTGCAGAAGCACAGTGGCATTATAAACAAACCAGTAAGCAACAGGTTCAGTTTCTTTACCACTGAGCTCTGAACCAATTTCCCTATCCCGTGGAGGAAAACCAGTGTCACTAACAAGTCAGAGATGCTGCAGCATCTCTTGAACGGGGTGAAGGAAATGAATTTGTTAATAACTGAAGACTTAAAGCAGCTGTCAGATTTTATCTCTAGGATTCATAGACATATTAAATGGAATTGTATGAGGGTATCTTCTACCTAATGCCATCATTCATTCTGGGTATCAAATTCACATACATAAACGCAAACAGAACTGGAATAAAAACAAGATCAGAAAGGAGATGCTGTTTCAAGCCTCCATATTACCACTCTACTTTTCATGCATCTGCAATGTCCGAGACTCTTGGCACTCAGGATACTCAGGCTTTCAACAGTTTGGAAATAATTCAGTTTAGTTTTTATTCAAATGTATGAACAACAAAATCCAAAGGTAGCAACCTTGTCCCTTTTTTTCATTTTTTTATCAATCAAACCACACCTTCTACCTTCACTTAGAAAATACGCTGCATCTTGTGGTTAACAGGCAGCAAAAGTTCAGAATGCGGATTTGCTTAATTGGCCACAACCAGAAGACACTGCCCAGATGCTACCTTTCAAGAAGTCATTTGCAGAGAGGACTCTGACCTAACCAATACCTCCACTAGCTGCTCCAGTTAACAGATAAGGAAATATTCCCTGGCAGGTTTGTGAACATCCCTTGGTTACACATAAAGGAAGACAGCTCCTCCTGACTTACTGTTAATTCCATCCTCCAGAAGTTATTCTCAAAAGGCAAAAAAAAAAATGCAGGGCTTGTGCAGTATCATTGCAGAAGGCTGAAGAGTCTGATGAATGGAATCAACCAGCAGACAGGACATAGCAAGCAGCAGTATTGATTATCATCTTCTTACCAGCACTGATAAGTGCAGACACATTGTCCACATCCCTAGATAAGAGCATATGCAGTACTCAAAGGAAGAAAAGACTGGACTGACATTTGCAGACAACTGCAAGAATCCCTCTCAGCATCGACATTCCTTGTGAAAAGAATTTTCACAGAATTATTTCATGTTAGAGGCAGTGTTCACTTAAAAGAATTAAAATATGCACACTGCATAGCACTGAACTAATTTGAGACTCTCCACACCTACTTTCCAATGAGAGAATTCCATGGGATGTAGTCACTGAATCAGATGCAACTTCAGGAGGCATTTTAATTCCATTATCAGAGGCTCTGTCTGATGAAGAAATGTGCCTCTCTTGCATGCAGATGCCTGCACTACAGAGCCAGCCTTAGGCAAGGTATCTTCAATGCTTAGTTTTTGAAACATCATTCTTATAACACTGGGGATTGTAAGTTAATATTTTCAAAAGCATCTGAGCACTGAGACCTTCTGGAACGCACACTTGGCCACTGGAGGAACTCAAGATGAAATGACAAAGAACTGATTTGTGCACTCTGCTTTTCTCCCTTGATAATCCTTTACAGGAGAAGCCAGCAATGGTCAGACAGCAGCATGCAGTCTGCTCTTCCTCAATTTCAGTCTGATCTGTTCATGTTCTACAAGACATTTGAGAATCCACACTAGGGATGTTTCTGAATGGGAAAGTTCCTGATAGAACGTGAAAGGATAGGAAAGGTTATGAGCACTAAAAATAAAAATTCCTTTTTAATTTAGTAGAGATGTTTCTACTGCATGGGACACCATGGCTTTCATGCCATATTGAAAAATACCAAGGATTCAGGAACAGAACCAAGCCTTGTGCTGCGGAGAGCCAAGAAAGACATACAAGACCCTAGTGAGCATTAGCACAAGCCACAGTTACATTGGAAGTCAGGCAGTACACAGTGCATGAGAAACAGCCTGAAGGAGGCTAAAAGGCACTAGAAGCTACACAGAATAGGCAGTGCACAGTAGAATATGAGGGTGGAAGAAATCCACACGGCTCTGTCGCACCCCTTGTGCTAGATCTCAAGGCCACAATGAGTGGTAAATGCTAACCCACCTCATAGCTGCCATCTTCAAATTTCTGAGCCTTTTGCACCCACTCAAACAACTTACAAGCTATTGCAGGAATCATTTGGTTAGAAGCCTTTCTCTAGTTTGCAGCCATAACCTAGCCATAGTGAATGACTAGTAAAAATTATCTAAGTGTAAATAGTCCTTCTTTCCTGGGCATTTAGGGAAGGCTATATAAGCCCCCCTCCTCAGCCTTCCCTTGTAGGCTGAAGATCCCCAGCTGCAGGTCTTCTTAGATACTCATTCCACTGACATTACTAGCTGCTATTCTCAACTACAATACTAGATGTGAACAGCTGAATTTGAAACTGTTTCTGCTTACGTATCTGCTTTCTTCTACAGCAATACTAACATTCTGCTATCTCTACTGTTAAGTATCTTGTGTTTCACCCTAGAAATAAATTTGTTGCTTTTACAGCCACATGTACTGATGGCTCAATCATCTACAATCAACGAAAACCTCAGGCCTTTTCCCCCCTCTATCATTTTAACTACTGAGCTCAGTGTTATTAGTCACTAAGTGCACTTTGTACTATTAAATTCCATCTCATTTCTATAGCTCCAGTAATTTTCAAGGCAATCCAATTCTTATGTGATACTCTGATCCTTCTCTGCAATGACAAGGCTAATATCACATTCTCTGCAAATTTATTCAGCACACCCTTACAAGGTATTAGTGTAAACAGCAATAACAACCAGCCACAGAACAGGTTATGAAGAAGATCCATCAGTAACTTCCTTTGTGATAGTGTCCAGCTTTCAATCCTGCTGTATTCCTTCTTTCAGCAGACCCTTAGTTGCTCCTTACCAGGTCTTGTTCTAATTCTTAATAATTTAACTAGATTTATTGTAGTCCCAACATGCTAATTGCCTTACTAAAATGTGTTAAGACCTGAAGCAAATCCTTTTATTGTAAATAAAATTCTCAGTGATAGGTATCCACCTGCTGTACCTTACCACAGTCAAGTCATATTGCACTTGAACTTACTCCTCATAGCTCTAATCTCCCCTTCCTTCAAAACATATCCCATAAATCTCTGTACTGAGTTCACATTATGGATTGCCAGCATATCCTGACCTTCCCCATTTCCATCTGGAAGAAAAACTGTCATCAGTGCTATCCTAACCTAGCAATATAGTCCTAAACCTAGCAATATAGTCCTAAACTTCTGATTTTAATTTCAATTTCTTTAGATTTCTGGAAGAACTACTTGCATAACGTCTCATTATCAGCCCATGAAGCTTCAAGTTATGCTTTATTGTTTGTGTTAGTTTGTACTTCTATCCTACTCTTTTTCCCTAAACTCTTCATTTCAAGCCCTGTATATGAGGCACAGCTGCTATTTCAACCTGTTTATGTTATCCCTGTAGTACTTGTTTCTAATGCTTTCATTGTACACGGGAATAAAGACCCAGGGAATTATAACCATCTCAGTTGTTTGCTACTGACCACTGTTTTCTTTGCCAAATTAAAACAGTGGGGATGTTTTCAGCAGTGCAATGTTTTTTGGATCCCTGCTGTTTATTAGACTATCCCCATATCATACTCTGTCAATTGTTTAGTTCCTAATTTAATATTTCTTCCCTTCTGTACTACTGTCTATGGAAACCACACAAATGCTTTTCATCTTTCTCCCTCATTTCTCAAATCAAAGTCATCAGATATTAAGTCTGTTAAGCCAAGAACTACTGAGATGCCACCTACACGGCAGAATTTCTCCTCTTTCTCTGATGACTTTCCAGGTAGACCTGGAACAGACCTGGACATCACAGATACAAACTACTTCTTCTCTGATAGTGACTTATTTGCTTGTCCTGATGTTAGAGCCACCATGCAAACTCTTCAGATCAATGAATATCTAAATCTTTATGCACAGAATTTTAAGTCAATCTGGCTGTTATTGGCCTACAAAATGATGCAATTGAGAACAGAACATGTCAGGAATCCTGCTCCAAAGAAGTCCATGTGAAGTCTGCAGTAATCATGAGAAGCACCAGTTATTCCAACCAACCAGCAGGGAACCTGTTGAAGCATTCTGATCAAACTATTAATAAGTATTCCACCTTTGTATTCACTGTCTCATGTTCATATTCAAAAAGCTCATTTTTGCTGAAATTGTGCATGACTGTTGCTAGGATGGAAATAAGGAGACTGAAATGTGTCCAAAACAACTAGGTGAGCTAAGAAAGCTTTCGCAGAGATGCTACAAAAAGACTAGCAGTGCACCTGTAACACACAAAGGAGTTCCTGTTGTGTCTTTAATTAGGGAGATGCCAATAAGAGACACGGCACTCAGCTTGGGGCAACTGCAAGCACCAGAATGGATATTTAACACAGGATGTGGCAAGCTGAGATAGGCAGGCCAAACTTGACTTTGCAGAGGACATTCAATCAAGACACTTTGATACCCCTTTTCCTTTCCTTTCCCCAGGTTTTTGTCCAAGTTCATCTCATGAGTCATAGTCAATTGACTAGATCTTACCACTTCTCTATACCAAAAGTAACTTACAGTAACTAGTGTTTGAGAAGAAGAAAGCCACTATTCCCAAATTATTCCTCTGCTTAGAAAGTACAGAAACGAGTCTTGAGGAAAGCCATTTTTCCTGGAAGAAAGTAATTACAGCTTATTCCATAATAATATCTTGTAGAAGTTCATGTATAAATAAGGCCTTGATGTAAGATTATATTCAAGAGAACTAGAGAGACATTTGAAGAGCACTGGCATTTTGTGCTATTGAAATCGGTCCAATCTGAATTCTAACTGCAAATTTCACCAGAAGACTGTACTGTATTAGTCACTATTACAATTGTACATATTTATTCTGATTTATGTAGTGGTTCTACACTGATCATATGACTCTTGACAAGCACCACATGCTTGATCTCATGCACAACAGATGGAGTCCACATGCATTTGGTAAAATCTCCAGCAGTGCTGCAAGTTTCTAGTGGCCAGACTCTAAGTTACAAAGTGTTTCAATGTAACTCGAAAGAATACCAAGGTAGCTTAATACCAGGAAATAACTGAAGCAGAGAAATCCCTGAAGTACTCTTGTAGAACACGAGAAGCACTGCTCCAAAAGACGCCCTTGCACAAGATAATGAAGAAAAGGGTCTCAAGGTATTGTACATAAACCACCATGAACACTGAAAGTGATTTATGTTTCACTGTTCACTCTCAGTCATCATCTGTGTGACACAACATCTAAATTAGATTGTGCTTAACTGCAGGTTTACAAAGGCAAAGTTACACCCCTTATGGCACTGTATAAATAAAAAAGAGCTGAAGTCTACACATCACACCATTGGGCTTTCAAGTGAGGATCAAAACAATTCACTGGCTTGCTCATAATCATGACAAAAACCTCTGCAGTTTGTAGAATATCATACTTGAACACTAATAAATGTTTGGTAAGTCTAGGTCAGCAGTTTTCAACCTGTGGCTGGTGGATATCAAATGTATCTCCAACACCTTGTATTTGCTACACTCATTGACAAGTTGTGGAAGTCCTAGATCCAAAGAGACTGAAAGACACTGCACTAGACAAATATAAAGCAAAGGTTCAGAAATCCAAGACAGATATGGGAAATAAGATGAGCTAGTAAGATGCTCCTCATAAGTCAGCAAAACTAACAAAGATAGTATGAGACAGTGTTAACACTGCCGTAGTTCAAAAGGAGTATCATGACTACTTATTTGGGGAAGGCACTTCAAGTACAATGCCCCAAGCAGGGAAAAGACATCTTATTCCCAGTGGCCTAAGAACAGAGTAACGAAAGTAGTTATAATTGCACGTAAAGCAAACACTTACTCTGGTCTGCAAATCACTAGATCCCCTTTGTTGGTGCCATATGCCAATCCTAGGCCTGGTTCAGGTAGCCAGCGAGCAGAGTTTATGCTGACATGTCTTCTCTGGTCAGCAGGCATTGGGTACAGAACGTTGAAAACTCTCTGAAACAAAGACATAAAGTTATGAGACAAGACAAAAGGCAGAACAGCCAAGGAGACTCAAGTAAACAAATGTTCAGTCTCCCTGCAGCAACAAAGCTGGTGAAGGAGACACGTCACTTTACAGGATGTTAAAAGAAAACACTAATCCAGCAGCAAGAGCAAGCATCTGCTAGGGAAACATACACGTGCCCCTAAGTGCTTAACAAACAGATTGGCACAAAGAGCTGCAGAACATAAGAAATCTTGCCACCACAAGATTCTGCATATCATTCAGTGGGCTGCAGAGTTAAAGTGATGGGAACAAATAGCACAGCCATCAGACAACAAGACAACTAGGTCCCTTCTAGCCTTCACTTCTCATCTTAACTCACCAGGGAGGAACAGGAAACTGGCAAGTGCATGGGCTTTCAGCATCAACAGTTCATTTTTTTTCTATTAAACAAAACAAACCTTACATAGAAATAATATACAACCCATATATTTTTAATCATTTAAACACTCTTCTGAAAGTTGCTCAGTTTGACCACCTCCCACAACAACAGGGCACAGATGAGATAAATTAATGTCCAGAGATTATGAATGGCACAAGTCTGCAAGTAACAAATCACTCAGTTCACATCCCCTTGCATCCATTTTACCCACACTAAAATGAGAGCTGAAGAGCTGTTAAGACTGTGGGTAGTTAGCACAGCTGTAAAACTGCTTCCTAAACACTGCAGCAATACAGGAGAATGAAAGTTCCATGCACATGTAGGACAAACATCATGCTCTGCTCTCTGGTCTGCAGTAGTTTGGTATCTGAAGTGTATTCAGCTTGAAAAGTAAAAATAATGAAATGGATCAGATTATATTTGTGCAGATACTTTCCAGCTCTGAAAAGCAAACATCTTTTGTACAGCTTAATGCTTTCCTGCAACCTGCTAGCTTGCAGTTAGTGTTGGTATGCAATTTGGACTTGGAAACTACATTTTCAACGGGCTAATTCCAAGTTGAGACACAAGTTTTCCTTAGATTTTCTGTCCATCCCCAAACCTCTTCCAGATTCCCCAGAAAATAGGAGTGATGCTAGACCAGACAGCATGAAGGACAACTAGGATGCACTGGAACAAGAGGATGAAGGTAGACAGGAATGCAGACCAATCACCACCACACTGCTGAGGTGGCCTGAACTAACAATTCCTTAGCATGGGTCTCATTAGCATTACAAACTGGGTCTAAGGACAACTTATGTACCTGTTCTTCTCTACAACTCTACTCCCCTCTGCACATGTAGCCTGTCTGATAATTTAACTTGATAAATCTGAAGCAGAGACCATTCAAATGTACTCCCTCCAATAACTAACACCTAGAACCTTCATCTGGATAATCATAATGACAAAAAATCAACCCAGAGCAACAAAATTATTTCCCATAATCAGTAACACATGTAACCTGTTCTCTGAGGAGATCACATTAGAGAAGAAAACGTCCTTTAGGATTTCTCTTGTATGACAGAAGCTGGTCATTCTTTGCCCCAGATATCTCTCGGCAGTCAGCAGTATTTTGAGAAGCTCGGCATTCAAAGGAACAGGCCCTTTGGGGTTTATGTAGCTCTTACCCATCCCCATCACATTTGCCCCCATTCTCCCCCTAGCTTTTTGTGTAAAGGGAAGGAGGAAAAAAAATGAGTTATGTTGGAAACACTTGTTACCATGGAGATGATGGTGCACTCTGAGATGGGAAGACTAGATTCTGGGGAGGGGAGGGGAAAGGGAAGGGAAATTGAAGGGATGGGGAAGGGGTGCTCCAGAGCTGCAGCTTTCCATATCAACCAAGAACTGCAAGAGTATTCTATCACATCCCTCTTCAGCTAGTCAGAAGAAGTTTCTTTTCTCCTGAGAACACCTTCACCTTTGTAAGGCATTACAGATGAGAAGCAGCCTGCTAGAGGTAGCTCTCGGTTCTCTCACACTGGCAGGCCAGCTTGCATAGCCACCGTCCCACAGATCAGCAGCCAGTCATGCTGAGGCAGAGACTTGCCAGCTCCTGCTCAACATCCAGGTGTTCACAGTAAATGGCACCCAATGGAAATCCTGACAACCTGCAAACATGTTGGCTGAGGACACTATGCTAAAGGCAAGATGGCTTAAGAATTCTGTATAAGAAGAGATGCTTCATCACTCCACTTCTTTGTACACTTATAAACACACCAAAAAGCTCCCCTCCCCTGCTGCTTCCCACTCCCACACTAATGGGACAACTCCATGCAGCGTTAAGGGTGATGACATCCGTGCGTGTGGTAATTAGTACATAAAAAAAACAAGAGCAGCTGTACTGGCATAATCACCACTCGCAGCAGTAAGCAGGACCCAGCTAATCAATCTGATGCAGTCATACAGATCGGCTCTTGCAATTGCATCCATTAGCAAGACCCCCTACTCTATCCACAGAGAAGGGAGGGAAAAAAAAGTTCCTTCAACATCAGCAGGCAGATCCCTCTCTTCAAAGAAGGTTAGAAGCCTCCCAGGAAGCATTATTCTCCATAGATCATCATGGTTTTTTTGTTTTGTTTTGTTTTGTTTTTTGTTTGTTTGTTTGTTTGTTTTTGTTTTGTTTTCCTCTATTGCTAAATTGTATGAAGTTACTGAGATACTTCAGCCTGAAAATACAGTAGGGTGACCACATATCTTTGCCAGCGGGAACGTTACATAACCACAGAATACCCGGAGAAGGGTCCCAAAATGAACTTCAAGTCCATGCTTTTTAGGTCTGAAATTCCAGGAACAACATTCCAAGTTATTACTGGAATCTCAAACTGACACATCTCTAGCTTCTACATCAAGAGACTACTGCCAATCCTCAAACAGTCTTACAGCTAACAATAAAGATGCAAAAAGTTGATAATTCTCCACTTCCCTTTCTTTAGGGCTGGGCCAAGAACTAGTTGTGGGCCACATGTAACAGCTGATGTGCAAGAGTTCAGGAACCACTATTGTAAATATCCTCTGATCTTTAAGGCACCCACCACACCACACCACACCACAGTCTCCAGAGAGGTTATATTTAACAGGTTAGCATTTTAATTTTGAACAAATGGGCTGAATCACACTATCAGCCCATAATCACTGTCAACAGTCACATCAAGCTTCCAGGCAATTCACCATAGCCAATGGCAAACTCTCCCATGGTATTGCTGTACTACTAATCCAATATTACAGAGCCACACCATTAGATGTGGCCACTCAGCATTTTATTAAGTTGGCAGCTGCATTTCATTTGTTTTCAGATGCTGTTCTGAAACAAGATTTTGAATGATATGTTTCTTTAACATAAACACTGTGAAGTCTGAGGACTGGGAGCTTCAGGAGTTGCCCCACCAGGCATTTCAGAACATCCCTATGGAAGCTCGAGCCCAAACAAGCATCATCAGTTTGGCAAGCTGCTCTCTTCTTGGCAGCAGTATAAATATACTGTCATGTCAGCAGGCAAGAAAGCTCCTGCTCCTTTCCTTTAGTACCCACACAACCCAGGCTACATTATACATAACAGCTACTTGACCGATGCCTGTATTTGTAAAAAAACTATGCTGCCAGTGATCTCTATGCACTTCAAGGAGATTCCAAAGGAACCCCATCTTTCCTTTAACTGCAAGGGATGCTGGCAAGGAGAGAAGTCTTCCTCTAGGAATACCATGCTGTCTAGGTAGCTAAGCTTCCACACAGAAGGCAACAGCAATACAAAGGGAAAGGAATACTCACTGAGAAAATGCTACCATTCTACATGCCCGTAATCATGGAAGTGTAAGGAAAGGCTTGCTTGGGTCATTTATGCCTGTGCATTTTCGCTTTCAAAGACTGCTCCAGAAGCGCTACTTACCTCTTTGGTGTGCCTTTTCTACCCTCCCTCAACTTCTATGACTAATCTAGGAGTAACACTGAATTCACATGGGGAGAAAGACGGCTCAAAGAAAGAAGGGCTGTAAGGCAAGAGAAAAAGCAAAAAAAAAGCCCAAACAAATAGCCCCCCCAAAGCATTCAGCAAGACTGCTTCATGCAAAGCACAAAAGCCACCTGAAGTCTACCACTGCTGTTCACCCTCCAGCTTGTCACTGCTGGCACATCAGCACTGTGGCACCTGTTACAATCACTAAGGTATTAAACTAAATATTTACTTATGGCAAAGAGCCAGACAGGCTGCATGACAATCAACAACTTCAAGGAATCCTCCCCAGTGATCTCTCCTTCAGCATCAAGCTGCTGACTCGAGTGGAAAGAAGAGAGCCCTGGGCACAACACATATGCACAGAGCTAGACAGTTAATTTGTACCTGCCCTGGAGGAGCAGGAATGCTGCAAGCTTCTCCTCTTCAAAGCCCTATCGTTAGTTACTGACCTCATGCTTCACTCTTTCCTTCCTGTTCCACCTCCGAGAAGTTGCTGCCATTTAATAACATTCTTCAAAGTCCACCTTCTACTTCTATTTATGGGACTTGCCAACAACAAAAAGCTGGACCAAGATCCTGTCAATCAAAGCAGCAGGCTGCCCCAAGCCCGTGCTGATGTCATTTGGCAGCAATGCTGCAAAACTCACCTGGGATGAGTAGCACCAGGACTGGGCAAGCTGCTGGCACCATGCTGCTTGCACAGCCAGTTCTTCCTCACAGCAAAAGAAAGCAGGGGAGTACTGATGACTACTTCTTCAGCAGAGTGCAACCTATCTTTCCCTTCTTGCTGGCACCCAAGAAGGAAAAAACATGTTTTGAAGCTGGAGGAGAAGAGAAAGTTGGCACAAGTGGGCAGGGAAACTCAGCAGGAACTCTTGCGTTTATCTTTTTAAATTCAATAGAGACATTTCAGCTCTCAACTAGATGCATCTCCTTTCAAGATGCCAATAAATTTCAAGCTATTACCTTTGCTTAGCCCAGACAGTAAACTGGGCTGCTAGATCAGCCTTGATAAAGAGTGAGTGGGGAGGGGGTGCAGCTGTTCACTTGTTTACATGGTGAAATCTTGTCATCCGTGAAGCTCCATCCTGACAGGTAAGAGGAGAGGAAAGGCTGGAGCAGATGAGGTTGGTTTATCAGGCACTAGGCTAAAATTTAATTATTAATTTTCAACTGAGTCGGTGCTGTCACCAGAGGCAAGCTGTGAAAAAACACAAGAAGAGAAACATCTAGTATGCTAATCTAAACAGGGCTGAAGGGTACAAGAAGTATTAAATAGGAATGGATAAATGGGCAGGGAGGCGCAAGTAAGAACAAAATGCTAGGAAATGAGGTACAGAGGGAAATCTGAACACAAAGATGGCGAGTGCATCAAAAGCATCAACCTGAACATCAAGCTGCAAAACAAGCACCATCCTGCATGGAGCTGTCTCTTCCCTGAGAACAATACCGGCCCAAAGCTACTGCACCAAAGGACATAGGCCAGAAAGGCAAGTAGATTTAACATGTAATGCCCAGGGAAGAATGAGAGCTCTCACCACACTTCTAACTTGAGGCTGATGGCAGGCACAGAGATGTGAGATCCTGACCACCCCGTGCTGCTCTGTTCCTTGTTCCTGCATTCTTCCACATCCGTACAGCTGTCATACTCTGCTTCCTGAGCAGCAGCCACTCTTACCAGGGGACTGGCAAAATCCAAAGCCTCACAGACACCCTGACTTGGGTTGCAGGGAAAAGAGGTTCAGAAAAGAGGGTTATGAAGAGAAACATTAGACCTGTGCAGGCATAAGAGACAAGTGTTGACAGTACAACTAAATATCTATGCACATACAGTGCAGATCAACAGAGTACTCTTTGTATGGGTACAGGTTATACCATCACAGTAACCGTGGGGACAGCACAGCTTTTCAGTGTAGCTGCAGCTATGCTAGAGTTTTAGCCTGAACAGATACCTTGTTAGGTAATACACTTTAATAAACTAATCTACATGAGCCATATATTAAGATGCAATCTTAAAAGCAGAATCAATTCACAACATTGCAATTACATTCACTGAAATTACAGCTGAAAACAAAGACTACATACAAAGGGCCTTCAAACAGTAGTAGTAGCAGCTTGTAAAAAAACTGCAAACTGCACTTGCGATTTGCAGAGCAGATGAGGTGCAGTGACGAGATGAAGGCACAAGCAGAGTGCAAACAAAAGCAGTACAACAAAGGCTCCATGCACGTTGCATTTCCCCATCTGCCCTTCATCTTCGGCTCTACAATCCGACCTTGAAGTTTCAGAAGTTTATAATCTCGCCTTTTTTAACTTTAATCACACTACTGAGACTGAACAGTACCTAAATCAATTCAAGACAGCTTTTTGCCTTACTCACCCAGAAGGGCATTGCCACTGAAAGATCTCACCTGGTACATTTTTAAAGTCAACGTATTCACATCTGACATTAGCATATTGGGTTAGAAGCCGCTGTAAAGCATCTATTGCTCCACTAAAAGCACTGTATGTCCTCTGTTTTGCTGCCAGGAAGCCACCTGCATCACTGACTTCTATAATGCTGCCAAATACTTTAAACAGCTCTTTGGTTTTTTGTAAGGTCCAGAAATATAATAAGAAACAGACATCCTAACTTGACCTCCTTAATAAATAACACTCTCCCTTTTTTGCTTAGATTATCATTCTTTACTCCACCTTCTATTTATGAATTTCAAGAAAGCTGCTGAAATTGAGGCTTATGCTATGCACTGCCACAAAGCCTACAGACCTCTGCAGCAGAATTGAGCTTGTCTAAAGCAGAGGGCCTTGAAGGCAAAGTAAAACAAATACTCTTTGGAGTAATTGACTGATGGATTGATAGATTAATTCATAAGACAATGTACATCAATCTATGTTTTGTAATGAAACAAATCTCCCTTGTGGAAGGAGTCTCCTTTCTGTACCTACTTGCAGATGTAAATAAAAATGCATGCATTTCCAATGATTGGAGAGGAAAAAAAAATTGCTCTTTTGCTCTAAGTCTCCTCTTATTAAACAGGTTAGTTTGTGCTGCACTCGTCCCCTCCCCCAAAGCTAATTCCTGCCAACAACAGACACGTCCTTCCATTAGATCTTCTCCGTTAAAATGGAAGAAGCAAAAATAATGCACTTATCTTTTTCGACTTGTCAGTCTTATCCTCAAATGGATCTTATCATCTAATGCTCAGTACAAATAAAATTTCTTTCAACTCCATTTATCTACCCCAGATGCAATAAGATCATATATGAAATTCTTCCTCATTCTTTTCTGATACAACAAACCTCTTTCTGCCTTATTCTGCATCTGCTGCCAGTGCTGAAAATCCTTGCCTTGCTTTCTGAGCCATGGTGAATTAACTGAGAGCTAATCCTTTATTTTCAGCAACCATTGAAACCCTAACTGAAGAGACTTGATCTATTTCCTAAAACGAGACAGCATCTGAAGTGTCTGCAGATTAACCAAGAAACTTTGCACAAATATAAAGCATTGTTGGTTCTTCCTGACCATACTTGGTCACATAACTTAGTGCTGATCAGGAGAGATTTAGTTACAGCACTCCTCTCCTCAGGCTTCTCTTTAGCCCTTCCTCTCTTTAGGCAAGCTCTTGGCATTATATCACCTAGTACTTTATCTCACAAGTCTGCAGTCCAACTACTAAGTAGTTTTTAAATAACTAAACATTAACAAGACCTAGGTTACATAAAGAAGCTGATCATTCCAGGTAACAAAGCTCTCACCATGAAGATAACACTCTTGCAGTGAAGCAGCTCATTAATTTGCTACCAGTCTCCCAGAGGCTGCAAAACCAGGATAATACCTGCAAAAAGCCCTTTTGGCGACTGGTTCAAGCCTGGATCCGAAAACTAGGACTGAGTAAGCAAGAAACTGCCAAACAAAACAATTGTGCTTTCAATCAGGCGTGTGTGTGGCTGGAACAGATGAAAGGACAAAAAATGAATGCCAAAGGGGGTGTTAGCAAGACAGAAGATAGATACGTATATATTCAGTGCAGACACAAAAGTGAAGTGAACTGTGCAAGAGGACTGTGCCCCCAGCTATTGCTGTCTGCTGCAAAAATCACTGATAGCTGTCAGTGCTAGAACAATCTAATAAAAATATGGTCACTTCTATGGCAAAAGGAATGACAAGCCTCTTTATTTTTGCCTTTAACTCATACTGCAGTCCAAAAGCACTGCCTTTGAATTCCCCATTAAATGTCACACTGAGACTGTAACAGTAAAATCCACAATATGTTAAAGATCTAATAACAAGAGCAAAGGATGTGCGCACAGCTGCCATTCCACCCTACTCTTTGTCTGCTGAGCCTCAACAGAGCGGCATACAAGATCAAGTGTCAACAGTATGTTGATGACAGAGATATGTGCACCCTCATCTGGGTGATAAGAGGCTGTCATCCAGCTGCCTACACGTCTGGAAGGAATAACTACTGGAGAAAAGAGCTAGCTTAAATTTAATTCAAAAAAAAAAAAGGTATGAAGAGGTACTGACAAATCTTCATGAAATTACACAGGTCTTCCCATACTGTGGTGACTTGAGCACAAACCTGGTATTTACCAAAGCTCCTTTTCCTCAGGGTGACTTTGGTAAGATGACTGAATCTAAATCATCTCGGAAATGGAACCATCTTTGCCGTAATTATTCCTACCTAGTCCTACCTATGTCCCCAACTGCACTGAAGCAAACAGTAGCTACTGCAGGGCAAACGGGCTCAAGATTTTACCCAAACTGCTGGAGCTCAACTTTCCTAATTCTGGCCTCCACATTAAACAAAAAGTCTTGGCTCTTACTATTGTATCCCACGAAGTAAGCCCATACAGAACTGATGCTGTTTCCCTTCACACAAATTTGTTAGAACCAACACTACTCACATGTTTACCCATTGCATGAGATATTAACACAGTATTTTCTGAAGGTAACCCACTGAGTTAAGTTTCTACAGTGTCTCAGCAGCCTTTGTGCAGACATGGCTGAAACCAGTCAAGATAACAATTTCACTACCCCTTTCCAACATGCTATTTATCCATTTATACTCAAACATGCAAATCAATGAAGTTTTTCACGCCATCTGCAACACCAATGTAGCATAATATTTTCTGATAGTGAATCCAGTTCTTATCTGCAGCACCCTACATAAACAGTGCTTTCCAACATGAGTTCTGGATGCCCTGTTTTACAAAATTAACTAGAATCTACTGGTTGACACAGCATAACCAACTATTTGGCTATAACAAGTCTATTATACGCTCCTCTCTGTATCAAAAGGAGAGATAAGAACATGGTTCTGCCCCCACGTCCTCTTCCTAGTACCAAGAAAGACATTCAGTCAGTGAGTTGGCTTGGACTTTTGACTGCGAAAGAAGCATCCACCTGGTTCAGTTTCTGCCAGCAGCAGAAAATTTCTTAGGGTGGGAATTGGATATACTACACTCTCTCTATTCAGAATAGTCAAGAGCTCCCTCTGTCCACCTGTAGATGTCAAAATCTCTCTCAAATGAAGACACGAGAGACCATACCAACGAGCATGTTCATTCAGCACAATAGCATGAAGTTGGTACTCTATTTTTTTTTTTTTCCAAATTGTTCTTGTTTTCAGACATATGTCAGTTTACCTGAATTCTTCTGACTTATTATCGTAAGCCATCTCCACACATTCCCATCAGTTTTCTTTTTACATTATAGTTTTGTCAGAACTCTCAATAACTCGTTTCTCAGTGAAGCAGATGTGCACAGCCATTTGCTATCGGCCTTAAAGAGCCTTCATTTACAGCTGCAGGAGCACTCACAATGCATCCAAGTAAGTCAATGAAGTGTGGCAATGCCATCCCCTTTGCTGCCCATACTGAATACATTCTGTTGACACTTGCACAAGGCTCAGAGTATTCGATACAATTTGACATCTTCTCACATGTTCTGTGCATTCTCCTAGTTAAGATTTAATACTCTGAAAGAAAGCTTGTCTCTGTGCTAAAACTTGGTGTGCCTTTCTGCTTCAGGCTTTTCTTCCTGCAGCATTTGGAATACTCTAGTTTACAACAAAGTGCACACATAGCCCCTTCTGTCCAAACCACCACAGACCAACCAACCACTTCAACAGGATCTTTGCCACTGCCAGTCACCTTGTCAGGAGTTAATTTTGGGTCTTTTAATTTTCCAAGAGCTAAGTCTGGGTTTTCCTTTTACATTCAAATCACAATGCAGTACGTGAGACAGGAACTGGTTATGTCATCTCACTCCCCACAAATTACACGGTTAGTTTTTTAGCTTTATGTCAATCAAGTTTTCAATCATCTTCAAGAATCGTTTCCTCAGTTTAAAAATTCCTTCCTGAGTTTTATTTTAACTTGAATTATAATAATTGCATTCTTGTGATTTCAGTTAGTTAGGGTAAGATAAAAACAAAACATTAAGTAAAGTGAGGACATCAGAATTTGTGAAGAAATTCAGAATCAGAATTTGCCAGAAAAAAAACATACCTTCTGGCCTTCTTCTCACTAATATCCATTGGTAACAGACCCAGAGCATTATGATCCTCACTATTCTAAGTTTCCAACTTTCTAAGTTCACATTATTCTATATTCTTTAGCTTCCATGTCTGGAAGTCACAAATCAGAAGATTTCTGGAGTCACAGAGAACACACAAATCATCCCAGGTCCAAGCAGCTTGAAAGCAGATACTTCTTATTCGGATCACCTCCACCTACAATTTCAAAATAGGCTGCAAAATCCTGTGTTCTTTCTCCAAACCTCCCATCTCTGAAACTCATCTGTAGCAGGACAATTCCCAGCATCATTGCTTCCGCACTACCCCAATCTAGAGATCTGCTAAAAGCAGCTACAGGCAGATTTCAGATGTTTGTTAGTTGGAAGAAAAAAAAAAAAAAAAAAAAAAAGAGAGAGAGAGAGAGAGAGAGAAAAGAAACAAAAACAAAACAAGTTTTACACATAATACTCTTGTTAGAAGTCAGTACTACTAGCAAGCTTTTTAAATTTCAATATGAAAAAGAAACTTGCTCTTAAGGAAAGGCAGGTTTCTATCTGAAATGCTAAGCAGATTAAATCTTAAAGGAGTGAGCAGAAAGAGTATGGATCTCTAGCTCATGATGCTATCACAGCAGATGAGAATTTACCACTTTTACTCCCTTTCTAAGCACAATTCATAAGTAAAATCACGATTCTGACCTATTTAGCTCTACCCAATCTCTCTTGAATAGAAGAAGCAAGATACATACAGATTCTCAAGATGCTCCATGATACTATCCAGGACATTTCCCTTCAGCTCTGCAAATTACACCACTAGCCAGGATATTTCTAGGTGCTATTACACATACCAGAGCTAATTAACTGCATCTTCAAAACTTCTATTGCAACAGGAAGACAAAGAAAACTATCTGAGGAATGGAAACTTGCATTACCCTTACTACTTAGGCATGCGGAGAAAGGAAAGTAATCACTGTATGTCACTTCTCAGCAGGTTCCCAAACAACTTAGGAGCCACACTGCCAAGCCTTGCTCTCCCAGTGCATTGACAGGTAGTCAAATGGTGTCAGGAAGGAAGGAATAATCCTGAGACACCTTTTAAGAATTTGCATACTATCTGATACAGCATTTCTCTTGAATTTCTCTCTGGGGATTTCTGCAAGGAATGCACAATTAAAACATCCACAAAGAACTGCTACAGAACATGGATATGACTTCTTTTTAATTAAGAAGTTGAATAGTAATTGCTTTGTATTACAAACTGTTGGCATAGAAGCAGAGAGGATGCTTTCCGATTCTCTCTAATGTGCACACTAGAGATAGAAGAATACAGATCCACCAGTGCCTTTTTTCCTATACCTCTTTCTACTGCATGCTGGCCAAGCTGCAAACAGGTTTTTACTCAACTGAATATGAATGCAGCAGTCACTGTAAAGATGGTGAGCTATGAATAAAGTTTCCTACTTAAACTTCTATTTTTATTTTGCATGTCCTAAAAAGCATTACAAACTTATGGAGCTATTGCAAAACTCAAGACAGAAGAAGCGACAGTTCTTCTGGCGCCAGTAGTTGATTTACTAATCTCTACAACTAGATGAAGGAATAACATTTACAAGATTAACAGTCTTATGTTTTTCAAGCTTGGTCCTGCAGACTGCACAAAGACAACCAACGACACACCAGAATGCTGAAACTATACCCAACGTCATCCGACAGGAAGGCTCTTTAACCAAATTAATTTAAATTGGTCTAGTTGTGACCCTGTCACATAGGCAGAAAGCTGAAAGACCAAAGCAGTCAGAAATGAGACATTTTAAATGTCTTTAATCATGGTGCAGGAAAGGGGAAAAGCAGCAAATTAGTTAACAAACCCTGCTAGACTGGATAGATTTGAGAATGTGGGGGAAAAGCTTTTGGAAGCTAAAAATATATGTGCAAGAAAGATGAAAAAAGCAACCTTTAGAATGCATGCACACCATCTGGAGAAAAATAATCCAGAATTACAGCAGATGAAAAAGACAGGGGTGCAGTGATGCAAAGCAAGAGTGAGAAAAATTGTACAAAATTTTCAAGGTACTGTAACAAAAAACGTAAGTAAATTAATGCGTAAGTAAAGCTCCATACTCCAAAGGGGAAAAAAAAAAAAAAAAAAGCTGAAAAAACATCCTCTATGGAGTTCTGGCATACATTACATACATTCATCACATTACATATGTAGGAAAGAGAAGAATCTTTTGAGGTTCAACAAGGGCGAGTGTATAGTCCTACACCTGTGGAGAAATAATCATATCCACCAGAACAGGTATGGGGATGACTTGCTGGAAAGGAGCTCTACAGAGAAGGCCCATGGCATTTGGAGTGCATAAAAAAGGTCGTGACCAGCAGATGAAGAGTTCTCCCCATCTACTCTGTCTTGTGAAGCCACATCTATGTCCAGTTCTGAGAGGAGAAGATTGATGTTTACAAATATCTACTAGGCAGGAATGGATGGGGCCAGGCCCTTTTCAATGGTGCCCAGTGACAGAACAAGGGGCAATTGGCACAAACTGGAACACAGGAAGTTCCATCTGAAAATGATGAAAAACTTTACTTTGAGGTTGACAGAGCACTGGAACAAGCTGCCCAGAGAGTCTTCTTTTCTGGAGATGTTCAAAACCAGACTGGATGCTGTCCTATGTAACCTATTCTAGGAAACCTTATTTAGCAGGCAGTTGGACTGGATGATCTCCAGAGGTCCATTACAATTCTGTGATTCAAATATATACCAGAACGAGGGGAAAAAATGGCTATTCTGAAGAGAATTTAGGATTTAAAAACCTGAAGCTGTGAGACTGAAATACAAGAAAAGATAAGGGAATACAAAGCATTACTTCGCTAAATGATGACTAAGAGCAAGGATACAAGCAGTTAAAGAATATTATAGACTCTGGGGAAAGAAAGTATGTGCAAAATGGAAATGAAAAAAATAAATGGAAGATACTGGAATGGAAGATTCAGACCAACCTTACTGATTTTGTTAGTTACACAACGTGTGTCCAAAAAGAATGGCTACAAGCTGCAGCAACTGGAGCTTAGAGAAAACGTAAAGAATGGATGAGAGGAATTAATCTTACCATAGCTTTTCATGCAAAGAGACATGATTTTAGCTAATAGGACTTCCTTATCTTAACTTACTATGATACAGTACAAAGACTATGGGAAGTGACACTCCCTTATTTGGCACTGAAAACTTAGGATCTGAAAAAGACTAAATGAAAATGAATGAATCAGTACTAGGGCAAACTAGAAGAATCTAGCAGAATACTGAATCCACGTAATTAGTAATCCTGTCATATCCACACAGCTTTCACCAACCATACCCACTAGCCAAATTGGGCTGTTTTCACAAATGATCTTTAATCTGCCTCTTACCTTAAGTGGCCTTTACCAGAATGGTAGCTCAGAATCAGGGCTAAAAACATGCTGACTTGGTTCACTAAAGAATATCTTCATTATCAATCTTACTTTGCCTCATGATGTGGAACAGGTGATGAAGATAAACATGAATTTTAACACTGGCTGATAAGTTAGCTCATGTAACAACGTAGCTGATGTGACCCTCCCTGAATAATGAGCAGCCCAGACAGTAACTACAGAGCATGAAGTTGAATCTAGCAATCTGGGCCATAGGTAAATTCTCTCCTCAGTGCCAGGCCACTAGTCAAATGGTCCAGTCTAATTCCTGTACATTATGAAGGCTCTGCCAAAAGAAAAATAATCAGAAGGATCTTTAAAAAGATAGAGATATAGACAGAGAGGGAAAAGCTGTTCATGGAAGCAATTCCACTATAATCATGTTACTTCCCAAAAATGAAAAGGCTTGAATGGTTGTTCTTTATCTCCTGCAAGATGCCTGAATACATGGCAAAAAAAATACCACCGAATCCAAATTTCAGCTTCAGAAACTACCTAGTTCTGTTTCTTCAACTGCACATGGCTTTTACCATCCTAAACTATTTCTGAGCAGCTGTCTTTCTCTGCTGATGAATGAGGCAAGCTGTATACGTTCTCTTAATTTTGTGTGTGTTTGAAAAAAGACAGTTTTATGCACATTCTGAATACTCAGGGTGGTTCACAGCTCAGCAACAAAGCAGAAGTATAGAAAAGAAATTCCATTTCCAAGCTGGCCTACGTATACATAGAAAGCTCATTAATAATTAACCATGAACACCCTATTTGGCAAAAACAAGGTCAGCCTCATGGTAAGCAAATCTAATATGAAACCACTGGTGGTCACTCCTAGAAGTTAAGTCCCTTTTAAGAATGTCAGGAAATAATCTTGAAACCTCAGCCAAAAAACTTCCTCACAGTAAAGCCAATTGCAGTGCCACAAGATAGATCAAGATAGATGCATAGTAACCCCCCAAAATAGAAAACACCTACTAAGTACTCTGAGTGATATCTAGACTTACAAATATATGACACTGAATATTTGCTTGTCATCATATTTGAAACCACAGAAAGGTTTAAAAATTCTGTTAAATTTATATTCTTCTGTCATGTTTGCATACCTCTGTGATAAATCCCTACATATGTTTATTATTCAGTGAGCCTGGAGCATGTTACCTTTTTGCTGTCATAAGCCAACAACTAACTAGTAGGCTAGAGCCAAAGCAGCATGATATCACTGACAAAAATTCACAGAAACAGAATACACACATACTCACCCTCATAGAGGTCTCTCCACCATGGGGCTGTTGCAACCTGAAGACTTGAGCAACCATGTGTTCTGTGGAAGGGTGCAATAGGATACGTCGGGAAGCCAGTCCCACCATTACATATCTGCCCATTGGAGACAGGCTCACAGAAATGGCATTAGGGCCTATAAAACAGAACAGTAGTTACTTCACTCAAAGGTTAACATCCCTCCTGACATATCTTTCCCACAGTTTCTTCTTCTAGTATTCTAGCATTCCAATAACATAAAGCATACAAAGCTCATTCTGGTAAGAGGCAGAAAAGAACAAGGAGACCTGCATGAGCATAAATTTTGTGAAGACACTTTACTGCTGCAAGTATCCTCCCTCTAAAACAATGAAGTTCTTCAAATAAAAAATTGTCTTGCAGCAACTACCCACTACCAGCACCTTAACTACCCAGACAGTATCACAAACTCCCCCCAGCAATGCTATGTTTGTGGCTAGTGGGGCAGCCAATGTTGTATTTCCTGTTACTACAGTAGACAGGCATTGACATTCAGACTATTGTGTTTCTCAATGAATGCTGAGTTCCAAGGTAACTTCTCACATCCCCACCCACCCTGACTTCTTGCTGCATCTTACCAAATCGTTTTGTGTAAAGCATCTCGCCCAAGTTATGGGGTGCCAGAGAATACACAGCCAATATTCCTTCGTCGGGGAAGCCTCGCTGGCTGCTGGGAATGAAGGCTGCCAGTAGCTGCCCATCTGCAGATATATCACAGCTAGCATCATTGTAAATCTTGCAGTTTTGAACAAGCACGTTCACAGATGCTGAAGAAAGAAAGGAACAATGATTAAAACATTCAGGCTCAGCAGAATAAAGTAAGATTCAAACCTAACGTAGAACACTAAATGTATGAGGCATTCAAGACATATAGCTTTCTCCAAAAGTTTATGAAATATTGCTACTCTGATTAATGTAACATTTGCTCCAAAACACAGATAAGGCACTACAACGAGCCCAGAGAATGAAATCTACTCACCTGGAGCCTTCGGCCAAGAAACAGCAATGATTGCATTTTATCAAATCGCTCCTTTCTTGAGTACAACACTACCCTTTGCAAAGGACAGCACAGTTTAAACAAGTCCCAAATTGTGACTCTTTGACATACTCCAGCAGTGGTAACATTAGAAACAGTACACCTTGATTAATTTCCCATTTTCATACGGAAACCCTAAGTTTCACCTTTCCTTATTGCCAATAAACAGAAGGTAAATGAAAAATTCCTCCCCATAGATACAGACATTCCTTTCTGACGGCTGTTTTTACACCAATCTTGGCTAAAGGAAACAAGATAGGAAAGCGACTCTTCTAGCCAGTCCACCATTTAACTGCTCCAGTATGAGACACTTGTGCAATCAGTGAAGCAGCTGTTAAACAGACAAGGTAGCGAACAGCACCTCAGAAAACTGAAGTTTTACTTTAATCTCTGCCAGTGAGCTGCTGAGTGACCTCATACAGACCTTTCCCCTCCGTGCCTTGCATTCGCAGCCCATATGATCTTTGGGCAACTCAATCTTACCACACAACTGTACCATTCCTAGTGTAACAAAGTTCCATGGCTTTTGGCATCATCTCTTCACCAACAGATTACGATATTCACCCCCTCAGCTTAACCAAAAAGCACTTCATTTTTTTGACTGGAGCTGATATAATTATTCCAGGAGATAAGGAGCTGAAACTAACACTTGCAGCAGCAGGAAACGAAGTCATGATGGGGAGTGAGCCAGGACTGATCCCTCTTCCCAGGACTGCTGATTAAAACTGTTTGCTCAACTTAATCTTTATTTTTTTGTGGTCTTGAAGACATTCCTTTCTGGAACTACTTACCTGCATAGTTGAGTATCATATTCTACTGCTCCACTTAAGAAATTTCAATGAAAAAACATACGAGGATAAGAAACAGGCTATTTAATTACATTCTGTACTAAGCCACCTACACCTGTACTCTAAATTTACTCAGCCTTTTTTTTTTTTCTTCCAGTTTCAAAGCTGCTAAAAACAGTAATTTTCAGCCTAACATAAACAGAAAGGTGCTGAACAGAAAAGGTAAATAACGTAGTCACTGCCAGTGCTGAAATAACCAAAAATACACATGGCCCTTCAAAAAAGACAGTCCAAAACATGACAAAATTCCTGAGCGATCAGTCTAAAGCTAGCTGAAGAGAAAGAGCACAGGATAAAGAGCTACACTACCTCATTTCAAAAATGCAGAATTAGAATGTGCCTTCCAATTCTCCCCCTTCAGTCTTTACTGAAATACTCTGTTATCACAAGAGAAGATGGGTATCAACACAAGAACTACAGCATACATGCAATGAACTAGCTACAGGATACATGACAGTTCACTGCACTCTTGTACTTTTCATCAAATTGGAAGGATTCCTGCAGAGTTCTTCAGCAACTCATTTCAAAACCTATCCTATTTATTATCTTTTTCAATCAGCTAGACACAGAGTGCAGCTGGTTGACGAAATCTTTGACAAAGTTGCTTAATTCATTAACAGAGCATGATTGGTTCACAAATGGAAAACTGAACTATACAGAAGCATAAAAGAAGTGAAATGCAAAAATTCTGGAGCGCGATAATGTTTTTTAAATTCTGCTTTACCTAGCAGCTCATCAGTTGGAAACAGGATCAACTCTGGTGATCATAGCAATGACTAGCAGCCACTTAGCATGACAGTGAAAGAGGTGGCAGTGCTGAGCTGCACTGGGGAGCACGCTTACCATGGAAATGTCAGTGCTGCCCTAGTCAGTTTCTGCTGAGAGCACGTGCAGAACACTGAGCACAGTTTTAGTCAGTCATGCTCAAGAAAAATTAAGCCCTAAATGGTACCAAATCCAGCAAATAGTTAAAAGATAACTGGGGAAAATGTGGCATTTATTTTATGGCTTAAAAAAAAAAAAAAGGTGGAGAGGAAATAGGATTGTATTTACAAAAAAGTTCCAAAAACATAAGTGCCAGAGAACATTAGTTATAATTCTCTTCAAAATTGACAGGTGAGAGTAAGTGGGTAAAAGCAACCATTAAGTTTAAAAATTAGATTTATATCTTTTAAAATCTGAATTGCAAGATTCTATAATAGTTTTTCAACAAAAGTAAAAGGGGTAAAGAATTTAACTAATTTTAAGATAGAATAAGAGGAAATATAGGATGAGCTTGTAGGGATCTAGACAGTGGTTAAGAGGGTCTTTTCTCACTTATCTCTTTGGAGTTCTATTCTAATCTGCTGCAACCTAAAAATATTAATTCACCAATGGTCTATTCATCATACAGCATAGGTTCACTTATATTCTACCTTTTTTTGTTTTTGTTTTGCTTTGTTTTCTTCTTTTCTTCCTTTACTGCTTCAGCACAGCACACTGAACAGTCTTTTGGTGAGCTCTTCACAACAATGTCCGACATGACTGTGTGTCTTGTTCTTTTTAAGGTTTAATGCATATGCTGAAGGGCTCTTAGAAAAACAGATTGTGAGCTCCTCTGCCAGAAGTGAACTATCTTTCCCCCTCGAAGTTTGCCTGGAACATAAAATATCACAGATGCAAGTCACACGGAAGAAGAAGATGCCCTTTATTTCAGTCTTGCAAGATCTCATTCATGCTGGCATCACAGTTCTTTGCTCTTCCGTAACTTGCAAAGGATGAAGGACTCAGGCAGCACAGACCAGGACCAAAGGTACCTACTGTGTCAGCAGAAAAACCTCAAGGAACAGCATCTAAGAGATTCCTAAGTCAGGGAGATGACTCAGGATGCATTTGACTATTTGATTTTTTTGAGCTGAGGTTCCATCTGTTAAAATGAAGTCAAAATAGAAGACTTCAGGGGAAAAAAATGCTATTTTTGGAAAATCATTTGCAACAAGGCTGCCCTTTCATCTCTTGTTTTCTTTTGTTGTTAATGCAGCCACAGAGCTGATAGAATAGATCAAAAGAAACATCAGAGAACAAATTAATCAAGCTCTTGTGCTAACATGGTGCTCACACCTACAGCATAATCCCACTTGAAGCTAGAGAAGGCCTGGAAATGCCAGCTGGACAGCACTATTTGCCAAAGATAACCCAGGATACAGTGTTGGGAACAGGCTTCCATCCTCTCCTTATCACCCTGAGGATGATACTTTCTTCACAGCTTTTTTCCTTCTTTCAAGTTGTTCTACATCAAACCATAAATCAATAAGTAGTGACCAAATCACCTTCCCAAGTTCCATCAGTGTTACAACTGAAGACAAACTCCTGACTTGTGACTAATTATGGAAGAACTAGATCAGTTCAGACACAGTGGTTAGAATATCAGGTTGGATACTGGAAAAAATTTAGTCTCAGAAAGACTAGTGAGGTATTGGAACAGTTGCCCAGGCAGATGCTGGAGTCACTGTCCCTGGAGGTGTTCAAGAAACGTGTGGATGCAGCACTGCAGAACATGGCTTAGTGTGCATGGCAGGGATATGCTGATGGTTGGACTTGATCTTCACCTTAATGATTCTATGACTCTATGATATGGAAATAACAAGTAAAAAGTAGCATAAGGGAAACTATATTCAAAAAACAAAAACAACAGACAAAACCTTCAGATATTTCACCCATGGAAAGGTAATGGTCACCAATTCAATACTGACTTACTAGCTGTGAGCAATTTTAAGGATCTACGGTAGTGACAGCAGCAGCACCTAGCAGAAGAATATTAACTAAGTGGCCAGAGATAGCTTTGCCTCTGCTACCAAATTCCCCAGCCCAATGCTGATATGATCAACAGTTATAGCAGAAGGCTGGATTGTGTTCATGTTGGCATTATTAAAAAAAGAACTGGTGAAAGGAGAGAAGGGATCTTCTTGTTTTGTAACTGACAGAGAATGATAGGCTGGAGGCTGAAATCCCCCAGGTCCCTCCAGAGTCATTTCCCCAGGCCATAGGTGTCGCCACAGAATCACAGAATTGTAGGGGCTGGAAAGGGCCTCCAGAGAACATCGAGCCCAACCCCCCCTTCCAAAGCAGGCTCCCTAGATCAGGTTGCACAGGTCAGCATCCAAGCAGGTCTTGAATTTCTCCAGAGAAGGAGACTCCACAACCTCTCTGGGCAGCCTGTTTCAGTGCTCTGTCACCCTTATTGCGTGCTGAAGAGTGTGGCCTCGACCCTTTGCCTCCTGCACCTTAGATATTTACAGCCATTGATCAGATTCCTTCTCTGTCATCTTTTCTCAAGGGTGAACAGACCCACGTTGCTCAGCCTTTCAAGGCCTGTGTGCACTTGCTGGGTTTGCCATCAGTGTGGTCACTGCCCCAGAGCTGAGGCTTGTGCATGGCCAAAGGTCAGGCCAGGCCTCTGAGGGTGCTGAGATCGCAGGGCTGCACTAAACACACTGCTGTTACTTCACATTTCAGTGAAAAACATCCTATTTCCAAACTACCTTCTCTTTGTTTAGTTATAACAGGAAGAAGAGCTTCTCTGAGATGGAGGTCGGCCACGGAGCCATTTCTCTGATGGGAAGTGGAGTTGGCAGGCAATCTCAAATTTCAGCTGCATCATTTCATCTGCCTTAAGTTCCAAACCACTTGTGGCTCAAGTCTGTCCCAGGAAGTGCAACAGCACCCTCTCTGTAAGCAGACTCTCACATATGATCATCTCTGATTTACAGAAAATGATGGAAAAAAGGAGCTATTGAAGTCAAGTGCTTTACTTGGAAAATTGTTTGTACCCAAGGCCACAGACAGTCTGAAAATATCTCCAGTATACCACTGCATTGTTATACACTTAGCTTTGCAGTATCACGATTAACTTGTGCACCTGTACCAACATTTTACTAAGTGGCACAAGCAGACCATTGAGATAAAGCTTCCTTGAAGAAATATGCTTGCTATATAAAATGGCCTGGCATTTAAAAACATAGATCATCAGCAGCACTACCATCAGGTTATGAAGGGAAGTATTAGTAGCCCTAGGCTACGTTAACATCTGTCTGGTTTGGCAAATTTGCAGCTTCTGTTTTTCTGTGCCTCTGGAAGCATGGTAAATGTCTGTGTTAGGATTAATCCAGCTGTTCCACGTTCATACATCTCTACTTGACTGTGGCAAAGGGAGATGCAACTAATAAATCTAGAAAAGCCAGACTTAGGCTGATCATGTAAGAACAAAGAAGCAGAGTAAAACCAAGCATTTCCAAATGGTAATAAGTCAAGAAAGACAGTGAAGTACATCCTAGAGAAGAGAAAGCTCCGGAGAGACCTGATAGCAGCCTTTCAGTATATAAAGGGGGGCTGTAAGAATGAAGGGGACAGATATTTCAGCAGAGTCTGCTGTGATAGGACAGGGGGAAATGGTTTAAAACTGTAAGAGATTTAGATCGGATATAAGGAATAAGATTTTTTTACAGCAAGGGTGGTGAGACACTGGAACAGGTAGCCTTAAGAGGGGGTGGATGTCTCATCCCTGGTGACATTCAAAGTCAGGCTGGACGGATCTCTGAGCACCCTGATCTTGCTGTAGCTGTCCCTGTTCACTCCAGGAGAGTTGGACCAGATGGCCTTCAAAGGTCCCTTCCAACTCAAATAATTCTACAATTTTAAGTACTACAAAGCACAAAGTGCGGATTCAGAAAGGCTGGGGATGGCCTGCAAGAAAGGCACGATGATAGAAGAAGCCTTAGCCCAATATCCAGCTAATTGGAAGTGAATTCAAAATGGGAGCATTTTGGTAGAGGAGAGGGAGAAGATAAATACTGATGCCTTAAACAGCAGTTGGTCTTTATTTTCTACAGAATTCTGTAAATTACAAACATCTTGTGATTTTTTTTCCCCTTCAGAAAAACAGCAGCCTGCTCCTGAACAGTTAGATGAGGCCAGAAAAGCTACTAGCAGCTGCAGCACTCTTCAAATACTTCATAAGATTGCAGAGAAGTCTCCAAGAATCTGAGTCAGTAGCAAGATGCTTCTTTATCTTCTCTTCCTCTTCATTTCAGGATGGATCATGGAAAGTGTTGTACCTTCACCTTGTACACTGATCCTTGGCCTAAAACCTTACACTACTACTACAAAGTTTGAAACTTAACAGGACATGTCATAGCACTGGCACATTTGAGTTCATTGAAATATTCTACTTTCAAGATGACACTGCCTCCTCCTTCCCATGACAGAATGCTTCTCAGACAAAATACTAAGCACCTTTCTCCTTTACAGCATCAAGCATCACTGTCTAAAAGCAGGGCTTTAATTTCTCACCAGACTATAAATGCCACACCACAACATTCCATAAAAACACGTAGAAAGATTATAAGACAGGCACCAGGTATCTTGTCTGCAGGAATGACACAATAAGAAATAGCTTCTTTAACAGGATGGGTTACTGCTGGCCTTTTCCTAGCTACTTTCTGCAAACAGAGTCCCTGTTCCCTCTGAAAAGAAGTCAAGTGGTTAAATTTAAAATATGCACAGAGATGGTCCAAGTTAAAAATCACTGCACAAACATTCCTTTCTACTATCTTCGTATCAGGCTGCCACAAACATTCCAGCAGCTGTGCAGCAACCTATATCAGGATTCCATTGCAGACTAAAAATAGCCTTCTAGCCAAGTTAGCTCTAATACACCAAAAAGTCATTCCTTGATCAGCTGATCACAAGCATCAATATCCTTTCATCTGTGTAACAAAGTCTCTTCCAATGCAAGAGCTAGCTTATGCCAGCTCAGAATGCATGTAAAACTAGGGTCTAATTCAATAAATGGAATAAGAAGGAAAAACAAAAAACAAAAAAACAAACAAACCAAACCCTACAACAAAACAATAAATCAAAAGCCAAAAACCGGTAGTACTGCTCATTCTTGACCCAGAAGTGGCTTCCACCTGAAATATGGGACAAATCACTGCTTTGGCAAACGGCTAGAAGCTACACCTACTTCCCTCATCTTGCAACACTGTGGTAGGCAACAGACCAGGATTCTGATTACCAAAACACACTGCAGCTCTTTAACCCACAGTAATGTCAATAACATGCAACATCCAGTTCCAGTTTATTAGTAGCTTCTAATGCAAAAGTATAAAGCTGGTACGCCTGTCATTCCTCTATAAACTTGCTGGTAAAAGAATGAAGGGATTGGATACAGATTTTCTTTTTTCTTTTTTTTAACAAGGATTATATATTCTCATGAGATTACTTACATACAGCCCCAGTTACACAAGGATTTGCTGACAGCAAGAATACACAAGCTAGACAGAGCAGCAACAGCTCTGAATGCATTTTGTCATTGTCAACTTTCCCAAAAGGCTAAGCATTTTACTGTTCCCACTGCAACAAGGCAATCAAGTAAATCCCTACAGTATATAGCTGCCTTCCAAAGATCATAGTGCTTATGGTTGTTCCATCTGGACTTAAAAGACAGCACTGGTGTCCTTTCTAGCTTACCATTGCTGATTTCTGGCAGGTCAAACTTTGTGAAGTCCCACCACTGGAGCCGGTAGGTTGTGTTAGCAATGTTGCTGGCCACAGCTGACTGTCCATCTCCAATCACAGCACCTACATGAAAGAGAGGAAAATAATTATCAATTTAATCTCCAAAAGATCATCCAGAAAAAAAGTGGGAGTGACAAAACAAAGAGCTTTCTAAAATCAAACACGAAGTTCAAGATTCTTAAATAAGCATTAGTTACACAAATGACAACGTCACCTAAACTTAGCCACAGAAAACAAGAAAATAATAAGAAAGAACCTCCCTGGAACATATTTCTGAAAGAAAAAAAGGTTGATAAACAAGCACAGGCTCACAAAGTAGAAATCTTAATCAGATTCATTTGGTCCAAGTACAATTCAATGTTAGTGAAGACGTATTTTCGTAGACAGCAAATTTTCTAGTACAGCTATGAAGGAAACAATGTTGCCCTGTGAAATCACACACATTTACAGACATATTCCTCGCTATCACTAAACTCCACATAGAAGGATTCAGGCTGCCTACAATATATGTCACACAGTAAGGATTATAACAAAAATATTAGCAACTCTATCTGAAATGACAATGAAATTAGAGCCCACTACAGAACCCAATCCTACGCCCCTGAAGCAGGTACTCCTTTTTGGAGTCTCTGAGACAGAAGAATGCCACAAATGCATGCTGTGGGCTTTGCTAATACATATATACAGAGAAAACACAGAAACTCTGTATATTACTTGTACTTGCATAGGCGGAAGATGAGTTAGTTCTGCCTGGTAAGGAAGATCTCAGAGCTGGCCTCAGGGTTTTCCTCCCTTTACTGCTCTGTCAACCTACTCCAGGCAGGGGCTGCACTGGATCCAGCCTCTTGCTAGCCACCTTAGGATTTGGGCAACAGCTTAAAGCACACAGCTAAGTGTAATATTTCAGTAACTAGCACAAAGAACATAATTAGCCCGGCAGAAAGGAACTGCTGCTGGCAACTTAAGTAGGCATACATGTAAAAGAAGCTCAGAGGCATTAAACGCAATCCTTATGGCAACAAGTAGAAAAAGGAAACAGTTCTCCCATTATAGTAGTACAGTCAAAAATCTTTTGCTATTTCTACTCTCTAAGACCTTCAATTGCATGTAGCCACCGTACTACAAACACATCCTAGAACTCAGAGGTGCTCAAGCTATGAGAACTGGATAAAAGGGAACAAAACAAGATCACCCTCATGTACACATGAGGAAAAGCACAGCCTCCAGGGGCTCATCAGACTAGATTGAGGCACCTTCACCGTCTGATGGGAAGCATACAGTGGCTTCACTCTCCCACAGAGAGACTAGCTCAGGACTGTCGCCACAGCAGCACTGGTGGAAGAACAACACCTGGCCAGCTCAGCCTCTGTTTCTGCCCATCAGATGCTCACATATTGCTGGGAGAGAAGAAGCAAGGATTTTTGCTCTCACATGTGCCCAAACCCTTGTTCTCCATATCCCCCAAAACAAAGGGCTCCTCTAAACAAAAGATAGGTGCTGGGAAAAGCAGACAATGCATTAATGAAATTACATTTTGCAACCAGAAGTGGAAGAAGGACAATTAGATTTTGTGTTCCTTTGTCTTCAAAAGTCTCCTTGTTACAAGCTTGTGGCTGGTACACAAGGGCACCTCTTGCCGCGTTGCTTCCAACCACCAGAGGGAGAACAAAAAAACTAGTTCTATGCAAATTCTAAGCAGTAGCACCTGCTGCACTAAAACTGTACCTAGCATCACCAACTGGTAACTACTGCCTCAACAGGCTGGGTCAGGCCAGGAAACGCTCAGTGAAGACAAGCCACAACAGCACTATTCAGGGTGCCTAATTCCACAATACTTATCTTCTTGTTACAGAACAGCATCGCAAGGTCATCGCCTGTTTTGCGATGACAACAAACTCTGTTGGCATAGCCAACAGCATATAAGATGGAGAATAACATATGCTAGCAGAGCAATCTCACACTCCCTCTGCATCACAGAAGCCTAGCAACATCACACACTGCTCCACAAACAGCAAATTCATCTGGCTCATACTACTGTTGCATCTACAGCTACACACACCATCAAAAGAGCTGTTGGCAAGTATTTTTGTTTTTTTTTTTTTCCTGTAGATATTCTGGTCCTGTTTTCCTTCTCCCTGGAACCTTCAGGTGAGTTATGGTGTTCAGTTCAACCTCTCATCTCCTTGCTTTGCCTAAGGTATTTATGTTCTACACAACTACTAGAGGAAAGCAGCAGCTCCTCTCTGTCTACACGACAGCCCTGCACAAATTTCAGTCAGCAAAAGCCACCAAGTGATGCTAGTGCTGCAGGTAACAAATGTCTTTAGCAAAAAGAGGATCTTGAGGGAACAAGGTCCACAGAGTAAACAGTGTATGTTCAGAAAGATTTGATCAATTTCTCAAAGAATTCAAACAAGAGGGCCTTACACTAATGGCAGTTCCATGATCTACCTGTTTTTATTAAGTGATTACTTCCACTTACACTAATCGTGTATTTGAAAACCATAATTATCAAGTTATATCTAGTTACATACAACAACAGGGAATAAATTTCTATGGTTTCACAAACCCTGCCAGAAGCCTCCCACATGCACGCATGCACTATCCTACGGTAGAGACAATTAAAGACATTAAAACATTTGAGACATTTAATTTAGGAAAGAAAATAATCCTCAGTACACAACTACACTGTCCTAACCTTTTTTGTTTGATTTCTCTGTTGGTTGGTAGGACAGACTTGAGAACACGGGAAAAAAAATTGATGTTAAATCATCAGTGTTATAGAGCTTGTGTTTACTGTGCAGCTCAAGGACTCTTCTCAGCTGCTTCACCTCAACTGGGTTGGTTTCAGCCTGAGTAAGAGCATAAGAAAGCGCCGATGCTTCTTACATCCTAGTGTAACTTGAGGCAAAACCCACAGTTCAGCTACTTAAATCTGGGTGGCGGCAGATCAGCTCACACAGGCAACAGTTCTCACCAAGCACTTGACAGTCTGTCCTGATCCCTGGATCTTGTATTGTTTGATGGAATCACAAGTGACTGCAATGGGTACCCGAGGGTCTCGGGCTTGTCATTGCCATGAACAGAACGACCTTTTTCTGCAGAGGAGATGTAGATTTCAAAATGCTGAAATCCAAAGTGAAGGCCAATTGAAATGCAGTGAATGTAGGTTTGATTGGCAGCTTTCCTGCGTATGTCTATCACGGCATAATAAACACTGGATGATAGCAGAAATGAAGATAAATGCTTTCAGCAGCCCCCCTTCTCCCCCCACCGCCCTGATCTCCACCCACCCCCACTCAGCACATGACAGGAGAGTTTAAAGAGTGGGGGAAAAAAGTCTTAACAAAGGCTTAACAAAAAGAAAAAACACCACCTTTTCTTATAGGCCACCTACACGTACCAGCTATTTATCCATCAGTCTCAGTCCTCTCAGAGGGTCCAACTCATCTTGCCATGTGGAGAAACGAACCTTTGTCAGTCAGCTATTGCTCATTTATGAATCAAGCCATACCAGCTCATGTCAGAGTTTAGACTGAAAGGGAAAAAAGGGCTGCAAAGGTATTCTGAAGTGGTGAAGAGCAGGATACTTTGAGACTATTGCTGTATCAGACCTTCAGTGGATGAGCTAATATTCAAGCTACACAGCCTTTGGTTTCAAGAATGCGACCATCTACAGGTGATGAAAATTTCTCTGCCATAAACTTAACAGAAAGTGGAGTTTAACCTCTTTTTTTATTTTCTTCCCCCCTCCCCTCCTTCCCCCCGATTAGATCATTTCCTCAAGTTTTTATTGTCTGGCAGATTTCTTCACAGTCGAGCAAAATTTATTAAGATGCTTAAAGATAAGGCACATGCCTTTGAGGAAGTTGGAAAAGTCCCTGAGCTAATTTGTGACTCAATTTGAGAAAGTGATTAGACCCTGGTATAAAATTCCCCCTAGATCAGTACTTGTATCTTTAAGCATGAGTACCTTTGAAAAGTAATTACCTCTTTATGTGCCCATTTGTAACTGTAGCTAATGATACTGAGATTATTCAAGGCTTGCAGAAGGGATCTATCACAGATGGTGAGTTTTATTTACGCAAATCCTAGGTTTACTACTACCCAGTCTCCAATAAGCCCAAAACACAGGACCAGTCTATTTGATAAACCAAGAACAAAGCTCTTTGCTGCAAGAATACATCAGATTCTCTCAACCAATCTGGAAACCATTTGAAGCCAGATGAAACGTTACCACTGATCAACACGTCCTAGTCAATTAGTTGGGGCTCTAACAGCTTCTTGCACATCTCCAACCCTGAAGTATTCCACAGGGCAGCCTGGCTTTGGGAACAATAAAAACATGCAATCCTGAAAATGTTTTTGACAAACTTGTATTCCAGACTACCACAAAGACACTACCTTCAAAGTGGCAGAGCTAACTATCTTTAACTGGGCTAACACTGTAGAAACAGTATGCATAGCAACTGGTATTTTCAAGGATTCATTTTGGGAGGTAGCCATTTGAAGAGACCATCTTTTCCAATCTCCCAGCGTGTTTTAAATAGCAAGTAGGCAAAATTATATGAATGGATGCACAAGAACATTGCTAAGTGTAGTTCAATGATGTGAACTGAGAAAGCCCCAGAGAGGTCTGTGCTCTCTGAAAGCTGAACCCTTCAAAAGGCTATTGTTTTTCCCTTACCCCAGATGTACAAAATAAGAAGAAATGCAATTCCCCATTCATGTTCATTTCTATTGCAAAATGTCCTCTTAACAGGGGCAACACTTAGCATGCCCAGTTCCACAGCCTTATCAGAGATAGGAATTTAAGCAGGCTGTAGGTAGCAAAGATGAATACCCTAATACGAGCTCAAACAAGTGCCCAAGGGCTTCATTCACATCGTGAATAATGCAAACATGACACGCAAAAGGGAATATTCCTGCTACAAGATTCAGACCTCAAAAATAAATGAGTTTATTTGCAAGAATACAAACAATAAATGAACAAATGTCCTGCCCAAAGCCTCCACATCCCCAGTACACTCCTGATTGCTCCTCAACATCTTGATATTAGAGACATTCCTCTGTCTGATATGTAACAACTGAAACAGAAATGCATAAGAGAAGCATCTGCCTTCAATGGTAGGGTCTAGCTGTCCCTCAGGGAAACTAGAAGAGGTGAAGGTCCTTTTCAGACACATTTTCTTCTTCTCTGAATTGTTTGCACTCACCACAACGAAAGTCTGGATTTAGAAAATAGTGTGCAAAAAAATTGTTTTATCTGTGAAGTTCATAATCTCTTGCCATCAAGAAAAAACTAGATAATGAGGAATACCATCTGAACTGTGGGCATATCAGAGTGTAGAACTCAAGCCTCACCTCAGTGATGAGTGGAAAGCAAGATGATTGCTCAATAGCTGCTGAGAAGGAGAAGGGATGAATGACACAGTGAGTCTGACTTCGGCAACTGAACTGAAAGTAATAGTTGCACCTTGCTAATGATATGTAATTATTTGGCTTGTGTAGATTCACTGCTGTAGAGAATACTAATTTGCACAGTTTAAAAATTTGTTCTTACAGGGTAGTTAGTATAACTCATCTAATGTTGCTTGCAAGTCTTAGTGTTGCTTATATTCACAGAACTCAAATGAAGCTTCTAAGTGCAATTTTTTCCTTCTAAGAAAACTTAGAAAACAAAGACTGAATGGGCTCAGGTGTTTGTCCTTCTTGTTTGTCATTTCTGAACCTTTTAGCCACAGAGAAGAATTTCTATGGAAAAGTTCCACTCCGTGAGTTACTTTACACTATCTAGTAGCACACATGAAAATGCATTTTAAACAGCAAAACCCCTTTGCTTACTGAGTACCATGTGACATCTGGAATTCTGCTTCTGCATACCATTTCTACAGAGATGGAGGTGCCCCATGAAGCACACGGGTGGAAATAAATGTTACAAGGCTAGAGAGTCAAGTGAAATCTTCCTGCAAATAGAGATCATTAGAAGAGCTTGACCGGAAAAGTTTATAGAAACAAAAACTAACATCTGTTACTGTTTGACAGACAGTGGTCACAAGTTGCTTAAGAAGTGGGTGGGCAAGCAAGCTTTCCTTTCAGTTCATTTGGATCCCTTGCTGGGAATAGAAGTCAAGGTGTGAGTCTCCCAGTCAGCAAGCTGCCAGAGCCATTAAAAAAAGCATCTGCAGATATTGTTGCTTGTTTTGAGACCATTTCTTTATTTCCATGTGACAGCAGCATGTGTCAAAAGCGTGCCTCATATTACCATATGATTCAAGCAGTAAAACATGTTTCCTACAGCACAGGCTTTTAGGGAAAATATTCAAGCACTAAAAATACATTCCAATCTGCACTTCATTTCATCTAATGTTTTGTTTCAAGCATGTCTTCATATTTCAGCCATTTAGATGATTTTGTCTGTAGCAGAAAGAAGTCCTAACAAAAAGCACTGAGTAAAGGTTTGGAGGAAGGAGTTTACACTTCCAAGAAGCATGTATTTTCTTCCTTCACCTTTGTCTGTACCTACATATGAGGGTATGTTCACAGCTCTCCTCCCTTTCCAGCTTCCCAGAACAGTAGGTGACTCTGGAAGTCAAAATGCCACATCTCTCCTGCCAGAGTTTAAATTTCATGCAATCCCTCTGAAGGTGAACTGGCAAGGACTCGGCAGCTAATCTGTGCTGAGTGTCACTAGGGCTCCTCCCTCTGCCAGTCCCATCCCTTGCAATGCCTCCACTCTCCTCTGTCACTAAGTCCCTTGCACCATTTCCAAGCCCTTCATTAAAGGCTGTTGGAAGTCTGCTTTTTAACCTTCACATCTGTGTTTATTCTCTGCACAAAAACAGAGTGGAATCTGTGCCTGGCAGGCAATTCCTTTTGTAAAACTCCTTTTTCTTTCCCTTTCTGACTTTTCAGAGCATGAAATGTGCCTGCTAATCCTAATTGCCTCAGATGGAGAGGCTGAACAAAGGGGCAGCCTTCCACCAAAAGCACAGCTCTGTGCAGGTTATGCAGAGCGGCCGCCAGGCTCTAAGCTCAAGTCTCCAGAGCTCCCATCTCATTTTGTTGCATTTCTAAAACACACAAGGACAAAATTCCCCACACAGATATGCTGGGAAGAAGGACTTGCTTTCCCCTCCCCTACTGAGAAGGTTCTTCCAGCACCAGAGCTCACTGTGCTGCGTGACATGGGCATTGGTCGGGTAGTCCTCAAATACAGTTGCTATGCGTCAAAGCAGAGCAGCTCAACACACCCGGCTTTTAAGGGTCATTTGTGTGTCTGCATCCCAGCATCAATTCTCTTATCCAAGCAAAAAGTTTGCAAGGTCCCACCAGCATGTTTGTAGCCAGCCTATCCATGAGTTGTGCCCTGACCAGTGGCACAGGAAATGGAATTGGCAGGGATTCATACACTTTTCTTTGTAGTGACAACAAAGAAGTTAACTTTCTGGTCTAGCAGAGATGTCTGGATTCAGAGGAATATTTCTACTGCAGAAAAAAAAAAAAAAGAAAAAAATCTCATTTACAAGTTTGCTGTCATTGCTTAGCGAGGATGTCCTTAGGATGTCCTTAGCACCCAAGGCTGATGCTTGTGAACTTGAGTTGTCACACCACTCACACTGTCCGCTAGGTCTACTGCAGTTCACTTGTCTAACAGAGGCTAATGCAGTATCACACTAATCCAGCCTTGCCAGAACTGCTCTATACGATTTTAGCTAATTCAGAGCTCCTAAATTTTTGAGATTTTCTTGTAGAGACTGTCACACTTGCCAGCTTTATCCCATATTCCACAAAAGTTATACGTTATCACCAGCTCCATACCTGGCAGATTAGCACAGCCACGCTTTCAGTTCACACTGAATAATTTCTCTCCTGAGCAGAGGCTCAAATAGGACTCCCAACTAAACACACAGTGGTGCAGATAGATGTAGTACAGATGCAAAAATAGAGTAAAACTGCTTTTTATGGAGAATAGCCTCTTCCTCCATGAGTGAAATCTCTGAAATCCTATTAATGCAAACAAATCAGCAGCCAAATGCCTGCTACTGCCTCTGCAGCTCTTACTGCAAGGATGTGTGCTTAGCACAACTTGAAATGCATGTGTCTTCTGCCAAAATACTCATCTTCAGTGGAAAAAAAGTCAGCTGTATCCTCATAGAGCACATAAATGTCTTATCAGCTACCACACTGCAATAACATACATTTTCACTGATCCAAAAAGCAGTATGCTCCCTAGAAGGATCCAAATTCCCAAGACTTAACTGTATATCAATACAATGCAAAGCTTCTAAACCAGAGGCACTTTTCCTTCTAGAAAAAGCAGCACGCAGTATTAATAAAAGCTCCAAGCACAGAAACACATCCAAATCTCTGTACTCATCAGTGAATGGAAGACTTGAAAAAATTCTTACTGTCTTTATACACATTTCAGAACTAGTTTTATTACAGCATAAACCTTGAGCATCCTACAATGGAAACGCTGTGTCAGCCCAGCAACACAAACAGAGCTACCATCACAACACGGAGAAGTAAGCTAAACACACTCAATGGATGATTACATTACACAGTTATAATATCCTGTGACCAGAGTAGGTCTGCTGAGGAAACACTTGCCTATTCTGAATGAGTACACATACAGGGAGGTTAAGATGAAATCACATCTCCTTGGAGAAAAATGCAACTCCATTAATAAGAATGCAGGTCCTGACAACTTAAATAAACTCCATATAATAAACTAACAAAGTGTCTTAGGGGAAATGGAGAGCTGACAGGTGGTATTCATGAAATATATTTTAACTGTGTGCTGCTCTCACTAAAGGCTACTATTCAGACCAGTGGGTCCCATATAGTTGCTAAATCTGCAAGCAGAATGGGCAATAATCTTGCTCTTAGAAGACAGAACAGAAGAGACATCACTAATGGAGCAATTTATGAGTTATCCCCAATCTGATGAGAAGCGAAGGAAGAACAGGAACTGGGGAAGCAAGCAGCCAGGCTAGCTGTTTCCTGGGTAAAGTAGTGAATAGGGAGACAACCAAGAAAAGCAGAAAATGCGCAAACTGGGATAAACAAAGCCTAACAGCAAACAAACTAATGGGAAGGTAGTTTAAAATTAAGCAGAGTAAAATAGAGGAAGCCTAACCTGGAAGAATGCAATGAGAAGACCACATTATTTCAGCTGAGAAATAATAAGGTGAAAGTAACCTACATTAAGAAAAGTGTTTGGCTCTTGCAATGTTTTGAATACTTTCTGATGAAGGAAGTTTTGAGGGTAGTTTGAGATGACCTCGATGACAGCAATGGAAATTAGACTCTTTTCTTATCACCATTAGATTCAATGCACTGAGCAAGTTCCATAACCTCAGTGAATACAGAGATTCAGGCTCAAGGAGTGATTGGAATCCTAGAGCAGACAAGCAGGACTGACAGTGGCCCACATGCGGCTGGTGGATAATCTGAAAGTAATAGTACAACATTTAGAGCACAGTGATTCAGCAGCAGAGCTCCCAGAAAGCAGCAGGACTTCCCCATGGAGTTCAGCATAGTTCATAACCTTGCGGCAACTTCTGTAAATCAGCGCCACAGCTGAATTCATGCCAGACAGGTCCAATTCACTGCAATTACAAAAGCAAATTCAAGATGAAAAGAGTCTGACACTTTATCCCATTATTCTACGGAGTGTTAGAAGTCAAATTCAAAGCTACATAGGGATAAACTAAGACCTAAGCTCAAAGCAGCAGAAGTACATCCCAGATACTCCACATGTAGCTCCTGGGCTGCATAACAGATAAGTATTCCAGATAGGTTTTATTTCTTTCTAGGGCAGACTTGACCTTAATCCAACTCAAATTAGTTCATAATACTACCAGAGGATACAAGCAGACGTGTCCAAGAAACTGCTATCCAATATAACCAACACTTCTACTAACAAGAGCAGAAGGAAATTCAGACAATGAAAATGGGGCAATTGCAGTTTACTGGCTTGATATAAAATTTTAAATAGTTTGGAGCAAGCCATGCTTTACTGGAGGTAGGGGTCATAAACTAAAAGGAAACTGCAGTGAGGCTCCAAGATCTCAACTTCACGGCAGGAGAGCCAGAGAGCCACATCGGCACAGGTACAGTCCAAGTAGATAAGCACTCCAGCTCAGGCTCTCAAGTCCTAGAATTCAGTGTAATGGTACAGTGCCACAGGACAATCTTATTGGGCCTCACAGGTGAGAGGGACAGCAGAACGTAGGCAGTAGTTAGCTAAAATCAGAGATGTAATGATACTGACATCAAGCTCGTCACAGCTCTGCACAGTCAGCCAACTGGAAAGGGCAGTGTCACCAGGTGCCCTGCACTTAATGCAGGGCCCTGAAGCAAAGGCATTAGAGTGCCTGCACACACTCAAAGGCAAGAACCTTGAAACAGAAGAAACTGATGGCGGAAGAAAGGTCATCAGCTAACTATCAAGAGTGATTTTTCTTACCAGTGAGAACCAGAATATCAATACAGTGTACTTCACAGGCAATGCTGCTGCATTTTCTATGGCTAGGGCCACAAGGGCTTGCACCCTGCTCCAGAGAGCTTCCTGCTTGGGAAGGCTGGGCCAGCAGCAGCTGCTAGCTGCCAGACAATTAAAAAAAAGCCATTTGAACTCTGACCTTCCCCATGCAGCAATACACTGACATTTCCAGTCAGAGCTGGCCTCTTTGCAAGCAGAGAAGCAAAGACAGGGCTTTGCCTTCAGCTTTCATTCCTTCCTGAATCAAGACAAAATACATATCTAGTGAACAAGGGGTCTTCTGTGGAACTCCAGCAGCCAAGCTGGAAATGCACTCCTCACACCACTCACATCACTTCCATGCCTTCCACAATGGGCTCAAACTCTTAGCTACACTCTCACTCATCATTCAGTAGCTTTGCCTAACTGTTCATTCCAAGGCCTACAAGATATTTCTCTCAGAGTAGAGTTACTGAATCCCTCCCCACCATAACTGTCTTCTAGTTTCTGTTAACCCTTCTGTCTTGCTATAATTTCAAGTCTATAAGCACTATCAATAACTCTTCTACTGTCAGCCCTCTTCTTCTATCCCTTAAGTCTGTCAAAATATTCCCTTCATGCTTTTCAGTGTTCTCACAAGGTGTATTTCTTTTGCTTCCTTCCTTCCAGTCATGCTCCTTACCAGATTTTGAGCCAGTTCCCATTTCACTGTAAGATATCTCTAATGAAAACTGTCAGTACTACACACATTTACCTTCTAGTATGGCACCTCAGGGAAGATGTGGCCGGCCTCCTTCATGAACCAAAAGACAGATCCTCGAACAAGATGGATGCAGCACACAAGCGACATATCACATGGATGGGTGTATGCATGCCCACACCATGAATGCTAATACGAACAATTGTTTGAAAGAAGGAAAAGTACTTCTCCCATTTAACTAAAACCCACGCCTGCAATCCCAGCTGCCTTGTCACCACCTTTGACTCATTCCTCAATCCTTCCCCTCCTCCAGCCTCCATTTTTCTATGCGCAGAATCCCAACTGCTTATGAGAAAATTAGAGAATGACATTACTTCTTCCATCTTCCTAACCTCCCCTACACCTCCTGCAACTCCTCCATCACATTCAGAAGAATCTTGCCAACCTTCTAAGCTTTCCACTTGCCCTGATGATTTTATCCTATTTCTTTTGTGCTGATTTCCACTCCTCATCACTTGTCAGTACACATTTGTACGCTCTTCTTTTCTCTCACAATACAAATATGCATTAAGTTTTTGTGTCTCTAAGTTCCTCAGGCACTGGACCACAGATTGAATGTGTCGGGTGAAAAGGGGAAATGTATTCATTGTGACCTTTGTTTTCTGCTCAGTCTTCTTTTCAGCTCTCAAATGCACCACGTGAACAGGCAGTCATTTCTCTTTTCCTGACAAACATAGTACTCATTTGGCAAAACCATCTTTCATGTCTCCAGCCCCCTTCCATCTCTCAAATACTATTAGAGCTGCTTTGCTTTCAGTGACCACTTCCTGGTCAAAGTTCAGAACTAGTTTTCTAAACGTCATCGCTCCTGACTCAGCAAAGGTCATAACATTTTTGATTCTTGAATTGCTCCTAAGTAGGCTTTCTGTGTATGACTTCCACCACTACCACACTCACCTCCCCAAAACATGAAGGACATAAATGAGTGATTATGAACATCACCACAGCTACTTCCACACCAATCTCTGCGCATACTGCCAGCTCTGACATTATCTAACTGGTCATATGCCACATCTACACTGCTACAAAACCAGGCGGGTTGAAGCAGCTTGGTACAGCTGAAATTGCATACAGTTACAGGTAGTGCTTGACGCAAGGGAAAGAGATGCAGATCAGGTTCCCCACTCAACAAGGCCTGTACTCAAAAGTCAGGCTACCAGGACACTCAGCATGTTTCAAGAGCCCACAGCACTTGTCTTCAAAGATGAATTCCTGGCTCACAGCTCTTGCTAATTTTGAATTCCTAGAAACACAGAGACTGCTGGATTTCAACTCACACAGAGCTCAGCAGGTGAGTGTCAATCTAATGCTCAAGTAAGCAAAATACAGCTTCCTGTAGCAGTGCAGACACGCACCTCTTTCTTAGTTCAAAACCAACTCTCTGTGCTCCTGTAAATAACGGAGACCATTCTCTCCTTTGTACCACCTCTGAACTAGAGGTGTACGCATTCAGAAAGGAAGGCACTGGAGGAAAGAGTATATGTGGAATACACTTCCACACTTGATTCCTGTTTGTATCTTCTTGTCTAAAATAAGTGCACAAAGTCTCCTCCGGCTTACTTCTGATCGAGTTATGAGGCAATTAAAAACTTGATCCAAGATTATATAATGCTCTCATCTTGACTAGGGCCTTTGTTTGCTGTTATGGAAATACTGCTCAGATCCTCTGCCTCATTTTCTTTAAGAATGTCTGTTTTATGCAGGACATTTACTACCTCCTGATATCACTCCCATTGTTTAACACCAACAACAAATGTAGCTTTTATGCTCTGGGAAAAGTCCTATTTCCCTAAGCTCTGCCCATTCCAAGGCCAGAACTCCTCCAGTTTCCACACAGATAGAGTGATTTCTCAGCATAGCTCACAGTAAGATAAATAACACAGGTAGAGTAAACCCACCCAGGAGGAACAAATGTGCTGCTCAAAAGCAACTCCAGAAGAGTACATACATTATCTTCCATAATTGAGGAAAATCATCAGGCCAGAAGCAGAAAACCAACTGAGTATGCTGAGGTAACAACACTATGTTTGCAGGAAAACTATCACAGCAGAATCCAATAGCAAGCAACAATCTTCAATCTATATCCTAAATGGTAAAATTTGATAACTGAGCAGTGCATCAAACAACTCCAGGATAGCAAGCAGAAGGATCCAACGACACAATCTAATCCACCTGGGAAAGGGAGCTAGAGATCAATATGCAGCATCCTTACCAACCCCTTATAAAACATACAGGTGTCTGTGAGGGTAGTTTATAATGAAGGGTAATTAATTTGGTTCAAGGTTTGCTCTCCCCATCATGCACAAAATGTGTAACCAAAATGAGAATTATTGTCTGCAAAGACAACAACAGTCTAATGTGGAGGGTCACTGAGAAAACCCACAGCTCCACAACTCTGCACACAGATCTCAACAGGTTCCCTGCTTTCCCTCCTTCATGAGTGGGGGTGATCTTTTTATTAAAAAGAAAGAAAGAAAGAAAGAAAGAAGCAGTGAGCTATGGGAAAATAATTTAAGGATAAGTGAGCTTTACCACCCACAAAGAGACATGTCCCCAAGGGGCCTTCACCGCCCACAAGATGATGAGCGCTTCTGCAAAATCTTACCCCTTCTGATATAATGGTATCTAGAAATTCATCACTTTAACAATGCATACAAAAGGAATCAGCTAGCACCCTTCATTTTTAAGAGCATCATCATTTCTTCCCAAGCTACGTTTCTTGCCTTTCTAAATCTCAAAGCCAGCTTTAGCTTTCCAGTCACCAAAACAATAAAAGAAGGGCCGGCCTGTATCAGCAAATATTATGTACAAGCTCTCTCACATTCAGTACTCACTTCTGTCACAAGGCACTTGAGCAGACTACAGCATGTGAAATGAGGCTACTGGGGCCTCCTGCCTTGGAGTCATAGGAGACATCTAGTTGAGGCTATCACATAGACCAGAAACTGTGGGAAGAGTTCCTACTCTCAAACTCCTCCCTGAGTTCAGGGAACAACTCTGCTAGTTAAACACTTCATCTACTGAAAAAAAACCGAACCGTTTCAACAATTAACTGCCAAAAGGTAGGTGGTGAATTTTATTGAGAAATAAACAGAAAACCCAACTCTACCAATACCCAATGTCTGCTGTTTGTTTCCACTCTAAATTAGTCTGCATTTTTTTTATTCCTTTTGTCTCTAAACTGTGCTCTATCAGAAACCTTTCCCCCACTTTGGTATATCTAGACCAATCAAACAGCTATTACCCACTACTTCTTTGTTCAGCTAAGTTCATTATGGTTACGTCACTCTGCACCTGAAGTTTTCCTCAGCAGATTCTTTCTTCAGCTACTTTGAGTCCTTCTAAAGCGCAGAGAAAAGTTAAGTAGATTTGCACACACCTAGAATAGTGGTACTAAGACCACATAAAAAGACAACAATTTCATATTGTCTGTTTTATTGCAAGGTTTTAGAGCTACATAATCATTACAGGAATTCGTGCTCCCCTCGATCATCACAGGGAATAAAGCAAATGCGGGAAAGATCTATTCACCAAATCAACAGAGATTACCACAAGTCCAATTTTACTGCTTGCAATCAGATGCAGACTGATTCTTTGAACAACCAACAGCAACAGACCAGTAACAATGAACCACACTCAACAGCTGGCTCGTTTGAAGTACATCTTGCCTCCGGCCCAGGGTCATAGCACAAAAGCTGCTTCCTTTAACTGCCCGAAATCTTCCCCATTGTTTCAGTCTAATTCGGGGATTTGAGTACCATACTGTTCCTGTTTGAAACGCACTTCCAAAAACGCATATGGAGGCCTGTGTACCAGGGCTGGTAACAATAACAGTACAATTGCATCCCTCATCTCTTCTGGGAAATGTAATCATCGTAATCATCCCTCTAACAGAATGGCAAAAGTGTAATTAGCACTTTAGGGCTCTGTATTTGGGACCTCATAACCCTTTAGCAGAATCTTCTCCTATGAAGGATTGGGAAGGACAAAGCCATAAGCATTTCTGAAGCAAAAACTCCTCTCCTGGGGCAGCATAACCAAGGACAACACATCAAAAACATCTCCACAACTCCTGAAATGCAGCCAGTCACAGACAACATCTGGCACACTTGAGTA